>NC_138437.1:4800000-7200000 GCF_016097725.1 Ips typographus | reverse complement strand
GCAATGGTTCATCAGTTTCGGTAAGTTGACAACTGACACGAGCTCGTTTTAGTTATGTTTGGCAACTTCAGTGTTAAACAATGATTCCAAAGCGAATGTTACCAAAAATAACTAAATTAATTTGCTGAAATGTGCTAAGAATCAGTTGTGGGAGAGAATATAATGCGTATTATAAAAATATGGCAAGAACCGTTAAAAATGGTCAATCAGCATAGTATGAACTAGACTACCATCCACAACTACACAATTAGAGATAGTCAGTCCCATGTTTGGTCCACTGGGCACTTACCATGGTTACGTCATCTATCTTTGAGATACTTCTGACAAATATGTTGACACGAACAATAGCCGGGCCATCTGACGATTTGGAAAAAAACGGCAAAAATTATTAACCAGTTACGCGGAAGCTCTTTGGTATATTAAATGCGAGTTTTGAGATGCATACGAGCTGTATCATGTTAATCCAATTTTACGCAACAATTTTCAAGAAACATCCTCAATGAATACGCACGAAAAAAAAAAAACAATTTATAAATAGTCGTTTAACCTGTTTTTTATGAAGGGCAAAAATACGGCATATTCTCGGCTGGCGTAACTTAAGACTGTCTGAACGAATCAATCGAAAACCCCTCTAGCACGAAAATTCGTTTTTGCCTCCCAAAAATAAAGCTAACTGAATTTTTAGCGCTTATTATTGAGTTATTCTCTTTTCAACTTCACATCTGGCTTCGTTTCGTTCCAGAATACCGTAGAGCCTCCGCAATGTGTTTTTCTTTCTCCATAACACAATTCGACGTAACTTTTTTTTTATTTAATTACAACACGGCACCGACACCAATTAACTTACTAAATCCTAGTTCTGTAGTACCTATTTCTCTAACCACCAGAACCCCAGTACCACCTGATGCTCTTACTCAAACAGTACGAAGGTTCAATATTGCCTACCCTCATCAAACCCCAATAAAACAGCATTCTCAGCAATCAAACGCGACTAGTTTGCAAACTGCTACCCTACAAGCTTATAGGGGTGGAAACATCCCTTGCTTACCCCTCTGTTTTGCATGATCGCCTAATGAATACCCTTATTACTTTGTGTTTGTTGTAGTGAAATTTTGTCAGTGTATGTATGGTTAACCATGTTAAACTATATTCATATACAATTTAAGTAGCTTTTATTTCAAATTCAGACATATTCTGTTCCAGAATTGTAAAGGTAACATTTTAATTTGCACTCTAAACAATTGGGAGGAAAAAAATGTGATGGACTGCTAGCCGGAACCTAAGGCAATTACTCGTAAAATTAAACCCAATTACAAATTCAAATTACTTTAAAACATCTAATGTAATTCAATTACCAATTACATGCATGTTTAAAACGAAATTGCAATCCCGAATACTCATGCAAAGTAATTGAATTACGTGTAGCTACTGGAATCCAATTACCGCTATTAATTGAATTGTTCTCTTGAAGTAATTTAATTAAATACATACTATACAGGCCTAAATAGAGGTATCAAGGAGTATGGGATTACAAAAAAAATGTTTATTATATGGGAGGAGAACCACAGTTTCAGCCAGAATTGAACCAGTTTCAATAATAATTAAGGGAATTTTTATTGATTTTCCAGACAAAAATTGTGTCAATTATTTGCAACCTACAGTAATTTTGTATTTCATAGTACGTGTTAAACTAAACTGAGTTATACGATATTTGCAACAAAACATTTTTTATACGTTATAAAACCTTTTAACTACTAATTAGGTAATACATGGACAATAGGCTAGTATTATCCCTTTTTGTATTGTTATTGTAAAACTAGATTATTAGAAGCATTAAATCATGTAATAATACTAATTAATGTGTTGTTTGTTTCAGTCCTTTAATTACTAAAAATGAGTTAGAAACAGAAGGTTTCAAATGTGTCATTTGATACACACAACAGGTAAATTAGTTCAGCCTAATGCAAAATAATTTTGTTGATAATTTCTTATTTATTACTAGTATTCAGCTGTTAACAAGTAAAGGAATATTAAATAAACTCCTGTTATACCATGGTTTGTCTAAGAGAGGCAGAATGCACACATCGGGAAATTAGAACAATATCCTGGATAAGCTTAACAAAATCGGTTGTTCCATAAAGAAATTCAAAAGTTAATTTAGTTTCCGAGAAAATAAGCGTTAGCTACGCTTGTTTTTACCCGTCATTAGTCACATTAAAAATCTGAGAATTGCAATATAAAAGAAAAAAACTGATGGTTCAGATAATCAATTTTCTGTCGAACGAAACTGTTTAAATTAAAAATCGTTTGCAGCACGTTTACTGGGGAGAACAAAGCTCTCATACGTCATTCGGAATTTTAATTTACCATTGATATGCATGTCAAGTTGATTAACATGAAGGTCTAAACAGAATGAGGTTGGAAGGTTAACTGTATTGTTCACTGAGCTTTCGAAGTTATATATTTCAACTGAACTATATGACTGGCTAAAGCCAAATGAAAAAAGTTGAAATCAGTATGTTGCCTGTCGGGAAAGAAATACAATGCAAAGAGAGGAGGAATCCTGATATGATGCTGGCTTTCCAGAGTGATTGTGCTGTTACCAATTAGGGTGGAAGGCTTTCTTTCCTTCAATAACATTATTTGTGGTGGAACTATTATTTTCCGCTTTGAAAATCTTCCAGTCAACAATTTGCGGTGAAATCTGACACCGCAGAAAGCGACGGAATGGAAAAACATAATTGAGTAAAAATCGCTATATCTACTAAAACGTAAGGACGCTCTAACAGCTTGGAGGGATGATCTAAATATAACCTGTTTACTTACTAAGCAAAATTGGGTCAACAAACCATTTTCGCTTTCCAATGCAAGTAAGTAATGACGACCCTTCTCACGGGCTGGAAACCTGGAATGATAACGTTTTTTCCGGGAGCGTTTCTTAATCGTTCCTTTTTTGACAGAGCCACCCAACTTAATGGAGGTTTTAAAACTCGCCTAAAAATAACTACTGAAGATCCTGTGGGAGTGCCTCGTCGCCATCTGATATAGACAGAGACGTTTTAAAAGCCACCTTCCTTGTTTTAGATCCACACAATCCCTGCTGAAATGTATACGGAAGGCTTCACAAGGAAATAGACTCGGATTTATTTCCCCAACAAAATTGTTTTTCTTTCCGGATTACATGCAAAATCATGTTAGATTGTGTTTTATTATTTTGTTCCTTAAATCTTATTTTTAGATAATCAAAATTGTGGATGTGTCACAATGAATTTTCCTACAGGGATGTTATAAATAACTTTAATGAATATTTTTCCATAAGTCAGTTAAGGAGTCAATCAATCAACAATTCTAAAAATAAACAAAAAAGTGTAATCATGGTCATTTGGGGAACTTTAGACACGATTAATCGGAAAAGTGCAGTGTTTTAACGATTACAGTGACTATAGTCTATCCGGCGAACCTACGGAGTAATAAAATTCGATGGGCGGCAACTTTGGTCGAACCGCATTACACTGTAAAACAGGTACGTAAAAGTGAATCGAGACATGAGACCCGAGAAGTCCTTATATTAGAGAGAGAAGAAGATATTATATTGTAAAACGGACCGGATATAGACCAATACTAATGGTCAACCCCTCCTAATTTTCGCTTTTATTACTCCGTAGGTTCGGCGGATAGACTATAATAACAAATATCCTATTGATCTCCTGTTTTCAGTCAACACTTTGAATGTTTCTTATTACTTAAAAGTGTTCACTAACTTTAAAGATATAAGAATGGCTGCTATTAGTGCTATTTACAATAAAACAGTGACATCTCCCTCTCTCCCAAGTGGGTTGACAAACAAGCATTTTTCTTTACCCTGTATATCTGTAAATTTTTGTTCACTTCCAGAGAAAAACTGGGAAGAACATTAGGTATCCACGAATTTCGGTCCTCAATTTTATCAGGAAAAATTGTATTTGTGTGGCAAACATCGAACGTTTGACGTAAATTGAAAGTTTATGAAAAGAAGAAGATTCAGTTTCTTTCAGTTTGTGGCAACACTGAAAGCTAAGTTCAATGTATACTGTATAGTAAAGTGAGGTTCCTCCACCTAATCATAATTTTTTGAATTTCTTACATTACCTGTAAAAAAATCGAAATTCGTGGATACTTATAATAATCACAAGAATTGTTTTGCCATATATCCGTGTTGAGATCTCCTTTAGCTCTATTTATCCAAAAAAAAAAAACAAAAATAATTATATTGCAAGGTGATCTGTATTTTGTTATTATTCTTGAACTTTTTACCATTTGAAAATATACAATTCATAAGTTGAGATCTTTGAAAAACTTCGTCCAAAGCTTTGAAAAATCTGTAACTTTTTACGTACAATTATTTTTCTTTACTCGGCAAACTTCACAGAGTTTCAAAATGTAATGTTTAATAAGAGCCGCGTGTTTCTTTGTCAGTGTGTATGAAGGGTTTATTTTTTTAGTAAAAAATGTTTTGAGATCGTTAAAACGGAATTATTTGCGCGTCAAAGCACCTCGTTATTGAAAACTCGAGAGCTTAATAAGCTCTAAATAGGAAAATACTAATTTAGCTGTATAACCGTGAACAAGGCTTGACTGCGAGCTGACTTTGTAATAAGTACAGAAAAATTGAATGTCTTACAAAAGGAAAAAATTCCGCTTTTGGGACTGACATTTTGTAATTAAAATGGGATGCGGTCATTTACTGACCTAACTGTATAGTATACGTGTCGTTATGATCTCTACAGCTAGTTCTAAATGGCTATTGCCGTAGAGTGAAACAACGAAATCGTTGATTTTCTTGAAGTTCGATTTTAAAAGTGATCAAAACTACCAACGAAGTCTATTCTAAAGTAAAAAAGTGTATCAGGCATCAGGCGATCGTGCTTTAAGAGGAGTAACAGCAAGAGCCCCATAATGGCCTGTCGTAGCAAATGTGGAGCACCTCTAAGCTATCTACAAGAACGGGGTGACCTCCACTTACCATCTTAATGTCGCTTATGGTGGTAATGCTTCTAACAAACAGGTTAACCCGGACAATCGCAGGTCCATCTACAGACATGAGGGGTTTTATACCTTCGTTCTTTCTCTGAAATCTCGACTTAGATTTTTTAAATACCGAATTATCTGACACCGTTTCGAATCATTCAGAATTTCTGTTTCAACAGAACAGTCTTACAGGTCCTTTATTACCCCCTTCCCCCCCGAATCTTGTAGCTCGAACTCATGTGACACAGATTTATGACTAAGTTAAGGAAACAATTGTTGATATCAACACCTGTTGTTCATTGGTTATGCTCTCTCGCTCGCTCATCGCTGCCCTACTTACGGTTGATAAATAAAGAAATTTATCACTCACCTGTCCCGTTTACTCCAGAAGGTCGTATCCTAGCGTCGTAACGTCCCGGACCCAGGATCTGATCCAGAATTTCTTTTTCCTTCTCCCGAAAATTAATTTTTTGGGTTGAGCCATAACAGCTGTAATAAAAAAAACCCTTTTTAAATTTCTCTTTTTACTCAATTTATTAGATAAGAAAGCAGAGCGTGAAACAGAGGCTCCGTTTGTTTTGACACTCCATGGAGCGGAGTGATGTCACAATGACGTAAGTTTGTTATACTCAATGAATATAAAGAATGTAAACCTAGCAGGGGACAAAAGTGGTGTTTGCATAGGTCAATTTCCGGTTGGCACTGTCAGATATCATGTCAAGTCTACATCTTCTTTATACTCTTTATTATTAATTACTCGATTTACAACAATAATAGTGAGATGTAGTTTAGTAAACAGCTGTGAAGTCAACTTTTTGAGTCTATTCACCTCTTTGCCCTTTACATTAATTTCACTGTGCGACAAATGGGCACCTAAAAGTGGCAAACCAATATGGCGACTTCCATCTCTTGTCGCGTATTGTTACTTCTAGATACTTGGTGTTTAGTCAATGGTTCTACCAAATCAACAGAGCGTCAAAATGAATGAGGCCAGAGCCTTCTTTCTTGCAATTTGAAGAATAGCCTAAGTCAGTTAAAAAATGCAAAATTATGACAAAAACCTGTGTTTGGCAAATATTAACACACAAAACCACCTAACACAACATTTTAACTTAAAACATGATTTATTACTCTTTAAGCAATCAAAATCTCAAATTTTGTTGATTTAAGTTCCGTCTGATTTAGGAGGTATCAAATTACTACAACCAAACATTGATTTTATTGATGGATATCTTATAACACCACCCACAAAAAAAACACACTGAAAAAGTAATCTCATGTATAATACATTGAGGGAGTAATCCTTTAATGTGATTATTTTGCATCTCAAAACTTCATGAATGAATCTTTGATCACATAAATTTAAATATCGAAACAAAGGAGTTCTATTTGATCCGTATTCACTATTTAGAGATAGAGCGTAATAGTACATTTTCCTTCCTCTATTCTCTTAGAAGCTATTTTAAATTTAAAATACTTTTATAACCCCATCGACTCGGCTCTATGCAGATTATTAAGCTAATAAGGTATACATGGCACATCATAGTTTTACGAAGTTTGCAAGGGAATAAATAATTCAAAGCGTGTTGAGCGTCTTACTACAATATACAAAGATAGCTTACTGAAAAGTTGTCAATAAAATACTAATTAGAAGGCAATAAAAAATTCAAATATAGATCCAACATGCACAAACGATAAAGTAATAGGAGGGAACATCCGGGATTAAATGGTTGGATTGCTGGGTTAGACAGAATTAGCGCTGATGGCAAAATTGCCTTCCGATTAATTGTTTTCCGGACGGCCTAGTTCCTAATAGTGCTCCATATCCAGTTCCAGGTGTACGTTTTTCCAATTAAAAAAAATACCCAAAAGAAATCCAGCTATCACTCACAGAAATTATTTCCTACTGATTTTATCTCTAATACAGCAAAATTGAAAAGTCCATGTCGGTCTGGTAAATTTAAGAGAGGTTTTGTCCAAAGTGAAAACTTTTATTGTTTACTAAACCAGGCGTTTCGAGGTTCTTGCTCCCTTGTTTTGATTATGAAAAACATTTTCCTATATTTGACCTAAATTCCTAAAGGCGAATCGCAACGTCATCACGGAGACTACCAATGTTACCCTCAACTTTTATATTGGCCGCATTTTTAGCGTTGTAATAAGCTGTAACAATGAGACCATCATCCAAGAATTAATAACCAGCACGTTGAAAAATCAAGGTCAGAACGCACTGAAAAGGCTCCATTGTGATATGCGAAAGATTACCATCATTATGATATTGATAAGAAATCATGCTGGGGCACGTAGTGTCATTACAGGCTAGAAATTAATTGTTGTTGGACCGAAACAACTTACAGAAATTTTCCATTATTATTTTTTATTTCAAAAGCATGTTAAAAATATCGTTACTGACGTAATACAAATTTACTGCTGAATAACTCAAACCAGAATAGCAACGGTAGATACCCAGACTTATAACAAAAATATTTTTTATTTCATGTTTTTTTCAATTATTTGTTAAGAAAAGTGTGCAACATAAAAGCGAGTAGTTCTTAGGAAAAACTAATTAACTTTTTGCTTGCTAAAAATTCTGAAATCAATTAACGCAAACGAATAAATTAACGACAAAAACAAAGCAGCAAAAAGTGCATTAATATTCGGAAACCTTATAAATATTAATTATTTCTGGTGAAGCATGGTTATTTTAGGTATCGATATATCGCTAAAGCGATCTTGCTAGAAAGCCGCATTTCGGAATATTTCCACTTTAAGCACTAAAGGCATCTGAGCAATTTGGGTATTAAACCGTTTTCACTAAATTGAGAAATCGATCCATCTGAAATATTCTATACTTCAACCATATTCTAGCAGCAAAGAATATTCCCCTTTTGTTAAGTGCTAAAATAACCATCTGCAGCATAATCTGCAAAAATGTCGGAATACTGCAACGTCGGTATTATAGCCATTGGAATATTAAAAGAGACCCCACGATCCGGGGGATTAATTAAAATCTCTAGATTTAATAATCTTTGGAGAGAACACTCAGAATACTAAAAAACCTCAATAATCTAGAACTCAATATTTACTTAATTAGATGGAAAGAGAATTCCTTTTAATCTTTTAGAGCTGTTCGAGGCTCGAATGTATTTCTGGGTCACAAGTTTCACAATCCTGGTGGTTTACGGCACAATAAATAACTGAATATAGCATAAAATTCACGGCTAGGTGACAGAATGTATGGGGACGCAAATCAGGGCACGAAAATGATTTTGTGTCTATTTTATTATAGTTGTGTCAATTTAGAAACAAATTTTTTACTGCTAGAAAGGAATTGTACAAAATATTTATTACAATCCTTTACAAAAAAACACTTCAGTTTTACCATAATGGGAAAGTTAAACCAAATCAACCATGTGAAAATCAAAATGATAGAAACATATAAGGTGAGGTATGAAAATTGATCAGAATTATTCAAATAAAATTTGTATATATTGAAATAACAAAAAGGAGCCAAAAATAATTGAAAAATTGTAAGCAAACAATCTAAAAGCATTATTTTGTTATTCAGTGTCACAGAGAACATATCTTCTGCACAGAACCATTAAAACAAAAAAATCAACAATATTGAACCCATTCCACATTTTTAGCAAAATTAGACGGGACTTACAGGGAATCACAGAACATTGTGGTATGGAAAACTTGTATTTTTTAAATGGAACACCCTGTATATTATTGCATTTTTGGATAGTTCTATTTTTAATAACAAAGATTTGTTAAATGAATGACACATCTAGCGTGTACCGTTTACGTTTCAACTATAAATTAGTTGCACATCAATTTTAATTTTTTATGAATTAGGTCTGTGATTTTTCAGGTAAACTTCACTAAGCCACAATTTTCTGTAACATCCTGACTAAATTTAAAATGGGTCTCCGGTAGCATTTCACATATTCTCAAAATTGAATTGCAATCGGATAACAAACTGTATACAGGGTGTCCCATAAGTAATGGTAAATAATTTAATGGCGGTGTCAAAATAATCCGATTTACGACAACTTAACTCAGACGAAAAGTCAACGGAAACAAAAATACAGGGGATCAAATTTTCAAATTACTTTTGTGTTTTTTTCTGAAATTATGAATTTGGGGCCTTTTGAGAGTGACAAATTTGATATAAATTTGAATATGTTCTAAACAAAAAAGGTATACCTTGTTGGTATCCCTAAGATCAATAGTTTTCGAGATATTTGCAATTAAAGTATTCGGTGCGATGCATGTACGAGGAAAAAAAAATTGAAAAAATTTTGGTCTGAGGTAAGTTATGGTAAATCGGATTATTTTGACCCAATAAATACGCCATTAAATTATTTACCATTACTTATCGGACACCCTGTATATAGTAACTCATCATAAACTACCAGGTAATTTGGCAAAAAAACTCTAATAAATCTATCAAAACGACACATAAACACAGTTACACGACCAGCATACCTCCAATAAATTCAACGAACGAATATATAAAATTATTTTTCTCCAAAGATCCTAAAATAACGCTGGAGTTGTTATCGAAACTGCACTCAAAACGAATTAAGAAGATATTCGGAGAGAAATATTAAACTCACTCCACAGAAAATTAAAATCGTAAAAGTGAATCCACCTGCAGGACGTTGAACTCTTTAATAACAGAATTTCTCAAATGAATGGTTTAATTAATAAAGAAATAACTAAAATATTAATTACCGTTGACCCAAAGATGCTAATGTAAAATACTATTAATAGAAATTTAAACTGAAAGGTCTGCATGGGAAAACAATGAAATAATAGGTGGAACATCTAAGGATTATAAAGGCTTTATTAGCTAGATTAAACATTAATTATTTTTTGGGTACCCTAATTTTGTGTTCAGTTTTGAATGAAACTCCACGTTCCATAATGTATAAATAGTTCACAAAAAAACTGACCACTAATGTGTCCACCTAATTCTAAAAACAACATTTTGGCTAAGTGTCTAAACAAAATGAATTATTACCTGCGATGCATTTAGCCCAAAAATAAATTGAAACATTCTAAACATATGGTTGCATACAACTGTTTAAATAAAAAAAAAATTGATTGAAAAATAAATTTTAAAAGTGCACTTTTATGCAAGTCAAAATACTACAAAATAAGCAAAGTTGTTTACTTACATATCGACATAGATAACTTGGAGCAAAACAGTATAAATGAACAAATTACAAAACATCGCACTGGACCTTAAAAAAAAAATTATAAGAGCTTTTCAACCCTAATTATTTTGAATCATGTTCGGGTGTGATGAAAATAATCGTCGTGTTTTGAACTGGCGGACATTCAGCTACAGACAGAACTGACTGCTGTCTACCTCAACTGAACCTAGTCTGATTTTGTGGATAGAGGTGGGACGGTCCAAATGTATATTGATCGCTTTAGCAGCGGCGCTGTTACTCTCCACAACGCGCTCTCAAATTTTCACTCAAAATGAAACTCTCGCCCGTTTCCTCCGGTTACGTCCCAAATTTCGCGCGACTTGCATACGGTGCTACTTTTAACATGTTTCGGTCTTTTGTTGTATAACTATCATTTACTATTTTATGATCCCGGAAATTGATTTCGAAAAACTTTTTACTCAAAACTATGACCCAATTATGCCTCACTATTGGAGGCTAGGTTATGACGTCATATTTGACCTAATTCCCGTAATTCCGACGTCACTCAGGGTGTTGGCGGTGCCAGGTTTTTCCCCGAGTTCACCCACCATTTCAACACAACTTTAATTTAAATCCAAACACGTTGGCGACAATTTGCCTCGTAAATTGGAATCTTTAAAGAAGACAATAAAATACGTTAGTTACAACTGCACTTTAGAAAACTATTATTTTACCTCCATGGAGAGCAGAGGGGACGTTTAAACCAGAATTTTACAGTAGCTTTCACAGGAGACACATTTAAACACAAAACTTTCTTTCTCTTGAGATTTAAAATTTCAAATGGCTAGACGAAAAAGAGACCACAGAGGATTGTAAAAAGGTTTATTTAATAAAATTTCTTAAGGTTGGATAGTACACAACAAGCGATCATCATTAAGTGTCTGTATATTATATACTAAGAAAAGAGGAAGGTGGATCCATCTGCCGCTAGAAATAAGAAATAATATTTATTGAAATAAAAACCAAAGTGTAATAAATATTTTGGCAGACAAACAAATGTAGCAAAGAAAATTAATAGAAATTCAGAAGTCTGGCAAAAATTAACTACAATTAAGATCTAATATTTTGAATTTCCTTAAAACGGTTTAAATTTTGTCACCAACACGTCAGAAAGTTTCCAACTAACTAGTTTTGCACTGAATTTTTCCATGAAAACCGCTATAATAAAATAATAAGACACGCAGTGGTAATAGAATTAAAATGTATTTAAATAAGCGAGAAATAAAACCATTAGGAATTGCAAAGTATGCCATAAGGATAATCATAACTTAAGGATGTATGATTGGCATTTATCTCAAAGTTTCATGTTGTGGCCAGCAAGCATCAAGATTCTCCTTGTATATCTAGTCACCTACACATATAATGTTCATAAGAGCCGAAACAATAATGAAGTACGTATACACTCTCGTCAGAAGTTTCAGCGCCTAAGGAATTAAATTGCCTAGTTTGCTTGTTCACTCAAAGTAAACTTCAGCTCCATAGCTAATTTGTATCCTAACTCAGGTCTTCGATCTCTCCCTTCCACCATAGCTTTAACTTGAGAGGAACCGACAATCACTCCATTATTAGTAATTACAGTGTTTTTAGTTTTCTCGATATCGGTCAAATCCACGCCTCGGCTGCAATCATCCAGAAGAATGGTGCGATATCCAATAGCCAAAGCGTCCACAGCAGTAGCTCCTATTTATCATCAACACACATAAGCCAGAAACTTCAACCGAATTAAAAATAAAATAAATTACCAACACAAACATCATAGGCCAATCCACAAATATAAATGTCAGTGGCGTTTTTCATACGAAGTTGAGCACACAAAGTGGTGTCTGTCATTTTCTTGTTGTCCCAAAACACCGAATAGGAGTCAACATCAGGGTTTGTGCCTTTATAAACTTTAGTTGCATTCTCCATCACCTGCGCACATTTCAAAGTTAAGACCTCAACAAACACAATGTCAAAATGATAACCTTCAAGTCTTTATGGAGTTCTGAACCCCAAGTATCCTGAACGCAATGTCTAGGCCATAATCTCTGTTTTTGTGGTGGATTTCCTTTAAAAACCACCGTATCGTAGGTTTGTGCGTTTTCAGCTGTTACAGGGCTGTTGGGATCTAATTCTCTTTCTCCGATGTTTTCTATAAAGGAAACATGATTGCTAGGGTGCCAATCTAAAGAGTAGAAAACAGCGTCAAATTTAACTGTGTCTAGAAGTTTGTTTATTGGGTCGATTACGTCCAAACCTGCAAAATAACTATTTTAATACACTGAAAGTCAATACTTCATAATTATAAACCGTTTTGTTGGGCGGAGCAGTTGCTAATATTGAGAGTTCCGGAAATAAAGTCATTTTGCACGTCAACTATCAAAAATGCGGATATAGGCCTGACAATCTGCAAAAAATAATTTGAGTAGATGCGAGGTAAATTTGTTTCTGAGCCCAAAAATACAACTTGATATGTAAGTTAAGCATACAATTTTTATCCAGTGGTTCCAGCAAAAAGCAAACTCATCTTTATCGATGCGTCCATCATCGTTGGTATCAAAAACAACAAAAATATCTTTCAACTTTTGCTCCTCCAAGTGATAGATTTTCCCTCTATCATTCCTAAACAAAGCCCTAGTCAACAACCTAAACTCGTCAACACTTAAATAACCATCCCTAATAAAAATTCAATTTTGCACACAATATATAAAACATTACCATAACTTCTTACCCATCTTTGTCGAAAGCCTGGTAACAAGCGTCCATACCAACTATAGTTGGGAATTGGGGAGCAATTTACAGTAACGAAACACAAAACAAAAAGCAACAAACAGTTGTAAATTCCAACTCACCAAAACGACCTACATAGTGAGGATTGTAGGAGGAAATATTTCTCGGACCGACAGGAAAGCAGGAATATTCGCATACACAGTGACACGTCCTGGCACCGTCCTCTTTGTCCGGAGTAAATTGTTCCATTTTTAGACCACCTTTTCAATCAGTTTTTTTGTGAAAAATGTGTTTTGTTCTTTAATTCAGTTTAGCATAGAATAAGAAGAATGTGAGTGATGATATCTCCTGTGCAAAAGCTGCAGTTTTCCATGCTGGATACAAAAACACTGAATTTGAACCTGAAGTTTTAGTAAATCATCATGCTTGAGCAAATTATGAATCTTATAAGTACAAAATAATGGTTTATTAGTTTAGAGGTATAAAATTTGTCCTGTTGCAAAAAACAATATTGACTTATTTAATTACTGTAATAAGTTAACTTGTGAAAATTGAAGATTATTTTCAAAGGATACTAGTGGTGCCACACCAGTGTGAAACAGAGAAGTTTGCCGCAGAAACCTGGAATATTGTAGTTAGAAAATAATCAGTAAAGGAGGAAGGTTTCGCTATTGATCCACTAACATTATTAGTGATATCCATTAACATTATTAGGAGCAGGCAGA
Source organism: Ips typographus (assembly GCF_016097725.1). Classification (NCBI taxonomy): domain Eukaryota; kingdom Metazoa; phylum Arthropoda; class Insecta; order Coleoptera; family Curculionidae; genus Ips; species Ips typographus. The sequence continues at coordinate 7,186,334 of NC_138437.1, read as the reverse complement.
TCAATAAATGATTAATTAACTGTGCACTGTCATTGTTTCAAGAGATCAAAAAAAGTATCAAATGAATTAAGGGGTGGAATATGTTCGGGCAATGTGAAAATTTCCGAACAATATTCCAGAATTCAATTTGAGGAAGGAGAAACAGGCAAAGAGTAGGAGGGTCCTCAAGGGTATCGTTAAAGAAAAAAAAAATTCCACATACATCATAAATAAATTTTACATTTATTAAGCACTTTTTAACAAGCAATTGAAAAGGACCGCAATTTAGTTATTATTAAGGTTACAATTTAAGATATGAACCTATAATTGCCTGACGATAAATTTTATTTTCAATATTTGGATACAATAATATAAATATTACGAATGACGAGTTACCAGAAAACTAAATAAAACCATATTCTCGAGATATCGATTTATTTGGTTTTCAAATTTATTATCAGTTTCGTCTGTCACAGTCAACGTTAGCTATATTTCCTAGTAGCTATACAAAAACTAGGTAAGAGGCTAAGAGTGTTCCTAGAAATTTCACGACATTATTTTAGATGAGTTTATCACATCGATTTTCGCTTCATATAGAGGTTCGACAATAAAAGAACGAACTTAATTGAAATGCTTTAAGTTGGAAAATCGAAACGAGAAACTTAAAAGTGATGCGACAAAAATTACCATTTCCCCATATAAATGACAATACGCGTTTGTCACTTAAAACTATAAAATGCAAACTTTAATATAATAAAAACGTGTCGGTGACCACACCGTCGCACAGGACAGCATAGAGCATATTAGATAACATTATACAACAATTTTAACATACAAGATGACTAGTATAGACCGAGTTGTTAATAAAAGATTATTGGAAGAAGTATTCTGGCGCAGAAATTACACTGACATTTGACTCATATACTCCCTCGAATAGATTACAATAAACTAACTAACAATTTTATCCCTGTCCCAGCCGAATTAACAATAATAATACACAAGAATTAACTGCGAATAACTACGAGAGTTTAAAATAATTAAGCAGTCAAAATCAGCAGTCTCTAGCCAGAACGTCGAATTTGACTAAGTCAAATTCAACCAATTCAACATAATACGGGAATCGAGTAAAAAACAAGACGCCGCTTCATAAATAATTACTCTATCACTTGAATATACAACCGTCCATTATCAAGGCATAACAGGCATAAAAGTACAAAAATGACCTAACTAAAGAACCCTCCCAAAGAGCTAAGTAGTCAATTCCCTCGATGAAATTAGTAAGTTGTCACTATAAAGCTTTAGAACGTGAAATAACCAAAAAAATATAACGTAAAGAAATTTGTTATACACCTATACACACACACTAGATGTAAGTCTGGGATTGATTTTTGTTTAAATAAATCGTTAGGACAAGGGCTATACCTATTAAATAATCTTACTGGGAGCAATCCGAGCTCAGCTCACATCTAAGAATCTGAAAACAACGGCGAATCAATTTTTAACTATTGTTATTGCATACTTGCAGGTTACCGTACTGCTGACTCGGAGTCTGCCATGCGCTGTTCGAGTTTAACGAATCCGCGTTTATCGTGTCCACTACTGTGTTGGCATTCTTTACACTTTCATCTGGAATTCTACAAACCTCTATTTTATCATCTTTTTTTCCTTACGATTGTCAGTTATGCAACTCTTTCCCAGTTCCCAAGACAACGGCAAAGCGTTGCATAATCTCAAACCACCCTTGCAACCCTTTCATCAAACAATCAATTCTAGACAAAAATGGACGGAATATCATCATCATTTCAGAAAAACCTCTAACTAGTCCACGTTTCATTCGCAGTTGCAAAGGCTTGCTAATATAATAAACTCCTAAGATTAAATTTACAGCTACGTTAAGTCCATTCTAATTTTATGTGAAAATTGCACTTTAAATTTATTAACTTCCCAGCGATACATACATATTGTCGACAATTCCAACGTCAACATCTTTGCCGTTCTTGGTACTGGAATCCTCAGTTCCGTTCTCCTGTTTCGTTCCGTTCAACTTATTATCATTGACTTTATTCTCTATGTTAAGCTCATTTTCGTTCTGGGGCTTGTTCTCGGATGCATTCTCGTTCTTATCTTGAGAATTCTGCCAACACAACAACTCGGTCACACTCACCCATCTTCAAGATTCCTCTTCTTTTAACTCACCTGCTGAGACGCCAGGTTAGCGTTGGCCTTCCCTCTAGTCCTCGACATAATCATCTCTACTCTTCTCCTACGCTCTTCTCTCTCCTTCTCTTCATTCTCTAGTTTTTTCTGAAGCTCGATCTTCTGCTTCTCAGCCTCTTCTTTAGCCTTTCTATCAGCCTCATCCTTCAACTGCTTCTGTCTTAGCTCTTCCTCTTTTCTAAGACGTTCTTCTTCTTCTCTCTTCTGAGCTTCACGGATAGCTTCCTGCAACCTTTCCTGTTCAGCTTGCCTTTGCATTTCAGCTAAAAGCCTAGCTTGCTCTTCTTCTTGTTGTTGTCTTTCCAACTCAGCTTTTTGCTCAGCCTCAATTCTTTGACGTTCAAGCTCAGCCTGTCTTTCAGCCTCCTCTCGTATTAGACGACGCTTTTCTGCTAAAGCAGCTTTGGCTTCTTCTTCGGTAGTGATTCTAGGCTTTGAAATAGACGTAGTCATTACTTCATTTGGTTCGCTCACATCTACTAAAGGTGGCTGTGGTTCTACAGGTTGCTGTAAAACAGGTGGTGCAACAGCCGCTTCTTCACTAGCACTTTTCTCGGCTTCTATAAAGTTTTGGTTGACATTCTGTGATAGGACGGCTGGTTGAGGCTCGGGCTGTGGAGGAACTTCTTTGACTTCCGCAAGACCTTCAGCAGGTTTCACTTTTTCCTCAACTGGTGGTACAGGTGCTGCTTCCCTAAAAAAGTTTGGTACCAATATAGATAATGCAACATTTGTTAAAAATTTGTAGTTAGTTAATTTTACTACACAAAACACACTTACTTAGCTTCTACAGCATCAGGTGCAGGTGGTTTAACTTCCTTAAATTGGGGTGGTTCTTGTGGTTTAAATTCTTTCTTATCAACCCCCACAACTTTGGGAGCAGTTTCCTCACTGGGTGACTTAATAGCAGGCTTATTTCTAGGCAAGCCTTTGTCGATCTTCTCAGAGGTGTTGGTTTTGGACAAAGACTTTCGAGTTTTAGGGATTGGAGGCTTGTCGCCTTTATCGTTATTTTTTAAGTCATGCGTTACCCCCGTAACGTGAATGCTAGCGGGTCGAGGCTTACGAGGAGTACTATAAATACGATGTCGCACGTTCACAGAGCTTGTAACGCTGTTTGTGCTTTGGTGACTCATGGAACTGCTCGGTCTAGATGAAGCTATAAAACCAGAAAAAAGACTTAGTATTTAGTGGGAATAATGATTAATTTCCCCAAGGTTACTGGTTAAATACCCCAGACAATTTCTACTAGTACTACTCAAGCACTTTACTTTTTAGTTGTGCTTCTAGAAGCTGTTTACATGTAGAGAGTATTCAGGGTTTTGCAAGATAATTGTTTACTTTGAAGAATCAAAAATGTGTACCAACTAATAACATTACCACTTATGAACAAACTGAAAGTAAATCTGGCAAAGCCCTATAAAATTTGAATACCAGAAAGCATAGATGTTAAAAGTGTAAAGTGCAAAGTGCTAATGTACTTGGCTACAGCACAGGCTGATTAATACGTCCACCACCACAAAAAAAACATAATTCTAAAATAAAGAAAAACACAAGTTATTAAAAGCTTCACAAATTATATTTCAAGCGTTAGATTTGTTAAAGTAAGCAGGGATATCAGATGAGTATTAGAAGGCGACGTTATTACAATGTTTTTATATGTTAAACCTGGCTTTTTACAGCAAACTGATGAGTTTACGAAACACAATGTTCGGGGTGACAATCACCCCGAAAGAAGGAAATCTACAAAAACCTTAAACCCTAAAAGTTATCAACTGGCCCAAAAAAGTTAACGATAAGAAGAGCAACACTAGAACCATCGCCTAGAACGACAATATGATAAGTAGTCGTACCCTCGCTGGTACTGCCTGATTGCTGAGCCAAAAGTAATTTTTGCTGCCTCAATTGAGTGGCTCTGTTCACTCTAGGGGGAGCCACAGGTCCATCCGGGCTAAGTTGATGCATACTCCGACTATCCGCCTTGTTAAGAAGTTTGCGGGGACTCAGTTTAGTACCCACGTGAGCTAAGTGACTCATACTACGAGTCACTGAGCTCTTGGGGGCCATACTGGATTCGTCTAGGGCCGGCAATATTGGTTTCCTTGGCTTAGCGAGCTGGTCTAAGCGAGACATTGAATAGGCCCTACCTATAGTTTAGTTTTGTTATTCTCAAACTGCTTCTTAGGCTACTACTGCTAAAGGCATTTAAGCATTCCGTAAATTTAAGGCTAACTAAGAAGCTGGCTTGAACTTTTCCGACTTCAAACCGACTCTCAGTAATAGAAAAAGACAATCGTTCTTACATTCCGTTAAATATAAATAAATAAAAGCATTCCAACAAAATGTTCAAGCAAATTCAATCAAACGACAACACGGTTAATCCAGTCAATAAAAGCTTTAGAACGAGCACTGTACCTGGAGAATGGATGAGTGACTTGCGGGAGCCAGACGAATTAAACGACGAATCCCTCGAAGGTATCGTGGGAACTAAATCAGTTCTGCGTCTGCCCAAGTAACCGCTTGCGCACCCTGCTGGCGTCGTCGGACTTGTCAAACCTAAAAATTGACCTCTAGGATTGCCTTCATTCCTAATAACTTGAACCGAAATTTCCTTACTAGCCTTTACACAAGTTTACTTAAATCTTTAGTTAATTTTACACCAAATAAGTTGCAACCAAATCAAAAATGTTTAGAAATTAGCGTTAAGTCGCAATTGTAATTATATCTATAATATAGATATTGCACGCTGGTTCGAGACAAGAAAAATTAAAGGTTAATAAAACTACTTGTATATTTAAAGTGAGGGTCTAGTGCCTAGAAGACAATTACAACAAATAACGCAATCAAGTTTAAATCATATCTTGCACCAAAATATATGTGGCTAAAATGTACTTTCTGAAGTATATAACCGTACTTGATCCATTTACAATGTACTTATATCAGATATTTCAGCCGGTTTAAAGTGTATTTCTGTAAATTTAAATGTATTACATTTACATGGATTTAACTGATATATTTGCATGCATATTTGATAAAAAAACTTTTCTTTAGCAAGTGCTTTACCCTGTCTATAGAATAAACCTTAACATTTTTTGCATAACAGTGAACAACATTTTTGTAGTTTTAAATCTAGGATTACTACTTCTCGGTGTAATCACTGTTAACATTGTCAAGCAAGACTTGATTATGGGCAACCAAAAATTTGTGGAGCTTTTAAAGAAAGAAAGAACAGAACACAAAAAAAACTGTTTGCTGACCTTCCTGTGCAGCTGTGAACGTGTCTTCATGCAAAAAATCTAATTCAACATTCAAAATTGGCACAAACAACTAATCTAACCTAACACACATAGTGTAACTCCCCCTTTAAACAAAATGGTATATTGTACGTACTTTCTCCAGCTCTTTCCAAACCACCAGCTGAAGTTGCCCTTTTCTTGCTACCCGTATCCAGATCCCGTTCGCTTTGCCTTCTAGTTAACGAACTGCCCGATGAGGTAGTTGATGTAATATTTTGGGTTGAAGTGGCCCTTCGGTGACCCCAAAATGATACCGTAATATCCGTCGGATCAAGCATGCGTGGAGTTGAAGAACCAAAAGCAAAAACGATGCTACTACGCTCGTTCTTCCTTCTAGCCTCTATTCTAGCTTCTCTTTCTTGATTTCTTCTGAGAATCGATTCAAGTCGGTCTCGTTCAGCATCGTTTATAGCACGTTTCCGCTCCTCAACTTGATGTCTTCTAGTGTCATCTTTCAAACGCATTTCTTCCAATCGCCTTCGTCTTTCTTGTTCTTTTTCTTCCTTAAAGCGTTGTGCAGCCATGGCTTGCGCTTTAATTTCCTCCAGTTTCTTGTGCCGTTCTTCATTTTGCCTTTCCTTGAAAGAGCGTATTTTGGATTCCTTCTCGGCTGAAATTCAATTGAGCATTTTAGCAACAAGTTTAAAAATGTGGATTAGGCAATCAAACACGTACAAGTGTAAGCAGCAAGGTAAGACAACAAAAAGAACATTGTCGAGTATGGGGTATTTGTATGTGTTGACACAAGGCACTAAGTTTATTGAACTGAACACCCGAGATCGAAGTGCAATACGACTCCTACTTTTAACGAAAATAAACTTGGAAAAAGTTCTTTTAATTGCTTTCAGTGTCGCTTTTGATGGAATACTAAGGCAATCCAGGAAACTCACATAAAACCCAGTTAAGGAAATACGGTCGTCACATGGGGGTTTCATATTTCTTTAAGTGACTAAAAAATACAACTAGAACGTTTTACGTTTCTCACCTCGTTAAAAATGTCAATTTTACTAAAATTTTCTTGCCGGTGTGAACAAATCGTTATTTACGGTTTACGCTTAATGACATATCACTAATCAGTTTTACAGTTAACTTCTAACTCTAATTCAATTAGAATAAACATTTGTTGGCTGCACCCACGTGGAGATTTCTATTTTCAAGAAAACTGAGTGAAGACGCTTAAACCCAATAAACCGGAAAGCAATCAACTATGTTTTAGAAGACAGGTGATTTCGATATATCGAAATCAACTTAACAAAGGATTTGCGGCACGCATCAAGGTAAAATAGTTGTGTATCAGTAGCGGCGGCATATTTCTTATAATTGAGCTTCAAACAATTGTTATGTTTCAAGGAACTTTTTTTTCTATTAATGGTGGCCTTAATATTTAAAAAGGAAAAAATATTCACAAGGTGATGAGTTTAGAGTGAAGTTAATCAGCAGTATAAATAAGTATTAAAGCAAAAAACTGTGAGACCTAGAAATTGTCAATACATTAATAAAACTAGACACTGCCACTGTTTAGTACAAAGCATTGTACTGACGCAAGTAGAAAAGTATAGAAAATCCTTATATGGGTAACATATCTACCAAGCTGTCCCTATATCACACACAATATTACAGTAATAGTAAAAATGCAAGTTTTACGTAACGTTTTTCTTAAGAATTCCTAGCATGCTTGGTAAAGGTCATATTTGAGATGCCTTACAAATTGCTTTAGATATGCAGTGCGTTAAGTGCAATTTATAGGCCAAATTAAAGACATTACGTGAAAAAGCTAAACGAGGAATTAAAATCGTTCAGTCTCTAATTCAACGGCATTGAGTGCTATACAAGGAACTGGACATCCAATGCCATGGTTGGTCAATAAGGTTAAACTATTAAAAACAAATTACTTTTACTTTAAAATTTTGTAGTAAACGGGACTTGTGTCCAAACAATAAATCTTCCTGGATCTTTGAACTGGGCCATTTTAGATGTTGGAATTTGATGTAGTCAGCATGACAAATTGCTTTAGTGAACCAGAACGCAGTTTCAAAAAAACGTCGTTTCTGCAAAATTGCATTCTCAATACATGGAAGTACAGATTATTATGAAGCAGCGTGGCGCAATTACTTCGAATTGGGTTTTAAATTGAAATTGAATTTTTCCAAACAAACGGAATAGCTGACTAGTTTCTGCTAATGGTTTGAATGGTAATGTCGATCGAGTGACCTTCCCACCTACCTGAAACGTGCCTATTTCATTTTCACTGCGTTATATCCCTTAATTAGTTTTCACTTTTGACCAACTGCCAAATGCATTTATTTGCCAAAAAGTGCTCATACCAACAGGAACTGCTGTGTTTGACGTGATAATTTAAAACCATTACCACCAAAGACAAAATAAAAATCGAATTAACATTATTCTTGAGTAACAACCGCAGATACTTTACGTGTAACGCATAAACAGCTAATTTAAATACAGTGATTGCGATGAAAAAATGATCAGGCGTTATTTGTTTTCTAAATATAGTTGTGACAGCAGGATGATTTTCGATGAATTATCGATTATTGCCACATCCTGTGACCTATTCACATGGTACGCAGAAACCACCTACCAAGAGGGTATTCACATCTGTATCTCACACCCAACAATAAAGACATTTCAGTGGCCTACAGGAACTTCCTAGACCAACACTTTTTTGAAATACTGCTTAGGCATCTTTATTATGCAAGAATTAAGACCCTCAGGTGACTTGAATGGATTATTAATTGACCAGCCGCATTTTAACTTGAAGGCATTGCAAATTGGCATTGTAAATGTGCTTTGTACATTTAAAAGTACCAGCAACTTGTAATCTGTGCATTTTCCAACACTGAGTCATGCAATTATTGTTTCAAAGGAAATGACATTGATAAGTAAACAAAAAGTGCCTATTTTCAGAAAACGAGAAATGTCGTAAAACTGTTTTTGCAGTTGCAAGGTAAAACCCAAATTCAAGTTAAGTGGCTGTTAATCTGGACGTTATAGAGTGTTATCTGTTTATTTATATTAATCTAATTAAATTACCATAGGGATCAAAGGAAGATTTTACAGTAAATCCACACAAAAAAAATACAATTAATTGGCTTGTAAATAAATAATCAAAGTTACACCACCAGCTCATTGACTAACTTTATACAGGTGGGTGTCAATAAAGTAGGCTATTGAAGCCATTCATGACCTTAAGATTTGTTTATTTTATTGGGACATATATCCAAGGTATGCAGGGTGCGTGGTAACACCTGCAAAATTTCTTTACAAAAATGATCACTTTCAGTAATAAAAGGAAAGTTCAAATTAATAGTTATAAGCAATAACAGAAGCAAAGTAGTACAAACATCCTGCATTTACTCATGTGAGGAAATTCCGAAGATAAGAAAGGTAATACAACCGAGTGTTGCAGATCGTCACAATGTCATGAGTAACCCGGTATTCTGCGCCGTAAAAAGTTAATTAATTTTAATTTATTATTTTAATTGTGCACAAACACTTGGCACGCATCAAGGACGCAAAACCATATTGTTATTTAGAAAAAGCGCCAGTTTGGTATGCTTTTTCAGATTATGGTTTCTTATTGTTCCAGGTGAATGAATTTGAAGAAAGTGAAAGGGTCAAGATAATTAGGCCACTAAAATTGGTAAAGGTTCCTCTGAGTTAATCTGGGAGCTTTAGAGTGTGAAAGCAGAATTTAACTTTGTTGTATTAATTGTTGCATATCTAACCCTCAATAATTATTTATAACATACAATTAAAACTGACCTCAAAAAGCAGTGAACAACCCATAATAATTACTCACAAACCAAAATACATTACATATGAAACTTGCTTAGAAATAGAGATAAGAAAATGACGAATGACCTAAAAGTTAATTCTGATAACTAGAAATTAAAAAAATATGTATTAAAAGTGCTTTATGCAAGAACATTATCATCCAGGAAGTACTTCAAGCAACCAATAGAAATTTACCAGCAGTGCATCCCTCTACATACCTACATCATGTTTGGTTTGCTTGGAACCACCACTATGATGATATTGTCTAACTTTAAGCACGTCACTTTTAGACACATTTTCCTGAGAAAGAGTTTTAACCAAAATACTTCGAATGCAATTGATGTGTTCACTAAAACTTTCGTTTTGGTACCGCATCATCCCTCGTCAACTTGCTCCGAACCGTTCGGGAACCCGATCGAGTACCGAGTGTTCCGACATTCGTTCTGACAGTTACACAACAAGACTGAGGCATATTTTGTTTATCGACGGTCGCGGTTCATAGATAAAACACGATCAAAACATTTCGACAAACCTGCGCGGATTTCATTGTTGCATTTATGAATGACCCTGATGGTCATCTACTATCTATCAACATTTTTCTTTGGATGGACTATTTCCGCGCACAAAAATTGCGCTTAGCAAATGATTCACTGTCTTAATCACCATTTTACTGTTAAATACCACCATTGTATAGTTTATTCACTGTAATGTTTGCAAATAGAACTCTGATAACTGCTATTATAAGCTTAGATAAAAAGAAGACTCTAAAGGTATTTCAAAATTAAATAAATGCCTAAATGTGTCGCAGGATTAACCTTTATCTGTCGTAATTGACCTAAATTTATCTCATTTTACAGCCTGAATTTTGCATTGACACTGTATAAAAATAATTCTTTGCTCATTTATCGATTATATTGTATACGTTTCTATGTTCACGTATCATGAGTAACTATATCTTCCTATACAGTCCAATTTTTTAAAAATGTTTCTTATCTAGTACATATAGATTTACAAATAAGGAAACATTGGAATTTCAGGTGCTTCTTTCTGCTACTTTGTACATTCACCTAATTGAAGCTAATAATATGTAAAAATAACCTATTTTGAAATACACAGGGTAATGATGACTTAAATATGTGTGTGTGTGTATGTTGTGTTTTTTCAATCTAAAATGACTGTATGTTACAATGTCATCTTGTCAAATGTAACTAACCTTCACTCTCTATAAAGTCCTATTTTCGGGTCTTGTAAAGAGTAAGCATCCACGAATTTTACGTTAATTTTTTAACAGTTAGATTACGGCTTCTATTGCGGTAAATTCACAATTTTCTTCAGAAAATTGAGATAAAAATCCTTAAAATGTAGGATAATTTGGTGGAAGAACCACACTTCACGTGTCAGGAAATCGGTGGAATAATTGAACTAACATTGAATGACATCTGAAGTTGACGTACATACTGTCAAGTATCAGTTATCCTCTGTGCATTATGCGGCGTTGCCAGACGGTTTTCTTTTCGTTATTAATATTTAATACTTCAACTGATTTTTATTGTTTTTATTGATAAAAATATGTTTGGTAGCTAAATATGCGCTTAGTACAGGTGGCAAAGCTTGTTTTTATAAATTATAACTAATTATACTGCACTGTTAATTGTACGACTCATTGTATAACAGTGTTTAAGCCTATACAAGCTATTTAAGCCTATACTTGACAACATTGCAGAAGGTAAATTGTGGTTCCTCCACCAAATCCAAATCCATCCACAAACTCCTGGATGCTTAATGTTTACAAGACCCCTATTTTCAAGAAATCACAGAAAATCAATAAATGTCCTTCTACCTCAGACTAGCTGTTTCCTGTAAGTTTACCCAAACACACCTTAATAACACTTAATGTGTCCTAAACAATGGTGTCAAAAAAATAATCATAAAACAGACATCTTCTAAACCGACCGCCCAAAACAACCTGGCTGATCTCAACATTTCTAGCAAGGTCAGCCCTCCAAGGTAACTGTTTTAGGTGGTCTGGTACCATGTTGAATAATTATTGATATTTGCATGTTAAAACTTTTAACCCATGTAATGGTTTGACACCAAACCTGTTTGGGTTTGATGGAATTATTAGGAGTTTTGAAAAACAACAAAAGTCGTAACTTTTTACGTAATTTTCATGCCAACCTCTAGTCTATCATCATGTATGGGTGAGGCCATTTAATTAATACGCCTAATGTAAAATGGCGCATTCCTAAAAGAGGTCTATTTTGGGAAAACGTTTGTCCTGCAGAAATATTTAGGTCAGAGTGTTGAATCCTCCCAAAGTACTTTATCATCATAAACACTTTTACGGTAATGGACACAATTATTTGCATGTGATAAGTATTGATCTGGTACACTCATTTCATCCCTAAAGAATTAAAAGTCATGAACAGTGACGATTTTTACCCTTACAACTTTAAACAAACATGCAGCAAACCAAAACCATGCTCTTAACATTATTAACAAAAGCTGTTATTGCAATAAAAATTAACTTTTAATTAAAAACTGTAAATTCTATCACCTGAAAGGAATTAAAAGTGTTAATGCATCAAGAAACCAGTTGGTTCAATTTTCTTTCTTTTTTTCATAGGAAAAAAAATTGTACTAGTATCTTTCAGCTTTAATTTTTGTTAGCTGTTATTGCATTACCACTATTACCAGCATCAACATAAACATATAATCTCACCATCTTGCCCTACATTAAAGCTAGAAAAATGTAGGGGGTGGCAATCTGAAAATGACAAAATAAATAGGTTACATATAGAGCCAAGACAATAAAACTGTCTAAATCGAAAGTATCTAAGTGCAGCTATGGGTCCTTGAACTTTACCAAATCTGGCAGAACTTCAATGCTATTTTCACCTAATGAATGAAGTTCAAGTACTCATTATACTGGTATTAAAAATTGTGTCTTGGCTGTTCAGTATACAAGACTATGTCTACTTTCATACTTTACCACATCTGAGACAATTACAAGTATATTTAGCAGTGAAGCCCAGAATAGATTATTAAACTAAAATAGCACAAGCAAGATTCTTAGCATATCTTTAGGGGGTTCAGCTACCTTTTTAGTCTTTCAAAAAAATTTTAACAGGTGTAGATGACTCCTAAGTTTTGGTCACTGGTCTGAAGTGAATAAATATTCAACTAGTGCTATATAGGGGCTTGCAAACCATAAAACTGCCTGTTGAGTACATACAATGAATTGCAAATTAGCAGTTTAGACAATTAAGTTAGCCAATTTGAATTGATTAATAGTGTGAAGGAAATATTCAAAATAATGTACCTTGTGGTGGTAAAATGAACATAGGTAACTCTCAAATACTTAGTCAAGCAGCCAGATCTGCAATTGATCCTTTTTGTAGAGGAAGTAGTAAAGATTTACATGCTTTTTTATTTATAGACATGAGAAAACTACAATAAATTTTAAATTTTACAGGAAGTTTTTTTGCTCATGTTTTGCAATGTAGTGTTTGAAGTTAATACAGACTTTGAAGTAAACATAGGGCTGCCTACAATAAACAAGATAATAAATCAGCTGTAAATGCATTTGATTAGGCACATTAGGCAAGTATATTTAATTATTTTATTGACTCACACAATGAAGCATGATTCAAAACCAATTGTTAATAATTTACACAATTGTGTGTAGGCTTTATGGAAATTAATGCCAGAACCCTACACTAGACTTTGCCTACTATATGCAGGTTTAATTCAAAAGTTTGTTGCCTCATAGCATAAATTAGCTTGCCAAAAATATTTATCAGGAAGGTGTTTTGGTGAATATCAGTGTCTGATAAGATAAAAATGCATGGGGTCTTTTAATAATTTTGCTTGTTCCACTTCACTTATTATATCAGCCTCTATTTTTGTCTGTTTGGCCAAGCTTTTGCTAAAGTGATTACAAGCTCAATAATTGGAAAGTTCTAGAAAATTCACAAGGGCAAATATGATTCAAATGAGGAATATGACTAACTGACAGGGTGGCAAGTAGTTTAGTCAGTGGGAGACTACTATGGGCATGTAGTAAGGTGGCAAAGAGAGGTAACAACTGTAAAACAAATGGGTGTCAAAAAATGTTGCCTGGTTGTCAATTTTACACAGAGAACAAGGTCGTTCAATATTCAATCTATTTCTCCCAGCAACTATAAGAGCTATAAGAGCCTTAACAAATCGATTCGCGGTTTTCTGACCGAAATAAAATCAAAGAGACCCACAGATGGTGGGTAACTTATATAACGTTGCATTTTACCACCCGACTGTGCCCCCCGGTGGCCATCTAAAGGAGCCCTACCGGCTTCAAAACTACCGGAAAACATTAACAAACTGTGCTAACCTGGATTCTTGGCTTGTTCCGGGATATCTCGTGCATTTTCTGCCATTTTGGCACCACTAAACTTCTCACTACAACATCAACGACATATCACATCACAACGAGCCCGAAAATTTCAGTTCACATTTGACAGATCAAACGTCAAACTGCCGATGTGATGTCGGAACTTTGCCGGTGCCCGGTGGCGCTGCAGTCGTAAGTAAATTTGTATGTGTCTACACTACCGGCTACAATATTTTATATCCACGTAAAGCTAATTTGTGATTGTGAACAGAGAAAAGCTTGTCTAGGCTGTTGTGACATAATAGATGTGATTTTGTGAGTCCTACCAATTTTAAAATCATAGTCATAGGAAACAATTTCACCTTGAGGCAAAGCATATGTTAATTAATATTCAAGCAGCCGAAAATTTAACAGTTATCACGTGACTTTACGTGATCGAAAATGTTATTTTGACTGACTCTAAAAAAATATAAATTAAATACGAATTTGGCGTAGTGACATTGTGAGTTGTTCTTACACGAAGGATAAGTTACATAATAAATGAAAACCAGAAAAAACGAAAAAACTACTGAATGACAACAATCCAGCATGCCACTTTTGTTGGCGTATGCGCCATGTTGTTGAAAACTCTATTTTATTTTATCACAAAGTAATAGGTCTTAAGTTAAGTAAGTGGTTTTTTAGAAGTTAATAAGGAATTATTTTAATAGTGATTTAAAATGTTAATGGCAATATTGATAATTTTTTTAATCACGTGACATTAGTATAATGCAACTAATGGGTATCAAGTGATCTACACAATAAAACGCGTTTCCATAGACAGTTTTGATGTAATACCAATGTCAAATAGCAAACGGCAAAACGGCCGTAACGTCATTTTAATCATTACATTCATTAGGCTCTCGGGTTGGCAACAAAAGAAATGCATTTGAAGAGAATATAATCATTGAGAGTTTTGCCAATTTCCGTAGCTTTCTATCTAAATCTAAATAGTGAAACTCCGATTGTCAGTGTTCAAATAATCGTCCCGTTAACGAAAATGGACTCCGAAGAAGAAAGCTACGATGACGTTGATTCTGGAAACGAATCAAGTGGCGACGATGTTGATTTTCCTATGGAGGTTGAAGTTACGGGGCACAGAGAAAAACAAACTGACTCAGATGATTATCCTTATGAGGTACTGAGCACCGAAGAAATTGTCCAACACATGGTTGATTCTATTAAGGACGTCAATTCTGTAGTTGAGGTAACCATTGTTCTCTGGTTAAATGTAGCTCAAATACTTTCCACTATTAGTAGCATCAAAATCCAACTCAAATCACTACACCAAAGTATTTGGGTATTTTTGTTACTTGATTATATAATCAACCATAACTATGCTTTTAGATTCCTGCTACAACCACACGCATCCTTCTCAATTACTTCAGATGGGACAAAGAAAAGCTGATGGAAAGGTTCTATGATGGAGACCAAGAACAGTTATTTAATGAAGCCAGAGTCATTAACCCTTTCAAAAAACTCAACATTACTACTGCTGCCAGGGTTAAGGTATGTCCTTGAAACTAAAATAGAATTCTATTGATCCTAAGTAATGAATGGGCAAAATTATTAAGCATGTTGTAAACACACATAGTTTGCATTTAATGTCAAGCAAAATTTAATTTATAAACACCTGACAGAATGCTCTGTGTTATGACAATGACATGTATTTAAATCTTAGTTTAGCTTAAGATAGGCTTTAATGGATCGGACATTAATGCTGTAAAATTAAGTCAGCACTGTTCAAATAATAGGTAGTAATTACCTGAAAACCTTGTTGAAGGTCATAATTTTGAAGAAGGTAATGTAATTTTAGTTTACAAATATCTGTTATTGATTATTTTATTATCTTCAACAATAAGTTGTACTTGTTTTTTATGGAGTCATATCCATATCACTAAATCTTATATTGTATATAAACAAATAAAAACAAAGTGTGGTAAGTATAATTTACAGGAATTGGTAATATGAATCATAAGTAGCAACATTTTTGAAAAGAAGAACTTCTTGACATATTTTTATTTTACTTAGTATTGAATACATTCTCAGAACTGAAAATGCTGATCATTGGTGACATCTGATTTACATTTATTATAATGCTAAACATAGCATTTGCATACAATGCAAGGACTGAACAATATGATAAATATATAAAATAAGTCACTTTGGTAATCATGTATACTTACTTTAATAAAGTGTACAAAACTGTAAAATGATTTGAAGAATTTGTAACATATAATGTGAACTCTCTGTTTAGTTAAATGACAGAAAACCTTCTGTGTAAAAGAGATTTATACTTGGCTTTACACAATACAGCTCTGATATTGTTCCACATATGCATTTTCATGGAGATATTTCCAAGTAACATGGCACTGAATTAATTATATGTTTCCTTTTGTTTGATTTTGAGAAGAGTACATAAAGGAAATGTTCAAACTGCTTTATGCATATTTGAATATTCTCTAAAGTTTACTCACAGCTTTATAGTTTATGCTGGTATTCACTAATGTATTCTGTGTAGCAAATACTTTGGGTACAATACTACTTTCCTTAATTGAGTACTCTATACCTAGGTAAATGTAACTATAATGTAGAAAAGGTCATCCTAACTTATTATTCATTCAATTGAATGTGTGCATATTCCAGAGTATAGTGAAGTCCATCTCAGACACATTTAGCTTAAGTGAATCTGAATCAAGATTGGTACTTTACCTGAAAATAAATTGCATATTCTGACATTCCCTAATTTTCATTTTTTCCCATCTACTAACGGTTAGCAAGAAGATGTCCAAATAAGGTGACAAAATGACATATTACTTAACCTTTGACGTTATTAATTGTTAACTTAAGTGCCGAGTGTCACAGCAATAGTAACGTAAAATTGTCCGTAATAAAATGTTGATCAGTTAGCAATAACGACCACACAGGGCAAATGTAACGTCCTGTAAAATTTCACAGGGCTATATAACATTATAAGGCGTATTAGGACGTTCCCTCTTAATGTAATTTTTGGCGACGTCAGAGAACGTTTCTATCCGTATTTTGAAGTTATTGGTCATAGCTTACTATCTGGGTATCTAATGTCATTAACTATTAATTAGATTACACAAGTGGAGGCATATAACCTTACAGGTTGGTTTACTATCTGGGTATCTAATGTCTTTAACTATTAGTTAGATTACACAAGTGGAGGCATATAACCTTACATGTTCGTTTCAGATTAAAATTGTTTATGCATCCTAGTGAAATTGATAGGACAATTATAAATGTGAAAAAATGAATCTTGGTAGAATGGTAGACATATCTTTGTAATGGTCGTTTTTGCTGTACATATTAAATATAAAATTATCATTTTAGTAACTTTGTAATCTTAATTGTCTTGTTGATTGCAATATTTTTTTAGCCATCAAAAAAGACTGGTAACGGAACAGAGGAATGCGAAATTTGTTTCATGGTATTACCCTCATCTGTAAGTGATTATAAAGCTAAAATATTCATTTTTTTGTAAATAAATTCGCAATTTTTAGCATATGACGGGTCTTGAATGCGGGCATAGATTTTGCACCCACTGTTGGTGTGAATATTTGACAACGAAAATTATGGAAGAAGGGGTTGGACAAACTATAGCTTGCGCCGCCCATGGTTGTGATATTCTTGTAGATGACGCTAGTGTAATGCGGCTTGTACGTGACTCAAAAGTTCGGCTTAAGTACCAGCACTTAATCACAAATAGTTTCGTTGAGGTGGTGTTCTTCTATCAGTTAATGGGTTTTCCTAATTGGTTTGTCGTTGTAGTGTAACCGATTATTGAGGTGGTGCCCATCTCCAGATTGCAGTAATGCAATTAAAGTGCAATATGTAGAACCCCACAGGGTTACTTGCAAATGTAACCATACGTTTTGCTTCTCTTGTGGGGAAAACTGGCACGACCCGGTAAAATGTCATTTATTGAAGAAATGGATCAAAAAATGTGATGATGATTCTGAAACAAGCAACTGGATAGCAGCTAATACCAAGGAGTGTCCAAGATGCAATGTGACCATTGAAAAAGATGGTGGTTGCAATCATATGGTTTGCAAAAATCAAAATTGCAAGGCAGACTTTTGTTGGGTTTGCTTGGGGCCCTGGGAGCCTCATGGAAGTTCCTGGTATAATTGCAACAGGTAATTTTTATTATTTGAGGGGGAGATCACTTCTGTCATTAAAATTGTTACAATTCCATAATTTTGTCAAGTCTTCAGAATGACTCTATAATGTGCGGAGAAATGTTACCACAATTATTTGAGGCTTAAATGTGACTAACCTAACACAACCCCTCAGGTTTTGTATGTTAACTTGTAAAAGTGTATTAATATGTAGATATGACGAAGATGAAGCAAAAGCCGCAAGAGATGCCCAAGAAAAATCACGTTCAGCTCTCCAACGTTACTTATTTTACTGTAACAGATACATGAATCACATGGCGTCACTGAAGTTTGAACACAAATTATATGCTTCAGTTAAAGAGAAGATGGAAGAAATGCAACAGCATAATATGAGCTGGATTGAAGTGCAGTTTCTCAAAAGAGCTGTGGACATTTTGTGCCAGTGCAGACAGACTCTTATGTACACTTATGTGTTTGCTTATTATCTGCAGAAAAACAATCAATCTGTGATTTTTGAAGATAACCAGAAAGATTTGGAAAGCGCTACAGAAACTTTATCGGAATACTTGGAGAGGGATATTACGTCTGAGAATTTAGCCGATATTAAGCAGAAAGTCCAGGATAAATACAGGTAAACTTTTTGTGTAGTCTATTTAAATTTGTTTTATATTGAGTGTTTGTTTTAGATACTGTGATAGTAGGAGGAAAGTGTTACTTGAACATGTCCATGAAGGATATGAGAAGGAATGGTGGGATTACAACGAATAAACCTGAAAAGCCGTTCCCGAAAGAAGTATAGTCATAAGCCGTAGGAGCGTCAGATTTATTTAACTCTTAAATACCTCATAACCGTCGTTTAACGGTTTTTTACGCTTCCCAAACTCTACAAGGTATAGTAGACGGCACTAATTAGATTGCTGCACGTCATCAGGGAGTTTGACGTTTTCAAAGGGATTGTTATTAAAATCTGTCTGCTAAAACAATTGTGTCAACTTAAGAAATAAACAAATACAAAGTTTATGTAAAGTTTGGGTTTTGGTGATAAAAAAAAACATTTTGGCGTTTAACGTTAATGACGTCTTATTAGTGCCTTCTACTATATGTGCTGACACATACCTCTTTTGACTTATTGAACTTTACGGTTGTTTCTATGGTTTCATTCCAGCTAAGTTCAATTTCCTCCAGGTTTTGCATCTCACCGATGTTAAAATTTTGGTTGAAATTTGATTTTATTTCTTTTATTGTGCCACTTTTAATTAAACTTCAGATTGTTTAAGATTCCCCTAAATTTTAACCTAATTGCGTCCATGCCTAAATAATAATTACGTTATTTCTTTAATAGTTTTTTTTTTGGGATAAAATCACATATCACTAAAGTTGTTACTTGACATCAAGTTTGTTCACTTTCACCAACTGCATTTTGTTAAGTAGTTGTTACTTCAATTTGAGAGTTTTATTATTTATTAGTTGCAAACAAGCTTTTTTTTACAGTAGTTGATCAAAATGTTGTTTGATTCAGTAGACCAAAAGCTTTTGAGAAGGTATTGCTAACATTATAACAAAACTAAATTTTGCTTTATATTGTATAGCGTTTTGAGGGCATTTCCTTAAGAAAAGTAGTTCTAATCATTGTTGTCTATTAAAGCATCATTTGAGTTGTCATAAGAAATACGTTGAACTGTTTGTGACATCATTTTGCCTGAAACCACAGTAAATTAATTATTTTTTGCGTGCTGGTTACAAACTACACTATGAAACAGTTAAACTAGTCCAGGTAAAAGCAAAAAAATGTCATTTTTATTTTTGTTGCTTAAAAATGTGTTTTAGATCACCGGGTTTTTAAAATAAAACTGCTTATTGAATTAAAGTATTCAGATGGGAGAAAAAAGCGCATGTTTTGTCAATATATTTGCAAGTATATTAATTGAAAGTCATGATGCTTAAGGCCCAGTTGTACAACAGTGGTTCAATTTTTAAGTCAGGAACGTCACGTGACAGCAAAGCATTTCTTAGGGTCTTTAAACCGCGGCTTGGTACAACCGGACCTTTTTATAGAACATCTAAAATTACAGAACAAACCAATTGATTACTTATATTCAGTTGGTTTGTTCCTGTAATTTGTAATTGTTGTTGTTGTTTATTGGTATTATATTATGAACAACCTATTGGACCATTTTAATTGCCCACCAACTGTACGTACAAAGTGTCACCTAATAACTGCATTTAATCAAACATTTTTCACATAATCCTGCAGTTTTTTAGTCTGATGCATTAAGATCTGAATAGAGTAATTTAAAACTTTCAAGCTACACACCAAACCGGTTTTGTGTAATAAAGTGAATCGTTCGGTTTAACTATGGATCGCTTGGGAACAATATTATTTACCTACTGACTGTGAGTAGTATTCGTTGTCTCTCATTGAAAACATTCATTGTAGAAACGCATTAAGGGTAGTAGTTTGCTATGGAGGTGTTAGTGGTTAGTAATGAAAAAAAAAACTTCTTTGTACAGAATGTTGCTTGGAAAACATATAGTTTTAAGAATGGAATGAATGGTTTTTGTTTTGGTTTGATAACCGGTGTTATTTTCGTTTTTCCTGGTTAACAGTTTTTCTCTTTCCCAAAACTTTAGGTGACAGTCTTTGATTAATATATATTACATAAGTTGGAATTGAATGTTTGTGTATGTAACATAATTTAACGATTAATTTAAATGTATGTGATGTACGATATATGTGTTAAGAATATTGACTGTATGTGATTTATATTTGCAAAAAAAATCTCAAAAAACACTAAGTAAATTGTTTTTCATAATAAAATAGTTTAAAATAGTTGGAATATTGGATGATTTATTAAGTTTTCTCCGCAACGCCAGAGCGGTCTAGCGGAAGCAAATTGTAAATTTGTAACATTAATTTAAGCGTATATTGTGAATTGCTAGAAAATTGTAAATAATTTACCTTAAAATCTAGTTTATTACCGCTCTAGGTTAATAAAAATATTTAAAATTCACTCTGATTTTCATTTATCAGCCACTTGAGTTCCAAAAAAAAGCACTGATTGAGCAATCAATAGCAAGAATGTCACAATCTAAATCCAGTACAAAAATATAATTTATGGGTTCTATAAATATTTTTTATGACGAAATATTCATTATCTGCTTTAAACAATATTAATTTGTACGACATAAATGTACTTAGATAACGACCAGTTTTACGTAGAGTAGTACAACTATAAGATCGAAGCCAACCCTCACAATTTATCAACCAGAAGCGTCGCGACGTCGGCGCATACAGAAAGACGCCTTGCATCTTTGACGCTCCGCATCATGATGCCAATAAACGAAGCGAATGCGAAATATTTTCCGGAACTAGTACACACCTAAACTCATGTTTATCATGTACGAAATAAAACGACTTACAATGTGGCGTGTACAGTTCTACAAATTTAGATATGGCAATTATAGCATAACGCAGTAAGTTTATACTTTTTTGTTTCAGGATTTGAAAACTTATAATAAACATTTCCAGAGCATAAAACGATGTTTGGTAGTAAACTGAGGGCCTGGATGGAGGCCGTAAGGCCTAAAAAGAAACAGCATCGAAAAGACAAGCAGGGAAAAAGTACTGCAGTTAATGAGAGGCCTAACACCAGCAATCATACAGTAACATGGAAAAGCAGTTGTTTACTAAATAACGAACGAAAGGTACTTTTCCAACTGTAAACTGACCGGTGTTACTGAAAGTTGTTATACAGGAGCCTAATTCATCTCAGGACAAATACACCAAAACTCAGAGTGCTAGTAACGAACCTAAAGTCTCACGATATTCTGCTAATAATCTTTCATCACCTGAATCTGCTTATTCTACTGGGTATAGTACAGACGGGACTTCACCTGGTGGTGCACCACCTGATTATTTAATCAACTCTAGTGACAAAAAGATAACAGGTATGTAATTTTATTTTTGTAATATGTTATACATTCAGTAAAACGTTTATAAAGGTTGTTCATATTTTGTGTCACCTGGGCTATAGTGTTTTCAACCCTT
Organism: Ips typographus; assembly: GCF_016097725.1. Taxonomy (NCBI): domain Eukaryota; kingdom Metazoa; phylum Arthropoda; class Insecta; order Coleoptera; family Curculionidae; genus Ips; species Ips typographus. The sequence continues at coordinate 7,164,446 of NC_138437.1, read as the reverse complement.
TTTTAACCCCTCGCTTTGTATAAGCACCCCTTTTTTTTGTCTTAAATAAAAACCCAGTTGGATTAGGGGTTTTCTGAATAGAGAACACACAAGACGAGAAGGCTGAATAAACTTTAAAAAAAACGTGTGTTGTAGTGATTAACTGTAGGTACATATTTTGAGGGTAATTCTGTTTTTATGCAGAATGACGATATTGCAAAATTCAACAAAACACACAGTATATTTTAAAAAATTAGTTAGTAAAAAACAACTTTCCTGGCAATGCAACATAATAAACTTTCTAAATACATTTCAGAGTCAACCCTAATCAATAGATTAAAACCTGAACTAAATGCTCAATTACCTTGCACATCAAGAACTTTCCAGCAGTTCCCAGAGCAGATAGCACCACCAATGACACCCCAAATGAAATTAAAAGTAAGTTTTTACTTCTAATAATTTAGATTGTGTTGTTATGCATGTATCGCCCATAGAGCAGGGTAACTATAGAAGAAAAAGAAACAGTAGTAATGGCGACACCTCCTGTGTTTTTCGGTAAACCTCCTGAAACTGCTTCAGGCGTAGTTTCCCCTAGACAGAGGAATAGAATTCGCACCAACCCTTGGCTTCCTGGTGGTTCCACTAGCAACGTTGCCAGCCCTGTTCCTGCTAGGCAGGAAGTGCGAATAACCCCACTGGCTTATAGGAAGATTAGAAATAGTCCGTATGTAGTATTTCGTTTTTTTTTATTTGGCTTTTATACGTGGTCGTTGTGTTATTGCAGTATTCAGTATAGATACTTGAGTCCAGTTCTTCACAGGAGGTCTTTATCTTCGTCATCGTGTTCTTCAATCAGTGCTGGCGCTAATCATTCTTTCGAACATAGATTTCCTAGGTCTTTAAGTGATGAAGATGATTGCACTTTAAACGAAATGATGGGAAAGTACGATGAAAGTTATGTGTACGAGAAAGAGACGGATATTTTGAGCGATAGCGATCCGACTGACTGCGAAAGCGATATTGATACAGGTCAAGATGGTGGAGATGAAGAAGACAATGGGGATGAAGAACTTGACTTTATTGATAATGGTACTTATTGTAGAGCTAGTTTGGAATTTTTGTACATTGTGTTTGTGATAAATTAGGTTCCTACATAGAAATAGATAGCAAAACTGATAATACAGGGCATTGCATGTACTTTATACCTTCGGACATGCAGAGGAAACGATCTTCAAGACGTCGAGCCACCAGGCGTTCTAAAGAAGCTAGTGATCGTCGTCGTAGGTCAAGTTCCAACAAAAAACTTTTAAAACAAATGTCTGACCGATCTAGGTATTTCCTTGTTGTAGCTTGTCAAAATTTACAAAAGCTAATTAGTTATATTTAACAGACATTCAAGCTTACACCAAGACGGTTCGAAAAGCGCAGGTGCAACTCCAGTTTCAGTACGTCGTTCAAACCTGCGTCGCTCATCAATTCAGCCTAAAGTGAACGACGATTTGTGCAGCAAAAAGCGTTCAAATTCAGTATGTCTTCAAAGGGACGTAAATGTCTTAATTGAGAAGAGAGATAGAGAGGCTGAATTGAAATATAAAGAGTTGATTGGTCAAGCTGAACAGATAATACGAACAATGAATGTGAACGGCCTATCTCCTCGTAGAGTTCCTGGTCCGACGAATAAACGAGTAGAGTTGTTGAGATTTACAGAATGTGCCAAACCTGAAGTGCTTTTTACGGGCAAACCCTCTGAGGAAGCTCCAACTCCAAATTCTAATATACCTCCGTCCACAGTTACGTTTAAAAATACTCGGTTTAGTCCTAAGAAGAATCACATCACTAATTTTATTATTAATAACTCGCCAGTGTTAGTTCGAAAAGAAAACCAAACACAATCCCCTGTTGCTATTAGGAGACCTTTAATCCCTTCAGGTAATCAGTTACACTTTTACCAGATTTAAAATTCCACAGCAAAATAATTCTAGAATCGAATCATCAATCTCCTCTATCAGTTCGGAGACAGTCACAGCAAACTGAGGAACACCCTTACGGAATTTTAATTCCAAAAAAAGATGGGGTTAATTCTCCAGTTGGACCTCGAAGGAGTAACAAAATTAAAAGCATTCTCCACAAAAATGAACATACGGCAGCCTTGTTGAGTCCCAGGTAGCAAAAACCATTTCGTTGTATTTCATGATAAAATTTAAAAGTTTGTTTCAGACATCGAAGAGAGAGTGAATGCCCTATAGGGAGTAGTAGTTCTGAAGAGGAAAACTTGCAAATGCCGAAAAAGAAATTGTCGAAAAGTTGCCCTCAAAGTGAGCCAATGCGTCGAAAAGTGTATTTTGGACGAAACACTATTAATATTCCTAAAGGCCATCATGGTAAATATCTTTTGAGTCTTATTCAAACGATTGAATACTAAGAAGTTTAAGATAAATGAATTTACAGGTAAAGTGGTGGCTTTCAATTTAACCAGCGAAAACCTAGAACCCAAAGGCGTAAGTTCAGAAAACTTGAGACACCAAGTCTTGCTTAACACTATCCAAAGCTTAAAACGAAACTTAGAAGATCACTCTGCTTCATTACAGCAGGCTTTCCATCACCCTAGTTCTCAAAATACGTTTAAATATTAAAATCTTCCACAAAAGTGCTTAAAAAAGAGTATACTGCTGTTTACGGATGTACCTAATGTTACAATAATAGCGTAATGGGGTGCCTATAAAAGTCGAGTTTAAGATTGTTAAATGCAGAGATTTTAAAGCAAGTCGTGCCACATTTCTATTGAGACTGTCAAAAGGGCTTAAACAGGAACTTTTTGTTACACACACGTGTTAAGATAATCAGATATCATCAGCATATTTAAACATATATGTCTAGACATTATTTTGTAGCATTTGAACTGTATCCCTCCGTAGATTTCCTGTAGAGGTTGTAGTGAATTCAATATGTAGTCAGATTAGGATTAGTAACGAAGCCAAATATTGATAATTTTATATCATTCCTAGACAATAGGTCGTTAGAACTTATATGTATTACTAGTTGATGTTTTCGTACGTTTTACACGGTAAATGTTGGTTGTTCCCCGTTTTTTTGACCGTTATTGATTAGTGGTTAAATGTTTTTTAGGATTAAAATATAATAATATAATATTCTGTGTGAGGCTGACGTGATAACACCAAATTTACAGCAGTAGATATTAATCATAGCCTCGTACAGTATTTTGGTCAAAATTTCTTGTTGCTGTAGAATCTACATGATGTCCTGTAATTCTATATTTGTAGTGACAAATGGCAGCAAACTTAGCTTTGAGCACTGCCAATTTGTCGACTTACGTATAACACCCTGTATAGTATTTATAAGTTAAAAATAATGTCGGATGAAAGTGTATCGGCGATCAGAATTTTCTTGTAGGCTGTTCTATATAGATGCCAAAACTAAAACAATCTCTTTTGCTGTTTGCTTCAAATTAAATTAACAATATCGTGGACATATCAAATTTTGATATTACGCTCTGTATATGTGTCTAAAGACGACCTAATAATATAATTTATAACAACGTTAAGAAAACCCATACGCTACGCAATTAATTCTAGTCATTTAGAGATTAAGTTTATTTTCTATCCTTTCAAAAAGGCTATTTAAATGTTGTTTGTCAATTTTTCAGACATTTTGTTGGTTTTGTAATTCCTTTTTTCTATAAAGTGGAATAAAACTGATGTATACAGATAGCTCTAATAAAAATAAGATGAAATGTTTAACGTAAGAGATATACAGAACACAGTCAATGTTTTTGAAGTGCAATAATATTTGTTTCTACTATATTTTTGACTGAAACAATTCTTCTGTGTATCTCTTTAGTGTTAAATACAATTATTTTTCTTAGAGACACCCTATATGATATATAAAATATACACTCACAGTATGTGTTTTATTAATTTTTGATGTTCTTGGTGGTTATTAATTGTCATCAGAAACAGGAAAAAACTGGGATCAAAATTGCTTTTACCTAAACTGGTCACATATAAGTCTAAATTCAAATACTTACAACTTGTTCCGTCTCTCCCAAATAAAGTCACAAAACGTATACCAACAATACTACATTTTTCACTGTGTTGAGTAGTTTGATTCAAACTATCGACTGATTTATGCTTTAACCAGCATTGTCATAACATATATAGGTGAAACGAACAATGAATAGCTTATTCTGTGTTACAGCAGATAACCACCAATATACGAGTATTGATAACCCAGGAATGCCCATTAAAAATGTTTTTAATTCGAAAATTGTAATTATAAAAGAGTAACACCCAACAACACAATAAAAAAACTATATTACGAACTTGACAAAAGTATAAAGAAAACATAGAACGCACATTTACTGGAAGCCAATAACATCGTCAGATTCGTTATCAGAAATCTTTTCTTCAATAGAAAAACTCATCAATTTTTGTCTGTGGTGGGTTTCCACAATTTCCAGCATGGATTTGAAGAATTCGAGACTGCAGTTCAGAGTCCCATCTCCTAGTCTTTTAAACCCTTTACCTATACAAAACTCATGGATAACTTATATACCAAATAAAAATTATGGTTATCAACCTGATGGCACAACATTTGAGTTTATAATCACAGTGTTCTTTGACCAACTTGCAATAAGCCTTTTTAAAATATCTTCTAAGGAGTCTGTTTTTAATGGCTGTAGCTTGGATAGGAATTTAAGCATGTATTCCAGCAAGTAGCACTCTTCCTGTTAAATTCTTGTTTTTATTTAGATGTTTTAATTCAGTTGTGTCCTTACCAAACCAAACTTCTGGAAACACTCTTCAGGTTGTTTATACATAATTACTATGTCCTCAAAATGCTTCACCTGGAGTATTGGTACTTTAAGTCCTTCTAACCATTCAAAAAGCAAACTAGTTAAAACTTTTAAGTCTGTTTCTAGTGAGAGCCTCATCCACCCTACTTTGGAGGAGTTAAGTTCGTTTTCGTATTGTTTCACTCTCATTCCAGTATCTTCATCTAGACTGTCTTCCACTAAAGCTTTGACTACCTCCTCAATGTCGTACACCACCAAATCATCCTGAAGATGATCTTGAGCAAAACTTTTCTGTGTTTCCAACTCCTGGAAGCATTTGTTTTCCAAAAGCAAGTCTTCGTTTAGTTCATCACCATCCAGAGTGCTAATTTCTGAGAAATTGTCACTGCAGTCACCATTTTCTGAAGGGTTAGGACTGGAAGTTGATGGAGGAGATTCGCTACTTGAAGGGTTTAGGAACATTGCTGCAATTTTTCAGTTGTTAAAAATCCTTTTGATGGATTATCCACTTACTTTCCGTATTAGGGCTAAGTAAGCTACTAATGCTATAGCAACTTTCGTGCCTTTTTATAACCCCGCATAATTTTTCCGTTAAAAAATCTGTGGTGTAGGGAATATTTACAGGCTGATCATCTTCATCATTGCTAGCGCATAACTTCAAAATTCTTTCGCAAATAACGTAGACTATTTTAGGAAGATACTTGAAATTCCGCTCTTCGTAACCATGTAATGCCACTTTTTGGCGTCTTAAAAATCTATGCAGCGTAAACTCGTGCATATACTTGTCTTTAATTGCAACGTCCCTAAAATAATTTAAACTCAAATTATCAGCAATCTAAAGGAGAGCTACAAGGCCTTACTTTACATAATACACTACAGTTTGAGGAAGAATAAATTGCGCAAAAAGTCGAACACATATAATTTGCCCTCTAGTTTGCACGGAACCCGGCCTCTTCAGTCTTACGTATCTGATAGCGTCGTTTGCAGTCACCCTTAAGGAAAACACTAGGTAACAGGCTATTAACACCCCCGTTCGACCTAAACCTGCAAAAAATTGATTGGATGTTTTCTATTATATTAGGGTATAATAGGGTGATTGGAGGAAAAATTACTGAAACCTTGAACTGGCTATTATAGTTTGTCCATGATGCATTATTTACTAATTTATTGCATTGTTTTTGCTTGGAAACGTTATATTTTTTAAATAAGTCGTACGAAAAAATATAATATTAAGATAAAGAAAATTCAATCCGCCCAACTTTGTTTTTGTTGTAGACAGAGCTTGACACTACGTACTATTGATCCGGTGTAGCTTTTAGGTAATTGGCATATATAATATATTCTTATATACGACACACTTTGAAATGTCACCTTTTGTTTAATGTCATGTCCGACTAATTTCATTATCATCCACCAACACAATTTCTACATCGATTTTCCTTAATAAAAATAGACCAAAAATATCGGTCAGTTAATACTTGTATAGCCTAAAAGGTTGGTAAATAGAGCTACTTACCTGCATGACAATGAATTGCTACTCGTCCTTCTGAAAGGGCAAAAGCGACCACTTTGACCATATTAAGCAATGCATCAACTGTTGCATCTCCATAATCCTTCCAGGCAAAATTGTAGTAATAAACTAACAGATAATTTAATTTTAATAAGGACTATCTAAAAATCAGTCTAATTTTAGAATTCTATAGCCCTAATTCCGTGGGTCTTGTGTTATAAATAAAATGACAGGGCAAAATAATTTATGAACTAAACATCAACTTTCCATTGTAACTTAACGAGGTAATTTATGCCTTTTAACTGAAATTTGCCTCGTGTATTTTTACCCCCTCGAAAAAGCACGTTCTTTTCTGTTTTTTGTACTCCCGACTTATTACCAACACATGCATTAAAAAAAAAATCGATGTCCTATTTTTGTTTCCAATAACGCACTGTCTGTAATAACAAAACAAAGAGTAACTTACTATTTTGCTCCATAAAAACCGTTGGGTCGTAGGAAAATCCTGAACTTTCTAAGGGTTGTCCGCAACTTGCGTGTTCTTTGGGACATTGTAAGTTTATGATGGACTTTATTCCTAAACTGCAAGTCGGTTAATAGGGTTGTTTTAATAATAATTAATTTATGGTACAATTGATTGGTCGTTTAAATTTATCATTAAGTTGAAAAAAGTTATTATATTCTAGAAAATAGTTTTATTTACTTTGGTATTTTTTTCAATTGTTCGTCATTAGAGTAAGGCAAAAGTACTTTATTATTTACCTAAATTGGAAAGTTTTCCAAAGCCAATAATACATTGTTCAGAAGCAATGTAAGGCTTTTCACTCTAAATGGAAAAAAATTACCACCCTACTCTTATCAAATTTAAATCTATAATTCATTCAAACTTAATTGAGACATTAAAAGATTTCAATGTAAAAGCGTGTAAAAGTAATGGTCACGAAACTTGTAAATTAAACGCTCAATCAATTTAAATGCCATTTTAGGCTTAATCTCAATCACCTTTCAAATTGTTGTATAACATTTTTCTGGATAATCACCAGAGTGCTGGGTCTTGCCATGGCTAGAATATCATCGGTGATCCTAAAACATAGATTAGTAGAATGTTCCAACCGCGACACGTGCTCTAAACTTTAACTATTCAAATCTACTTAAACAGTCGTGACTCTATCATGATGGAGAGTGTTTTAGTTTCTTTCTGATGTAAAGCTATTCATCAATTTTGTAGTAACCTGTTGAAGATGTTTGCGTGCTAGAAGAAAAAACTTACCAATGTGAGTAAATTCCTTGTATGGCCAAACTGTCGGGTTTCCAGTTTTCTGGATTTTCGTACTTGCAATTCAAACCACCGCAAAAGACGCTGCACTGGATACCATGCGGTGTCAGTCTCCTAATGTGGTCGGAAAGTTTGTTGTAATTAGCCTGGACCAGTTCTCCATTTCCACTTTTTAGATCCGACAAATTCATATTGGAAGATAACTGTCTGTAATCTGTTTCACAAACATTTGGATAGTTTACCGTTAGCGTTTGCGGAATTATTCAAACTACCCTTAAAAACCGACGCACTGTGGGCTAGGAATTTGATTATTGAATGTGGCGCATGCTTCTATTTGTTCGATAATATCTTACCCTATATACAGGGTGAATTGGTTTAATTCAGTAATGATTTACTATGTAATTTTAAAGACCACTTTTATTCCTTTAGCTCTGGTATATTGTTACAACCAATTGTAAATTGTAAATTATTTCTCTTAGTATTATTTACTAATTTGAATAGTCAACCCTGTAGCTACCTCAGTGATTGCGTGGCTTGGCATGATAATAAAACAAGGGGTGTTGTAATGTTAAATTTTAAGTTAAAGCTAAAGCTCGCTTTCTTGCTTAAAAAGCGCAATGCGTCACTGTACTACGGACTTTTAGCGACAACGTACATATTTTAATTATTAATACGCCAAGGAACTCCTGCTGATGTTATCCATAAATAGTATTTCTGATTTTTGACGAGATTGCATAATGGAATAAACAACTTCTTTTGTAGGTACAAATATTCTAATGAGTTTTATTTCAGTAAAAGAACGCGCTTCTGTAACAATAAAAGGAAGTCATTGTCATGTCGTGACTTTAACTCTTAATGGGTGTTTTAAAGTAAATTATGTTTAGGAGGAGAAAATGATAAATTACAAGAGTTGTAGCAGTAATCAATATTATAGTTAAATTAATGTTTAACTTTTTAAATTTAAAGAGAATTTATTAAATGTTTTTAAAAATTGAGTTTCAGAGGAGAAAAATAATATTAAGTGACCACGCAAGAAAATCAAGAGCTAAATACTTGGAAACTGATAAGAATTCCACTTTACTGATAATTTTCACATTCCAGAACGTGACTTTGAAAATTGACAAAGTGACTTATTCAGTTCAATTGTTGAATAAAGGTTTTCTGGATTATCTGGATCAATCCCAACCGCAGTTTTACGTAAACACCATCCTGTTATTTGCTTTGGATTGAGTAGTTTCCAAGGAAAACAGACCAATCTCTCGTTAGTTATGCAAAGTTATTCATTGCCGTTAGGACAAACCTGTTGAAAATTTATTTGCATATAACTATATATAGCACAAGTATTGCCTTATTGTACAGGGTTTCCAAAATGTCTTGAATAGAACAATAAAACATGGTAAGTTACGTTCACCAAAATGCAGGCAAAGTTTACAAACTAAACTGGGATTAGCCCCTAGTTCAGTTTCTGTTACTTTACGACTGAAAACTAGCCCATTAATTAATCAGTGTTTACTTAAAACTACTTAGGGACTCTTAAAAGGGTTACATGAGGCTTGTTTCCAAGATGGAGGGTGTAGCATTGAAATGAACGTGCTTAAACAGGAAGTTTTACGATTTTGCATACAATTGATTCACCCTAATATGTTGCATAAAGCTTTTTTTATGTAAATGCACTAATCCGAATAGGTCCTTAATGCTGTACACGTACTGTCCTTGGCAGATTTAGATTGCACATCGTATGGATGGATTAGTATTATTTTTAATAACAAAATATTTTTTAATACAGAAAACGAGTCAGTGATGATGGAAAATATACTAAAACTCATTTTTATTAGTGTGGCAATAACTACAAATGCTTCTCTCATTTCCTGTATGAAAATGATAAACATTGAGGATAAGGGCAAATTTCCACACAATTTTTCTTTAATATTGTTTGCAGAAGCCCTCTTCTGGTCACCGATGAATCAAGATATAAGCAAATGTACAGTAACACACCTTTTTAATTAAATTTCACTACGGACTTCCTTTTACAAGTCACAATAATCAAATTAATAAGGAATAACAAGTCCTGCTATATCATAAAAAAAAATTCTGGGAGTTACTCAAAAAGTTAATTTTAAGGCCCTTAAAGACTTTCTAGACTTTTTCAACGATATCCAAAATGTTATTTTCTTTTGAGACTGTTTAATTAACATTGGCTCTAGTACGTAATGGTGGTAGACTCTTTTAATTAAACCAAACACTCCAAAAATACTTGAAACGTTAATTTTAAGACTTTCTCTTTAGAGTGCTAAAGTTAGTTATTAATTCTGGCTTAATTTTCAGTTAGAGCAGAGTTCAAAAGACTTTCCTAGTTACAGAACTTGTTAATGTAAAGGTTTAAAGTAGGAAGGAACAAAATAATAAAACAGTATGAAATTTAGTTGGACGTCTTTTATTGAACGACTTTTTTTAATAAATTTGCAATTAAAATAATACTTATATACTTTACATTACGTAAACTTAAAACCAAGACGTACTATAATGGCAATACGTGACATTATCTGGTTTTAATAAATTTGAAATTAAGATGCTGTTTCGAAATAATGTCAACTAGAAAGCTTTAATAATACGCTAAATGATTTAGTTAAGCTTCGATTGCAGTAAGCAATCTCCGCCTTTACAGCAACCAATAATACATACGAAATGTACTAAAAAATACCGTATCATATCATATCATTGCTTATATGTAATGATCACGAATGTGAGGAGTTTACAATTCCCTCTCAATTTTGATCAGTTCGGCAATACCATCGTACATTTCCTTGACAGCTTCGAACTCAGTGAGACCCATACGCCTCTTGTTGGAAATGTCGTAGATGCCACCTTCAGCTTCGGTGTGCTCACCACGGGTTCCACGTACTTGTAAGTTGTATTTGGAAGCAACTTCCTCTAGTTTAGCCTTGTTGGCAGCGAGTTTTGGTACCTTAATGTGCACAGAAGCACGGACAGTGGTACCCAAGTTAGTAGGGCAGAAAGTAAGGAAACCAAGTCTGTCGTGGTGGGAGAAGGGCAAGCGTTTTTCAATATCGTTGACAGCAGTTACAAGACGACGGTACACCTGTCCCAAGTCACCTCCCATTTGCATGGAAATAAGACGAAGATGATCTTCTTCGTTGCACCAGACCAAGAAGGTTTTGTTCTCATTGTGGTAGATACCACGTCCAGTGGGCCAGAAACGGCAAGCGTTAGCAGCTTGCAAGAACCTGTCACCTTCCTTGAAGAGGAAGTGATCATCAATCAGTTTTTGCTGGACTTCTTTGCTCATTCCAGTCAAGGGGTAGAAGGTACCCTTCAATTCACCGTCCAATCCGGACAAGGTGCTGGAAACTTTCTGTTCCATTTCTTTGTACTGCTCTTCGGTTAAGCAAGGGTTGAAGGGGTAGCCTTCCAATGATCTACCGCACCTGACACGGGTAGACACGACATATTCACCAGCAGGGTCCAAATTGCCAAATACGCTCACATCACCCCAGTTCTTAGGGGGGTGCTTGTCGTTCCTTCCGAATCCTGTATGGTAGTCTTCGATGATGGGGTCGAACAAGTCAGCGAAGACAGAGTAGGCCTCAGCATCAGGAGCGTAGATACCAATACCGGAGTCTAGATTCTCAACACCTGAAATTGGAACAAATCTTTCATTAAATTGTAATTTCTCACATGTAAGAGTAAATAACACGTTGACTGCCATGTGACACGTGTTTTGTGCCATGGTTGGGCTTCACTTTAATCAGAACAAAGAGTAACTCAATAATTGAGGTAAAGTGATATGTTGTGCTTGTGTGTTGTATATATTGGAATATTGGGTTTCATTTCTAAATGTTCATGTGCACAAAGGTACAAAGCGAAAACTGTTAGTTAGTGGTTTGAATTACATGAATGCCTTTCTGTTAATTAACTATATGCTTCTACCATTTCATTAAACTCAGTTCAAAACGTTCATTAGTCCGATATTGGAAGTTGTGGAGGGTTTCAAAATGTTTCCAACTATGATATTGACTGATTTCGTTAGTGAATAGTTATATAGAAATATTTTCCCTTAATTTAGACTAGAACTGGAAATATTTCCTAAAGTCTACATTAGCGTGAATTTACTAGAATAACATAAATTTCAGAACTAAATGATATTGCTAAATAGTGACTTTAATCCTTATTAACAATTTTTTTTAAGTGTACTCTAACCATATAAGCATTCGCTTCAAGTAAGTGAATGAGCTTTATCATATTGGTGACATAATGACTACTCAGATAAGAACATATTAAGTAATTACATACTTATGACTAGTTGATTTTTTTTAAAACAAAAAGTAGTTGCATGGAAAAAACAGAAAAACGAAAAAATAGACAATCTGAATTAGAAATTAATTTGGAGGGTTAAATTATTACTAATTTACTTAACTGGTCCTTTTTCCAGACACAGTTAACGTGTTAAAAGTCGGTGATTTCTATAAATACCTATTGTTGGATCCAATCCAAACAACAACGTGCGTTTACAACTTATAGGAACAGCAGTAATTTGGACTTGAGCTAAACTCACCTGACTGGATCACATCCAAAAGGGTGGAGCCGAAAGAAGTCTTCTTGGTCTTTAGCTTGTCAAAAACTTCCCTGGTTAGGTATTTTTTCAGGAGGGACTTGGAGTCGGAACCTTCAAGTTTCTTGAAGCCTGCTTCAAGTTTGTCAAGAACGGCAGCATCAACCATTGTGTCTTTTCTGCAAAAAATTATTTCTTTTTTTCAGACCTTCAGTGAGTTTAATTCACATATTGGAGTATTATTTATTTACAATGTGTTTTTATCATTAAACAATTTCTGAACATGTTAGTGGATGACACAAGATGAAATGACCACCATTGCATTGATTTTAAAAATAAATGGTAATATAGTAGTAATATATGAAAAAACTGTTTTTTAATATAGTCCAGTGCAAATATTACAGTTCCAAATTAGAAGATAAGATTTGAATCTTTTATTACAAAACTTTTCCTATTATGGTTAATCTGAAAAGTCCTCACAACCAGATAAACTTTCATGCAAATCTCCAGTGTAGAGATTACAGGTGGGATTAGTTGGGAATTTGTGTGTTGGAAAAGTAAATTCCCGGTCTGGTTAAGGCGTTTTGACTGAATAGGTTCATATAAAGTATACTCATATAAGTTTCATGTATTTAAGTTAGAAAGTTCTGGGACTAAACTGCTAAAGGAAATTAATGAAAACACTTTGCTTTAATAAATTTTGGATTGAGTGGTATAAGTAAATCTTGATCAAAGCTTACTGACATTTTTGTTTAATTTGATTTTAAAGCTGTAAGTTGAAAATTACTGTCTTAATTTTCAATAAACTTGAAGAAAATGTTTTCAAAAAAGGAAACAAATAAGTAGTTCTTGCAACAACTGTAAGAACCAACTTCGCAGTACAAAATGTATTAATTTAAAATCTAACAAATTTGATACACACTCTAAAATTACAAAGTCCACACCAATTTGCAATAACTATACATTTAAACAAAAAACGACATCTAAAAACCAACTTATACACACAAAAAAAACGTCACACCAATATAACAAATTTAAAAAAAAAAGAATTTTGGAGTCAAACAGAAAAATTTAAGTGTAAAAGTTCCATGCTGAATTTCGTATTTTCCGCGTGATTGATTGAGGCACGTCAATATAAAATATTTGGTTATAGTCGAAAGCCGGCCGGCCGGAAGTTTTGATTTGAAGGGTGGAAAAAAAAAAAGAAAAAGCAAAATGCATACTTAAGATATATAGCCAAGAGACAGGAAACACAACATATAGAGAAGCTTCCACATAATTCCAGGCGCGTCCCATGGACATCGTGCTATTGACCCATGCATGAGACATCAACAGGAATTGTACAAACCCAGTATCATCCTCTTTTTTTTGCTCTTTAGCAGCGTTTTCCTTGGACGCACACCCACCCATATTCAAAATATCTAACTAGCTGTACCAGCACCGAAAAAACACTACCACTAAATGAGAGAAAGAACTATCCGGCATGGGGTTGTGACGACGCCCTTCAAAGTAAGGCGCCCGGATTTGAGAGCACCCTGATACTGTCTGAGCCCGACTTTCGTTTGACTAAATCGAACTTTCGCAAACGGGGCGCAGTTTTCTAGCAATCGATAAAATCATTTTCGACCAATGAGAACGCGACTAATCTGACAACTGTTCCGATTTAAACCGAATCGTCCACCCCTGTATGTCGACACTACACTCCCCTAATATCGAAACTGTCTATCATATGAATCAATTAAACGAGAATCGATTAATTTCCACCATCACCTCGTACTTGCCGGTACTAATCAAATTATATGTTAAGTGACAACATATATGCTTTTTATTATGTTAGATAGGCGGTGCTTATCAAGATATTAAAAAGTATTTGTTTAATTCCTGCAATTCATTTTTTATGATACGGTATAAATTTAGATTAAGGCATTAACATTCATGACCAAATTTATGCCACAGAAATTGTAAATTTAATATACAAAAATCACTTAAAATATTACAACAAGTGTCACCATTGTGATAATTTTTATCTATCACAGTTTATAAGTGTGTCTTACAATCAATCAAATAACCATAGTTATTTGAAACAAAATAAATCACTAAAGTAATGCTTACCGGTTTCTCTTGCGAGTTATATACGCGAAAATTATGTACAAAGTTAAAGTACCCCCAAAAAACAATCGTCGAATCCACGCATCAGTCATTTTGACTGTAGTAATTAACGAAACTGCCACGATATTAGTAACCTACTACACACTGGATTAAAATTTCAGGCAAAGTTTAATATGTAATCGATATGACGTAGATTGCAATGATATGGGGTATTACTAAGATACCTCAAGTGCGGTCGCTATGGAGTGGATTCAGGATCCAGTAACCGATTGTAAATAAGTGCCCTGATCAAGAAAGGAATTTCAATAAAAATTCATCGGACTGAAGACTGAAGGATAAAATCCTCTCAGATTGGAATTCATTGCTCGTAGACGTAACAAAAGTATATCCACAACAAACAGGCATTATCGACCTGATAAACGACTTAAGAATACTTTTATTGCCCTTATTATAACTGATTCTAACAATTTTTCGTGTGTTCGTGACACTCTAATCCTTAGTATGATTTTTATTTGTATTGTATTTCCAAACAATTTCAGTGATTGCGTAATGAGCCCCACTGCCAAGTTCTATTCACATTTTAGGGGACTATTCCTGCTTTAGCAGTTCTGATAACAGAGGGTTGCAATACACTAGCGAAATGAACATTTGCAAGTTTAAAATGATTACAAAGTATGACCGATGGGGGGTGGCACCCTTCCTGGTGGGTGAATGTCAATTATCCTTTGCAATTTACACAATCGATACAGGGTTGTTGACTGGTGGTAAAATGAAGGATTCTACTAACGTATATTTTGAGTGGGCAGGTACGAATATCTTTCTTAGCAGAAAAGATCATTAAAATTTCAAAGTAATGCAACTGCAACTTCCATATCCATTTCTATTTTTACGGACTCTTTTATAAATAGGACGACCAAATGTTTCATTTACCCCAGTGAAACTTTCTAAAAATATTCAGAGTGCGAGATAATTTGCATGGAAATTAACTTTTTGACTACGATAATTGAACAGGAAACATAACAGAAACGCTTTGAATTGCCGGTATCGGTTGTTACTTTCAAGATATGATGTAGATCTACTAATATTGTCGAATTGATAAGAGTTCAATCTAATAATAGATTTCGAGCGTTTAAACAGGAACTCAGTGTGAAAAAGTTCTGTGGGTTCTAATTTGAACCACAAACCCATGATAATTACAGTCTGGACGACCACTATAATTAACCATCATATGACACGCCTTTGAAAGATATTAATAATTTCTATTGCAAACACCCACACAACGTATCAAAATGCAAATTGGGTGTTTCAATATGTTGACGAAAGTAATTATCAGTGAATAGGGAATGTAGTTTATAATCAAATTTGAAATTATTGGTTTATACTGTGTTCTAATTAGGATTTAATTTAATGCAAAACGAAAACCAGAATAGTACAATTTGGGTAAATGTGGTTGATAAGTCCTAATTTCAACAAAGTTACTTTTAGTTAGTAAAGAATTTAATTTTAATGCATTTTATTAAAGCCTAAATACTAATTACTTAAAATCATTGCTTATTTTGTTTCGTTCAAGTATTCCAAAGGATTTTAAGTCACAAAGCATCATGAATCTTTGAGAATAGAGCAAAAGTAAATCCTATATTATTTCATTTCAAAGTCACAGAGTGTTATTACTATTTCCAATACCCAACCAATTCTTATTCAACCTTGAATCACATTTAACATCAACTTTTAACTCATGAGCTTCAGGATTAATTTATATGGAGGATTAAATGTATTTTGCTACTGCATTGCATACAAATACTTTAGTCCCGATTCAATCCTCAAATTTGAAATCAATCTCAGATTTTATCAAAAGCTTAATTATGTAAGAAGGTAGTATTAATCAAAGCAGTCGAATAATTTACAGAACTGACAAGTTTAATACCTTTAACATATTTAACATTGGATTAAAGGGATTAACACTACAAATTTATACTAAGGTGCCTAACATAATTTAAATATTTTTTTCATAGTTGGTAAGGAGCGTGTGAAATTTGGTTTTCTATTTAAATAAGCTAAATAATAATTCTCAATTTTCCAGTACCATTATCATTTATGTTTAAACCGTTACTTATTCGTTTTCTATAAATTAATTATTTAACCTATTTTAATATTATTACTGTCTTGTCATAGAAACTTCATGTGGCTTGATTGGAAACAAAACTTAAAAGTGAATGTTATTTAATCTGAATTCAGTAGATTTTTTGATATATCAATTTTTACTTTTTGCAAAGATCAAACAAAATTGCAAAACCTAAAATAAAAATTTGTTTCACTTTTTCACAAATGTGGTTAAAGCAGATCCACAAAAACTCCTTTTAAACTAACACCAAAAAGTTGTTATAATACTTTTTTTAGCTACAATTTGGTGAATGCATCACTCTGTAAAACATTTTTACTAAACTGGTTTGGCCTGTATAGCCTTCAAAAGTTAATTGACCTTTGTTACACCCTTATATCGTTGCTGACTAGCAACCGAAAAGTTTAAGTTAACTCACCTAATTGGATTTAAGTTGCCTTGCGATTATTAAATAGAGCAATTTTATTCAATTATACATTCATTATCCCTTTAAATGACTAAATCCTGCTTATACAGGGTGAGCTGGGAATTCAAAATGTTTCAATGCTTTGTGGTTTTATTGCTGATTAAAGCTTGAAGGTTCTTTGAAATTACTAAGTTTCCCGTAAGCAAGAATCAACATCATTTAATGTGAATTTGATTTGCAGGCAAATTTTATGCAGTGTTAATAAATTACTGGTAACCGCAGTGTATATAACAATATTCCTGTTAAGTATCAAAGGATTTGAGATGTGTCACGTAGGCACTTTAAAGCTTTTTACCTGCTTTGATAAAAGCCCGATTAGATCGGTGCACAACAGAATTTCCAACATCAATAAGTAGTTGAAACGAGACATACCTAAACCATTAACGTGTTAAGTTCAAGGAAGTCTGTGAATCATCGTTAAAAAACAGTTTTATTGAATAATTGCATCCTGCATTACAATTTAATTTCAATTGGTAGTCGTAGATATAAAGCTGTTGGACCAGTTTACCAATACCAGTCCTCAGTTACGTAAGGGAAGTTCGATTTTTCAAGTTCAAAGTTTCCGTGCGCCGGTTTAGTTGAAAACTGGGTTTAATTAAAGTAAAAAATGAGTAATTATTGTAGATGGTAGAAAGTGAATTCCCTGTTTAAACTCAGCATTAATTAAAGCTAAAAAAATCTTTTAGGGGCCCGGGGCAGTATAAGTTACTTCGTAATTAAACTACGGTAATATGGAGGGTGGAATTTCATTTTAAAAATTATAAAGCAAGAAAAACAGAAAGGAACTCATGATTGAAGCGTAAGCAAATCATAATGGTGTAATTTAAAAAATATATTTATCGGTAAATGAATGTCAGGTATTACTTACTTTGTTCGCGTAAGCAAAACAAAAAACCGGCTAAACAGACGTGAAATGATAAAGAAATTAAAAAGTCTGTACCTTGAATTATTCCTTTAAACAATATTAGAAACACACTCCACCAGGATTGAACCCACTGTGACTCTGAATGGGAGCACTGAGTGTAGATTAGCTCCTGGTATAACCCCACTCTACCCTATGACGTCAGGTGCATTACACCAATCGTCAATTTTTACGTATTCTATACGAAAATTGAAATGGTCTAGGATTTTTTCCTAAATTTCAGGAGGGTAAAGAAAAAAGATTTTTATTTTCGGGACCACATACCACTAGGAAATCCTAATTATTTCTATTGTTATCGTAAACTAATCTCGATATTGTTATTAGCGGGGGACTTAGTTTATCTATAAAAGTACGGATTTTTATGGATGTTTAAACTATCGTAAAGACTGTTCAATTGATGGAATTTTTGTGCAGGAAGTTTCTGTAATGTTTATGATTCATTGCTTGGGCAATTAAACAGTTTGCTAACGGCTGTATCTTTTTAGGCGTGAAATGACTATTGTTTCTTAATTTATGTTTCAACCAATGGTTTTGTTGTATACCTATATTATTTAAATGTGTAGGTGGTATTACTTTTAGTTTAATTTATATGGGAATATTGACTGACTTTTTTGATTTAAAGTAAACTTCTTTTTTCAATTATAGAAAATTGATTTTTGTATGTGTTTTATACAAATTTTCAATAAAGAAGTCTGAAAGTATTGTGTATATTCGTCTTCCATCAATTTTAACAGATACACTAAATACTATGAAACTTTAAATCACTAAGATCTAACAACGTTGCATTTTTTTGTACAGAGTGTCTGAAATAAAACGTAATCATAATAAGCAGCTTAGGAAAAAATAGCTTAATTAGTTTCTTTACTATAATGTTTCCAAAAAATAGTCACCTTAGTTATAAAGTTTTAGGACTTTGAATTTTTTCAACATAAACTTTCATTACCTTGACCTCAATTACGAAAGTTATATTAAACGATTACGTGGACGTAAAACAATAAAATATTTAAAAAGTAATTATAACGGCTAGAAAGAGCAAAAAAAGTCGTTTTTCCTTTTTACATTATTGGTTCGCGTAAAAGTCTACATGAATAACTCATAATGGAAATGGATTTTCAATATGAGGACCCATTTATTGGCAACCATTATTATAATTTTATATATAAGCAGACAAAAAACGCCTTCCCCTACATTGAGGGGTTAGAATAAGTGGGGATAACCCTAGCGTATCGACCCCTGGAACCTAGCCAAATCTAGAAAGGTCATTAGTTTGCAAAATACTCCAATTTGGGAAATCGAATCCCTGGAAGGTAGTCAAACTGATTACCGGGGTAAATCAATTATTTAAATAAATGTCAAAAGCTTATTAGGTATGGATGGAAGCTGTTCCGTTGGGGATTGAAACCATAGCGAATCTGAATCACTCAGCTAGGAAAATGGGGTTTGTAGTTCCCTAGGTCAGCGTATCTGGGCAATGGCAAATTGCCCTTCACTCGGAAACTAGCCCTGAAATGTAGTTATTGTTGTTAGCTAATATGAGAGGAAGTTACTTAATCATTGCGTTTGTAGTCGTCGTACGTTGTTATTTTCAATATCTAGCCAAGTTTCTCCACAAAATTTTAAATTTAGATTTCGTTGTCTTGTTTCCATGCAATTTAAAAGAGAATTGTTATCGATCCGATTAGGTGATAATTCTGATTGAACCTTATAAGCAATCACATGAATTTTTGCTACGTGACTATGACTAATCAGTTAGTGTGTGTAAATGTAAATCAATGAAAGAGTTTTGCTGATAAGCAGGGCTGAAAATACTTCAAGAAATTCAAAGGGTTCTCAATTACTGTTATTTATTACACCAGCAATCTGGCCAAAAATCACGAGAGCAAAACGAACCATTAATTAGTACTATTTTATTGTAACATAGCTTTGTAATTAGATTTCTTCAAACAACTGATCTGATTATTTTTATGTTCACTTATAGGTACGTGACTCAGTCCTCGTTTTCCTTAGATGCTCTTTGGAATAAGGTACTTATAGAGAAGAATAACAGAGAGATTATATTACAATTTATACCTTGTTAACTACATCAGAATTTATGTTTTGTTTGTAAAGGCTTTTAATTTATTGTATCAAAGATTTCAATATTTGTTAATATTAATGCAGCTTGTTAAAGTGTGCTTTGAGTTCATGCATAGAGATTTTGCTTAAATTTGAAAAGAAAAAATTAACTTTTTTTTACTATTTTAAATTAGAGAGGATGTAATAGTCCAAAATAATAATTGAAACGTTAAGTTTCAACTGTAATAGGATTTCTTTTAATAATACATGTCCGTAATAAGCAAAAATAATCCTTAACAAATACTCGCGTAAACATGTCAATATCTATTAATTTTTTATCAAGAAAATGCACTCTGCATCTCTTTTGAAATTAAGTATAATTTAAAATATGATACTTTTGAAAATAACAAGCAAAACATCCTGTAGATGATCTTGTGTTATGATTATAAATTATAATTAATGAAGTGAGCAGTACAAATTAACGTAATTAATTTCTACTGCCAAACGTAATAGTAGAACCGCCATTAATTAAAAGCCCTGTAACATATCAGCATGTTAGTTAAAAACTGACTATTCTGTATAACAAATTAAATAGCTATATTAAAATTAAGTATTTCCATATAGTAACAACAAAATCAAGAGGAAACTTAATTCGGGTTTAATTTACGAAGAAATGAATTTACCAAGGGCTGAAATTGAAAAAGTTTGTTAACTAGGTGGATTTCCGATCATCTCAAAGTTATTCCAGGCAGGAAAGTGCCAAACTCAAATTACGAAATTTGAGTTGAGGGCTTTCAAAGAAATTTGGCTTTTCATATTTCCATGTAGACATGGGGGGTCGTGTTTAGGAAGTGAAAATGTATGTTCTCTTATATATCACCACAAGATGCCAAGAACACGGTCTTATTTAAGGAAAATTTTATTTAAAACTCATTTAGAAGTGTAGGTTGTCTTATAATTTTGATTTTAATGACTTTGGTAGGTCAGAATGTAAAATCTGAACAAAAATTAAGGTTTTTGTGTCTGTTCTAGTTCAACAATTAAGCTGGGTTTGTATATAAAAATTAATTGGCTTACTGTTGAATAACTCTTTAGTATAATAAACAGTTTTCAGATGAGGTTATCTAAGTAACAAAGCCCTGGTGTATAATATTATACCTGAACAAATTTAGACTTTATAAACAAAGTCAAAAATTGTAAATTCACGAACTAGCGATCTATTACAATTGAGAGTTTTCTAAAACCTGAAATATTTGAATGCCAAGGTTGAAATCGGGATTTCAGCCAGACTGATATGTATATTTAGATTACTTGGCATAATACCTCGGTTGGTACCCTGAGTCCATTAACTTGTAACTTTTATTTATGAGGTATATTTTTCTCAAAATTATTAACATAACTTTAGGGTTGTTTTTAGTTTTGCATTTAATTGTTTTTTTTAAATCACGTAAGCTCCCACTCAAACATTTATAAAACAGCTCCAGGCTGTTGCCAAATATTAATTAGTTTTAGCTATACCCCTTCGCAATGTGAACTCTTTGTTCTGGCAAGAAAAAATATTTGCGCTAACAGGGATATTTGAAACTGCTGGATTTCTCAGCTCCGCTCAGTACTAATTTTAACTTTGGATAAACAGGTGTGGGAAACAGCTATAGAGATATCTTACAGAACCATGGTAATGTTTTGCATTAAGATAATCACGAGACTGTTATGTAAACGTTTTAGAAAGTTGCACTAATGCAGAAATCGACAATATTCGAACACTCAAAGCATTTCTTACAGAATACTATCTAGGAAAACTCTGATTTTCCTGATGTACCATAAATTTGTATTATGAGATCTGTCAATCACAAAATGATGGTCAAATATTGAATTAAATCTTCAAAATAAATTGTTTCTTTAGAAGTTATAAAGTTTAGAAGATGTCCCTTTATCACAATATTGCGCCCTGCTAACGTAATCTAATCACAAGAATAAGTGAAGGAACATGTTCCACCCTAATTTTTCCCTTAATAAATTTAATGGAACGGAATAATCAATCAAGACCCCTCAAATTTCAAAATGCTCAAGTTACGTATGACTTACCGGGGCTGGTACTTCACTTGATTTTTTGTTTCAACGTGGTTTGGTGGTATAGTCATGGCAGATTTAAAAATGTTAACAAAATGGACACGAATTTGAGCAACAAACTAGTTAAGGTGAAGCTAAAGTTAGATAAAAAAAACAAGAATTTCTGGTATTCCAACATGAATCCGACAAATAAGATAACGGAAAGGTAACCATACAAAATAATAAATGACCTTTTTTTCTTAAAACGGAAATATATTTTTGCTTATTGAGGGTTTAATATACGCAAAATTTTTCAGAATGCGCGGGCATTGCTAGGCAGCGAAAAAACACGCGAATCCAATAATCGATTGTGTAATAAAGAAAATTGTATTTTCTACTCCATTCAGCTGAAAAACATTTCAGGAACAGCCAGCTGGCAGAATTCTGTATTTTTTGGCCAGAAATATGCCGCTGCTTTTCCCAGGAAATTTATTTTGGTCAATTTGACAGCTGGTTATACAAACCTATAAACCTACAAAAACGTGTGACGTCTATTAATTATATAATTTTATTTATTTGACTTTCTTCAATAATTTTATAGATTGGTTTTCACAATCACAGTGCAATACAGCGAACAACACATATATCATTCAATAAAGGATTAAATACTGAACAGGTGATTCGATCCGTGGTTTTATTGTTATTAAATCCAGTCATCTAATAATGCTTAGCAAACTTCCGGTCCGAGGCTATTATTCTCCAACCAGCATGTGATTTCTTACATAACTGTGTTTGCATGTCAATCAAAAATGTTGGCAATAACAGGCGGTTAAAAGTTTATTTCAGAGCTTTTGCCCAGACTTTTCGGTGTGAATGAGCTAAGATTTTGTTTTCCAAAATAGAAATGATATCAAATCCGCTAGTGCCAGGTTTCTAATACGTGCATGCACTCTCTACTATAAAGTTGTGCTTTGCAATTTACTTATTTACCAAATCAATTTTTTGCTGCTGCGTTTTAAGTAGCAAAAACCATTTAAAACTGTTCGGAATGCAATTTTACAGACACTGATTGTCCTCCAAATAACACGGCTAATTTATGATCAATCATCTGTAAAGTTTTAACTCAATCTCCCGGTTTGTAAATAACGCGAACAGTACAAAACTTTTTGCTAGGTTTGCTAGAAATTCAGTAAAACTTGAAACCATATGCTAGAAGTCATAATATGGTAAGGAGAATAACAATTTTAATTTTTGGTCATCAAGTCTAAAACCCGTAAAATGTACAACTATCACAGTCTAGTTTTTACTAGAAAATTTGTATTTCAATTGAATCATATTCAAGATGAAAAAAATTGGACCAAGATTACAACTCAAGTAACGTACCTACAGGTCATGTTACGTTATTGATAAAAAAGAAGCCCTTAACATCAACCTTCTTCGATCTCGTAAAATGAAAAGCACGAGTCCCTATAATTTTATCGAATACATTTTTTCAGCTTCCTTAAGCTTATTTGAACAGAAAATCTCCTTATCCACCCTAAATCGATATTAAATAACTTGTGGGCGATTTTTCTTCTCATATTTATTCCAGGATCGAAACTTTGACGCTCTTTATTAACTTCTATATATCCAGTAAAAAGAAAATTCCGTCAAAACAAAATAAGTAAATGCTCCTTTAGGTTTTCTTTTAAACAAACTTTTTCCTTAAAAATATCCGAAAATCGAGCTGTCAAGTCAATATTATCACGATTCGTTATTCCTTTTTCAAATAATTCCAATTTTAGCTTTATTCCCCCCATTGATTTAAAAGACTGTGAAAACAGCAAGTTTTATTCAACATTTTGATGGATTCCTATATGAATAAATGTTTTTTTCCAGCGAAACTTTTGAACAAGTCTCTGATTTGATTACATAAGTAAACATACCAAATTGTTATCACTTTTTATTTTGAGTGCTGTAATTTAGCTTAATATAGAATGTTCTTTAATTTTACGTAATTATTTTGACTTTCTTTAATTAATGGGAGACAAGTCTTATTAAAAACTTATCAGGAAACTAAACTAAGTGTCGGATAGACTTGAAAGCCAACTTTAGCTCCATTCAAATGGAAATAATTTTACTAGACTTTTCGGGATATTGATACGCTCTCCTATTAACAGATTTAATTTACTGACAACCCTTATCAGCTACAAACGTAACTTTAAAATATAGCAGTTAATTAAAAAAAAAACGTTTAAGGCTTCATCGATTTTCTATTCAACCAAAACAAACACCAGCTTACTTAACACACCCTCTGAAACACCATAACCACATCATCCCTTATGTTAAAATAAATATCTTATAATCACCAAGCGAGTCCCCAAAAAATATAA
Organism: Ips typographus; assembly: GCF_016097725.1. Lineage (NCBI taxonomy): Eukaryota > Metazoa > Arthropoda > Insecta > Coleoptera > Curculionidae > Ips > Ips typographus. The sequence continues at coordinate 7,140,206 of NC_138437.1, read as the reverse complement.
CAAAAAACATATAATACAAGCAACAAAAATGTCAATTAAAAATTAAGTCGTTTTTTCCTTATCGAGAAATTCGTTAACAGATTTGGCTACAGGTTTTCTTTGTGGAGTGGCCAACACCGAGTCTTCTTCCTCAGGTTCGCTGCTTTCTTCACTCTCCTCTTCATAATCAACATCATCGAAAGCCTCCGCCCTTATAGGGTGGGGAGAAGGTGATCGTGGAGGTTTAGCCGGGGGTTCAATTTTAGAAGGTGGAGAAGGTTTTGGGGTTGGTGAGGTTGGGGTTTGAGGCTTAAATGCGGGAGGTGGGGGTCTTGATGCGGGTGGAGTTGCGGGCACTTGAGGTGAAGGTGTGCGCGGAGACTTTGGGGGCTCAACCACCGGAATTCTCGATGCGGGCTCATTCTTTTTAGGTGGCAAAGGGCACACGACCGCTGTTTCTTTTGACCCTGGCTTTTTAGGACATAGCTTATCCCAAATTGAATTTCTTGAAAGAAAACAAAAAAAATAAGCGCCAAATAAAATGCAACCCAAAGAGATTAAATTAAGAACCAAAATAAATCATAACAGGAGAGGCAAAACTAACGGTTTGGGGTCTAACTGATCTATTAATAACAAATGCATTAAAAGAAATTGTCTCTATACGGTCTCACACGTAGAAACAACTATTTATACAAGAGTTCAGTGACTCTTCAACTGTCCAAACCAAACCCTTAAAAATTGATGTTTAATGTTTTGCTCACTCTAGATTTTAAACAGGAAATACATGAAGACTGTTTGCGAGCAAAATTAGTGTACGTTGCTCCTTGGAAGAATTTAAAAAAAAAAAACGGTCAGGTTTGCAAATACACTTGATGGTGTCTGCAGGTTTCCTTAAAATATAAAGAATAAAGTATGATAAGTAGAGTAAATGTATCTGCAGTCACTGTAATTAGGAAGGATAGAATCAGCAAAGCTTGCCAAGTAATAATGCCAAAGTTCTGAACATATGTTGAAAGAAAAATCTTTAAATAATAACCGTTTTGTAATTAGTGATATTATTTTATATGTTCTCAATCAAGCAAATTACTTTAGCAATTTTTTAGTTGGGATAAGTTTTATCACAGACAAACTAATATTAGTTTGTTTGTGGTTTTATGTAAATATTACCTCAGTATATAATACAGTAAGTAAATGCGCTTTCACCATGGTATCAGAAGCACTCACATAACAGTTTTTTCACGTCTATTTTCCACTGTTAAAAAATTAGTAATCATTACAGCAATTAGTACTCAAATAAATGCCTTTAAGCACTTCAGTCCAAGTACTTTGTATCTGTTAACCACACTAGTTTCCAAATAATTCCCCTACTAAATAAGTTAGAATATTATATACCTCAAATTGCATGCAAATAACTGGTAATTGATATTCAATGCTTACCTGTATTCCTTGTACGACAAAACTGAATACCATAAGGTAAACATTTTTTCTGGTTGAAATTTGGGAAAAACGATAAACCTTGTTGCTTTGCAGTATAAAATTGTACCTAAAATGTTATTAAAAAATGGAACTAAAATTGTTTTTGTTTTAACTGAAATTTTAGGAAATTAAAATAATTTAGAGCCGGCTATATTTACCAAAAGAAAGCTGATGGTAAGAGGCAACAAAACCTTATTATTCAACATGCATGACCTAGTAAAAATAGCCACTCTATTTCCATTTGAAACTGGGAAATCTCTCTATTTATAAAAATGTATCATCTAATTACTCACCGGTTTTATATTAATCACACCGATGTTAACCTAATCAAATTGCACCTTTGCAAATTTAGCAGGCACACAAAAAACTGTGTCAGTAAGGCGGACCTATTAGTTATCCTGTTTCGTCCTTTCAGGATCCGCAGGATATTTTCAGACGAACAGCTGAAATATACCTTGGAAGCAGGCAACCCTCAATACATCGGCCTGCATGTTGGGTTGCATATATTTCATTCTTTTCAATGTATTTTTGTAAATAAGTGAGATTGCTATTAAAAATCCCAAACCTCTATTATAGAAATGAATGTAACAAAACCTTTGGTTTCTTTTCAGTCAAATATAAAGTTGTATAAAAAATAAAACAACAGATACTTAGAAAAACTCTATTAGTTTTCAGGTCCTCGAAACGCTATAAATTAATATTTATTACAACAATATTAGTACTTTTCTGGATTGCTTTTCTTTATACTGAAACACTAAGCTAGTACGTAACTTTCAATTTTTGTACTGAAAAGTTAACAAAAAAAATCACTAACATTGTCGCCTGCTTCTAATCACAATTCTCACTTTATATTTAATTTCTCTTCACAACTTTACAGCACATCTATTTAAATATATATTACTAACATAAATGTCTTGTGTCAAGGCAGATACAGAAAAGTTCTGTCTGTTTTGAAGACAAACTTAATATTGCACTAAATTAATATAAGAATGCGCAATAGGTTTTAATTTACACTATACAAGAGCAAAAGTATTCAGTTAAAAAGTCAACAACAATGGGAAGAACTTATTACAAAATGAAAATGCCGCTAACTACAAAAAGCGGGTGTAAATATATGATTGATAATAAATATGTAAAAAGTAACAAAAAAGATAAGATAAATAGTAAAACATCACATTATGTAAAAGCAGTACGTTATGTATTACATTCCTTCTAAAAGAGAATGTATATTAAAGAAGACAATTAAAGTTTTGATTGCAGTTATTGCTATCGATTATTATTGTATTTACATAGATAACAAAATCAACAAAATTACCAGAAAAAGTGCTGCTAAAAAGCAACTGTAAACAAGAAAGTAGTAAATCTAATAAAACCGCGTAGTCAATTTATGTTGCCCCAATCTTTTGACTACACACTTAATCTCAGGCAGATACCCAATATACAATAACTACTAATACCAGGCCGCAGAAATGCCAAAAACGTAAGTAGATTTCTAACCCTAACTTACTAACTAAACTATTACTGATATGCATCACAGATTCTAAAATACTTCTATACAAAAATTTTCACTCTATTAATCTCTACAATTTTGTATGTTTTACGGTATCCGTCCAGTAGTTTTGGATCGTCATGGCCTCCAGACTATTTAAGAACGAATCGTTATCGAGACTGTACATTTCTTCTGAATTATCCTGGAAAGATGATTAACTCTTTATTAAAAATGTAAGTAGGTTGCCAATGATAAAGAAACAGAATTCTCTAATCTTTCAAACAATTAATATTTTTAGTAACCTATTAAGCATGAAATAAGAAGAGTATAAAAGAACTTCTTTCTGGGCCTTAACTTATACAAATAAAGACTTGTTACCCATACAGCTGAACTTTCCATCTTATTTCACAGGGCCCACAAAGATAATCTTTCTTTAATATAACTGCTTACTCTTACTGAAGCATCGTCGATGTATCCACTAGAATCAGGATTACTACATCTGTCATTAAGTACTTGAGGTCTATTAAAGCCTTGATTCCTATACAAAAAGAATGTGACTCCACATATAATCCCTACAACCACTATGCAGCCTAGAGTGATGCCTGTAATGCCAGCTGCTGACAAGTTTCCTGTTGTTTCTTCAACTATTGAACTCTCTTCTATACCTACAAAATTTTATAAGTATTTGTAATAAGTTGAAATTTAAGAATGAAACTAACCTAGCCGTTCAGATTGCTGCACAATACTAGGGTTAAAACTTAAATCATCTGGTGAAGTAACATCTTCAATGTGATTGCTACTACAATTCATGCTCTTATTCCTATTAGATAAAAATCCAGTGAAATTTCCATTCAGACTTGTTTCAGTTTGGTTTATCACAGGTAAATCTTTATTAGTGTTATTTAGCCATTCTGTTGCATTTTCATTTGGAGGAACATCTAAAGGGAGAACATCAAGCCTTCTAGAAAATATTGGTGGCATTGGAATAGACTCATTCCTCTCATATTGAGAAATATTTCTTAAAACCACAGAACTAGAAAATCTGGGCGGAATTGAAGGGGTATCTTCAGAACTATTTGATTCAATAGTACTATTTGAGACTGGCAGATCTGTAGTTGGAGAGTTGGAATGTAAAGTTGTCATCAAAGAGTGTCCAAAGATAACTGAAAAGAAAAAAGGAATAAAATTAAGTTAACTACATACCTCTTTACTACCTACATATAACAATTATAACTAGCACCATTTTTACTTGTTACACAACTCAATACAAGCAAATTACTGATGCATTTGCATTTTTAATGTGTTAACACATCAAAGTAATGTGAGAATGAAGAGTGACTACAACAAGCAAATGGGAAACCTGCTTTTAAACAATGTATTTATAGAGCTGTAGACATTAATTCTTTATTTTTATTGTAACAAGAATTTTCCTGGGTTAATGAACAGATGCAGCACACTAATAGTTCAAGGTAGGCAATAACCCAAAATAATAAATTAGGAACCTGACCTAAACTTAAACAATGACAGTCTGACTCTAAAGCAATTTTTAATACAGTTTAGTGGTTAAATATAGGCCAAACATGTGGCTGACTTTAAAAAGTTTAAATGTGGTAAAGTATTGATTGAGTGTGTATAAACACAACAGCTAATCAACATTTTCACTGAATAATTAAAAATGTTTGCCACAATTTCCAGTGGTTGGTAATTTAGTAATAATTACCCTATCTTATAACAAAAAAAAACTTGTTTGCACACATTAATGACTAATAGTTTCCTCTCAAGGTAACTAAAAATCACTACAAAAATTACCTACTGTACACAAGCATCAGTAAACAATATATAAGTTAAGGTGGCAAAAAAATGAAAGCTGATTCATATTGTTGCCTGAAATGGATTGCATGATGTAAATGGAAAGTGGTTTTGGCATAAAAAATTACAGTAATAAAGCCATAGAAGAAATTGATGATTGTATTGGAAGTTTGCCTATTACAAATTGAATTTAAATACAGTTATGTAGGTCTTCATCCTTTTTATATATTTCAACAGTAGGAAAAATAAATACACATTTTAAACATTTCTAATGAGTAACAAACACCACAACTTTTAACTTACTGCAGAACCACTTCATTGTTGAATGTTAGCTCTAAATACACAAGTTTACAATACTTAACTATGCTTGCTAATGCTATTCAAAACTTACCACTGCAATGCTGATAAACTATCAATGTTATCCAAAACCAATGCATCCACCAGTAATGTGTCATGATTTTAGAACCATGAGGACCTAAACAAAAAGAAAATTGAGCAATAATTAGACCCAGGCTCTTAGCAACATCACATAAAACACTACAAAAAAATTAACTGTAACTTCGGTCCCTTTAATAATGCTCATTTCGATTTCAACTAATTACCTAGCAATCAGGAAGGGTTATTAATTAATTTAAGGTCAGTTAAACACAAAAATAAACATTTTTAGGTTGAATGAAATGCATTAATTTGTATAATACACCTGTCTAATCCATTCACTTTTGCTTTTTGTTGTGTTGTGACAAATTTGACAGACACGCTTGCGTATTGGCCACACATTGAGAAGCTGGGAACTGCCAGCTGACGGTTTGAAGTTTCAATATCGATACTATAGAGATGGGCACCCGGTCGAAGCTGTGAGGAAAACGCTTATCAAGGTTTTTTCCAACTTTATTTTGTTACGATTAGTTGCAGCATTTCTATATTTAAAGTTCATATTTGTTAACCATGAAATGTCTCTTTTCTTTAGATATCACAAAATAAACATGTTTATGTATTTCTTATGTTAATGTTTATTGTGATAGAGGCATTATGCTAAGTTGTGACTTAACTGTAACAAGCCAGGTGCAAAATGTCACAGTCTTATCAAAACTTAGCTTAAAATGCCCTCCTTAAATACGTCTGTACAATTGGTCATTAATGGTTAAAAAACCAAAGTAGAATTGCCCAGGTTTTTTTTTTAAACGAAAGCAACAACATTGGTTTTCCTGAAACATACAATTTAAGCCTTTAGTACACAACCAAGTCCGTTAGAACTTAATGCAAGGGTTCTGTATTTTTTCCTGTCTTGTTTAACTTAAAGTAGGCACTAGAACCTGAAACCTGGAACTCGATGCGCATCATCATCAGCATTCAAATAAATTATCGACCACATTATGTAAAAAACATTTCTAGTGGAAAAAGATGACACATTGTATCGATACTTGCTCAGTGACATGTGAGCAATAAATGTGACATGTGTCATATCAGTGTCATTAGAAACGTACGATGGCATGGTTATGTATATTTTCGTCTAACTTGTGATTAATGCAACGAAACGTTCAGGTAAGTGCTTATCATTTTTATCGTCGTAGTATTTATAAGCCAGTGTTATCAGTAAATACGTAAAAAGTCATTAAGTACGTCTAGAAAATTGAGCGGGATTTTCAATTTAGCGCGGACCCACATACGGTAGGAAGTCCACCACATTATCCTTATTTTTGGATGTCAAGGCTGAGTGCAAATTAGATTTTTTTATATCTATTTAATTAACATGAATTTAAAGAGTTTGCCCAGATGTGGATAACTACGTAGTCGTATTTACCTGACCTGTTCTTCTAAAGTAATTTCTAGAGGAGTCCCTGAATTTCTTTCCAAAAATATGCCAATCTCTGGATTTGTTTTCCACGTTTATAAATGGTCATTCTTATATTAAACCCACTTTCAATATCACTTGAGTTAGAAATATTGATCAAAAATAAATATTTTCCTATATATGTAAACTAAATTTAAGTCACATACAAACCAAAACTGACTTAATCTACATTATATAGGTAGTTGGTTATAAAATTGTTCTTTTGTAGCTGCCCCTGAAACCTAAAGCTATAACAGTTGCTGTAATAAATTATATTAATTAAACTTGTGCTATTTTAAAAGAGTTTGCAGCTTGGTGTGTAAATTGTCAACCTTGAGTTGACCGGGATTTCAGTAATTCAAAATGTAAATGAATGAAACCTGTTCCTAAAAGTATCACACACATATCACCCCGCTTTTGGTAGCCTAATTTGATACATAAAAAACCAAAAAAAGTTAATTATCTGATCTGGTTTAATTGCAACACAACCTGAAAGAGAACATTAAAGAGTGTAAACCCAATCACGTTTTATTTTCTTATATCATAGGTAATTTAAAGTTTTGTATGAGGATGAACGTGTTTTATCCAATAAAATCGGTAATTTGGTCGTTTTATTGCCACTGGTGTCCTTAGCGAAATGACATCATTAAATTAAACAGGAATGACTTCTACAATCATCTATGATTCTTTTTTCGCAATGAAGGTTATTGAACAGCACTCTTAATTAATTCTGTATTAGGCAGCTATTTATAGGTATAATTTAATGCATTCTGGTGTTAAAAGAGCTGACTTTTTTTTGCTAAGGAAATTGCCACTCCACACATCAGAAAACGTTTTAAATACACACATTTCCAGATATTGATCAACTCATTTTTTACGCATAAAAGTAAGTTACGTAAATATTTACAGTGTTAATAATTGTTCAGAACCTGTGTGGAAACAGCAGTTTTCCAATTAATTTAAAAGTTTGCTTCGTCATTCCTGACCTTTAAAACCTTTATATAGACGCAGAAACTCGATGTTCCCAAGATGTTTTCCCCTCAACATTATTAAATTCAGGAATTATTGATTGGATGAAAATTTAAATCTTGGATTATCAACTAATTGGTGTAACCTATATATTTTACATACTACGTACATAATATCCTCTTTCAGTTTATCAGTCTGTCGTATTTCCTTTACGCGATTCAAATTCATCCGACTAGTTTTTGGAATAGACCACGCCATACCTATCGGTTATATATAAACTTTAGTGTGGTTGAATTTATTGTAGGAAGTTCATTGACTGGCTTACATGGACTTCTGTACATAACTTATCACCACTAAATTATTTAACCGGCAAAATGTTGCTGAACATATCAGTCTACTGGGAAACTCTCAGTAATTCAAATCCCATTGGCAGAAATTACCGAAAATAGCTTGTGCTAAGCAAATAATAATTATTTTTAGGGGAATTTTGCGTGTAATTTTAGTGCATATTTATTTTACTGTTATGGCAGACCTGCAGTGTGAAAAATCTTTATTGGCAACACTAACAGAAAAAATAAATTCTTTCGTTCGTAGACTAGAAAACTGTAATTTTATAAACTAGTTCATCTGAATAAATCCAATTTAAACTACTCTTCCTGAAGGTTCTGATAACGTTTTCCTGTTTCTTCCTATCTCTCATTTTGAACCATGTTACACATGTGTTTGATTATTATTGGTAACAACACATCATTAAGTGGTGTATAGGGGTGGTATTGTCCTCAGAGGGTTGTTAACTAAGCTTGAAATGAGTCCCCTTTTAAAGTACATTGCAAACACACAAAAATACCAACCAGTTTGTATAATATTTTATATGCTGAAGTATTGAAGATGTATTAAGTCCAAATCTGTGCACATCCTCAAAGTTATTAAAAGTATACTGTAATGAAACTTTCCTGACTAATAAAACTGCAAACTCACACCCTGTGAAAGTTACTTTCAGGAAAAGGCTATTTATGTTGCGTTTAAGTAGCAGTAAAAATAGCAACACCTACTTGTACGGTTTTTTCCTGAAATCATTTTAATTCAAAAGGTGTACTCAAGAAATAAAATAGCATTGGTTTTGTGGTGAAAAAACCTTTTCAATTATTCACTATTTCTGTAAATTTCCTAGTTATATACTTATTTATTGTTGTTGTTAACAGTTTGTGGTGTCGTAAATTTTAGTACCCAGTAAAGGATGTGTTTTAAAAGGTTTGTTCAATTTTCTAAAACATTACTCCAAGTATAATACCGTTAATTGCAATAGTGTTGAAGTGACGCAACCTAAAATCTCTTAAATTAGGATGGACATCACGTAGTTCACTATTAAAGTATATATTTAAACTTAGTATAACTGTATATGAGGTGAAGAATTTCTGAATGTGTGGTCAACGAAAATATTCTTCACCGTCAAAAGAAATTAATTCTAAATCATTAGTGGCATCTTCTCTATAAACTGTCGAAATTGTGCGTATGAGGAAAGTAAAAAACCGGTTCTGATGATGCAATGTTGTGATTAATTTTGGTAAATTATCCCAACATTATGTATAATTAACAGCTTTAAATATTTACTTTTTCTATACTACCGCGTTATAAAATTAACAATAAGTTAGTAATAATGGTAAAGATCAGTTTAGAATGTGAATGAAATTAAGAATAGTCTGGTTGGCCTCTGTGCTCGAATAGGATTCATATTTAAACAAATTCTTCAAAACCTCCCAGTCATTACTGCTTCAGGTCGACGGAAAATTACCATTTTTTGGCCACCTAAGAACTTAGAATTAATGGTCAAAAGTTTGGACAAGTGTACAGTGTTGTGCTATTTCATATTTGAAACGCTTTACTCCGTGTCTAATCAGATTTTAATAGAACAGAAGGCGGTATGTATATACAAGACTTATTTATAGTAAACAAAATATAGATTTTTACTAATACAATTATCTTTTGCTTGGAAATAAACAGCTGTTATTTATATGCACTACGTACCCCAAAACCACGACAGGAAACAGTTCAGCTAGTATAATAAGTAATTATTACTTCTTAGAATATATCGAACGTGCAAGTGGACATTTGCTTATCAGGGATCTTAAATTATCACCATCATCAGGAAATGCATTAACTTGTAAAGAATTCAAATTAATATCTTCACCACCAGCAGTAGAACAAAATCACAGGGGATAAGTTGTTTTTCATTAGAATGTCGAACCTGATCTTTACTTGCAATTAATCAAAATGAAATTCAATATTTCATCCACTCAAGCTTGGTTGAGAAGCTTTCAACAGTATACTTTGAATTCCAAACCTGTATATATGTACTTTGGCACTCTGCCAGTCTATCCAACTAAAAATATGAAAATTTATTACAGTTCTAAATGAATGAATAATCGATTCATTGTTTCCATCTGCACTACGCTCCAGTCATTAAATAGCATCAGTTAAACCTAAATTTATTTTAATTAAAATAAACTTTGATGTCGTGGTTTCCCTGGGTTTTTCAAGTGACAAGAAATGAAATTAAATCGATTCAGCAGTGCATTAGTTCTGGAAATCCTCCAAAATTTGTTTTTGCAAGTTTTGAGTTAAAACACCGTTATAAAACCAAATGGAAGGAAACAATGGCTTTTAACTATCCATTTTCATACCCCAAAACAGTGTAGTATTATAGCTTCTTGCTCATTAACATTAAAAAAATAGCGTTTACAAAAAAATCTAACAGAAGAACAAGGTCAAGAGAACAAAAGCGAAGGATCCAAGAAGCGAAAGAATACATAAAATTATAGGTTCTCAGATCCCTGCTCAGGTCATTAAATTTATGCTATAATTTGTTTTTAATGATGTCTTGGTGAAGATTTTAAATAAAGGAGTTTGCTTCTCTACTGATTAGCATGAAAAATGCGTTCAAGGAAAACTATGTGACAATTTTTTTTTAGTGAACATATATGTGAAATTTTTTTTCCTATCATCCTTATCTCTGTTGATTGAAATTGTGCATATGTTTAATTACCTCAAGTAAGCAGTAGCAATATTTTATGTGTGTGCTTTTAGCCACAAGGTTATGATAAAGAATGTGCCTTGCAGGCTTAGAAGTTAAATTGTGTTTGTGTTCATTTTTTCAAATCCAACCATATACAGACAGTGCTCTATTTGTAAGAAAGTCAATCTGCATAACTGAACAGGAAACGGCGGATTCTTAAGACTTATGTTGCTGTTATGTATAAGATGGTCGATTTAACTTTTAACAGGAGTGTTGGTTAGTTTATAACGGGCCTATCCCACAAAGTAAAAATATAATTGATATCATTTGAAATAGAAAGTATTAGTGTAGTTCAATAAAAAATAAAACGAAACTTTACTAAAAATTACCACCAGAGGCATTTTTAAATTGCATTTTCTATAAATTTTGCACAATAAACTAGAGTTTTTTTTCCTCATTTTTAAAGCGAACCAATTTATCTATCATTTTCGTAAAAAACAAATTTCTGTTATTTCAAAAACAAAAATGGCGTGAGGTGTTCAATTGTTTTTGCAATAACTTGCTTTAACTTCTTAACGGTTTGACCAATTTTCACAAATTTGGTATTGTTGAAAAGAGCATTTCTTGGGCAATAAGAATTAACCAAAATATAGTTAATTTAGTTGAATATTTCTCCGCCAGGGGGCTAGTTTTGACACCGTGACTCAAATTCCAAAAAAAAACAAATGGAACGATATGACTTTTTCTTTATGAAAAAGTAGCCAAATAACATCCAAATAGGCCAGTGAAAACAGTTTTTCAAATTCTCTTTCCTAACCTGAAATATTGAGAAAATGAGATTATGAGATATGATCGAGGAACAGTCTTATTGGGTCACCCGGTACAATATAAAATGAAATTGCGTTACAATGATAGATAATTGTATCTACCTTTACATAAATTTATACACTACTACTGTATGTTTACTTATTTACACACTATTGTGGTTGATCTTCTGTTGATATTACATCATACCAACTATTAACCCTTTAAACAACATTTTCTATCTATAAGCCTATAAAAAAGCATATAAACAACGTGTGATAAAAACTACTACGCGTCTAGTGATGCTATTAGTTGGAAATAATGTGTTCGTGACAAAAGACCATTTGTCGTTAATTTAATATTGGCGTTCCTATAGCAATGGAGTGTTTTGTATCTAGGTTAAAAATCATTTGATTAATAGGCGTACTAATTTCAACAATCTTATTTCATTACCTATTAGGGTGGGTGTACGTTCTTAGTAGATTTGCTTTTGTGTACAGAGACGTATGGTAATTTTTTTGTTAATAGTGATGATTAAGCTATGAAGGGCAGACTTTAACATTCTAAAATACAATAGTTTATTCATTAATTTACATATCATTTTTATGGGTTTGTGGCTGATCTCAACATGAAAATTTTTTAATATTAGTTGAAAACCACAACGTATCTCAGTAATTACCGGTTCAAATTTCATTCAGTTAACATTGGGGGCGGGTTACTTCTAAACAGACCAAAATATCATATTACACATATGCAGATGTGGTTTATTATGTATATGTAACTACTATTAAATATTGTAATATTGCCTCTGCTGCCGTACTTGGTGGTTTAGTGTCTTGATTGCGTTAGGATGTCTGTAAGTAGATTATTGTCTATTCAAACACAGAACAGTTTATTAAGTAAACTGGTGAAAGTCGCTTTTGCTGCTAGTGTTACTTAATCAAATGTATAAAATTTGCATATCAAACAATTTCCAAAAAGTGAGATTCCATTTATCTTTCAAATATTCACAAAGCTGACAATAACTTCAATACGAATGTGTGGAATAATTTCTTAAATTTGTGCAAAAACATGATACAACAATAACGTCTGCAAATATGTATATCAGTAATATTCATACGTGTTATGTTTGTTCAGAGTTGAATTTCTTTCTAGGAGTTTTAACATTTTTGTTTTATTTCAGATTTGAACATGTCGTTGATACGTTTGCCTACACAAAAGTTATCTTTATTTTTATCTACTTAAATTGGTAAGTACTAGTAGTAATAGTGTTGTAGTATTAATGTGTAGAAAGGGGCTGTAATATTTGATTTACACCAAGGTAGTTGATGTATGGTTCTAATAAAGCAAAACAACCTTGACACTCTATAAACAATATTAATATACGCTCTTAATTATTAAAGTAAATATCACAAATACTTAAATAAGTGAGAACATTCATTAGTTCTCTAGTACAAAATGCCAAGGTTCTTTAATTGACAAATTTTAGGCTCGTGGATGCAAGACAATAAAAATTATACATTTAAATATGCTTAAATTACGGACCAGATTTAGTGTGGTAAGAGTTAGTGATTTGGCTACTAAGTATTGTAGTCATGACGTGTTATACAGTATGAAACCAACTCATTTAAAATTCAGATGCTGTTAGAAAAGTTGTTCGTGTTTTTTCAACCAGTTTTAGCAGTTCTAGTCATATTTGCTCTAACGGGTCTTATGCCTGCTTCTCAGAATTTTAAGAATATAGTTTTAAATGAAACTGTATAGAAAAGTATGTAATAATAACTACATCAGGGTGTTTCTTAATGACATGCTAATGTTTAAAGACGTTCTGTAAACAATATTTTATACATTTTTAATGACTGTTGGTTTCCACATAAAAGTATCTCCAGAATGTTTACGACATTTTCAGACTCCCCTTGAGGTAATTATTTAGAATACAATAAGGCAATTAATGTAGACTGCTGTAGATGGTAACTAAATTTAATTATTATGGTCGTACAATTTACTGAATCAAATTGGAAAGGCAATTGCGACACGTATATAAATGGACAATGTTATTTTTATCGTTATTGAATGATTTTAATGTCTGGTTAAAGAAACACCTTCAGTTGTGAGCCACATAATCACAGGAAGTTAATTTAACCACGTCAAAAAGAACCTAATTGTATGCAACCAATAAGATAGTACTGCTGAACAACACTCAAAAGTATTTTATTGAGAAGCCACCTGAAAATTATTCATATTTTGATAATGCGTTAATTGCTTATTGTTTGTCGCTTTTCAATTCGCTTTATTACTGGACAGTTCTAGTGAGTGCATTCAGCTTGTCCAGTCAAGTGCTTTTTGAAGAATCACAAATCTTGTTGTAACACTGATCAGTTTGCGAACCATTACAACGGTTAGTATACAGTAAAGATTTATTAGAACAATTTTCTGCAGTGGCCTAGACAGGCTCAACTTCCTTGATTGGCACTTTGATTTAGAAAAAACAGGGTCGGATTTTTATTTTATTGTTTTTTTTAGAGTAGAAATTTTGTAATTCGAGAAAAGGGCACTGTTGATTTTTCTAGGAAAAAAATTAATGAATGAGTGACAAAAAGAATTATTTTCTTGTGTTGGTTGGGAACTCCGTCTCACCTCTATTAGTTAAAATTATCTAAATTAGTTGAAAATAGTGTGAAATTCTATTTTTGGTGCGGTGAGCCGAAATTTGTTGGACCCAATCAACAAAACGATATTAGTAAGTAGTAATTCGTCTCAATCAAATTATAGAACATTTTTACAAAAAAATTTAGTTAATTAAGAAAACTCATATTGCTAGATTTACAATTTATAAGCTATTTAGAATTTGGGCTTAAGAAAGTATGGTAATGTCTTGTGGTTTGTACACGGACGATACCTCATGACTCATCTATGAGTAAAACTGTTTTCAGCACGTAGACTTGACAATGGTACTGCCATTGTACTTTTTATCACTTTTAAAAAAATGGGATTTGATTCATTATACAGTTTTTCTTGTAGTGGCACAATAGACAGTATTTACTGATTAGTAATCACTTAGTATTCAACTACAATCTGGCAAAAAAAACTAATTTTGTTAATATGCATAAACAGGTATAAACAATAGTGTATAAATTATTGTAGACCTCCAAACTCATTTTGTTTGAAATCTTTAAGTTGCTATCTGGTCTAAAATTATTTACTAAAAGATTCTGAATAAATAGTATTTTTTACTTTTTGTATTGTTACCAACGGTACAGCGAATAAATCTGTTCATTAAAAGAAAAGCAAAACATTTTCTTTTGTCACGTTCACCTGTATATAATGTCACAATTAAACAAGGCGCTCAGCCGTAAAGCCCAAACTAATTAATCAGAATCAGAACAATATTTCACATATTAAATACCAGCTAATAACATATCAGGTTATTTTAGTCCATTCTGAATGTACAGTTACTTGTATTGCAAATTATTAAATAATCACAGTTTCTGCATTGTTTAGTTGGTTGAGTTACCTACTATAGAATTGCTACAAAACTAAAAGGTTTATCATTGAAGTTAACTAACAGTTTTGTGATAATTATGACATACGATGAGTGTTTATACCTGAATTTATCAATGCACTAATATACTTATTACTTACTTACAAAATTAGTTAGTTTTTAGTTTAGTTTTTGTATCACAAAAGTTAAAGCACGCACGCAGACAAATTAGACAGTGAATTATTATAAGTATTCTTTTTTTCCAGGTATGGGGGTGCCATGGCTATCCCAAGTGCGCTTCATGCACTTGGCATTCGCCTTCACCTTACTGATATTGGTATTCTTCTTGCTGTCCCTAAACCCGTCGACCCTGAAACCGACGATACCACCAACCAGATCATTCCTAACATTATCAGAATCAAGGATGATCCAAGGTAACATCAGCTTTCCTATTGTGCATAACAGCAGCACGTCGTCGGAGGCGCCCCCAGCACCAGTACTACCCCAAAATTTAACTAACCACTCGAATTCTTCGAATACTCATCAATTAAACTTGGATCTGACTCAAGGAGTACCAGCTGAATATATTTACGAAGCAGGTCATATAGATGTAAGTTCTGATGTTTGTGACAACTTGGGCAAAGGAGTGAAGCTGTTAATAGCTATTACGTCAGCTCCAAGCCATGATAGTGCCAGAGAAGCAATCCGAAAGACTTGGGGTTCCTTCGGCAGCCGAAAGGACGTAGCAATAGCGTTTATGTTAGGGTCAATAGCTAACGAAACTATAAATCAGAAACTCGACGAAGAGCAATTGATATATGGTGACATAATAAGAGGGAAGTTTGTAGATACGTACGACAATCTAACTCTTAAAACCATCTCGATATTGGAGTGGGTGGATAACTACTGTCCCAAAGCAGCTTTTGTACTTAAAACTGATGACGATATGTTTATAAACGTATCGCGCCTATTAGCCTTCATAGCAAAACATAAACCGGAACAAAGAATCATATACGGGCGATTAGCCAGGAAGTGGAAACCAATTCGGAATAAAAAGTCGAAGTATTACATTTCGCCCCAGCAATATAAGCCACCCGTTTTTCCAGACTTCACGACAGGTCCCGCCTACTTACTTCCGGCCAATCTAGCAAAACCGCTTTATCAGTCTGCTCTAAATCATACCTATTTGAAATTAGAAGATGTGTTCTTAACGGGAATTGTCGCCAATGAACTTAAGATAAAACGGGTTCACGCGGCCGAATTTTTAAACAAACGTGTGTCCCTCACGCCGTGTAACGTTCAAAAAGAAATCAGCATTCACATGGTAAAAAGTGCCGAACAGTTCGATTTGTGGAAAAAACTTCACGATATAGCCAAGTGTAAAAAGTGATATCTTTAAATCAAGCAACAAACTCATTGTGATTAGTCTTTATTATATAAATAGTTACTTATTTGTTAACAGTATTTATTTTACGTTAAATTATTTTTCCATTTATTGTATTCCTTGAAAAGGTTAGAAAAGATTATAAACAATTTTATAAAAGAAAAAAGAAAACAAATATATTATCAACTAGTGTAATAAAGCTGTGAATTTTCCTCTTAAGTATTACGACCATTTATGTTGTACTTAAATATAATTGAAAGTTCATTATAAGGGTCATAGAATCTCACCCGCATTACTAGTTAGTACCATATGTTCCAGCAGTAACTTAAAATGAAATGCTTTCATTAATGGCGTATTCAATTCAATCACTCTAACTAGAAATGCAGGCTCAATGCTAAACTAAATCCGTAGAAAAGATATGGCAAAATTTTACTGTTAAGTTCACAGTATTTATTATTGCTATGCGAAATTTGCAAGACAATCCTATCTGTCCCTTCCTTATCTATTTTTACAAGAAAATAAAGCCATCTTGTATGACATTTTGTTATTTACTGTAGGAAATTAGAACAACTGGATAACCACGCACCATCAAATTTTCAATCAGAGAGAAATAAAACCTCATTTAAGCGACTAGACAATATAAACAAAATTATATTCTTATAATGTAAAATAGTTTTTCTAAAAAGCTGATAAGGCTAAAAAATACAACTTGATACCCTCTTACAGTGCACAAAAAAAAACAATAAAGACAGTCCTAGACCGATTCATGTAAAACACAATTATAGATCGAATTTTACTATAATAACTATAGAGCACATTTATCAAAAAAAGTAAAGTAACCAGCTTCACTGATTTTAATGCAGTTTTTCACAATCGATCTAAAATGTATTTTAAGACACTTTATAACCTCTGTACATAGTGCGTACTAATTTTGTGCGTTTTCCAACACATAGCAAAACAATTTGTTAATAAACAGGAAATATACCAACCACGTTTTGAATACATCTAAATTACAAAATATACACTTAATGTTAAAAGTCAAGGAACATATTTTTTTTATTGACATCGTTAGCACCCATCTACGTTAAAGTTTAGGTACTGATATAGTGATGCAACGATTTTGTGAGTTTTTTTGATCAGATGACTTTACTGGTAATATTGTTAGATTTCTTAATTTCGAGATAAATAAGTAAACATGTATAAAGAGTAATCGTTGCATCACTAGCACTGAACAGAACTTTCTTAGCTTAGTTCACTAAACTACGGTTCTTACAAATGACGACTAACTTGTAACTGGCTTGAGGTCGTTGTTTCAGATACTATTCTCGTCCTTCTTCATTCGGCATCGGGACGTAAACAAATGAATTCACTTCTTCTAACACCAACTCTATAATGGAGGTTTGTTGAATTAGACTTTGCAGTTAACGTATGTGTGATAATTGTTGCTTTTAACTGGAGTTTATTATAAAACTCGCGTGCCACAGAAGCATAGAATCATCATTTTCTTAGTTAAAAATACAGCTTCGTGATTGGGGTTTTAGCACGATAACATAAGTTTCAGTTTGTTAATTAGCTATAAAGCATATATTATTTGATTCACCACCATTTAATATATTTCAAAAGATTGTGAAATTTAAATCTGCACAATGGCATAGACTAAATGATAAGTACAGACAACCAGCGCAATGTAATTAAAGTGGCACCCAAAAAGAAAGTTGTTTACGCTTCAAGGGCTTCCTAATGTATTTCGGCCACTTCAGTTGTAGGTAAACTCTTAAGAGCAGCTAATACAGCTCGTCACTGTAGACATAGTTGCCAACTTTAGCAGTATTTCCTATAATCCGCTTTCTTTTGCTATTGAGTTAAATTACTCGTATTTTGAAAACTAAACAAGATAAGAATTTCTGGTTTGATGTATGGATAATAAAGATTCTATTTATTTTAAAAGTCACAGGAGTCTTTTTTAAAAACAGTCCTGTGTCAAAACAGAATCCTGAAGGTCACGTAACCGTTTTTTTTTAGTTTTAAACTGATACACTAAATCACATATCTATTTGTAAGATTAAAATGTAATTTTTAACGCCACGTGACAGTTTTAAATGTCAAAATGTCATTTGAAGGATCATGTAATCGTTTACAGTGCAAATGGCGACGTGACATTTTTTAATTATTTTAACGCCAAAACGAAAACCTAAAGGTCACGTGACTGTTTTAGATGTCAAAGTATTATTTGAAGAGTCACCTGACTCCTTATAATATGCAAATGGTCACGTGACGATTTTCAAAAATAAAATATATTTGTAAAGGTCACGTGACTCATTTTACAGTTCATAGTCACATAACGATTTTCAATAAACAAACATTTTTTAAAAGTCACGTGACTCTTCTGAAGGTCACGTGACTGTTTTAAGATTAAACATGGAATTCATAATGTATTAAGTATAAAATAACCCTTGATGAATATTAAAAATAAACTAATAACAAATAACTAAACTAAAAATACAACGAAGTGAAACATAATAATTAAAGAAAACATACACAAAATCTGTTATTTTTTGCCTTGAACCAAAACAAAAAATGTGATTTGTCAACTAGACAACGCCGCATTAAAACTGATGTTTTCCAACAGTCAAAAGATCGGAATTGCTGCGTTTGGCTTTAAAATTACGCGAATATGCGTTTAGTGGTGCCATCTCACGTTTGTCTATACTTTTCATTTAGTCTATGACAATAATGGTAATAATAATAAAGCTGTTTCGATCTATTCTGTATAAGTAAATTACCATAAACCATTAAAACTCGCAAAACAATATTTTTCCTATAAAATGAATAATGGAAAAAGTTCAATTCCTAATGGCACTGAACTACTCAATGCACGTGGCCACTAAAACTAGCAATTATTCGATTTGTTTTTCATCCTACGTCAAACGAAAGTGTAGGAAACTAACGGTTTAATATTTAATATGTTAAGTATACCAGAAGTTTCCTAGAAATTGTTATGTAGAATAATTGACTTCAAATCATTAGTGTTGAGAACTTTGTACCTCAAATTTTCTTATAATTGTTATTGGTACAAAAAGAACATTTGTATCAATTTCTTAGGCTAATCTCAATATTCTGTCATCAAGTCAGTTAATAATACTGATCAAAATTGGTTAGTAGATCAGTGTCGGACTACTCATTGAATTAACCTACCTCATAACTTTTAGAAAATGCAAACTTTGCAACAAAACAAGAAACAAGATAAATAAATATTCCAATTCAAGATATTTAGCTTCAAAGTTAAATTATCATACCTCTCCATTTTTCAACTGGATAATTTATAATTTCTTCACTCTGATCAAAGGGTTCAGACGTTGGCTCATCTTGAGGATCAGCATAGGCAGCTAAATAAGGATGAGCCAAAGCTTTTTCAGCATTGATGCGTTTCTCACTATCTATTTCCAACATAAGGCTAAGTAAATCTATAGCATTTGGATTTGCGCCCACAAAGTATTGGAACAAGTCTTTTTTTGGCATGGCTGGCAGAGACTTAATGTAATTCCGTGCCTGCAAGTTTATTTAGTTACACGACATTTTTATCGGCGTTATGAGACCAGAACTCACACTTTCTGAAGTGATCCGGTTCATAAATTCTTCATCAGGAGTACCAAGAATCTCCATGATTAAATTTAACTGATGGATATCTATAACCAGTTAAGGAAACAAGTTCAAAAATGTTGAAAGGCCACTGTAAAGTAAAAAAGGATACGATCTGTGCCAGGAAATAGTGTCCTCCCAGTTAATAATTCCGCCATGATACACCCTACAGACCAAATATCAACAGTTTGATTGTAATGCATCCAGTTCAACATGATTTCTGGAGCTCTGTACCACCTAGTAGCCACATAACCTGTCATTTCAGTTTCTGTGGGCCTTGCTAATCCAAAATCCAAGATTTTTAACTCACAGTCTTCATTTACAGCTATGTTAGAAGGCTTCAGATCCTGTAAGATAAATGTTATATAAAATTAGTTAATAATGAAGAAAACATGGATGTAGAGATCAATCAAAAGATCAGGGTTTTAAAAAAGATTGATTGGTTTTTGAGTCAAGTTGGGAAATACTAATTATATCAAATTAAACCCTGTATAATGAATCACATTTATTAACCTTGCCTAATCTCCAATCAAAATTCCAACTTCAAATAAAATGTTGCACTGCAGTGTACATTTTATTGGAGCCCTGTCATCAATAATGATTAATTAAGAATAATATACAGGGTACCAATTTAACACAGTTTTCTTTTCAGAAGGATTTATTTTCAAGCTATTTGATGTTCTGTTTTCCTTAATGATTATTACTACCAAGTCACACTTTGGCAGTAGGTACAACACTACTATACTGATCTACTACACCTACATATTACCATAAAATTGGTAGTAAAAATATATTAACTTACCCTGTGTATAATCCCAGCAGAATGAATATACTTGAGACCTCTCAAAATCTGATAAACTAAAAACTGAACATGATCATCAGTCAGTCTTTGGGTCCTCACTATATTATTTAGGTCAGCCCCCATTAAATGTGTTACTAAATAAATCTAAAATTTTTTCCTTGATTTTTGTTTTATCCAGAAATCCAGAATGTTTCTTACCTGACTGTTATCATGCTTAGGATAGAAAACGTCCAGGAGACCTATAACATTCTCATGTCTCATGTGTTTTAGCAATTTGAGCTCCCTATAAGTCCGCTTGGCATGTACAGCAGTTTGAAAAGGACGTGCTAGTTTTTTAATGGCAACTTTTCGTTTAGTCTGGGTATCTACAGCAGAACTGCAAAAATATGAACTAAATTACCTTGACACTGGTAGGATTTATGGGGCTTATTAAGTATATAACCTTAAAAATCACATCTGGTGTTTTTTAAGAAAAATTGTGACTTCCAAAAGGTTGTAAAGGTACTGGGAGTTGGCAATTAGTGTGTATTTCATAATAAAATAATGTAGAATATTGGCACAGTAAAAATTGGGTTAGAATACTTACCAAACCTGGCCGTATGCTCCTGATCCTACAGCAGATAACATTTGATATCTCACTGGAACTTCCCATACCGTTTTATTCACCTCAACTTTATGGAAACTGGTCATTTTTCAACAAATCACAACTTAAAAACTTGTCAACTATTTGATTGTAGACATTCAGATGCACTTATTCCAAAAAAAAAAACAGAAACAGGGGGGGACCTACCTGAGTAAACTAACTAAACTAAACAGAGAGGGAACATTCACCTTGAACGCGTTCGACAGAGACGACCGATACCAAGCGTCTCAAAACTGTTCTCAAACTTTTCGATTAGTTATTTTTGTATTTCGTCAAGCACTCAACTGGTTTATTTATGAAGATGCAAAAAATAGTCCAGACTGAGTATTTTTCTAATTTTACTTAATGACTTATAAAAAAACAACTTATTTTTTAATATAATACGCGTATAGACATAGTTTCGCTATAACAAAATCGTGTAGGTATTCAGTTCACACTTTTCATCAACAAATTTCCTTGAAACTTTTATCTTTAGGGGATCACTTTATTATCTGTGCAAAGTGGTACAACCAGGAATATTTGTTTTTATCTACCTACATTGTTTATATTTGTAATGCAATATAAATAACGATGATATTTTACAAGGAAATTGTAGTGACCTTGACATAATATGTCAGTACTATTCACAATTTTCTGATCAGTTGATTGTGCATACTAAATATTTTTGAATAAAGACAAAAATCATTCAGTATGGCGGCCGTAAACTGTCAGAAAATTAATGGCGTTAATCAATCTGCTGTTGCCCACTATTCACAAATTCACTCGTCAATTGTAATTCAACTAATTTAAGTTTGTAATAATTAACCTTTAACGGACCGAAAAGCAAAAGAAACAAATAGGCAACAAATCTTTGCGGTTTTTAGCTAACTTCACATACCACCAAATATAAACAAAATTGTTTTACGACTAACTTAGAAGTGGAAATTTACGTAAAAAAAATAAACTTACAAAAGTAGGTTCTTAAAAAATATTAGTTTATTTATTTTAAACCACTCTGCCAATTTGTTTAATGTGTCATATTCGTACTAATTAAAAATATTCAGATTGAAGTCAGTTTCAATGTTTCTTTAATTTTCAAATACTGTATAAATCATTTATTTTTACTTACAGTAATAATTATAACAAGGAATTGTGCGTTCACCAAAAAAGCAGAACTTTCTGAGCAAAGGGGTATTTTGGCGACAATATTAACCTGTATTTTAAGCTGTAGTAACTTAGGCCATCTTTTTTCATCAGAATGAGTTAAAAGGAGACATGCAATGTAGACACTCCAGTAAACACTGACTCCAAAACACATCTCAACTGTTAAGTAAGCCAATTTTGAAAAATTGGCAAGCTACAGCAGCTAACAAGCTAATTTATTTAAAAAAATCGTATACCAATTGGTTTTCTAATTACATTTGGATTTTTTCTTTTTTTCTCTTAGTTACAACCGCATACCGTCTTACCAAAGTAAAGTATTTTGCCATCGTTTTTAAAATATCAATAGACAAGATTGACCCCCTTAATCGGTACTCGCTTTCTTATTTCCCGAAACTGTCACCAGATGGCGAGAATTGCCACGCCTGACTCCAATCGCCCTACTATTTTGACAGACTCC
Source organism: Ips typographus (assembly GCF_016097725.1). Classification (NCBI taxonomy): domain Eukaryota; kingdom Metazoa; phylum Arthropoda; class Insecta; order Coleoptera; family Curculionidae; genus Ips; species Ips typographus. Next base: position 7,117,287 of record NC_138437.1, on the reverse strand, counting down.
AGTAAATGCATGTTAAAAACAGATTTAAATGCTTTAATTACATTTTTATCTCACGCGAATTGAAATTTAATTATTAAGCAGCGTAAAGAGGTAATTGTTGTGAATAATAATAATAAATTCCAGGTAATACATTTTTAAAATCAATTTTAAAGTTAGAAGTCCTGTCAACTGTTTGTCACTTTCATGGCGCGTAATTTAAATTTGGCGTAAGGTTTTTATGCGATTATACACCTTTTTTGAATTCAATTGCATATTAACAGTACAGTTTAGGTGCAAAAAAGAGTCTTTTAATAATTTAAAAGTACAGTCTGAGCAATATCCAAACCGGAAAAAGGAATCAATCAAAATTGAATATGTCAACTCGATATCGTAGTATTACCCAGGATGCACTTGGCGAAGGGAGTGGGAGCTAAAGCGAATGTCTACCGAGCCGAGTTGTGTATTCCTCGAAAATATAATTAGAACTCGAAGTAAAAATTAGCAAAACAATACGTAAACGTACATTTTATAACGTTTCTCACGTTTTTTAAGTCAGAGAAATGCAGTGCCGGCACGTGTTTTAATATTTAGTGGCAGTTTTCACTGGTGACGTAGTCTCCATTACCTGCTCAGAGTTTTGCCTGACCTTCCAAGGCCCCAATTAAAAACATGATAGGTTTGTATTTGTATTTATTTATTTTATGTTTGCTTAGAATTTCCGTAGTAGTAGCATAATTTAAACACACTTCTAAAGGGTAGACTTAAGGAAATCCTTTAATCATTCTGTCTTGATAATCTCCTCTATATAGGTACCTATCTGTAGAATGTTAGGATGTAAACAGATTTAGCCCCGCCCCGCAGTCTTCAGGTCTTTAAATAGCCAAGAAATAAACATCCTGTGTTTTTGCAAAAATTAGCTTTTTTATCCTTTTTCTGTCTGAACTCTTAAATTTGTTGACACCAATGAAAACAGGTCATCTTGAGGTATGTTTCTCTCACTTAAAATTCTTGCCTCAAGCTTGTTTGCCTAATGTACAATCTGCATTTAAATTGTATTTTATTGTATTCAGGACTATGTTAAGAAACTGTTTTAAAATGCAAAATCTCAAATCAGAAATAAATATGTCATACTTAATTGGTAGTTGGTAGGTTTTTGATATATTAGTCAGTGTTAGTAACTACAGCCTGTTTTGTATTAGAGATAAAAAAAAAGAGAATATTTAAGTCAGGGATTTTTTTTATTGTACTGGGTTGTAAAGTAAGTACTTTTTTTCCAAGTTTGCCTTAAGTTTGTATTAAAATGCTTTTGAATACAGCTTTCATTTTTGCAGGACTAATTAGGTTGACCCAGAATCTCTAGAGGAGTACCCAGCAAGCAGCCAGTTGTACAGTATATTTTCCACTAAAAATTGTACATTTTTCTTTCTTGACTGTGATGTATTTGTAGGTATTGTACATATAAGGCAAATTACTGTTTATTAACAGGATTTTTCTTTAGGTCAATTCAATAGGAGAACAAATTTCTCCCTTTCCAGTATAACTGAAATTATTGCCATCCTATAAATATTTGTGTTCAATAAATAAAATAAATCAGCTTTCACTTAATTACAAATATTTTCAGATTTATCCCTTTCAGTAGGGTTTTCAGTAAGTCTTTAGTGGACCATCCTATATAGGCTGTCAAAAAAGTATAATTTTACTAACTTATAAGTTTCCAGTTCAAAAAATTATCTTATCTATCTATCTATATTATAAGTCTAACTGGTTTAACAATTTATGTTTAACTTGAGACTAGTCATTACTCATTAGTAGCTTTTAATATCTCAAGGAGCCAAAACTGAGTAATACTTATTTATCAGTCCAGTTAAACTAAAACTCTGTTGGTTTTAGCATAAACAAAGCCAAAATTAACACATTTGTAAAAAGTTTCACCCACTGAACTACATACTACATACTTTTTTAGTTCTCATCTTGTTGCATCTGGCTTTAAATCGATTATTGACATCATAATATGATATTCTATTAATAATCTTAGTCTAAGTAAACTGGAAAAATCAACAATGGTTGAAGTGTGGGTTCCCTTCTTTATCAGTAACTGGAATTGTGAAGTAATTCGTTTTGATAGCAGAGAGTCTCATATTGTAACAACCATTTTAAATTGTAGGTAGGGAAAAATGTCCCATCTTGCATATAAAAGTGCGAAACAGTTTGATTAATTCTGACTAACAGGCGTTATTCTTTTGTGTCTGACTAAGGTAGGAAAACATTCAGCTGACATCAGTTATTATATCAACCAGTCTCATTAAAGGCAATTAAACAATTGAACTTTCATATAAAAGAGGTGCATATTTTGTTACTAGATGATAATTGCCATTGTTTTTTTCAGAAATTCTTCAACGAAAGTGGCGAACTGTTAAACATCGTCCCCTCTCCACAGACTGACGTATTTTAACTTGTAAGTGCTTTTTTTATATTGACATCAATATTTTATTTGTTAGCTTTATGTGCATTATGGCTATGGGTCATTCATTGTCAATAAAGTTATGTTTTTCAATTATGATGATTAATGAATCATTGAAGGAACATAATTTTATTGGATTCATGTTGTTAACATTCACTAATCATTTTGCATGTTGTCACAGGACAATATTACATTAACACACAAACAAAACCTCTACAAAATGTCTGCTAGTCAACTTTTGGATTCATGTATGTAAGTAACTGTGTTCCTAACTTAGTACATTGAGGGGAAAATCATTGATTAACTTTATTAAAAGGTACTAATAATGCTGGTTTATATGTCTGTAATTCATTATCAAATAATTTAATTTTGCTGTTACATTGATGTTAAGGTTGCTATGCTGTTTTATTGGTAGGCGGTCAAAAACGAAATAAAGCAACATCCACAACAAAAGTGAATGCTCTAACTCGCAAATTTCTTTAAAAGTTACCCCATCCTTTGGAGAATCACTGACTTCCTCTTTATAGTTGAAGAAATTAGAACATAATCCAAACTTCTAAAGTTGGTAAGTCAACCGCATCTTAGATGAAACTTTAATATGAATTTCCAAAATGCGGCTAAATTTCAAAGTATCACGACATAGTTTATCAAGAAGGTAATGTAGTCAAAGCTTCCAAATATGTGAAGGGGGTAGCAGGGGGGGGAAGTACTATAGCTTATAGTAGAAACTTATTTGGTTCGAATTTTCACAGTTACTTCATTAGCCTTAATTATAAAGGTATTGAATATAGGTCAGTTTTCTATAAACCCTTCTATTTGGTAAGTTTTAAAGTCCCTAGACAGCTACACAACCAGTAAGTGGAATTCACTGAAAACGAACTTTAAGTTAATTATTTGTGGTGTAATTGCAATTTATTTCCTTTTATGTCTAATTTTTTGAAATTGTATATATTTTTTATTTGAATTGAGAGTGTGTGATATTAAAACGGTGATTTTTTCCTCAAAGTTTGACGTAGAAGTAGAAATGAATTACAACTAATCTGTCTTGACTGAGTCTTTTTCCCTTAAATTTTTGATTTTAAGAATTTTAATAAATGAATCCCTTAGACTTAGACGATAGGACAGTGCAGAATTATCCTTTTTTTCTCGTTTCGTTATTGAACCAGATGCAACTGACTTTTTGTTTTATTGGAAGTGGATTTATTTTCCAAGGAATTTAAATTATTTCAAACTGAATCAATTTCGCCTCTGAAACTATCGTTTTTATTTTACTCCTCCGAAATTGAGCTCCGATATAATTGAACAATGAAGCAAATTAACTTTCTTGACATCCGTTTTAAATTTAACTTTTAAGAGTAAGTTGGAATAAGTTATTCAATATTTCGGGGATTGTTTTAGTTGGAAATTTATGCAAAGAATGGATTTAAAGTTTAATTGCAAAAGCGACAATAGGACTATCCTTCAATTTTCACCAGAAGACCATTACTAGGAGGAGGAATTCAGGGGACAATTTAAATCTTTTCCAATTAAAACTTTACCCAAGTTTAAAAACACATGATTTGAAAGCCTTATCATTCTCACTAATATCATGGTGGAATTTTTATATCAATTATGGCCATAAATGTCAAACCCTCTAAAGTTCAAGCGCTCCAGATAATATAAAAGCAGGCTACGTCAATCAATTTTCCTCTAATTAAATCTTGGTTAACATAGGTTTCAATGAAATTTGAGGTTTCATTTTGGGGTTAGTTGTTTTATTTAGCTTAGATACTTTTTGAATGCCACTGCTATTGGCAAGGTGAATGAATGATACTAAAAATTTGATTTTTGAATTTTCCGCTTGGTTAAAATACTTGTGCTTTGGGCATTGGCAGCTTGGTTAACAGGAGAGTGGAACAGAGGCAAGAAAGAAGCATTACTCACACTGAAATAACACAAAGGTATAGTAGTTTTTGGTGTGTAATCATTTTCTAACATATTGTGCATGCTTCAGTAATTTCTTTGTATTTTTTTGGTGTTGGATCTATAGCAGTTTTGACATTGTAAACATTTTCTATTCAATTGGACTTTGACGTAACATAAAAACAGTTTTTTAATTATTGAAAATAATTATAGAGATTAACAGGAAATATGTAAGTATTTCGTGTATTTATTCTGTGTTTTTTTAGGAGGGTCTTCCAAGAACAGGGTCCCGACATGCAGCACTATAAGTAAGTGGTCATTGTTTTGCATGTGTGGTTTTACCGCAATGAAATGTCATAATATTAATGAAGGATTGAGAGATGATTTATTAATTAAAATGTTGTGACTAGGGGTCCTGATGTGTCGACATTAAACGACGCTACATACCATTCTCATAGTAATGGTCATTCGGAACATTCCCCAAACTCTAGTCACATGTCCGTGCATAGTGACGAACCCTTAGTAAGAGGCCAGAAGCAGCAGACTACCCAACAAGTCACTACAGTTACTAAAGTGGTCCGGGAAGTTCAGCAGATCGGGGAGCAATCTACAGGGGATTATATATCTGTACCACTTGGGTCTTATCCTCATAGTTCGCATTACGCTGATTATATCGAACAACCGTCTCACCACATGTATTCTCAATACCATCAACATCCACATTATCAGGTAAGCTCAAATTAGAACTAAACTTATTACTATCTCTCAGATTTAGTAGATATAAGTGGGTAAATTAAAAAGTAAATTTGGGAAATAAAACTTGTGTAATGTTAAAGGTCACTTTAGTGGAAATATGGTCATAAATAATGCTCCATTCGACCGTCTGGATTTAATTTGGTAGCTTTTTAGAAATGCTTCTATAAAGATATTATCTGTATAGAGCCATAACTCCAGTAATAAACCAAAGCAAATTATGCTTTATGTCGTTAACATCAGAACGCAGAAATTAATTTGATGTAGTCCCCAATTAAAACGCTAAATTGTATTCCGTCATAGTTTGTTAAATTGTATTAGTTCTGAGCATTTCATGTGGTAGCTGAAAGGATTAGGTTTACCTGCTTGTTTTGATGTCAGTAATACATTTGCTTTAGGTATATTATTATCTGACAGAAAATCTTTTTTTGTTTTGATTTGATTTAAAGAGTACTGCAAACTGTTACTGGCGCCTCAATTAAAATTTTTTATGATCCCTGAAAGCATGAATCCCTTTTGCAATTAAAAATCTTTATTGTGTGTTGCATTTTATGTATCTCATATTTGAGTTTGCATTTAAACCAAACTGTCAAATTGAACAGAACAAGTTTTTATAGGTTTAACACATATGGATCATTGTAAAGGGCATGTATGTAAGATTATTTTTGAACCCTTATTTGTCGTTGAAATGAGTTTTCCAACTTCGAAATTACCCTGTCAACATTCCTCATTATGTTCTGCTCAAGTTGCCTTATAAGCTGAAAGGATAAACTTTTTTATTACAGTCACATGAACAAAATGTTCTATGCATGTAGGATGAACCAAATAGAACAATTTTAATCTCTTTTCGTTTGAATGTTCAGTATTAAAAAGTAAATTTTTTTTTGGTACAGTTTCCTCTGTTTAGTGCAAAATTTTTATTTGAAAACTAGACTTAACAAAATCGAAATGTTGATAAATAACCAATGTTGCAAAAAACGTGTTTTAGTCAGACTGTTACTCATGTCATTTAAATTTGATCTTATCTTGATTAATATCATCCGTGATAACGCATAAACCCAAAATTCTACTTCATTATTTATTTTAAAATTTATTCGGTGACTACTGACAATTCAACTAAAACTTTTTCTCCTCATGCATTTTGTATTATCTTAACATTAAATCCACTTCCATTTAAGATTTAAAAATTAAGTGTGTCATACTTGGACGTTTTGATATTAACTCTGCAACTATAGAAGAAAACTCTAGAGATTTATTTTATGCGGAATTAATTAGGCTTATAAGGGGCTCGTAAATCTCAAACAAAATCCGACATTCTAAGTAGGAAATAAATATGCAGTTGCCTACATATATAGCAAAATGAGTTGCCAAGTTCTTAAGAAAGAGTGTTATTTTTTTTGCTGAAAACTTTAATACACTTGGAACGCGTCAAAACCTATAATCTATTGTATTTTTATTGCGACTGGGGTCACTTTCAAAAGTTACATTGTTTGAAATTTTTCTAGGTATGCTTAAATTTCAGTAATAATACACTTTTGAATGCGTCAGCTTTTGCGCAAGCATATAACATTTATTACGAATATATTAATTTGAATCATAGCTTTATGTGCTTTGCAATCAGAATATCCTTATCTGGGGATTATTGCTACAATTAATGATGTCGAATTATTATATGGTGTGGCCGCTATTTATTTGATTGAGACAATTAAACTTACAGTACAAACAAAATAAATATGCATAATTTTGATCATTAACTTTGCAAATCAGGATTTTGAACATTACCCCAATCCATATGGAGCCTATATGGGATACCCGGCAGGGACTGACCGACCCCCAACTCCTCCAAGTCCAAGTGAGCACAGTGCAGATCCCTCGCCCCTGCCCATGTCCACCCAACCTAACGCCGCCTATTTAGGAGGTGGTTACGATGAACTACCTGAACATTATAGGTTTGGGGATGTAAATAATTGATGAGACAAGGAATACATGTTTTCCTTATTTAGGGTAACCCCATCACCTGGAGGTCCAATAGGTATAGATCCGTATCAAGATGACTCAGCAGTTGTATACGGATACGTGTCCCCTTCACCTTATGGCACGGCACCTTTGTCCCGACCCTATGTAGATAGTTTAAATGGTCCAGTTGCTGTAGCACCAAGCATGAGGATGTTTGAAGAAGAAGACCTCCAGAAACATATTAGTAAAATGTCTCTGCATGGTCACAATGTGGGGTTACCCCATGATAGGTGAGTTTTTATTAAGATTGGGCTGTTTCTGTTAAGAAATCGCCAACTCTTTTCCCTAATCATCATGTTGAAGTCATCTAGATAAATAATTTTGTCATAGGGTACACATTTCATCACCAGGTAGTGTAGTGGGAGATGAGGATGCACGAGGCATGCGTTGGCGAGACCCCAATTTGCCAGAAGTTATAGGGTTTCTTAACAATCCTAATAATGTGATTAAGGCGAATGCAGCAGCTTATTTACAGCATTTATGTTACATGCATGACCCCAACAAACAAAAGACTAGGGCCTTAGGTAGGGGGTCATTTTTAACAGTTCCGAATGTTTTAAACTAACAAAACTATATTGCAATTTTAGGTGGCATCCCTCCATTAGTGAAATTGCTAAATCATGAAAGTGTTGAAGTATACAGGAACGCATGTGGCGCTCTAAGAAATTTATCTTTCGGTCGTCAAAATGACGAGAATAAACGTGCAATTAAAAATGCTGGTGGTATACCGGCTCTTATAACGCTTCTAAGAAAGTCCAGTGAAGCTGAGATTAAAGAACTTGTAACTGGGGTTATTTGGAACTTGTCGTCATGTGAAGATCTCAAAAAAAGCATTATAGACGATGGAGTGGCCACTATAGTCACTTACATAATAATCCCACATTCCGGATGGGATCCTCAAGGAAATCACGGTGAAACATGTTGGTCTACAGTATTTCGGAACGCTTCTGGAGTTTTGAGAAATGTTAGCTCTGCCGGTGAATATGCCAGGAAGAAACTCAGAGAGTGTGAAGGCTTAGTGGATTCCCTGCTGTTCGTTGTTCGCTGTGCCATAGAAAAGTCCAATATAGGCAATAAAATTGTTGAGAATTGCGTTTGTATACTGAGGAACTTATCGTATCGGTGTCAGGAAGTTGAAGACCCTAACTATGATAAAAATCCACTGCCCACACAAAGCAGAGTTGCTGCAAGTAATTCTAAAGGTTCGTAGTTTACTAGTTGTTAGTTTGCGTTGTAAAAGTAAGACCCTTTACAGGAGAAAACTTAGGTTGTTTTGGGGGCAGCAAAAAGAAAAAAGAAAGCAACTCCTCTGAAAGCAAAGACAGCCATTTTTCTTCCTCAAACTCGACAGGCGTCTCTACTGCGGCGTCCAGAGGCGATCCGGTTAAAGGAATGGAGCTCCTATGGCAGCCTGAAGTAGTCCAGTCATACTTGGCTCTTCTTCAAAGCTGTTCGAACCCGGAAACTTTGGAGGCTGCTGCCGGGGCTCTACAAAACTTGGCAGCTTGTTATTGGCAACCCAGCATAGAAATTAGGGCTGCTGTCCGAAAAGAGAAAGGCCTACCCATTTTGGTCGAGCTGCTCCGAATGGAAGTGGATAGGGTGGTTTGTGCTGTTGCCACTGCACTTAGGAACCTGGCTATAGACCAACGTAACAAGGAACTGATAGGGAAATATGCTATGCGTGATCTTGTCCAGAAATTACCATCCGGTAATCAGCAGCATGACCAGGGAACTTCAGATGATACTATTGCTGCTGTGTTAGCCACTCTCAATGAGGTGAGTTTTTGTTTGTTTTTATTACAGTCAATTTATTATTAAAAGTTAATTATAACATTTAGTAACAAAGACAAAGAGAATACATGATAAAAGTCTCGAAACTAACGACTACAAATAAAGGTACAATGGTATAGTAATTCGAACTTGCTCTAAAGAAATAGTCTTAAAACTATCAAAAAATTCCCCAACTCTATAAAACGCCGTTTCAACTAAATAAAGCTTCAGCCATTTTCTTAATTTAATTTTTTGTGTGAATCTCACCTCTGTGGAAACGAATTGTAGATCATCTTACACGAATACTCGACGTTTTGTTGCAGAAAGGTAAAGTTATATCTAGTCTGAAGTAACAGATTATGGTTTTTTGTTGAATACTCCTGCACTGCCGTTAAGTCAGAATTATCCATAATAAACATAAATAATCACATAAACTTGTGACAGTAAGTATCTTATACTCAACAGGTCATTAAGAAGAACGCTGAATTCTCCCGATCACTACTGGAAGCAGGTGGAGTAGAAAGACTGATGACCATAACGAGGCAACGACAAAAATACACTCCTAGGGTACTAAAATTTGCTGGACAAGTACTTTTCACAATGTGGCAACATCAGGATCTTAGAGACGTGTATAAGAAACACGGCTGGAAAGAGCAAGTAAGTATTTTGTTGAGTTTGAAGTTAAAGGTGTTTCTAATCGTGTGTTAGGACTTTGTGACCAAAACTGTGGCAGCTAGAAACGCGGGTCCGAATTCCCCGAATAATGCTAATAGTACTCTCAATCGACCGATGGCTTCTCAAAGTGGAACTAGGTATGAAGATCGTACTATGAAGCGATCAGTGCCAGGTCCTAGAGGTCCCGCTTTTAGGGTCAGTGCTTGTTTTTGTTTTTAGTGGGTTTGTTACGTTTTTAGATTGGTTATTTTCAGGATGATGTGCCGATGGCAGATATGGCGTATCCAGAAAACGCACCGATGATGGGACGGCCTTACCCCTCCGGTTCAAATCCACCTCCAGTAAGTCATTAAGAAGAAATCCTTTTTAACTCTTGTCTCACTCATAACCAATTCCTCTCCTCTATTACGATTCAACCGTCTTTGTCAATTTCTCGCAAGAGACTGCTTAAAAGTGAATTTGACTCGAAAGCATAGACTTGCTCAATGCCTAGTATTATTAAAATATGACATACTTACCATACATATATGTAGCTAACCGTAACGTAATATAAATAAAGAAACTGTAGAAACTACTACATTTCCGTATCGAAGGGTATAAGTTATAAGGACTTTCGTTCCATTCCAAGTTTTTTTATATATTAAATAACCGTAGTGTTGAGATTTTTAGCCTTGGTTTAGTCACCTTTTTTCATAACAACTCTATATTCCACAATTTCTAAATAACACACATCACTAGATATGAAGCATAGATCAGTAGTAGTAGTTCAGTTTTTTTCTTATTTATATACAGGGTTAACTAACACTGTTGAAAAGAATTTTGAATACATCAGGTGGTGGGATAGGTGTGTTGTTTGTAGGGTTGTCATGTGACGTATTTTGCTGGTACATTTTAGGTATTTTAGTTTTAATAATTATTAACATTTTGCTATTCCAGCTTTTGTCCAAAGCTAAATTGTGGTTGAATTCTTCAAGTGATTTTTTAATACTTTTTTTTAATACATGACGTTTTATGATACATTCCAGGAAAGTATTATTTACAATAAAATCTTCAATAATTTGTAATTTTGTTTACTTATAATAACGTAGTGTTTCCGGTTTACGCAGCTAATAAATGTTCTTACTAGGCAACACAAGAATTTACTCAACAATATTATTTAAAATAATATTTCAAACAAATTAAAACAATACTCTATAAGTACCTGTTAAATATGACTATCTTGTTCTTTCTTTAATCAGTTGCAATTAGATCAGGAATGTGAATTACTGGATCGGATTGAATCAAAGTCATTTCAATCCGATCGAAGAATCTGATGAAAGTTTACACGATGTGTACGTGGTGTATAGTATCTTTAACATTTATTTACAAGGTTACAACATTTGTGTAACTTTTTTGGACTAATTAAAGCCAACGTTTTGCTCATAAAAAAGTAAATCTTAAAGGAGAATAAAGTGTCTTAACTGTTCTTTTACAGATAACGCTGAATCTTGGTGCAAAGTACATAACTTTCTACCAATTAATTTTTGACAAGTTTGCTCTCTAAAACTGTGCGGAACCTTCAGGTAAAATTCTGGCAGTTTTATTGCCCCATTTCGAACCTTGTTGGCTTTTAATCTGCATTTTAATCGACTCCGGGTTTTTGCAACACTACGCCAAGGCGCTTTCAGAGTAGTAAATATGTTACTTTCAAAAAGAGCCTTTAGAAGTAATGTAAGTCCGTATCAAAACCCTTAATAACGTCTGCAGTGCCAATTTTTAATACCGGTTTAAGAGCCTATAATCTCAAGACGCTCTTCGAATAAATGCTTGTTAAAGCTGACATAAAACTGTTACATTATCTGGGTAATGGTTTTAATAGTATTTTACGGGGCACTTTAAAATCTTTAAATGCTGTAACTTTTTAGAAGCACTCATATGGTTTTATTGGCAGGCAGAAGTATACTCTTCTTCAGTATCTTAAAAATAGTATACTGGACAAGGAAAGAAAGATTTAAAATGTCCATTACTACTAAACATACACAAGTCTATCTGTTATTCCTGTATAATAAATAAGCTTAAACTGTTAGAGATGGTTAAGGTGGAATATAGAGCACTAAAAGAGAAGTGGTTAATTTTAGAAGATTTTATACTTGGCCTATATAAGTAAAACAACTGCCTCATTTGTAAGTAGATTTGTAACTTCACATAGAAACTTAAATACGCATATAATATTAATGAAAAACTATATTCATAAAATGTAATAGACATCACTGTAACCAAGAAAGGTGGAACGGTGGCAATGATAACATTGTTGTAGTTTTCATACCAAGTTAACGTATTCCTTATTGTATTGTTAGGGTGCTAATAGATCACTAACCAAAGCTAAAAACACGTTAATGTTGCTCCTTTCATAGAACATATGGTTAACCTAGGACGTTATTTGATAAGTTTAAATAAATTTAAGCGAATAATAAATATACCTGATTATTTATACGTATTTTGTTGTAATATGTGTATAGACATTGTATCTTCCCATGTGGTATTGCCACTTGGTGTTAAGGAGTTGTATTTTATTTATTAATGCACTTTTTCAAATTTTTGTTTTGGGTTTCACAGCTGGAAATCCTGTTTTCAAGTGTTCTCTCATTATTTACTGCTACTTCATAAATTAGTACATATTAAGGCAAAGAGCATTCCGCAGTGTCTTTATTGGTGTTAATACGAATAAATGTAAGCGACCCCAGTATTAATTTCCCATGTGAAAAACTGTTGATCTTTTTGCTTTCCACTTCCTTAACCTCGGACACTGGGTAATAATTGTATTATTTATGGCATATTTCTAAGTGTTGTACATACATTTTTACAGGCTGCAACTGAACTTTTTAACACTGTAAACCATTTTCTAAAAGGTGTTCAGGTATTCGGTGCTTTAGAGTCATTATAGTATACAATGTTTTCAAGATGTTACATTTTTTATTTAGTTTGGCCAAGGTAACTCGGAATATAGATTTGAATATGAAAAATTCTTTGGTAACTTGAGTTTTAACATAGCGTGTTTCTATCAAATATTCAGTAATTACAGTATATGGCCTAATTCTACATATTTACTGTGTGGTTTCTTAACCACTCCTATTTTAACTCACGGTCACTCTTTGTAAGAATATCATTGTCAGTTTTATGTGAAAGTGACTCTAAAGCATCGATTTTCTTATGTATTTAGTGTGATCACAGCTTGACGTTGGGTTTAGTTGTTGCCCAACATATTGAAAAATCTTCCAAAATCCTATAAATTCCTCTTACGTCCTTGCAACATTCGGGAATCCCGCGAATGTGATGGATCTTCAAGCAGACATGAGAGACAGCGAATAGCCAAGGCTCAGGGCGGCTCATCAGGTAAGGCTGCATTTACAGTGCCACTTCTGAGCCGACTTACGTGCCGGCACGATTAGAAAAAACGTTCAAAGGGCCTTAGATTATTATTGTTTTGTACTTATTCGAATGCACTAACTAGTATTGTGTATGTTATCTGCATGAGTTTGTTCGTGCTGGCACTGTAGTCCGATATCTGAAGTGTTTAATGTAAATGGGCTCTTAGGCTCCGGGAGCTGCCCAGCGCCTTTGGTTTGCGGAGCCCTGAAAATCTAAGGCCCTGGCCAGCTTCTGACATAGCTTAGGTCAGGGTAGGAAGACAAAAATGTTTAAGTATTTCTGTTTAGTTGTGCATGGGCTATGCAAATCTACCATTTGATTTCTCCCTTGTTTGTCCTTTCAAAAATATCGGAATGTTCTTTTTTTTCGTGGTACTCCTTTTTTTTTTCAAAAGGTTTTCTCTTCCTATCCTGTAATTCCTGTTTACATTTAACAAGCAGAATGATACCTGAAAAGTAGAAATTGTGATTATTAGTTTTAGAGTTTATTTTATTTATGTGTGTTAATTGTAATATCAATGTTTTAGCCGGAGCCGCTGTACGCTCAAGTAAACATGGAGAAAAAGCGCAACAGGCAACCTAGCCTAGGTAATGCCAGTTTGAGTCAGTTGGGAGACGCGCAGACGCGACCGAGCCAGGCTCCGCCATTGAGTGTGCCTCCTGGAAAAGATTCATGGGTGTAGAGTAAATGTACAAGAGCCTCAATATTTTATTGAAAGTAAGGTCTGAATTACATAAGGATATTTAAGTATGACTATTGTGCTATATATAAATATATTTGTTTCAATCACCGTTTGCACTTGCTTTTGAAGGTACTCAGTGTTTTGACTGTGACACCATAAATATATATAACAGAGATACAAGTCACAGTCAAAGCAACGCTAAGCTTAGAGTTTGTGCAACCGGCAATAATTTTAGTTGTGTTCCTTGGTTGCGTGCAATTGTTTTGTAGTTTTCCTAAACGGCGATGTTTAGGTCAGACTTGAAGAATATAGAGAGATGTTTAATGCACTGATTCATATTAAATATGTACTGATAAGTTTATGGTTTACTGTGATTAAGCTTCAAGTAAGACATTTGCCTGTAAATAATATTGGTAGTGAGTATTTTTTTATGGCAACTTTTAATTTAATTATTTTACGTCCCAAGTAGGAGAGACACCTGAAATTTGAGGGGATTAACCCAAGTGTAGTATTGTCCGTTAATACGGCAATTTTGATGTTTGACGCAGTTTAGGTTGCTCTCGAATTTGGGACATTCCTGTACATGGTGCTTGGGGAATCTCTTGTTAAGATTGTTGGAGGAATAATTCGAGTGGCATTTTTTTTTATTTGCAGTACTTTAACTGACGCAAAATATTTATTAGTTTTAAATAAATATTTTGTGCTTGTGTAGGATGTACTTTTGCGTTCATTAAAACTAGCATTAAGTAATAATCAATTAATCCACGGTTTAATTATTAAACCTTACTAAGTGTTTAATCACTAGGTGTCGAAATATTCTCGAAAATAATGTAATGACTGTTAATATTCCTGCTTGAATTATTCCTTAAAATCTATCAAGGGTTTTGTCAAACACCCAATATGTTACATATTAAAAGGAGAAAGAATTTATTATACTCTTAAATTATATAAATAATCATATAGACCCTAGGTATTATAACAGAAACATCGTTTTTCTTTCTTTAAATTATATATTATTCCTATTTGACGATTTTCTTTTATTATACGAACTTCATATCTTGGAAACATTTTATCTATCCGGCATTACCATAGTCAATTTTAATATTGTTTATAATAAAAAATATACCTATGATAATTACAACAGTTTGTTTTCCCTGTTGTGACAACTAAAATATAAATTGAGCAATACGGACAATAAGCCTCCGTAATGGAATTTGTTAAACACAAGCTCAACGAATTAAATTTGAAATACAAAATACTCGGCTTAATACTAAAAGTCCTTGTTCCACGTTTCGCACCCCCCATATTTGGTAACGACGTTTAACTAAAACAATATAGTGCAAAAATACGTGATTCTATTACTCCCAACGCAAAATAATCCTATAAGACTAATTCCTGATTATTTACATTTGTTTCGAATCACGTAACGTAAAATCCTGTCATCTACACGAATATTTGTCTCTTGGTCTGAATTTTCATAGAGTTAGACAGAAATTATTTGAAATCGTACTTACTTGTAACCACAGCTTTTTCGTGGCACTTCTTAACTGAAATAGCTACAGCTGAGTGAATTATCTTATTTACGAAAACGGGAACTTTATTGATATAAGTATTTATCCATAGATTAGTCGCGATAACCTTATGTATCTAAATATTCCCCAGCCTACGTTTTTGCGAGACAAATTCCGTTAAGTTACCCAAACCTAGTAAATATCTCGATACGATATATGAAGACACAACTAGGCATTATAAGGTAATCTCTGCTAGGGTCATTCCAACAATAATCATAAGTTTGTACCTGTGAATATGTAATATGGTAGTGCAAGCTGCCAGAAGGGACTTAATATTGTTCAAGCCCCATTTGGCGTATGTACACACTTAAGACCACACTATCTCTAACATAACAAAATAGTTCAACAACACAAATAGATCTATAAATTATTGACACTGATGATTTGATTGATCCAACCAATAAACGAGGAAACTTTCACGTAAACTCCTGGAACGTCAACTCTCCCGCATCCAAATCCCCAAGAAACTAGACCAGCTAGTTCGTAAAAACCGTCATCTTGACAAACCAAAGGTCCTCCTCCATCACCCTGCAATGTGAATAATTCCTCACAAAATCCATGTAGGTCAATTTAAGTATCGTACCTGACAAGCGTCATTGCCTTCTTCTCCACCAGCGCAGAAACTACTAGCAGGCAAGATAAATATTTTTTCAGTTACTGCGTTCACTTTTCTGATGCACTCTGCGTCGCTGACTATGGGCAATTCAGCTTCTCGGACTCTTAATGGGATTGGACCAGCTGAAAACCAGAAAGATGTGATGTTTTTTTAAATTAACGAACATATATGTTAAGCACTAGCCAGGAATAAAATAATAGTGAAAATCAATGATTAAACATACCTTCTCCCATATATCCATACCCAGTCACAGTGCATCTTTTCCCAGCATCATGTTTAACTCCCCTAGCTGGCAAACAAACCAAACACACCCCCTCTTTAAGTTCAGCTTGTCCATGTAACTTAAGCAAAGCTATATCGTTATCCAAAGTCTGACTGTTGTGGTTGTGGTGAATATACGTAGTGGCTACTCTAAGAGTTTGAGCCCCAGGACTTCCATACTTCTTTGTTAGGTCGTGATCCCCCACTCTCACGTAGATTGCATCCCCTGACCGCACGATACTGCGCCAAAAAGTGTTTTAGTTAAGTTTGCGGTGAGTCAGACACTTACTTAGTGACACAATGAGCTGCTGTGAGAACCCATTGGGTACCAATAAGAGCGGCACCGCACAGGTATTGGTTAAGGCTGTTGATGAGCGCTACTTGCCAGCACCACTCTCCTTGTTCTCCATCTTCACCTCCTACAACCCTTCCCATTCTTGAAGTACCTTTAACTCCACATACGTACTTGCTGTAGACTTGGTTTCTTGGTGTCGTAATCATAGGTTGAACTTCCGTTGCTTAAACAAACATTTAGTAACAAATTCAACCAGAAATCATATATATGACTTACTAGTTTGCATAGTTACGGGTTGCACAGTAAATGGGGGTCCAGCTCCTGGACTGGGGGTTGTAGTGTATTTGGTGTGCATTTCGTCAATTTGACCTAAGGCTGCTTCTTTAATTAGAGATTTGGGGGCGCAGCACTTTGTTCCGGCTTTTCTACACTTGAAAATTTCAGTCATTTCGGCATTTCCTAAAATGTAAGTCAAGACAGAAGTTCCATCAGATATTCTTGCATACTCAGGAAGTGAAAACATTGCTTGACTATTCATCATCATTATTGGTGTTTATGTGAATATTACCACAAATGACTGACTACTGACACCCCTCCAATACTTACTGAAACAAGTAAAACTAATAACTGGAACAATACAAGATCCTGGACAATCTGGACGTGGATCCACAGTGGTGGTGGTGGTTGGTACATGATTGACAGGTCTTTGAGGCTTAGGTTTTGAGGTGTGCTTGTTATTTCGAGTGTTGTCGCAACACACTGAACCTCTTTTGCAGTTTGAGGTGTGAGGGATTAACACTGAAGGCCTTTCGCAAAACGCCGCCATAATGTTTAGAAGACAGAACCCAGGACAGATTGGACCTGGATCTCTAGTTGTGGGCCTTGGGGTTGTGGTTGTCCGAACTGGTTGGGGTTTGACGGACACTTCTTCTTCGCTGAACTAAATTTAGACGTTTAATAATTTTGCCTAAAAGTTAAAATCTAACTAAATCACTTTACATATCTTAAACTTTCACACCCTACTAATTTTCTAAGTGATTTGTACTGGATCCCGCATTTCTAGCTTGAAGTTCCCGTTATAAAATGCACTTTATATTATTACGAACAGACCTAGTTTAAAAGCAAGCGTGCTTAGATAGAGCCCGTATTGCTAGTGAAAACTTTCCAACTTTCCGTGTTACCTTATCATAAAAAAAATTGTTAAATGAATATTAAGTATAAAATTAAAAAAAGGACGATTGCTTCTTGAACCTGATTTTAGTTAAGGGTTTTTGATAAACATTTGTTATCTATAAAATTATTGAAATAGGTTGTGTTAGTGATATTTTTGTATATAATATCAAAATTCCTAGTAGCTAATAATTAATTTAAGTTAAAAAACTCATTCACTAGATTGAGCAAGTTAAGGATATACGTCTAACATCTCAGAGAACAAATATAGCCATAATGAGCTTTGCAATATACTATGAGAATACCTAACTCAAGGAACTGCGCAACATATACTATATCTAACTTTAAATTCTAAATAAAGAACTTAGGCTGGGCTAAAATATAAATCATCCAGTCTTTTCTTAAGTTCAAATTGACTTACCGAGTTGCTGATGCAGCAGCTACCATCATTAGGACAAGTGGCCTCGCTATCCACAGCATCACAAAACAAAGCAAACAGTCCCGAAACACAATCACCACTACACTGTTTTAAAATTTGGGGTCTGCTAGTCGTTGGTGCATTAAGTTTCACCATATGAGGGGTGGTACCTTGAGTGGTACTAGACGTTGTACTCTTTGGTGTAGTTCTAGTCTCTACTTTGGTAAAGTTCGATTTGGTTTTGTTAGGATACACTAGTTCTGGTGGAGGATTATCACCATACGCGTCACTAGATACACAACACTTTAAACCGGGTTTGCATAAACTGGTAGTGTTCAATATAGCTTCGCAGTAGTCAGCTACCCTTTCAGCTACACAAACACCTCGTTTCTCTGCGCATGCTTTAGCACCTGTAATTAGTTACTGTAGACTTTATTAGTCTGATTATAAAATTACTCACCGTCATCTTTTTCCGTTGAATTTGACTTGTCTGGTACTGCCTAAAACACCATCAGTTATAATTAATTAACAAGTCAGTTTTTGTAATCGTTAATACACAAACCTGACTAGTTGTAGTACTGGCAACAGTTGTGGTTCTAGTTGTAGTGACTGTAGTACTAGGTTCAGTACTCGTAGTAGTAGACACTGTGGTACTTTCAACGTTACTGGAATTTGATAGGGTTTCATTAGGCCCTGGAGGCTCAACGCAACATTTCATTGAAGAGGATGGACATGCTATGTCTTCAAGGACGTCATAACATATGATTGAGGCTAATGCATGGACGCAAACTCCTGGACAGTCTTTTGAGTCTGCAGTGGTTGTGATTGTGTCCAAAAGTCCTATTACACATACATAAGAAAACACTTTTGCTACAGAAACTTTAATAATTTGTCAGTGACCTAACTACATCCAATATTCTCCACTTTTAAGCAAAGTATGTAGTCATCAGCAAAGTTTAATTAAATGCACGTAGTTTTAAAGTTGTTAGTGGTTACTTGCGGGAAAACTTATTATTGTTGTACATTTTCTTAAAAATGCTTTAAAATGAGAATTATGAAGTTGCGAAATATACTTTAATGATTAATGAAAAATCGACTAGGAAGGGATTATTAATTTTATAGTTACACAAACATATTACTGGGGTATTTTGTATTTCAAGTAAAGAAAGTTCAGAGCAAATAATAGGTCAATCCGTTTCAGTTTCAGAGAAATGAATCGGAAAAGTCGATGCATTTAAAAGTTAAAAATGTTTTAAACGTCTTATGTATTTAAAACGTCTTATGTTACGCCTCCGAGTTCAATTAAATCGAAAAACAAATAGGTTAAATATAAAAGGTTTGTTCAACTTTTAACGATAAAGTACGGTTATTCTTTTAAGTCTTCGGAAATAATATAAATAATTTATGAGGAATGTCGTGTTTAATTAGAATGCAAATTACCCACTAATGTGCTTCCATTAAAAACCATTAGAATCCTGAGAAAGATTGTAACCAGTAATTTTTCCAGGATTTAGAAATTGGTCAAATGTTACCCCAAAACAATAAAAAACTTTTGGCTGTTATCACCTAAGTATTTTAATTCCCTTATTCTTGCTATACATGTGAGTTGTAAAAGGGGAAGTTTTTCTAGAACGCCCTCAAAGAAATACGACTTTTTTATTGCTTTACTTGGGCCGAATGGATTATATATTGCCGCCACTGAAGTTGAAATTTTACGAGTTTTCTGTTTTGATGAAGATAGGGTGTAATTTTTAAGTGAGAGTTTAGTGGTTCATAAGTTAACAAATAAATATTTGCAATTGTCAATTTGCACCGAGAATTTGAATTTTTGTTTATCTAGTGTGATTATCAAGTTTTAAATTGTAAGTAAAAGTTATCGTCAATATGTGTATCCAAATGAGACCGAAAAGGAGACATTATAAATTCCTGAGGTATGAGCTTGATTAGTAAACATTTAGTTTATAACAGTACTGCAGGATACCGTTTTTCGCTAAAAGGAGAAAAAGGAGTCATACCTGTGTGCGAGACAAGAAAAGGAGAATCGAAAAGAGACATACCTGACAAGAAACTGCCAGCTAGGGAGTCATCCTGTCCAGCGGTACCGCAAATAAGGGTTAAGAGGAATAAATAAAGGAAGGTCCCGTAGGTCCCGGTCCCGGACATGATGGTACTAGATGGTACCTAGTCACCTCTGTCACACACACAGTCACTGTCAAATACACACGAAATATTAACTATGCATTGCTACAGTAACTAGGCCTGAGGCACTTCAGTTCATTAATGTGAATGCGCGAAGAATCACTTTAACACAAATTTACCGTTGCTAATTGCTGCTGGGTTCTTCTGGTGCGATCGGTGTGGTTTGGTACCCACCATACCGATGGTAGTACGTCTTCTGGTATGACCGCGTTAGTTCAAAGCTCTTAGGCCACTATGGGTATACGATCTCAATATATCGGTTTTGCTTAAACGGTACCATCTGAGAAACCAGTCTTAAATTTCGCACCCAATTATTATTTAGGGCATCTCTCAGGAGTAAGCCAATTATTATACCTGGGCTTTTCGATTTCTTTTTCTTTGTACGCTTCATTCATCACTTACATTCATTCAAACATCCTCGACATTAGTCAGCATGACACCGCATAACGCTGTTGTTTACAGATTTACGGAAACTGGTTCACAACTTTTTGTAGTCAATTTAATTATGTAAATAATTTAATAACAAACGTATTTGTTAATAAAACCTCGTTTTATTACGAAATGGGGTTCAGCACACATATTGTGTACTGGAATCCTTTCAATGTGACCGAAAAGTGCACAGCTCACATATTTACGCAATTTCCCTTTGAACTTCAAAAGCGATGTGGAAAAATAGCTGTTTTGCGTATGGATAATAAAATTCCTGGGCTTCAAATTTACCGAAAAGCCACTGGAAAATTTAATTTTGTCATCCAGATGATCCACTTACCTATACACAAAAACAACAGGATTTGTGTTTTAATTAACTACTTCGTTTTGCGTTTGTTAAGTTTTTCAGTATAAAGTATATTAAATTTAACAATACATTTCATTCTCATACTGTTGTTATTATTGATTTTTCGAAGAGAGTATATGAAAGATTTTTACTGACCTGTCTGTGTGTAAAGATTTTTAACATTTATGTTAGAATAATTGCTTAAAAAATGTTCCAAAAACGGGAAGTAGAAAAAAATTTGAATATTGCCTGCATAAAATGTGTTGCTACTCCAAATCTTATTTCCCAGTACACGTAACATTCCTTGACCTGTCTCTGGTTTGCAAATGTGGAAGTTCAGGTCATCCTATATATAAATGGTAAGTTACTACAGAGAATCCTGGAAACTGAAGTTATTCCCCGAGTAATATATTTAGTGGCATTGTTACCATATGAATACTTCTCTCTAAATAATACGAAATTTATTGGATTCGCAAGCAAAAGATATGAAAGAGATAATATATCCCTATGATTTATAGAGCCACTGTTAATAAATAATCTTTTGAATACGTAAACCGCAAATTTGGGCAATATTATTTGGCTTAGGCCATTAAGGAAGCTTGGGATATAGGAGTTTCGATGGTTACCTTTTTGTTTCCGTCCCCTATTCCGGGGCGTTTCTACACACATTTCATTACAAGGGTGGAAACTTGTTTCTTTAATGACTTCATACAATAAATTGTATAAAAGTTTTCCAGTCTAATTTAAAAAAAAAATATTTTTCTTTCGACTTCCACGATTATTTCAAAAAGTTTTCAAAAGGGCTCGTTAATTAAATGACTGGAGAAATAGATAGGGAGTTTTGTTTTAATTAAATTAGCTAATAGTGCGCATAACATTAATGAATACCGGATTATATAGTAAAAAATTTAATTAACATTAAAACTAACCAAGTAGTACATTGACCTCGTAAGTAATCTAGGTCAGTCTGAAGTCATAACAACAATAACGTACTGGCGAATTGTTGGTGAACCGAAGAAGGCCCATTTGCCCAAAAAAGAAGCAGAAAGTACCGGCGGCGTACCAGCAAATGCATTGTCTAAGGCGTGGGAGTGGTACCAGTACCACCAGGAAATGGGAGCAACGACCTTCTATGTCAAGGACAAGAACCTATTGTTCTTCATTAGCCGTAACATTGCTTTTTTTTATTTAGGACGCTTAATGAAGCTAGATTGCTTAGGTTCTGATCTCGTTCTTTTACAATGTTTATTCATTAGGTTACAACATCAGTGGGGTAATTGAAGAATCAAGTGAAAGAAATGTAGGGCAATGGTTTCCGTCCGTTTTAATACTGTTGATTATGTTGATTCAGTACATTCTCCTTGTGTTTCCACCCTAATTTTTTTCTATACATATACCCATTTTTGTCATATGTGAAGAAGCATTCTTAAGCAATCTGACAATATTTAATTTTAGTACAATAAAAAGATCTGAACTTGAAATCACCCGTAATATTTCTGTTAATCCTTCACCGATATAACTCTATAACACACTTTTAATAAAAACTTTCTTATCTAACCTGGCTGGTTAAATATGTCGAGCATTATAGGGCAAAGAGCAATTGGTTACCGGTTTTATCGGAAGCTATATAAATATTTGGCTCAGGGAATTTACATTGCTATATCCAGTTTCTAAGCCCTTTATATACGGCTTATATCTCCAGGTCTCCACCTTCTGGAAGTTATTTGTCGCCCATTTAAATTATGCCTGAAATTTTCAAAAGGGGATAACAAAAACCACGTTAATTTTAAGTACATGTATTTAGGAATAAACTTGTACATTTAATCATTGAATTACATATAAGTTCTACACATTTTGTCAGAGTTCAAATTGTTGATATACAATTACAATTTTAAACACATTTATTAGAATTGTCAATAACAAGGTTGTAATAAGCAAAAACTTAACAAAAGTTGACATAGAGTAATATTATTTATTGTTAACATGTAGGTTTATATACAGAGTGAGCTTAAAGTTGAATGTAGGCCTGAAATTTTAATGAATGTAGTCCACATAAACGCGTATAGTTTTTTTGATTGAGTGAGTACATATATATTTTATAACATTTAGTGTTCTACCCTGAATTGAAGAAACAAACAACAAATACACCCTGTGTGTCAGATATATTTACACTGGAAGTTTATTCTATTGGGTTGAATGGAAAAGATATGTGTGTTTAACTTCACAACAATAACCATTTATTTATCTATGGACACACATATATTTGTTAATTTAAACTGTTTAGTAGTTAAAAATTGTTCTGTTGCTTAAAAAATTTTGAACTGAAATATTCATCCAGATGTATTTATGTACAATAATATGCACGATAACTGTACAACATAGAACAAACTGTACAACTATTAATTTTATTTGATTAAATATTTTTTTTTTTTCGTTGATTTTTGTTGCTTGTTTTAAAGTGATATTTACAAAAAAATATATATCTTAAAATTTCACTATGTCTACCAAGGTTTTTTAAAGAGGCTAATACTTATTTACAGTTACTAATTATCTACCACTACAATAAACTAGTTTAAATAGCTAATACTTACTTGAAATATAACCATTCTAAAATCACATTTACCAGGTCTATAAATGACCCGCTTTTCCAAAACCAATAATCATCTTTTTGATTACCCTGTCAAATTTTGTTTGAATTCGATGCAGGGATCGCTCAAAATATCAGTAAAAAATTAACCTTTAAATGCAGCTCCAGCATGATTTGGCCCAAAACCGTTACTATCGATGAATAAAATGTACGCAGCTAATTCGTCTTAATCTGAGTTTGATTCAGTTTGCAAATATTTTTTTCAAAATTTCAATTTAGATGATGAACGGGAAATTTCAAAAATATTTACAAGTTCAAGTTGAAAAACAGGCTGAATAGCTACCTCCCAGCACCAAAGCTGTGACATGGGTTGTAAGTGCATAATTGATATATGTAAGAGATGATTAGAAGAGCAACGATATTGAGCGAGCTTTTGGAGAGTCTGGCTGATCCTGTTTGCATGGCTGCTGGTCTCTCCCCTGGAAAAAAACACAACCTTTAGTTTATTAATTTTTTCATTTGGTTGGGCAAAGATTATATAGGTTGTTGTCATATTTGACCACCATTTAACACATAAATAATAACCGTAGAACAATATTTCATTTATAGACATTCTAACAAAAATTAGTTACAAATATAACATGCGGATGATGTATTAGCCCTGAACAGACAACGTGTTACCTCAGGGCTAGTACTAGAGTGCCACCAAGATTTAGCTAACGCCTCGGTAGATAACAATATTATCCTGAGATGGGTTAAATAGGAGCAAAGGTAATCGCATTGCCGACTCTCAAAATTTTAGGACCCAGTGCTCAATCCCTAAAGAGATGGACTCAAAGGATACAGTCTTGCCAGGATCACTCTGGGTGACACTGGGAAGCTGGCGCCCAAGAAATATTTGGTGATGACCAGGAAAAACCTACGTTTAACAGTAGGATATCTGACTGGCCACTGTCAACTAAGGAAACACCTCCATACTATGGGGGTGGTGGACACACCTCTATGCAGGATGTGTGAACAGGAAGATGAAACTGTCGGGCATGTCTTATGCGAGTTTCCGGAGTTATCGTCAATAAGAGAGTGTTTGTTAAACCTGCCACCATAAAAGAGATATCCCCTAGTGACCTTCTTGGGAAAGGCAGGATGGACGGTGACCCAGGAGGACAACTCGGGAGGATGTACAATGGGTCACATGTGGCCTAAGTGCTGTGGGTCTACACTCACCCTCCCCACTCTACAGATACAGAACATGCGGATGATACATTAATGGTTAAGTAATAGTAGAGATATCTAATACCACAGTTGAAAATAGTGCAAAATTTCCCCAGCAACAGAGTTCTGTCATACAAACGTGATTGTTGATTGCTATAGATGAATAGATTTTGTAAAAGATATTTAATTTTATTGAGAGTTAAAAATGCACACCGATATGTAAACTATTTTTGTAATGCAAGTATTATAGCTAGATTGGTAATTTTATTCATAACATGCAGATTTTAGTAAATATGCAAAAACCTAAAAAATTGCATACAGTGTTCATCATGCACAATACGCAATTTACATACTTGGTTTTTTATCTTTATTAGGGATACTTTATTTTCTGGACCTCGAGGCGAATAGGAATATAACTATTCCGTAAATAATATGTTACTCTCTGCATGAATTGAATCTTTTAGAGGTAAACTTGGTTACACTATAAACGAATTTAAAGCACGGATTGAGTGAAATAAATAAATAAACACGGTTTGGCAATCTAAACGTCGTCCCCAGACGACACATCGATAGATCCGGAAGTACATATACATATTTAAAAGGTATACGAAATGCAAAAGTTTGATGGGCTTTGTTTGCTGGGTATCTATGAATATATGTTTTGTTTAGTATAAAACTATATTAAAACTCACATTTAGAGAATACGGATACATAGATAAAATTTGCATCCTATCTAAAGTTTGACAGGAAAATTTTATTATTTATCAAGTAAAGTAGGGAAAACACAGAAAAGCGGAAAATTTATTTAAAACATTTAAAACCTCACATATGAAAGCGTATTAGTGCTCTCATTTTCCATCCAAACTTACGCTTTCAAGATATATTGCGCATATTTCAGAGTACAATCCAGAATTTATTATTAGAATGGACTTTTCATAGAGTGTAAAACTTCTCGGGTTTTGAGTGTGTGTCCTGGAATTTCGAGGTCTTTAGTATTGTTACCATTTGAGTTATGGATAGTCGTTTGCGTTTCAAATATTCGTACAGTTGCGCTTTGCTTTACACTCGATTACTCCCTGACATTCTGCGTGTTCACACCCCAAGGATGTCAATTGAAACGCATAGACACTCGAAACAAGATAGAACAACCCTGAGTTAGCAAAACTGAAAATCTAAATTGAAATTTGCTAAATACTGATGTGTATGCTAATAGCATTTTGGTGCTCCAAATGCATTGCAAATCGGAAATGTGCAAATCAATCTCCAAGTAATTACGGAGGTAACTTCAATGTCGGAAAATGATGTGTCGGGTCCACTAATCCAGTAATGAAGTTTCCGGTGTTCAGTTTTTTACAAGCTTTCGAAATAATCAATTCATCAAACCTACTGGAATGGTTTTTCCTGCTCATACACACATATTTGAATTACGTACACTGTTAACTGATTTAGGCATAGGTTTGTAAAACTTCGTTAAACTCGAAATAAACTAAATAGGTTTTCTGTGTAAAACCATTTAGGATGTTACTGCGTCAGTGCGAATGTATAGAAAGCCACACTGATTTTGTTAAATGTTTAATTAACGAGAATAACTAGGATTATATACAGTTGCTAATAACTTTAACTTTATTCGCTTCAGCTTCTACCCACATAGAAAAGTTTCCTTACCCCGAGTGGCTACATTGAGCATTAACTTGCATTTACTAGCCAGGCGCCCTAAAAACCTAAATTAATGGACTAAACAAACCTCCTAGTTATTAATCTAAACATTCAAACTAATTAAGTACATCTTTATATTTGTCAAACAGAAATAACCCCCAACAATTTCTCTTAAAATAACCTGAGCTTTTATATTTTGATATAACTGGGTCCAAATAAATCCGGATTTTTATATCCTGGAGATTTATATGAAGTAATAATCGGAACATGTGCTCCAGATCTGGAGATAAGAACTATATTAAATTTCTTGCTTCATATTGCTTGGTTTGGAGTTTTAAAACATTTTAATGCTATAAATCCAATAAGAGATGCTAAGATGGTGTAATAATTTATTTGCTGAATCAAGTTGTTGTTGGTATCTCTAAAAAAATTAATTTTCTAAAATTTCGTTTAGACTACCAAGGAAAACTGCTTCTTTAGCAATATGATGTATGTTTGTGTGACAGTAAAAAGTCTGTTTAACATGCTCTAAAACTTTCTGTTATCGTTCACTCGATTAATATCTTTAGTATCACTGTATCAAAAGATAGTTTTAAAAACATTTTTCATTCATTAATTCAACCCAACATCTTCACTTTTTTAAATTATTACTATAATTTGACCAAAAGGAAAGGATAGATTGACTTAAAATTTTAGTTTCGTAAGTACATTTCAGTCATTAAACACAGAAAACTCTTTTTGTTTATGAAGGATTTCTTGTTTTTGATTCACACCATTAAATACATAACCAGTGGCGGAGTGCATTGAAGCATGTTTCCATGCTTCCTGAAACCAACTAGGATCAATTCAAAAACATGTGAAAACAGTGAAACAAAATTCTTCTTCTTCTTATTCATATTTAACATCTCGCGATATGTTAGTTTTGCAGGTTCCTCTGGATCACTTCCTGGGAGGTGGACTGCCAGCTGTCCTTCCATCTCTTAGGTGGTCTTCCGGGTGCTCTTTTCCCTATTAGTTTCCCTTCAAGTGCTATGCGTGGCAGTCTTCCCTCTTCCACGTGAGCGTAATGTCTTGCACCCTACATTCTTCCCTAATGTCAGTGTTCCTAATTCGGTCTATTCTTGTTTTTCCCAACCTGAGCGTTTTTATTTTGGCTACTCGCAGCATTCTTTTCGTTTTGTTGGTGTCTTCTTCGAGAAGTATAAAATTTATAAAATAAATGTGTATTGTAGGTACACAAGTTTCGTTTAGTGTTACCAGGAGCTGAGATACGTGGAAATTAGGAACGAAGCTCTACAGTGTAATATTGTGAATTCTTGAAACTAACTACGGTTAATTCAAAAAAACACTTAACGAAGTAAGGTAGAAAACTAAAAGAAATTATACAATATTTCCATTTTGTTTTGTGTACAAAAACTCAAATATCATGGTGGTTCATATTAACTTGAAATAATCTGTTTGCTCAATGAGATTTACCATAAACAAAACCTGGTTGACTGAGTTCCAACAGCAAGTAGAGTAAAACTGATCATCTGAAAAAGACACACCCTGTAAACTAGAAATCCGTTTAATGCAAAATTAGCTTAGAGAAATTTTAAAGCGAATATTTGTCAGCTTTATTAAAGACACTGAGTGACGTTGAAGCAGAGTGATGACATTATTAGAGGCGGCTCTATTTTATAATAAAAATAAAAAGGTTTCAGTATTCTGATATATTTAATCATCGTCCGGGCTAATATCTATAGATAGTTGGAGAGCTTCCGGCACCTGTCAAGCGGAAAAGTTAATTACCCATTTGATTGATTTGTAAATTTCCTATTTCTACTATTTTGGCTGTAATTCCCTCACCATGATTTATTCCAGTCAAAAGACTAACCGTACACTAATCGATAATCGATTATTTTAATCTTGGTTCTTCTTAACCGCCGTGGACTTCTGATTAATTATGTTTTTCCGCCTGCTGAAAATATGACTTTTTGTCCCGGTTTCTTACCCAGTTTTGTTTCGTACTTTTTGTTATTTTAGTTGCATTGTTTACCTAAGCCACTTTCTATACAAAACAAAGGGTCTTTGTATGTAGAGTAAAGTGCGAAAATCTGAATTAAGATTTATTAACGTGCCTTTTTTTCCCTTCTATAAAAGATAATTTGCTTTTGAAATTAATTATCCCTTTTACCTGTTTACACCCAATTTACAGATCCAGTTTGGCTTCTAATGTTGAGTATTTCAGTCATTTTTATCAATATCGGAGGTTGAGAGGAAAAGAAATGAGCTCAGAGCAGCTATTAGAGTCCCTATTTGGTATTTTTATACTGGCTTCAGCCCTTTCCACGGTTATTATTGGCTCGAGGGCATTAAACGAACTTAAAAAACCTTAATAGTGGATCCGTTCGAGGAAAGAAATTATTTCCAGAGGCCACAATAAAATATTTTTCCAAGTAACATTTCGTCGATATTTATTGTTAATTGAATAATATATTTCATACTTTGTGATCCAAATGAACAATAACCTTAATGTTTAATCAATACACTGTGGGAGAAATCGTCGTACTTAATCAAGGGTTTTTTGACTTTCCGAAGAAAGAAGCGAACCGTATAAACGTTGTGTGTTCAGAGTTCAAACACGAAATTTAAAGAATAAAATCGAGTGTCTCATAAAATTCCCATTAAGGCTGCCCTTTACCTTGAAGAATGCCGAATCTTTGAAGCAAAAATAAAAGGAACAGTCTTTTCTATTTGTACCCTTTAGAAAACTTACTCACACGTAGCTAGAGTAAAACTAAATCACGCTCTAACAAGCAGATAAAATTAGGACGTGTTGACTCTTCTTTAAAGAACCCCCAGAGAGAAAATATACTGTTAACCACAATGCATTTCATGATGCTGCCAGATTACACAATTAAAAAGTTTATTTAGTTCATTAAGTTGAAACGCACTCGGCACCAGGCAAATTCCTTTTCGACTTCTTTGAATATTCTTTTAGGAATTTCTGATAACTTTATTAATTAATGGCTATTAGGGAAAATACTTTCAATATTGTGAAAGCCTTGATTGCAAAATGGAACAAGTCAACAGTAAAACGACAACAAACCGACTGATAAGTTTACAATGAAACAATTAAACACAGGGTTTTCATCTAATGGCCCAATTCGACTTTACATCTACTTAGCAGTTCAAGCTCTGTCGGGGTAAATTGTTCTTGACTTGAAAGAGTCCCCATTGAGAGAAAATGATTGTTTATCGGGGCTTTTCAATTTATACACGTTTTCTTTGTCTCTGACAGCAATTTGACCGTAATATCAATTGAATGAAACAACGTTATTATCGTATTATTATTTAATAATCCAAAAGTGGGATTTTTGGTTGCAACAACTACAAAACATTGTTAAAGCTTAAGAAAATCATTTAAAATGTAAACGCTTTACTTGGAGTTTGTAAACATTATGAAACTTTCATAATTTTGCGTTCGCTTTTCAGAAGCTCTAGACTGCCTAAATAGCAAATAAAAGCTTAAACTTTCTTAGAGTGTAAGTTGTAATTGCAGGAATGAGGAACTGAGAATTAAGATTCTGAATTTGTAAGGTAAATAGTAAACTCAGTTTATGTCATAACTGAGTAGAATGGGTTGAATTTGTACCACAAATAATAAACTATAAATATTACAGATAATGTTCTGCAGCCTGTAGTCTGTGCCTGAATACGGACCTGTCCGTTAGTCTTCTTTTGCAATTAGACATTAATTTAAGTAATTATCCATCACAATCATTTAAACACGTTCTTCTACTCTTCTCTTGAAAATTATGGACACTTAGCCAGTACAATCTTCTCTACACATTCGTCTACTCTTCTTTTGAGGATTTTGAACAGTTAGCCAGGTCAAGACTACTCTTGAAAATTTTAGGCTTGATCGCTGCTTTCCAGTAAATAACTTTCAATGTGTACCTTAACGTAGTTTGAGTTCGGTTTTCAACTTGGAACGTATAGCACGTCAGTTTCGTGGGTGCCATTTTATGACACTAAGAAACCACGTTTCTTGAAATGGTGTTCAGGGAAATTTGAAGTTGACGACCGAATTCCGCAGCCGCTCGAGTGGAGATGGTAGAATCTCTAAGTGGAAACGTTGATTCCTAAAAGTCTACGGGGAATTATCTTGTGCAGAAAGGAAAGGGTAAAAACCTAGGAGAAGACCACGTGGATGTGACAGTGATGTTTATAGTTTCCACGAGGAATGACTATATCTTTTACTCGGATTGTGCCCTTAAGCGATTTTTTAGACTTTTTTGTTTCAAAGGAGGGTAGGGTAAAAACTCGACGCGCTAGGGGCTCCTGGTGCTCTCTCCCTTAGAGCGTAGAAGTACTCATATGAAGATTTGGCAGGATGCTAACAAGCAAGAGGCCATTGGAACTCACGAAACAAAACAAACAACCTTAACGTACCTTAATAGAAGTTCTAACCTAACCTAACTTAACTAAAAAAAAGTCCTAAGATAGTGACTTATTTTTGCACTAGTGACTGTATAGTTGTGAAGATAATTCTGGATCAAAATGTTTTAAAAATATTCCATCTAAAATATATGCAGGAAATGTTAAAGAAACGGTTTTCCCGTTGGAAAACAAACGTAGATCAATTCCTACACTGCAGCGGAATATTTAAAAAGTGGAGTTTCTAATTTAAAAAGATTAGTCTTGTTAACAGGCGACTGAAAACTTCGGAAAACTTGTTCTTGGCTCTCGAAGAGAGGTAACTCCAAAGCCGAAAAGAATAGCATATTGAAAGGTCGTAAATTTTTCATCAGCGTGGATTTTTAAAAAAGTTTTTCCTTCGGTGAAATCTTTTTAAACTGTCTCAACGAAAAATATCGCACTTTCAGTGCTTGTAAGACAAAAAAGTGGGGTGTAAATACTGATTACGCACTGTTTGGCCCCAACGCGGTGTGGAAATGTAAAAAAGAGTTTCCAAAATCCTCTTTTGGGTTACTTCGAAGTGAGCAGTTGTTATTAGGATTTCTACTCCATATAATTGACTTAGTTGCCTGTTAAGAAAGGATTTTATTGTCATAAGGTCCGTCCTCTTTTCTGGAATCCCAGCTTAATGGTTTTAGCCGGCCCTGTTCTTGTTTATTATCTTATTAGGATAGATGTATAGGGAAAGTCCCTTGAGGACTAAAAATACAAAAGATGTTGATTTGTGTTTTTAAGCTGCTTTTAATTAAAAATCATAACAAAGTTTCCTACGATAATTAGAAATTTGAGACCAAAAAGGAAGACTTTTCTTTAAAGCAGTAAATTGGTAATTTAAAACTTTTGAACCATTTGATTTGTTATTGATTTATAAGGCACTTTGTTTTGGATTTCTCATTAAGCTTCATTAGAACTGCGATTGAACGTTGGCCTACTATTCCTAAAAGGTCTTTTGCCATCTTTCTTTCTCGCACTTCCTAGATGGTATCATTTGTCTCTGAATGGCCAGAACAAAATGTACAGAACGTGGAAACATTAGCTGGAATTATTTCAGCAACAAAAAGCTAATTTTCTTTCCGGAAAATTAAGGAACGTACGTGGACTTGAATATCCTATGTTTTTTTTTCTACGGTCTATATAGTTAATTGGCACAACTAACGTGAAAGAAAAATATTTCATATTAGTGTCGCGATTTAGGTAAAAAGTGATTCTGTTTGAAATGGAAATTTTAAAGCAAAAACCGGTTAAAACGTGATGTCTCCTGCAAAAGATTTAAAGCCACCTAGTATCTGTCACCGTGTGCTCTATAGAAAGAAAGGGATATCAAATAAGTTTCCCATTTAAGTTTTTGCCCAGTCCTAATGTCGGCAATAACAGTTTCTTGTTTCCTCGCTACTCAGAATCGGCTTGAGCAAAAAGTCGTTGCAAAAAATTGGCCAAACTTTTAAGCTTTTATTGAGAACACTCTCAGTTTTTGGCCTAAAGCTAATTGTAATCTATTCATTTCGGACAGGCCAAATTAGGTGGCGATTTCTCTTTCTTAAGGATTACGATCGTTGAAAGTTAGGATAGAAGAATTGCACTTAAAATTGATAAATCGGATGGTTAATCCAAAATGCCATCAAGGAATGTCTGGAAATTGGATATGACCAGTAGTTAACCGACTAATTACGGTCCATATATCAAACTTACCGTTTAGAACGTGCACTCTGACACTAGCGACATCTGCGTTGGACGGGCTACAAGAATACTTTCCAGAGTCCGATATGTCAGCGTGTTGGATTAATAGGAAGCTTGTTGTTACGTCACCTTTTTCAGTGATCACACTCACACCACCCCTGCTCGAATCGTAACTTATCACCTGAAAAAGAAATTCCCAAATTTAACCAAATCTAAACGTAACATGGCGTGACTTTTCTCATTTATACGTTCAAATATGCCTCACAGCTATTCATATCGTTCCAGAATAACCAAATTGGCTCTTCAGTCTCTAAATCTAAGTAAACACTGTGAATATGAAACACTTCTCTAGAAGAGGGCTTTGAATATATCGGGTAATTATTCCGCTTCCTCTTATTTTATATTAATCTGTACCTATACCTACAGGCTAAATTTAACTTGTCACAACTTTCAGTCAACTGGAACATATTTACCGCAGTCCAGAGGGTTTAGTATGCTACGTTAAATTACCACAATAGAGGACAAAAATCTATTTAGTTTTCATGTTGATTAATTGACATGACAGCTTAAAATCTCTATTTCCCGTTGGCTGGTTGAACTAAACGTCTATGGATATATTTTTATTACCTCCCCAGACCTTTAATACCTATTCTTTAAATTTTTTTGAAAAATGAAAATTATTTTACCGAGCATTGGAACTCTCCTGGAGCAAAATAAAATATTGCCAAAATTGCACTTTTTGAAAAAATTGCATTTTTTCCATTTTTGAATGGTTGTAACTAACTTTTTATTTGAACTCCAATCAATTTTGCTAAATCGTCATTAGAAAGAGGATAAAAAATAGTACAAAATGAGCCAAAACTGACTTCTCTAGCTCTTCATGTTACCGAGATATTGAATTTCAAACAGCAGATCTTTAATACCCCCCCATTCTTTAAATTTTTTTGAAAAATTAAAAATTTCAAAGTGCTTTTTTCGTACTTATTTCACCTAATTTAAGGTCCTTTCGTATAAATATGTCCTTTGCTGTGCATTGGAACCCTCCTGGAGCAAAATAAAAAATTGCCAAAATTGCATTTTTTTCAAACACTTTTTAAATACTATAACCACATTTAAACAATATTTCCCAGTTTACATTAATTTTTGTTTGCAATTATCACCCTTACAAGATAGAGACTATTGACGAAACAGATTGTGTATTCCTGAAATTAAACCTTTTCACATAAAGGTTGAACTCTGAAACGAAAACGGTTTGGTTTTGAATACGTTGCAAGTATCTCGTTAACCCCAATACTTCCTTCGAAGTTGCATTAAAACTTAATTAAATTTACTGGCTGCATGGAACCGACAGGCAAATGATAGATGCGAATTTTTCTCTCAACTTTCTTATTATGGAAAACATCTCTGAAGTTTTAAGGCAATTTGACACCATCAAACCGCATCGGAAAAAGAGTTTGTTTGCAGTTAAAAAATTTTATTTTAACTATGACATTGAAAAGGAAAAATTTGTTTTTTGTGTTCGAATTAAGTTCTATCCGTGAGGGTTCCAAAAGCATTAAAACAAATCACTTGAATTGTGCTGATGTTCAACTTTCCCCAACATTCCCAAGCGTTTTAACATTTTAATTAAGGTTGAAAAATGCATTTGCAGCTTACGTACCACGTTTGCATTTGAAAATGCATTTTGCTATACAGGGAGCATATTAACTCTGCAGCACGTTTAGATCGGGTAATCAAACTATCAAAACAAATGTGCGCAATTTAACAGAACGCTTTGCAGATTGCAATCACTTGGGTATTGAGAAAATTGTTTTTAAGACCTTGGGTAGTTTTGGTTACCCCTAAAACTCATATTAGTAAGATATCTGAAAGTGAATTTTATCTAGCAAACAGTTATTTGATAATACGAATTTAATTGCTATCTACTTCTAATCCCCTGGTCGACTATCTATAAAGGTGAATGGATGAACTTTTTTTCCTTAATTAGCTTGAATAAGGGCAAGAAGAGGGTCTCAAACGACTATAAATTACTGTTCTCTGAAAAATTAAAGATAATGAAGTCGACTACCCCTTCAAAAATTAATGGTTATTTTTTACACAGGCTGAGAGTTAAGTGCTAATCGGTTGAAAAAGAACTAGAAATCTTTAAAAGAATTGTAGCCAAAAAAAGAATAATAGCCCGACAAAATTGGTCGCATAATAATAAAACTAGCTCTTTAAAAAGTATGAAGCAGTTAATTTATTTAGAGTACTTACCCCGACTGCTTTACGTTTGCAAAACAAATAAATATAAACCCTGCGC
Organism: Ips typographus; assembly: GCF_016097725.1. Taxonomy (NCBI): domain Eukaryota; kingdom Metazoa; phylum Arthropoda; class Insecta; order Coleoptera; family Curculionidae; genus Ips; species Ips typographus. The sequence goes on along the minus strand of NC_138437.1, from coordinate 7,082,435 downwards.
ACATTTTATTTATCTTTAAGCCCGTTTTATGGGTGCAAGCGCTAGGTGGAACAGAACTGCCTTAAAAACAACCCTTGACTTTTAAAATTATTTTTGATAAGAACCAGAAAAATGGAAGCAGTTTCCTTTTCTCCTTAAATTCGTATCTTCGAAAAGCAAGCAGCATTTGCATTCGAATAAGCTCAAAATAAATTACTAAAACGGAAACAAGGATTACGTCAGTGATTCATTTTTGTAATCCAGTCATTACATTAAATTGTGCCTCTTTTTCTCACAGCCTTTTACGCTAAAAAACTTTTTTCCTTGAACTGCTATGTCCACTCTTCTTTAAGGATTTCTACTTAATTGACTCTTAGGTTATTCTTATTGTTTTATGGTATTAAATAAGTAAGTGATTGCTAAAACTAGCAAATTAAATTTATTGGAGAACAATCCAAGAAAAAGTTACAATAATAAAATCCCCAGTAATAACGTAACGTTAATCTATATCTACTTCCTGCAGCCTCTTATCAGCAGTAAGCTAATTTCCTGATATGTAATAATCCTTTGGATGTCCATTTCATCGAAAAATCTCTGGAAAAAAATCCCGAAACTCCTCTATTCGTAGCTATAAAAGCGGAAACTCCTTTGTAATGGACTTGGCCTTTTTTCTTTTGAAAATCGATGACAGAAAATATAAAAATATCATTTCGGGTTATATTACTGTGGGATTCAACCGCGGGTCAGCATTAACTCACTTTCATGCTGGAGTAAAGTTGGTTTATCGAGTTATTGAAGTTAAAAGTAGCGATCTTTTTTACGCTTTATTACTCGATAATTTCAGTTTTATGCCATTTACCGGGCGAATATGATACCTTCAAAAGTAGAAAGTGATATAAAACACAATTGATTGGCTATTTTTCTCTTTTTGACTTTATGGTGTTTGTAATTGTATTTTATTAGACAAATTCTTAGTTTTTGTCAACATTCCCACAATCAAAACAATGAAAAGGTATTGTTCTTACCCCACGATTTTCTGAAGCACTCTGAAAATATAGGAAATAATAATTAATCATAATTAATCATCTTAATCATTAATCAGTTTCTATCTGTATCTAGGCAATTAGTGTAAGTGCAATAAACTTACGTCATCATGATGGTACCAGAAAATATAAGCTGGTGGTTCAGGACTAAACTTGATTGAGCAAGTTAAGTTGATGGTGCTGCCTTTGTCCACATGTAAATCGGGTCCTCCCAAGATTTCAGCAGTTGGAACTGTAAATAATAAAACGTTTACCTTACTTGTGTTAGAAATAATCTATGCTGAATAAAAATTCACATCGAGCTAACAAAAACGCAGTCATGAAGTGTTAAATAAAGGTAACGATCCCCAGGTATTTCTTTTTAAGTATATATTTTCGCGATTTGGAGACAATGTCGATTAAGTCCTCGGTTAGAACGTGCAGAAGAGACATGTGAAACGAACGAGAGGAAAGGATGTTTTCACAAGCGAAAGGTTAAACGAGTTAATGTTAATGGCACACGTCAATCAGTTAGTGTATTAATTTGTAAACATATATGTAACCTTCAACCTGGGTCACCAGAATAACCACCATACATCCGGTAATTTTCATAGGGAGGACATGAGCAGTTACATCCATAGCTTTCATCTTGGACTGCTTGTTCCCCTTGGACTTCTTCTAATAAATCTACCAAAACAAACTTTTATAACACCACTCGTATACAGCTATCTGCTTTAATATACTTTTATGTCTCCCCTGAATTTGCGTATCTTACAAAGTAGTTCAAAATTAACTTTTTTCAGTAGAACATAAATTGTGAGTTTAAGATTGACGACAATATTTAAGTTAATCCCTACGGTAATACTATCCCCTCTAACGTAGAGAAGATAGTAACTTGCAAATGAACATTCCGCAGGGTGTTTTCTGCAACATAAAATCTCAGTTTATAGACATTCCCAACAACTCTGCAAAACCCAAACGGAGTATTCCATTTGGCTTCTATAAACTTGATAATTACAGATTCTTAAGACCGAATGTGTTATTAGTTTAGATGCCTTGGAATCTTTTAGAGTTGAAACATGTCACGTTTAGTTGTGATAAGTTCTAGATAATTAAGAAAGTATGACTTGGTGTTGGGGAAAGAGTTTAACATTTCTTAAACTTAGTTTATGATTTATTAAACTTCTGAATATTTAAATAATCACAGTGGAATGAAAAAAGAAGAATTGGTGATGCGATCTTATGAAAATGAAGAAGAAATGGCTGAAAACCTAATATACAGGGTGATTCAGTGTTGTGGTGACAAACCTTAGGAGAGATTTCTTGTTAAGCAAAGAGTTCAAAAGAACATGTATCCGCAATTTCTTTGTTATCGAGAGAGTGAGAGAAAATGATATGTAACATTTTGACAGAAAATTTAAAATAACCGCATTAGGCTGCATTTTGATTGTTTTTACTTAAAGCTACTTGAAATTCCCTTTAAAACGAGATACAAGATGGATTTTTGACAGGTAATTCAAAATGAGGGCAATTCATCTAAAATATATTAAAAATCTCATATTCTCTCTACTCTAAAATATTTTAAATAAGCGAGTTGGTATCTATTTCTGCTTATACCGAAAGTAGATACCAACTTTTCAAATAAAATACCCTGTAAATTGTTTTTTTTTTATTCTATAACAAACAACACACAAATTTCTTCTCACCACAACTGTGAAACCCCTTGTATACAGGGTGGTCCATTTTTAAATTAATAATTCACCATTCGATAGCCCATCAAAAAATAAGTCTACATGCATTATGTCATTGGCCGCATTCGTTTTCACGCTCTATGAAGCGAGCAGAGCGTTTTTGACGTCAGAATGACGTAATTTGACAGTTGGTCAAATAATGGTTTTGCCAAATTGCGTCATCGTGACGTCAAAAACGCTCTACTCGCTCCATGGAGCTTGAAAACGAATGCGGCTATCTTCTTCAGTTCAAAAATCGGTTTCTGTCAGACCGTTGGAGCAATTTTGATAAAATTTGGAACAAGTACTTATACTTAAGAAATTAATACTCATTATGTGATGTTAATGACGTTTGTTGAAATTGTCCAGTGGCGTACATACAGACGGTTTTCATTTTTCACTGGATATTTTTGAAAAGTTACAGTTCCCTTCACTTTTGTTGTTCAATTTGAAAAAATAAGTATCTCTTATAAAATTCTGATTTAAAACTTCTTTTACGAGCTAATTGAGTCATTACGTTCAAAGACCCAAAACCAACCCAACCTAACTCAATGCTACGATATTAGTTTTGATCACTAATTTTAACTGAATTAGTCCGAAAATTTAATTTGGACTATTCCTAGTTGTAAATAACAAGTTTTTTGACTATTCAGTACAAATTTGGACTCTCACAAGTCTTGATTGATCAGTTTTACACTACCTATAACAGACCTACATGTATACCAAAAATTTTTTGAGGCTGTATACATTTTCAAGAAGAAAGCGGAAAATCTCTGATATAATGGAACATCCTGTATATACATAATTGAATTTAGCCTTTTTTTGGCAAGTTAAAATAACTGAACACTAACATACCAACAACATTGAGGTTAACAAAATAACTTCGGACAGGTTGAGTGCTAATTTGACATTCATAAATTCCAGCATCCCTTTTTTGAGCCCATTTGATCTGCAGAGTCCATTCATCAGTTTCTGTGTGATGATTGGCTTGGAATCGTTGATCGCTGGTGTATGTATAAGCTCCAACAGTCAAAATATGTATATCTCGATGACGAATCCAAGAAACCTGCAAGAAAAATTGGACTTAATTTACTGGTTTCAGTCAGGCATTTAAAAAATAAGCAGAAAGCTTAAATCACTCAAAACGATTTAATCGCGTCCCACTTTCTTTATATACAAAGCAATGAGTGATTACAAGAATTATTGTTACAGCTAACAAAGAAAAACCACTGAATTATTGCTGATGCATTATCCACGTGGGCTTTTTACCTAATTAACCTAGAATGCGTTTAATTTTTTATATAAATATCCTTTTTAATTTCATTACCTCACAATTAACGAGGATATTGTCGTTATACGCGGCATTAACTTTTTTTGTGTCAATTAGGTGACGAAAGCAAAGGAATTTTTAATTTAGCCCCTTGCAGGATATGCTTTGGATTTGATATTTTTCAGCAAGTATTTTAAGTGTTGGAAAAGTCGGAGAAGGAAAACTTCTGAAAAATTTAATTCCAGTTTCTAATCTATTTTGAATTAAATCATGTTGGCAATATTAATCTTAGTTTTTCCTTTCTTCCGAATGAAAAGACAACAAAGTTATATAGTAAAAAATACAGTGAGTGCCTTGAATAACATGTAAATAAATCTCCAATCAATAAATAGCTGTATAAAACTATAAATAGCACGTCTTTATTAACTAGTCCCAAAAATATCAATACTGCATAATTAACTTACATTTACACAGTAAAAACATCTTTCCACAGTAGTCAAACAGAAAAATTATTTATATACGGAGTCATCAATCTAAAACAAACCACACAGCGATACATATTTTATAACGTATAAAATGAACAATGAACAAAATACTGAATTATTGCTTATGGTGGAATAAAAAAAAATGTGTATACTAATGGGTTGTAGAGTTATTTTTAGAGTAGTTGTATTTATTGTCACACAGGTTTTCAGTAGTTATAATTTAATGCTGGCTATATACAAAACGATTATTTGCCATGTTAAATAAAATGATAATAATAAGTTTGTATGTTTGCAATCATGACGGTTCAAAGGATATTGTTGATATCTCGACCGGAAACAGATATTAAAATTGAACTGTTCATTATTGAAAATATGGTAGGAAGGGTTAATTATTGAGAGGGAAATTTGAAAGTTTGTGGTTGTGTTCGCAAATGAAAATGATCAATTGAAACAACCCAGTGTAATTTAAAAAAGGTCCTAAATAAATATGCAAAAAAGCTCCCATATAATTGGCCAGTAAATTAAGGTTTCTCCCTAAAATTATAATTTTTCTGTAAATTATTACGGCTAGGGTCGGTTTCAGATAAAGGGCGTTCACAGTGCGCTTTTACATTATTTTAGAGTGTCGTGGCGTGTTATCAGGGCGTATTTGCAATTCCATTATTTTCAGAAACGAACTGGGAAAATTATTGAATGTAGTAAAAGTTACAGTGACAGAGAATATTAAGGAAAAACTTAAAATAAAAGGTAGAATTCATATATGGTTAAACGTGTAATATCGACTGATTTTGCTAATCAAACCACACATAGGGTGGATATCAAAGAAGCCTCTTAAATTTTATTGGGAACTGACAAATGGCGAGGCCATTAAAACTACCCTCATAAACGTTTATTTCATTCTCTCCGCTATGCTATGAATTTTACTTCGGTAAACGCACATACAAAATTTTATTACTGAACGAACATTTTTCAATTTACCCAATCATATCAATTTCCAAAGTTCTCTACCGAACTGGAGGGCATCATTGCCTATCCAGGATCGGTAAATATTGCAGACAATTAATCTCCAGACCACTGCTAACGACGGTTCCTTTCCACCAGGTAACGGCTAAATAAATAGCAAGCAAACTCTGTGAAGTCTACTCAGAGAAATAATCATTGTTTGAGTAGTAATTGGAGTATATAGAGTAATTTAACGCACCACTAGAACAACTTGAAATTTTCTTAAGTAAAACAAACACTACATTATAGAGTGTTTGTGTATTATTTAGGTAAGTAGTATCAATCATACCTTATAAAGTTGTTAAAATCTAATCTACTCATGTTTCACAAAGGGATATCAGTGGATTAAATTCGCATACCTTTCCATTAATTAGGAATATGATGATGCCAAAGACGGAAGGGTGTAACAAATACCCTAAATATATACAAACATCAAGATCAAGATTACTTTAGGGTCGGGCAGGACACTCTCCATTTTCCCTGTCGACATCAAATGCGCTTAGTAATGGAATCCCATATGTCCACAAACTATGAAGGAATGAATTTATAGACGAAGCAGAATGGGGTTAAGTAGGCAATGACAGAGAAATTTAGCGTAGGGGTGTACTACGTATTGCTGGGGTATTTTTATTTGCAGAACTAGGTTATACTATCAATATGTAACAGATAGATAAGACAAACTACAGTGTTCGATAACTTATTAGGAATTCAGCTTCCGTCTTCCTCCTTGCAGCTTCACCAGTGTTACAGATTTTTAGATACAAGAGACACGCTTTACATAATAATAGGCAGCTTATATAGTCAACGAAAATAAAGACTTCATATTTTTGGGATGATCTTGAGTTATAACCTTGCGGATTTGCTTCCCGCGGTTTGATAAACATCCCCCTATTTTATCGTACAAATAAAACGATATATGGCTTAAATTCTAATTTCCGTAAGTCACTATCACGTTTTAAAGCCATGCACAGCCATCGAGTTTCACATGGTATCATGCTTTCTACAATTTATGAACTCAACCGTCAGTACCAAAGTTGTTTCAAACAAATTTATTATTTTCTATTTAATTCAATATATTTAGCATAATTTGATTAAGTATGACACACTTATTATAAATAATGACCAATTATCATTTTTAACATGTTTCACATCATCCAATTTTTGTTGAACACACTATTTTATTACTAGATATTACATATTTGGTGTGAATCGATTTCAAATATTTTCTCCGGTTTTGAGTGAACTTTCATACTATTGAGGTTTTCTTGAGCTCTAGAGGGCTTTAAAGTCTGGAAATCAAACCGCAAAACTTTGCATTTACATCTTTACTTATTCAACTGGACGAATGCTGATAAGATTCGATTAGGAATTAAACCACATTTTCGAGAATGTTTCCGAGTTTGCTTAGACGTTGAAATATTTCTCTACATTCCATAGGGAGTTAACTTACTATTAAATTTACTACTGAATTTTTTTTGTTGTTATAGCTGAAATAAAGCATAAAAAACACATCTGCATGAAAATCGGGGTTGTAAGTCTGGAATAACATATCTGACGCAGAGTATTCGTAATGTATTCAAATCCTCCAATTTTATGTACATTTCAGTGATTTATCCGGTATTGAAGGGAATAACTTGCTCATCGAGCACCCTTTATATTACCAAATAATAAGGTTTAACGTTTTTTTTCAAGCGTTATTTACTGTTTAAGCAAAATCGTCGTTGCAATTTAATTTCATTATTAATTGAGTGGGCCAGATTTTGTGTTGAAATGTTTTGTTACAGATCCAATAGTTAAACCGATAAGCAGGGATTTATTTATTTGCTGACAAAATTTCCCTGCATGCTCATTCGGCTTGTTTAAAATAATAATGAATTCCAAACAGTTCGACTTTATATGAACATGTGCTTTATTTTGTTAACATCCCTCTGTTGCATTAATTCAAAAAAAGCAAAAACCGTTAAACATAACATAGATTTTCACCTATAGATAAATCCAGGCCAGGAATTCGCTAATTCTCGTTAATCATTCTGTCATGTTCTCTTGGATCGAGTGTTCCAGTTACTTGATACACGTACCTCGTTCAATCTGTGTTGTCTTATCCAAATATCTCAGTTTATTGACAGGGAATGCATCAGACTTCCGGAACAAGATTGTTTGGATAAGTTGCGGCATTACATCGATTACAATCAAATATTTTTACTTAAGGAATTACGCAGTACAAAATCTTAAACTGTAGAAGATCTTATCTGTTTACTTTCACAAATTTAGCTAGGAAAATAAGAAGAATGAGCATAAATAAAAGCTTATAATAATTTTAAGGTTATGACATTTTGTGTTAAACCGAATATCAACCATAACTGTGTTATTCTACATTGTGATTCTAGACCAAATTCTCTTACTGTCCTAACTGGCAACTTACTTTGCACTGGAAAATTGTTGCTACTTAAGTATGAAAATTTCCCAGGATAAGAAGACGCAAATCAATGCCCTAGACGGAGATGTAGCAAAACTTTGTGACATTTAGTGTGCCAAAAGGGGTGTGACGTTGTTGGTCACGTGGCCATCAGTAGCTGATTTGCAGTAGTTCTATCTTCTAGCCAGTGTGTGATAAATGAGTTTCGGTCACTTTTTGTTTGGTAATTGAAAATATATTCTTCACTTTCATATAAGTGAGACATTAATCAGTGGTCTGCCATCCTCATTTCCTCCCCTATAAGTTACGTTTAGTTGTTAGTTAGGACAGTACAATTAGTATCTAAAAGGAAAACACAGGAGTCAAACGTAAAGCTGACAGATAAATGATTTAAATTAAGGGTCTGTATCGGTGGACGATTTAAAGGAAACTGTTAGTCTACTTTAGGAACTTCGATAGTGATTCAAACTAAGTTGAACTCGTTTCACAATTGCAACCGCAAATTAATTCCCCAGTTTAGATGTTACGTCTGAGTCGAATTTATATACCCAGAACATAATCCTTTTACCACAGCGTTTAATGATTTATATGTGAAGTTCGGCCTGGAAGGAAAGTCATTGCTTTTGTTTCATTTTAGTTAAATTTAATATATTGTCTCCGCGAATACTTGGTTTCTTTGGGGTTTGGGAATCTTTAATATTTCTTTGTAAAGTTACTTTAAATATGGTCTCTGATTTACGCTAATTGCACAGTGTAACTCTTATAATAAGTATATTAAGTAAACGATTAGAGTTCTTTGGAAGTTTAACAGCTTAAGGAAAGTTCAATGTCGGATCCCTGACTTGTTGAAAACAAAGTTTCTGGTTGTCAGGAGAATTGTTCTTTCAACCCTTTAGAGATTTATTCATGATGTTAAAGGCATTTCAGCGAACACCAAAGTAATTTCATCGTGAATTTTATGTACTTTGCGGAAATTTATTATAAATATTTATGAAATTGAAAATTTCAGTCTATTGCTTACAAACACTACTGATTACTTACAAATAATCTGAAATGCAGTTAATGGGTATTCAAGTTGGAACTTTATTTGCTTGACCTACAAATGCAAAATAAATAAAGCAGAGATCTATTGCTCCCGATAAACCAAAAAAGGTTGGTAATACGTGAAATCATGCGATATATAGAAATCAAATTGGACTGTTTTGTAATCTGGAAATTTTATTGAGGCGTCGTGGCAGGAATTGCAAATAGAAAGAGATTCCACTCGGTGAGAGTACAATTCCACCTCGCCTAGCTCATTTCGAACTTGTCAATTTTAACTGACGCTTTTACGACTCATCCAGAATTTTACTACTTAAAAGTTTCCCTCACAATTCTATACGTAAAAATAAAACTAAAATTATTTTTACTCTCCTAATTGCGCAATACGAAAATATTTGGCACTGGCGAATGCAAGGCGCCACGTAAATCTAGAATAAGGAAAGTTCTTTGCTCTGTCTCCGTCGTTTTAACTTTATTATACACAATATTGCTGAGCTCTGAAAAGTGAGCACAGTGTTGCATAAACGGTTTTATATTTCTTTTTATTACAGGTTTAATTTGAGACATACTGTGTAGCTAGTATTTCTTTGCTCCGTGTAACATATGGTAATTAGGTTAACCAAAGATAAAATCAATGCCTTAACATTAAGGTGGATTTATCTCTTTGAACCTAACCTCAAGATAAGCGGAGGAGCGTCGGATTTTCGCCACCATATTTTAGCTTGAATGAAATTCTCTGAGGAGCAACAACAGCCGAGGAAGAAAAATTGCAAATAAGCGCATTCTTATATTCGCTCAGGATTAATTGTTATTTCAAACTGTGCGGAAAGATAAACATGACGCTTTTTCCTTGTTGTTATCGGATAAAGACGAGGAGCTTTCAAACAATGGTGAGTGTAAAAAAAAATCTGCCTTAAAGTGGTAACGACAATGGCAAGCTTCATAAATTACCAAATCCTTAAGCACAAAACCCATTAACGCAAAGGAAACATTTCTATTAGCGCAGTAAATATTTCAAAATTTGAAAATTAATTTTGCAACTGGGGACATAAATTAGTCTATTTCTTGTCGAAAATTAGCCATGATTTAGGTTATTAATAAACGGTACTCCACTGAGAGAGATTTATAGAGAAGCCGTTGCAAAGGATTTCTCTCCCGTTGATAGCAAAATGCTAAACTAATTGTTCGTGTTAGCTATACTATTTTTCCTTTGAGAAGCGACCGTAAATATGCGAGACTTCTATTAAAATAACTTACCGTTTTATTTCCCAAATTTCGCACTCGGCAGCTGAGGTAAGCTGATTTGCCAACTAGAGCTGTGACATTACGTGGCGTCATGGTGTCAAAATTTGGCTCAAATCGATTTTGTGGAATATAGCTTGGTCCCAGTTGCACAGGAGGAGTTTGCTGCGTCTCAGTTTCTTGCTCTATGGCGTTCATGCCGTTTGAGTTTGCCACACCTCCATGAACCCACCCTGAAAAAATTACTTACATTAGAATAATGAACAACTGTTGCAATTTGCTTTGCTAGCGAAACCAAGTTGGTGGTTTATTCTGTCATGGATGTAACAACTTGCTTCATACAATTGTGTTATTAACACAGGTTTTTTGACGTTTAGCAAAATTGAACTAGCTACTACTAAATTAAAATCAATATAAATTAATACCGATACAAAGAGCTGTTATTCCTAGTAGTAAATTGTATGCTGTGAAGACTGAGAATTGCTAGAAACAACTCAGCGAACTAATAGGTTGAGCCTTTGTAACTGCAGTTCATAATAAGCAATTTAAACTTTAGTGACATTGATTGAGTCATAAGTTTGTAAGTTGTATGTGTTTTTAAGTGCCTTCTTGCTATTACTACGTAAACAATTAATGAATGCTGGGATATTGTATTAGTTTGATTCTAAATTATACAGGGTGGTCCAGTTTTAAGCCAATAATTCAATAGCCAATCAAAAAACAAGTTGACTTGCATTATGTCATTTTTCTGAAAAACGTTTCCTAAGGAACTTACAGTGCTTCAAATTTCAATTTAAAAAATCGTTTTATAGTGTAAAACTGAACATTCAGTCCAAATTTGTACCGAATAGTCTAAAAACTTGCTATTTACTACTAGGAATAGTCTTATAATTTGTTTTCTCAAACTGCCATCCTGGTCGAGTGTCTGAAACTGGATTTCAAGAACTAAAAACAGTCCGGAAATCAAGACAAAGATTGTATTGTGCATGAAACTCATTTTTTACTTCTAAAGATAATCTAAAAGTTAACTTTTAAAGCTAGAACTGACTTTACTAGGACTAAAGAGAGTCCAAAAGTCTATTTTCAGGACTTCAATTGGTGTACAACTCAATTTTCTGGACTGGAACAAGTCTAGAAGTAAATTAAATTTTCGAACTATTTCATTTCTAAAAATTAGTTCTCAAGACTAATATCGTAGCATTTGATACCAACATTTTTTACTTTTATTACTGAAGAAACTTGACTTTTCGAAATAGTCTTAAACTCGATTTTTCAGTCTTTAAAAGCACTAAAAACAGTCTGAATTTCTTAAAGATGCTACAATTTATTGCACCTATGATGAGTGTAGAAGTCAGTTTAATACTGAAGAAGCTTGAAATAACATTTTCAAGACTGTGGACAGTGTACAAATTGGCTTTTAGACCTGATAAGTCAAAAACTTTGTAAAGATAGTCTTGAAACTCGATTTGAGGTACTGAAAACAGCCTTAAAGCACTAAAAACAATCTAGATTTTTAAGAAATACTCGAATTTTTAGCATTGAGGTGTCTAGAAGTCGATTGAATAGTGACAAAGCTTGGAATGCCATTTTAAGTCTATGAAGAATGTGAAAATTGTTTTTAAGTTTGTTGTGTCAATAACTTGGTAAAGATAGTCTTGAAACTCGATTTTCCAAGCTGAAAGCAGTTTTGAAACACTAAAAATAGTCTAGAATTCTGAGAAAATTAAAAGCAAAGTTAAAAGCAAGAAAAGTTAGTTTTCAAGACAATTTTCATGAATCTATGTCCTCTATCTAAGACTATTCTCAAAACTAAAATATTGAAATTTGTCTTAAAATTATGAAAACTTACTTCAAATGCAAATTTTAAGCTTCTGATGTTACTTTTCATTAGTTCATAGTCACTTTTTGGTGTTGAAGTCAGTTTTTAAGGTTTAAATGTATGAATTTGTAGTAAAAAATTCTAGAAAAAGTAGTTTTTTATGTCTACAAGTACAAATCAATTTTGTCTCTCAATTTGCATGAAAACTAGTTACAAACACAATTTTTAAGCTTCTGAAATCAATTTTTATCTTTTCTCAGTCAATTTTCAAAACTAAAGTCTTTCAGTTTGTCTGGAAACTATGAAAACTAGCTACAATTAAATTTTTTAAGCTTCTTAAGTGAATTTTCTGTTTCCAAGACAATTTTTAAGTTGGGTTGAGTTAGTTTTGGGTCTTTGAACTTCTCGTACAGGAAGTTTCAAATCAGAATTTTATAAGAGATAATTTCTTTTTCATCGTAAACAATAAAATTAAAAAAAACACGAAATTTTTGAAAAACCATCTTCCTGTATCTAGGCTACTAGAGAATTTTGGCAAACGTCATTCATAATGAGTATTAATTTCATAATGCGTGTTCCAAATTTTATCAAAATTGTTCCAACGGTTTGAAAGTTATGACAAAAAACCGATTTTTTAAACAGAAATTTGAAGGACTGTATTCCTTAGGAATCATTGGTGAATTATTGACATTTAAAACTGGACCACCCTGTATTTAACATGTCCTACATTAATGGCTACTCATTAGCGTTAGCAGTATATGTAATGACCAAAACAAAGCTTGTGGTAATAAATAATGTCAAAGGAGAGATGGGCCTGAAAATCATTAAGGGCAACTTCTCTAAACATGATTAAACAAAGGAGTTACGCTATTGGAAAAATGTGTTTTTAATTATATTTTTAATTGAGATTTTCCTCTAAACAGAAAAGTGGTTGGAAGTTTAACCAGCGGTGAATTTCTTTTTGATGAACTTCGGTTGATTTATTTATAAAATTTATTAAAGTTGTAATGAATTTATTTGACATTTTGATGAAGTAAAGTTCCAATTTACCGCAAATTATATAATAACATATTTCTGGCTGTAGAGCTTCGACCGAGTTGCCGAAAGGGTTTAAACGGGTCACATGTTGTCCAAACGGCCAATCTGTTGCCTTTAGGGAGAAGTTTATTAGGTTCGTGGGAAAAACCTATTTTGAACAAAAATTAAAAGAACGGAAATGCGGAATTCTGGGAGAGGGCAAAGTTACCGCAAAATATTAAGCTTTTGGTTTTATCGAAGCAGGGCTGTGGTATATACATTTCTGTCTGTATTTTATTAATTGAATTTTAATTTCAACATTAAATCAATCTGGCCTAGTTCCAGCAGACAAGGCTAATAATTTAATTAAAGTTAAAATTGAGTTTGTTCAAAGCGCACGCCAAGTGTCATTTACATTGAAACTTGGCATTGGTACCTGCTGGAGCTCTTTTCATAATTTAAATGCCAGAAAAAAATCGAAACTTTAGCTTGGAATGATATATCTAAATCCGGTCCTGAATGGACGACGGATTGAACGTAACTGCCCATTAAACGCCATTGGAACGCTTACAATTACGCTAACTTTATGGTTTCATAGAGCCATAAAAATGGCCACTGTGGTCAGGCAATACATTTGCATAAAATTGTTTCTTTGCAACAAAGACCGGTTTAACAAAACGTAAATAAAACTCGGACGTTTCGAGCACACGAATGAATAATCGAATTAACAAAAAAAGGAATATCCAAGCCTATTCATTATTTGCGAGGGCGGATTAACGGGGAAAGTTCCCAGATGAATTAAAATATTCATTATTTTTGCGTCGAGATGTCTTTTCACCTGTTTAAACCTTGATTTCAGTCCCAAATTTAAGGGAAATTGCCTTACTTTTTAAGTTACTTCGTTAACTTAATTAGGTAGTTATATGTGTTTGTTTCTGAGACAATTGCCACTTAATTCGAGCTGTTAAACATCTGGAGAGCAAATCAAATTTAAGTTATATTCTTGTCCTTTACTGTTTGTTGAACGGCTGTTGTGGTTTCAACCTAGTAATTAATTGTAAATTACGAAAAGGTTTTGGGAAGATTTCTTATCGCATATGTTCCAAACGTGCACTTTTTGAGGTTTATTTACTAAATTGCAGACGCAGTAAACTGAGTTTTTGGAACAATTAATACTAAAAACCTCTTCTGACTTTTTCCTTTCTAAGGCCCTTCCAACACTGTTATTGTTTAACGTACAAAATCGCGCCACATTTCTTGCCTTGATATACAACACACTCAATTTATCTTCATTGTAACGGGATGTAGGACGACAAAATGCCATAAGAATAATACATTGATGATACAGATACTGTAAGCGGCTTATACAATCTCTCTCGAATGCATTGTATTTATATGGTTTATTTTATGTTTGTTTATCTATCCATCTAAAAGAAAACGCTTTTGGGCTTATATAGATCTCGCGGTTAAAAGGCACTATTTTCGATTGAAGTTTGTTATTTGATATTGACTTTTACGATGTTTACCAGGCGAATTAGTTGAGACAATAAAAATACTAGACAACTTAAATAAAAGGTTAAATTTGCATTGTGTGACTTTGAGCAAGATATTTGTAACCGTACTCTAAGTCAATTCAACTCCCTAAATATTGATTTTTTACTTTAAACAAACAGTTCATATTTGTGAACTTTCTTCTCAATTTTAAACTTTGTTCGGCTTTACAATTTAGGCGCTTATACGTTCGGAATAATTCAAAGTCTTGCTGATGGTAGCTGCTGATTGGTGCATTAAGTTTTGACGCGCTAATACGATTTAAAACGATAACCGGATTATACTTTGACACATATTAGCTCATTATACCATACGGGTAATATCATTTATTATTTTCTAGTAAGGAAACTTGCGTCACCAGCTGGAGAGACCATTGTATTAGATTCAATGATTTTATCACTTAATACTAATGAAGGGGGTTAATTACACAATTTGATTTGCTGCTGGAAAAAAAGCCATCTATCTAAATTATAGTGTAATTTTGTAATGGAGGAGCAAACCTCCAAACAGACCCAGAGAATACTGATGACTTCTGCGTGCGTATTTCAACGGCGCTAATATAATTACCAGGCATACCTACAAGAAAAATACCCTTTCCTAATAAAGGGGGCTTATTTGTGTGGAACACTTACCAACTTCTTGTTTTAAAACTTTCCTTTTAATGATCCGGATCGTGAATGCAGCGCCATGTTTCTTTGTTGCTTCTCGCTTTAAAGAAATCCCAATTAGAAATTCACAAAAGCGCACTCAAATCGACCAAACTTAGAATTGGAAATTTTACAGGGTAATTTTATGCTGGCTGATAGAATATTCACGAAGAAAATCTATTTAAAGCTAACCATTTCGATTGAGTAAACACACCTTAACGGAAAACCGGAGCTTACTATACTTTTTGAAATAACAAAATAGACACTCGTAAACATTTGTTGAGCAAAGTAGCACCAGACATCACCTAAATGCTGTTTAAGATGTTGGGGATTGAAAAGTTGATTTGTTTACTTTACCCTGGGTACGAACCCAACCAAAGCTATGTTAATTCAGGTAAAACATTACTTATTCAATTCTGTCAGCCATTGTAGCCGTTGTAAGGTCCTCTTAAATATTATAATGTTCCAAGGGGGATTACGATTTAATTCTATTCAAATATTTTAATGAAATTCGGTTGAAGCTCTTGTCAATAAAAGCTGATAACATCAAATATTAAATTATTAATTTAAAAGTTAATCTGTTTTTCGTGGTTGGATAAACTAACTTGATTTGTTTTTTTTTTGTATTAAGTATACTCATAACACAATAGTTCAGTGGTCTTAAATGGTTTACATTTCCAGAACATACACCACAGAATAAATATTTGCATATTGGTCAGTTTAATACCAGACTATTTAGATTGTAGTATAAACAAACAAGGGTCATCTTGTATGAAGACTTTAGTATTGAAACTATCTGTATATGAGGGTGACTTTGACAACAAACCCTCTTGTGTTGCTCTTTTATTTGCCCTAATAAATTATGGTATAAAATATAGCCGAAAGGATCATACATCTATATATTTCCGTTTTACCCTCCGTTTAATATATCAGTTCTCCTATCGCCCGTTTCTTAAAATATAAAATAATGACGTGGTAAATACCGAATCGGTAGGGAATATGAATATCCAAGAAGGCATAAATGCTGGGGTCTTTTTTCATTCAGCCTCTCACCTCTTTTGTTAAAAGGTCTCGCCTAAGACGAGCTCAAAAAAGGGTTGATGAATACAAAGCAAAAGGGCTAATACGAAAATTTTGGAATGTGTATACAAAAGATTAGCTGCGAGTAAATATGGGATGCGGTGCCAGTGATTACGAAGCGTTTGAGGTCAGGGATTTTGGGCATTCTAGTGTTTTTAATGAGCAATTGCCTTGACTGGTAACATAAAAACCATTTACGGACATTAAAATCATCCTGTGGTGGTTGATGTCGTTAAGGTTAACAATAATGAGCAGAAAGTTTTGGCAATCCATCAAAGCGTGTCCAGAAGGGTAATCAACGTCTTTACCCGTAAAATAGTGCAATAGTTTATAGAGCATCCGACCCTTATACGTTTACTCTATATAGGTTCAAGGTATTGCTACCTAAACTTCTATATAACCCTCAGGAATATTTAACTTTCAAATTGGCCGTACACGACTATAAATTTAACCTCGTGTTACAGTGTACGTTATTGGGTTAGCTCGCAAATACTGGGAAATTGATCTTTTTCTTGAGTGTTCATCCCCATATTTAGATATCTAATTCGCTTTGGAGATAAATTAGGGCTTTGCTGGTGGAGTTGAATAGCAATTATCCGGTTGATTCGTCGATAAACAATATTATGTGCATCTGGGCAGTATTAGGAAAGGAACGTTGCTACATGCGTAACACCATCGCAAACATTTCTCATACCAAAATGGTTTATGCTCCGGTAACCGTGTAGTAATGCATAAGTTGGGCATGATCGAATGAATGGATTCTGGTTTTGATTACCCTTGCTATATCAACAATGGGTATGGAAACTCTATAGGATGTTATTGTTTTCTTGGTAAATCAGTCACAGAGAAATTCTCACTTTGTAGGAAGTTACACCACGCATTTGTTGTACTAAAGTTCTGAAATTACACAGAATAAATCAATTTGTGTTTCTGTAATTAGAAGACTTGTGTAAACTTTAATTCCCACACACACTGGAAATGGAGCAGAAATGAAAAACGATACAAAGCGTAATAGCTTGTGATATCTTGTTACTAACTCAACACCATTCTTTTTGACTACGAAAGTTTTATTAAAAGGTGTTAATCTGCTTAACTGCTCTAAAAGAAAATAAATTTCATAGAACAGCAAATGTGAGCATTAAAAATCAATTAAGTGTGCGCACATTTTTATATTGATAAAAGGTTTATGTGTATTTTATCTTTGTGTTTAGTGATGTCTTTCTCCTCTGAATGATTGTACACTGTGTTTTTGATCAGGGAGTAAAAATAAACAAAAAACTCAAATTATTGATCTATGGAACGTTTTAAAAAAATCGATTGTTTGATTTTCACTGAAAGGCAAAGGTGTTAACAGCTTTAAAGATTATGAGAATAGCATAGCACGGATCTAACACTTCGGCTGTGCTGTCAAACAGGGGATAAATCGCGAACAAAGGCCGGCAATGGTTATTCCGGTATTATAGAGTTCAATGCCTAGAGATTTAGTTTGTTATCGAGGGATAAAAGGCTTTTTATGTCTCGTCCTAAGTTTTTTATGAAAGGAAAAATTGATGACTGCGGACGAATACACAAGTAAAAATGGATCGGCACGCAGTAAAATTTTAGCAGAAGTGACAGTAATTACACATGAACGCTCCAACAAGAGGGAGTCAACCAAATCATATCATCATAAAATCCAGCCCAGGCCGTGTTACCGAGGGATTTTCCAATTAATCTCTGTTTGTAGCATATACTGAAACCTACCCACAAACTAATTACAAATAGATTAGCGAAAGAAAACAATAAAACTTCTGTTTTTGTCAAGGGAGGAAAATAAAAGTCCGTTCGTTAGATTGATAGGGACGCCGGTTTAACTTCATTATTTTCACACGCCTACCATTAAATGTTTCTTCCACACGTATAGATTTTGGATAGATGTAACGCAAATAACAATGCAACATTCTGTGCTTGCATTTTTAAATCTGCAAACACAGAAACAAGAAAATGTACAACTGAAACCCTGGTAAACACACACATAGAGAAAAACAGCGAAATTAGCTAGAACTGTTAACCTGCCTGGGAATAAAGCCTTGTTATATTCACCCAAAACAAATTTGACTAAGAGGAATTTTAACGAACTTACACGAGGTATCTCCTAACCTTTTATTTGCCTTTGTTAAATTTGAAATATTAAAAGAGTACAAACAATTAGCACTCGAGTTCGAGTTTTCTTTTTTGCTCTTGTTGCCTTGAGGCAATGCTCATTTTAGTTGTGAAATGTTGTTGCAATTTGGATACTACTGCTAACTTATTATAAATTTATCTGAACACGTATTCACTGACATCAAGTTAATTGAACACGAAGTTTTTAGTAGTTTCTGGCAGAAGTTTGGTTGCGAGTTTGTTATAATTGTAATCCTAGTTTATACATTTCGAAAGAGATTATGTTTACCACCCAAACAAAATCGTTATATTACCTCAGATGTGATTAATATACGTAAAATATCTTTGTGTCAAATATGACATTTTTGGAAAAAAAAATTTGGTTTGTATTGTCGCAATTGACTTAAAATAAATTTGTACTTATGATGATGGTAAGCACAAATCAGCCTTATTGTGCTGAATATTTTTTCTGCTAAAAAACAAGTTTCTGCTTTTCAAAATCGTCTTATTAATTTTAGTTTGCTGGTCAGCAAAAACGAACTTTATTGACAAGATTGTTAGTTCGCTTTGCAGAGTTTAATTTACTTGATAGTGATTGTGTGTGTGTTACCATCTCTTCACACCAATCTTTCAATAGATTGACCCTCTTCAAGTTTGCTACACCACGTAGTTTCCCGGACTTAAACAACTTTGGTTTTGGGTAATTTGAACAATGCGGTTTACCTAGTCCTATTCGATAATAAGGATGTCGTTATTGTTTGCATATTGAACTGGTTGATGGAAATTGAACTGAAACCACAAGCGAAAACGGTTTTCTTGGTCGATTAATCATATTCTAATTAGAACATGTGTGTAGATGTTAGTAGGCTTACCCAATTTTGGTTTAGACAAATTTGATTGTTATAATTAAATCTAGAGGGTGTAAAGTCAGTAGAATAGAGAATACATTTTGCAACAATATACTGAACATCTACTACATCAATAATTGGAAATTAAAGCCACTCTGCTAACTATAACCTATAAATGGATACATTATTAGAACTATAATCAGGAATTACAGCCATCTAACTGAATAAACTTAAACCTAGAGAGTCTGGCATATTATGGTTAGAGGCTTACATAAACTGGTCCTGTAGGTTAACAACGGGTAATGAATTCCCTGATTATAGTTTAAAACAATACAGGTACTCTTGCATTCGTTTAGCTTGTTAAATATTGAAAATTTCATAAACGTGCAATCAGATAAATTAGCAAAGCGTTTTAGCAAGGTTTGAATTTATATTGAGAGTTCCTATCTACTTAAAATAAAAGCGAGATATTCCCATTTATCATAAAGTATCCAACCGGTTTGCGTGAAAGCCGCAATTATCAGAAAGGATATAACGAAGCTACGATGAATGTTATCTCTGATAGCTCGCGATGGGAAAAGGTTATTTTTTCGCTTAGAGCGATTTGCACGAATGTTAACTCCTAATTGATTTGCCTAATACCCCTTCGTTGTAAGGTACTGTTTCCTCAACTGCTTTAATCACGATAAAATGAAAACTGCATGAAATGTTTGCTGTTACAAGCGTACAAAGATGACAAATTACAGCGGAGATTGCAACTCGCAAAACGTTTTCAGGTGACAGATTTTTGTCCAATAGACAAACTCGAGCTTAAAATATAAATAAATAGGAGCTCAGCGAATTGATAAAACTTTCAAATTCCCTTCGCTACCAGCCATTGTTTGATGTATGTTGTCTATCCAGTTTCGAGCTCACGTATCAGTTTAAGTAAGTACGCTACAATGGAGCGCCCTACAGGTAAACTTTACGTAAAGTATCGAATTTCGAATTTTGAACCTAGTTTACTGAAATTAAAATTAAATCCGTGATTTAAAAAAAGGACTTAAGGTCCTTTGTGGTATAAATATGCCCTTTAATAAAATTTAAAAAATTTACAAAATTAATTTTGAAACATTAATGAAAGCCAAAGGGTGAGGTTGAAATCAACCACATGCATAAGTAAATAAAAAAATTCCAATAAATCAAACGATATAAAGCTATCAAACGTAATTTATGATATGATATATTTGAGTTGGGAAACTTTTAAATTGAACTTGTAACAGAGGTTTTGCCAAATTAGAAGGATGAACGTTAATATGGGAAAATAAAGGGACTGTATGAAACAAAAATATATGGACATTTAACCGAAATCCATTATTTGAGTCGAAAAGTGATTTGTGGAACGTTATTATTGGATCTGTTTATTGAAATTCCGGTTTTAATCACTTCAAATAACACCTACTCTTACAATAATATGATGTTCGGTGTTATTAAACAATTTGATTTAAATACGCTAATTCTCGTGAAACGCCAGATGGTCGGTTAATAAATTGTGTAAGTTATAGAGTTAATTAGTTTCTGACAGCTAGCCAATTAAAACTAAAGTCAATTCATTGGATAACCCACTTGATCCCATCTAGTTCTGAGCTTACTTACTAAAACTGATATTTCTGGCTTACGGCATTACATTCCAGAGTGTTCAGATATCAGATTCTAAATTTGTATATCGCCATAAGTTTGATATATACTATCTGACTAGCTTCGTTTTCCAAGGGAAATGTGACGGAAGTACTAAAGGGACTTGCAACCGGAACATTCGCCTGTTTCCTGTTCAAGATGTACAAAGCAGGATGCTAAAACTGCCAACGCGTTTAATTCCGTACACTGCCTTGTCGTCAAACTTCCATTTTATACTGTTGATAACATCTTGACCACTTATGGGTTAAGTGATATTAATTTCAGAATTTCCAAGTTGACTCCAGTTTGTAATCAAAATGATTACTTACCAAAAACTGAAAATTTAATAGCACACATGAAAGCAAGTGGTTTTAAATATTAATTATATGTAAAGCTTAGTAAATGTAATAAACCTGGCGCTGGCGTACCTTAAATTTAATTTGGATTTGTAGTTTTATAGGTAGAAAAAACTTAATTCGATTCGGGAATAAATGTCGATTTACTTGAATTTTATTGCCTACAGTCCATTCTGGTTAAATTCGATTCCGAGAAATTTAAGCGGATAACCAGATCTTGCATAAATGCTTCTCTTATTTTTACGCTCAAAAGTTTAGTTCATGTTAAAGCCCAGGTAGTCTTCGAATATAAGTTTCAAGATTTCTTTTAGTTTCCAGAAAAGGAACATTTAATGTTTTTTATAATAATTTTTAAAAGAAAATTTACATTTTTATTTAGTCTTGAAACAAGAAAACTTTAGAACTACATACGTATTTGAAGATTATATCTCTCCAGTAAATTGTATAAGAAGCTGAATTTTCAAGTAAAATAATTATTATAATAAAAGAACATCAATTTCCTGCTTGGATATTTTAAATCATTCCTAACTGAACAAAAGCCACTTCAACGAACCATTTTATATAAATTACCATTATAAATAATAATAACAATGCTGAATTCATCGCTGTCCCATTGCATATTCAATAAAGCTATGAAAATAGTTCTAGGTATTTTATATAATTGCATTTTAAATCCGTCGATCCTACTAAATTGATTTAATTTATGCAGCATTAAACTGAGTCAAATAATCAGGTTAAAAGGCTGTGAATGAATGAACGCTAATGGAGCTTTATAGAATTTGGTGGAAAGTATTATGTCGAATTAAGATTATATTTATATAGAATATTTTGTATTGTGACAAAGCTAATAATATTTGCAATAATTCACCACCAAAATTTGTGCTGCAATAATTGATTATTAATCGAATAGTCACTTATACACGGTCGACGGAAAGGGTTTATTAATGGCGTTTTTGATTGGCAAGTTTAGTGTAAAAGTAATGTATCTGTATCCTACAAAGGCGTAGAAGGGCCACAAACATTATTTTCTATATTCTAAGTTAGTTAAATTCTGACTTCGAACTCAGAATTTACATAGTCACATTGCAAAAGTTCTTCAAACCAAATTGGACAAAAATTTTCAGTTTGGCAACATTGGAAGCAAACACACTTCAAAGAAATTAGTTGAACTTGTCAGACAGATTGGAAACCCTCTTCAAACCAAATTATTAAAATTAGTCAGTTTGGCAACATTGCAAACACTCTTTGATCTTAATTAGTAGAATTTGTTAATTTGTCACCAAATAGTAGAATTTGTCAGTTTGACAATATTGCAACTAATTTCCGAGTTTGAAGTCGGAATTTAGTTAATTTCTGAGTTTGAAGTCAAAATTTAAGAAAAATAACGTTTGTGGCCTTTCTACTCCTTTGAAGTCCTGATCTATCAAATGATGATCTATAAATGAAATTATTACGAATCCAAAAAAGTCACGTGATTTCCCTTCGATTTTGTAATCAAGGTGTCAGGTGATAAAAACAAATTTTTATTAAAAGTATGATTAACTCGGAATGAAAACGGGCCTATTATTTCGAAAAAATATTCTTACTGTGTGAATACTTAAAAACTTGCCTTACCGCTGTGAAATAATATTATAGGGTTTTAAATGTAATTATAAAAGTGTAAAGCGTGTTAAAACTGTTAAGGTTGTTGTTTGAGCAAAACAATTTAAATCGTGGTTATAAGTGCCTGTTTTGGAAGCGTGTTTGCTGCTTAGTAACCCAAGAAAATGAGCCGTAAAGGTAAGTTTTACAATTATTCGGTTAATTAAAACTTCAAGAAAATACACCTACTAACATCCCTCAGTAAATTCATACACAGCCTTTCTTGATTAACAAACTAACTCTTTGAAAAATTTCATTATTGGTAAAATGCGGTTTTACTCTTTTAGAAATGATTTTACGGTAATAACACGGCCCCAGCAGACTAATAAAAGAGTGTTAAGTTGTTGTTCAACAAGACAATTTAAATTGTGTTAATAAGTGCCTGTCTGGGAAGCGTATCTCACGCTTGAAAACAACGAAATAAGACATAAAGACACAAAGTGCACTTCTTTCACTAATTGGGAGCTTATGTTAATGAAAAGTCTCACTACAGTCTTTTTCAAGGTGTTTTTTTTTCTGTGTTTATTTCAACTAATGTGTAATCCTTTATCGTAGGTATGTCTTTTGCTGTGCAAAGAAACAAAAATTGCATTGCAAAAAGGACCATATTGACTGTCATAATTTAAAAAGTTTAGTGGATATACTGGACCTTGTTGATAATGGTGTTATAAAAATTACGTGTTATATTAAATTTTAATTTTCCAAGAATGGCCTGTTATATGTGTACAAATACCACAAAATCATTGTTATTCATAGAATGCATGTAATTGAAATATGTGTTATTTACCACATATGTACTTAAAGATTAATTCTACGAACTTTTTAATTATCTGCTATTGTTATTTGACTAGTACGTATTCAAAATTGATTTATTCTGCTCCAAATTTTGATGCGTACATTTGATTATGGAATTTAATACATTCACATACTTATGACCACACTTCAAAAGCCGAAATTAATTAAAATTGAATATCCCCTGATTTTACTGCGCAAACTAGAACATTTCTAATTAAGTGCACTTTGCTACGTAAATCGATCTAGGATTGGAATTATATAATTTCTAACCCGATTTTTTAATAAGTGCTCTTTAGTTAGCAAGATTACAAAATTTAAGTTTTTATTTTTGTACGGAATAAATGATATATGCTGGTGGGCCTAAGTTGAGCCAAATAATCCTGGATGTGATTTTAAGACCAAAAATATAACAGAACACACCTTTTTAAGCCCCGCCTTTAAATTATATCTACCTACGCCCTGTGTTATAACTAGCTAGGCTTAATTCTTACCTAAATTCAGATTGGTGAAGAATATTTAATCAAATGATATAGGGCCGCGCCCCTGGAAAATAGTACAGCGCTTTTTAAGGTGTTCGGTCACGAATTAGTTTAAAATCTCATTAAATTTTGTTAGACCGCACCCCCTAGACTAAATGATCTTGTTATTAGGTCAATTAATATGAAGTTCCAAATAAATTATGTACATTGACGAGACATGCAAGTTTTCTAACTGACACTCAAACAGTCTCTGTTTAGTTTTTTGATAATCTCATAAAAGTAATATTATTCACAGCTACTCTAAGTTAACTAGAAATGATTATCTGAGCTTGCACAGTCACTTGTATGTTAATTTATGGTTGTATTATGATTATGTGGTGCCACTGTTTGTTAAAACATCAATTATACCACATTTCTGGTCAAATTAACCTGTCGGCTCTCGTTAGTTAACGAATGCTGTGGATAGGCATATTGAGTAGATAGCTTTTACTAATGTGAATATTATAAATATGATTATTAATCACAGATCACTCTTCTACTCAGATCAAGAGTAGTTTATAATTATTTCTCAATCAGAAAAGTTTGTTACTGTGATGTACCCCTAAATTCTACTCGTACATTTTGATAAAACTTTCAAAAATACTTCAAACCTAACTTTATGTAAAATATAACCAAAACACTAATTAATGTGAAGCATATGTTATGCGTTGCGTCATAATGCAGTGTTATTTATTTGGTGCTCTTGCCACATAACCCAATAAAGTTTATATTTTTGCCGTACTTAAAAAAGCTTTAAAATTTTCATATTTTATGGACACGCGAGTTTCTATCTAGACTATTTAGACTGTAGGTTTGCTATTTTTGTAAATTGTGATAAAATTAGTTAGCACTTTTTATTAAGTGTGGCATTCGCATTAAGAGGAATTACTGCAAGTAAATAACCGTAATCGTAACGAGACATTGCTATGCAGTGGAGATTAATGACATTTCATGAATGACATCTGGTAGTAAAGTAATCTAATAATTAATTTAACAGCGACGTATTTAGGTATACGAGGTAGTTTATGACTTAGCCACAATTTCAGTCATCCAGATTTGTCATTAATTTATTAGGTTGTTATTGTCCATTACGACTTGACTGTTAATGCTTTTCGGTACAATTCAACACAAGAAATTATCAACATATTGCCTGAGGCAAGGCCAAAGTGAATCAATTAATTGCATAGACAGACGGCAGTATGAAAACACTTTTATTCGAAGTCCCTGAACGGTTTCGAAGAAAACGATCTCGGATTGAACGAAGCTGAGCACTGCAAATCTTAATTAACTTTCGGTTTAATTTGTAGTTCTTATCAAGAAAGAACATTTACTTTGAAACGTTTGAAATGACCCTAATATGCACTGATGTTTGTAACATTTTTACAGTTTTGGTGACGTAATAAAAGCGAAAAGCTAAATTAAAATAAACCGGTGTTTAGGTCGCTTTAAAAATGGAAGGACACGGGAGCAATATCGCCGGTATGTTCGATTTCAAGGGATCGAGATTACTTTTTCCAACAAGTTCGTGCTAGGCATTAACGATGAGTGGCGACAAAAACTGTATCTAAAACCTTATTTAACATCGCAGCAAACTATTGCTTGACTTTTTCCACTATTTTGATACACTAACCTATGAATTTTCTATACAATAAGGTGAGTTTTTGGGAGTAGAATCACGTCCCGGTCAATTTATGTTAAAGTGGAAGGGAAAAGGCCTTGCCTATTGAAGGTCAGGCCCATCCCTTCGGACGAAATCCCAAGAAATAGCAAAAAATCCCCTCTAATAGGTCTGATTTGAATAATCTAAGCAAGGGTGTAACAACACTTCCTAAATCTCTATCGGAACTATCCAGAGATTTACATGATATTAACTTGGTAAGTACGTAGTTAGGTATTCTATCTCTCTTTTTAGGATGTCTGCATAATGTCTTTTAGCGGTATGGTGCTTGAAAAAATCCCGGTTTACAATGATTCAAGCTTAAATACAGTAAAAAGGAAAACTGAAAGCAGGAAGTATGGATTGTGTAAAACTTCCTATTACAGAAATTTTGCTCTTTAAATTTGTAGCCATTTAGTTGGAAACGTTTAAAAAGAAATGGAATTAAAAATAGAGGTCGAGTTATTTGCAGCTTTTATTGCAAAAGGCGACGTATTCGCAGCTTTGTTGAGTTTATTTTCTAGAAGTATTTACCGGAAGGTAAGGGGGATAAATTCCAATAACACAATCTATAGCAAACTGCAACTATTGTCGTTAGTCGCTACAGTATTATATTTGCCATCCAAACTGAATACAATAGGTTAACATTCCATTATTCGCGTTAAATACCAGTCATGCTTTACCCTTATTAAAGACACATAGCTATTGGCTGCAGGTTTCTTGTTTCAATTTTCTAATCAGCCCATTACAGCAGAAATTCCGCAAAAACCAACATTACAGAATACTTTGTTGATTCATTTAAAAAATCCGGTTTACGACTCCCTGAAATTAGAATCAGCGGATCAATATCCAAAACAAAATTGTGCAATAAAGCGGGTTACACGAAATACCGCCCTAAATCTCGCAAGGAAAATTGTCCTTGTAAGTTCGTAAAAGTTTTCATTCAAACGTTGGCTCCAACTTGTAAAATAATAAATGAATTTGCTGGAGTAGGTCGGGCATTTATTATAGTCGTGAAAAAAAGAAATATCTCTTTGCTCCTGATTAATTAATCCCTGTGATACTGAAGCAAAAAAATATGTTAGACATCTAGTTTAACGCAACCATTGTAGGGAAATAGCCTTAAATTAGGGAAATCTCGCACCTATTCCAAAAAGGAAGTAAAAACCGGAGCTTTCACTCAACTCGGAAACCTTTCATTATATAAAACGGTGTAAGATCAACTGATATCTGTGCAAGAGGAAGCATTGCATCAGTTCTCCCCTAGAAAATAATGACTTGCCGTTGAACTTAACACATCCATTCTCTCAAACACGGTCTTCATTCTCATGAAAAGAACTGATTGCCCGGTAGATAAAAAGTTTAATGTCGTAGAACTAAAACTGGTTCATACAGAAACAGGACAATCGTTTTAGAACTTATCACCTACTCCGAGTATTTAGGAGAAAGAGAAATTAATCTTTTAGTAAAAAAACTAGAACAGACTTTGTAAAATAGACAAAAAGTGTTTGCCAAAAATACAACCGAATTAGGCAAATTGTGTCTGGACCCTTCAAGGGTTGAAATCCCAAGCTTTCGCCAGATACGTTAAATTTCCATTAAATAAAGTGAAATTATATGCAAAACACGCTGACCTGGGAATGCTTATTTAATCAGCTCTTATTCACATGTTTGTATGATAATTGCACAGAAAATTACCAACAATTTTGAAAGTTAAAACTATTGCGGAATAAAAGAAAAGGAATTTTTAACTGCATTTGGTCTTTCAACTTCCATTTATTTAAATTTTCTGCTTGGATTACTCTAAAATAAAAACTTGCATGTTTTAACCCGCTATATACCAGTTTTAAACCATTCTAGAAATTTAACGGTCAGCTAAATTCACCTGGAAAAGCATGTTTTATTCTTTTATAAGCTGCGCTTTAGGGTTAAGGAATTAAATTGTTACATTTAAAAAATTCAATATTTCAGCTACAAACTTTAAATTATTTTTAACTGACAAGTGTATTAACAGAAAATAAATAAACTCTCTTGTAGTTTTAAAGACAATTCCTTAAATCTTAATTGAGTCTCGTCTTCTACAGTTTAATTGCAAAGTTGTTTTCGTTACTAATTCAGTCACGGTGTTTTGTTTAGATTTTTTTGGGTAAAAGTAAATTAAAAAACTAACTGATGGGGTTTTAGGTTATGTCCTGGATTTGAAACCGATGGTGTCTGTTTGATTTTGGTAGAACGAACTTAACTTTGATATGATATTAGAGTTTTTTAGTAAAGCTAAATTACTAGGACTGTTATAATAGTTTGTAATTAATAATTTAATTCCAGAAAAATTTCCTAAATAACCTACATTAATAATAAATAATTTTACGTTTACTTCAAGATGACTTATTCTGAAATATTTAATATATTTCCTAAAATATCAGGAGGCTTGGAATTTTTTTTAGTTATTTGAAACAACTTACTGTACGAGTATGTTTCTATAAAACTTTTGCTATGAATTATTTGTTTTCTTTGAAGTTACTTACATTATTTTTTTTTGCTTATGATATGAGAGTAACAGAATTTTTGAACAGACTTACAGACCCATATACAACGTAAATAACCTTCAAATAGTGTTATATTTTGTACAGCATGTAAAATCTCTAGTTAATATTCCTCGTGGTTATCGAACTGAATCTTTTGCATATTTTAGCATTTTTAAATGTCCACTATAATTACACTACATTAAACTATTATTAGATTATTAGTTATGTAGGTTTATATAACTTTGAATAACAACTTGAGGTCAGGGCATATTTGCTATTGGTAATTTTCAGATAAAACTTGCTAGTTTAACTTAGAATGAATAAACTGTCATTATTGTGATATACAACTGAATTAAAATAAAATATTATAGTATATTCTTGTAAGAAATGTTTAAAATATGTTTGGCTTTAAAATAGACCAGTCAGTCTTCTTTTAGAACATCTGAGCAATTAACCAGCTCAATCATTTCAACACATTCCTTTGTTCTTCTTTTCTGACTTTGATGGAACTTAATTCTTCTTTAAGACATGTTTTCTGGGCAATTAGTCAGCTTAATCATTTCAACCTGTTCTTCTCCTCTTTTTTTCTGATTTTGATAGAAAATTCTTCTTTAAAATATGTTCGGAACTTAAATCAACCATTCAGTCTTCTTTCAGAATTTCTGGACAATTAGCCAGCTCAATATTTTCAAGACGTTCTTCTGCTTTTTCTGATGCTTGAAATTGTTAGAGAAAATAAAGCAACTGAAGCGAGTTGAGCTAACGAGGTAATTTCGAGTTTCAGAAATTCGTTCGTGTCTGTAAGTAAACAATACCTGCACAAAACGGCAAATTAATAATATTTAGCAATTTCTGAATGTCTTAATTATAAGGGTGACTGCTTGAGAGATCCTCGTTGTGGACAACGGGACCCAAACCATTTAATGAATTTCTTGTTTAAGCAGACAGAGGCAGTGCAAAAAGGCGTCCAACACAAATTTGCTCCCTCCGAATTAATTAATTTTTATGTTTACATCTAAACTGAGGGAGTCTTAATTCATTGCGTATTTTTGTTATTGAAATATATTAAGTTCCTGACAGTTTATGCTTTGTTATGTATCTTTTGGATGGTTTTCAATAGACAATACAAGCGGTTGTCGAAGCTGTTGTTTTGGAAAACTGAATTACGGCCACTGTTAGTAGTAAATGTACAAGAATAATTATTGTACAATGTAGCTTTAGTCAACCTAACATTATTTGCGTGCATGGCATTTGAAAGCTAATAAAGCATTGACTGTGATATACGAACAAAACTAGTTGTGTCGTCACAATAATTACCAGTGTAGGCCATTTACCGTTACCGTTACATCCGACAAATCATTTTTCATTTTGGATGCCAATCGGTAATGCAACACCTAATCATTTTCGATATATCACTTTTATTAATTGGGACTAATTTTGATTTATTTTATTGGCAATTTTGCTATATTTTTTAGACCTGACCATATTAAATTCGATTACTCTCCACTAAAAACTAATCAGTGCTGGATCACAAAGTGATCAATCTAATGATTGAAGCTTTAATAATTAATTACTTCTTAAAACAAAGTTTACTCCGTTACAAAATTTGGAACTTTACCTAAGAAAATGTATCTTATAAAGCATTCTTGGGCTTAATTAGACCAGACCATAAAACATAAGGGTCTTGTAAGTTAGAAAGAAAAGATAGCTCATGCCAAGTATACTATCAATTATCATGAAGAAACAGTGTGCCATTCAATATATAATGAAACGGTCTAAGTTGTATTTTATATTATCATGACGCAAAAAATAAGTTATTCCATACCGCAAAATATACGTATGTGTGAAACAAAGGATATTTTTATTGAAGACACATGCTAATTAATGAAGTTTGTTAATTGGCACGAGGCAGACACAATAAAAGCGAGGCCAGCTTGCCAAGCTTACAAAGATACAGGAATAAAATATGACTTTATGTATTTCTTAATGTAATGGTCCGAAGCTTTTATCCAGACAGTCATTGCCCTGCTATGTTAAGGATTTTGTATAGAATATATGAACTGTTTGGCATTCAATCCCATAGATAATCAAAACTTGAGCTCTATTGTCATGAAAAACACGAAACTTTGTAATTCATCATGATATTGTAATGCATTGCATTCATTAACTGTACCAGATGAAAGTTGTTCGAGGAGTTTCAATGGAATTCCATAAGTTATTGATGACCTTTTGATTTGACTCAACCTATGCTTTTTCTAATCTACGATCATTGATGAAAATACTAATCTAAAATCAGATCTTGATTAGCTCACGTTTTTAGAACTGAAATGGGAATGCAAATTGAAAAATAGGATTTTCAAGGGTGGTTGATTTGCAAGTTCGACGTGTGTTGCCAATTTCAGGGAATAATTGAAAAAGGCCACGAGACGAAGAACCAATTTTTTAGGATTTTTTGACAAAAGAATTCGTTAGGCGCCCCGCTAATAATCGAGTTTAGATTCATCTTAGATTCTGCATAATAACACTTTTTTAGTCTGCTAGTGATGTTTGTAAGGACGCTCATCCTAAAATTCTCCTTTGTTAGTAATCAGTTGAAGTGATCTGACATAATTCATTTGCTTTCCTGTGTAACCTAAACTTGAGCAATAAGTTTAAAACATATAGTGATGGAATTTGTTTGTCAGAAACGCAAAATGATCCTATTAAAATTATGCAATTCGATATAGAAAACTGTGGGAAATTAAAATTGTTATCTGAAAATAACTGATTTTGTTTCCTTTTGCATTTTTCATATTTTGTACCAAATTAATATACGCCGAATATACATAACGATATTTTTGTATTTTTGGTCAATTATTTTTGCTGCTGTTTCAAATTTTAGGTCCAATACAAGAATTAACAGAGAACATATTTATTTTTGCACAAGAGTATTTGAGTAAAAAGTTATTTTATGATATTTTGTTTTTTAGTGACTGGAGGTTGAACTACGTACTTCAATTTAAAATGCATTGACAATTTTAATGGTTAGTGACGAGTTTATAACACAGTGTAGTTCAAATTCAGGCAGTTAAGTTTTACTTTATGCTTTTACCTCATGCAGCTCTTTTAAGCACTTTTCAGAAAATAATTAACCAGACAAAGTAAATCCGAAATGAAATTAATAAAAAGCCACCAAAAAGAAAAACACGAACTGCAGGAAGGTCTCTCGCCGTTGAAAATATGGACTCTAATGAACAAATGGAATCGAAATTAAAGACTTATTAAATTTCAAGCAATTGCGGTCTAACAGTAAAAGAACTTAATCCTGTTCTTTGGCAAAAGAATTACATTGTTCATTAAAACTTACGATTAATTCAATTTGTTAACATTATTATGTGGTTCAAATAGAATGGGGGTATTGTTTGTTGATAGTTTGGTTTCTCTTGGTTTCATATTATAAGTGTAGTTAATTTATTGATTCAGATCATCTACCTTTTCAAAATGATTAATTAGCAAACACAATAAACGAGTTCTAATGAGCATAATGAGGGGTGTCTAGTAGAAAACAAGACAAACAGTTAGTAATCAAATGGTGTCATGCTACTTGTTACTCAATATTTTTTAAAACAAACGTTAACAGGTATTAAAGTAAATTTGATATAATGAGATACGATTTAAAGAAGTTCTAAGCAGAGACAAAAAAACATGAAATTTAAGGACTAAATTTGAATTTTTATTGTTCGATTTAATTGACTTTTCCTGGGCTGTTTATAATTTAATTTGGAGCTGCAAAACGGTGTCACCCCATCCTAAAATTATCCAGGCGAGTTTAAAGAAGTTTTCTTGTTACGACACTAATATTTAGTCCTAATTTTCGAAGAAGGGAGTTTCCTAGACAACTGATATTTACGGGAATAGCATTAATTTTATTGTAAAAGTTTTATTTCGTTATTTAGTAAACATCAGCAAGTGGGCTTGTTTTAACTTCATTCTAGATTTAATATAAATTTTAATTAAGCGTTTTTTTTGTTATGCATATAAATTGCGATGCAAACAGTTTAGTGAATAATATTTTGCAGTTAATGGCTCAAGCTCGTATATGAAAATTGTTTCATTTAAAGGACTTAATTGCAAAATGGCGATAATTCCCATACACTGAAGACATTTATCATGTCGTCGACAATGCAACCAGCGTTCTATTCCCAGAGCTGCTAGATAAATTAGCTAGGATTATAGGCTGTGCTAATTAAGAGACAACAAGCATTCCTCCACTGTTGGGTTTTATAATATTTACTCATTCATACTCTGCTAGCTTTGTTGTGAGCCTCTGTTTAATGTTTTAGAGATCCAAATTACCAGCTTCTTAGAATATCTCCCCTTCCATGCCATAAATAAAAAATTAAGTACAATTTGTTTTCAATTTGAAAGTAGTAATATTTTACTAGCGAGTATTCCTGTAAATGCATACATATTCTCTCGTTTATTAGTAAAATTTAACGAGGCCAGAAGTGCTCTACTGTAGCTAGCCGAACGTTTAAAATAGAGCATCACATAGCATGTTGTTTAATTAAAGGTATGCCAAAGTAACAAAACATAATGTAATTAGTATATATTCCGCAATGTAGACAGGCGTCGAATTTGAGCTAGAACCCTCTAGTAATAATAAACCCATTTTAGCGGCAACAGGCTATAAAACTTAAAATAGGGCCGATTTTGCAAGTGAGTAATTTGCAAATTTGTAATTGCACAGGCTGAATTGCGGTTTATATTATTAACAGTTCAGAAATCCACAAATTATGGCTACCCCGATTTGTCTTTCTGCACTACGACAATCCACCCCTTGTTCAAATTTTGATATCCACCGAGGGTAGGCTTGCACTAAAGAAGTTTGGGGCGATAGATATAATGGTGACGTTTTTGCCCTCGGGATTGTCAACAGGAAGGTAAACCGTAAATATTTAAAATCTGATTACATTTGTAACGAAATTTTCAGCCTAGTCCTTTGTAATTTAAAACTCGGTTTTACTTGATCGGGAAAACCTACGTGACCTAATGTAAGAAACCAAAAACTATTTTAAAACCTTAAAATACTGTTTATTTCTTAACAATTTGTTCGTTCTCTGGAATAGTGACAAATTCGCAAAAATGAACTTTTTGCACTTAAATCATCAGGACCAACGATACATTTGAATAATATTATATCTTTATTTTCATCTTTTAAAAAGTGATGTATGTCACTATTTCAGAAAATTAGCGTTTTGTTTGTCCTCTCTTTGCACAAGATAAGAAAATTAACGAATGTCGGTAAATTTCTGTTTAAACGATTTTCAAAACCTTTTCCTTACTATACTGGTTGGAGTTTCCTAAAAACCTCAAATTGTGTCTAGACAGTTCGTTACCATAGTCTGTGAGTGGCTGAGGTTTCATTTAAATCTCTAACTTTGTGCATGTTTCCATCCAAATGGAAAACAATTTAAACTGCTGTATGTAACGAAACATGTGTTCAACCCCATTGATTTCAAGGCAGCGGCTTTGTTCGGTTTTGTATTTGTTTTGATTTGGTCATAATGTTACATGGTTTATGTAGTAGCTAATTTAAATACAAGGAAGGTGGAAAAAGTAAAACAAATAGCGGAAATAACATTTTAAGGTAGTAATTTCCAATACATGTTATCCAAGGGAAATTAATGTCCGGTGGCTGCCCTTTGGCCGAAAAACAAACAGTGGAGTTTTACTAAACCAATATAAAATGTTTGCTCTGTAAATTTGTCAAGTTTATATCTGTCGTAAATATCGCTTATTGGCAATTCCTGTTGTTGGCAAAAACATTCCAAAATAAGAAATCACGGCCATACAATTTTATTGACCATTTCCCTTCCGATCAGTGATATTACCTTGGTAGAGTATTTTTTTATGTCCGTTTAACCCGAAAATATAACTTTATCCTAATGATACCCGCGCAGGAAACAAAAGGTAATTTATCAATATCGAGAGGTTTGTTTGCCGGGTTGGTGTCAAAAAGTTCCATCAGTAACTTCCATGCAAAGTGGCTTGGAGAGACATTCTCCACTGTTGAACTGTAAACATGTTTACTTGGCTTGAACATTGTTTCAGAAACTCTCCGAAACTTATAACGATCATAAAAGGCGCTAATGGAAAAAGTAAAAATTAAATTTCTAATCGTGTCCCCTTTTGCAACTAACGGGGTTAGGTTCCATGTTTTGACAAGTATCCCTCGCGCATAAATCAGGCTAACACAATTTCATTTAAAAGGGGGAAGCAAAATATCTTTGTGTGACGATCCAATTTATCAAATCCTTCGAAATTGATTGGGCTTATTAAGGATAAATATGAGCCGGATGGGCTTACACCTGAACGGCTAATTATAGTTGCGGTGTTGCTTGAACAGTTTCATTCAAACAACACCAAAACTGTCCTCCGATAATATTAAGTTTGCGTGTTCTAGGTGTGCCCAAAATAATTAAGACAAATCTCAGTACATTTTAATTCATTAGAAACTAACTACTGCGCCTTTTATTGCTACCCAAGTTAATTGGTTCAATTTTAAAAAACACGAAACCGAATATGTTTTCGTGAAAATTGGAATATCGAATTGCTTTTGTTTTATCCCTCATGAAAAATTCACCCTAGATCATGTCAGGATAAACCCAGTTAAGAATGGAACCAAATGGAAAACAAACCAGGCTAATTGGATAGCTTGTTTTTATGGCTAATATTTTGATTTTCAAAACAGCTAATTTAAATGAGACTTGCAGTCATCGAAAACAATAGGGTTATCATGTTTAGGGGTTTGTTGGAAATTTTACAGGCCGAAACGCAAAAAGTGTTAGAAATTGTTTAATTTTCAAACTTTAACCAAATTTAACCTCTGAACTAGTGCTATATGGGTGAGCTGTTAATAGTTTACTTCCTTTTTTAAAAGTAAGTCACTTATCCAAACAGGGGATCAGCCATTTCGCATGGAAACTATGCATTATACTTTGGAATTTTAAATGTCAGATTACACTTGAACGAACTCGGTTTCCAGTTAATCCAAAATGTGAAGTAAAGCCACTATTAAAACTTAAGCCGGATTTGGGGCATATGAACGGTATAATCATTAGTTGCTAACACCATTTTGTATATTTAATTTAGCAAAATTTAATATTAAATAGGAAGTTCAAAATTTTGATCAGGGTGAATACCATCATTTTCTCAGTAATTCGTGATTTTAACGCAATATTGTTTAGAACTTAATAATCCTATTAGGTCAGAGTCTTGAGATTCGTAATCCTTCGTCTAAGACGTCTAATGAGGTTGGTTTCTTGGCTAGCACCAAAGAGACAGCCAGAAATGCGATATGCAGAGATTATGCTTACCTAATAACTTAACAAGTAACGTAACGTAAGTTGTTCTCAATAGTAAAGCTACAGCTGAAATAAAAAAAAACCTATTCATTAGATGGTTCAAAGTGAAAACCGGTTGAGCAAATAAGACGTCCAAGTATACCTAGAAGCAAATTATATATAACTAACAGGCTCTATATTTACATATTGGATCTCTATTAAAACACTGCGGCTTTGCTAGACCAGCGGGAAATTTCGAATTAGTGGCCTGTGATAAGCAGTGAGATTGAAATCCGGTTCTGACTAAGTTAATCTTAGAGCTAAATCATGAACTATATCAAAAGCTTTGTAACTATTTTAGATAAAACGACAAAGGATCTAGAACAACTTTACTGAATAAAAAGAACTCATGATAAGTGGTGTTAATATAATATGATGCAGCCACACCAAATGCAGTTGCATAGTAGCAAACAGAGGTTTCAATATGATTTGCAGATATTAAAATTGAATGAAACCACCATTCTCTCAACGCTGTCTGCTATAAATTGCATCGGAGAGTTTGCAGTTTAATCTTCTAAGTGCATGTTAAAAACCTGAGAAATTCCATTCCCCGCTGTCTTTCTCAAATATACTGAATAAGTTAAGGTTACCTTATTATTACCCTTATGGTGCATAACTCAAAAGATTTCGAAGTAAAGAGTGAAAATTTGCGTGGTAACTGGTAATATTAATATTCCCGCTTCCGGGTTTAACTCATTTCAAATCCTGTCCGGAACCGATCATGGTGAGGTGACTAATTAATTGTTTGGCTATTTATGGTTTCATCACTTTATAAATATGTGGTGAATAATTCATAAAAGAAACATTTAGATAAAATGAGTAATCAGTAGAAAGGTTATGGTAAAAATATAAACATGATAATATATCACGATTTACTGGCAATAACCGTCCCTATAAATAAGCATGCAGAGAAAGCAAGTTGAGTAGCATTTAAAATAAAGCACCCCAGCTAAAAATTTATTATTTCCCAGATAGTTTCTATTTATTCACCTAGAGTATTTTTAGTTTTGTTCGATAACATACACGCAATTATGAATTTATAAATAAAGCTACGAATAATAATTAGTCGTTCCGTCAACTTAATTACCTGCAACATCGATCCTGCAGCAACGTAATTTCAACGACGTTTCAAAGAGGTAGACGAACTTACCGAAATGTCACTATTTGTCACAATATCTCCCTTGTGGTATCTACGCTTTCAAGTTTCTTTCATGCACCATTTGAGAAAACGACAAATGATATCTATTATTTGCCATAAATCACTCGTAATACCCTCCAAGCATTCTTTCTCTCTCCCAGTCTCTTTACAACCTTCGGACGTTTCTATTATTTAAACATTTACCCTAAATTACTAGGGAGACTCAATTTGCATAAAACCAATTATAATTTACACATTTATGGGACCAAGTTACAAACTTCTTAAAGCATCGTTGCTAAAGAAAATACCTAA
The DNA here is from genome assembly GCF_016097725.1 of Ips typographus. Lineage (NCBI taxonomy): Eukaryota > Metazoa > Arthropoda > Insecta > Coleoptera > Curculionidae > Ips > Ips typographus. The sequence goes on along the minus strand of NC_138437.1, from coordinate 7,045,161 downwards.
TGTTCTAAATTTTGGTGTAAAATTTAACAAGGTGGCTTTCATGATAATGAAACCCTAAGGGCCAGTTTTTGCTACAAATTTAATCAGATTTTAAAGACGCGACTTGGACCTTTCCAACAAACTTTCCAAAACGGATGAGATGTTACCATTATTATCCAACCAGGATCTTTGACGGCAAACCCTATAAATTTGTAATTAGCTTTATAGCTTCGCTGAACACTTTTTATCTGGAACTAACCTCATGTTTTACGGATATAATTTCATTAGTTACTTTTTAAGTTAATTAGCCGCCTAGAAACTCTTATAAGACACTTCCGTGAACTAAAAATCATTTAACAAACTTTCTTTTCGTGTTGTTACCTAAAACGTGATTTTTATAATACAATTAGCGCGACTTGTGTATTAGAGTAATTAACTTTTATATTTTTAAGTAATTGGCTTAAGTTTGATTCAACGACTTTAAATTAAGTAATCTCAATTGTAAATTACGTACAATTTAAATAGAACTAAATCGACCAAAATTGTTTTAAATTTGCAAAAGGATCCTAGAATTATTTTTTTCTAAACACTACCAAAATTTCAATCCTATTCATCATTATAACTAAAGTGTTTTTGACAATTTAACCTGTTGGCATGTTTAAAGAACTTTTATGGGTACATATTTTTTCCTGAAATTATTTGATTTTAGTAACCAAATACAATTTACTATTGTGGAGTTGTTAGTTGCTGGAGGCCACGCAGAGCAAAGCAATTTCCTTTCTATTGTATATTGAAACTAGCAATGTTGTGTTAATGAATTTAACGTCGGTTAATTTTCGTTGAGCTTCGCAAGCCATAACCAGCACATTCATTAAGAGTAGGTCAGTGACAAGGCGTGCTAGTTGCAGTTACGTACCTGTGGGTAACATAGAAAGGCGAAGCTAGCAATCCCTGTTAGCGCAAGCCTTCTCGAGGGTGCAATATTAAAGCTCAGCGATTCCGCGGTCACATATTTCATATTGCAGGAAATGACATTTCTATATTCGTTTGCTCAGGTATCGAATTTTAGCATTTTTGTTACAGTCTGGTGAATTTTCTATTGTTATTAGTGGCGTGTAAAAGTTTTGGTATAGTAACAAGTAAATTAATTGTTTCGGAAACATTAAAAAGGCTTTTGTCCTTAGGACCAGCCAACCCTTTCTACTCGAAATCCCCGCTAATAAATAATTGGTCCAAATTTAAAGTTCCAAAAAACCTTTCGATGGGCTTATAAAATAGGCCGGTTTAATACAATAAATTGCGGGGATTAGCTCCGGTTTTGTCCCAAAATTTTCAATGGAAAAGAAAAAGGAATTCCGTCCCCCCTAAAACTAAATTTATATTTAACTGGAGGATTATTAAACCGTAATTAAACGAAAATAACTGAAAGGTTTGTCGAGAAAAGAGACCCAATTCGAATACTCCCAGTTTTTTCTTTAAGAGCGGAATTTCCTGCAGGAAGACCGGTTCGGATAAATATTTAAATAAGGGTTCCAAGGCAAATATAGTAAAACGATTCCCTTCCTTGAATTGCTAAATTGTTGAATCGCTTGCTTTCACGTTGCTATTTTACACTAGTTTATTCTCGAGTCACCAATATAATAAAACTAACTTTCGCACCGATGAAACCACTTTACATAAAATGCCAGGCTGGAAAACACTTTCAGTGGACTATCGCTAAAAACCCACAAGATCTCTTCAGCTCTAATGGAATTGATTTTAATCCGTTCGGTTTGCTTTGGTAGAAATTTACCCGATCCCTATTACATTAAGTCCAGACAAAAATGAGCTTTCACTGGTGGCGGTTTTGACAAAATACGTTGATTTTCCAATTGTAATTTCTACAAACCCAATCATTGAATAGTAAATAGAATCGATAACGTTATTTCGGTGCTATTTAACATGTTTTCCATTAAGTACACAATGAGTTTCATTACCAAATGGGTACATTGTTCAAATCATCAGAAAGTTAATACAAGTCATTTTTTGGTTTTGTTTTAATTGTCATTATGAGATTTAAAAAGTAAAAATCAAAGTGAGAATTACAAATGACAACTGTAAAACTATGACATCATTGTGATTTTCTGCAGCTTCAAAATCTTGAAATATCGTAAGCGTTTTTATAATGGGTTTGTTAAAAATAACAGGAATTCAAACCACGTTACACTCTGAAACAACACTCATCGTTACCAATCAATCATCAATTACTCGATCAAACCATCGTTACGTTTCGTTCCAAGAGAGTTTGATCAAAGTTAATAACCGATTCCGGTGTGAGAATGGCTTTTCAGAGGTGCGAACGATAGTTTGAGTGTTGAGAATGCAAAAATAAAAGTTTGCTTAACCAGTTTCTGTTTCCTGTCTTTATTAACAACTTGGGTAGGGCTTGGTTTTAGTAAAATAGAGTATTTTTAAGGAAATTGTCAGGCACCCGCATTCAAAAGCATTTCAGGAGAATGCATATGCTGAATGTTGTAAATTAAGCATGAATGAGTAATAAATTTAATCCATAGAACACTATAATAATAGATCAGAGATAGTAACGGATTTAGCCGTTTGTCTGTATTAATTACATTGTTTACCTTATCTCTGCTTTAAAGGTTGGGCATTCAAAAATCCACCGCTATTCTGATTCAGGGCAAATCCGTTTAATTTCTGACCAGAAATTACAGGCCAGGGCCTCATATGTTTTAACTGGAAGGGTGTATTACATGGGAGGTCAGCCCGTTTCTACGGCTGCACTAAAATTAAGTTATAATTCAATTCCGAATCGTTTTCAGATGATTTAGATTGCAACTTCCCTTTCTAGAGCTAAAGCGATAGCGTGCAGAATAGCAGTGCGATTCATGATGTTACTACCAATAATCACTCACACTTCCTTCGATTCTAAAACGAGGTAAGTTTTAGAATCCGATTAGGGTTTCCACCCCCCAACTAATCCGGTGCAAGCGATGACAAACGCTGTGTTAAGACTTAACCTTTCTACGAGTCAACTGTATGTAAATTTATGGTGCACATTTTGCTAGATGGGAAACGCCGCTTGAGAAGGAAAGATATAAATGAAAAATATTGCGCCCAATTTCACCTGTAGTTTTCGACACAGTAAACGTTTCATCGCAAAACACCGAGGAAATTTCCTCCCCCGTTTACAAAAGTTAATACGTCAAATTTTCACTACAAGGACACCACCCATATGTACATAGTAAATTACCAGTTTCTCTGCTTTTATATTTTCTTCTACTGTGGCTGCTCTAAATCTACAGTCGAAACAACAGATAGTGCCATTTCCGGTTATATGTGAACATCTTTTAGATTCTATTGACTTAAACTCTACCTCCAGTATCCTCCTTGATGTTTTATGTCTGCTCTCGAACAAATTTATTAAATGAAATTCCGGGGTTTACTTTTCTAATTTAGCTGGATCCTTTATGTGTGTTCGGGTATTTATGTCGATCTCAATTTTTCTTGATGGATATCTGACCCAAAGCACTCAACCTTAAATTACCTAATTGAGCAAGCTAACTTTTCGTTTATGTTAAATGATGATTGAAGATCCGATGACGTATTGCTTTAAATGCTTTAGGCGAAGGATCCTTCAGAATGATTTGTTTCTATAAAATACACAATCATTTTTAGTAATGACTATAAATTGATTTTGATATTAATTGATCAATCAGACTGTCAGTGCAGATTAAAACCGAATTAGTTATTGGACTAATTGAAATAAGTCAAAACTGGACCAAAACAAAGTGAAAACCCATTTGAGGTAGGAATAAGTAATTTTCAGAAGTTTGGCATATTATTATATAAAATTATTCTTTTATTTCAACTTAAATGTAAAAGAGAGCAGGTTTTAATTACATCAATTTCAATACTAAAGCTTGTAAGCTGCACTGCCTAAGCTGCTTGTCGCGTAAGCTAGTTTAGAGAGATAACAAATTTGATACCTAAGTAAAGTGTCTTTAGAACATTATCTCACATCTTCCAATGATATTGGTTAATAATAACTGCTAAGGTTTGTGTTTATTGTATATGAAAGTTTCTGGACACGTGGAAAACCACTTGTGAAAATTAGCTCTAATGCAATGAAAGTCCTTCAGTAGTTAATAAGTTTACATTTGGACTATTTCCACTTTACACCACTTTGTGCAATCAATTTTAACAAAACTAAGATTGTGCAGTATTTGACAATTTTAATCAATATTCAGCGAACAAATTATTTGAAAACAATGTATTTTGTTTGCACTTCCGAATCGAACCACATAATATAGATAAAGTTTCCAACAGGACGATTTAATACCTAAATTGTTTTGGATTGACTGAACCTTTTCCCATTATGTTGTAACGTAATTGAAATAGCTTGTAAATAAATTACGTTTCTAAAGCATCTGATTTCCTATAAATTATTTTACCTTAAAGTTTCAGTTTAATTAAGGTCAGCGATGCAGGTTTTTTAGAGTAACTAATTAGGTTAAAAACAGTCTTAATAATCAAACGTTCGCTTCAAACTGTTAATCAATAATTTGTTTTGGCTGTCACTAAAGAAAAACACGAACATAACCGTAAAGCCGCAATTTGCACAGAAATGGGGAATTGAGCTTTAAGGGCCATTTTGCACACATTCGGTAAACACCAAATCGTGTCAAAAGGCTCAATAGTAAATTGGGTTTAACTTAGACCTTTGTGTACGATTTTTAGTACTTAATAGCCCAAATATTCGAATGTAAAGATCCTTTCAAAGAAATATACACTTAGAATTTATTTATTCGTCCCAAAAAAGTCCTGAAATATCAATAAAAAATTTAGGGTTAGGTGGTTCACATTACAAGTAGCCAAATATAATATATCTGATGCTAAAATTAATGATGCAATTCCGAATTTAAATCACCTGCATAATTTCAAATGAGTGTCAGTAAAAAATATAAATAGTAGTCGTTAAAAGTTGACGCGTATAATATATCAGGGGACTACAGGACCAAATTTTAGCAAAGTGGGGCAGAATAGTCTAGAAAATCATTTGCGTGGAATTTGAACGAAAACTACACAGCGACTTGAAATTTATTGCCGTTAAATGACGCACGCCATTATAATATAAAAGGGCAAATTTCGTGGTTTTAATGAGTTTATGTTTAATTACTTCCTCGCACTCTACTTCACCATTACTTATAAGCAAGTTTAAAATAGTATATGATTTTCCAACCGGAACTAGTACGGGAATAATATGTTTCACTGTGTTTAAATAAATCTGCGCTGTTTACTCCCTTTTATTAAATTAAAATAATTAAATTCGTCACGAAAGATTCACATACATGCAGGTCGTTAATTTACGCCAGAATTACGTTTCCGTAAGTTTGCTGAGAAATGTTTTACCTAAAAATATTGAGTAATTTTATAGAACAGTTTTATGAAACATTGAATAAACAAACTTTTAATATTATTAAGAAATCAAAATTGACATGTACCTACTAATAGGATGTTAGCCTATAGTGTGCAAATTACAAACCAACATGGGAAATACCACAACTGGACGCAACGTAGCGCAATTTGCGTAATCGCTCTAACGTCCAATCAAATTAGCACATTTCAAAGTTAGGAAGTTCACGTCCAAACTGTGAAGAAACGACATATTATGGAAACTATGGGAGTTTTAGCAACCGATCTGCTAATATTTTCTCTTGAATAGCTGGAATTGCTGTAAACTCGTTAATAAAGTTGACGTGTTTTAAATATTAAGTCAAACCCCTAGGTTTGTTCAGGAATTTTGAAACTAGAACATAGCGACGCTGATGGTAATAATCTGATTACTTGCACAACTTCGGTTACCTTAACAGTTTAGTTTACAGTTAAGGAAGACGGGAGCGACCAAGGAAGATTCCCAAACTTGGTATAAACGCCAACTTTAAATTATAATTTAATAATTACAAGGCAAACAACGGAAGGTACTTGATCAATATATTTGAGTTCACTTATTAACTTATGGGCTTGTGATTTAATAGGCGGAATAAGCCTATTTTGTATTCCCGCACCTGCAGAAAGCAATGAATGCATAATTTGCTAATAAAAAGAATATACGAAACAAACACAACAAGCTTGTAAAATGCTATTTGAACAGTCGGCCATTCACATCGAAAAATATCTCGAATATCGGGTTTTGGATCTCTATGGCCTCCTAAAACAGATTTTACACCGAGTATGTATCCTCAATTTTCATCTATTTGCTATAAAATCGATTTTTATTACCGCTGGACTTATGCTGGCCCTAACCGTGTACTGCAGAAACGAGTTCACTCATATTTTAATAGCATTGTTAACTTTTCGTATGCTGCTGAAAATTGTTTTCGTGATTTCCAGCTATGAAGGAAAGGCGAAAAGCAATTTCCCCTGCTGAAAATTGTCTTTTTACTTTTTTAACGTGACAGTCCATTAAACTGCAACATAATTATCGGCTTCGACTAAATTACTGGATAAAATAACGCACATCCTAGATTCCCATTAGATCAATTTAACATAGATTTTCAAATCCACCCATAATGCTGAAGGGCGGAAGAACTCAATTCCATTTACATATAAAACCGATTTTGCTGTATTTCTTTTCGGTTCTCGGCACTCTGTTAATCGTCCGTAGTATTAGGCTTATAAATTTAAATTTCATTCTTTACTATTCTATTTCACTTTGCGGCCACTATAAAAGTCTAGTATATTGCCAGTTAAATTACAATAAAATAGGAGTTAATGTCCAAATTTCACTTTTTTCACTTGGTGGAAAATTAATATTATTTTAACGTAAAATCCTGCAAAACTGATTTGTTTCGTTTTTTAATTTGGTTTTGGTCTAAAATACGCAGGGTTACTATGGATATCTGGTGTTAAAGATACAGATTTGGTTAAATGGCAGAAAAGTTGCGTAAACATGACCTTAATAGAATAACATTTAGGAAACGTCCAATTTTTTGATTTTTGAGATATTTTGAAAATAGTTCATTTTGTGATTTTTGGTTTTATTTATTTGTGACGTTGCTATTGGACTTAGATAAAAACTAATGACACTTCTCCACAGCAACTTTTTGACCTTAAATTAATTTTATTATTTTTTTTAACTAAAGATTGCCAAACTTAAAAAAAAGGACAAAAAAATCAGTTTTTCCACCAAAAATACAATAAAGTAAAAATAAAAAAATCAAGTTTCATAAGCAATACATTTTCAGAATCTAACATAAAAACCCAAAAAAATTAAGTTGATTGTCTAAGGTATAGTTAAACATCCATCTACAGTTTAACTGTAAGATGTCAATTTTAATTTTACGACTTTTGGTTAACTCTTTCAAACTTCCAAACAGCCTTTAAATAGTAGTACAAATATATTTTTTAAACTTTGGAGTAAGTTTTCATTCCCAAAAGTAGCTCTTTATTATTTGAAAAGTGTGCAGAGCTTTCGGACTGAAATCCTTTTTAAGTAGGATAATGCGGAGTAAGTGCGTGCGGGCTATTAATTACAAGAGTGATATTTAACATGAAACAAATATAGAAGAGTTTTTATGCTTTTGACCGCAACCAAAAAGAAAATTTTCAATCTGAAGTATTTTTAGTCTTTATTGTAATGGTCCAAATTGCGTTTCAACAAAAAAATAGTTATTTTAGTATAACCCTTTTAAATATCAACTCTTTGATGAGTTTTATATATTACTCAGGTGAATCGCGTTTCTGAAGTTGCAAAGACATCAATCTCAACAACAATTTAAATTAAATTAAGTCCTGACAATCAATCATTGCGAAGTTCCGTAAAGAAAGTTATTTGCTCTATATTCAGGTAAAATATTAACTCCAGAAGTTTGGTTCCACATTTGAAAGTTTTGTCATTTATTATTCGGTTTATAACAATTGTGTTTAAGAATGCAATATTGTAGAAAGAATCCTTTTCCTAGTTTCGGCGGCGCTATATATAAATCGTCCTGGAAGTTATAGCTCGAGAACTGATTTGTTATCCTGTAGGAGAGAAATTCCGAAAATAAAATAAAAATCTCGGCTCTTATCTGAAGCATTTCTGCGGGATTATGTATATGTGGTTTAACACTACATTAACCATTGCGGGAGAGTGCACACAAAGTGCATAATAGAACCGGCAACGCTTGCTCTAAACGATGTTGCCAAAGGGCTCTGTTCGGTAGAGCCCAATGTGTTTTAATTTACATTGCGACACTTTTTGCTACTACCTCAATAAAACGATAACACCAGGGAAGTTCCACAGTGAGAAAGCGAAACTTAAACTACTTCAATTAATACAAAGAGTAAGAAATTATTGTCCGTGACTATAACTTGAACAATATTTATTTTGTGACAGCTCTTAGCAAATGCTTAAAGTTTGGCAGTTAAGAAGGAATTTATGAGTTTTCTCGCTCTAAAGTTAAAGCCGAAGGTCAAACTGGAAAGTTCATATTTCAAATTTTCCTCTAAGTAACAAATTTTAATTATGCTTCACTGAATGGTGCCGTTAACTGTTCATTTAAACTTCTCTGTCAAAAACAACCCCTTTCACAGCATCAAGATCAAACGATGTTGTTTTCTATGCAGGCATAACGGTAAAGGACGTCTGGACTCACCTAAAATAGAGGAAACTCAATTTTAGTCACAGTTAATTTAACAGTGACATTTTAAAAATAAAATTTAACCTGCAAAATGGTGCATAACACAATAGAAAATAAACGCGGATTGCATGTTCCCCTGCAATAAAAACCCACCGAGGTTTTAATAATTATGGAAAGCAATTAATTGCAACAGTCACTTGCTGACTTCGATTTCTCGGATAAACACACTAAATCTAAAGCCAGAATCGATAACTCTATGAAAGCAACGAAACCCTTCAAACAATATGTTATTATTCGATATGCATCCCTCAATATCCTCGCCTCCTACATATGTATGTTTACCATTTCACCTTGTTTTCTATTTTGGCAGCCCGAGGAAACCCTATCAATTCAATATTAAAACGAAGACTTACCAGTTTTGTTTTTCAGACCCTTTTACTGCTTCCTAAATGCAATTTGTAGCTCCCCGGAAGAATGAAAGATTCCTTTTCTCACTTATTTGATTCGTTAAAAATTCAATTTCGCTTTATTTTCAACTTTACACAACTCGGCAACCAACCCTCTTGCCGGTGCTTAATATTATATGCTCGGAATGTTCGAATTTCAATTCAGCATAATTACTCTTTCTTAATTTAACCGATGAAGTTATAAGTATTATACGTAAGTTTACTAATAAACGGTTAAATCCTGTAAGAATTGCAACAAACCAAGTAGGATAAAATTTCCTGAACTCAAAAATTGAAAAATAAGCAAGCAATGTCTTGTAGCAGCAAATCATTCTTTAAACTTTAAGTGAATCGAAGGTATAGACAGAATTTTGAACCAAAAGTAGCAAAGTTTATTATTATTCATTTATTGGGTATTGCTTTCTTCTTTTGACTAAATAAATTTTAGTTATTGAATCCTCATTTTCTCTTAATAAGCTTTAATATACATTGTTCTAATAGAAAAATGGCAAAAATATGTAGGTATACAGGGTGTTTTACGATAAATTAGTCATATTTTCTGGTTTGATTAAACGTAAAAAAATATTACTTATGATTGAGTCTATAAGTGTTGTAAATGGTACAATTCTTATAAGAAAAAAAATTTTGGTTAAAATATAACCCAGTGTTTTGGTACCATTTCTTCTTCCTTTTTTTCATTTAGTAAAAAATGAAGCCAAAACTCAGAACTTAATCAAACTGAATTAAAACTTGCAATAGTCATAAGTGTGACGTAAAAGTCGTTGAACAGACTATAGTTTAGGTAATAATTTGATCATTATTGATCGGAAAAAAAGGTACTTTACTTTATGAATTGTTCTGGATTTAAACATAATACAACTCTAATGAACGTTTAAAAAAATGATTCAGTATATTGCGGGACAAAAATATAGCAATGGTTGATTAAAAAAAAATTTAAAAAAAACAGCCCGAGGATGAAAAACTGCGGTGTATGGGCCTGAACGAATTTGGAAAATGAAAGTGAAAATAAAAGTCGTTGAAAAGCATTTGGATGTTTGACAATGTGGGTTGAGCTATAAATTGCAGGGGTGAATATAGGGAAGCAAAGGATTCAATTTATTATTTATGGGAGCTAACATAACATATCACAAGTAATATAAAAAATATTTTTCAAGGGTTGGAGGACTTATAGCCTATTTTGCATGATCGTGTCCGCACTTTATCACGAAGATCTCGATACCCCATGATATGAGCGGAGGGCCGAAATTTCCTAGTTTGGCATAAAATCTATATTTCGAAACACGCAGAATTGATACCAAACATATGGTGCAATGGTCGGGGCTTACGTAAGATATGACAGATATAAATTGTATTTTAGATAAATGAACGCATTTTTATCCCACACGTTTCATATATTTATCAAAGTAACTATTAGTTTTGAGCAAATGGTTTAAAGGTTTACGGCTGGCGTTACAATCTATCGGAAAATTTATTTTTGTTGTCTGTCACTGAAAACCTATTATTAAGTGGAAATGGTCCGAACTAATCGTTGGTTCATTGTTGTAACTGTTATTTGACGGTTAAATTGCAGTTTGCGCCCAAAAAACGATATAAAACTGTTCCTCCATTAAGCACGATTTTCTTTGTAACATCGGCACAAATGTCAAAAAGCAAAACTACTAAAAGTCTCTAACTAGCTCTAAATATATGCGGACTTGGAAAAATCTACAGCGTTCAAACTGTTATGAACGAGGTTCGGAAAACTTGCCAAACCTTATATTTATTTATGACCTAGGAAAGTTCTCCGAACTCCTGTTTCTTTTCTGACATGCTAATGAAATTTCCATTAGGTGGAAAATTCGCTTTTGGTCCAGCCATTATTCTTTCGTGCTTAACAATCCATTGCCAAACTTTACAGAATAATAAAATACACAAGTTCAGTCATTGTATCAAACATTTCAGTGTAATTAGGTTTTGTTATATGATTTAGCAATAAAAAAACACCCATCATACCATATCTGTATTTAATGAATAAAAATTAAATACAATAAATAAAAAAACTGACAAAAATTAAAACGACACTAGAACACATCCAGATTGTAAGGCCTCCAGTACCAGAACTAGCTTCAACTTCCATCGTTCCATTCGTCTTGAAGTCCCGTGGTTTATTGGCAACAATCATAAATTGGTACCACAAGTAAAATGATACCAACACCAAAATTATGATGGCAAAAGTCCGGAAGTACCTCTCGAAATAGTAATCGACATAGCAGTACACCTCTTCAAAGAATCTTCTAATTCTCGAAGTCTGATGGCTGGGTGGTGTTTGAAGGAAGGTACTTGTTTGAGGTGGTTCCATTTCCCTTTGCAAAGCGCTCTCTTCTCCGTTGTGTTCTTCAAAATCACTGTCACACATTTATTACTTATGATTTTTCTTGAACTGTTACAGAAACTTTTAGAATGCAAATGATTTAATGCCAATTAGTAGCACAGGTACCAATGCGTTGTGTTGGTTATGACCATTATTGAGATATGCACTTTATCGTGTTAAATGGGCTATTGTTTTTTTGTGTATGTGATAAGCTGGAATACAGTCATTTAGATCGAATTGGTATGCAACAATTGCTTACACATCACTTTAATTTGATAGCATAATTACAATCAGCGCAAAGAATGTTCTTAAACATTCCATAAGTTTACATACTACTTTGTTGTGCAATGATGAGTCAAATTAATAGTGTAAAGGTAAAAAAAAATGAAGAAATCAAAGAATAACCCCTTTGTTTTGTACCTAACTATAGTTAGACAATATTTATACTTACCTTGGTTTTTAAAGAAAAGTGAGGTGAGAACTATTTTAATAATAATGACTTTTGAGTCACACTATTATCATTGTTACAAATTGAAATAAAACAACCAAACCATAATAAATTACAATGTATTACCAAAGCCAAATAAAACATTACCAAATTCATTATTATTTAACTTAAACCATAACATACTACAAATTTCGGTACATCCTAATAACGTGAAACCAAAAAGAGTACATCAGCATACCAATGAAAAAGGCCACCACCATATGGACAAATTCTTGGTTGTTATTCAAATGGTACATGATGTTGATCTCATTATAGTACACTCTAGTGATAGCAGGATACCTTTTATCTAGCCGGTACTCAATGGAAACATTTAGTGGTTGCACAGCGAAGAAGTAATTGCGGATCACCATCTCATCAAAGGAATTTATAAAGAAAAGTATTGGAGGAGTTTCCGCTTGATCTTCATTGGAAGTGTTGTCATTGTGATTCTCCATGTTAAAATGTTGACTACAGCAATTCTCGATCAAAACTAACTTTAATGCAGCTTTATATTCCCTGGTACTCACTGCTGATTTTACTATAATCAAAATTAATGGCATTGTTTTGCCAGCTCTGAAGTTGTTGTACTATCCAAATAACAATGTGCCCATTAAAGTATTGATAACATAAATGCTTTTCTCAATATGCATAACTGATAATATTAACAAAAACACACAATGCATGTGTTTAATTAAATTTTCTGTTGGAGTTTCAAAAACGATAGATTACAGACCGGAAATTTACTTTTCATGTTTCACTTAACCCTTTCGACTCTGTTTTATCTGGGAATGTTTGTAAATATTGAGAGGTTTATGCTTTTAGCCAAAAGCTTTTCTACACCATCTTGAGCTGAGATTCAAATAAGATGACTCAGCCGTATTTATTTTTTAGGCATGTTTTGAAAAATGGTTACAAACATTACAAATGAAAGTAATAACATAATGCCACAGAGGGTGAAAAAATATATTTATTTTCCGTTCCGTTTAATAATAAATCATTAATATGGTTTGTAAACTTGATTAATATTCTCGAGCATTATGGAAATAAGGATAAAAGAAGAACCTCGATTATTACCGGGAATTGGGTTATATAATTCTATTTCAGAACTTTGGGTCTTCTGTACTTGCTTTAGGGAGGGAAATAAAGCTTCCAATAATATTTTATGCTTCCGCATCTACTGCTATATTAGAGACGTAAAACTCGGGATGAAACGACATTTTTAAGGAATGAAATTCCTATTTTAGCTATCAGAGTATAGATCACATCTAGTTTAGTGCTTAATCTTTGGTTCTGCTCGAGGTCAGTTACAAAGTCTTAAAGAACAAAAGCCAAGGGATATTACTGTTAATAATGACTGTTAAATCTTCCATTTGTAGTTTTGTACGTAGTTACCGATAAAAAGTGACAAACTCAGGAGGGTGAGAAGCGAATGAGATGTAGGGCATTAATCTAGGTATAAAAAAAAGACATAAACACACCCTCTATTTCGTTAGCTTGGAAAACAATTTCTAGTTTTCCGGGAAAGAAGCTAAAAACAGTCCATTTAAGGATCGTCTTAGCTCTCCCTTTTCTTCTACTATACCGAACCTCCTTTCCTTTGAACTGCGGTCGAAGTACTTGTCAGATATCGGAGGGTGCGTGTATGTGTACCCTTTAATACCAATTACAGAGAGCGCGAGAGCCTTTATTAAATTGATTTTTCGAGAGTTTTTCCCTGCTTGAAAGGGTCCATATCGTGTGGCCGAAGTGATCGTTATTTATTATATGGAACCAAGGATTTCTAGAAGGGAATTTTTTCAAACTTCAGCACAACATACAAATCATTCAAACTGTCCTAGTTCTACATGTTCTGGCGTAGACGTTGCTTGTTTCAATTTTCCGCTCAATTTTATTTTATGCATATAGCTTTATTCAAATCATATTCTAAAGAAATCTTTCGAACCTGACTATGACAGGTCTCCAATATATCTGAAGGTGTTTATATTTCAACGTAATGAACCTATTTTCCTTTCAAAGCTTCAGGGACAATTCCTTCTTTTCTAACTTCAGTTAAATAAATACTAAAAATGGCTGTTTAGAGAACAATCATTTAGGTAATGCCAAGCAGGAATTTAAGTCTACAGTGGCAATAAAAATTAAGGGCGTTAAAAAATTCAAGCTCTAAAAATAAAGCATTCCAGTGATTCGAACGAAAACCACAAGGCTTTAACCCTAAACTGTTATTTGCTACAACACATTCTGGATATTTTTCCAGTCGACTCTCACGGAAATTCTCGTTTCCGTGTCACAGTAATGTTTCCGACAAGGTTTGAATAATTTTAAGCCTAAATTAGAGCAGACCTCAAATTACAGCGTATAAAAATTCTTTATTTTATGGTTCTACTTTATACCGTTATTACTAGCTTAGTGTTATAAAGGAAACTGTAATTTTACAGGAATTGCCTTGCTAATGTCCACCACTTGCCCGTAGGCTTTATGTAATTTCTTTAAAAATTGAGAAACAACACCTTGTTTTTCACTTTCAAAATTAATTTTACATTAATACTATCAATCGTAATTTTTATAAAAAATCGTTTATTTTTTTAATAAACAATTCAAAGTATTTTGCTTCAATTAAAATACAATTATAGTTACAAGCATAAAGTTGAAATAAAACATATATCATGCTCAAACAATGTGTGTTACTAGAAAAAGCTAAATTGCGCTTTTTAGAGAAGAGTAAAATTTTTATGGTAATTTGAAGTTTCGTTATTTAAAACACAAAAAGAGATGAAAAATTGGTTATTACTTTTGTATAGAGAGCTTTATATTGGGAACGTATTTTTCATATTTTTTGACCGACAGTTTAAATTGCTGAAACTCTAAATTGCGTTTCACAAGTGTGGACATTATGGAAATTTTGCCATTTAGCATTGTATGTGAGGGAAACCTTGTTAGTGCTCTTAACAAAAACAGGAAATTTGCATAAAAAGTAAATTTCCATTAAATTAGATAGAAGTTGTCAAAAAAGTAGTTTTTTTTTTTAAATTTGACAGCTGTCAAACATTTTATAGTTATGTTACTCGGTATACTTTTCATTTGCTTTATGTACTTTTTCGTAATAAGCAAGAGCAGAATTTGTTATCTTACTTCTCTTACTGAAAGATCCCTGATGAGTTCAGCTCTATTAAGAAAGTATCGTCATAATTCTTAACTAATAACTAATTTGTCTCGGCTGGGAGGAAAAAACTTTTTATTAATTAATATTGATGATTTGATTGATTATCGTAAATATTGTAAGACCAGACAAACTGGGGAATCTTCAATTTAAAAATGTCTGAACTTAAATTATGCACCGACACTTTCGTTTATGCATGAAAAGAATGAAACTGAGTGGGAAATGCACAGAGTGTTTCCAATTTTATCTAGAAAATTGTAATACCCTGGAAAGGTATTTTACCACATAAAATAAGTTTCCATTTTCACATAAGAAGAAAGCACCAATCGATCGGAGCCAATCATGTATCGTTTCAGCTTGCAAATAGCTGGAATTCGTAGTGAGCTCAAATGGCATTAAAGCGAACTGGTTTGATGATTGTTTCACAAACAGAATGTCGGCTACATTCGACGAATTCCGGAATCTATTAGAAACTATTAGTTGTGTATACAACTTTGCAATATTTATTTTTGCTGAGTAACTCAATCAAAAATTTACATTCAAACTTAATTTGCTGAATTGGTGGCTTTATTAATTTGAAACGAATTTCCTGATAGAAGTTAGAAGCGACTGAAAATCTGAAATCCATTTCCAACTCAATTTCGGTTTTAATTGGCATTATCATTTATTTTCACAGTTTTACATTGAATCTCTCTCAGGTAATATCAGAGCAACTCGTTTTTAAATTGGTCTATGAAAGCTTAACAAAGCTGGATGGTCTGGCAAATTATTGCCCGTTAATATTCGCGTTAGGTCAAAAAGGCGGTTGTGCTGTTTGGTCATATATAGAGCATATTATTTAGAGTTAAATCTACGTTTTATCAGTTTGTATGCAGTTTCTTTTAGATTTTATTTGAATGCAGCAAACCCACGCCACATGCAAGCGAATCAATGACTGCTAAGTGCATTTTAGCCAAGTACTTCGTATACAGCGTTATTGCATTTAAGCCCTGTTATTCTTACTCTCAATGCTCTACTAACTTCAAAGAGGTTTGACTCTGAATTTTCAGTGCTAACTTCTATTTAAAATATAATTTTAAACATCCACGTACACAACAAAAGAATTCTCCAAATATTGGGAAAAACTGGTGATGGGGAAAAATCGTTTGACCGTACTCCCAAAGGGAGAAGGTTTATTATAAAGTCTTCTTAAATTGACTTTGCGAGTAAGTTAACGTTTAAACTTTAGTATTTTTATACTGATATCACTTTGTGGCTCATTTTGTTGACCTACTTAAAGAGGGTGAATAATTTAGGTTCATTTTTGGATGGTAATTTAACCATGACTGTGCGCTTTACTTAAAGAGACTAAAAAATATAGAAAACTCTGTACTACAGTAAATTGAATTAACATATGGTCCTTCGAGCAGGAGTATTAGTAAAGACTTTTTAAAATATTGGGGTGCATTTGGGCGGTATTTTTTAAAGCAAATATTGATACACGATGTCGTTGAACTAAGCTCGTCTGTTCTCCGTAGCTCTGTTTGTAGAGGTTTTAAATTCAGTCGCTAAAAGAAAACAGTCTGAGTTTTGATTAAAATAATGAAACGTCTCCAGTATCGATTTCCTGTCGTTCAAAGTTCTTAATTAAAGAACATGACAAACATATTTATAGCTTAGGGAAGTCTTAGAATTATTATGCAGGTATGCAGCTTTAAGATTTACTCCAATATTAGCAAAGACTTTTGATGATTAAAAGCTTCGTTGGATCACGATATAATTGAAGTTCAATTGATTAGCAATCTTGTTCAGGTGAATGGTTGTTCAAACCATGTCACTTGAACATCAATATAGAACTGAAACTTGTTTACAGCTGCACTAGTGCCGCATGTAGTGGCAACCCTGTGTGTGAAATCAGCATACAAATACTATTAGTCTCCATTAGTGTCTTCAGCCGTTGATTTGTAACTAACGTTGGCATTGCTGCAAAAACAACATTATACTTTAGTGAAATGCGAGACTGACGAATCAGCGTTTTATGTCGTCGAAGAAAAGGCAATTTCGTTTAGCATTTATTTCAATTCAGGATTGTTTTCGCGCTTTGAATGTGCTGCTTTATAGTTAGTTTTGGCGTATTAACAGGACAAAGAGCCTCACGCCCAGGACTGAATAATATAGTCTTTTCTTTAAATTTTCCCAACTTGTTTTGCAGCTTACATTTGGGACACAGCTTTCCAAATTAATCCATAATCTAGGCAAGAGCTTCTTTGTTTCGTGCTACAGTAAATTAAAAAATTCTGCCACAAATTCTTTACGCAAACTCATTTGTTTCATGTAGTACACTGGATTGAGTTAATCAAAAACACGCTCTCAAGGACATGAAAAATGCTTTTCAATATCAGTTGCACTAGATTTTTATTAAATCCGCCTGAAGCTCAACTCAGGCGAATATGTTTCGGCTTTCTGTGAGCTGAATGTTTGAGTAGAAAACAGCATTGCACAATGAGGTTTAACTTATCACTTTGACGCTTGATGTGTCTGCTCAGTTTAACTTTCAATCATTTCAAAATATCAAAAGTTTTTCTAACATCTGGTAACATCCCACTTTAATCGTGGCACACGAACCTCAAGAACGCCCAAATGTCAAAGATGCAACCGGAATCAAAGAACCAATATTCCTTCGCATTAGATGCAGCTTTTCGCTTTTCAAACGTCAGATCTCGGCTCTGTATTTATAATTGAAGCTTGGATCGCTATTTCCTATAGCGGGACTATATCCGTTTAAAATTGCCTTGGGAAATGTCCAGAAGCTTGGTTGAAAATTTAATATACCACAGATTTATAGTTGCAATATTTGGTATCACTTTTGAGTCCCACACGCACATCTCCAGCTCATCTTTCTACATACTTATATACGACAATGTCGCCTCAAGAGCGGAATGAAATCAATTTCTCGACGGTGTCTGTACACTTCATTTGGTAAGAATGTGTGCGAATCACAAAGTCAAGGCGGAATTAAATAAACTGAGCAACAATGGGAATGGATGTACGAGAATTTATCTTAGTTTCCACAAACCTGAAAAATATATAAATGGGACATTGACTTTGCGACTGAGGTTGGCGTGAAAATAATATCTTTTGAAGTTTCAACAAAATATAATTTATAAAGTCGTGGTTTTTCATTTTGCTAAACGGTGTGAAATAGTTAACTGCAAAAGGTTACTGTGTAGTCTCTGAAGTTAATCACGTGATCTCATTGAAGATACTTCGATTTCTTTCAAGGACTGGCCAACTGTTGACGGTGGTCTTCAACCCAACACATAGGAAAAAGAAATACCAGCACTCTTTAGAAGACATTGGAAAAGATTTAGTGTACTGCTTATCTGTACAAAAACATATTTCAATCAAAACTATTAATAAGACATAGAGTCACCAACATTCTTGACAAATGACAATAAATTAAATGTTTTGTATACTAAAATTACTAACCAGATTGCTAAGACCAATAGCATGCTTATATTTTTTAGAAATAAGGAGAAATTTCACTTAAGAAGTTTAAAAAATATTATTGTAGCCAGTTTTCATAGTTTCCAGACAAACTAAAAGACTTTAGTTTTGAAAATTGAATTAGAAAAGATAAACATTTCAGAAGCTTAAAAATTGTGTTTGTAACCAGTTTTCATGCAAATCGAGAGACTTTAATACTAAAAATTGACTTGTAGACATAAAAACTACTTTTTCAAGAATTTGTTACTACAAATTCATACATTTAAACCTTAAAAATTGACTTGAACCCCAGAATGTGACTGAACTAATGAAAAGTGACATCAGAAGCTTAAAATTTGCATTTCAAGTAAGTTTTCATAATTTGAAGACAAATTTCAATATTTTAGTCTTGAAAATAGTCTTAGATGCAGGACATTGACATTAGATTCATGAAATTTGTCTTGAAAACGAACTTTTCGTGCTTTTTACTTTGCTTTTCATTTTCTTCGAATTCTGGACTATTTTTAGTGCTTCAAAACTGCTTTCAGCTTGGAAAATCGAGTTTCAAGACTATCTTCACCAAGTTATTGACATAGCAAACTAAAAAAACAATTTTTACATTCTTCATAGACTTAAAATGGCATTTCAAGCTTTGTCACTATTAAATCGACTTCTAGACACCTCAGTGCTAAAAATTCGGATATTTCTTAATAAACTAGACGGTTTTTAGTGCCTCAAATCGAGATTCAAGACTATCTTTACAAAGTTTTTGACTTATCAGGCCTAAAAACCAGTGTGTCCACTGACCATAATCTTGAAAATGTTATTTCAAGCTTCTTCACTATTAAATTGACTTCTACACTCATAGGTGCAATAAATTGTAGCACCTCTAAGAAATTCAGACTGTTTTTAGTGCTTTTTAAGACTGAAAAATCGAGTTTAAGACTATTTCCAAAAGTCAAGTTTCTTCAGTAATGAAAGTAAAAAATGTTGGTACCAAATGCTACAATAATAGTCTTGAGAACTAATTTTTAGAAATAAAATAGTCCGAAAATTTAATTTACTTCTAGACTTGTTGTCCAGTCCAGAAAATGAGTTGTACACCAATTAAAGTCTTGAAAATATACTTTTGGACTCTCTTTAGTCCTAGTAAGGTCCGTTCTAGCATTAAAAGTCAACTTTTATACTATTTTTAGTTGTAAAAAATGAGTTTTATGCACAATACAATGTTTGTCTTGATTTCCGGACTTTTTTCAGCCAGTTTCAGACACTCAACCAGGATGGCAGTCCGAGAAAGCGAATCATAAGACCATTCCTAATAGTAAAAAGCAAGTTTTTAGACTATTCAGTACAAATTTTGACTTTCACAAGTCTTGTTCAGTTTTAAACTATAAAACGATTTTTTAAATTGAAATTTGGAGGACTGTATCTTCCTTAGGAAACGTTTTTCAGAAAAATGACATAATGCAAGTCAACTTATTTTTTGATTAGCTATCAAATGGTGAATTATTGACACTTAAAACTAGACCACCCTGTATATACAGGGTGTCCCGCGAGGTAAGGGACAAAATTTTACTATGTGTTCTTTAGGTAAATTTGAGTCAAAAATGTCCTATAAATATGAGTCCGCAAGTGCTTCCTTACCAAGATATGATTTTTTTTTAATTTAATTATAATAATAATTATCTCTAGTATATTAAGAAGTATAAAGAAACATATGAAGAGTTAAGTGTACGTAGAGAAATCACCATTAAATTTTTCACGAAAATGAAGAAAATTACATTATAATGACTATCTAGCTTCACTGAAATATTTTGTAACATTTAGAGATGACAGACTCATAGCACTAAAAGATAAAAAAGGCTGCAATTTTACAGTGACAAACACATTTGTCATATAAAGCATAGTCAGTCATAGTTTGATCTCTCGGTCAACCTATTGTGTCTTCGAATCAAATAATCGTAAATCTGTAAGGAAACATGAAGATCTATAGTTGCATGTTGGCTTTAGAAAGATTTGTAGGAAACAAAATGAAGTGAAACAATCTGCGGAAAGAATTCCTTTGCCAAACCCAAATCAATTCAGGACGATTTAACTGAAAAAAAATTGCTTTAAATTAAGTTTGGTTATTTCGGACATGTGCACTTATTAACACGTATTTGAATGTATCGGAATTACAGTTGATTAAACGAAACTGCGGACGTGTTTTCCAACATGGTCATAATCCAGAGAACTGTTGTAAATTAGTTTTCAATTTTGAAATCGCTGCCGCCTTCTAGGTTTTGGCATTGCGCCAGGGTACGAGTATCCCGTTTTCTGGACTAAAATGTATGTGAGCGGTTTATGCGACATTTTCAATAATGACTCGCCCTGCACATTTCGGGCACGCCTCTTTACGAAACTATTTGTTTTGACACTAACTTTTTTGATTTATACCTATTGTTGGGGCTGAACTCTACGAGATTGATTTTCCCTGTTGGTCAAGGATACCCCACGTTCTTTGTTAGCGGGCACATTCCAGTTAAATTGTATTTAGGTTCAGAGGTTCTTCCTGTCATTCCTGTCTTTCATCTTGTAGTTATAGGAAAAGCAACAAAAACTATCTCTAGGTAAAGTTTCGTATTCGAGGAGTTGTTGCTTTGAATAAGTTACGTAATTTGACACAGAAAGTTTGTAGTTTGCTCTTTTTTTATCGAAGTTCAACGAAAAGTCAAATTACGTAACTAACTAAAGTAATCGGATGCTTAGCTCGACAACATGCATAGTTAATTTGAGAACATAAAGGTAGGAGAATATTAGCACCATTAAAATTCAGTCACTAAATCTAGCAAACTAAGATATATGATAGAGTTAACCAGATTTTCTCCTGAAACATGACTTAGAGATCTGTCGACTTAACTTCTAGGGTTAAGCACCAAACTTTTGATATATAGCTAATTTCGTACAAAGTAAAACTTGACGCACTTTATCTTTGTTAGAATTTTGGCGTTACTTACGCAAGTTTTATTGAAATACCAAACTTCTTTTGCTGTACAAATTACCCAATTTTTTGATTTAATGCTTTAATCTTTTGATGTTTTTTTTCCGGCTAGCGTGTGGAACTTGACAAATCAAAAACAATAACCCCACAGGGTTTAGCAAGCAGTTACCTTTCATCCTAAAAGCTTTGAAGGTTGAGAGTGTTTTCTTTGGCCTCAAAGCATTTTCAAACCTTAAAATCACATAATTTATGATGCCTTTAGTGAATTTAAGTTGGTTTTACTTCATATCTGAGTGGGTTTAGAAGAAAGTTAATAACGCGGTATTCAAATATAATTATGACGTTCTCAAAGGAATTTTTTGAGCCTTGATTTAGGAAGGTATGAATTGAGTTAGAAGACTGAAGTGAATATTTTTCTGGAGGGGGTTTTGAAAATGTCGTCTAGATCGATTATTAGATTTAATGTGGCTTATAGTTGCTTTTAAGCCAATCATTCTTTATTCTCTTCCGCGACGTAAAACGCAGACGTGCGCTTTTTGCATAATAATGTATTTTGCATGGCAAAACCATCTCAGGGCAGCAGCTGACGTCAGCGCATTTCCGATCAAAACTCGAATATTTTCCACCCTTCAACTTCATCACTGGAACGCATCCTTCATTTAAGACAGTCCGCGTAGTCGATACATTTTCTGGTTAAAATCCACCGAGTTTTCGGTATTTATTCCAATTCAAGTTTGCTAACTCTGAACTATGCACAATAAAGAATGAAATTCGATCCTGTTTTGAAAAAGCTAAATTTATTACTTCCGCGAACTAGATGGAGCACAACAACTGACTCTTGAGAGAGAAAGAGAGCTGGGTCAGCTGTTTGACGCTGCTTATTTTCGTTTCAAGGATCTGATATTTTCTTTTACGATTATGCTAAGTATCTGGTAAATTACTTTATTATTGCAAACCGTCCAGACATAACAGTCAATCGAGCTATCAGAGCCAACTTTCATTCAAATTCAGATCCGCATTTTAGATAAGAAACTGCTTATCTTATGATACGTATATTCACTGATGAATGCAAAATGTGCATAATCTCACGATCAGGATTTGGTTATTCAATAATAAAATATTCTCTCTTCTCCAATCCATAAAAAAATTATGTACTAGTAAACAATACATTTATTAAACAGTCGTAGACAAAACAAACTCAATTAACCAGAAATCAACCACCATATTTGAAATTTACCTTCAATGTCACCTAAACGCTTTGTGTTCATTTTATTGACAAAAAAATCAAGCGGTGTAAAGACAAATTTAGTTTAGAATTTTCATTATGATTGACATGCACTGCCCCACAAAATTAATGGAATTGGTAAATACGGTAACTAAACAAATAGCATTACAAAAGAGCTTTTTAATAGCCTGTAGGTACAAATTTTACCCTGAAAAATGTTTTATTATAACTGTGGCGCATTTAACAGTCGTCAATCTTGAAACTAGTTTACGTAACTGGAGACACTTTACATTGTAGATTATTTGGGATACTCCTTAAATTTGGTATAAGTAGTAAATCAGACATTTTATAGCTCCCATGGTAATTTATAGCAAGACTGCAACTGCGAAAATCAATTAACAAAAATATCACAAACTTGCACCAGACCGTTGCAAAAACTTTTTCCATTTCTTTTCTCCCGTAACGTTATCGCCTAAAGCTTAAACTTTCGGATAAGGCTGGTGTAATTAAACTTGAAATCTTTCACAGTAGGATGATAAATTAAATAAAAATTTCCGTAGTTAAATAGTGAGTTCTCGCACGTGTAACTAGGTCGATGGCGGTTAGGGTTGTTTTTCCCTCCTGACAATATCTTTAGATTAGAAGTGATGAGGAAATATCCCTATTATTTTGGGGGATCTGGAGAGAAATGCGATAAGAGCGTTACAGAGTAAGGGGAGTTTAAAGGGCGTAAAAAAGAGAATCTGCGCATACCTTCACATTGCACATTACTTCGGTCAAAGGGAGAATAAATTTGGCTCTCTGCAAGTTAAGCCACAAACGTTGACCCTTAATTTTAGAGACAATATAAGAGCAGCTCGGTTTGCAAAATCCTGTAGCACGGGTAGCAATATGTCAGCAAAAACTTGGGAGTTTTATGCCTAATTTGCTATTAAGCCACCAGCCTTATATAACCTCGGAGCGATTTTTCTTCTCGACAGTTAGTATTGTTTATCGCAACTTGATGGCAGGTAATTTAGTTGCTTGAGACTCGCAAAATATGCATTTTTTGCTCTTCCGAACCTCTTTCTTTCCTTGTCAAACTTCCGGATGATGTTAGAGAAACTGGAGAATGTTTTTCCACTAGGGCGATAAGTTGTAATAGAATCTGGGACACTGTCCTCTTTGTGTTGTCGTTATTAATTGTGACTGCAGTTGGTTGAAAAGGATTTTGACTAAGAAATTGTTATTCCGACATTCGTCTGTCGTATTTTCGGTTGATGAAAAGCATAACGTAAAGAAGCGGTGGCAATTTAGCGAGGAAACGCCAAATTAAATTTAAAATGCAAAGCACATGAGTCTATCCATCTTACAAACTTTTGTTGTTTTTGAACCAAGATGAGTTCTATGAAATATTTATTATTTGAAACGGACTCCAATTGGTTTGTTGGTGTACCATGTATACCGATAAATTGTTTATATTTTCAAGTCATCTATTATATAAAAGACGCTATCGGTTGCTGATCGACAAATACCCATTATTATTAACACTATCCTTTCATGTCGGTATGATTTATATCCTCATAAGAGGAGGATATCAAAACTATTTTTCCTAACAAATGAACAGACAACAGAAACCACTGCTTAGCCGGCACGCAACCCGTAATATCAGGAAATTAATTTTCGCTGAGTTTGATAAAATTATTATCAGTGACAACCCTAATATATATGACCCACCCCTAGGCTTTTTATTGATCTAACACGTCCTACTTCGTCTTATTAAAAAATCCCGGGATCAGTAACACCCAGGCAAATATTAATCAACTTTCAATCTGCAACCTGAAATGACATAGTGGTTTTTAATTTTACTGTGACAATACGTTATTCTATTATACACAAATATTCCAGTAGAATTTTTCACATTTCAAAAGCTTGTTATTCCGAAAAATCAGCCATAAATAGCTCGCTGGAAATTTCGTTTCAATTAATGTTTGATTACCCTAAACGACTGATGGCCTGACCATTTTCACAGCAACTCTTGATAAAAAATTCTGGCAAAGGAAACCACGGAAGGAGTCACGCCTGGATTGCTTTCTCATTCCTTTTGTCAAATCAAAAATTCATATAAAAATCAAAAAGCCATTAAGGCATTGCTGATGATAAACATATACGAACTCAGAACATATGGAATGCACAACCGAAATTCATTTCAGTTATCGAATGGATAAAGCTGGGATTTTTCTTCGTCGATGGTTTTAAATCGCAATTATAGCACACTCGAAATATACGTCAAGGCCCAATTAACAAACCCACCAAATCGAATTAAATTTCTAATTTGGAGTGTTAGGAACAGTTGCCATTTTATTGTCCGGTCCTATTATATCCAGAATATCTGCGAACGTGACAATGTATGAGTTCGCAGGACTTTCTAACTTAGTTGGACAATTCTCTGTAAATGTGTTTATACTGCATCTATCATGAAATTGTATTAAATAAGGTGGTAATTAATAATTCCATTTTTTTTAAATATTATTAAGTAAAGTGATAGTTTTTAATAAACCGTTGTGGTAGAAATAAATAACAGCATTTGTTAGTTAATTTAAAATCAAATTTTAAAATAGGCAGAAAAACCTTGCTCAACCTAATCTAGCCTATTTTTGGTGGTCATTAATGAGCCCGTAATGACTCCCTGCTTGTATTTATCAATCAAAAAACGGGTTAAAACATTTCAAAGTAATTAAATCTGCTTCCAAAGGAGCTTTGATAAACAGAGCCAGTTCCCAATACACATGTATGTAACCCCACTTTCTAACAGTATAACATTCTATTCCAAATTGTGATTATTTGTGTTAAACATTTTGCCTATTTTTAAATCTAAATTGTAACTTTTTTATTATTTGATTCCAGAGTTTTATATTACGTGTCAACGTAAATCCGGCGTTTTAGAGAGACAACTTCAGCTCGTTCTTCTTTTCCGTTTGGCCGAAAAGAGAACAGCGAGGCGTGGAATAATGTTAGAGTGAAACAGGATATGTGTCCATTACGTCGATTTGTGGAAGTTAGAGGCAGTTTCCTGGAGTTTTGGTGACTTAATAATGCCTTTAGGATAATTATCTTCTCTAATGTAACGAGTTTGTGTGCTTTGTTGGAATTAGTTGGACAACAGCGGTTGGTAGGGGAATTAATATTCAGGAAGACGTAAATAAAAATTAATTTCTCCTGTTCCAATGCGAAATCTCATCAGGAAAGTCCTTGGAATAAAGACAAACTGCTTCGCAAAGGAAAAAGAAGACAATAATAGAAAAATAAAATCTAGATTTAGGTCATCTGATCCGTGGATCGTTTAGAGCAGACGGAATTTATGTATCTTTTGGCGTGTCAACTAGACGCGGATATTTCGACGTCTGAGTCAGAAACTTCCGATGGAAAATCGCCGGCTTTATTCTGCTATAAGTCATTTGGGACTTTTTGGGCTATATTCTATAGAAAACTTTATCAACTTCGAACAAGCGAACATCACAAAGTAAAGTTGTACCACTTATTACATGTATTGAAGAGCATTACTCCTAACTGACCGAAGCAGTTCAAAAGTAAAAATTAATATTGTGTTACATGCATGGTCCGATGATACTAGTGCAACATTACCTCTATTAGCCTCGCATTTAATGGTCCGCCGGCTTAATAGAGACAGCAAATATGCATTTGCTTACTAATGTAGTATAGCTAAGTAGCATTCACAGAAATTATTATTTTAAACCCTACAGCTGCCGGCAACTCTGCTAACTCGCAAAGTTCTGTCGTTTGGTATATTGTGTTCCCTTTACCGCCTTTAGTTCGAATATTACCATTTACCACCTCAAGGGGCGTCCCAGATAAACGGATTACCCTCTTGCAGAAAGCTCCAATTTATTCAAAAGAAGAAAGCATTCGCAGTTAATCACATAAATTTGCTTTTGACGTCCAGATCCACCTCATGAAAATTGCAGAGCATCACGCGGCTGTTTATGCGAAGAGACTCAGGAACAAGTTATAATATTTTTGCAGGAAGCAAATAAAAATAAATATGTACAAAAAGGGGGTCGAAAAATAAGCTTCGCTTTTATTCAGCTCATTGGTTTCGCGTTCACGTCCTATAAAAGACCTAGCGCAACATGGCAAATACAAATACGGGACTGTCCCAAGATTTTCTTTGAAGTCTCTAAAACGAGTGACATATGTTACTTTGATTTGATTTGGACTAACCTAGAAGCGCGGCCTGATTTTGCTAAATGCGCACTCTTTGAGCCTGAAAAGCACTTACCTGCATTTAAAGGGTTCATGTAATTAAATCCGATCGAACAAAACTAGAGAAATGTGGTTGCAATCCATTGGATTTGTTTAAACTGTAACCAAATCCGATTTTCGCCTGTAATAAACTGCACCTAATTGAATTTACTCGTGTGCAATACCACTTAATAAGAGTATAAAGCCCAGTTTAAACTATTTTAATTTTACTAGTATTAATAATGTACCAAACAAATTAATTTCTCCATAATACTATTTTTGAATACATTGATGTATCAAACAATGCTAAGGGTTATACACGTTACACCACGTGAAATATTAATCGAACATTTAACCTATTAGGATTACATATACAAATCGAATAAAGTCATGTAATGATTGATTTCCCAATTCAAATCAATATTAATTTGTATAGGAAATAATTTTGCATTTTTCAATGAAGCTTAAAAATGGTTTTAAATGGGTTCTTGCTTCTACATGAAAATACTTTGCTGCTGTAAACACCCACCTTGCTGGCCCATTTGAGGAAATTCCAAAAGTGCTTTTTTTGTGCTTATTTCGCCTAATTTAAGATCCTTTAGTATAAATATGCCCTTTGCTGTGTATTGGAACCTTTATGAAGCAAAATAACAAATTTTGACCAAAAAATGGTATTTCTCTACATTTGTTTTGAAAACAAAGATGAAATGAAATTAAAATACTCTCGTAAATGCCTATTCAATTTTTACCTATACGTAAAACAACTCCCATCAAATGATATAATCCCAAATTTACAAAATCAAGATTACAACGATTCCGTTGTACCGGAAATCAATTACAAAACCGAAATCTTCTTTTCCTCAACAATAGAAGGTTTGCAAAGCCGATATTTTTTTGCGTTCTTAAAATTCTATAGATAGTTCATTTCGGTATTCCAATTTACCGTTCTGCAGTGGGAATGAATATCGAAGTATTTTTATCAAAATTATGTTCTCGTCGGCAACGTTATAATTTTTAGCTGAAAGCATTTCAAAGCATAGTGTAGTAGTTTTTATCAGCTTTTACTGAATTTAACATAAAATGGATGTCTGATAGGATTAGATTGGAAATAACTATCAAATATAAGCTGTTTTCTAGTATGACATTTTGTGGATATTTAGTTCAGATATTTCAGTTTATTAGTCAAGTTTGCTGGTGTAAACTAGTTTTTGCATGCTTATTTTAATGGTGAAAATTAAGTTAAACCAGATGACCGCAATTTAACAATCATAAATTCTGGGATATCCCGGCAAATTCTCACGATTAAAATAATTAATGAGTATCCTTCAAACTGCAGTAATGTTTTTGCCTTACTATATATCAGTGTATATTTATACCGCAAGATAACCAAATAGTTCCAGAGGGAAAATAAACGAGCACAATTTTGAGTATGAAATTGTGATGCAATTCTATTTAGAATTAACATCGGCATAATCAATAACAAGCCGCTTTGGCTAACTTATGCCCTCGTTTATATAATTTAATTATAATTGCAAATCACTATTTCAGAACGGAAATGATTTGAATTTAATTACGAAAGTTGGACAACAGGAAAAGGCATTTTATTGGACGACTGCTCTTTGCCAGTTGGGTTTGTAATAAAATTAGCCAGTTCGTTACTTTACATTTTAAAATACTTGTAGTATTACGCAATGGAATTCTTCACGGCGTTGGTCAATTAGCGGTATTTCTAGGGTAGATTAAATTAGATTAGGAAGCGTTCTTAAATACAATTATACAAGTTCACTTAAAAATCCTCGATTTTAGTTTCCGGTTGAAGCAATTAAGGGGTATTAATCTTAAAGTGAGAGCAATAACGAGTTGGCCCAGTGAAAATTTATGCCTTCAAGGTAAAAACGTAAGCAAATTTTATTACCGTAACTTCCGGAAACAACGCGGAGGCATTGAAAAATCTGTTATTGTTTGAACTTTAAAATGAAAGTCTGTCAAGCAACCGTATTTCTTCGGGTAACTCCGTTACTAAACTATCGTGAAGTTGCAGCATATACAGATTTATCACTCTTGATGTCTCAGTAGTGCACAACAAATCTTAGATCTTTATGTTACACGGAATTTCTTGCGCAAATGGTTGCGTTTCCAACTTCACTTCTTTTGCAGCAATTTCCAGGATAGATGGCTAGTTTATTGAAATTTCTATTCTATAAGTGCGCTATATTGAAATCGGCCTCATGTAAATGTACCAATATAGAGATGTTCCAGAATATTGCCGTGCGTAACATTCAAACTCGAAATAGAGAAAGTCAATCAAAGTTATTTTCGACTACATTTTCTCCTCGCTAATCTACAGTCAAAGATGGTCCTGACATGCAGCTTTTAATGAGCAGAGTTTCACTCCTCTAATGGCGTGAACTGGATTGGTTCATTACCAAGTTTAAATCTTGAAAATACTAGCAACTTGCACCAGCCCCTCTACTAAATTAAAGACAATCTATTACTTTGTCTATAAGATATCAAACGGTAATGACATATTTCATTCTGTCGATAATATCGTCTTTCCGTGAATAAACCGAAAATGAAACTTCCAAGCCATATAACCAACTAAAATTCTCATAAATTGCCTGAGATATATTGTGTCAGCTTTGATAGAAAACGAGCGTTTTATTTTAGGGGGGTCAGAAGAAAATATTTCCGTAATTTATTTGCCTAAATGACCCAAGTCCAAAAGGAACCGTTGTCTGAAAGCTTTAATTACTGCTTGGAACTTTTCGTTAACCAGATACATCAATATGAGGATGAGCTGAATATCAATTACTTGTACCGACAGAGAAGAAACTCTATTTGGTTTTGTCGAGAAGAGAAATTGCTTGCTTTACTCTAATTTATTTAAAATTAATTATACCTCTTTTAATAGGCTTTAAAATTTGAGGAAATTGGGCTGATAGAATTCATTCTTCAATTTTTCTGCAGTTGCTTAGGTGTTGTAAGGTAATGTTAGGAGTGAATAGGATCATCAATCCTGAATTAGGTTTTCTTTCTTAACAACATTAAATTGGAATTTCGTGCTAGGGACAGAACTATGTATGGAATCCGTACGTGCATATTTTAGTTATAGAGATGCTTCTACCAACTCAAGCGAAAAAGAACCCAAATGCAAATCACGAAATGTATGCGAGTGTATGGTCTTGAATATTTTAACTTGATTGCCATGGGAGGGGTAAATGTCTTATGTACACATAAGAAATTAAATTCGAATCCACGCTTTTCGCTGGCGAAATTTTAACCATTTTAACACCGCCTGACATCAAAAACAACTCGTATCTTGATATAAAAGAGTGTCTTAAAATAACAACTTTTTGCTAAAAGTTAATTTATCACTGAGACACACAAAACAATCAAGAATAAATGGCCTGAAAATGATATGTGACCCATATCCCCCAAATTTTTTGCCCAGCAGGAATTATATATGTTGGTTAGATGTAATAAAAACGCATGGAATAACTGGGCTACATTTAAATAAGGGGCTTTTATCCTGAAATGTACGTTTTAACTTCTTTCCGACAGGTTAGTTTATGTCTTTCGTCCTTGCCGGATTTTAATTTTTACAATACGTCAGTCGAATGTCACAAAGCTTTTAAAGGCTAATTCAGAATGTTTGTAAGAATTCAACACAATGAAAGTGAAATTACACTATACTGAAGCAAAAATCACTGGAAAGTAATTTTGTTCTATTAATTTTGCTTTCACAATTCAAAATAAAAAAGTAAAAACAACAGCTTGGGGGTGGTTATGTAATTTTCCATAATAAAAGGTGATTGAGTGGCACTTCAGTTTTTAGGACTCTCCTTTGCTCAATTTGTCCTGTAATTATGCTATCATTTAGTTTTTTTTCACATCACCAAATGTCAAGAGTTAACCTAGTTTTGCGTAACAAAGTTTAGGTCTATCATAAGTTTAAAACTTTTTGAATGAGCGGTATGAGATTATATTTTAAATTTAACATCTCTGTGTGAGGCAATTTGCTGAAAAGTTCTTATCTGCATTAAGTTGCTAGCTTTTAAATAAACTCCGCTCAGACCAGAGCAACACGAAAATTACTTGATGAAAATATAACCTGTTTAAGGCAGGAGAGTTTCAAGCCTTTTTTCCAGTTGGACGTCTTGAACGACTTTAATTTCTCTGTTGTTTAGTAACCAACTATGAAAGTGTTGATGCAACTAGTTGAATTAAGCTTAATGTGAAAGTGACAAACCTCTTTCCCTCTAAATTCAAATCGGTGCCTTGTCCAATAAACGGCGTTATCCTACTTTGCCTTAAAACGAGGGAAATTTAATCAGAATTAATCCGAATTGAATTCAAGTAGACAGGAATATAATTTAATTACACTTGCAAATGTATATTTGAAAGTACAAATTATTCGCGTTGGACATCAGTGGAAGATCAGTATCCATATTTGTTCGGAACGGATTTGAATTTGAAATACTTTGTAGGTTGAATCGGACTTTTCGTTCTCACTGAACTGCAAGTAACAGTCCTCGTGATTAAATTAACAAGTGTGTCGTACTTCACCAAATGATGAAACTCAGAGAAGTAAGCAGAGACGCAGAACGTTGGGAAAACAAAACCAGCGTAAATATTCTAATCAGGCGGAGAAACTTCGCTTTCAAAACTTTAAGAAACAGAAGCAAAACAAAGCAGTTTGCAGCAAACAAGCCATCAAAAACTTTAAAAATGTTCCTGGAAATTAGTTCCAGTTTACCGGAGAGTAAATCAAATTATCAGGATTATATGTTTTTAAATTCCTGACGACAAAGTTTCTGTGAATGTTGGTTTAAGTAAAATGCAAGTCATTAAAATTTTCTTCTTTTCCATGTTTCTTTGTAACTACTTTCTAAACATTTCCCCTTCTGTTTGCATAGTGAATTTTAGGTTTTAACTAATATTACGCTGGATTTTTAATGACAACTTTACAATAATTATTATTAATCTAAATTACGAGTAGTTTTGTCATCCGGAAAATGTTTCCATATTTGCATTTCTATTTAATTAAACCACTAAAGTGTAATGCTCAAAAACTGAATTATTATATACTATAATTAATATATGAGGAGACTAATTAGTTGCTGTTATATTAGTTTTAATTTCTTGAATTAATACAGGTTCATTACTGTAACAACATGAATGAAAATCAATAACAATATCTCCAGCTTTTATTTAAATATTGTTTACTAAAAAACACAATACCTATGCATTAATATTTTTACGTGATTTTCGGATTGATACATTGTAAAAGAGGAAAAGTTACAACAGTGTCCTTTTGCTTATTGTGCAATTTACTGAACAACAAAATACCGGAAATCTGAACAATTTTTCTTGCTTCGTAGTTCTTCTCTTGTAATGTTATAGAAAGAATCCAAATAAATGCTGTATATTTGTCTCTTTCGCAAATTTCCCTATTGCCTCAAAGTAATATCTTATTCAGGCGACTTCGCACTTTACCCGCATTGCTTTTCAAAGCATAGAAAACATACGTCATATTGTTGATTTACTTTCTCAAGTTTAGCTAGAATATTTCAATGCTTGAGAAGTACCTTAAGTTCTTTTTTTCTATTTAAAGAATTATTAGTTAAATTCAGGACATCACTTGGCTTTTTCACACAAATTTGGATTTAATATAAATAGTGGTGAATGCATTTGAAAGTTAAATAAAGTAAATATTACAACAAGAAGGCATGGAAATGGCATTAACAATTGAATTAAAAGAACCTAAATAAATACCGGTTAAATTGTTAAAGACCTGAAAATTCACGCAAAATAAAATAAATTTAAACATGCAGCAATCCTGTAAACACGATTAATTTTTCCAGCGCTAGAATTACAATCAAACGCAATTTATGTAAATCGGCGTGTATGCCCAAAATGTAATCGGAAAATTGCAATTTCCTTTCTATATTCTACATATTTCCCTCACTTCTCGTGTTATGTTAAAAGGGAGAAGCCAAATAAACAAATGTCATCTGCGACTAATTGGTCTAGTTAGTTCGCGTTTATGTACATGTAAAATCCAAATAGACAGGTGCTGAAAAACATTTTTAGGCACGAAAGCGTGGATTTGAGCATTTAAGCAGCTTCAATCGAGGCGTTGCATAGAGGGATTTTCATCACGTTCTGGATTTATATTGAGGTATTTTTGAACATACTGCTCTTTTAAATGCGGAAAAGAACAAACTTTAAATTTGTATTCTGAATTTATCAAACTGCAACAAAAAAGATGTAATCAAAGCCAAAAATTACCCACACAGAACTTAGATTGTAGTCCACGCTTGGTCTAAACTCCTTAATTGCGTCTTCTCTTGCAAACTGTTTCAGTAAAGGATAATTTAGAGAAAACTATTATCAAAGCTTAGGAGATAATGATTTCCTTTATTAAAATTGGACCTTTCTGGAATAAATAATTTAATCCCCTTAATAAAATGAAGACGTGTAACTGTTTATAAGGAAACTTTGAATGGTGCAAGTATCCAAAGCCAGTAAACTGAATTATACTAATATATGGTGGAGATTTTGTGTAGTTGGAAGTTCTAGTTAAAGAAGTTAACAATGAGAGTTACCTTAATAGAAGTTGCTTCCGTCCGTAAGCCGTATCAAGCTAACGAAATTAAACAACTGTAGAATTCCCTTATGAACAAGATGTTAATGGAATTTTAATGGATCCGTATCCAAACTTAGTGCACTTATCGTTCAACCCACGGGCTACAATGGGATTCATTTAAAGTAATACGAAGTCCCATCCAGCATCCACGATGACGTGTTTTGCATATTCAGTTTAATGTCAAATTTGCCTTCTTGCCAAGCTCTATTGGGATGTGGTGTTAGATGCCGTCTAGGAATATCATTTTCGCGGAATATTGTTGTGCAAACTAAACAATATGAATTTTTTCCTATCTTAGGACATTACCAAAGGATTAACGTAACGTTTTTAGTGGCTCCTCATTGAATAAAAAGGAAGCTTAAATACTACTTCAAACTTTCTTAGCTTCTTCCTATTCTGTCGGAAATAGCGGTTTTTACACTTCCACAGCGTCGGTGGCTCGGCATCAAAAGACGTTAAAATTAAACATCAAAACAATTTAACGCAGTTCTCGAGTGAAAGTCTAAAAGGAAAATGCATTTTCTAAGTGCTCTTTAAATTAAGATAACCTTATAAATGAATTTTCAGCTTCTTATAACCTAACTTAAAACATCGATTTTATATATAATTTGATTCTGGATATTCTAGCTTGAGGTTGCTCCCGAGTGAAGTGATATTAATCATTTTATTTGCGTATCTCTTGAGTCTAATCCTGCTTTAGTTTGCATCTATGTTGCCTCCAACGTACTGTTTTTAATGACTTCGCTGACACGTTAACATAAGCATCAAAAAAAGCCAATAAGTCAACACTCTAGTGAGAAAGTGCAAAACCATTTCCAGTCCTTTTAATAAAGTACTGTAAATGTTATTGCATATTGGATTTGCCTTGGGATAACGTTAGATTTGATATATTCACCATATAGATTTAGATAACTCCACTAAAGTCAGAGAGTGTTGCTTAAAAATTGCGAATTTTATTACTAGATAAAACGAGCAATTGCATTAAAGGAAGAACGCATTAACTTTCACTAATTTCAATTTTCCAAGCAACTACACCTAAACGTACTTTGTTGTAGCTTAATTGTTTTATAAATTACGTTTCAAGGTAGAAAATAAAAGTACTTTTAGTTAGTACACAAAACGTTTAAACTATTTGCCTTGTTAGATTATGGCAGAAGTTTTGGGTGAAAATTTTTTTTATTAAAAAGTAGCTTAGTATTTTCAGTACAAAAGGTTGCATTTTTAGAAAGCCAAATACTCTTATTCATCTCCTGACGAAGCAAACATTTTTCAGGAGAACAAAAGTTTGCAGTAATTAACATAAATGCCCTTAATTAATCATAAAACTAAAAATTCTTTATGGAAAGTGGTTTCTCAGCATTTTTGTTTACGCTAAAAAATGTGTCTTCCAACAAAACTGTGGGTGCATTGTGAGCAAAAACAGAAAATACAACTACAGCTTTCAGAATTTATGCAAAGCGATATTCTCATAGACATGTTTGGTCCATTTATCCACCAGTAGGTATTTAGTCGCAATGGCCAGAAGTAGAAATGAGGAAAATATTTTGAATGCATTAGCATATATTAAACGTAACTCATATATGAGTACCAGCATTATTGTTCAGGAACAGTTAGGACCTGGACTGTATAATGAATTTTAAAGGCCACTAATTATGAATATTTTGTTTTAACTAGTTGTCACCAATTTGATTTGTCCAAACTTCAATTGTTGGCTCCTAAAAATAGTCTTAAATATTCCATGAAATTGGAAAGACATTTAAAATCATTCTGGAATTGCCAGAAATCTCTAAATATTACTAAAACTCTCCTAAATCTCCAAATACTGTCAGAGGCATTCTACAAGTGTCTTAATCTATCCAGAATTTTAAGTTTGAGAGGCCCTGAGAATTATTTTGGAACTGCCTGCTGAACAAGCTTGCCTAAATATTACTCAGCAGTACCAGACTATTTTAATTACTCTGGAAGTTCTAATCGTTCTCTCTAATCGTCTACCCGTTAAGTAATAAAAATCAATTATAGTTATTGTTAAGTAGTTCAATTACTTGAAAGTAATTTGAAAGTAATTCAACTACCGACAACTAAACACATTTGTTTAAAAAGTACACTTCTTTAAAAATTTTGAAGCAATTAGCCAGCTCAATCATTTCAATATATACTTCCTCCTTTGTTTAAGAAAGGACGTCCTATAAAAGGGAATGAAAAGAGTATTTAAAGAGATACAAATTGCTGTATTAAATCACTCTGTAACTCTTAAAATAACTTACAAAATCGTTTTAGTTATAGATTTTTAAATAGGAACAAATTTATATATTTGAAATACCTGCAATGGATAAAATATCGATGGATAAGTGTCTATTGTAGACAATTCAGTCAAATCTGTCTTTATTGTTAAATTTCTCAGAATGGCAATTTCCATTAAGTTTTCTGAGCCACAAAAGTAGTATTTGATATTTTATTTCTTTCTATTTTTGATCTGTGATGAATGTTTAAAATTCTGCTGCAATAAAAACAGTCCTTGAAAAATGACATTGTACTTAAAATATATGACTTTACTATTTAAAAGAGACATTAAAACAAAAACATAGTAGGGACACAGAAGTTGTGAAACTCATTACAAGCCAACAGTGATTAATTAGCTTGTAATCATTCAGGCCTTGTCACAAATACAGTCTGCACTCTAAAAATTTCAGCCCTTTGAAAATTTCTCATTTAAATAATTGGTTTATCTGAAATCTTGACAACTGAAATGCTATTTAACACATTTGCATGACCGTAATTCAAATAACATACACGCAGAGCGCGGAGAAGCAGCCAGAGAAGATTTAACTACAAAAGTGAGGGTATTAGAGAATTGCCCTGAGGTTGACCCGAGCTAAATCCATAAATCCTGATTTCTTATGTTGTCAAGAAAGCCGTTTAATAAAACAAAGTCCAAAATTTATTTTCTTCCAAGTAAAGCTATAGAAACGACGGCGTAATACAGTTTGTCCGTGGAAATGTACAATTTTATAACCTGGTTATTTTTATTATGATGACCGAAGTATAGCAAAAGAACAACAACAAAGTCCGCATTGACTTTTATGGGCAATTGTACGAAAATATTATTTCAATAAAAACTTGCTCGGGATTTCCCGTTTCGTTAAAGCTTCGTCGAAAGAATACACGTCAAGTATATTAGTTCTCTTATCGAGAAAAGCTATTTTGTTCGTTTAAGAAAAACTTGGACAATGAAACACTGCCTTCAAGTCTGCAAGATTACCTTCCCTAATATATTCCGACGTAAAATACAAGATATAAATTTAGAACTTCGAATTAGCTGCTACTTATCGCGGTTTGCATTGAAAATGATTCAAAGTTTCAAACTAATAAAAGCATATGACTCCCAGGAGCCTGAATTTGAATGATAACTATGAAGTTACTTCCCATTTAAGAACTTCATACCGCATAATGTGCTTGGAGCCGCTTGCTTTAAATAATATTCCATTAAATTTTTTTCGTATAACGACTAATCCTAATTAAGCGTTAATGGTAATAGGATTCTATTTGTTACAATGAGAAATAATCCCGGTACAATTCAATAACAGTAGGGTTGAAACCAAATCAACTTGGCTAATTACCAAAACGGCGGTCAGAAATAGCACGTTCTAGATATCCCATTCGCTAAATGAGTTTGCTAGGCGCAGTGCTGCCAGCAGTAGTTCCTGCTCTAATGAATTTTTGGTAAAACCACAACAGGCATTCAGCTTATGCACCCTCAAATTCGATACTACTAATAACATTTTCACTATGCTTTGCAGCTATACCTCACAAAATTTATCACATGCTTACTTACAGATGTGTCCAGCAGTGCAATTTTACGTCGTCATGACCCTTTTTTGTTCATTACCTGAAATATAACAAATTCATGTTAACACAACTTATATTAATTACACACACAGAAGATTTAATTTTTCTTTTCGTTGTGAATGTATACAAAATGGTTTGCTTATACCTACGGAAAAAGGGTTTTATAAGTAAACAATACGGCAACTTTAGCATATTATCGCGTAGAAATCGGAAAGAAAAATTTCCCTTTCTTATGCTTACACCAAAATCGTGGCTTGGTTGACCTGCTAGTATTTATAGGCCGGTAATTGTGCCTATCGAGACTGAAAATCTTATACCCATATTTTTGCTGGATAAAAGTCATATTGCTCTTTTCCAGTCTGGGAACTTTTTACAGACAAATTCAGTTTTCAGAAAATTCCAGGGATAACTGAAAAGAGGTAGTATGAAATCAGATATTTTCAGAATTGTCCTCTTTAAAATAACGGATCTACAGACTGATACACGTTTCATTCCTTTTTAAAAGACAATTCTGACATTTGACATAAGTGTCATGTAGGTTTAGTAGAGTAAGACGTCAGAAGTTCTGAAACATGTTCTACACACTTTAAAGGTTGCCAAGCAGACAAAACCAGTTTTAAAATAATTCTAAAAAAATCCAATAACGAATTCTGACAGTTGACATAATATGACTATATTTGCCATACAATTTATAATCAATACATTTAATAGTATTTGGTATTAATTTATCACACTATTGCTCTTGCTTAAATAAACCACTTCTAAAAATGCAACAAGTAAAAAGGTGAGTAAGGCAATTCAGAAATAATTAGTCTTAAACCAGATAATTCACAAGCTGTAATTAATTTCCACTATTTCCAGTAATTAAGTTTAACACATAATTTTTTACTAACTGTTTGGCCTATGTTCTCTTAAACCTAAATTTCCAACCCTAACCGTCATTGAACCCCAAATAACTGCCCTACCCCTTTCATAAGTTAGAGATAAAACTAAATTTTGAGATGTTAATGCATCTTAAAATCTTTGTCACCCTTTCCCTTTTCTATTACAGTCCAACCTGTTTAGTTTAATTAACTTTGGTGATTTAAATTACCAAATTTCTTATAGTTAATCAATTTGCTGTCTCTTCTTTGCTTACCAATATAGTATCTACCAGTTGGTAACCATAGTGGTTGTCTATAAATGTCCAGAACCTTCATATGCTCTTTAAACTGACCAAAAATCTTCCAAATGCTCTTGAAGTAGTCTAAAAAGATTTCAGAAGCATCCACTTTACTATAGAAACTCCAAAATACTTCTAAAGAAGTCGAAAGCCTTCGAAAACAGTCTAGAAGCTCTCAAAAGATTTCAAAATAATCTTTAAGCTTCCAAATGCATCTAAAGCAGTCCAGAGCCTTGAATATGCTCTTTAAACTATCTAAAAACCTAAAACAATCTAAAATGTTCCTAATGTTTTTCAACTAAAGCTTACAAAAGATTTCAAAACAGTCTAAAAGCTTCCGTATGTTTCTAGAGTTAATGGAATTAATTCAGTACTGTAGATTTGGTACAGAAATTACTGTTATGGCAAAATATAAATTATATATAATATAATAATTCAAAACATTTACAAATTACCACTTAAAAATAGTAAACAAGCATGCCAAAAATGAGGGGAGGAAGGAGCAATTCTCAATTTCCACCCTTTACGTATCCTACAATCAATTTGGACCTCCCTGTATATTGGCATAAATATACACTTTAAGAATCATTATAAAGCCTATTAAAAAATTTAATAATCTCATACTTAACGACCTCAAGTTGACTTTGGTTTTGAATGTGACATAACAAATGGAAATAGTCACATGCTGAACTTAGTAACTTAGAGCATTAAGGATCGTTGTCTTAAGTCACGTGAATACCTCCAAACCCTCGTACCAAAACACAACCACTCTCCAATAGTAAAAAATTAAAACTATGACAGTTGTTAAGAAAAATAGAATAAATATACTCTATAACTGTATTGTTTGGGTTAAAATAATTATTGATAAAATTAATTAAACTAGAGAAATTGACGTGTTTATGTGGAAGTTACAAAACAAAAAGGCGTCGCTCAGATAGCAATATCAATTGAATTTATGGAGCTGGTAAGCTGACATACATTGTATACAGAACACATTTGTCACTTTCACTTCCATGAATTACATTACCCACCTATACCCCTTTTATACCCGATATAATCATATTTTGCAGGGTGTTTGGAAGGGGCAAATTGGCTGTCAACTGAATAAACTTCATACAAACCTGTGCTTTATATAGGAAAAGCATCAATTAAAAATTCCTTTTTGCTGGAGGTCTATTATTTCGAACACACC
Organism: Ips typographus; assembly: GCF_016097725.1. NCBI lineage: Eukaryota > Metazoa > Arthropoda > Insecta > Coleoptera > Curculionidae > Ips > Ips typographus. Next base: position 7,005,339 of record NC_138437.1, on the reverse strand, counting down.
CAGCTTGAAAGGTATTTCAGTATCGCTTCAACGGAATTGTATTGGATTACCTATTAAAAGTTTTGTAATTATTTTAGTCGAAAGTTGCTGTTTGAAGCGAAAACTAAATGCCTGTGGTAAATATCGGAATATAATATTAACAATTAATTACTGTTTACGCCGCTTTTAAAGTTAAATTTTGATCAATCATTGCAACCACTCTTGCATTTATTGGTTGGCATTCATTTAATAATCGCGTCCGGAAAATGTTTTGGAGAGCAAAGGGTACAGCAAAGGGATAATAACAGGCGATTAAAAAGGCGCCTTTCGACGTCAAAGGCCTAATATCAAACGGCATTTGATAAAAGAGAAAGGTTGTTGAATTTTGATTTCATTTTGTAAACAACATCTGGAAATAAAGGACCTTAAATGAAGTTGTAAAAAAACTCCAAGAGACAATTGTAATAGTTGAGCTTACACAAGAATTTCAGCGCTTTTATTAAAAACTCTTACTCTGACGTGACTTAAGAATTAATCTTTAATTAAAAAAAACTCCCTATTTTTTCCACGACAGCGCATAATTCTGCGATAAAAAATCCATTCTTCTACTCTTCCAATGAAGTCTTTTAATTTAATTATACTGAGTAGTAGAAAATCAACGGTTATGGGAAGTAAATTGTTCCTGATAAGATACGACAGGATGCTCCACCCGGAAATAAATTATGGAACATCTATTTATTCAGGAAATTAAAATATCTCGACACATTCATAAGATCTACCCCCGAATAAAATCAGCCTTGCGTAAAATTTGGTGCCCTCACTCAAGTTAAGAAAGTATTCTGCCATCTTTCTCGAATAATTGTTAATTTAAAATCCGACAGAGACCAATTACATCAAGTCCAAGACAATTTTCTAAGCGGTTAAATTATGTACGAAAATATTGTATTAGTGAACTATAGACCTTTCAAGAATAGACGAGGTTAAAGATAAATCTTTAGTAAAAGCTCAGGAGCTGACTTAGGGAAAATTAATTTTCCAAAAAAAAAAACCTAGTCCTGTAATCCAGCTGCACGAAAAGGCTCGCCCATAATGCCATTAATATCTGGAATATTAGAGTACAACGCCGAAGGGGTTTTAATAAATGGCCTTTAATGAAACGTGATTTTTTTCATGTTGCTTAATGTTGAACTAGGCGTAACCATACAATTATGATTTCAGATTCTTGTTTATCCTTTTCACTGATGTGCTAATTCATTTTGTTAAATGTAAAATTAAGCATTCTTTGCTCAGTTTTCAGCCAGTTATACCATTAAAATTAATTAATTCGAAACACACAAAGATATGAACGTTAATAAAAAACAGACCAAATTGAAATTAAATTAAAATGCCTTTTTCATATGTTTTAGTTTAATTAAGAATTTTAATTCAATGCTCACGTGGCTACGCTACCCGAAATACAAAAGTGATTTATTCTAGCTTCTTCTATTAATAAATTGAAACTATACAAAATTAAAAATTTTATTTCGGAGACGTCGATGTTATTGTTTGATGATTTAATTTCCGTAGAAATTTGTATTATAGTCAAAAAATTGGATTTTGTATAAATCATACAAAAAAATTGTTATCTATGATTATTACCTGCCTTGGAAGTGTATCAGTGTAAGTGAATTAAAACTTGATTGACACTTCTAAATTCACAATTACAAATATTAAAATTTAATTAATGCTGTATTAATAAAATAAAATAATAAAACTGGTATAACGTAAAAACTGAGACAAACCTAATTAAACATGAACGTTGAGGAAAAATAACCAACCCTAATTGCCTAAAGTGTTTTAAATGTTTACGACGCATAAAAATAAATTTCATTCAGTTCCGAATGTTAACTTTAACGAACATTTACACAGGATTGGGACAATGGTCTGAGCATCCCCAAAAATAGGTCTAAATTAATTTTGGCCATTAGGAAATGAAAACAAACTTGCGGCTAAATATTTTATGGAAACATTGCGAGGAAAGTTACTTCTGGAATTGCCGATATAAAGTCAGGAATGTTCATGACGACATAAAGTTAACATGGAGAAACGAACAATTTTATTGCATTGAAAACGGTGAGGCTATTCTCCATATTACTTATTACTTTGCGTATTATATAGCCATTCTCGTTCAATGAAATATCCATGCAGAAACATTCGTAAACTTTAAGTACTAAGATAAGTTTTTCCGGAAACACCATTTTCGAATTATCTTTACTTGGACAGTTTTCCACTGTTTTTAATAAGTTATTGAAGCGAGATTTCTAAAAGATTTGTAATAAATGTATCCCAAGAAACTTCCAAAATTATTCTAACCGAAGGTTAATCGGCTTGCAGTTTCCATAATGACGTTAAGAACTTCGGAAGTTCGAGTGAGTAGCCTAATTTAAAATGGAGGGAAAATCTACTTTTTACGTTCAATTTAACCTCATTTAGGTAATTTCTTTATAATCGAAGTTTTTTTAATTAAAAAACACCGCTAACAAATTTCCTCGATTTAATCTACCTTAAGAACTTCTCACTGAAACGTCGAAACTACGTCAAAACTCTCTAAAAGTCATGAACATTTAAAATACAGCGCGAATACTACTCGGTATTATGCAAAGCAATCCAAAAAAAGTTTCTCTGTTTTAAACTGCTGTGTGAAAGTTATATTAACTTGGAAAAGTTTTAGATTAGAATCTAAATACCTTGTAAACTCACTCCAAAACTATTATCGCAAAATTTAATTTATGCTTTAAAAAAACCGTGCTTCGGTGATCTGGTAAAACAATTTCATAACTTCATTTAACATTAGGAGTATACGAACCTGCACTCTAATATATTCAAATTTTCTGCGCGTTTAATATATTACAAACACATTTTAGCTACAGGGTACAGTTGACGTATAATTTTCACCAAAATTCCACGTATACGTAACATTCTATTTGATTTGAAAACACTTGAGAAGAATTAGCAATGCCAACACATTAGCATGCATAAAATAAGAGAAGTAGCTTTCTTGAAACTACACAGCTGAAGATTAGTTGCCGGGTTTTCAATTTGAATTCAGTGTATAGGGAACTCTTTAAATTCGTAATAATAGATGCAATGAGCGTGCAGTGAATAAATAGGGCGGCAAAATAAGGAAACCTTTATATTGAACTTCTAAAGTTCGGATGCAGCCGGTTTGTTTCCAGAAATGAAAATATCTTAATACGAATATTAAGTTCAGTGGGTGTTTTAGCAAAGTTAATTTATTAGAGTTAGATTAGGTCAATAATCGTAAAGAACGCTAGTTCAACGCAGCTCCTAATGATATTGCTCATTCTTAATTCAGCAGACTTAGGGCGAAGTGGTTTTTGGGGTTTTATTGAATATTTCATTATTTTCTCTGAGATTGAAGTGAACTCCAATATTACAGAGGCTGTAGCTTAAAAGTACTGAAATTGAGAGTTAATTAGTCCGGTAAACCACTCGAGAATTGATTGGTAGCATTCGATAGACTGAACGATTAATAATTCTGGCTAACTTAGTAATGGAATGAATTAGGCGAAGACCAATCAAACGGAAGGACTTCCTCGTTTCTGTTATGGAGCTGAAAATTATCACTTTAACCAGATAAACACCGTATCAATCAGTGTGTATTACAACGTAGAATTACTTCCTATGAAACATATCCTATTATGAGATGTTATCGCTTATTGATCCTTCAACTATCAGGATCAACACAACTTCAGTCGTTATTGTCTCTTAGCCGATATTTCATGGGAGATTGTGAATTGTTTATTGCAAGTTTTATTTGCGAAGATAAGTGGGTGTTTTGTCGGCCATAAAATTGTAGGATTCCAAAGAGCCCGAAAACGATTTTCATAACCGAAGTAGGTTTTATATTAAGCAAACAAAATATTGCTTTTCTCTGAATTTAAATTGAGTTGCGAAAATCTAACTTTTATCAAAAAAACCAAACTTCACCAACTGTATCAGACTATAATTCCAAACTTCTATCAGTAAAATTAGATTTGTCCACGTCGAGGTGCGAGTTTTCTAGTAGAATTACATGCGCAACAACTCTCTTTGAAACCATTAAAATCGAGTTGTAAGTACTATCAGAAAGCCGTTAAACTTGAATAAAAATGTTAATGATTCCTTGAAGGGTTTAATAAAACGCACATTAGAAATGCAAATTTTGCAACTTATCTATGCTCTAGTAGCACAAAAAGTATTTGAATCTCGTGCATATTTAGGAACTCTTACAAGGGTGCTAGCCACTGCACTAGACAGCAAACTTATTTTCATTTTGTTTTAGAATTAACTTCTGAAACTTTTAACTCACCTCTACCCTACGTAAAACGAAACTATTATAATATCAGATAATTCAGACGCACTGACTTCTCTGCTAAATTAATTCCGCGTAAAATTTCAACAAGCAAATGTTCAACATTTTCCATTTTATGTTCAGGACGAGTCGGCTTTTGCAAAATTAACTTTATTGTTAGATTTAAATGACTTTTGCTCCAAAACTAAATTGCCGGGTTTTGCGAAAATTGAATGGTTCTGTTTAGTTTTTGCTCCCTATACCCGGAAACTTATTTGCCAGAGTTTCGCTTTAGCTAACCTTGTTTATTTTCGGTAATTGAACATATATATCGAGGTATTTTCTACTGCACAATGTTCACCTACGACCTGTCGTGTGGTATCCGATAACAAATTGCTGTCCTTTTCACTTTCCCAGGCTAGCTTTCACAGGTTACGTTGGATTTTCTCATTTATAACATTTTAACTACTTTTATTGTTTTCTAAATTAGGAAAAAATAAATAATAAAACTACTTGTCTGTTACAGAATGAAAGGTTAATTAAAAATGTAAAACAAACCTAAACAATTCCGGCTGCAAACTAATTACACAATAATTTTCTACTAATTAGATGCCCAAAGCGTTTTCCTTGATTTGCTAGGTAAATTCTTGCCTCTTTCAAATATTTTGTTAAATTTTACTGACAATTATAAACGTAGTTTTGTGGTATTCCAGTTAAATTCCACTTGTCAGCTAATATTCTGAAGAGCAGTATGTTATAATATCAAAAATAGTTATGCAAAAACTACTTGGAGTGTACTCAAAAATTACATTGTTCCAATTTTTGAAAGGTTTAAAGGGCTTATTTCACCTAACTTAAGGTATTTCGGTATAAATATGCCCTTTGCTGTGCATTGGAACCCTTATAGAGCAAAATAAAAATTTGCCAAAATTGCACTTTTGACAAATATTGCATTTTTTTACTTTTTGAAAAATCGTAGCTCTTTTATTTAGATTCGCAAGAAATTCGTTCCTACGCCATTCGAAAAAGCATAAAAAATACTACAAAATAGGTAAAAATGGCCTCTCTAGCTCCTCATGTTACTGAGATATTAAATTTCAAAAAGTACCTAAAAAAACTCTCTAGTACCCCCCCATTCTTTCAATTTTTTTGAAAAGTGAAAAATTTTAAAGTGCTTTTTTTGTGCTTATTTCACCTAATTTAAGGTTCTTTCGTATAAATATGCCCTTTGCTGTGCATTGGAACCCTTATAGAGCAAAATAAAAATTTGCCAAAATTGCACTTTTGACAAAAATTGAGTTTTTTGACTTTTTGAAAAATCGTAGCTCTTTTATTTAAATTCTCAGGAAATTCGTTCCTACGCCATTCGAAAAAGCATAAAAAATACTACAAAATAGGTAAAAATGGCCTCTCTAGTTCCTCATGTTACTGAGATATTAAATTTCAAAAAGTACCTAAAAAACCTCTCTAGTACCCCCCCATTCTTTCAATTTTTTTGAAAAGTGAAAAATTTTAAAGTGCTTTTTTTGTGTTTATTTCACCTAATTTAAGGTTCTTTTGTATAAATATGCCCTTTGCTGTGCATTGGAACCCTTATAGAGCAAAATAAAAATTTGCCAAAATTGCACTTTTGACAAAAATTGAGTTTTTTGACGTTTTGAAAAATCGTAGCTCTTTTATTTAAATTCGCAGGAAATTCGTTCCTACGCCATTCGAAAAAGCATAAAAAATACTACAAAATGGGTTAAAAATGGCCTCTGTAGCTCCTCACGTTACCGAGATATTGAACTTCAAAAAGTACCTGAAAAACCTCTCTAGTACCCCCCCATTCTTTCAATTTTTTTGAAAAGTGAAAAATTTTAAAGTGCTTTTTTTGTGCTTATTTCACCTAATTTAAGGTTATTTTGAATAAATATGCCCTTTGCTGTGCATTGGAACCCTTATAGAGCAAAATAAAAATTTGCAAAAATTGCACTTTTGACAAAAATTGAATTTTTTGACTTTTTGAAAAATCGTAGCTCTTTTATTTAAATTCGCAGGAAATTTATTCCTACGCCATTCGAAAAAGCATAAAAAATACTACAAAATGGGTTAAAAATGGCCTCTGTAGCTCCTCACGTTACCGAGATATTGAATTTCAAAAAGTACCTGAAAAACCTCTCTAGTACCCCCCCATTCTTTCAATTTTTTTGAAAAGTGAAAAATTTTAAAGTGCTTTTTTTGTGCTTATTTCACCTAATTTAAGGTTCTTTTGTATAAATATGCCCTTTGCTGTGCATTGGAACCCTTATAGAGCAAAATAAAAATTTGCCAAAATTGCACTTTTGACAAAAATTGAGTTTTTTTACTTTTTGAAAAATCGTAGCTCTTTTATTTAAATTCGCAGGAAATTCGTTCCTACGCCATTCGAAAAAGCATAAAAAATACTACAAAATAGGTAAAAATGGCCTCTCTAGTTCCTCATGTTACTGAGATATTAAATTTCAAAAAGTACCTGAAAAACCTCTCTAGTACCCCCCCATTCTTTCAATTTTTTTGAAAAGTGAAAAATTTTAAAGTGCTTTTTTTGTGCTTATTTCACCTAATTTAAGGTTCTTTTGTATAAATATGCCCTTTGCTGTGCATTGGAACCCTTATAGAGCAAAATAAAAATTTGCCAAAATTGCACTTTTGACAAAAATTGAGTTTTTTTACTTTTTGAAAAATCGTAGCTCTTTTATTTAAATTCGCAGGAAATTCGTTCCTACGCCATTCGAAAAAGCATAAAAAATACTACAAAATAGGTAAAAATGGCCTCTCTAGTTCCTCATGTTACTGAGATATTAAATTTCAAAAAGTACCTAAAAAACCTCTCTAGTACCCCCCCATTCTTTCAATTTTTTTGAAAAGTGAAAAATTTTAAAGTGCTTTTTTTGTGTTTATTTTACCTAATTTAAGGTTCTTTTGTATAAATATGCCCTTTGCTGTGCATTGGAACCCTTATAGAGCAAAATAAAAATTTGCCAAAATTGCACTTTTGACAAAAATTGAGTTTTTTTACTTTTTGAAAAATCGTAGCTCTTTTATTTAAATTCGCAGGAAATTCGTTCCTACGCCATTCGAAAAAGCATAAAAAATACTACAAAATAGGTAAAAATGGCCTCTCTAGTTCCTCATGTTACTGAGATATTAAATTTCAAAAAGTACCTGAAAAACCTCTCTAGTACCCCCCCATTCTTTCAATTTTTTTGAAAAGTGAAAAATTTTAAAGTGCTTTTTTTGTGCTTATTTTACCTAATTTAAGGTTCTTTTGTATAAATATGCCCTTTGCTGTGCATTGGAACCCTTATAGAGCAAAATAAAAATTTGCCAAAATTGCACTTTTGACAAATATTGCATTTTTTCAATTTTTGAATGATTGTAACTTTTTTATTTGAACTCCAATCAATGAGCCAAACTGACCTCTCTAACTCATCAGGTTACCGAGATCTTGAATTTCAAAAAGTAGTAAAAAAAGACCCCTAATATACCCCCATTCTTTCAAGTTTTTTACGTGTGAAATGGCTCATTTAAACATTAATATCTTCCCAAGTACATCAATAAGAAAGAAACCTTTTAAGTCCCTTAACAGTGACTTTTAGGCTCCAGGAAGACATAAAAGAAATAGAGCTTCAGAATTACTGTGTTGCAGTAGAAATACCTATAATTATAAGGCATGTTTACAGAGTGTTTTTTAACTAAACTTGGATTATCCTGTACAAGTTCAAAGACAAACAAAAATTGTCAGAGAATAATTTGGTGAAATAAACGAAGTTGCGTCATTAAACAACCCAAACAACATTAAATAAAAGGACTTAAGTTGGAAAAGTTTAAAATTTATTAAACGACAAACCCAACCCCAAGAATTTGCTAGATAAATTTAGGGTATTTTAATAACATGGCCTTATTTGAGACAGTGTAGTGTAGAAGCCCATAAGCTTTTCTCATGTAGATTTCAAATGTCGGGTTTGTAAATACCTATCTTAGAATTTAGTAAGTTGACTCATAAACGTAGGGTTGAATAGTTCTTCTTTAAGGCAGCGACTCCGAGATTGTTTAAAGGGATTACTTCGTAGAATAAGGTTTGCAAAATGTGCCAATAAAAATGTCCGAACCAAATCTTCCTGCTGTGTTTATTTTCTTTATTTGTGTTTGTAGTAGCAAAGTTTAAAATTTACTTAAGAGATTGTTTTTGAGAAATTTTATAACCACCACAAGTCGGTGTTTTAAAGAGTTTACAGTAAAATGCGCATAACCCTGGAAGTAGTTATTGAATATCTAGGCGAAGTGGGAGTTTCATAAAAATGCAAAGGCAATAAAAGCAAAAACCGCAGTATCGAGTTCAAGTTAAAGTTATAGCGAAACTTTATTCGCTATTGAGAACAAACGTCCATAATTTTGGTTTCGTTTATTTTCATGTAGCTTCGACAAATCAATAGACTACCTCCGAAGTCCTATCAGTACTTTTCTCACGTACAAACATCGTTATATTATTCTTATATGCCACCATAATATTTTATTATTTTCGGATTATCTAGGTTTCCTTACTTTGTTTTACTATTGACTCTTCTGGGCTTTATACACTCAACTATTTACGAGGTTGTTTGTTCTTCTCGAGTACCGGGCTTTAAGGATTTAGTTCCAAAATTGCCTTCGTTTTCCGTTTAGATCAATCTATATTCAATCTCGAAATAAGACTTAGTATGTATGTATTAAGAAAAGTATATTCTTTATCTAGATGAGCAAACTTCATAAATTCTCCAGTGAGATGCTAAATTGCTACTGAACCTAGGATCCCATTAATTAATAACACCTTCGAGAATCTAAAACAATACTAAGAATGAAAATCTATTTCTCAGTCCCTTTTGATGAATTCGTTAAAATTATTCATTTCGATGTCTTAATGAAACGGAATGATCAATTAATTTTGCACTCACTAAGTATAATCTAAAAGTATAATTATCTGAATAATAAATCAAGGATGACTAATCTGAAAATTTAATTTATCAAGAACAATTGTTATCTGAAATATTAATAACGACTTCATAAAAGGACAAATGTGATTTAGTCTTCGGTTTAATTATCACAGAATGGCAGAGCCGAATCTGGAAAATGGAAATTCCGACATTTAACTCATAACGGCAACAATATTCCTTCAAATCAATTTTTTTTTGTAATTGAAGTTTCGTATCGGGGCCAAACGAAAAAGTTTTCTGATTTAAATGGTAATGGCGGACGTTTTTTAATGAAGACTTAATTAAAAATTTGTTTTTTTTTGTTAAAACAGCCTCACACAACTATACTTCAAACATGCAACAAATACGGTTGCAAGCTCGAGGCAGTCAAAAACATATTTGGTAAACAAAAGCTCTTCTTTTATAGAAAACGCCATCAGAAAGTCGTTATAACTTCATCAAAGCTTCCTGAAACATAAGAAAAATTGCATAAACCTTACTTTGGTTCTACTTTAATGGCGTTTTTTCCCTCTAAGGCTAGATACCAATATTTTTTTATTTTACCCCTACTATCATATCCTTCAATAACGTTTTAAAAGGAGTTTAGGACACCTCTTTTCGGGGCTATATAGTATTTCATGATTTTCTTCCTGTCGTATTCGCAAAGCTTTTTCCCTTTTACGTCGTTTTATTTTTGATGAATTTGTAATAAAACTAACTCCAAAACAGACATTTATTGTCCGGATAAGTATACTTATTAAAGTACAAGCGCAATTAAAGATTTTAACAAATGTACTTAATTAGATGGGGAAAACATCTTCCTGGGGAGTATAAATTAAAGAGAGAAATTGCACCTTAGAAACATTATTACTGTTTTTAAGTGGATGCTTGTTCCTTTCGAACTGTTTGGAATTTCCTTAGTCTTGATAAGGAAACTTGAGACTTTTAAGAGCTTGTTATTAATCATTAAAACAACCCAGGTAAGAGGTGATTTAAGTATTATGTTCGACTTTTTTGCCATAAGCTGTTATCAAATCGACGGAGGGTGAATTTACAATTCAAAACTATTTAGACAAGCCGTGCTGATATCAGTTCAAGTAGAGTGCTGCTTAAATGCACATTCATACGTACTTCAATTTGGAAAGTTAGTGCAAAGTATGCAACTTTCAAGGACGTACTGTCTGGAAACATATTCGAGTAATCTTAATGGGGTGTCCCGGTTTTAATTAAAAGTGTAACTTAGAAAACATATAGAATTAAACTTCCACATACACAAGACAACATAACATAGAGCGTACTGTTCTGTTTAATGACTGTAATGAACTAGGTTTTAGGAAGTAGAGAAATATTAATGTTAAGAAGTCATACTGTGACAATACGGGTGAAATAACTAAAAGTCCCTCTCTTTCCACAAGTACGTATACAACCAGTATAGCAGGAACATGAAACGAACGCACTTTATATGGGACCATAATAATAAACAGCCCTTTTCGGAACAGTCAATTTTGAAACCAGAAATTCATAGAGTTTGAAGGTTGGAAATACAATATTGTAAACATTTCTAAGGCGTACTAAACGCAGTTAGTCAACAACATCAGAGTCAATCACTGGAAATAGGGCATTTGCATTTTCAATTAACATTCGATCATTAGATAGTCATTTCAGACCCCTTAGGCAGCCAGGAAAATGGCTTCTATCTGAATTATTATTTGGAGCGTAATCAGCTGCTGATATGACATAGTCATCATCTGAAAGGGTCTCTATTATAGTGGATAAACAGAAGTTAAAACAATGGAGACCGATGGTTTGTTGAAGGCTCATGGAAATTCGAGGGGGGTATAACGTCCAAATTTGGGATTAACCTAAGAAAAACATTGTAATGTAACAACTGGAGCCTGCATAAAGGAAAATGGAGGCTCGACATCCGATATAAATTAGGGATTTATACGGTCACATTGATAGACTAACATTATTTACCAATTCCGTAGTGCCAATCATGTTAATTTATGAGGATAGCAATTACGGCTAACTTGGGCAAATATACCATAGACGATATCTGAATTAAATGGTCAGAATGCAAATAATTGTGCTTTTGGTGTAACACGTATCGCTTTAATGTTAATGGTCGATATGACTCTAATGGTTCTACAAAGGAATCTGTTTTGCTTTAATTCCTGGAAAATAAAGCCGCGATATTAAAAAGCCGGCTTTTTCTGGAAAGTCGGGCAAAAACCCCTTTGCAGTATAATAATGTGATATATGAAATGTCATGCTTGGGAATGTCAGGGCTGTTATATGGGCCATATGGGACAATGGCTAAACAACGCGTGATTCAGCGTAGCAGAGGCCAGCGATTAGGGTGCCATCTAAATATGGAACATTATACAAAACTATTGTTCGTTCCAAAGTAAAATTCAAAACAAAATGCAACCATAAAAGGCCATTATTTAGCGTTTTTAACTATCCCCCATACCATAATAATTCTGGACCAATTTTGTTGCATATTTGTCGGATTTAATTTAAAGTAATACATTATTTATTAATTAGCAATTTCTAATTAGAGTTTGTGCAAATTAATAAAAGTTTTTGAAACATTGCAATTTCAATGCCTAGTGGGAATACATTCACTCTAATTGGTAATGTTAATTGTAAATAATTAATATATTAGCAAATATTTTTTATCCTCTCAAAAACGACATAATAAAAAAAGCACGTCCATATGACAATGTGGATAATGTGTAAACTCATTTTTCATAATGGACTGGATCCCTGGAATAAACGTGTTTCTGCTGTTTCGAAACGAACAAAACTTTATTCCTGGATAACCAGTCGACTTTAGTGAAAAAAAAAATGAAATTTAAACAAGGTCTAATTTATCGCAGACTCACAATTTTTCCCTGTTTTATTTCGGCACAATTGCAGAATATCGTTTAATTAAAAAAGAGAATTATCGGAAAATCCTTTTCGTATTCCACAATATAAGGCCATTTCATTATTATCTGTGATCCTTCCACTATCTGTAGCCAACTCTACTTCATATACGTCGTTATATGCGATCTCTTCAATTCAATTTTATTTGAGCTTAAAAAACTATACGGAATTGAATTTCAACAAGAGTTAATAAATTGAAGCCATATAGATCTGAATTTTATAAAGTAAAGAGATCATTCCCTATACAACAACGTAGGCAGGTTTGGCGTATCGTGGGTCCTAAAGCATTGTCCAATCCAGGGCGTAGGGCCAATCCTAGAAACCAGAGAGTTCTAGTTTATACAGCCTTTTGTGTCGATCCTATTTTAGTTATTCATATGTAAATTGCGAAGTTACCATAAATACGTGCGTGCGATAGAGATTACGAGCACCGGATTTGCTGACTAAAATGCTTTATTTATTATAGCATTTTCGTGGAGTTTTTGCAAATCATCCTCGAAAACAGTTTGTCACAGCTCAACTTATAGGAAGAATATTCTACTTAGTTTATGCCAAAGTTGAGGCAATTTTCTGAAACACCAACCAAGCATAAGTAACTGATCGAGAGATTAAGCATGTATGCGGATTATTATTCAGCTTCTAAGGGCAATTTTCACTCAATATTTTCTCAAGCTTCCGTAAGACGGCCTGGAATAATCCTGCTTATAAGATAAGAATGATTTGCTTAAGTTTACACTTTTTTTAATAAATAGTAAAGACATTTCTTTTCTCAGGTTTTACATTAGTTAGCTTATATTTTTAATTAAGTAATGTAGGTTATTACAACTTTGTAAACCCAATAAAATTGTCCAGTATTTTATTAATTACAAATCAAATCTTAAAAACTTGACAACTTTTGATCAGTAAAAAGCATAATTGGACAATCTCCTGTAATCGTATTTTACAAAAGGTCCTTCAGAATTGAAATTTGGTTCACGCTTGAGGGTATTAGTAAGCCCGCTCTGACGGAATTGAAATTTAGTTCTTTCTTATCTGTTAGGATAGAAAATGCAGCTGTCTTAATATGCCACATTTCAATTTTAAAATTCCAATTCCAAGCCTGACGTATTATTTACAAGTTATTTTGGATGGTAATCAATTTAATGGGTTAGATGAAGTCAAAGCAGTAACAAAGAAAGTTTCAGGGCAGTGAGGGAAATCTATTTAAAGTGTAAAAGTTATCCCGTACATGCCCAAGTTTAGGAAAATACATTGGCGAGGCTGGCTACATTTTATGTGGAAAAATGTTTACCAAGTTCATACTCTAAGTTTTGCACACTAAATCAAAGTGATAGAAAATCTTTAACGCTGCAAGCTGAGATTAAACGTCAGATTAGTTAGAACACTGATTTGTATGGTTCTATGGAACTGAATATGTTGAAAGCACCAGTATGTTGGGTTATGCGTGGCCTCAAGCTAAATAGGAATAGAGTTACAAGGTAAATGGTACAAAGTACGCAATTCCGCATTTGACAAAGTGATTAATGCTAAGCATTCCACCCTTATTTAATCTCCGGCGAATCAGCACCAAATGATAAATAATTCCAGAGAGATCAAAGCCCTTTCGCTGTCTCCTTAAATAATTGATTTGAGCCGAAAGTGCGTTATTGCTTTCACTACGGTTTAGGATTTAAACATGCTATTAATTTAAAAAATGCCTCTTTTAAGTCCGCTGAAGAACCTAGAGGCCACTTTTTCCAGGCTTCGCTTGCTCAATTGGATTTGCTCAATTTTTGCGTAAGCCAAAAACCGCATAATTACGTAAAATTAAAGGCAGTTATTTTAAAACGCACTGCTTGAAAAGATATTTGAATTTATAATTAAACTCGGGTCTTTTAGGCGGGGTACAGATAATTTTTTACATCGCGGAGCTCTTATGAGGATAAAACGAATTACTTTGGGGAGAACGAAATGATTTATGTTAATTTGCATAACTTAACTTTGACTTTTTTTGATACCTAGCGGGCTTAAAAAAATGTAGGGAGTTTCCTCATCTGTAATTATTACTAAAAGTTCCATAACCTAGGAAAGTGTAAATTATATCGCAGAAATCCACTTGGGAGTTTTTACATTAAAATGAATTTGCCTTGGCATAATTCCAAAAACTTAAGAAGATATTCTGGCAAGTCACCCCTTTTAATTTCAAGATAAATTAATTTTTGTGGGGGCTACAGTTTTGATTTTGGATGTAACCCAATGAGCGAAATGCAGCTAGTTGGAATTTTAAAGCCGACAGAAAGCTGATTAACTTTAATACTTCAAAGGCTAATCTCTAACATATGCGTCTAAATAGCTGCTTAAGGTATTATACGTAAGCGGTTGTAGAAAGAAAATCCATTTTAAAATGCTGTTTTTGTGTTTATTTCAGCTAATTTAAGGTTTTTAGTTATAAATATGCCCTTTGCTGTGCATTGGAACCCTTATGGAGCAAAATAAAAAATTTGCCAAAAATGCACTTTGATGTGAAATGTCATTTTTTGTATTTTTGAAAAGTTGTAAATTTTTTATTTGAACTCTTATAGATTTCTCAACAAAATTAGCCAAAACTCGCCTTTCTAGCTCCTCACGTTACCGAGATATTGAATCTTAGTACTTTTTTTAGTTAACGTCAGCTTAACGTGTCAAAAGCTCAATTTCGTTAAACGTGCAAATATTGCCAGAAAATCGAGTAAAAGTATATGTCGACGACCAGAAAGAAATTCCTTGATATCCTGATAACTTTTTCGATGAAAAATAACTTGTTAGTGTCAGAGCAAAAACAAGACGATACAAGATTAATGGTACCAAACATGAAACTAAAAAGAGTTCCCGACAATTCTCATTTTTTCTCCCAATCCCATCACCTACATGACAAAAAAATGTAGTCCTTTGTCTTAATAAATATAAGTTAATTCCGCATGAAAACTGACTTGCCAGGTCTGTCCGCTGACCCCTAAAATTCACGCTGGAAGAAACAAGGGAGACGGGTCCCAGATTTCCACGAATATTTTTAAAGCTAAAATAACTGGAAAAGAAAGTCAATTTGCCGAACATTATTCTTGAAATTGAGAAGGAAAACAGCTCCATAATCCTCAAGAAATTCAGTCTGGTTTTTTTAATCAAGGATATATATTACCAGTTAATTCAATTTCCTGCTTTTATATGATTTAACGGTATTCATAACTATCAACCGTTTACACCATATAAAACCTTTTATTTTAACAATTTTTTGGTTTGGAGGGTATTTAGACGCATTCACTCACAACCGGACTAAAACCGATAATGGATCTCCAATAAGTATAAACGTTTATCTTCTTTGCTGCCAAATGTTTGTGAACCTTTTAACCTGCAAAAGCTAAAATTTCCTAAAACCTCTATGTTGACCTATACTAAGCCAATTTCGGAGGAACGAGACGAGGACCAATTTGGTCAGACAAATTTCAGTATCTTTTTTGTCACCACATTTTTGTTTTGTTCACTAATTTGTTATTTCAAAACACATTTGTTAATAATTTACAGTTAATTTTTACTGTAACTGGGTGGTTTTTAATAAGGTTGAAACTCAGTAAAATTCCCATGTTAACCAACATTTGGTTAATTTCTCAAGAGCGAGACCAGAATCAGACTACTTAATTTAGACAATTTGCTGAGATAAATCCAGTTTACCTTTTCCTTTATTACTGGGGTTTTCACTGTTATTTTATATGATTTATCAGTGCTCTCACTTTTAATTATACGGTTTGTTAAACATATGACCAGTGGCTTTAACTATGCCAGCGCATGCAATTTCGCCTAATCTGTTTCACAATGTTGTTTTTGAAACTGCTTTATTTTTTCTCTAAAGTACTCAGAATTAGGGTCCAACGAGTTATCGCCACGGTATTTAAAAATGTATGTATTCTTATATGTACATAAGTAAAAAAGTGTGTCAAATAAGTTACAACTGTTTACATTACGGTCAAACAAACAGGAAGTGACTAAACTTTTTCTGGATAGCAACGAAACAATTTTACTACTTATACATTCATCATTATGGGCCCCTAAAATGTCCAGTTATGATAGCTTATTTATCTTTATTATTAACGGTAGATATAAGTGGCCGGAAAATAAATACTATTTTTGGACAGTAATTTAGTCTTTACTTTAATCAAAATTACAAACACGATTTAACTTATAGCTACTATAGCAACGACAAATACAACTAACTACCATTTTACCTTCGGGTTACTTTCCCAAACGATTTTAACGATTTCACATTACTGTCTGGTGACAAATGACAGTCTTGGTGTTATGTGGTGCCATCAAGCGGGTAAATGATACAAAAATTATTCAGTATCCATTAATTTTGGAAGTAAGAAGTTTAATTTATCTTAAGAGAAGATAATTGGTTACCATAACCAGTGGGATGGCTGAAGATTTTCTATGGTCACGTGACCATGATTTTAATCGTTCCACATGAAAATATACAACTTCATGTATAAAATTTAACTAAAATATCAGACAAGTAATGATTTTGGCAGCAAAATACGTGTGGCTGTATATATTCAGATAATAATCGTCGCGACAGCAAAAAAAAAAGGAAAAAAATCGTCCTGAACATTTTGTCACAGTCAGCAGGATGAAAGGACGTCCTCGAATTTCGTATATTAGTCCGATTTCCTAAAGCTGAATTTTATTCTGTCGTCTTGAAGTGTGATAATTCTAAAGCAGATTAATTGCTTGCGTACAAATGAAACAGTTCACGCCTAAGCATTGTTTGTCTTTTGAAAGTAGCACTAAGTGTATGTGCACATCTGATACTCCCACTTTCTGGCTGTTAATTAAGGTAATGAATCGTGTATAAAACTTAATCCCGTGTTTATCGAAGTCGTTTTGTCGATAGTAATTTATCTTTTAGGTAAATCCGTAAAGCGTTAAACAAACTATGCGGCATTAACACCGAATACATAGAAAGAAAATATGGCAAAGGCGGTCTCTTGTGGTTATTGAGGAAAACTAGGACAACAGAGGGCTTTGAAGTGAACGCGACGTGTTTTTCTGTCAAAAAATATTTTAATACCTAAAGGAAAATTTTCAGGGGCGTGATAAGGAATAAATTTACCCAAGTGTTTAGATTAAGGGGCGCAAAGCGGTTTACATAGGAAATACACTGCAGAGGCAATTTTACACGTACTAAAATATGGATTCGCTAGAGGTTAATCAAGTATCTTGAACTCTTAATGCACCCCATTATTATAAAGAAAAGTGGTTTAATAAAAAGATGGAAATATACGTACGTATCGATCGGAGCAACAGGTTTTTACAGTAGTGCGTGCTAAATAATAAACCAGTCACTATAGCCTCAATTTTGATACAATTAATGAAAATTATTGATTAATATTTACACTCAATTAGCGGTCACCGACGTCATCCCGACCCTATTTAGTCCCAAAGTTTGTCCTTACACTTACATAATCATATTTACAGGGTATACAGAGTCTTAAGGGGGCTTCTACACACCCTCGTGTTAGTCGTGTTCAAATTTAGCTCTTCCTACCTGCTCTAACTCATTATCTAGGATAGGTACAACAAGGCAGTCCCACAAGTAGTTAATATTTATTGAAACATTCATTAATCCTTAATGGTAATTAAGTTTGCCAGAGATTGGTGCGGTTGTTGGTGAGAGATTTTCAGTTGAGCTCACTG
This sequence comes from Ips typographus, assembly GCF_016097725.1. Lineage (NCBI taxonomy): Eukaryota > Metazoa > Arthropoda > Insecta > Coleoptera > Curculionidae > Ips > Ips typographus. The sequence continues at coordinate 6,987,420 of NC_138437.1, read as the reverse complement.
TTTGCTTATTATTATATTTAAAGCCACCCTTTTCGGAAGTTAAAAGAACTCAAGGTAACTCTTTTGTTAACCTCGCCAAAGATAAAATTATTCTTTAATTACTCCATCCAAAAATTTTTACTAAATTGTTTAATGCTTAAATTATGTCTGCTGCCACTCAATGTATACATTTTAATTACTGAAACCACGGAATAACTTGATTAAAAAAGCAGATTGGATACCCTAGGGTTTTAGGTTTTCAACCTAAAATTTGCTTTTTATAATCCCCTTCTCCCACACCAGGAGAATATTAATGAAACAAATATCGTTATACGTATTTACCGCAATGTTACAAATTTTAAAATTTGCGTTTGCATTGTAAACCAGGAATTAATGCTATGATTAATAAATGCGGATTTAAACAAATCCAGCTATTCACGTTTTGTTAATTAATTAATGGATATATTTTAATTATTGTTGTATCTACTATTTTCAGTATAAACAAATAAAATAAAAAAAGGATTTTAATGCATATTTATGCAATTGATTGATAACTCCGTTTGGACGCTAGAGGGCGTCAAATTTTCTTTACCATAATATCACATTATATTGTAAATATTTTTTAGTCAGATTTCATGTATCTCTTAATCCGGCCGAGTTCCTGGCAAAGAAATGGTTAAAATGTTAAAGTTTAGGTCTAACTCTGTTAGTTTTTGAGATATCAAGAAACCGACTGCACCAGCGTCTTTTCCGGGCAATTTTAACATAAACTGACACCGAGACGTCAACTGTAAATTGACAAATAAAAAAGTTGTATTTTTGACGGTTCCAGGCCGCCATTTTGAATTGTTTGTCAAAATATTGACTTGCACCTCATTCTGAAGGAAATTTCACGTAGTTTCTAGAAATGACAGACAAAATGGCGTTTCAGGCCTTGATTTTGAATTTGCTGTCAAAATATTGACTTGCACCTCATTTTAAAGGAAGTTTCACGTAGTTTCAAGAAATGACAGACAAAATGGCTTTCCAGGCCGCCATTTTGAATTTTCTCTCAAAATATTGACTTGCATCTCATTTTAAAGAAAATTTCACGTAGTTTCAAGAAATGACAGACAAAATGGCTTTCCAGGCCGCCATTTTGACTTTTCTATCAAAATATTGACTTGCACCTCGTTTTAAAGGAAATTTCACGTAGTTTCAAGAAATGACAGACAAAATGAGACAGACTTTTTCCAGGCCGCCGTACTTTTTCAAAAAAAGAAAAACGGTTTTGAATTGATTTTCTAAAACTGCAGTTTTTTCCTTATTCAACCAACTTTATACCCTGCTAGGAAGAAAAAACTCCCCCTGTATATTCCCTAAATTTATATAGTAGTTCACATTATTTAGCCCTTACAGAAAAAACAAAAGTGAGATTATTACTCTAGACTCTCCACACTTTCATGTTAAAAATCTAAGAATTTTTTAACTGTAAATAACAAGAATTAAAAACAACTTAAACAAAAAAGTTCTGTAAAATGCTGAGTTCCATTAACGTGAAATTTAAGTCTTAAGCCTTGCGCAAGGTCGTCAGTGTTAATTAAAAACTTTACATTTCTCCAAGTAAAATGATTTAGACGATATTTTAAATAGCTGGTAGTTTCGTGAGCTTTTTATGCTGCATCGGTAATCCCTTTGCTTGCGGCTAGTGCAGAAGGAAAGTGGAAAGAAGATGAATAACCTAATTATTCGCTACTAAAATTTTAACAAACTAGGGGTTGGCAAACAAACTCTGGACTGCTATTTTTATAAATTATTCAACAATTAGTTAAAAATTAACCATCAGCAGGCGAATAAAAGAACGGGCGATAAATCTTCGTTTTTCAACGTGAGCCCTTAAATTATAAGACCTCCAAGAAACGTTTTAACTTGGATTTATTCCTGACCCCTATGAAGTGAAAGGTCTACTTACCATTATGGAACTGCACGGCAATCAAAATAGCTTACCTGGAACAAAAAACAAAGTAATGTAGTGTCAGAAAAATTCTAGTTGTTTTTAATTTCACAGCTCTAGCTAAATAAAGCTGTTTACAATTAATTATTCCCAGTAAGCTTTCACTTCCAAACTCCGAGGATTTCCTAAGTTTTCCATTTAAACTCGCCGCCTTAAACATTTTTACCAATTAGAAACAAACCTCAAAACATACGTCTTAAAATTAACACTTCACGCCCTGTCTCCACTTACATAAAGCTTGTTGTCTTAAAATGAGGTTACTTGATCTCTAACTTCGTAACATTATTCCGTGTAAGATAATGGCGCTTAATAGAGGTAATTATCTCGAAATTTCCTATCCTAAAATAACAGCTTTTCTTCCTTCAGAACTCCCTTCAGACGCATAAAGTAAATATGGGTTATCAGAACAATTTGAATGCTCAATTAGTTTCTCGAACAACGCCATCATTAAAACTGTCCTCACTAACTGCTATTTGTTTGTTATTCTTTCTATACTTATCCTATGGGGTGTTTTTATATTTAGAAATTATTTGTAGCAAATGTCAATACCGGTTATTAGATTGAATAACCTAACAAGTACAAACACGTGTAATGGTGTTAATTATTTCCTGCTTTGCTACACTCGTGTGTCATATAAAAATAATAAACACTCTAAAGTTTGTAGTAATAGCAGTAATTAAATCAAATTTCAAAAATAGATTGTTTACGAAACTATCTGCCTTTTAAATATTTAAGTTGTTAAAAATATCCAACTCCAGATTCAATTTGTTTTTTCTTAATATAAAAACAGGACTAAAGAAAGTTGACTTTAAATCAGCTCCTGAAGTCTTATGTATTTCTTTATCCTTCTAGGCTTAAAAAGCCTTCGTTGAGGATTTTTACCGCTTATTCAGGCGCCATGTCCAAATTTATATTCCCTCATTTTCTTATGTAAAACTTGAAAGAATATCATTACTGTGCCAGGCCTCCAAGATCAAAATGTACATTTTTTCTTATTAATTAAAGCAACTCATTTAGGTTTTTAATAACTAATTTTCATAAAAGAGGTTTAACAGTAACCCAGGGCAACAGGTCTTCCTTAAATAAAGGCTATAATGAAGATACCAATTATGAGTGGAACAAACAAATGAGAAAACCGTTAAACAATCGCAAATATTACCGGAAAGAAGTCCAGCGCATAAAGTCTGGAAAATTTAAATTAGGAGACTTTTCCTTTCACGTTTTCTCTACCTTCCACAATTAATTTTTAGTAGACTGAAAACGTGATAAGAATAGATCATTGTTTATTAAGCCTGGCAACTTCAACAATAAAATTTTCAATAAAGTTTTTTTGCTAGTGGGAGTGGTAACTCTGCCTTATTGATCTTTTCCATGAAAGGAAATATGGGTTTATCGAAATTACTTAATGAAATATAATTATAGCACAAGCAATATTCCACACATGTTTTAAAGATGAAATCTCTAAATAAATACTCTTTTATCCAAACGTAATTATTTACTTAATCGGAAACCACCAAAAGATATCTCACTCTTATTGTGTTTGTAAATTAGCTTTATTTGACTCGATGAAAAGGCATTTCAGCCTGCTTTATTAGAGACATTAACCTAAATGTTTTTATTGTGTATTAGTTCTTTCTGATTCACGGCAAGTTTGAAAGTGATATACGATTCGCTGAGTTTGAATGCGCAAAATTATATTCCATTGCAGAAAAATGCTGGTCCGAGAGAGTTGTAATTAATTTAAAATTGAACCCGTTCGACAATATTTTTGTTCTCCGCTGCAATTTAACTTTCCGTATTTTTCTGGCAGTCATTAAGTGAAGACACTAAAACAATGCCGAGTTCGAAATTACGTTCACCATTTTAGAATAGCGCAACGTACACAAACAGCTTTGTTTACACGAAACACAATAACACAATCAATCACTTACAGACGCTCCATTAATAGTTTGTTTTTAAATTAGGCCATCAGCACTAAATGCCCATTTACATTTGGTAACTTCCATTCTCGAATTATCTCTACCAACCATATACGAACTGAATACAGTTATTAAAAATTTGGAACAAAATTGCTTTGTGTCAGGATTTGAAGTTCAGTTGTTATCACAGAAACACGTTATATAACTCATTTTATAATCTAACAAAAACAAATCTGGCACTGTTATTGTAAAAACTATGTCGATATAATATATGATTGGCAATTCACAACATTATTTGAGATATTTTGCTTACGATTTCAATTGAGGCTTCAAAGAAGTAGACACTAACACTCAATATAACTTTCAAGTCGATTTCAATGTGAGATTAGAACAAGCAATCCCAACGAAATAAATGAGATTGCATTGGGTTTTACGCTTCATATAAAGAAAGTTCCGCTTTGAATGACTTGAGTTTAACAAGAAAAATGCATTTCAGTAAAGTGAAATAAATTCCACAATAACTTATCGACAGCTCCTCCTCCTCTCAGTAAACAGTTCGCGCGTTGAGTGTTTTCTCATGTGCACGAAATCATGCAATGTATACATTATTAAGCTGAACTCATCAACAATCTTATCCGGACTAAAAATATATAACTCAGTCATCTGTCATATCTTTAGAGACGGGACCGCTCCTACAGTTATTATTAGCCAATATTTTAAAATACCTCTGGGTACTTAAAATTAGTATCAGCCACTGGCAACATTTGTATCAAACGATGCACGGCAGTGACAAACCCACTTAATATAATCGAACAATTCAAATGGGCTGCAATTCCAATTGTAAATTAAAAGTATTGATTGCAATGGTTTGAACCACCTTTTTTAAAATTTTACTGTAGTAATCCATGAAGTTGAAACGACTATCTGTCTCTAACTTTGGAGTGACCCTGTATGTAATTTCAAAGCACATGATTGAAGACATTTTGATACAGGTCTTGGCTTTTATTGCTATCAGTTAACTCATTAATTGCACGTGGAAGAAAGACAATCTGGATTCAGGTGATCAATTTTACAGAAAATACATTTTAACACGTTAAATAAATCATTTAATTGTCCGTTTTATAATATATAGGGTGTTTGTTTTTTGAGCTAGAAAGTTATGTCAATTATTTAGAAAACGTAAGGCAGTAGCAAAAAAACTAAGCACGCCACTAGAATCTCATCGTTTCACTTCGATATTTTGATAAACAAACAAGTTGGAGAATTTTCAAAAAGGGCGAAATTAAAGTAGTCTAAAAAGGTTTTAAAACACTACAGAAACTCCAAAATGCTTCTCAAGCAGTCGAAAACCTTCCAAAACAGTCTAGAAGCTTCCAAAAGTTTTAGAACGCTCTAAAGACTTCCAAATGATCTTCAACTACGCTCTCAAAAAATTTCAAGGCAATCTAAAAGCTTCCGTAGGTTTCTAAAGCAGTTTAAAAACTTCCATAAGTTTGTAGAACAGTGCATAAGTTTTCAAATGCTTTAAAAGCAGTCTGAAACCTTGAATACTTTTTAAACTCTCCAGAAACCTTTCAAATGCTCTTAAAGTAGTCTAAAAAGAAACGACAACAGTCGGAAGCCTTTCAAAACAATCCAAAAGCTTTTAGAACAGTCTAAAAGATTTCAAACGCTCTTCAACTAGTCTAGAAGCTCCTAAAAGATATCAAAACAGTCTAGAAGCTTCCAAAAGTTTTAGAACGCTCTAAAGACTTCCAAATGATCTTCAACTAAGCTCTCAAAAAATTTCAAGGCAATCTAAAAGCTTCCGTAGGTTTCTAAAGCAGTTTAAAAACTTTCATAAGTTTGTAGAACCGTCCATAAGTTTTCAAATGCTTTAAAAGCAGTCCAAAATCTTCAAGGCTCTTTTAACTCTCCAGAAACTTTTCAAATGCTCTTAAAGTAGTCTAAAAAGAAACAACAACAGTCGGAACCCTTTCAAAACAATCCAAAAGCTTTTAGAACAGTCTAAAAGATTGCAAACGCTCTTCAACTAGTCTAGAAGCTCCTAAAAGATATCAAAACAGTCTAGAAGCTTCCAAAAGTTTTAGAACGCTCTAAAGACTTCCAAATGATCTTCAACTACGCTCTCAAAAAATTTCAAGGCAATCTAAAAGCTTCCGTAGGTTTCTAAAGCAGTTTAAAAACTTCCATAAGTTTGTAGAACCGTCCATAAGTTTTCAAATGCTTTAAAAGCAGTCAGTCCAAAATCTTCAAGGCTTTTTAAACTCTCCAGAAACTTTTCAAATGCTCTTAAAGTAGTCTAAAACAAAAACGACAACTGTCGGAAGCCTTCCAAAACAATCCAAAAGATTTTAGAACAGTCTAAAAGATTGCAAACGCTCTTCAACTAGTCTGGAACCTCCCAAAAGATATCAAAACAGTCTAGAAGCCTCCAAAAGTTTTAGAACGCTCTAAAGACTTCCAAATGATCTTCAACTACGCTCTCAAAAAATTTCAAGGCAATCTAAAAGCTTCCGTAGGTTTCTAAAGCAGTTTAAAAACTTCCATAAGTTTGTAAAACCGTCCATAAGTTTTCAAATGCTTTAAAAGCAGTCCAAAATCTTCAAGGCTTTTTAAACTCTCCAGAAACTTTTCAAATGCTCTTAAAGTAGTCTAAAAAGAAACGACAACAGTCGGAAGCCTTTCAAAACAATCCAAAAGCTTTTAGAACAGTCTAAAAGATTGCAAACGCTCTTCAACTAGTCTAGAAGCTCCTAAAAGATATCAAAACAGTCTAGAAGCTTCCAAAAGTTTAAGAACGCTCTAAAGACTTCCAAATGATCTTCAACTAAGCTCTCAAAAAATTTCAAGGCAATCTAAAAGCTTCCGTAGGTTTCTAAAGCAGTTTAAAAACTTCCATAAGTTTGTAAAACCGTCCATAAGTTTTCAAATGCTTTAAAAGCAGTCCAAAATCTTCAAGGCTTTTTAAACTCTCCAGAAACTTTTCAAATGCTCTTAAAGTACAAAACAATCCAAAAGCTTTTAGAACAGTCTAAAAGATTGCAAACGCTCTTCAACTAGTCTAGAAGCTCCCAAAAGATATCAAAACAGTCTAGAAGCTTCCAAAAAATTCTAGGACTGTTTAAAAATTTCCAAATGCCTCTAAAGCATTCCAGAACCTTCAATATGCTCTTAAAACTGTCAAACTGTGCCAAAAACCTTCCAAATACTCCTTAAGTAGTTCAAAACAATTTTGAAAGTTTTCAAAAAACGTCTAAAACTTGAGCTCAAAAAAAAAATAATTGCATCTCTGAAAAGTTTTGTACCTTTAAAGCTTTTTTACAGATTTGTATCCTTTTTTGAGAAAAATAATTTTGTGCGTATCTTAAAAACCGTGTCTAACAGAAAAAGACTATCAACCTACAGAATTTGTGTCTAAACACAAAAATTGGGTTTCGTGAACATAGTGTTCTCGTCCATTCCTACAAAATCAGAGAAATGTTTGCATTGAATTTCCAACCCTGACAGACGTTTATTCTAATAAATTCACGTCAAAACGCGTTGCTCACTTCAATATCTCTCCCACTCTTAAAAGTTTCCCCGGCTATTTGCCACCTGAACTTGGAAAACATAAAAACTAATCTCCTTTATTTGTCTTTCCATGTCACTTGTTTACGTTGGTCCCGTCACCCGAAATAAGAAAACTTATTCCAGAGTGTGTACTTTTCGAAGAAATGAATTATTGTGGTTGTCGTTTTTCACCCATTCCGGAATAATAAAAGCCTTGCACCAAGATAATTCCGTTTATATGTCGAGTGCTGACGTAGATTGTTATCTTGCGTGAGCTTTGAACGTATTTGAAAAAAGCTAATCGGCCACACGAAAGGTTTCTTTTACACTGTGCTGGTTTAGTCACGTAACACACACCTAAAGTTCCGCGCATTGGCATTGACCTGTTTACGAGTATGCGCTTTAATACTTACTAAGCTTAAATCCCTTTAAAACAAAACACAATTTGAGAACAAAAGAAAAAGTAAAAGATCCATCAGGACTTTTCAAATAAACGTTGGTAAATTGCGCGTGGTTAACTAGCTATGAAGAGCATCGAACAGTCAACGACAATATAGACATTCCAGGAAAGTTTTATGTTTACTATGTAGACTTGAAGGCTCTGAAAGACTAGTTAGAGCTTTATTTGTGGATCACACAAGAAACTGACTTCTTTGTAAGCTAGATGTATGCAAAGTTTTGGCTTTGTTCGTGATCCAGAGCTTGGGTGATAATTAAATCACCAAGGAAACTTACCGATATTTCCCAAGTAGTTAGGTGAACAAGTTCTTACGATGCTTATTATAATTCAGTTGAAATTAATATTTGGTTCCATTAGTCGACCAAAAAAATTACTTGTCGACAATGTTATTCAAATTTTTTGAATGACAGCTATAAGACGGTTTTTAAGGGGAGCCCAAAGCCCTTGAAAAAAAAATCCAATAAAGTCGACGCCTATCTTGTTTGGTGGCAACAAGAGCTCGAAATAACTTCAGGATTTGTCAGATTTACTTTTAATCAAATATTTCCCGGATTGAATTAGGGGAGAATGTGAAAAGGCTATTCAAAAAGCAACTGCATCCGGTAACCCAATCTACACTAAAAACTAGAAAGTAGAAACTTTCCCCATTAAAATCAAACACAGTTCAGCAACAAAGCATAGTTTTCACAGTTGCGTGAGGCTAATTTTCCTGCTAAAATTGGCTTCCCAACAAACTCTTCTATTACAATGTAAACATACGTGTTTCATCTCAAATTTTATTTCAATTAGCTTCGACGGAACATCATTTGAGTCAGATAATTGGTTTCGAATACCCTATTGGGTGGTTAACTCCCTGAAATATTATTTAGGGGGACAATCAACTCAAAAGTAGAAAAAATTGTATTCATATTTATGAGTAATTTTTGGAAAATGTCAACACTGTAAAAATTTTCTTAAAAAAAACGTTTCTAAAGTGTGAATTTTTATAATGATTACTTATGAATAATTTAAGAAAAAATGTCAGTTTGACAACATTGCAAAAGTTTAGTCATAAATTAAGAAAATAGTGAGTTTGTCGTAATTGTACAATTGTGGAACTAAATTAGGAGAATACTTAGTTTGGTAACGCTACTGAAATGTCAATATTGATCATTTATGACTAATTTTAGAAAAAATGTCAATTTAGCATCATTGCAAGAAACGTGTAAGTAAATGGGGTAAATGATCAGTTTGGCAACATTGCTAAAGTGTGATTATGTGTATTGGATACTTTTCAGGAAAATGTTTGAGAAGAAAGAGAGATTGGGTCGTTTTAAGGAAAATGTTAATTTGACAACATCTCAATAATTTTGATACTAAATCAGGGAATGGTCATTTTCGCAACGTTGGAGAAATGAAAAAAGAAAATATTTATTATTTACGGGTAATTTTAAGAAAATTGCCAATTTGGCAATAACTACAAAAATTTGGTCATAACATAGGGAAATGGTCAGTTATGTAGCATTGAAAAAATGTGGACCTGAATTAGGAAAATGGTTAGTTTGGCAATGCTACTGAAATGTGAATATTGATCATTTATGATTAATTTTATGAAAAATGTCAATTTATCAATATTGCAAAAATGTGGAACTAAATTAAGAAAATGACAGCGTTGCAACAATGTGAAAGTTGAGAAAATTATCAAATTGGCAATATTGGAAAAATGTTGACAAATAATAAGGATAATGACCGGTGTAACAACAATGCAAAAGTGTGAATGTATATTGGATGAAAAAATGTTAGTTATATGATAAGCCCGGATAACTTTCATATTTCACTTATATGATACTTAATTTTGGGACAAATATCAATTTGGCAACAGTATTTTTTAACTTTCTTACATACTAGCAACGATAAGAAGAAGCATGTGAGAATTATTACTGAATAGAAGCAATAGAAACGCGAATTCGCAAGGAGGTATTATTCCTATCTCGTTTTCAATGTTGTCAGCCTGGAGCCGTCTATTCTAAATTCCATGTCGAACAAATAGAGCATTGTCCGGAAGTAGTAACAGAGGGGAGTTGAAAACTGATCTTCTTAAGTCCATTATGCTGTGCGTCAATAAAGTATGTAGCTAGAATGGATTATTCTAATCGATCACAAGTTTAGAGCTAAAAATATTCGGGAGTTCTTACGGAACTGTTTTGAACTTGAATTTTGAAGGTATTTAACCTATAAATTGAGTCGGAGATGAATGCCCAGATTTCATCTTTTAAAAATGGTCTAGAATAAATTTCCGCTTTCGCAATATACAGAAAGGTAAAATTGAAACTTTTGTCTATTGCATTTGGATATTTTATCAAGAAGCCATATGTATACATATTTGATAAATAAGCTTCGGTGTTGCATGAGTGTGAGATTGAAGATCATTCTCCCCTTCGTATATCCAAGGCTTGGTATGTATGTTGAATATTTACACATGTTTCTAAAATAAGCAAATCCGACCACCCTGAAGAACTTTCCATTCCTCTTTGGTAAATTCACTTTGCAAATGTTGCGTATGTTTTTACTTTCTACTAAGCGTGTTATTCCAGTTATCCGGCATAAAGGAAAATTTGTTTTTGTCACTCAGAATGTGTCTACACACTGGTTGCCCGTCCAGTACACTTACTGTAACCCTTTGATCACCAGAATACATAATTGTTTAGCCTCAGTTCATTTTGCCATTGAGATATATTTAGCTCTTATTTTAAGGCTCCTAGCCTCAATAAAAACTGTACTGAAACGGATGTGTATAAAACCCAATAAAAGCTGACTCAACATATAAGCTTAACAGGTTTCCAGCTGAGAAAGAAAAATTTTCTTTTCTCAAACCTTTCAGTCTTGTCCAGTTGGTCAGGGGCCCTTAAGAATGCTTCTGGCAGGTAGACGCCAGCTTAATAGGTAATTTTCCAGACATCTGCCTGGGTGGTCATAGTGTTAGCTGAGCAGTGTACATGTGCTCATTGACACGGACATTCTGGTACAACCCTCAATCAATGTCTGAATATGGTGTTAAAATTTTATAAAGAAGGAAATTTTAATATTTGTTGTGTAAACAGTACAAACGTCACAAGAACTACAAATTTCTCCCTCGTGCTTAGTACAGAAATTCGCATATTAAAGCAATATGTTATTCTCGTATTTTTGGTACGGGAGAATTTCATAACGTTTTCAAACGGCGGCACATTTTTTTGAACTTGAACAACGAAATCAATATGAAACTCTCAAGAAACACAATAATATGCTACTCTTTAATCCAGAAATAAATGTGTGTTGTTATAAACTGGGATGCGTGTCTACTCTAAATTTTACGAATTGTCCAAGATCTCCTTTAAATTGCTTCGACTTATTAAGGCATTTACATTAAACAGTGTTAATGAAATTAGAAAGGTGCCTTTGATAATCGTCAAATTTAGACCACTCTAATTGCCTGAAAACTGGCAATAAAGGGTCTGAACGCTTAAGGAAATTACACCAAAATGCACATGACCTAACCGTTAAATGGAAATAGACCCTAAATTTAGAATTTTGTGAGTTTAAGTAAGTTTTAAATTCAGTAATTATTGTAATACTTGAGAGAGTGAGTGTTTAAATCTATATACAATAAAAACTAAGCCATAAAACTAATTCGGCTTTGTTTTAGTATTTGAGTAATTGTTATAAACGAGAAAGGGGGTGGTCATAAAAAAGGGGCACACAACACCCTTGTTTAAGGCTTACACGTCGCACAGAGGAGCTGCTATTTGTTAAAAACGTTGCAGAAAATTCAATTTATCATCATATACACTTTGTTAAGTTCATATACTCTTGATCATGTTGTAGTAAAATGTAAAACTTTTTCATTTAGTAGAATTCTAGTAACAAAAATGTCTGCCAGGGATTTTTCGTTTTGCCCCTCTGTGCACAGTGCACTTAATTAAGTTAAGAGTTTTTAAAAGGGTCAAGAACTATCAACCCTAAAGCTTAGCAGCACACGTAAATATAGTTCTAGATTTGTAGTGTGGGCTACTTTTGACTAGTATTTTTATAATTTATGCCATCCTTGTACTCGATTTACATGTAAACGAGTGGAAAATTACACGTCGCCAGACTGAGGAGATTTATCGGTGCACTTCTTAAAGTGCATGCTGTGCACACGTAAAGGTATTTTCTGACAGGATAATAGAATATATTTTTTTATATTCGCTCAAAGAGAAATACGAAGGGAGTGCATGCATGTAAGCTATGGTTTGTGCCGCATGAATCAAAATTTTATCTCCACAAATTGTGCTAGATCTCCAACGAGCCGTAGGTTTAATCCTGGAATCTTTCCACCCTGGTTTGTTAGAAGAGGAGCTTATACGATTATATTAAAAACCATTGTGAAACGTGCCTACGCATAGGAAAAGTTTTTGTCTCTGAAGTTATTGCGGAATAATATTCGAAATCGGTGCCGTAAAAATAATGAACCCGTAGAAGACAAAACCGCTCATAAAGCAAGAGGAAACATTTGAGCAAGTATCAAAAGTTCTCTTTATTCGAAAAACCCGTGTTTCTATTATAGGAACGGAATATTCCTGGATACATTTTTTTAATAGACATTAACGAATTTTGAGATTGTTCTTCTCAATTAAATAAGATGGATCACATTGACCCTGACCAATACTAATCCAAATTACACTTTAATCAATACATGATTTTGATGCCAGAACACACAATAGACACTTGCTTTGTAGTTTAATCAATTAATTGCCTACAATGCTTTGAATATCCTCTTTGGAAGTTAGGCAATTATATAATGATACTGGATTAAGTCACCTGATTATATCTAAAGTAATGAAAAGGAAACTCTAAGGTATTTTAAGTTTTTAAAGCTCAAAGCTCGGCAAGACTTTTAGCAGATAAATGTAGACTGCAGCATTCTAGACCGTAAAATCACAAAGGCAAGCTGCGGTTTACTAATATGACTACGTGATTACGAGTCTCTCCAAGAGATAAATGTTTGCACCTATGTAAGACTAGCACTGTTAATAAATCCCAGTCTGCATAATTTGGGTCTCATAAATCCAACCTTGTAAATAAAATATCTGCATATCAGAAATTATGGGAGCCCTTTTATTTAGCTGAAATTTATTCCTCGCTTTGTTTACGATAGCTCATTATTTATTAGTTAGATATCAAGGCGAGAACTAAATTTAAATACTTAAAGAGTCCCAAAGTGGCTACCTAAAATAAAACTAGGGGAAAAGAGAAAAGCACTAAGAATAAAAAAGATAATCTGGCAATGCACAATTACACTCGCCTGTTAACAGCAAGCATCCAAAAACCTAATTAAGTTAGTTAAATTGCTAATAAACTAAATTAACATGACACTTTAGAAATAACGTTTTTAAGTTGGCAATACCTGAGTAATTTGAAAAGCAACTCCTGTTTTGGTTAACGTCGTGAATTTTTTGCTTAATTAAGTTAACAGACTGTTATTTTAAATGTTCTGTGTGTGAATTTCTATCCAATTACTATCATTACCTGCGTCTGACGCTGTAGACTAACGAACCAAACACTTATATAAATCGAGGCAATGCCATATCGGATATCGCCATTGAAAAAGCACTTAATGAAGGAAAGACAAAAAGTGATTTTCTTTATTGGCGCTTGAAATTCACAGCTTTGAAAGAATGTCAATATTTTTATTGATAGGGAAGCTTTGAGGTGAATTGAATGAATCAACAGAACAGAAAGTTCGTGTTTACTTATCTAAAATTCAACGAAAATATTCGGTTATGACCTTCGAAGAAATTGCCATTGAGGTACAAAAGCAAACAACGTAATGTATGAGAGGATTAAAACAGGAAAGAAAGCGGAATCGAGAAGGAAAATCAATATTAATAACATAATTGAGACATCAGTCGGGTCTAGTACGAAAAGTATATTTACAAGTGCCTTAGGACTAATAAAACCCAATGAGAAAAATTGGATTTTCTTCTTTGGAAGGTGAATTACAAAATCCGAGACAAGATGTCTGACCGAAAATAGATCATTTTGGGTAAATTTCTTAGGGTCTGAATTGCTAGTCAAAAGTTAATTTATTCCTATTATATCCATTTTACCGGGTATGCATCCTTTTTCTTCCCTTTTTTTACTTACTCCACAGCAATTTTAATCAACTCCTGACATTGGTTTATAACCAATTAAGGTCCAACAGGGGTAACAAACACCCTAGCTCCTTTTCTCCCGACTATTTACCCAAAGTTATTTAATATAAGGCTCACCCAATATTACCGTTTCATAAATCCAAACATACACAACTGGCTGCAATCGTTACTCCCTTTAAAATTAATGAGGGACTCGTTTTTAATGACTCTCTGCTCCTTTAGCTCACGAAGGGACTCATTGCTAAGCAGAAATTGTAAATATTTATTATGAGCCCCCTTCTAAATCGCGCTGTCACTGGATAAATTCAGGACGGCTCTAAAAAGGCTTTACGAAATTTTTAGAGATTTATATCGAATTTATCGCTTACTTACTGCTAGGTACAGCTAAGTATAATTTAAGTCTCCATTAAACTCCTATTAAATTCCCAGTCATTTATTTTGACTATCAATTTCGTTTTATCGAAAGTGGGGGTTTGTTTTTATCACCTTGATAAAGACTTTCTTTTATGCTTCAAGTAAATAATTTATTTTTATAATATTAAGTTCAGCAGACATTAATTTATATTAGAGAATTTTATGTATAATGAACATGTACTTGAGAAGTGACTTTAGAAATAATACTTTCTATACATTTTTATACAATTTTTATTGAAGGCTTTCCTCTCGACAAGAGAAGAGAATTTTACTAGTATCTATTTTGAAAAATGTCAAACTTTGTAATGAACTTAGAGATTGCATAAAGAAACCGTCACTTTATCCTTACTGGTAATTAGTAAAAAGTATTTAGCTCTGACCCTTTTACTTCAATCAAACTTTCATTACAAAATAATTAATAAGTGTTTCCGTCTAATTTAGCCTCGCTATCCATAAAAGATGATTAATTATAACTACGCGATCCGATAAATGAACAAAATAATTAATTCTTACTAAACAAGAAATTCTCGATGTTTACCATAGATAAATCTTAATTTCTTATATCAATCATGTTCTAACTAGGACCTATTAATTGCTTTTAAGTGTGAACTTAGAAAGGTCCAGAACACCTTTTCAATGTTTTAGCGTTGGAGGTGGAAACAAATGCGGTTTTTACGCGTTTTAGTGATAAATCTTCCAATTAAGCGAAAAGTGCCATAAATCACAACTAATAACGCAGGATAAAATCCGGCAGGAAAATTGTTTTCAATTTGGATTTATGAGGAATAAAATGCAAATGTAACAACATGTCCGCCATAGCGGAGGACATAAATGAAAACTTAAGGGTAGAAGGTAAAAATCATCAAGAGTGGAATTTTGCTAGAAAATCTTGAAATCCTTTATCGATTTGCCTAAATCTACATATTCCCTGAACTATACGAGAACTTCCCAAATAATGTTTTTGCCTCATCTCGTTTTACGCGAATATTCTTATTGTGAATAAGAAATAAAGGCAGGTATTTTCTTGGCTAACATTATAGGAATGTCTTTATGGAGAAATGACAAATGAAGACACAAGCGAATGTTCCTTGGCTATCGAGTTCATTTGTCATCCTGGTTTTTCCATAGGGAAAGTTTAATAAGGAAACACAAGAATGGACAGGCAACGTTATTGTTTGTCAAAAATATGGATTTTCTGTTGTTTTGCTATAGGATACAGATATAAAATATATACTAAACCAACCTAAATCGGCGTTCAAATCGAACGGAGATGGGAAATTATTAGATTTTTGAGTTTCCTTCAATATAGATAATTGGTTTAGCAACCGAGAAGTTATCTTATTAAATACCAATTTGAATAAGCTTCGACTTTAAAATGAATAAAAAAAAGTAACTTAATTAATAAATGGGCAGTTCGTGGTTTAAGTTGACGCAAACTTACAGTTTAGGAACAAAACTCAGTAGGGAAAAGTTTGGGATTCGCAGTTAAAAAGGCAAAAAAAGGCAATAAAATTTAAATTGACACATTTTAAGATACCGAAGGGAGAACCCTTATACCATTTTTATTGCGTTATGCCCAAACCATTGGTCAGAATTTAAATAAAATGTCTCCCAGAGCTGCCTTTTGTTTACCTTTGTCAATTTAAACTTAGGTCTAGATCGAAGTTTATTGCCGATAGTGACGCACGAGGCATTAGGAATTTTTATTTTTATTCGTAAAAGGACCAAAAAGAGTCAGTAAATTTATTTACCAGCCAAGCAAGAGTTTTCCAGGTGTGTAACAACTATATTCGTTTCATGAAAATTAAAATAAACGTATCATGGAAAGTAGCAATTTCGTTTGTAAGGGCTTTTCAAGCACATTTACTTTTTCTAGAGCACAGAATATCATATTTTTGTACACACTGATCATATCTAAAAATTAAATGACTGGAAAGAAAAGGAGTATACATACTTACATTTTAAAGTTCTCTCAAAACAATTTAAGAAACTTTATACATAACACTATACTTCTCGTACAAAACATTTTTATTTTTCCCTTCACATTAACAATAATTATCATTGAATTTACATTATTTATTAGTTATTACAGACATCCCTCTAATTTAATATGTGAATAATTTATCATTCCAAACATTATATTGTGCACCTATAATTATCCAGGTGCTTAAACCCGCTATTAGTTTCATGGATAAATTAAAGTGAATAGCAGGATCCAATTTTAACACGTTTGCCTTTGAGCTATAAATAATCCGAACAATTAGTAATTTTTTCGTTGGAAAGACATATCAATATCTTTGAAATGTTTATTGTGAATAGCATGTCCATCAGAGGAATTATATCAAGCCGATTTCCTGTCGCCCCGAAATGTACGCTAGCAGTAAATATCCCACGTTTGCCATTTTGGCAACCTTTTAAACTCTAAAAAGCTTTTCAGGTTTCGGTCCAATATATTTTGATATCACACTTTTTATGGGTTTACTTAGTCAACGCTCGAGCAGGAAGGTCATGCTCCTGCAGAAAATAAAGGGAGGAATTGTGGTGGTTTTACTAACCAGAGACAAATTGCCTTTTCGTCTATCTTAGGGGACGTACTGTGTGATAATGACAGCGGGAGGTATTTTGCGCCAAGTAGCATATGTTCTGAATACTACAAGTTCATTACACGAAAATGATTGATTAGTTTTGTTCCAGTGACCCGGGCAAAAATAACTCTCTATTATAAATACCCATTAGAGCGAATGACGTACAAAATTTAAAACGTAAAAAATACTTACATATGATTTTCACACAAATTTTATAAAAATTTGAAGCTCCGCAACAAAGCAGTTCTTTCCGAAGCCCATGAGGAATTTTAAGAAATACATTTTCTTTCGGTTATAATGAAGGCTGACATTCTCAGCGGAATGATTGATATTGTGCCTTAAAATGACGTTCTCTCTGCCTATGCTTAGAGCCGAAATTATAAGATACAAACCCAAATGATAAATTGTGTTTAAAGAATTTAAATATTTTTAGAAAATAAAAAAGCGCTATCGCTAGCTTGAGTTTATAAATTACGACAATGACAGGCTTATATGGAAGTCTAGATATTGCCCCCATACAGGCTGAAATTACAAATCCAAAACAACGTTTTTGCTTACATTCTTAATACAAACACTTTAAAGGACTCGGTCTCATTGTAGTTTATTTTCTGATTTCAAGGTGGTTTTACTTGTGGAGTGACCATGTGAACATTTTTAGCATCATGTAAGTTTTATTGTAATTTTGTCCTTATAGAATTATTGTGACTGTATACAGTGTTTTTAATTATGTAGGTAACTAACTTGTTATTTTAAATCAAAACCAACTTTAATGATCTTAGAGTGCTGTTAAAACAGTCAAAATCAACTGGTTTGTAAGGGTTAAGTCGATTAAAACTTAAATTGCACCTCCCAAATCAATTAGTGTAAGTGAAGTAAATTACATCGATGTAATGTATGAATGAAGCATATATTACATATTAAAGCGCTTAACTGATCGAATCAGATGTGGAAATTGACGCGTTTGAAGTCTTTGTGGTTTACCTAAACAATCGAGATTGTGTATATTTCAATCGGAGAAATCAAAAGAACTAAATCTAGTGTATGAACCGACCAATCAACAATTTTTTAAAACTGCTCTTGTTTTGTATTTTCATATTGTGAGAGTATACAGTTCCAATACTAGGCATACAGAATGTTAATGAATAGCAAAAAGTTCAAAGAAAGTCATGATTTTGTCTATAACATTACTTGTTTGAGATATGAAATCAGAAATATGTTGCACCCTGTATATAATTTACAAAAAAAACTCTCTGATGTGATATTGGTTTGAAGATTCCATTTTATAGCAGCAAATAAAATGTTTTTATTTTTTTACTTCTTTGTGATGTTTACTTTAAAAAATTAAGGTTTATAAGAACCTTGAAGTGTACTTGTAAGTTATTTACCAACTTTCTTATTTTAAATAGAACACCCTGTCTATTATAATATTTTTGAATACTCCTGACAATTCTGTTTCATGCATCATAATCTGAATCTATATTGAAATTTTTTTTAAGGTTCAGATAGCATGCTTGCAGTCACGTGACCATATTAAAGATCAAATGTTAATTGTGAAGGTAACACGACCATTTTTACGATTAACTGGAATTGCTGAAGATCACATGACTTCTTAAGATCAAACTGTTCCTCTGAAGATTACGTGGTCATTCTACAACTAAAATTTGTGTAGGTTACGTGACTGTTTTGAATTATCAATTTCCTTGCTCTGAAAGTCACGTGACTATTTCTATTTTAATTTACTCAAATTTGTTAGTTATTAGTAACTTTTGGACATTTCTTAGTCAGAAATATAATTTCCGTATCATGAATTCGGTTCTGCATGTAATTGAGAAAAATATTGTCATTTCAGTAAATGTTACATATTATAAATACTTTTTGACTGAGAAAAAAGTGAAGAAAGACTTCTTCTTATATTAAAAAGTGCTTTTAATCTATAAAATGTAACTTAGCAATCAACTTTACCAAACTACTATCCTTACATATTTTTGTAATAAAATGTGAAATCCCAGGAGAGCACGTAAATATCCTAACAAAAGGCCGAGCCTGGGTTAGTCTTCTTTCGAAATCGCCCAATTATAACTGTCTTATGGGTTTAACATGAACAAGAATAATACTTTTTACATACAAGTTACTTCAATCTAAAATAATAAGGTTTAGATAACAAGATTTCTTTGAGTATTGTAAAGCATGTTAAATTGTCTTGAACAAGGCTTTGAGGTTTAAACAATTATTCTGTTATAAGACAATGTACAGACATCCTCTATATTGTATAATGAGTTGAAGCAAAATAAGCTTCTAGCGGAAAAACGAAATTCAATTTAATCGAATTTCCTATTTCCAAACATCCAACGTATCAAAAAATCAAGCTGACTCAGTTCCAATCCAGGAAATTTTCTCTCCTGGAGTCGATAGTTTAAATTGCTCCAGGAAGCTGCGAATGGACACTAGCAGTTTAAATTACCAAAAACAGAAGTAGAATTTGCACTAAGTTAGCTCGTTTTCATTCTCGAGTCGTTCAGGGGTTTGAAACAGTCGATTTTCCGTGCCGTTACTTCTTAAACTGTTCAATTTACGAAGAGGAAGTTTTGGATTATGAAGTGTGTCCTATAAACTAACAATTTCTCCAGAACCTGACACTCATTAACATTCGAAGGTGCCAGTGCCCTTTCAAATTAAATTCCTGACAAGGCTGAAGGGAAAAAAAATAATGAACCTGTTAAGAAAAAAATGCCCGAATTTAAAGGAGACAAGCTTGTTTGCATACTGATTAAACAGATTAAAGACAGAACAATGTAGCATCACCCTGTCGGCTTCATTTAAAAGAGATATAATTTACAAATCGCCTTTTTTATAAAATATTTCCGAAACTTTTCGTTTACTTAAGGTGTAAATTCGCAATATTTTACGAGCAGAAATGTTTCCTAAGGGAGAACATTCCCAGGAGAATTTCACTCACGTGAATACGAACTTTTTTGTTCAAATCTATACGGAACCTTTAAAATTGATATACAATGGGACCAATCTCAGCTCCCTAAAAATACACAATCAGTTATTGTTAACTCGTTTACTGACTAAATTATTGCACTTAAAGCATAACAAATCCTCCATGCTAAGCGAGTTAGTTATTTACGGAAGTTTGTTATGCAGGTGCAAAGGTTGTTTACATTTTAGTTCATAACCAAAATTTACCTGGATTAAACAGCAAAACGACAACTACCACTATCAACTGATTTTTCCCACACATATTTGGTTGAGCGATTTAACAAGTCACTGCAATCACCACTAATTCAGTCACTAGTGTAATCAACGATCAGAAACACTGAAAGTTTATCCAACTTTACGAAATTTAAATTGAAAATTTAAATTTGCATTGAAAAATCTCATTTTTTTTATTAAATTATTAATTGCTGGACTCGGAAATAAAAACAATTTTCCAGATTTTAGGTTACGAAAGATCGCGTGGTCGGCGTTTCCAGAACGGCGCTAATCGGGAAATAGCTAGCGCTTCGAGGATCCTCGTGTAACTGAGGCGTCGGCAGTAGTATATCTGGAAAATCGTCGCTATTTCCACATCCAGGCATCGAGTTGCTCCCTCTAACGCTTATCCACCATATGACTTGTTTCATATTGATCTCTTTCATTTATAGTTCGATTTTTACCTCCAACAGAAAAACAGTTCGACACATATTTATACAGCAAGTTGATTAATTTTTGTTTAACATTCTCAGTATTACCATTTAGACTCATTTTTAACTTCTTGAAAATTTCGTGAAAACAGCAAATTTACCCTGAACCCTATCGTATTTTATAAGCGCTCGAATTTTAATTTAAAAAAACGCAACATAAAAATTAGTTCAATATTTTTTATCAAAGCGTAGTCACAGAATTCAACTTATGCCAGAAACTGGAGAGCTTCTTGACTTTTGTTTTTACTGAATTATTGCTGCTATTTTGACCATCTTAAGAAGTCAATGTAAAATAAAACCTTAGTTACTCAAAGCCAATAATTTTATCGTGCACTTTATTTACAGGGTGAATAAAGCTTTAGCGTTCCAAAGCTTCCTAACGCTTTAATGAGTTTTATTTTGATCCGTAAGAATGCCGAAGTCAGTTACATGGGCCCACAAAATGTTAGAAAGAAAGGGAGTTTAGCATAAAAACCATCAAAAAAAGAGATTTCTAGATAAACCGTTTATTCATCGCGCTTTAACGTTTCTACATCCAAATTTGTTTACCACAGAACCGGAAAAACAACGTTTTCCTTCCTTGAAATCCACCCAAAAAAAATGAACGAGATTAAAACGTAAGTCGTTCTAAATCAGAGCGACAGTGGAGCTTTAAAAGGGATTTTAGCCTGAAAACAAGGTTATCTTTATAATTTTTTCGCGAGTCTCGGAAAGATTAAAAGCAAATGAAGATTCGAACAAAAATGCGAAAATGAGAGTGAATATATTACCTTGAAATTGCATACTACAATGTTATCCGCTTGATAGATTTACGATTAGGGTCCCTCAAATAAAGGAAACTTAGGTCATTTAAATGATCGTTAAATTCAGTGTTAAATCAATAAATGAGCTCCGATAATTTATTGAGAAAGATTTCTCCAATACTTAGTCGTTGGTGTTATCGCCTGTAATAACTTCCTTTTCTGCTTCAACGCTGCATATAAACGTATCATAAATCTTCATATTTACAGCCTCGATGCACTCAAACCACGTATCTACTAGATTTGACTGATTTATTGTGATAAGACACTCAATGTAGTCTTCAATTAACCCTCAACCAACCTTTTAATCTGCAAATGCAGAGACCTTGCTGCAGTTGTAATGATAGCTCTCAAACATCTAACCAGTACCAATTTTCAGAATTAAGATAAATTTAGGATAGCTGCTATTATCTTATAAGACTTCTATGTTTACTCCAGCACCAATTAACTGAAGTCCTTGCGATGAAGCCATGATTACAAGACAATTCGTTCAAGCATTTATAGCAGAAACTCTAAGGATTGTAATGATACAGCAAAATATATTAGATCTGCAACTTCGACAATTATATTTACCAAAACTTCATCTCAATCCCCTCAATTAAAAGAAATAGCACCACAGATATTCCCACAAACGACCCTTTGGAGTTCAGGGTCAATTTCTAGGGCGATATATCAGCATAGCAGGATTTAGTTTCGGATAGTTCAAGTTCACCTTAATTTCATTAGAGTATGTTTAGAGTTTAACGTGGAACAGTTCAGTTTTAGCATTTAGGAAATTAAATATAAACAGCAGGATAGGGTTAGTTTCCTTCAATATCTTTTCTACCTTTACAGGGATATTGGTTAATTCCTTAACAAGCAAATCAAAGGTTTTTCAAGTCATCTTTACTGTCAATAATTAATATAATAAAGCATCTACTTTATTACATCCACCCTTGTACAATATACTATTTCAGTACATTTGATATACCGCATAATGCCTTTAATACCAATAATATTTTTTACCGTGTACATATCATTGTAGTGTCAGCGGATTTTCACTTTGATATTTTTTTTATTACTTATTTACAGTAAATGCCAGTGTTATCTGGAATATAGTTTTAAAGATTGTAGTCATCAAGAATTATCAGTAATACAACCAGTGTTGCCAGAACAAATTCCTGCTACCGGTAGCAGAAATAAGCTGTAGCAGTCAATAACAATAATATCGGTTATACATATTTAATATTGCCAGTTTTAGTTTTATTCCACGTTTGTTCGAACAGTGAAGAATTGTTGTAGTATTTGATAATTAACTAAATTTAAGAGTAATAGCAAACCAAAATTTTGGCTACTTTTCTTTGGCAACATTGCATATTACTAACTGAAATTACTATTTCTAGTGGGTAAAGATTCAATTTTGTTATTCAAGAATGCTAAATATGTGCGAAGTACTCAGATTTTGTGTCAGGTATGTAGCTTTTTCATTATTAAGACAGGGGACTGCTTAATATATTTTTTAACTTACCCTTTAACAACATACTTCATAGGCCATTTTAAATACAAATGAATTTCAGTCTGTTTCACATTCCGAAATTCGTAGGGTTTTAATTAATTTTACTTTTCCTTTGCACCTTATGTTATTCATCAGATCCTTCTGTGAGAGGCGCAAAACATTATAAATCCTTTTGTTCATTCAATATAAAACTTAAAATAAAAATGTAATTTTTCCGTTTAAACGAATTTGTTTGAAAACTTTATTTACCAGATTTAAATCAATTTTTCTGCGCATGACTTAGTAAAAGGTGTAATTATAGTAGTTTGGACAACCAGTTATTAACAATTACCACTTAAAAAAATGTTGTTTGAATTTTTTCAAACACTTCTTAGGTTTTTAGACACTGTAATAGACTATGTAGCATTGCTAATTATTAGTTATGTTTTGATAATTTTGCGTTATTTTAATTCACCATGGCACTAAATCTTGACTAATAAAAAATCAAGTGCGCATGTTACTGGCGCACCAAGGGTGGCTCACATAGCGTTAGACTCAGTTAAAGTTGAAACCTGGTGTTAGAAAAATGTTTTCCAGTTTTTGTGATTTTTTATTTTTATTGTTTCTTCTATTAGGGAAATATTTTATAACAAAAATTATAGTTGTGATTATTCTCTACACATTAAGGCATAGAAGGCGATTAGGTAAGTTTTTGAACTTTTTCTATTATTTGTTTTGAAGTTCAAAAGAAAAAGTGTGGGGGTAATGATTGTTGTACTCAATGCTCATTCACTGTCATTCGTAGTCATTGCTTCAAACAGTCTGCTAAAAATGACTGAATTTACTGAATTGGCTCAGTTCCTCATTTTGTTTATGATTTTGCTTTTTCATATATTTATAGCTAAAACTTTGTTTCTGATTATAATACGAGTTGTGCGGCAGTAGATTCGGTAAGTTTGTAATTACATATTTAATTAAAAAAAATTTATTTAAAAGTTTATAACCCTCACCAATGTAACAGACTTTGTACTGACTCAGCTATTGTTTTTTGTTGTCGTAACTGCGCAAGTGATTTTACACTGTTGATTTCAAAAAAGTAAGGAACCACAGTTAGTACAATTTTCTCTTACTCACAGGTGAACTGATTCCAAAAAAAATGCTTTCAGCATTGTGCTATTTTTCTCTTTCACTTTTACTTTTGTTAACTAAAATACTGATAATTGAAACTGTTCTTCGTATTACCGTCCACATTTTCCGCCGTATTCGATAGGTGAGTTTTTCAATTTTATTTAGCATTTTGTGTTTATTCGTAACGTTAATGTAAATTGAGTACCGAAACCACATCCATTTTATTGAAAATGCTCGGAAATCATCAATAGACGAAACGGATTTTCGAACTAATTTGTAATAGCTTATTAGGGAATTACCGAACAGTCACATTGCATTTTAGTTAAATTAAACCATTTCGTTGATTAAAAATTGGTAATTTTATTCACGCATTTAACGAAAAACGCTAAATTTTACAAGAAAAATTGTTTTCATGTAAATTCAGAAATATTCTGTATCTTAATTATTTTACAGTAACCTTAACTAATTTAAAATTGTTGTAACCTTTGCTCTATTTTTTTAAGTTTTTTATTTGATATATATTAAGTTACAACACAATTTAATTTTTAATAAACTAAAAAAGGTTTTAAACACCGTTTTTGATAAGATAAAATCGCACTGAAAATTTGTTGCATTTGGTGGTTGGGATATTTTTAGGAAACTTTATATTTAACTTCTATAGCTGAAAACGATAAAAAGACTCAAAAAGACATTAAAACACAAAATAACTATTCAGATAAAAATGAGAGAGAAAAATCTAGTTCAGAAAGGCTTCAGAATTAACTGCTTAAATTACAAAAGCGCTTTTAATGTAAAATGTAAATATGTGTACAATATAGTGTTTCCAAAGTTAATTATAAATCCTCCATGTAAATTAAGAATATATAAAAAAAATAGATTTGTTGTTAATTTAATGATAATTTTTGATTAGTATTAATATTTAACTGCGCAATTCCGTCCCTACAAACGTGACGAGGAGGCTACCCACAGAACCAAGCGTGGTTCTCCCACTTCTTTTTAAACATGGGCTTAGAAAACTTGTTTGTTTTATTGTGTGACGTTTTGTATTCATTTTTAAAAATATTGATTAAAATTCTGCTAATCGAACTTATCATTCTTGTGATTGTTAAGATGCAAAAAAGAAGATTAGGTAAGACTATTTTGTCATATTTTTGATTAACTAGATAACTTCTGAAAACAACAAGATAAGGGTAAAATTATATATGATTATGTATTAAAAAAAAAATGATTGTTTGCAGATGACATCAAATTTAAAATTACATCTTTAAAAACAAAAAAAAAACAGCAATCTTGAAATCATTTAAATTGAAAACTTAAACTAGGGTACCATATTTTGTGCATTTTACCAATTAGTCATTGGAATAGTTTCTTATCGAAAATATTTGCTAAACACAATGAAAAACAGTGGTATTGTGGAAGTTTAGTGACTTATCAAACGTTTATTTATATCAAATATATGCCCAACAATGGATGATTTATACGTGGTGCCAGAACCATTGAATTGCATTATTGGTAATGTGGTTTTATCGGGCTTATCGTTTTCAATTACTGCCACCAACAGCAGTTATAAGTATGGGTTATGGTTTAAAAATGGCGTGATATTATGGCACTTAGTCTTGTAATTTTTATTGCTTTTGATATACAAACATATACAACACTGGATTTTAAAATTCAATTTATTTTAGCTGTTAAAGTGAAACGCAACTTTATTGGGAAAAATATGCAAATATACATATTGTCATACAGGCAGCATTGCCCATAAATAATTAAAGCAAATTCTCAATTTTATAAAACTGAATTAAAACAAATTTATTTTGTATTAATTGGTTTCGCCGGAAATCTCCACTAAAGCATATGGATAAATACATTTTGCTGGTGGGTTTTAAATTAAAATTTTTAATAGGTCTGGACTTAAAATGTATTAAACGGTCTACTCTCACTGTTTTTGATTGTGTATTGGCACGTTAATATTCAAGCTAAATTTATGATGATTATTGGAATTACCACTTAAAGTTACATAGTGATTAGACCCTCTTCTAGAGAGTAGATAACAAACTCTTGGGTTATATACGTAAATTATGTATTAATTAAAATACCCAACTGAGTTCCAATAAAGCACCCAAATATGAATGTATCCTGGGAATCCAGCTTTATGGAAACTGAAATTTCACGTAAATAATTTAAATGAAAACTTACGAAACATCTATCTTTATTTAGGTTCGTGTCGTCGCTGTGATTAATAACGTTACGGAAACACATAACAAGATTATTTCATTTTAGATATTAAACTAATTTATTTAAGGGTAAGAAGTTATTTATTAACCGTCCTTTCTAATTGCCAACCACACCAATCTACGATAGTGTAATCTGGTCAGTAGGCCGAAACAACCCAGGTCATGCATAGACGGATTAACTGCAATAATTGTAATCCAACTAAGAGGAACAGAAAGTTCTTCCAGATTGCACATAAGTTATGACAAACACGTATTTAGTTGCTTCAAGCGTCCCTAATGAATGCTGATCAGATATCTCGGTTTCAATATAATAATTTCAGCTATACATTAGCGAAATTCGGGAAGTTTGTGTTTGAAGATCCGCAGAAACATAATTAGTTAGTCCGCCTACATACGCTGCAATCGAGTACGCAAACACTAGGAAGCTGGTTTCTCAATAGATCTCTAACTTTTCATGAAGTTTAAATATCTTAAGTTTTATTTGCAAATACTCATGCACTAAATTTTTGATGATTATTTCAGAGCGGTGAAGCCACCAAAAAATCCAGAAATGTTCCAAGAGGAGCAGCCTTGGGATCACTCCCAGGATTCTTACAACTACCCTCATCAACCATACTTGACCTTAATTAAAATCTTTTAACTGCTTAAGATGGACATTACTGCTTACTAAAGTAAGTAGGTTCTTTTTACTAGTCAGTCATTACTAATTTTTGTTGTTTATCAGATATCTCCAAGAGGCAACCTACAAAACAATTTGGTAAGCCAAATACATATTATTGCAATTACAACCTGATTTGTCTGTCTTAATCCCCTTGTCATAATCCGAACAATTCTTTAAACCAGATTGTGTAACCCCTCTGGGGAAATCAAGCTATGTTCTCGGTTATTATGGAAAACTGGGAAGAAGGGAGACCAATCATTATTTCAGATAATGTTTAAGTACTTATTAATTTTCTTATTTAATTTTTAATTTCCCTGCTCATCTTTGGAGAACTGTTGCAATATTTAAGAAACGTGGTTTTTTTTGTCGGTCAGGCAGAACTTGGTGACTTTAGAATCGTAATAATTGAAAAACTGTCAGAAATGCGTACATTCACATTAACCCTCGTATAACAAAAAATCTTAAATCTCAATCACACCGTCTTTCTCTTGAACACGTTTAGATTAAATGCGAGGTGTAGGTAATCAATATATTTGTAATAAAACTGTGCGCAAATTACAGGGAAGCTACCAAAACTTTTCACTTTCCTATAACATCCTAAGTTAACATGATTTCATGCCCTATTGGCACACTTTTAGTTAATTTACCAAACATTAGTCATCTCCTTAATAAGTAATATCAAAACTATAATTACATCTAGCAATCCCTTCTGGCAATCAGATTAACTTAGAATAGCATTACCCTAAGGAACAGAGAAAGAGAGATAACCAAACGTTTGTCATCTTGATATGATTATCAGTATGGCAAGCTATTAGCAGCAGTACCTATTCAATTTAACCTAAAAGGCTTTTTAGGTGTGTATCAGTTCGAATCTTGTTTAAGAAAAACATGCATATTCTATGGGAGAGGGGTTTAAAAGAAATTAACAATCATTAAACGTCTTAAAAGGAATTTATTAAAAATTGGAGACACTATCAAAAGATATGCATACATATATTGTCTTAAAGCCATAAAATACTGTCGGACTCAGTCATTTGAATGAAACGCAATAATGTGTTGTTTTCCTGTTTTTTCTGTTGGTGAGAACTATAAGACAATCAAAACGAGATGCATATCACCACTTCAACGTTGCATTGCAATGTTAATTAGTAGTGAAATACCAAAAATTGACATAAGTTGAGTCAAGCATTGCATTGTAACGTGTTGAGTGGTAATCACATATACTTACTTTACTAACGATGAAGATTTGGCTGTACAAAGTTTTTGGGATAAAAACTCTGTACCAAACAACGATTAAATGGAAAACATTGATTATAACAACAAGTCATCTAACACTAAGGGACTTTAACAGAGGATTGGTAATCCATGAAGTTAAATTTGAGCACTTTAACGTCAAATAGGCACAAAAACCATTCCAAAAGGAGGGACTTAATGGAAGGAGATCACAAACATTGGATAGACGTATAGCCATTATAAACACTGCTTAATATACAGGACACGTCTTTTTGACTCAGTGAAGCACTTTTTTACGTATTAAATAAACCTCTGAAATACTACCAACATGTCACTATCTGGAATTCTTCCGCTTTTAATATTATAATACTTTTGATGCACCCTGTATACCAAGAATTTCATTATTATCACAAGGGAACACTTAGATAATTTAAAGTGACTGCTTTTTAATCAGCCAAGTACATTTACGTTTAAAGTCATAAATTGAATACTTATATGAAAGATGAAGAATAGTAAATAGTACAGAGTAGACCAAACACGAGTTGTCACACTGTCACAGTTTTCTTCGTTGATCTCACTCTGTATAAGATTAATCACAGGTAATTGACCATATTAACTGTATATACAATATTCAGAGTTCAAATAGCAAACTAAATACTGACGTAATTTAAGGGCCTACGACAGTCCTTACGGTAGGTATATATTACTTATATTTACTTCAAAGTTTTGTATTAAAATAGTACTTCATATAGTTAATCATCTGCATAGATCAATACATTTTTTTGGTTAAAAAGTTCTTTCCCATTACCAGTGGAGATTTTACCAAATATATGAATGAACATTGTACAATTAGAAAAAATAAACTTTCCCATTTTTTCGACGTTTTGAATGATGTGTTTAGTATAGATCTAGTTATAAATAACTGATATATTTCACATCAACCAAAAAGTCACCATAGAACAATCATATAGTTTTACAAAAAATATATTCCCCTACATTTATATGATATACGATATATAGAATTTATTTAAAAATACATGCAATTAGGTTTCACGCATTTTAATATTTTCGGTTGTAAAGAATAAAATTTTACTTTAGTATTTCTCTGGTGTGTAAATGTATAAAATAATGTATTTGTACTGGTTTGGGCTGATTGTCTTATTTTTCAGCAATGTTTAAGAATATTAAAATGGGCGAAATCTTAGGTTAGACATCACATTTATTGATTAGTACATATAGTTAGAATATTAGGCCATTAAATAATTGTATATGAAACATTGAGATGACGAAACTATTGCTAAAGTTTTTAGTTTTAGTAATTTTAGTTTTGAAGGGAAATTTTTCTTCTGTACTATCAGCACACTAAAGCTGTTTGACAAAAATATTATAGTCAATTTATTGATATATGGCTGTTGAAAAACATGAATGACATGAGTTTAGAATAATAGCCAAAGGGCAATAAAACCTGGTCTATCAAAGTCACAGATATACATTTAAGTCATAAAGTAGTTAGTGACACCCAATATAACTATGATAATTAATACATATTATATTATTTTGAACAAAGTTTCTAAAACATTTATTTAATTTCAGGTCAGAGCATGAGGGATCCAGGATAAATATCCAACAGGGGTGACATCCATAGTTAAGGTAGTCCTGAAACTCATTATAATTTTAAATTTTCAATTAGAACCCTTTTGAAATATCTCTCGAAATTGCAGAATTAGTCGTCCTACCATGGTACCAGACCTCCTAAAATAAAATACAATGCAATAATCATAAAATTTACCATAGAACTCAATCAGTGAGAAAGAGGAGAGAAGAGGATTTTGAGCAGGACGTTACAGTAACAATTAACAATGCCTCAACACAGAAAAAACTGTTGAAG
The DNA here is from genome assembly GCF_016097725.1 of Ips typographus. Classification (NCBI taxonomy): domain Eukaryota; kingdom Metazoa; phylum Arthropoda; class Insecta; order Coleoptera; family Curculionidae; genus Ips; species Ips typographus. Next base: position 6,957,262 of record NC_138437.1, on the reverse strand, counting down.
CATCGTCGATTGACCAATGCAATAGCCCTTCTCAAAATATTTCAATAATATGTCTTAACTTTTACCGATGCTTGATTGTGAACAAAGTCGATTGGTTTTCGGTTCAATTTTCAAAGAATAGCTGAATAAATCATCATCGCTCATTAACAGAGATGGATCCAATAAATAGTTGGATACTCTTGTGACCAAGTCAATTTTGTAGGATGTCTGTTGGTACTGTCTTATATCACGTATAACATGGGCAATCTAAAATAAATTTAATAAGTATTATTACTTCTATAAGTTTAATTTTAAGTAGTTAAAATAGTGTTTATTGAGATTCATTTTTTCATTTTAATTGTTAAGGAACAAACTAGTTTAAGCTTATATAATGAACTAATTAGTATAGTTTGAACACACAGTGTATTTCAAATTGGTTTTATATAGGTATATGAAGTTCTTGGTAATTGATAAATATTCAAAGTAGACTTAATAATTTTTCAAAAAATTTAATTAAATTTAATATCTTTTACTGTTTTTAGACAAAAAATTTTTTTTTTTTTCACCTTGTACACCAAGACCCTCATATATATAAATTAAAAAAACAATATGAAATACACTATACAGGGTGGCCAACGGCAATTTATTAATATAATATAGTTAAATGGATAATGATTACGTTCGAGTAACATAACAAACGTCATGACATGACTGTAGTTTTCTAGCTTTTCTAATTTTTCTTATTTCTCAAATTCAAATTCATTTCACTATTTTCATACCAGTTGAGATTTGCAAATACTTTCAGACTGAAAAAACGTCGTTCAATTAATTCGCCACCTTTTACAAGACTTATCTATAGTCCGTCCACTTTTTATTTTAATTTGCTTAATTATTTATTTTTTATTTTATACAATAATTAATATTAAACGTATTAGTTTTATTTAGATAATGCTTTCTAACATGTCCTTTCCACGTATTTTAACTCATAATTACCAGTACCTTTTTGTAACGATACATTTTTTTTTAAATTTAGGAAGAGCATGTTAGAAACCTTGCTTTTATTATTAGTAGTAAAATTCATATTTACTCATTAGAATTAGTGTAAATTAAGTTTACTAGTACTATAAATTAGGTTTAGGAGTGTACAAAAATAGTCAAAGAGACGAGCATCACCAGTGATTCCTTATTACGTATTATTTAGTATAAGTATGTGTATTTTTATTTAGGGTATTTATAATTTTATATTACATCTATAACCTGCTTATTATATCTGATAAGTTTTTTTTATTATTAGAATTAGTTTCAGGTTAGTGATAAGACACATCTAGACTGTCATTTGCAAACTTTACTAAAAACTCCCTTTTTATTTAATTTCAAAATCAATTTATGATCTTTTGAGTAAGTTGGAAAAAAATAACATTTATTCAAATTTTCTAAATATTACCTGTTATTTTTTGCTACAGTGGCAAAAGCCTTAGATGTGTTGAAATTATTAAACCGACAGGTGTTGCACAAAGCTTTACTAATATTGTTTTAATTTACTTGATTGAATAGATTAAGGTTAAATTTAATTTATGGAACGGACTTTAGATGAGTAGGTAGCAATATTTATATTTTGATTGACTTGATTTTTGTAACGTTATTTTAATTTGACTAAATTGGCAGTGCACAAGCTCAATGCATCTTACTTAGTTATAGTATGTAAGCAGTATTATCCACTCATATCATATTTGTTTTATTATAGAAATTTTAGACGCTAAATAACAGTAATATTAAGATGATAATGTAGGTTTCGAATATTTTGGTAAATACATTTTTTAAAACAAATAAAATAAGTATTTTATATTTACCATTCTCATCTTGGAAAAGTTAAGCAAAGTATCGTCAATGTAGTTATTTGTGGCTTCCTCAATAAAAGACAGATCAGTGAGATATACACCAAGATAAGGGACACATGGAGGATCGCATTTGTGTATTACATCCCTTAAAGCTCTGAATCTGCCTTCTGAAGAAATCATTTTCTGGTGCTTCTCGATTGATTGTTTTGCCTGTGACTTCAGTTAGTAGTTTATAGTTTAATTAACTGTGATGAAACTTTACCGTTTTAGAAACTTTCTCCCATGTGTGTCTCAAACGAAATACTGACGCAGTAGTAAAGGCTGAGCAAACTTGTAGCACTCCATTGAAGTTGTGTAGGCATTTAGCTATATCGGCTACAGCAGCCCATTTTTCTATGGTTTCCACTCTGGCTCCTATGTCATTTTTACGAACAATTTCCGAAGCTATTAGTCGAGACACGTGGTTGAACCTAGTTGACATCATCACCACGTGCGGAGATTTAATCTCTTTTTGATCACCAGTCCACACATTTTTCATTAACTCCCTGAAATCAGTATTAATCAAACCCAATCAAGTGATTTAAGTCAACTTACTCAGGCTGAATTTGTTTGAAAATCTGATGATCTAAATAGGTCAGCTGCTCGGCTATTTCTAAAGCCGACAAACTATCAATTCTTTCTCTACTTGGCTCCTATAAAACAACTCAATAACATTTAACTGACTGAATTTACTGTCGACTTACTGGAGGAGGATTAAGGAGTTTGACCAAATCAACTACAGTTTTATCTTGTTCATCCTGCTTTTCGAGCAAAAGCAAAAGTTGAGCAGCAGCCTTATGCTCTGCAGATGTGAGGTTTGGATTGCAACGAATTTCCTCCAGGAAGTCCTTGGTTTGGGTTTTTAATTCCTTGTTAACCTCAAAATCTCTTCCTTGCTTTGAAATCCAATGCCTACAGTAATAATTATACCTTAAGAACACTCAGAGCAACCAATTAAAGTTAATTTTTACCTTAAAACATTCAAAACTCTCATAGTAGCTGCAGTAGAAATAATATGTTCCAAAGACTTGGTTTTATCTTCTACAATAATCTGTCTCTGTTGATATTGAAGAGCAACTGGATTATCAGCGGCACATGTAGCAATAGCAAAAGCAGTGCTAGCATACGAAGAGCTGCTCCTTCTTTTGGCATGTTTTATGCCTCCCACAACAATTCCAGCTTTACTAGGAGATTTGGTAACAGCTTCATGCTGGAAACTTGATCTGGCAGTAGTAGAGCGGCTGGAAACATGAGTTTCACGTCTTTCTCCTTCTTTCTGTGAGCGTTGATAGAAGTTTTGGAAGAACTAGAATTTAAGGTTTTAGTGCTAAAACTGTCATTAATCCGCTTGAGTGTCTCACCCCTAGAATTACTTGAGTGGAGGCTTGGACTGAAGCTATGGAAGATCTAGCAATGTGGTCTGGGCTTTCCTCAATTCGATCTTCTGGCTCAGGGGCGTCTTCTTCAGGATGAATGTCACTTTCAAATGAAAGACTTTTTTCCTTGTTGTGTTTTCTTGTAGGCCTTGGTGAAGAAATGTGTCGGTAGATGTTTTTCCTTTTTACTTCGTCTTCAGATTTGCGACGTTCTTCACTAATTTTCACAGTACCAACATCCACTGATCTTTTGCGTTCTTCAATAGATATTGAAGGACGTTTTGGCATAATAGTAGTTTTCCGGTCTTCGAGCAAAGGAGGTTTTTTACGTTCATCTATGGACTTGCTTAATTTACGTTCAACGAATTCACTTTTACGACGGTCTTCCAATCTAACTCTTTCAGGAATTTCAGATCTACGTCTTTCAATTAATGCTTTTCTAGCGTCGTCTGATAAAACCGACTTTTTTCTTTCAGCCGTAATGTCAGATTTTCTGCGGAGTTCAGATGCTTTGAGTTCAGCAGACTTTTTACGGGCTACTTTCTTCTCTTCTATTATATCTCTTCTTCTTCTTTGCTCTACTGTAAGTTTATCCACTGGTAACTCTTGACCGCAACTTCCACATGGGTCTGGACCTACATCTATTTAAAGTTTGTGAGTTTAGTAAAACCGATTTTTTTGAGGTTGACATACCAGCTAAAGTCTCTGAGCTGCTAGAAGCTTCGACTTTAGGAACTTCAAGCAATTTCTCATTTTTTTCTTCAACTTCTTCGCAACTCTCATCATATGAATTGACTTGAATAAAAATGGTTTTAGAAGAGCTCCGTTTTCTTTCTGGAGTGGCTTGTTGTGAAGTCGAAGGCTTTCTACTTGCATCCTCCTCATCTACAGCGAAAGAAGTGTACAACTTCCCAAATTTAGCTTTGGTGGTATCTGTCAGATGCTTGGTTGATATTAAGTCGCAGCGGACAAACACTTTATTTGCGTTAACAGGCCAATTCACTTGCAAATTCGGTCTCTTTCTGGCTGACTTGCATCTGACTGCCAAAGCTAAATTTGTGCAGTTGTAAGATATGGATTTTTTGTAATATCACGGTAACGTTAACTCATACTGATTTTGATTGCTGTTAATTAAGTGAGTTGATTAAGTTTAGGTTAACGCTCTCGTGATTTAAAGTAAATTTGGGGGGGGGTATAAGACATTACAACATTTAAGATGGAAAGGTAACCTGCTGGCCAATTAAAACAAAAATATCTAGTTTAAGGATAATTTTAGCGTTAATAATTTTCAAAAAAGATAACACTTGTCACACAATTTTACACTTCTGGTTGTTAAAATTGGCTAGTAGTTATAATCTTTTTGGTTGTAGTGACCAAATTTGCTGGTCTTTCATACTTTACAGACATTATTTTCACTGACAATTTTTAAATCATTTTCAAGTGAATTGTGTGTAAATCTGGTCACTCAGAATCACAGATGATTTTCGGACTTACGTTTTGTCAACAGAGTATTTCTAAAAATTCTCTGTCCTTGAGAGTCATAGCTACATGAGCGATCTCTATCGCTAGCTTCAGAACAATATCCAGAAACTGAGCTAGCGCCACTGGTTCTTCTAAAAGGAAATTGTAAAAGACTACTCCTTCTCCTATAATCGTCATAAATCTGTAGGGTGTTATCGTCTTTAGTTTGCATAAAGTCTGTCATCCTTTCTCTTTCTTTCTCAGCACTAGCATAATACACTCTCTTTAAAGCTGTTAGCACTGTGAGACCATCAGTGAACACTTTATAAGTTAAAAGGAATGTGTTCAGAAAGTCGATGGAAAGGAAACGTAGATCTAAAAATAGAGATGGCGCTGAAACTCAAAGTTTTACTGGATACATTGAGTATTACCTGTGATTTAACTAGAAACGAGGGTGATGGTGATGAGCATGCAAAATATGGGCAAAATACTAAAAAGTCTTCCTAAGATGATTCGATCAGTGTTTATGTGCTCCTGGGGATTGGATAAAAAAAACATGACGCTTAATGAAGTGTAAGTCTAAACTATATCATGCTGACGACATGAAAATATACACTACAAATATTAATTACATATCTGGAAAAATGTAAACACATCTAAATGATTTAGAGGCTAACCAGCTTACCAGTAAGTCTTTCTAGAAGCCGATCTGGAGTAGCATAGCGGATTTGGGGTATTTTGCAGGAATTTAAAGTTTTCGAGAATTTGATATCTGGTTCATCGTGAAATAGCCGTGGATCATTTTTAATATACTGAGGAAGATTTATCGAACTAGTTTCTGGCAGGATTGGCTTGCAAATTTCGCTGAATTGTGCGTTGTCTATACACGCGGCTATATCAGATATCCAAGCTGCTTTGTCATTTACTGTAGGTGCCACAAAGTGGATAACCATCTGGAAAAGTTAAATATGTTTTATAGGTAACAGTCAATTTGGTGTGGAAATCAGTGAATAATGTTTTGAATACATAATTAATAATTCACTGTCATTAATCTCTTCAAACAAACTCAAGAAATTTACTTTTAAAAATTTAGGTTTTTGTCCAACAGCAACAACATTGGGATACTTGACTTTCTTTCCGTTTTTTTTTCTGCGACACCCTGTATATTATAATAGTGTGTGTGTAGTTCTACAGTTATTACTGCTATTTCTGATAACATGGTGAATGGACAACTCTTCAGGTTGCTTAAATTCATAACATTTCTTAACTGCTCCAAAAATACATTTTTAGGAAACTCCAACCTCTAATATCTTCCCACAGGATATCTTGACTGTTCAATTATTTATTCTGGCAGTTTGAGGGCTTTTAACCACTACCCACTCGTGACAAATATTTCATCAATAAAAGCAGGTACGTAGTATTAAAATTCAACCACGATCTCAGTTTAAGCATAAATTTCCTAGCTCTCGTAAATGTAAACCTAAAGAATACAAGACGCGATATTAAAAAGTAATAAATATCTCCTAACTTACTTCAGCTGTCTTGAAAACTCGATTTTCCAACTTTCCAACCCCAGGAGATTTTGTCAAGGAGGGTAGGTATTTTTTTACAATTTCCCAACACGAAATAGCGATTCTTTTTGTATAATCACGTTTGAAACGTTCAACTTTAACTTAGAAAAACAAGCCTATAGGCGAAGTTTGAAACCAACGACATAAAGAAACATAATTGAACCAAAAGGAGCAATATTTAACAAGTACTAGGGGGAATTAATTGGTGCATCTTCCTGTTTAGCTTACCGGGGTTTCCAGGTTCCTATTGTCAATTACAATTTTGAAATCCCGACCCTGATAGGATGTGTTTTGCTCTGTGTTTATTGAGGACGTGGATCCTGGACGATCTGTAAACAAGCCTTTAAAATATTAGAAACTATTTTTAGTTTAGTGGATATATTACAGGAAAAGTTCAAGTTAGTTTGAACTAGCCCGCATAAACCCAATTTAATTAATACTAAATTACCTAATGGATTGTCTTCACTAGGTTCTTCAATGAGAATAGAGTCACTCATAGGTACCTTCCCTACTTTTGGTACTAGATATAAGTTGCCATCACTTCCTCTATGATTGCAAATATGTTAACTAAATTCATAAATAAAAAAAACTTACCTTGTAGTGATGATTAAATGATAACTAAAGAGGAAGCACTGCCTCATGGCATCTTTATCAGGACGGGTTATAGTCCTGAATCCTTTGAATGTAACTTTTTCTTTAGATTTTTCTGAAGGAATTTGCATTAAAGACCCCTGTCTAACAAAAACTTGTTTTACATCCAGCAAGATGTCGCACCCCTCCATAATCATTCTTTCAATAGCCAAATTTTTGCGAAGATTCTCTGTTTCGGAAACCTTAAAAACAACATTAGCTAATGGATTTTGTATCAAACAGAATAAAACTGCTTAAAAATTAAAACGTCTCCAAAAGCCTTTTAACGTACCTCGTCATGCATTTGTTTTGATAAATTTTCTAGCTGAACTTGTGCTGCTTCTAAACTTTTTCTTTCCACGTGCTCAAATGGCGTATGAGCCAACAATTCGTGAAGCGTAATTATGTATCTCGGAATCTAAAACAGTTTGTTCAGGATATTTAATTTTCTTTAAAGGGTGTATTGCCCTTAGGCGAGTTCAAGCACTTGACTTAATTACTGGGAACGTGAAAACGTAAATATTGACTCTTTTAAGTTTAACACCGAAAAATATCCTACAGGGCCAATTCACAATAACCAACAGTACACACAGTAGCTTTTAAGGGTTATTTTATAACGTTCAGTTATTACAGTATATTTGGTAAAATATCATTCTATACTCTGGTCAACCCTATAGGGGGTGTAGGGGGTTTTAAAAAGTCAAGTCGCTTCTCGTAATATTCACAATTATCATTGTCCACCTTTCTAATCAAATAATCTATAATAAATATCAAATGTCTCGAGAATCATTTTAAAGTTGTCAAGAACCTCAAAACTCCTCTAGCCATCAAATAACCTTATTTTAATACTGCTAGAAGTCACACACAAAGTAATTTTAACTATTTCATTATAAAAAAAGCCAAACTCCTCTAGAATCATTTTAATATTGTCAGAGGATCTAAAAACAATTATGACATTAACATTTAGAACTTGTGATGTCATCCTAATTTAGTTTGATTTTCCGTATATGTTACCGGTTTCCTAACAAGTAATTGTAATCAGTCAGGTTGTTTATAAGATTCTAGGAGTGTCTTAATTTTGAACACCCTACAATCTAATTGAGAATTATCGATTTTCAGAGTCAGTTATTAGTGATACATTTTCGATTTTATTTGGCACCAATGATGTTAAGTAAGCAACCATAAATAACCAAGAATTCGTGTTTCTAGAGTCACAATTTTTAAACTTAACTATCTTGCAGTATTCTCTTAAGAGCAACTTGACATGAAAACTCCTTTTAGTGTGTTACCTAAGTGAAAACACGTGTCCTAAGTTAGTAACTTCATTACCAATTAAATGCTGAATAATATAAATTCATATCTACATTACTGAAACAGCTTTGTTCTATATTTTAGTCAACCAAATGTGGTCATTTAAACCAACTCACTACATGAACAATGCAATTATCGAATTTTTGGTTGTTACACGTGTCGTAATTATTTAGTACAAAATAAAATACCTGGTGCATAGGATATGTTAGGTAAGTTTCCAAAGTTCGTCCATTACACATGGGTTTCGATTCGAGCCTTTTCAAAGTGGCAGCAAAAGCCTGATGTTGCTTACACTCGGTCAATACTTGCAAAGAATAATGATGATTCCTCACATATTCTTGATAAATGTTTAGCATCGGCAATAGCATGGAAAATAAATCACCTGCAAACGTCGTCAAAATTCATATTTTTGTAGATTCATTTAGGTTTAAGAGCCCAATTTTCGAATACAACAAACCGTACTCGATTTAATACTGTCGCAATTTAGATAAATCTTATTAATGTTATGTAAATTGGCGCGGAAATTCCTATTTTAAATTTAAATTGCATTAGATGAAGTTTTATTAGGTAATTTAAACTGCAAAAATACGAATATAACGAAATAAAAATACGAGACGAGTTCACATGCGGCTTCCATTTCTGTCCGCGTGCATAAATAAATAAAAACACGTTCCATGCAAAATGAAATATCAAAGTTGAATAATTAAATGTGAACAGCATTTCTCTCTGATTGTATATAACTACATATTTTGATTTAGAAAATGCAATTGTAATATTCTACATAGAAAATACAAACAAAACCTGTTCTTACCTAATACGAGGGTAGGCCAACTTTCCAATCTGGCAGTTAAACCCTTCAAAAAAATTTGATGTAAAAAAAACACGGTTTCACTGTTTAGAAAAATGGAATTGACATCATCGTGAGTGCAGGGTGGTTTTTTAGATGATGCCGCCATTTTAAAAGGTCTTAAAAAGCCCGTTATCAACACTTCCATTTGTTGAATATATTCTTCTTCAGCTTCAACAAGCTGGAAAACTAAGTTATTCCTCTTTCTTAGTCGTTCAGCGTGAGGACTTTTAATGTATTGCTCCACAATTTGCTTCCATTTTCTACGACACAACCATCCCCTAAAAAAGCTTTGCACTTTTCTGAGTTTCGCAAGTTTTTCCTCGTCCCCTTGCAAATCTTCATACAAGCAACATATGCATGAATTGTCTTCGACATTCATGCAAGTGTGGATCATGTGACTGTTGTAACATTCTACATGTCTTTGACGTTTCAGTGCAGTTAACTAAAACAAACAATTTCAAAGTTGAGTAATTAAAAACTGCACCAACTTTATTTTAATTCATTAAACTAGGTTAGTTTGTTCTGTTATTCGGAATTAGTACAAACTTTGAGGGAGTAGATAAAGGCTTAGGGATTATTACGCGAAAACAGTAGCAAAATAACCTAAGGGTGGGACGCTAGGATGGACAAGTTTCATGCAAAATTAAATACCTCTTCTCTTAAAAATCTCATTTCAGCATACAAGTCTTCACAATGTAGTGAAAATTGCCATTTAGCAGTTTGTTCCGCTTCTACCACCTGAATAATATGCAAATGTTTTGCGGTTATCTTTTGCATTTCCAGATGTTGTTTGCTGAAACTGAAAAATAAAAATCTTTCTAAATTAATTCCTTTTTGGAGAAAAATTAATACATTCGGCTACCACAGAGGCAAATTTCTTTAAAAGAAATGTATTTACTTTATCGTTGGGGGGTTGGATTTTTTATGTTTGCCACAACCCACGTCAAATACGTAAAAACATTTAAATTTAACGTCATTCGACAATTCCCTAAAGCTTTTTTTACGATGGAATATAAATTGCCTTTCACGTTTGGTAACCTAAAACCACCCCAGTGGAGTTATGTAAACTCGACACAAGTCTTAATTGTTATATTTTGTTAGAAAATTGTGACTTTTATCAAAAGTTTCCAAAGTTAATCCTTTGGTGGATAAAGTTTATGTTGTTGTTGTATTTCTTTACCTTTGTTTATAATAAGAAGAAACCTTGTTATATAAACCAATCCCCAGAACCAAAACGTTCAAAAAAGTTATTTTATTTCAGTTAATATCTTCCAAGATTTCGATTACAGATTTACAGGAATTCTAGGTGTTAAAGGAAATATTCCCACTAGGTAACTTGATAATCCATAAAATTAGAAAATGTTCTCACAAAGTTATACATTTTCACAGAATAAATCCAATTATCAACGATATTGATAGTGTTTTTAAACTAATTGTGTTTATATAATTGGAAATTATTACTACAATCATTTACTCTTCTTGCCAGAGTTAGGTAAAATTTAATATTGTAAAGAATGAAACTTTATTTTATGTAATCTACCTCACTGTTTTTAAATTTGGATTAATGGTTTCACCAAACCACAGTAAAAATACACTTATTTGTTGTTTGTAAAAAAAATTCTATTGGGATTAAAGTGCGTTTAATCGGTAATAAATTATAAGAGCATTCAGATTAAAATGCTCTAAAGCTCCAAAACACTTTGAAAATTATTGAGCTCGAAATCCCTATTCACTGTGTTATTTGATTCTTTTATTATGGCTTTCCACACAATTTCAAAAGTACTTAAATTGATGACTTGTTAACGGTTGGAGTTTAAAAGCACTTTTTATAAAATAGCGATTTACAAACTTTTGAGTTTTCTGTTATGGAAGCAAGACCGTTTTTAATCAGCTTATCAGAATGAAATTAAGAATTTTCCAAGTCTGGTAATGCAATTTACTTTTTAATACAAAGTGTTATTTTTCTAGATTGGCTCAAACCAAGCTCACAATTTTTCAGTTTAAACGGCACAGATATAAGGGCTATAACCGACCTACTTACAGGCCACTGCTCATTGAAGTATCATTTTAAAAATATAGAAATAAAGGACAAATGTCGATTTTCTATTATTGGAAGAGAAAAACATATTTTTTGTAACGTTGCACAGTTGTTAAAATACCTGGATGTTGAACACGGGACAAATAAATACTAAATGGGACAAAATTATTAATATTTTGTGTTAGCCATAATCGTCTTTATTTCAGTATTAATTAAAGAATACACTTTTCTAAAGTAAAGCAGTACTGAAAAATCCAATTAGCATTAACGAAGTTATTGATCGTCAAATTTTACCTGATTCTTCATATATTCAGTAATTTGGAAATGAGAACATTATAAAACCGTCGGGGCGTAGAAAGGTCAAAAAGGGACACATTTTGTAAAGTAAACAAAAACCTTATTAAGTAAGATAATGCAGATTTGAAATGGAGAACGTGAGGGCGAAAAATTAATTCACAAGGGGATACGCTCTTTCGAGGGGCACATTAGCTGCAGAGCCAAGCGTAAACAGTACAGCTGCACCTGAGGGAAATTCAGTTTTACTCCTAATACGGATATATAATTTCCATTGTAAATTATTTTTAAGTGCACCATCTAACTAGTAAATCTATGTAAAAGCGGAAAATTTCGCTCCACTTTCCATTCAAGATAACAATTACACTTTAGTGCTTAATTAACAATAAATTTCAGTTATAAAGTCTAGATTTTCTGCTTCGGGCTGTCTGTTCAAATAAATTCGACTAATACTGTTTTACCTTGTAAAAAGTCAAAGTGTTATTCTTTCTAGCTAAATTCCAGTATTAAGAAGATTATCAATCTATATGTTGTTAACATTTTTAAATCTTTCTCTGTTTATCTCAATTAGAAGTCACAGTTTTATTACATGTGACAGCAAATTCACTCAGTAATTTTGAGCTAATTAATTCACTAAAAAATAATAATTTGGATGTTGGAAAAAAAAACAACAGGATTCATTTTGCACGAGAGTATATAACCATTAACCGGGAGCGAATTTAAAATCAGTTCCATTTACCCTGCACAGATGCAAAGCGCATTTTTGTGTTTTTTCTTTATTTGAAATCTGCGAACCCCAAAACACACATGAATCGCTGTTTGTTTTGCCAGTTCATAGTTAATTCATCAGCTAATCCGTTTCCGGACTTCAATAACTGATCAAAACTGCTTTGTATGCTTATCAGAAAAGGAGATTGGATCTAAACGTCCAAAACCTGCATAGCACAATTTGCATGCGAAAGGTATTGAAAAGCCATTAAACTGTAATCCAAGCGGACAAATTTAAATAGTGTAATTTGAAACTGGAAATTATTTCTCACCCACATGGTGCTAATTGGAAATATCAAATTGACCGGTCGTTTATTTCGCTTTTCAGTTATACAATACAATCTGATTACGCATTTACGAGAAGTGCTGAATAATTGATTTTATGTCTTTATATGTATCTATTTTCATTTATGCACAAAAATTGTTAGTTACTTAAAAGTAGAATGTTCACAAGTGTTACGTTATTATGGTAAGAAATATATTCAAATTGTTATCACGTACTAAAATAACTGATACTGAGTGTTGAATCAAGCAGAACTACCTTAATAAATGTATATAATGTATATGACATTTATTGATGTAGTCTTGCTTATCTTAACACTTACTATTATTCAGTAGTTTACTGGAAACATACCAAATCTAAATACACCAATAATTAAACACTAAGTAAATTATATCTATTTATTTACTTCTTAAAAATCCTTTCAAAAACTTAAACTCAATAAATAAAACTTTATCACTTACCTAGCTTTTTCTATTTCTTGGATCCAAATCAAAGTTTCCGTTTCAGCGAGACCACACAATTCAAATTTCCTAACATATTCTTTCTTAAAGCTTATCTGGAAGCAAAACTGAAACAAAGAATAGATAAATGTCGTTACCTTGCCTCTAAAGGATTTTCCACTGCATTTACCACTTTCAGTGCACTCAGAACAATACAACAATTTAATCTTGTTACTTAAAGTTTAACTGTTTGAACTGAGTTTGAATGTTGCTTGAGAAAACAACTATCTGTTGCTTTCAACAATTTTTTTAAATCTTAACTTTTATAGGTTAACATTAATTCCGCGTTTAATGCAATAAGGGTAAATCGTAAACCTTCTAAACTTTGGGATAGGAACAAAAAGCTTCTGAATCAGAATTGAAACCGGGAACAGTAAAGTGAACGTTGTTGGCACTTAATTAGGTTAAGTCTTTGAAGGATATTAAATTAAAGCACTTCTACCTCAAAATTTGATTTGGAGACAACAGGTTACAAAACTTAAAAATAAGTTACTTTAACATCTGAAATGTTACACACAAATACAAATTTTATGTACCAAGTTTAGTTCATGCGGCAATCCAAACTTTTGAGCCTCACAATTACTAAATCAGCAATTTATAAGTTACGGCTAAGTTCAAGTTGCAACCAATTTGGTTACGACTAACAACAAAGTTAAAAAGAGTTTATCTACAGTTTGATGAAGCATCTAGTGAGTTTAATTAACTTTCAGTACTATTCTTAAAAAAAAACATACATTATTTGTTGGATTTTGATAAAGCGTCAACTTAAAGGTACTTCTTAAATACTCCCATAAATAAACGTTTGTTTATACTAATGTAAAAGCTCCCTGGCTCTAAATCGATTTACTTCAGTTAGAGATTCCCAGGGAATTTGTACCTATAAAAACGCCCACAGAATCTGTATAAATAGTTGCCAAACCCCGAATAAAAACCTAAAGGTATTTCCCGTTGAATTTTCCCCTTATAAATATCCCCTTTTCGGTATAGAAACAGTTTTCTGGATTCAACTTAATTATTAACGTAAATTATCCCAGCAATACTCACATTACGATCCACAAGATCTTTCTCTTTTTCCTTCTCCTTCTCTTTATCTACTTTGTCTGATTTTTCTTTCTCCTTGTCCTTGTCTTTAGTTTTCTCAGGTGTGGGGGGTAGTAAAGTGCTATCAGTGTAGATGACCCTCTCAACGTAAGACCCTTCCAGAAAAATAACCCCCAAGGGACGATCCTTTTTTTCTTTGTTTTCGTAATAAAACAGCATGTTCTGGAACAAACAAACCGTTGATTAATTTTTAATTTTGATTTGAAATATTTATCGAGCAGAATTTATTGGGATACTCGAACAAAGGAAAGGCTCAATTATATTTGAGTCCCTTTGATTGAAATGAAAATAATGAAATTAACGTGTAACTATAATTTAATATGTTGTGAAGTATATGCATCACAATCAACGCAAAGATTAATTTTGTTAATGCAAACTGATAATGTCAATTCGAACAATAAATTGAATTTTAGTTATAATATATTAAAGTTGATTAATCTAACGAGATTAATTCCAGCGGGTATGGAACTTAAACCAAAAAAAACTGTTGTTAGTAGAAAATTAACCATTAAAATTGATGCAATGCTATAATGGAAGCTTTCAACTACGTTATGTAATTAATTTTGTTCATCGCTTCCATCGTTAATGGATGATATCTACCTCGGCAGATTTCAGGGTCGGAAAACACACACAGAAAAAAAAAATCAAATAATCTCTTCTTTACCGTCGATAATGTCAGGTTTAAATTTACCTTTTTTAGATCCTTAAGAGAACAAACAAGACCGTAAGACCATAAAAATGCGCATTAAACTCAAAATTAATTATGCTCTTCATAAAACATCCCCGGTTCGATTTCACTTTAGGGGTGCTTTTACACCGAAATTCAATTTGGATTAATTTGTAACGCTGGGAGGTGAATATGAGTTTTATTTTACTAGTTTGCTCAGTTTAATGAGCAACAAGTGTTACTGCTAATATAGCTCTAGACGATGGAGTCCTATTGCAAAGTCGAGCGATGTTGAATATAAGGAGTACTCTCTTATTATAATACATACTGTTTCGAAGATCAAACATGTTGAAAACTGAGCATAGAAAAAGTATCATTCATAATTTAACATTGTATAACACACACTCTTTTGTTGTAGTCATATTGAATTGGATATTTGGGGAGAATGTTTATTTTCTACTAATCCTACTTGTGTGGCTTATACTGTAATTTTCCAGAAGGGACTTTAGATACTCGTGGTCGTAAAAACTAAGTAATTGTATGCAGAACTAACATTTGAATCAAATTGTTAACGTTTTGTTAACTGTGCTTTTGCTACATTCAGATTCAGTGACCATTTTTCACAAAAATTGGATCCCTTTACATTCATATTCAATACATGCAAAACTGAGAAAGGAAACGTCCGTTCTTTGGTATATCATAAAATCAATAGCAACACAAAACAGTGGTCATATTGTAGACTCTAAACTAGCACCGTGAGTTGTTGCGTAAATTTCTGAGTAATAAAATATAAATAAGCATCATACAATCCTCGGTTAAAAAGTTTGGTAAGCATTAGTGAATTATTTATTGCTATATAATACAAAGTTTATTTATTTTAAATAAACGTTGAATTTCGAAACTCTAGCAATTTGCGGTGGAAGTAGCTAAAACCAGTACTAAAGATTTGATTACTTTTGTGTTTTAACTCTTACTTAGCAGTGCAGTAATTTTACTCGTTGCTGTTGTAATATGAGAAGCTGGAATTTTCAGCTAAGTAGTCTCAATAAGGTTATATTACGATTTTCTAGAAATGAATGGGAAACTTCATTCAGGCCTTCGAAGCTTAAAGTTTGCTAATTGACTTTATCGAACTTGAAGTTTTGTTCCTCCCTAAGGCAATTATTAAAGGTTCCCTTCAAATACTTGCATATTTTGAAACCGACAACAGATCATCTAATTAGCGTGATTAGTAGCTTATTTGTTTTGAGGTTGTAATCAGAAAATTGTATTTATCATAAAATGCTTTATGGTTTACCATGCATTATTAATTTTCCAGCAAATAAAAAATGTGTTAAATTATATATGAAGGAGATAAAAATCTAAAGAAAGTTAATTATATCTCGGTGATGATATTAAAAAATCTTATTATTAGGACACAGAAGGAAAAATCAATTAAACCCGGCCTAAAACTGACACATCCATTCACAACAGAATAAATCCTTGATTTCCTGAAATAACAAAATATTTGTATTAAATAATGATATCAAAGCACAAAAACAAAGTTTAATTATCTTTAGGCTTCAGTGGTTTTCTCAGAGCTTTCGGAAACTTTATAAAACTATTGAGAAATTCACGACTAAGCAAACAACATAAAGTTAATTAAGCTTTCCCTATTATTTGTTGTCAACAAGCATCTCTCAAAAATAGTCATTAATAAAGGTGTTGTCACGAGGAAATTACTAGGAACTAAGCTACTTCCGCCTTTCGAGAGACTCTTAATGACATTCTTGGGCGATTTTCATTATTTGCTCCTTTGTGTTTAGTAAATTAAGTTTACAAATATTTTATTGTTTAATCTCGTTATTAACTTTTGTCAGAAAATTCCCAATGCGAAAAATAATTAGCGTCCCATTTCATTAAAAGCCGTCAAACGCAAAGGCACCAATTTCTTTAATAACCTTTCTGGATGTACTTATTAGCTTGGCTTATTGAAGTTAATAAATTACATTTCAATTTACCTGGTAAAGAATAAAAAAACGCAGCTGCCATTTTTCTGACGATGTCGACTTTTTCCACAAAGATCCAAGCATTCTAGCGTCCCCATTGGCTCGCTCGGACAAGAAAAGTAATTGAGTTTCGTTAACTTTAATGGATTTTTGCATCTTTGGACTAAGCAAGGAACTCGATGTGGACGACTTTTTCGGCTCCTTAGGGTCTTTCGGCTCTGAAAAACCAGTTATAACCAACGTTAATTAAAGTTAGAATGCAATTTCCACTCAGATATGTAACACAAAGTGAAACATGGTGTCTGACAGGTTTAGGTCAATGGAAGTTTTGATGCAAAATATCAATTTGCAGGCATTGCTGTTAATGATACAAGACCGTTGATTTCGGACTCTGTAGTTGCTTAACCAATAGGTTACAAAGCTAATTATTAATTATGGTTACGTAACAATGCAATTAGATTTTAAATATTTTGTCTGCATACTGAAGGAACGTGTGGAGAAATATGTAAAGAATAGACACACATGACTGAGACTTAAAAATAGGAAAAATCTTCTCTTTATATAATTTAAATTATAGAAAATTCTCAATTGTATTGAATTCTCCACACACATATTGATGAATGTTTTAATTATTATTTATTTCAAACTAGTATAATCCAAATTAATTCCAAACAAGGGTGCATCAGGTGTATTTTAAGGAAGGGGTGCAAAGGTTATATTTAGAATTTTTAAAATCTCTTCACCCTTCTGTTCAGGTAAATGAGGCACACATTTTATCAGCTGTACTATGTAGGTACGTTGTTATTTTTTAATAATAATGGAGGTTTCTCATTTATTATACTCATTAGAACGTATTTTCCTTAATGTCTAATCTACAATATGTAGAAATCCGAAATTTCTGCAGCACTCAGGGTTGTGAGTAATTCTATTTAAAAGTCATTCTAAATTATTAATATTGCAAGTGCCTCCACAAAGAGTCGATGATTTTAGGTTACAGGTTATCAGTATTATTTTACATTTGTGGGTTGAAACAAATAAACTCCATAGAATATTTCAGAATTTTCTTCTGCTTTATACACCCCTCTTATTATGATCGTAAGCGATACAGAAGTTCTCTCTCAGAGGGAATATGAAATAGACTTTATATTTATTTGCAATCTAACGTAAATTTCATATGCCCGCCTCAGGTAAACAAAATAAATATTGGACGATGAACTTGTTGTGTATAAGTACAAGATCATGGTTTATTTATTATTGTTTCAACACGTTTCACAGTTTGGCTTAATTATAAGACTGAAAGAAAACTTATTTTCAACATAACGTGGCACAGCCCACATCCACGCAAATAACATCTGTACAAAGAAAGGTACGTTTAAAATAATCTTAAACCGCTTATATTAAACATTGAAATAAAAGGGTTTTTAATTAACTTTAACTTTGATAGTGCCAGAATAACAGCTGTCTTAATTACAAAAAAACTTATTAAGGTTAAATTTTGCGGCTATATCAACAAAATACTGGAGATGGAAACAAGGTTGCTATTTATAGTAATAATGAAATATAGGAAAATTATGTAATGTTGATCAAACCCAATGTGTTGGAGTTTTACCAGTAAAATTTGATTTTCTGAACTCACTAAAATTAAAAGCAAAATTTGCAATACATGATAATGAGCAGACACACCCTGAGGGAGTTTATTTATGGATTTAATTATTCTGAACTGTCGTGTCGAAATTTCATGCAACAAATAATTAATTATTATAAATAATGACAATAGAAAAAATGGGTTTTGGTTTTGAAATGACGGTCAACCAGTTAATTCTGTAAATATATCCTTTTAAATTATAATCAGATTTTATTAAACGAAAGGAGAACAATTAAAATTCTGAATCTACCTGAAACTTCAAAAACAACAAAAGTCTAATCTGACCAAACGTAAAGTTTTAATGTAGTCTGAAACAAAACTGAGTCTTTAGTGCTTAGAAATCAAATCTCAAAAGTTTGTTCACAAAGTTCATTTTGGAGTTATGTCCGATTTCTTCAAGAAGATGAAAGTGGGTTTAATTTGGTTTAATGACTTTTTGTTGTTTTTTGTCCAACCTTGTCAATTTTATAGCTGAGTTTTCCGCAACTGAGTTGCGGAAAAGCTAAACGCGTTTTGAAAAAAATAAGAACAAACTATTCCCAAAGCGTCTAGATTACCGTTACACGGTCATGTTATCCGCATTTTCCTTTTATATGTTTTGTCTTTCAATGTGGCTCTATTCTAATAGAAAAAGGAAATGAGACCTACACAATGTGCGATTTTCCCTTGGTCTATTGGATTTTTTTCACCGGACGTCCAAGCACAAAACCTTTTTGTTGTCAGACAAACAATAGACTGCCTGAACGACCAAGGTGATGTCTTTAGGAACATTATTTTCATGTTTAGCTTTATTTGTAGTTATGCACAATAAGAAGCTTCTTGTGTGTCATTTTATGCCAATTTCGGATATTCTGCTGGACCATGTTGCATTATTAAATTAACTCGAGAACAGTTTCCATTTTGAAATCCGGCCACTCAAACCTCCTGACATTAAACTTTAAAATGGCTTTCAAATCAGTGGGATAAGTTAACAATACAGTATTTAGTTTCATATCCATTTATTTGTTTAATGTAGTAGGAACTTCAATAATAATTAAACCTTTTTGACAAAGTTCGTATTGTATTCAGACCAAACTAAACTCCATTCTAGAATAAATAGTCGTTATGGACGACTTCAAATACGTACATATAAACATTCACTAACGGTTTGCGTAATTGTCGTATTTATTTTGTCGTTGGCGATATTTGCTTGTTTTCCTGAATAAAAGGGCAATTGTTCTAAACCAATCAAAACTATGTACAATACTGAACAGTTTTCACTTTAAAATGTAAGCATAATGTTGATTTGTAAACTGGTGTGAATGTTAATGTTTCAAACTGTGTTAAAATCGAATTTTATTGAAACATTTTCCCAGTGGTGTATCTGTTGTAGTCTTGCAAAAGCCCAGAGCAAATACAGAAAATTTTGAAATTTCAAGTTACGCCACTGCATTTGCCAGTATTCATTTCAAGGCTAATAATTGGGAAATTTCAAAATTTGTTATTTGCACATCGGAAAATTAATTTAGGTGTTAAAGGCCAGGCAACATCAAATAGAGAGTAATGACCAATGGTACACATGTTTAACAATTTAATAATTTTGATAATGTAAAGCAATCATCAACACCATGAATTTTGCATTTATACTGTGTCCACATATAGCCAATCAAATTGACAAAAAATACATAAGGATTAAACAAGCAAAAACCAAATTGTTATCTGTTATGTGTTTGTCCATTTAAACTCGAACAGACTTTCGAGAGTTATTAAAATTGATTTTCCGTACAAAATCGATTAAAGCACCCTTAAATTTTTTCGTCCTAACAACCCCATTTTACACATATTTTAAATTAATGCCGGCTGGAAATTTTACTTAAAATGTTTTTAAACATAATACTTACCTGGGGCCGCCATGCTGGTTGATGGAGTGGATGAAGCCGTGTTCAGCGACATGGCTAGGGGCAAAACTGCTAAAGATAAAAGTCAGCAATTACTTTGGAAGCTGTAACTAAGTGGATTATAATGCATAAGCAGAAAGCTCCGGAACTCTGGAGAAACGTAATAAATTATGGATCCATTCTCTCTGTCTTATTTTAGTAGCAAAACGCATTAATTATGAGGTATACCTGTAATTTTGTGTTGTTTACTTAAAATAAAATAGTCTTAAAAGATGTTTACCATCAAAGAGTCTCAGTGCCATTTAAAACTCTTAAAAATAAATGTCTACCATTCTAGAAATTTCTTTTTAACGCAATTCTCGACGGAATCGCATTTATTCTAGACTCAATGTAAAAACTGCAACTCTGTAATGGAGTTAATCTCTTTTGGTGCTTCATTTCCTCCGCAAACGAATTAAAAGGAAAATTCTTAGTCTTGCTTACGTAAACCTAAGGAAACAGCTTAATAGTAAATATACATTTAAGTACCTTGAATGTTTACTTTAATTTCAACAGTGTTTAATGTACTTTCTTTTCAAATAAGTGGAGTTTAATTGCGTTTATCAAAAGACCAAAATTTTTAATTACCAACTAATATATCAAACAAAAAGATAACACAGGAGAAGACAACCACTTGGTTGTTGTTTTTCCACACTTTAATAATTAAATACAAATTTCTGATTAATGAAACTTAAGGAAGCCGGAAGAATTGTAATGCGATTACGTGTAGAATTTGGGAAATTAGTTTCATTTGACTTTGGTAAAGTTTCAGGAGAATAATCCCTTCTCGGTGATATTGTCACGTTTGTCACATTGCACGCTATTAACAATGTCAAGAATAATTAGAATCTCTTTTGAGATAACTTAGTAAATTATATATCATTTCCATGAGAATAATTGTCTTGGTTTTAAAATATTATACTTGGAAGATTCTGAAATTTTTGTGACCCTTTTTGTCTAGTTTGACCTGTGTTGTTATCGTTTTTAGGTTTGTTAAAGTTGGAAAAAGATTTTATTCAAACAACATGGTATTTCAATCAGTTTTTAATTATCACAAGTTTTTGTTTAAATATTAATACTTTACATTTGACATTGATGTACATTTCTGGTGTGACTTATTTTTTATAGAGAATTATCCTGCCTGAAACTTTGTGTCTGATTTTTCAAGCAGACATTTTCTTTAACACTAACACTCTTGTACATTTTAATTAAAAAAAGAGTTTTTATTTTAAAGCCTTATCACCGAGGGGTGTCACTCACCAAATAATATTAATAATATGCAATAATACTAATAATAATCTGAATAATACGGCATAATCCAAGTAATACAGATTAATCTCTAATAATACGATAATCAAGAAATAATACATATAGTATCAGTATTATTTGGACAATAATACCGGTATAATACCAATAGCATCAATAATACTGAATAATCTATGATAATCCTCATATTATCCCCTCGCTTATACTAAGTCAATCTTGAACGTCAAATATTTGTATCACCCTGTACAGGAGTGTAAATACGTCAAAATTTTACTTATTATGTTCCCGAATATTTTGCTTAGTACTGGAATACTGTAAACTTCAATATTAAATTTCATCGGTTTTTCCGGGAAAATGTAATGCAAATCCATTTAAAGCTAAAAAGTTGGATAACTGAAATTTAGTGAATTATGCGGGTTTAAGGCACATAGTTGCCGTAATTAATTAAATTATCATTATCAAACTTTTAAAAGTTGATTAAACCCTAGCAAACATGTAAAATATAATTATGGAAGTTTTTAACAAAAATATTTAGTTTTAATTACGTTTGCCCATCCCTGATTAATTAAGGGCAAGTTTGTTTTAAATATTTTATCTTACATAATTATAGAACTCATATATTACATGCATCTATAAAATCACATTCACTTAATTAAAATTCTGCACTTTTAATTTTTATTTATACAAAATTTTTTGTTACGCGTCCACTTACGTAGTTATCCCAAATATAGCAGCACATGTGGGTATTTTAGGAATTCGCTGAAAAATTACCGACTGATCGAAGATTTTAAATATTTAATCGGAAGCTAATTACACCCTCTAATGGCGCCAAATGTAAAACAGATTAGCTCGTAGAAAAAAGTTTAGCAAACTTTTCCGTCCGTCACTTGCCGCGTAAAAAGTTAAAATTATGAGTGAAAGCGGGCGCGCAATTCAAATTGATGACTAAAACTACCCTTGAAATTGAAAAAAACTAAAGGTAATAAATCATCAGCTTACCTCAGAATATCTCAGCTGTCGTATTCGGTTGAAACTGTTTTACATATTACGGAGCGCTGTCACTGCTGGGTATTTCTTGCATTCAGAAAGCATGCTGTGGACTAAAAAAGGGACCCTATTTGCGAGAATGAAATAGGAAAGAAACATCCCTAAAGCGCAAGCGTACTTGTTGCTCCTTCTAGCTGTATTAAGCATGATCAATATCATGGTACATGTAATATCTTTACATGCAACAAGTATCTTTTAATAACGTTGTTCACTTTCAAAGTCTCTTTTAGTCTTTTAGTTTGTTTTACCTAATATATAAAAATGTGGAAAGCTCTTTGCATGGGAAATTTATTATAATAAACTCTAAAGCAGTTTTTCCGTTCATTTGAAAACAGAAAAGTTTTCTCAAGTCCGCATGAGCTTATTGTTAGTTTTGAGAATATATTTAAGAAAAACATGTGGTCAGAAATTACGGTGGTTTTTATGTAATTTCTGGCAATTCCAGCAACAATAACATCAAAGTCTGGACGTAATTTGCTTCATATTTAATTCTCTTTTTGATCACCTATTCGGAAAAGAAAAACTCGGACTAATATTACGATATACGATATTTTATATATGTTGGACTTAATATTGTGCTAAAGCTTCACAAAACAAATTCTGTGAATTGTTCTGCATTGAAACTATCAGCCCACGTACAGAACAAGTAATTGGAGTCAGAAATTTAGTTGCAAATAGAAACGTGCTAATCCTTTATCCAAAAATTATAGCCAGTAAATTGCTTAAAACTTGAATAATAAAAATTACTTATGTATGTAGGTACATTTTAACTTAATAAATATGTAGAATCACCAGATATAAAAACGTTTTTTTCCTTTAACCAGGTTTTAAGAAAGTTTTAAAATTTAATGATCTATGATCTGAATGGGTTTTAAATTTTTTTGCAGTGAAATGAAAGCAAACAGACAATTTGTACGATTCGTAGAAGATTCGCTTTATCACCTACGCCATATTTTCTTTTTATTCGTCAATGATACTAGGAATGAGTGAGCAAATCGTTTTGTAGAATCAGAAGAAAAATGCATGCAGTATGCCAAAAAGCTTTTTATAAAGTAAGAAACTCTAACTGACAGACTTTTTCCACTGATCTCTGCAACTCTTAAACATATTTTTTAGTAAAATATTTTCTCTATTTCCTCGATCACTAAATTAGGACTGACATTTAAAATTGAACATTGTACTGCTTTTATTAGAGTTTTCCAGAAAACATCGACGTTTCAAATTCAATTCAAACCGAACATAAAGCAAACTTTTCTAGAAACGGATTTATATGTGAATATTAAAAGTGAGGCTTGCCTGTACTAGGTATCAAAAATAAGTCTTTTGGAGATTATGTCCTATTAACGAATACTTTAAATTATGTATATCTACATGAATAAGCTGAAGCTGAAGCTTTAACAAGAAGAGAAAAATGTCTAAGAATTTTACTGATAAATTACGATTTGCCTAGTTGGTCGTTAAAAATTAAGTTCCTAGAAAGACGTAAGAGTGTAACGTAATGTGTTAGTTTGAGGACCCTTTAACATTTTATTTACGTCCTTTTAAAACGTCAAGGGTGAATTTCTTGTGTACCTTTAAATTCGTAACATCCTGCATCAAAAGGAAATGCTATTTTAAAAATATCAAGTGGAAATGTAGTTCAGCTTCATAAAAATTTAACTGTTACTATTATTTTGTAATACAAACAGTGTAAGTAATTAACAACAAAAGTTAATATGATCGACAAAATAACAAACCGGAAAATTTCCAAACTGTTTTGCCAGTTTTTCATCTTATTTATTGTTTTGACAAAGTTAACTTTAGATTTAACTGCAGTGCTGAGATGCTAATTAAAACCCACAATTTTCTGCAATCTAGCTATTTTTGCTTTTCCTAAATGTATATAATTAAGTGCAGCTAAACTGAGATCCAAAGAATCGTGGTTAATTAACCAACTTTGGATAAATATCCCATTTTTCGAGTAGGTAGTGATGTTACGCCTTAAGGAAAGTTTTTAACTGAAAGTAGAAATAAAAATTAAATTAATACACCCTTAATGTTGTTACAAGAGTTCTAGATCATCTAAGGATTTTTCAAGTTAAATTCAAACATAGAACTGACTAATGGTGGAAAAAATCCTGTACATTAGACACTCAACAAACTTGGAAGTAATTCTCACTCCATTAAGATAATCCTAAATAAAGCCCTAAAGTAACCGAAAAACACTCTGCATAGGTAGAAAATATTTTGTGGTTTTTTTCTAAATCACTTTTCCTGTTCTCAGTCAACATTGTTTAATTATCCTGTAAGCTTATTCAAGTATAAAATCTACCTCTATTCAACTAGAAAACGTCTCCCTTGGGCAAACATGCTTCTGTGGTATCAAAGTGGTCGACACAATATAGATTTTGCTGTAATGAAGTTGTGTGTGCAGCTTTTACGGTAAAAAGTTGTTGCAGAATTAGATTAAAGCGCTATATAATCCGAATTATATGGAATTTATGGTAGTTTTTTTGTTAAACATGTGGAAAGTTCATACTTCGTTATTTTAATCTAATCAGTAGACAAATGCTAATTGAATACAGTATTTTCCTGTGTAATGCCTTTTATTGAATTTTCAAGTCTAATTAGGATTGAGTGGTTGTTTGATTCAATTACTTTGACCAAATGTGTATGCATTTGGCTTGATAATTCGAGATTCATTTGGTCTCGGTTTGGACTGAATGTAACCATCTAAAGGTTAATTTAATACTTTGCGATATGCATGTTTGTGCCAAATTGCAATGCCCTCTTTTATTGAAGTATTTAAAACAATTGATTAGTTAGTCGTTTAAAGTCAACAAAACTCGACCTAGTTCTCGTTTTCTTGGTTCGTTCGGATTGTACCCTCAAGAAAAAAAACTTAAGCAATTTCCTGAAATAAATGAGAATAAGAGTGAGTAAACAACCAGAATAATAAAAGCTTTCATAAAAAATTGAAATAAAAATTATTAAAGACAGGAGTCGCTCAATTTAAAAGCAGTGAAATGCAAATCTTGTATCAGCGCCTACATATAAGCAGTTATGGTGATCAATGATCATGCAACTAATAAATGAAATCGCGTTAGTTACGGTACGCTAAAACAAATAACCAATTAGGCGGTCAAGTTAGTAATGCAAATTTCCGATAGGGCAGTTTGTGTGTAGGGGAGTTAATTAGGGAACTTAATTGCACTAAAAATCTATAAGTAATACGATTACAATTCAACAACAGTTTTTTCAATAATAATACGCCATGTGGGACACTTTTGGTTGATTTTTATGACTTTCACTTATTATAAGTCACCTGTTCTCAAAATGTGTGGATGACCAAATTCCCACTTTACCGCTCGGATAATTCAGTAGTTTCTAATCGATAGTCCATTTGCCAATATTTGCTTGGTTATGAGGACCAATTTGTACAGAATTAACGTACAATGCAATGCAAATTTGGTAAGCGAACGTATAAAAAATTAACAAAAGGTCAGCAAATGTGTTCTTGCTTTTTATACTAATGCTGGTTGTTTAAAATAAAATTTGAATACACACTAATCTATACTAAATTTTTTTTTTATTTCAAACGTGCCACATACTCCTACCCATTTTTGTCGCCTACTTAGCTTTGTCGATTACACCTACATTACCGCCATCTGTTTGCTAAGCAATGACTTAAATTATGTCTTTTTATCGATTTTTGTCTGCATCAAATGTACTGAAAATCAATACATTGTTTTATTGAATTTCAAGTTTTATTTGAGTAAAATAAAACGACAGTTAAATCTGGAATACATGTTTAATAGAGTAAAAAAATATCACTAAATAATACGTTTTATATAAAAAGCTTAAATTCACAATCACATTACGGAAAAGTATTAAAGGGAAGTAAAACAGAATAAGTCACGAAAACGCGGACAAAAAAATATGTTAAAAAAAGAACCAATAAATCGACTTGCAGTTTGTGATATTTTATCTAAGACTTCTTTAATTTATTAATATTTTAAATTGAGACATCGATATTTATTTTAAAAAATTTGGGGTAACCTCGAAGTGCATGCGTATCATCAGTTTCCGGGGATGAAACACACCCTTAGAGGAAACCATCCTACATGTACATGAGTAATTTTTGAAATAATTCTTCTAACACAATCTAATATCGATGGATGTATGCTTAATTTATAAACACTTTTATAATCCTGGTATAGTAATCTATATGCACATTTCATATATTTACAAAAGAAAAACAAAATATTTAACAACATACTTCGGGATTTTTTTTTTCACAAATGATTAGTTTTTGAAAAAAGTCTAGAAACCGAAACTGGCAATACCTAAACGGGCTAAAACTACTCAACCAATATAAATAGAAAACTTGAGCCGATTTCATCCGAAACGTGTTAATTAGTTATAAATCATTGAAACGAAACCAAGCTGACAGAATCCAACTTATCAGAAGCCTAACCGCCTACATATATGTACACAATAGTCCAAACGGGGTTACAAGTAACCAGCAACAACTCAAGTATCTGATAGAGATCAGAAACGGCATTTTTTTAAATTTTTCATCGTAAATCAGCCATCTTAACTTCTAAAAATAAACCTTATTTGAATTAATCAGACCCGTGATAACTCTTCCAAACCTGTTAACTCGAGTAAGTAAATTAGTACATGTACAGTCTCAAAAAAACATCCACTCAAAGAGCTCCCTGCCTCGTTGTGTAACTAAGTCATATCAACCTCTACGTTTAGTACACAAGGCGATTAAATAGATGCCATTATAAAATACTCATAATAAACTCTGATATCCATATAAACACTTTTCTGAATTTCGATTTAATGCCTGTTTTCCATAAGACTATGGTACACGTGAGTAAAGGTCGGTCTCCACGCACAAAAGTCGCAACTTCTGGCACTGTAAACTTACCCAAAAAATATATCCAAGTTACAGCTTAATTGAAGTTGAATATCAGTCATACACGTAGAGTTAATTAATATCTATATCTACTTAAAACTAGGCTAACCGGACCGAACGTCTACGAAAACTCCACCTTTCGACAGCGAGACGTGTCGAAAAAGGAAGCTTAAACTGCGCAGTTACAAATAATGTTTATGACAATCGTTTACGCACGCGCAATACAGTGTCCCATCAGCGTAGCGAGGCACTCGGGAAGGAAACTAGTGACCGCTGGAGGGTAAGTACATCCATGTTACAGTCACCTGATCATGCGCCATATCACAGAATTTGCAGATCGAAACACACTTGCCATTATCGACAGATCTTACTTTTTTAACAGTTTTCCAAACAAACAGCCTAGTATTAGTCATTGGAGGGATTCCGATATTCTATAAACGTCAAAAGGGAACGATCAGCAATACACCGAACAGAAACTGACAATTAGTGACAACAAAGGCATAGGTGTGTGTTCAATGCGCAGTCAGGGTGCCAACGAACGAGGCAGCAGTGGATCAGGTGACTCACGACGTCAGCAGAGAGAAGTTTCCTCACCTCCTAAAGTGTAGGAGATGCTGTCTAATTTCTGGGCTAAATTTAGTCTCCAACATACTGGGTCGCTGGATAACGCCTCCAATAACTGCCAAAGAAAAGATTTGGTAAAAATCATGTAAGTACTTAAAACTTAAAGTGGTCTGAAGACAGGAATGGATAATTTATGATTATTAAGGTTTGTGCAAAATCTAGGAGAAGTGGTAAGATACTTGCTGCAAAACATTAAGTACTTACAGGTTCTCTGTATTTCGTGACATAAATATATAACTCTTTCAAAGCGGCCACACTATCGAACTCTTCTGCTTGTTGGGCGGAAAGTTGTTGCATCGCTGACCCCATTTCTTGATCTGTAATGACTGGCAACATTGCCACATCAGCGTAGAACTGAGACACCATATCACGGTATCTTGGGATGTCCTGAAAATTACATAAATTAGCTTCAAACTTACTTACAGTTACTATAATAACTTATTTGTCCTTAAGCGCAAAATAAAAAAAAACAAGTGCCAATGTAAAGTAATATGTACATTTTTTAAATTTTACTTCCACTGCAGAATTTAGAGCTTATATAAGTGTATATGATGTAACAAAGTGAAATGTCTTTCCAACAAAAAGACAGGGCAAGGGCAGTGTTGTCAGATTTTTTACAGTTACACAAATATATGTTTATCAATGTCACACAGTTGCTGACTGAGTATTTTTTTATTGAGTTCATACAATTAAGCATCTGAGCTACAATACAGAACAAGAAAAATGTTTAACAGTAGGAATAGTTGATTGGTGCAATTTGTCTCTAATTGGCCAAAGTCTTCTATTCTCCAAACTCAACAAGATCTGGTAAAGAAACTCATTTATTTTCCCGATAAAGTAGCTTCAAACTACAGTAATAATTCCCTATTAATGATGTAAACCAGGAAAATAGAGCCACTAATAAAAGAACGTAATGATTAGTAAAACTAGGTATTTAGTGGCACTCAATACAAATTTATTTGCGTAGTTCTTTAAATTTGTAATTCGGAAAGATGTACTTTCAAAACGATTTGCAACAAAGAAAAGAACTACATTTCTGTTAATTGTTATGAGAAATAAAAAGGTCGTCTAACAAATGTTTAGCACATACCGATTTCTTATGTCTTTTTTCAGCACATTTTTCGCACAAGTTGGTAAAGTAAGTAAACAAAAACTTACCTTAGCAAATAGAAGTTTATTAGATGGTGAATCCTTCCCCAATCGATGCTCAGTGGTAGAACAAGCGTCCATGAAAGTTTGCGCAATGACCGACAAACAAGAGTCCAATGTGTTAGTTTTATTAATATCAAAAATAAAGTCCGGATTCTTGATGAAATTCACCCAAAACCTCAATGGAAGACTATTCGATTTCCAGGCGTACACAACTTCAGGATCTTGAATTCCATGTTTCCTAGCTGCCTCATCCAATAGATCAAACAACCATTTTACAGCCGGCGGTAAAGCATCGTTCACTGTTAGAATTGTTAAGAAGAAGTCGTCCACAAACTTTTGTATTGTGCCTTTAGTGGAGAGTAGTCGAGTCAAAAATATCTCAGGAATAGCTTTGTGTGTCCTTTCGGAAGAAGCTCGGTTATTAGGGTAATGATGATCATCGATGGGTTTCAACAGGTGAAATACTTTAGGGTAGTTAGGAGCTTCAACGTCCCCGTTGGCGTGTGGTATTATGGGAGTTTGAGAGTTATTCAGGTACATGCTAGTCACGCAGTTGTGGCAGGGTTGTTTGCAGTTAGAGAAACTGTCGTTTTGTCGTGATATCAATGACATGACGGCGCTTTCTTTAACTCCATAATGAGCTAGGGTGTTTAGCTTTTTCCAGCCTCCTAGAGTTTTGCTAGTTAGGTCCTCATCTTGCAACGTTAAGTGTCCCCCTCGTCCATGTCTCCATTCTAAATTAAATAAAGCATGTTAATTACTTGTAAAAGTGCTTTTTTCCAAACTAACCTAAATCAACTTCGTGAATTGAAGGTCTCATGGAGAATGGGGTGTTTTTGAACAAAGCATCCAAAATTTTAGACTTCACTTGACTGATGGTATCAACGTCCAAAACTTTACACTGTATTTTCTCATCCAGGTCGTCCTGGACTATATGTAAAGTCTATGAAATAACAAACACTTATAGTTGTGTATTACAATAATTATCAGACAACTAAACTTACCACAGCACTGTGTTCTACATTTTCCCTAAGGAGCCGTTCTTCAGACAAAGAATACCGAGCATCGTGAGTAACAGCATCAACTAATCCTTTTTCAATTTGATGCTTGATAGCTTTAAATAACAAAAAGAGCGAAGATCCTGCATATTCTTTTAAATACTGGTACATGCACAGGGCCATCCAGTTAGTTAACATTTTTTCTACTACGCTTTCAGTACGGCGTAACATTAATTGTGGGTGCTTTGTATGTACAGATTTCTCAACTAATCTTAACAACAAACATTTTAGAATATCTGTTGCATATTCCATTTTATCCATTAACACCACCATTAACAACGATGCTACGTTAACCCTGTAATTATATGAGGTTGATTAGATGAGGCAAACTGCAACTACTAAAACAGTCTTACTTATTCCTAATATTGAACGATTTTTGATCTTCTAGAATTTCTATAAATGTTAAAATAAAATATTTATTATTTATTAATTGTTCGAACTGCATCATGGCGGCGTCGTAATTAGTCTTAGGTCCGTTTAGCCGCACCTAAAATATATGTAGTATTTTGACGCTGTC
This sequence comes from Ips typographus, assembly GCF_016097725.1. Taxonomy (NCBI): domain Eukaryota; kingdom Metazoa; phylum Arthropoda; class Insecta; order Coleoptera; family Curculionidae; genus Ips; species Ips typographus. The sequence goes on along the minus strand of NC_138437.1, from coordinate 6,926,437 downwards.
AATAATGATTAGATTTCTACTATTTACCTTCAGTGCACTTAAAATTGGATGATCACTGACGCCAGGAAAGAACACTTTCATAATGTAAGTAGTATGATCCAAAGTTGGAATTCCAGAATTCTCGAGGTCAGCTGTAAGATCCGTCATGTCTGTTTGTAATTCGGCAAAAGCTGCAAAAAAAGCTTCACGTTGACGTTGATGGTATGAATTAAACGCACTTCAAACTGACCTAATTTACACTCCGACCTGACGTTGCTCTCCAGAGTGTCCATTTGGATTTGTATCCGCTTATATTCTCGCTCCGCTTGGGTAGATTTTCTGCGGTACACAAAAAGCACGGCCACGAAGAAAAAAGCAAACAATATAATGCCAACGGCAATCAGAATAATGGCTTCCGGAGGAAAAGCAAAAGTTTTATACAAGTCGTATTTCAAATATCCTATTAGAAATCTGAGGTTTTTGCCCACCCGTACCACAACCAAAGGGAGATTCGCATCAGTCTGTAAAAAAATTATTTAATGCAGTTAAATATTTAAACGTATCTACAACTACAATAATACCTTTATGTTATTTTCATCAGTATCGTCAGGTTGCATTTCTGGAGGAGAGCAAACTAATTGTGTCATAGCTAAACTTGTCACGTTACATGGCTTATTGCCTATTGTAACTACCACATCAGTTTCGTCACTCGCTGCATTTAAATTCTCCCCTTCAATTACCAACGTATCACCCTTGTAAAGTTTGATCTCATTAGGAAACTGGATGAATTTCGGGTCTTCTACGTAGCGGATAGAAGAACGCATCAAGGGGAAATGTTTTTCCAAGTTACGAACCGACTGAACATTGTCCATTATAAACCCTATTTGCAACACCAATTCGGGCTCGTTCATCTGTGAACAAAAATATTCAAATTAAATGAGGCAACCAGAAATTCAATTGTAAAACTACCTTCATAGCAGCTGGCTTCCTTAAGCTCCGTTTTGGCCGAGTACTGGAGGTTCTAAATTCTTTATTAACAGCAGGACTAGGACACTGCATCTGGGTTGAACTCAATACAGTACAAATACTGCTGTTGACAGGAATGTTTAAATTCGCGTTTGAGAGAAAAACTTCCATTTCTGGCTTCTGTATACTGTCTAAGTTAGTTCCATGTACAAATATCATTCTTCCACCAGATACGAAGCTGTTCAAAGGCTTAATCTCCATTATAGTAGGATCTTGAGTATAGTTAAAAGGGTTCCCTTCCAAGGTTCGATTAGCACCATCAATACTTAAGGTTAATTTGGCAATATTTATAGGTTTAGAAGCTTTCGAAGTTATACAAGTAAGCCTTCCGCTCGATGCTTGCGTTAGATTAACAGTGCAAATGTGGTTGTCTAAATACGCTGTAATCTCTGATCCGATGTTCAAGTACTTTCCAGTGATCGCCACTAAAGTCCCTCCGCTTTGCGGACCTGTTGACGGATTAATGCCTGTTAATTTGATGTCCTGGTAACTAAACTCCACGGTTGATTTTGTGTAACCAGCTTCGTTTCCTACTATAATAGGGGCCGAATGTTCGGTTCTTGATGATCCACTCACGCACTGAATTCGAACCGAAACTTCGTAATTCACAAGCTTGCAAGGGACATCACCTATACGGATTTTGCCCTGGACATCTTCTCTTTTTAAGCCTAAGTTGCTACCTTCTATTGTCACTAGGGTACCTCCTTCGATAGGACCGCTAAGTGGCTTAATCTGGAATGGTCAGTCATTAAGTGAAAAATATTACATATTTAGATAATTAAGATTTAGTGTATAAATAAATATACGAAACTAGAGAACATTTTTTCCTTACCAGTAATTTAGTGAGATATAAAAGAATTTTCACCCAATATCTAGTAGTCAGCACTCGACTAGTTTATGCCTAATTTATTTTACTAAATTGTAATTATGAAAATAACCCTAAAATTCCTAGGTGGAGCAACGATGCTTATTAAGCATTTTCAGTGGAAATGTCCTATTAGGAAAGTATGAAAAAAAAAAATGTTGTCTTCAATAAAACCATATGTCTACCTTAAAGAAGATTATTTTTAAGATTTATATATTACATTTTTTAATAGCTCGGATTTTTGTCCCAGACCTCTTTAAGCTTCTTTGCCTTTGGAACCCCCAAATTTTGCATGCCAATATATTATAATCTGACCGTTACAAAGCTAAGATCAATGACAATACAAAAATTTAATATAAAAGTCAAAAACCATTATGAAAGCTGTATAGGCCATTTTATGCTTTATTTCTTCATTAATTTCGTTTAGTTTTCTGCTTTACCACTTAGTCCTTCCTTCCCTAACAATTTGCTTGCAGTTAGAGCAATTTATTGTTCTAACCTTAAATCTTAAACAAAAGGATGAAAGTTGACCAAGGATAGTCAACATCCCATTATCCTTAATAAGGTCTAAAATAATTTCCTGCCTAAACTGATTGTGTCTGGCAAACAATATCCTTATTAAGTAATGATTAATTATAGTATCCAGAAACACATGTCTTTTGACTAATTACAATAATGTGATGTGTGCTTATAAGTCAGTAAACAAATTTAAATGGGCTGATCGTTATCAACATTGATATGTCTGGAAATTGGCTTCAGCCATGCATACATCCCATACAAAAGTAATTTATTACTTTATAGACAAGTGCTTAACGTCTTTACTGAAACTAGATACCACTTAATTTGAAAATATCTTAAATTAACTTACCACATCGATCCTAGGACGTGGACATTCAATATGAGGCGTATGCAAACAAGTCTCTGCATACTGGCAGGAATTGCCACACCAGGTACACTGGTATTTAGAATTTCGAGTAACGCATAACGAACAGTCAGCATGTTCTCTGTGAGAACCCAATATATCACATTTGTATAAAATAACATTAATAGAATCTATATGGTGACTTCTGTTCCATACTACTTTAACACTAGCTTCGTGTTCACCTTCGTTGGCCTCATATGAATACTAGTAATAAAATATGGTTAAAAATTAGGTAAATTATAGAATATAGGGAACACTTACAGTCGTTTTATCACATACAATGTATTTATCAGCATCAACTCTTGCAGGAACTAACATAGTAGCACCTTCTATAACTACTATACACTGAAAACCAAAGTGGCCCGCTTGTGGATGTGGTAAATTTCTCACTTCAAACACAATTTCTTTCAAAACATTATTGGGAAGTAATATCACATCACGTTTTTTAAATTGAGGGCAGTACGCGTAACCATGATTAGGCAGTATATCTGGATTCTACAAAACACCAAAAGTTACACATTTAATCTGCAAAAAGTAGACTGTTATGTATACTTACATTTTCTCCACTGATGACGTTTCGTTGACAATTGGATATATTATGAGTGCAGCGATTCTCGTAAACACACCAATTACAAGCCCATTTGGATCTAACGCATTCACCACAAGTATTATGCCTCTCGCAGTCGTAATAGGCGAAGTTCCTAGAGACAAAGTCCTTGTTGGTTTCTGATGAACGAACACTTAAAGGAACCAAAATATGATCCATTTTGGCAGGAATTTTTGGCCGTCTGCTAATGTCCGGCGTTGGACAACTAAGTCCAAAATCAGTAACTTGTGCGTCAATTGGATCGGATGATCCAAAGACACACTTATATTTTGCGCCATAGGGTAGTTCAGGAAGGGTTCTTATAGTTAATCGGACGGTTGTCATTTGATTGATAGGGATGCGTTCTGGTTGGACTTGTTCAAAATCTATACACTGCTGACCAGTACCCAAAGATAACCATCGAGGAGCACTGTGAGAGGCTTTTTGGCACGCACTCCGGACAGTACATCTAGAAAAAAAAAGTGAACCTAAAACACCCAAAATTGATAAACTCAACATACAAAGTAAACCCGCGTCCCTAATTATCGGTAATTAATTTAAATATTATACTGATGAAACATAATAAGGTATTTAAAATTATAATAGGACGATATCGGATGACTGCATAAAAAGCTTCACTTCCTTTAATTAGGACCCATGATGTGTCCATGATTGATGATGACACGGTACAAGCCGCTTAAAACTTCAAAATAAACAAAACCGAGATTGCTTTAAAAAAAAAGAGAATATTATTAGCTGCCTACGGTCCTACGGTAAGCCAAACAAAGATTCTCTCATAAATTAAAATGGAAATTCTTATCTCCTATCATCCCTGAAGTTAATTAAACTATTTGCTTACCGTTTCTCTAAAGAACACCAACCACAATAAGGATCCTTCGATTCCAAACAAGCCGAGCAATTAGTGTACGTACTGCAGTGTTCCACGTTTATTTTAGACACCTGGAATGGAAATAGACAATAGGAAACAGCTGGGAAAATGTAGCTGATAAATCGAAGTTTATTAACACAAAGTGCATTTTTATGTTCAGATCGCGCCGTCAAATCACGATTCGACATAAGATACTAAGTTAATAGGATTAAACCGCCTTTTAGATGTACATGTTTTTCGTTTCGGTGATTCGCTCAAATCAATTAAATCCCTTGAAAACCGTCAGAAAATGGTGTTGGAAAATGAAAAAAACCTGTTGATTCAAAATCGGATATCCTCTCAGACCGTTTGTTCTTGTTAAACACTAGAATGGATTAAAGTAAAAAACGCAGGTTTTATATAATTTTTATTGCTTTCTTTTGTTAGCATTGCGATTTTACACAATATGTCAACAAAGGTATGCTAAGATATATTTTTTTTTTGTAAACGCCATTTTCAAAAATGTTACTTGGTGCATTAAACCAGTTTCAAGAATCAATACAGAAAATTGCTGATAATTATATTTTTTAATTGCTATTTTTTAGCCTCTTTCGGTTAGATTATACCGCCGGAAACAAAGAGAGGTTGTCAAGTCCTTTTTTCAACCATCTTTTTTCCTAATTTCAAATATCCTCCCGCTATGCCAATGAAATTACCTCTAATTGCATCACCTTTCCAACGCTAAAAATCTTTAACAATTTTGTTTCTGGCAAATCCTAGAAAATTACTAGAAGTCAAAACTGTCGTCAGTTTTGTATTTCCTTATAAAACAAACAAATTGGCAACCTTGTAATTTTAAAAAGCTTCTAAAATGTCTAGGCGATTAATTTATAACCTATTGTTTGTGATATTTAACCGATTTTGAATCTGTCCCAGGTATCTTGTAACTATTAAAGCGACAAAATAAACAAGGTGCAATATCAGAAACCTAAAAAGGGTATTTTACCTTAGAACTTGATAACACATAAAGGTAATCTCCAGTAGATGACAGGGTGGTGTCAGGTAAAATAGGATTTCCGGCATCAACTAACACTTGTTCATATTCCGGCGGTGATGGACCATTCAATAGAACTTTCTTAATGTAACCATCTGTGGTACCCAAAAAAGCCATCACGTGTTTTCCAGTGGAGGCGGTGGCTACGGCTGATAAAGATATATTTGGAAAAACCAAAGCGGCGTTGGTGGAAATTGGTGTTACGCCACTGATCTTCAATCCTACATCACCACAAAAACTGGCTATGTTGCCAGCTGATCCTCCTGCTGGACATTTACCGTCCAGGACAGGACCTGATATATAACCCATGTTTCTGGAAAAAGAACAGTTTGTTAACTTAACACCTACATCTGTAGCCAACTAGATTATAATAAAACCTAACAAAAAAACAGAAATTGACTAAATCAGGTTTTTACCGTTTATACAATTCTCCTGCCTTATAGCGTGTATAAGTCCATTATTATTATATCATATTATACTGGGACAGTCACCATGCTTTGTATTCTATTATCATATATCAACATAACTATTATGTAAATATGAAAATGGCATAGTTGAAAAGTTAGAACTTGAAAAAGTAAAATCTTATTTCAGCTTTAATTAGAGTGGAAATTACAAAGTTTAAATGTTTCACCTTCTCACATTACCTGTTTAAACATTCCCTAAAAGTTATATACGTAACAATAATTGTCTGAAAGTCTTAAATTGTAAATACTTAGCACTGTCAACCTCGTAGTTTTCTTGAACCTTTGTAACATTTCGTCTTTTGAAAAGTTAATGAATCTACACTTAGAAAATGGGAGCCAAATGGATTTATGTGCCTTTTCTTAGTTTCCCTCTTCCCAGTGCTACGTCCTGCCCATTTTCTCAGTGTAGATTTAGCAAGCTTTAAAGGTAAAATCAACTTTTGCAGTAAAATGAAATATTGTTGTTAAACTATGCTAATTTTTAGGGTTTAATCTAATAAAGTATAGATGACAGAGTAAAGTGATGATATTTGTCGCACCCGTATTTCACGATGTTTAAAAAGGGACAATACAGGGTTAATCACGCAACTTGCTCGTTAAAACTTTTCTAGGTTAGGTTAGGTTATATTGAGCGTAAACTTCAAAATTTGAGACTTAATTTGCAGTCTACTTTTAGTCTGTGTGTTGTTTTACATTTTCTTTAGGGTTGTAAAAACATGTTTCAGCTATGACATATTTTAAAAAGTGCTTTGTTGTAGGTTGGCATAATTCGAGATATGACATGACCATCAAGAGTAAAACCAACAAGATAGTAAACTATATCCAGTGATAAAGTCCCTCATTAAAGGTAAGACAATTCTTAACTGTATTTGGATTATTAGTTTAAGTAACAGTTTGATAAACCAATTTTAAACAAAAGAGAAAACAAATATTTTGGAAATTGACTTACCTATACTTAACACTGCCATTAAAACACATATGTATATTCTCTATAAACTTGTTCTCGATATCTCGAAGAGAAAAAATACAAAGAGCAGAATGATTCTGTGGTTCGTTGGTGATCCCTTTCGCAGGCCTAAAAGCGGCAATCAAAACTGGAGAGTTAACTTCAATGCCCATAGCATCAGCTAGTTCATCTCCAGCTAACGTAACCTTAGCGTCCTGCACTAGATTGTACTTTTCATCACCATCCACGCACTGTAATGTCACTTCAGTGTAACTGTCGTAATTAGGGTCATTAATGCAAGTTCTAGCTAATCGCGACACATATCCTTGCTCTTCCTGTCCAGGAAGATGAGACTGTTTTTGCACTATCACGAAGTAAGCGTAATCACTAGCGTTGAAGCCGTATACGTATTGAATGATGAAATGGTCCCTATACTTGACGTCAATCTGAACCATTGATTGTTTACTGAAGGAATCTTCGGCATATTCCATGCTATCCAAGTCTCTACTAGCGATCGCTGGAACGTCGTGTCGATATTCGCCTTGGTTGGTAAAAGTCGTTCCCACGTAAAGGATATTCGATCGAGTCCAGGCATTGTAACTTTTAGGGCCTATAAAAGCGTAAGTTGAGGCATTCGCGTCATTAGCGGCCACGCTTCGTGGAATAAACTTTGCTTCCGCACTAATATTGCTAAGACGGTACTTAGAACAAGCGCCCTGATGTAAAGACCCGCACATAATTAAACTTCGTGACTCTGGTTCCACAAGAAGCACTTTATTGTAATTATCCATAAGGGAAACAGGTATATCTCGCGTACAACCTGTAGCATGGCAAAGGGGGCTGTCATTTTTGGGACCTGTTATCACGAAGTGCTCTAAGTTCAAATTGGGGTCCAGCTGTAGAAGCACGTTTACACCTGTAAGTAGATATAGATAGGTCGGTTTTAGCGTAATTTTATGCAACAGTTTACTAGTATGTAATTACGCAAATTGTGGCATTAAATACAATGAGGGGCAAATGCATGGAATATAAATGTATTTAAAAATCAGGTATTTTGATGTTTGATGGACTGATATAAAAAAAACTGTCATCTAAGACAGACGTTCAATCGATTGACTGGAAACTCACTCTGTGTTTTCTATGAGAAGAAATACTTAACTAAATGGCTCATTTATCAGAAACGCAGTGGATAGAAATTCTAATTTATTAAGACCCGGTGACAAAGCTAGAACACAGCAAGAAATCCGTGACATATTCAATAACAAGCTAGATAACAAGTATCCAGGCTGTCTAATCAATCAAGCCACTATAAGAAAATCTGCCATGAAATTTCGAGATTCCAGTTTTACGAGTGCAGTTGTGGAAATTTTATATTTTAAATAAACAAATTTACCGATGATTTTCATTTAGACATTATGTAATGAGATAAGTAGAACTGTTGAAGGTATACAGATTGTTACATAAAAACACAAAAAAACCGCAACTATAAAAGGGTTCTAAAATGTATTTTAAACATCTGCCGTCCAATGTATATCCACTTTAGTGTTGAATTCCGTTTAAATAAATGATCGTATTATCGATTAAAGGTGTTGTAAGTAAATTATAATCAGAAAGCTATTACATTTTCATAGCATTCCCGCACCCCCTTCAAATAAATAATACGATCACAAGTTTTCCAGTGCCGGCGTTTAGGTGAGGACTGAACCAACTTACAAGGATAAATCGTATGTTCTTACCTGCAACGTAAATCCTGCGTGTCTTGTGATCAATAGCCATGTGAGACAGGCGGAGTGAAGGTTCACCAGCACGAGGGTACTGAGCCAAGAGGGCACCGGCGCCGACCAGTGGTGGCTTAAGTCCGGTTGGCCCCCTTGGCAGCCCCGCAGCCAGACACAGCCAGGCCGCTGCTGCCAGTCCCACACCCCACAGTCCTACCATACCCGCGGGTCACTTATTGGCGGTGGCCTGAGAGCAGGCATGCCCATCAGCAGGCCTCTCCACGCCTTAGCGCAGGCGCACATCACTAAAACATAACCATATTCAAATTTAGTATTAGTTCTCATAACATGTGTCTAAGTATAATAAATAAGTCACTACTAATACACAGTAATATTGCACCTCTAAAATAACTAATCTCTTGATTGTAAACCATTCTCCGACGTGAGAAAATGTACCCTCATGATTTAGTAAACAAGCTAATTCATAGTGAAAATCTACTAACCAGTATTTACGGTTCCTTTCGCCACCCTGGGAATAATTTTCCTTAATATACTTCTGAACTTATTTTAGGGTCTTAAATCAATGACTAAATTCATAAAGTGTGAAATGTCCCAAATGTCGAGGCAATATAAATGTTTATTTATTGGCATTGTAAATAAAATCGGCTAAGCTAAGGGTCCGTCATTAAATTGAATTTGCTTCAACTTCCGCTACAAAGTTACCCAATAACAAAGTATTATATAACGAAGTTATACAACGTTATTGCATCCTGTTAACTCTCTTAATATCTGCGGCAATAATATTTTATGGTGGGTTTACTAGGAAGGGCAGTTCGAAAGGTGGGTATTAGTTTTTACCTGCTGGGTTCCGAAAACTATAGCAGTGGGAATTAGGGTCGCCAGTAAGGTCGTAACCATCCGATTAGGAGAGCTGTAAGTTAACATTCAAATCGGGGTCATTATTTTTCAGGTCGTATATATGCGGTTGATCAACCTTGGCAACTTCTGCCCAGTCAATTTAAAAACTTCCAACCAGAAAACTTTCCAGAAACAGTTTAACGTCTCTAAGATATTTGCAAAACAAATTATTTTGGACAAGATAAACGAAAATACATTGCTTTAAACACAACTCGGATTGGACCGTTCTCGTTTTAGTCAAAAGATGTTACCAAACATTCATCATGTCCAACTTCATTATTTATTAGTTAAAAAGCTCAAAAACATTCCGTGCATTTGACGCTTTAAAATATTCTAAGAAAATACCGTTGTCAATAATCATTAACACTAGCTGAGAGAATCTACACAAATTGGCGTGGAAATTGTATTCCCAACTGGGACATTAAGTTATATTAAGCATTAACCAAAGAGGGCAGAATTATAAATTTTCAAGCTCCCACTAATTAACTGAGTTGCTTTATTGCCAATTTTCCAAGATTGTTTCCGATACCCTATGACCCAAACCCTAGATGCCTTTTCCAGTTGGACGGGCTTCCGGGACGACAGAATAGATATACCGCTAGTATTTGTTGCAATTAATAACATTGAATTGTTTTAAAAGTAAGATGGTATTAAAGTTTGTTGAAACGACACGTTGAATTGTCAGATTTACTCTGAACTGTGAAAAATGTGATTGTTTGATATTTACAGCATCTCGAACTGGAGTAATGACGCGTTATGGACATACTCCATTATCATAGTCCCTTTTGAGATAAAGTGATAGATTGAAATGAGATTTTCCAAACTTCCATTGGCCGGCACTTTAAACTTTGAGCCAAGATAGGATCTTTCTTAACTAGACTCAAGTCCACTGGTATAGTAAGGATTGCTTTATTGATTACAACCCGTACCTATATATCTTTGCCCTTGTCTTGTTAAGACACAAGTTTACTTCAATTTCAATTGTCAGGCTGACTTAAAACCAGTTATTCAATTTATTCTATTCTTAAACATCTATCATTTACAGAAGTAAGAATATAACTAACTATTAAGGTTGACAAATGTACACGTTGCAAGGCCCTTCACAAACAGATTTTAAGATGCTAAAAATATCTATATCTGTCTGCTTAGAAATATAGCACTGAATATGAAATCTTTCACATATTTTAAGTAGGTAACATCAAATTTTAGACGTTAATTTGATTGCAGTACAAGTGGAAAAGTTTAGATTACAAGCTGAAAGTTTCAGTATAATTACTGAGATAATTAAAGTTAATGTAAACGGATGTTTTCGACATGCTTTTAAGCTTATACTGAAATATTACAAGAAAATTGTCGCCTATAGAGTAAAGAACAATTTTTAACTAAAAAGCCAAGTTAAATTTTCCTCTACAATTTGGTATCGTTTTACCTCATTGGGTTTCACTTTGATATTCTAATACAATTCTAACTTCGTTCACCTGAGTGTAATTGAGGAGGCTAATTCAGGTGTTCATAACGAGATATTGCGTTCCACTTTGTATTTCAAATTTGAATTAAACTTTTGTCTCAGTGCAGTAACTGAAGATGGATGTTCAAAGATTAAACATAAAGGTTAGCTGAAAAGGCAAATTCTTGATAAATGATGCAAATACACTAAGACGTTGAAGCACTCAAAGCAAGGGCTTATAATTAATAATTTGAAAGTATTTAGTATGTGAGCTAATTTAAAATAAACCAATTTTTATTTGTCAAGAGTTCCGGTAGGAAAACTAGAAATAGTGCAAGGAAATGCATAATGCTGACATTTATGACACTATACATACGCTACAAATGGATATTTTATGAAATCCTGAAATAGAACATTATACGGTAGTAAATAAAAGAAAATGATATTTGATTTTGCAGTGAATGAGATTAATACCCAACTAAATAGATAAATAGGGGGAAGAGAATAAAAGAAATATAGTGAGTGTAAACAAAATGACTATGCGAAACTGCTTGTTACATTGTTGGGATTAGGCCATGGTATTACAATGGAGGTAAATAAATAATTTTGGTAGTTGGTTAGAAATAAAATAGAGCCACTTAGAGCTGAAAAAAATGTCAGATATTAAAAAATGGGGCTTAATTTAACCTGGGATACAAACTTGAGTTGCACTTCACTGGTTATTTCTAAACAAATAAATAGCCACGCATTTCTTGTCTTGTCTGATACAAAAGACAAGACAAGCCACTGCCATTTGCAGCAAAACGTGTTTTGCCAGTCTATGTTTATCATCAGTTTGGTAGAATTGGCTTAACCCTCTAATGATAGAAAAATATATGAGGATGGAGAACATGAAAATATACTGGAAGTGTAATTAACAATAGAGAATTTTTGGAACAAACCAGGATGACTTCACTTCAAACTATAATCAAAGTTAAAAGCATTTCAACGTTAATGAAAATGTTGCTAATATGCCTGAAGTTCATAGTTCGCGTCATTTTAGTTTTCAATATATGCATTAACATAATATCAAAGAGCTTTCTATATTACTATCGTAATTAGTAACCTGATTGGAGCGCTCCAAATATTTTGGATGTTACGTTTATTGTCCCAGGTTTGTAATAAACGCCTGCCAAACTATGTCGGATCTCGATAAAGCATTTGTAGAATTCAAAACCCACACTTAAGTGTTACCCAAAGTGAAATTAAAAAACTTACTCTTGCGAGAAACTATGAGAACAAAGTACCGAAATCGAAACAAAACATTTTCTTAGCTAACATAAATTTCCCTCGACAGGAACTCTACAAATAAACTTTGCAGCGCAATTACTTTTAGTACTAATCTACTTCATCATAGAAGCTCAGGCCAAGTGAAATTAACTGAGCTTCTTGAAAAGCTGTAATAACATAGAAAAAAAAAGTGCATCCATAATTCAGTTACCTTAGGGTGTTTTTAGTGTTCACAAAGAATTAGATACATTACATCTTTATATACTAAAAAATATAAGTTAATAGTTTGTAATTCCAACGTAGGATAATATTGATACAAGACACCGCATCACATTTTATTAAATTACACTAGGGCCTGAATACTTTAACAAAAAAGAACACGAGCTTTTTAAAGAAATTTGAAACTTGAGGCAATATTAACCTGAGCTAAAAGAGCAAACACATGGCAGTGGTATTCCGTCGAAGAAAATCACAGCACGCACTTTCTCTCTAACTCCGCTTTAGAGCCACGACGAACGAACTCGAATTGACAGCACAATGGCGCATCGGCACAAAGCTCCTTCGGTCTTTCAAAGCTCGAATACAACTAATTCATCAGGTGTGTTAGTCTTATCGTGATGTTGTGCGTGGGGCGACGCGCCGTCGCCCCAACGACCACGTGTACAGCGCCGTGCCGACCGCCCCCCCTTCTGATGCAACCCTCCGAGGGATTCAGGGTTGAAACAGGAATGTTTTAGTACAGGGAGTCAAGTAAACTCCAACATTATTGTATTTGAGCAGTTGTACTTTAGTACAATACTTGTAGCCTGCAAAAGGTCGCCATCAGAACGATCGTCGATGGTGAAATAGCAATTCTGCATCCAAATGAGCCTTAAGGGAGCCAGAGGGAAGATTCTCGCTATGTGAAAGTCTATAAAATTGCAATTGACCAATGCAGTCTCGGGTGACCGTAATATCGTAAATATCAGTAATTCGATAACTGAGCCGGCCTTCTAAATTGTACATATTCCGAGAATTATAACGATGATTGGACCCACGTTATTTTGATTAAAAAAAGACCATTATTTGGATGGAAGACACACTATGAAAAACAACAAGACATTACGTTTTAACGAGTCCCGGACAATGTAATTCCTGCAGTAACCCAGTAAAACTGCAACTCAATGAAGCAGAAAGCGGCTTTTAAAATTCAAAAGACAGAACAGGAACGAACAAAACACATAAGGTTAAAAGTAAATTAGAGCAACTTTGGAACTTAAAATAAAATTATTCTTTCAACTTTGAGGACACTGCGCCAACTTGTAATTACTATGGATGACTTCACATTGGGGTACTTGTCGGAGCATATGCATTAAATGTCTTTTCTATTCGCAAAACTTTCAACTTTTGCGAATACAAAGGATAATTTTAAGCACTGAAACTGAAAATCTGTCGGTTGGACCGCATTGCAGGAACGTTCGAAAAAGCTTTAAAATAATCTCGTAGTTGACGTTGCTGTTACAAATTACGGAGCTCACGTAAAAGTTTAACATGTTCACGGTAAAGAGTCGGTATTTAACCTGTTCGTTAAAAATAGCCTTTTTGTAAATTAACAATTATAACGCTCTTCTAGTTCATGCTTTTTTCCTGTCACTCAGAAAGAAGATTTAGTGATGGATTTTAAAAAATTACACCAATCCATCCATACAGTTATCTCCTTAAACTCCCCATCAAAACTTAGAATTAGAGGCAAAAAGTCTTCTGAACCAATATCAGTTACAACCTTTATGGTTCCGTGGTCGAACAACGCGAAGAAAAACCAGGATGATGAGAAACATTACCCTCAGGCTATAGAAAAACTTTAAACGAAGCACCTGGAGCAACTATTGTGGGTATTTAAACATCCCTATTAAAAAAAACACAATTCCACCACAACAACAATATCACAATCATATAACTTTTGTGAACTAAAATTAGCCCCAGCTTGTAGGCCATATAAAACATAAACTTTTCATATTCATACCAATATTACCTTAACTTCAAATGACATCTAAACTAAATATGAAAATTAGAGAAAATTACTATAAAACTTTAATGAAAGCAACGAATTGCTCTGAATTAATGTTTTACATAGTTAAAATAGGAGCTCATCAGTTGCCTGAAACTGTTGAACGCTGCTCAATATTGCAACACATTGTTAAATATATTACGACCATGCCAGGTTGCCTTAAAACTAGTGACACATTGAGCACTTGATCGTACAAAATAAAATAATTATTACAGCCTGAAGTGGAAAGTTTTTTGTCAGTTCGACCAAGTTATGTAAATATGTACTGCAAAGTGCCAAGTCTAGTTTTTTACTATTTGCAGTACAAAAACTTTTAATATGTGAGCAGCAGGATCCATTCTAAATAAATTGTTACTTGACTGAAATGGTATAAATTCAATGGAACAAATTAAAACACGGAAGGAGGTTGAATAGAGTGAAAACAATGCTGCCAATTGAGTGTTTAAAGTTTGTTTTGCTGCTTACACGTCTATGATTAAACCGAGTGAACCAGTCTCTTTTATGTGCATATAAACCATCTCGGGTATCCATTATGGCGAATATAACGAAGTATTATTTGGTCTCATAATTAGTAGAGTAAAGCTGGCATGTCATCGTGATTCCGGGCACATGTATGAGCGACAAAACCTCGCGGTACGCCATTGTAATATAATAATAAAGCTCATCAAGTTTTTTTTGTAAAGAAATGCAATTTGCCGCGAAAACAAAGCCGTAGCGACCTAATAAAATAAATAGTGAAATTTAAACTGCCAGTCTCACAGAAGGATTTTTGACAGCAGGTCGCTGAAGTTAGCAGCCAGATCTGGTTTCGGGCTATTCATGCTAATTTAAAGCAGGACAAAGAGGCTCCTTTCAATTTAACGGGAGTAAGACAAAAATACCTCTATTTGTTGTTGGTGTAGCCGGGAACTTGAAGGGTAAACACGAAACTTTTTCTTTGCAAAATATGAGATGAATACAGAGTAGATTTGTCAAGGGACATTCCACTTTAGGACGGAAATTAGTGTTGGCTCATCAACAAGTCAAATATGACAGGCCTTTTAATCTTCTGCAGAAAACTTTAATTTCAAATAATTAATTGTACATTTGGTTTGTCTCCCAAAAGTTACGGACAGTCCAACATCTTACTTTCCCAAGTTGTTCCCAAGCACAGCTTGTCTTCTATGATTTATCAAACTTGATTTTATTAAGGTTAAAAATTAGTCAACAAAATGGCTTATCAGGAATTAAACACCACTTGCCGATGGTTGTGGGAATCAGTAGGATATGACTTACCCCATAGTTGGCGGCAATAAAATTAATTAAGCGGGAAGATTTATGACCACTTTTTAAACCAGACTTAAATCCGGGCGGATATTCATCTAAACTTACACACTTCCTTTAGCGAAATTATAATTGATAGAGAAACCTTTAAAATTGCTACAAAAATACCAACTGGAGGGTAATTAATATCGCAGGTAGCACTTGCCGCCTGCTCCTGTAAAAAAATAGGGAAATAAATCGATCCCGTGGTGTAAATAAAGAGATTGTATCGGGGGAAGAGCTTTTAATTTGTTAATGTACTACGCGTTACGGTGAATTCGTGAAACGTCGCAGGTTGATGTTGATGGGAAGATGAATAACCTCAGCATCCGATAACAACGACACAACACCATGAAATGCAGGAGACTTATTTTTGTTGCTCTTCGTTTAGACGCTTTGTTGCCATTGTGCCCTGACATTTTCGTCGCTAATGGACAAATTTGTTGTTTGGATAATGGATTTAAAAATTTCGTTTGACATTTACAATAATGCGTTGGTAACTGAACAAACTAAATTTTCTCCAGATATGGAACATCACAGAATACCTTTCTGCCCAGAAAGTTGTAGATAAACAACTTCAGAAAATCATTTCTAAATTCTTACCTCAACTGGAATGGAAAAATATGAAATAACTCCAGAAAAGATTGGGGGATAAAATATAAAAATTTTCGCAAGTGAATTCTTCATTTCATCAGTTCTACATTATTTATTCTGAACATATTTTAATATACTGCCATTGTATGAAATAGTATTTAATTAGTTGATTAAAAAATGTAATAAGAAGAATTCCTAATTGTTAAGTTATTCAAGGTGCATGCTATACATTTCCCACATGCATATTCATAGCAGCGACAATTAGTACGTTTTTGGGATAGTCGTGAAGGGTTTCTAATTTTTATCAGCCGAAAAAAAGAGGTGATTCTACGTGATCAG
The DNA here is from genome assembly GCF_016097725.1 of Ips typographus. Lineage (NCBI taxonomy): Eukaryota > Metazoa > Arthropoda > Insecta > Coleoptera > Curculionidae > Ips > Ips typographus. The sequence continues at coordinate 6,910,090 of NC_138437.1, read as the reverse complement.
AAGTTAAATTCGGTCAGAATTAACTTAATGCAAATTTTATAACGGCCGATGCACGCTATATCGGTTTAAAGACAACAAAGGAATATTCAATGATTTTGCGTACCCTTTTTTTAGCGGAGGGATCACTATTGAAAAATTACTGGATCATTTATCATCATTTATCATTATTCAATAAAACAAATCGAGCAAGCAAAAGCCCCACTGCTGGGTAGGTGTGTAAAAACGGATGTTGCTTCAGTTACAGTTTCAGCCTAACACATATTATTCATTGGGGATTTTCTACGTTCCTGCTTGTCCACGCCATGAAAAAGATATTTCTGTTCGTTCCAGTAATTTTTTTAATAGAAATTTAGAATGATTTATGCTGCATATGAAATCAATAAGTCCTTACCACACTCATGTAAACAGATATTGTTTTGGAAACGTCATTCTAACGTTGAAAAAATACATTCGCATAGCACTGTCATTCATTGCAAATTAAAGTCAGCGATCTGCGAAACATGACAATAACAGTTGTTTGAACTGGTCAAGGCACTAATTAAAAATCAACACCCTTTCCAGGAAAAAGCAAACATTCCCGTCCAGGTTATCGATTTGTTGTTTTTCTATTTTTGTTATATTCTAATAATCGCGTCATTGTGTGCTCCTCTTCGATTTTTGTTTGAAATGTATATTTGGTAGCGATACACAATGCATTAACTTATTGTTTCACAATAAACCTTTTCAACACTATTTTATTGTCCTATATTTAGATTGTTTAGCACAGTAGTGGTAAACAACAACGTATTTAAGTTAAGGGATATACCACCTTAAAAAACACATTCAAACCTAACCTAAAAGAGCATTGGGTTTCTCAGCAACATTTTTGCTTTGATTTATAAGATGCTATTATAATGGAAGAAAACGCTTTACGTAACATATCTGAGAAACATCCACAGTAAAGCAAACCATATATAATAAAACAACATCTTACACGTCAAAAGATCTTTACAATTTGCATTGAAAGTAAAAATACATACAAATGAATGAGTACATATACATTGCCGTTTTACTGAGACGTTCCAGTAAGCTGGTTTAAGCCATCGCGTTTCGATCCTGTTTCAATTGTAAAGTTTGAACTTGGCAACATCATTTCAAGCGTATTTATAAATCTTTTTTCCGAAAAGAGATGTTATGAAATAAAATGAGGTACTCTAACAGAATCCAACATCACTACGCTTCAAATCCGCTCGTATGCTTTAGGAGCAATTTTTCCTTTGACTATTCAAGTAAAGTGATGGAGGTAACAAATTGTCTTGCAAAAGATTAAATATTATAAAACCCTTTTATGGAGTATACTGTATACTCCTATTGTCAAACTGCACATTATCAATGAGAACGGGCCAGAATCACAATTTTACATTGATTGCTGACCATAAACAAAATTATTATAGCAAATCTCATTATAGGTTTATTTCAAATGCATTTTAACCTCATCAATATGATTTTTAGACATAGAAACATATCGATATAATCCAGTGAGGATCAGTTGTAAAGGCTATAATTAAACAGCAATCCATAATATGTCAATGTTTGATTGCAGATTGAACTGATGATAATTGACAGTGTTGAGAGTTTGACTGCGTAAATTGACACTTAGAGCTTTAGTTTTAGACAATTTAAATGTATATCAGTACGGTTCAATTTTGCTTCGGATCATTGTTTGCTAAAATGGTAAATATCGTGAGAGCGTGAATCGTTTTATTTATCTCACCATTATTTGTTACAATAGTAAACCTCGTTAAGAGAGTGTCTAGTTTCAAAGTAAAATCGCCCTTATTAACATGATTTTTGTAAAATTTAACTGTCAATTTTGTTGAGTTATAACAACAAGTGCAATAAATTAGTTTTATATTTTTAAATAATTTAATATTAATAAGAAACAAGTTCATTTGTTTCAGGCAAAGTCAATCTCATTGTTAATTTTTAGTGACTTTAAACTTTAAACTTCAGAATGACGATCCTAGACCTCTCTCAAAGAGTTGACTGTTTAAATTGACCCTTAACCAAGTATAATATTGACTTCAATTTTAACAAACAAAGTGGATGTCCATAAGGTTCAATTTAGTTTCTCATCACTGTTTGTTACAATGGTAAATCTTGTAAAGCAGTGATACCTTTCAAGGTAAATTCGACTTAATTGATATACGTTTATAAAGTTTATTTTATGCACCTCATATCATGTTTCCTATTCAAAGAATTATCTCCTTTAGTTATTTGACTATAAATATTTTACCAATTGTGACTCTTATAAAAAAACTAACACTAAATTAATTTTTGAATTGGGTTTAGATTAAAACATATTTTACAGTTAAAGTAAAAAACGTAAACTGGTTCATCAGCTAACCCAGAACAAAAATATAAGAGCTCTAGTAAATTAAATTTAAAATTATTTTTTACTAATTGCCCAAAAGAAAATTTAATTTTATTAATTTGCATATGCTTCTTCATATGGTTTCTTCCTTTTTTCAGAATATTGAGCAGACCTGAAGATGTCCGCAGACAGATCAGTTTTTCTACATTCCAATCAGCAAACTTCAAGGTTTAATCTACTTTTCCATTAACTACTTAACGAGTAGATGACTTCCTTATTAAGAAGAATATTGTTGCATTTGGCAGATTGGGGTCTTTGTACTTTTCATGTCAAACAAAATTATAATACAAAACCCGTTTAAGGGCATCGTTTCAGGAAACGTCTTATAGGAGATTCAATGCATCTTTTAACACAAATTTAAAAAAAACTAGGCTATATATTGATGTTTTTTAAACACCATATGAAAGAAGACACTTGATAAAATGTGCAAAAGTCAATATAATTTTAATAGTACGTCAATTAAAAATTTTAGAAGAATTTTAACAAAATGCTACTATTTTTCTTTACCGATCCCCTTAATGTAAAATAGTAAGTGATAAGTCATAGCTCTGCGGGTGCTATGTATGGGCGTGGTGACTAAAACAACAATAAATATGTACATAAGTACATGTTAGAAAGAAGTTTAATTTGTTATTCGGTATTTTATGTGCTCCGTCGATTTTGTTAAGTGTCATTGTTTTGTGTTACTGTGCATTTTTCTCCGCCTCCTCAGCGCACATAAATCTTATCAAACGCTAGTTAACATGTGTTCCTTTAACCTGATCTACAAGAAAAAATAGTCACGTACGATCATTAAACTCCTTATAAAATGTAATGGCCAGAGCCGTACTTAACGAGTTTCGTGTTTCGCGAACGGTGAAAGTTGATATATTATGTCTATCTGTATTGTTTTAGCAGACTGAAAAAAAACTGGTAGAAGTTTAATTATTTAAAGGCGATACTGCGGTTAGACATGATCGGAATGTCAGGGAATTAAAATCATGACGTCGCGATATTTATGTCCCGAAGGACATGTGTATAACGCCTGCAGTAATTACTACAACTTTAATTTATTCCACAACTAGCACCGTTTCATGTATAGCCTGGTGATGCCTTAAAGGCGAAACCTATTTAAATCTGTTTGTGGCATAGGATAATTAAACTACATTATACCTAGCTGATGGGTGTGTGTTTATGATTCCGGTCCTGGATTGAATAGCCCGAAATGTTCAAACGTTCCACGACAAAGAAACCGTGTGTAACATTTTAGAATTGTTTTAATCTCGCACTTAGATGAAAAATAACAATAAAAAATCACGTTCTGGTCTGGTAGTTCGGAGGCGTACACTGATTTGTTTTATGATCATTTATCTTTGGCCTTTTAAATGTAACTCTTTGTAATCCCGACCGGCATCGACCAGGAAATATTTTAAACTGCCAATTGGCCACTTTCATTTTTCTATTTTGCCACTTGGCCGATCATATCTGGAAAGCAATACTCGTTGTTAATTGCTGGAGGTGCAAAATACAACTCCGATAATTGTCATTAATTTATTAGTTTGGAATAACGCAAAGCTCCGTTGTGTGTAGTCTGAAAAAACCAATATATGGTTACAATTTACTGTACAGCACTCAAAAGGACGGCCAACCGAAAATAAATGAAGCCTAATTTTCGCGTTGCAGTGTTACATTTAGTTTCGAATAAATCATCATAAATACACCTCTATACCTGCAAATGAATTCATTTATTACAGTATAAACATATTTTAGCAGAGCATTTATCTAAAATAATATTAATTAATATGTCGATATTACTCACTAGATTAAACCCCGACATACATGTTATGTAACAAAAACGGGACAACACGGGAATTATTATTCAATCAATAATCAATTATTATCGTTCTATTGTAGTATTGAGTGAATGACAACCATTTACCACATACAATATTGTTTTGAACCATCGAAAGTAAATTCAGCTTTAACTGGTAATTATGTTGGTTTATACAAAGGATAATATCAGATATAGGACGAATTGAGTTGGTTTTAATGTTAAAGACATTATTAATGTCGATTCTTGGATTGTTTCCAAATATCCAAATCACTGTATTTTGTTGTCCAGATTTAAGACATTATAGGAGACAGTTTTGACAACAAAATTACCTGTGGTTTACATTGTTAAAAGCCAACGTTAAATTAAGCCTTAATAAAAAGTACCAAAAAAATTTCGCAATTTCGCACATACAGTAACAGTAGTGAAAACTAATTTGCTTGCGTTTCGAACTAAGCATTTGAACCAAATGAAATCGATTTTCAGAACAACAGGAAAGTCAATTTGGATGCAGATATGTTTCTATGAACGTATTTTAGGTGTTTACAGTTGTATGATAAATTACTAATTAACGTTAGTTAGCTAATTGATGAATTAACAATATTTGCTAGTTCAGAAGTGGATAGATTTAACACTAATATGAACGTTTGGAGTTTTCGTTTAGTATGTCGCATAATTATTGGGCTGTTTTTCTGTTGCCGTTGGAATCTGTGGGATGTTAATTAGAGAACAAAACTATCCTCGATAACCTCTGTCACTAAATTATACTATACAGGGTGGTCCAGTTTTAAGTGTCAATAATTCACAATCAAAAAATAAGTTGACTTGCATTGTGTCATTTTTCTGAAAAACGTTTCCTAAGGAAGATACAGTCCTCCAAATTTCAATTTAAAAAATCGTTTTATATTTTAAAACTGAACATCCAAGATTTGTGAAAGTCCAAATTTGTACTGAATAGTCTAAAAACTTTTTTACTACTAGGAATGGTCTTATGATTCGCTTTCTCAGACTGCCATTCTGGTTGAGTGTCTGAAACTGGCATTCAAGAACTAAAAAAAGTCCGGAAATCAAGACAAAGATTGTATTGTGCATGAAACTCATTTTGTACTACTAAAAATAATATAAAAGTTGACTTTTAATGCTAGAACTGACTTTACTAGGACTAAAGAGAGTCCAAAAGTATATTTTCAAGACTTTAATTGGTGTATAACTCAATTTTCTGGACAACAAGTCTAGAAGTAAATTAAATTTTCGGACTATTTTATTTCTAAAAATTAGTTGTCAAGACTATTATTGTAGCATTTGGTACCAACATTTTTTACTTTTATTACTGAAGAAACTTGACTTTTGGAAATAGTCTTAAACTCGATTTTTCAGTCTTAAAAAGCACTAAAAAGTCTGAATTTTTTAGAGATGCTACAATTTATTGCACCTATGAGTGTAGAAGTCAATTTAATAGTGAAGAAGCTTGAAATAACATTTTCAAGATTATGGTCAGTGGACAAACTGGCTTTTAGGCCTGATAAGTCAAAAACTTTGTAAAGATAGTCTTGCAACTCGATTTGAGGCACTGAAAACAGCCTTAAAACACTAAAAACGATTCTAGTTTATTAAGAAATACCCGAATTTTTAGCACTGAGGTGTCTAGAAGTCGATTTAATAGTGACAAAGCTTGGAATGCCATTTTAAGTCTATGAAGAATGTAAAAAATGTTTTTTAAGTTTGCTATGTCAATAACTTGGTGAAGATAGTCTTGAAACTCGATTTTCCAAGCTGAAAGCAGTTTTGAAGCACTAAAAATAGTCCAGAATTCGAAGAAAATGAAAAGCAAAGTAAAAAGCAGGAAAAGTTAGTTTTTAAAACAATTTTTTATGAATCTAATGTCAATGTCCTGCATCCAAGACTATATTCAAGACTAAAATATTAAAATTTGTCTTCAAATTATAAAAACTTACTTCAAATGCAAATTTTAAGCTTCTGATGTCACTTTTCATTAATTCGGTCACATTTTGGGGTTCAAGTCAATTTTTAAGGTTTAAATGTATGAATTTGTAGTAACAATTTCTTGAAAAAGTAGTTTTTATGTCTACAAGTCAATTTTTAGTATTAAAGTCTCTCGATTTGCATGAAAACTGGTTACAAACACAATTTTTAAGCTGAAATTTTTATCTTTTCTAATTCAATTTTCAAAACTAAAGTCTTTTAGTTTGTCTGGAAACTATGAAAACTGGCTACAATAATATTTTTTAAACTTCTTAAGTGAATTTTCCGTTTTCAAGACAATTTTTAAGTTGGGTTGGGTTAGTTTTGGGTCTTTGACCGTAATAACGTGTAATAAAGTGCTTGTTCCAAATTTGATCAATATTGCTCCAACGGTCTGACAGTTATGACAAGAAAAACGATTTTTTAAACAGAAATTTGAAGGACTGTATTTTCCTTAAGAAGCACTTTTCAGGAAAATGACATAATTAATGTCAACTTATAATTGGCTATGGATTGGTGAATTATTGACATTTAAAACTGGACCATCCTGTATACTATTATTACTATATAGTAAATTCAAAGAATGCCTGCCTCTGTTTTCTATAACTAGAGCCAGAGTTTAATTAAGAGAAATTATATTATTGAAAGTCGGTCGGTTATTCAAACAAAGGGTACGCCAGTTTTTGAAAATACCTAACTGAAACAACAACAACAGAGGTATTTTACGTAATTAGCTCTAGAACTGGTAAACTGTTCATGGAAAACGAACTCAATTTGTTTCCATTGTTGCTGTATTTATTCTCCTGCAATACGATGGATTGTTTGTTAGTACCTTCATGTAACACTCACATAGTTTACAATTTTAGCTGGCTACCACACAAGTTGAAACCTGACTAGCATTTATTACAAATTTTCAATGCAGCTTAATTTAATTTTTACTTCCTGTCCCTATAGTATTAAGTATAACCTGACTTATTAGCATAAATCGTGTAGAACATAACTGCGTACAAAAAATGCTATAAATTAACCGTTTGACTCAAAGTCGCGGTCTCAAAACCAAGATAAAGTGGTTTTGTACTCTTTGTAGTTAAATAAATCCTTTAACGCCAAATGCGCGAAAGGAAATACACGCGGAGCCACTCTGACATAAAATTCAATTTTGGATTTTAAATCCGTCAACGAGATCGTTGCCATCCTTCATACCACTAGACGGTTCAGATGTTTCAGACCGACAAATACATCTTTAGATATTATTTTGTTTATAACTTGCGTAATTAGAAATGGCTTTTGAAAAAAGCCGCTGCAGCGTTTGAATTATTAAAATAAATTGATAACAGAGGCCTATAAAACCGTAGAGGGTCAGTTAAAGTTATCAGACATGAAATAGAGGAATCCATTGCCTATTAATTTTACGATAAAATTTTCATTTCAGCAAACAAAAAAAATAAAATTAAGTGGCACTCTAAAGTAAAACAACACCCCTAAACTTGTTAACACTTTACTGGCAGATGGCTCTTTTTATACTTCACCGGCCAATGTTTTGGCATTCACATGACGTGCACATCCAATTCACATTCAGACACCACTTCGACATGGCTCTTTCTTAATTGACTTGTCTAGACTGGAGGACCACGAAGAAGCCGTTTATTATATTTATCGTATAACAGCACCAACAATGAGAATATCAAAATGTACGGAAACAAAAATCACTTTAACGACTAGCGGCTTCCAAAACGTAATTTAGCGGAAAAAATGGTTCGCATATTTTAATTCGTTTTACTTCCACGGAATAAAAAGCTTTGTAAGTTTCCATTTTTTAAAATTCATACATGCCCTAAACATTTGTTGGCGTATATTTCCCCAATGAAAAATAAACGAACTACGCCATAAAAGTCTCTTTCTTTCAGAAATCCTTTTGCGGCAAAGTCGATTTAGAAAATACTCGACAAAGTACTTTCAGACTTAATAAGTTGAATTCAAAAAGCCCTTAGGGTCTTTAGATACACTGAAAATTACAAACCAAATCATTGCACTAATTAGCAAGCTTTCTATAAATTTCCAGCTGTTAACTTCTCAATTTCATATTTCAAACCAACCATATAATTTAAATCTCTTCTTTAAATTGGCAATAAATGTGTATTAACTCTATTCACTGAATGAAATTGGTTTAAATACCCAAATAAAGATTTCAATAAGGTGATTAAAACTTGAATGCCTTACCATTTTAAGAATCACTCCACCTGAAACAGAAAGAAAAATGTTAATAGGCTATCACATTTAAAAACATTGGACCTTTTGGGACAGTTTTGATAAAAAAAGCCTTTTGATCAACTTTCACTGGATTTAATTAAATTTTAGAACTAGACAAAAAGCTTGCAGCCCCCAACTATTTATATTATTTATAAGTTAATAATTTCGGCTTGGTTTAAAGAATATATAGACTGTAAAAGGAATATAAATAGGATGATTTACATACACAAAAGTAACCGGAGAGTATTTCTGAAGTAGGCAGGTTAATTTGAATAGTAACCAGACACGGTTGGATTAGCCGTGCATTCGCTGAACTTCCCCACCCATCATTCAACTTGATGGCCAAAAAATGTACCAAATTGAATAGATAACGTAATTGGTGGGAAGAGTTAAGAACCAATGCTGGCTGCTAACTACTTCCTTTCAAGCATCTGACACGCACGCATATTTTAGGAATAATTATTTTAATGTGCCAAAGGATGGTTCTGCTAAATTAACCCACAAACTTCATTTAAATATTTTTTTTACCGCTTCTTACCGAGGCAACTTGGCTCATTATAGTTCTATACATTATGAATGCTAATCGATCAATGTGACTGATTTATGATGGACGTAAAAATCGGACAACTTAAATCTAGAATGTATTTCTGTAAGTCGAGCCTTTTAGCTAAGCCGTTTTTACTTATGTTTAATGAAAATTCTTAACGATCATTATAAAGGGATTTGTGCATTATTAATGAAAATCCTAAATACTTTCTCAAAGCCTTAGGAATTACGTTTAATATGAACATTTTAAACTTTAAAGCTCGGATTGTAATAAAAACCAAAAATCACTTATCGACCTACCCAGGAAAAAATTCCTACTGCAATGTAATTTACTAAGTGTATTTCAAGTAAGTACATGAAAGTTCGACTTTCTTTAAAGACTCCAATACCCACAAAGATTTCTAGTTTTATGTGGACATTTCCTTAAATTTAAAAAATGTTTTTTTTGTTAGAGTCCCAAGTGACCAAGGGGAAAGTTTCCGCATAAAATTGCGGCAAAATATTTCCAGGGCCCTGTGAAAAATATTGTCAGTGTATTTATCATCCGGCCAAACAAATGTTGTAAATTGCTCACGAAGGTTTTTATAGAAATTTGACAAAAATGTGTGCAACCCTTTGAGCTTTACGGAATAACGTGACACACAAATCATAACTTATAGGAAAAGTTGTAATCTTCAGAACAGAAATGTTATTATATAAGGACTCTCATTTTTCGTGCAATTATTCTTGTCAGGAATAGACTGGACTAAAGATCAGTCAATAAGGGTTCGTTATTTCACCCCGCAAGTAATCCGTTTATTTTTGCCACGTTAAAACCAAATTAATGACTAGGCTATGTTAATACGCGGCTTTAATCTGGGTTTAATTAAAAATATGGAACTCTGTAATAATTTCACTCGGTCGCAAGTATTAATCCGAAACTAATAAATCCTGTTGCATTCCCACTAAATCTTTGAGGTATTAATTAAATTCAGTTCGATATCTACTGCCGGCCGTAAACTTCTTGATTTAATTAATACTAACTAACTTATAGGCTGCGTCAGAACCGAAATTTCGAGACCTGGATTACCTGCAACGGATTCCATCTGAAGAAATTAGAAAGACAGTAATTTTTTTATTTCGAATTCTCAGACTGGATTTTATTAAATTCTATCTTATATTTTTTAATAAAATTTCTTAGTGTTAAACATGTTCAGCACGATGACGGTCCTTGTTCTCAGCATCTCGTGGAAATCCTCAGACTCCCTGATCAATCACCGCGTGTTTCGCTTACTTTCCCCTACTTGTATCTAGTCACCCTCTTTCGAAATATTTCCCCCACGATTGCAGGACCGTAATTTTTACGAGGTGCCATTTTTACAGATATACACTGATAATTGGTGCTTCCGCATAATGCTGTTTACTTTTACCGTTTACTTTGCGAATACCTCACGAACCTGACCTCTGACTTAATCAAATGCAAAGTCCCATTTACCTAACTTTGGACTCACTAGTAATAAGCATTCAAAAGGCAAGTTGGCACTTTCGTACTGTACGAGCTCGGTTATTGAAATGTTAGTTCGTTGTACGAGAAGCTTAACAATGCTACCAACTTGATATTCGAAAAATTACTTCCACGACCACCCCGAAGCTTTTGGTTAATTATCTTCTATTTCATTATTAACGACTACTTTAGGCGTGTATACTTTAAGCCCTCATTAAGCAAGTAAAATAATTATAATAATTGCATTTTTGTGTGGAAACATACCCAAGTTAAGAGAGATGGTTGCAGACTTAATTCGAACAATGAAGCATCAAGAGCTGAAACACGCAAGAGATTTGCTAAATTGCAGTGCAGCTGATTGTCAGAGTGATGTAAGGACACCTTTATTAAAAGTATAACTCCTTAGAGAAGTGTTATGATACTACTTATGATGAACAGTTTTCACACATTTTTATTTTTAAATACTTCAATCAACAAGTGCAATGAAAATGTAACTGAAGCACGTTTTCCTGTTTACGGAAAACCGATTCGACCGCCTAGAATCCAGTCTCTTTATTTTGCTTGTACAGGGTGCTGCATTTTCGATGGTTTTACGGGGTACAGAGAAAACGGTAATAGATAGAAAAAAAGTAGCATACGTGTTCTGATCTCTTTTTCTGAGCTGAGATGATTGGCCAAAAGTAGGCGGCGCAAACTTCTTTTGTTTCAAAGATACAGGGGGTTTTCGAAAATTGGTAATTTTTGAACCTCTTCAGTATTTCAGTTGCTCTTAAAGTTATCAAAAAAGGAAGAACGGTGCCCGGTAGTAGTTTTCATGTAGAATCCAATGGCGTAGTCAGTTTTTTTCTATTCCGTTTAGTTTCTGACATATGACAGTAAGTTACATTTTTTTAAATGGAACATCCTATATATTTTTACGTCATTTAATTCTGTTGATTTTTACCTTTTTAACGGTGTATTACAACATATAAGTTTGTAGAGGTTAATCCTGTTATTTTAAAAAAAGACCTTTGCTAAGCTAAAAAAAGGCCAATATCTGAAATACCAAACCAAATCGGAAATCATATAAACTAACACATCAGAAAATTAAATATTTTTAATAAATCTTATTAAAAATCTAAGTTACAAACACTTCTACCGTCACTTTAATAAGAAAAGTGGCTATTTCTATTTTCTACTATTTTTAAGGTAGAAGTTGGAACTGTTTATAAACGACATGTAACATGTTAATATGAACATATTCAAATTCCTCTCAAACTGTGTTTTTTTGCAATTCAAACTTTGACATCGTTTTTCTCCCTGACTGAACTCGATTTTGAAAGGTTTTATTAAGTCATTAGATAGGAGATTTAATGAGGATTCCAAAAATGTGCTTAGAAACACGATTCGGTGACTTCAAATGGGTTTTACATGCTATTTTGTCCCTGACTGTTCTCTCAAACTGTGTTTTTTTGCAATTCAAACTTTGATACCGTTTTTCTCCCTGACTGAACTCGATTTTGAAGTGTTTTATTATGTCATTAGATAGGAAATTTAATGAGGATTCCAAAAATGTGCTTAGAAACACGATTCGGTGACTTCAAATGGGTTTTACATGCTATTTTGTCCCTGACTGTTCTCTCAAACTGTGTTTTTTTGCAATTCAAACTTTGATACCGTTTTTCTCCCTGACTGAACTCGATTTTGAAGTGTTTTATTATGTCATTAGATAGGAAATTTAATGAGGATTCCAAAAATGTGCTTAGAAACACGATTCGGTGACTTCAAATGGGTTTTACATGCTATTTTGTCCCTGACTGTTCTCTCAAACTGTGTTTTTTTGCAATTCAAACTTTGATACCGTTTTTCTCCCTGACTGAACTCGATTTTGAAGTTTTTTATTATGTCATTAGATAGGAGATTTAATGAGGATTCCAAAAATGTGCTTAGAAACACGATTCGGTGACTTCAAATGGGTTTTACATGCTATTTTGTCCCTGAGTGTTCTCTCAAACTGTGTTTTTTTGCAATTCAAACTTTGATACCGTTTTTCTCCCTAACTGAACTCGATTTTGAAGTGTTTTATTATGTCATTAGATAGGAAATTTAATGAGGATTCCAAAAATGTGCTTAGAAACACGATTCGGTGACTTCAAATGGGTTTTACATAATACTTTGTCCCTGACTGTTTTTTCAAACTGTGTTTTTTGCAAATCAAACTTTGATATCGTTTTTCTCCCTGACTGAACTCGATTTTGAAGTGTTTTATTATGTCATTAGATAGGAAATTCAAAGAGGATTCCAGAAATATGCTGAAAAAGAAAGTTCAAAAAACTGTTTATAAACGACATGTAACATGTTAATATGAACATGCCAAATTTTGTTTCGACTGTAGGTATTTTTATACATATTATTTAGCACTTTTTTGTTAAGGAAACGCTTTTTTTCTAATTACCAAGATTAACGTTTACAAAATTATATGTTTTAATACACCGTTGAAAAAGTAAAAAATCAACAGAATTTAATGAACTAAAAATATATAAGGTGTTCCATTTAAAAAAATATAACTTACTGTCATATGTCAGAAACTAAACGTAATAGGAAAACACTGACTACGCCATTGGATTCTACGTCAAAACTTCTACCGGAAACCGTTTTTCCTTTTTTGATAACTTCATAATGAATTAAGACAAAACGTGAAGTAAACATTACAGTCGTGTTTTAATAATTACATTTATTAAATTCCTGGCACAGTATTCATTTATTGATTCGAGCACCCAAGCAGAGAAATTGACAAATGTAATTATTAACAATTAAATTACCTCAACGCTTCCGTTGTGTATCAAACGATTAGCAATTAAAGCAGTACAGACCACATATAAACTATTTGGTTTAAGTTTAACAAATAAAGTGGTAAGTGTTGAATTTCAAACAACTTTTAAGATAATTACAACAACACAATTCTTTTTGTTCATTCAAAGAGGGAAAATTCACCCACTGTGCTCTTTTATTCGGCGCACCAGTTTAAATGCATTTTTACCACGCAAACTGCTATCCTAGAATCGTCGGTTTTAGAAGAATATAATTTCCGGTAGGCTATTGTGTCTATATGAATCCCGTAATCTTTTATATTTCGGGAGGATTTTATCAGTTGAAACATATTCTATTATAAAAATTGTTCGGACAAAGTAAATCGTTACAATTGAAAACAGTGTGAAGTTGTATAATTTTTTTACCACGTTCTCATTGCGATTCCTGTCCACAAATTCTGAACTAAAGAAATACCCAGCAAAATATTATCTTAAATGGGGCATAGGATGCGGGTAAGGGAAATTCAAAGTTAGATATGTCAAGTTTAAAAGCCCACTAGACTGTGAAGTGGTTTGCAGCAAAGCTTAATTTATCAAAACTGATTCCTGAGATGATTTATCAAGTTTAGCCGAAAAAGACGAAAGACAAAAACATCAGGGATTTTGGTGCAGTTTAATAGTTCGTGAGACGTGTAACGACAATATTTAGCTGGTAAAGGCATATAATCAATTTCAGCTCATGACCAATTTTTGTATGAATATTTTAAAGCTGGAAAAGCAGTTGCTGGGTTCTATTTATAAATTATTCCATCAGTCCTGAATACGGGGATCACGTGCGTAAAAATTTGCACCAAATGGCACACATTACGTTTCCGGTAAGCAGAGCTTTACTATTTATAATCTCGTTCTCTCCTCTTAAAAGCTTTTACCCTAATTCGGTTTAAGCTCCTTTAAGTTGCCAAATCGGTTAGTGTTTTTTTTTTTTCTACTGGGACCAGTAATAAAGTAGTAGTATAAATATATAAATAGCAGAGAATTGTAACAGAGGAACCTTAGTAATGACAGTGCGTCCGCAAAACTGCTATTACTAGATTTCCTTTTATGTAGGTAATCTAATAGTAAATCCAATTTCCAGTTAAATCTTCAGGCTAAAGTGCTTTTAGGTCATTTCATGTTAAACTCTTTCCAATATCTTCCAGGTTGCAATATGAGCCTTTAAAGTGCAGATATTAATTTTTACAAGTGGCTCGCACCAGTTTTAGGGCTCAATAAATATCTTTTATGTCTTCCTTTACACAAGTTATTCACCTAGGCATGCGTTGGGGTAGTGTCGGACACGTTGTTCGATTTTGTGCTCGTGGTGGCATAACTGTTTCTTAGAATATTCAAGTAACTTGATATGTGGCATGTTATTCGAGTGATAGGTAATAGATTTGACGTGGATCTATTCCACAGGTATCTTTTCAAGGTTCGTTAACTACTTTAGGTGTAGATTTCTGATCGTATCTAAACCTATTAGCATACGAATTAACGAACAAATCATTTGGATTCTAATTTTTTTATTGGTAGGTATATTAAACCGTCTCTATACATATTTTTTAGATCGTAAAAACACTCACATGTGTTAAAAAAATGTCTTTACGTAAGGTTTCGAACGAGCTACAAACAGAAAGAGAATGCCGTAACGCATGATTTCCTAAGTTCAGAGATAACGGAGTGAATAAACAGTATGGCGGTTTTATCTAGAGCCAGAGCCTAAGTAAGTGTTATTAGCAAAATGAGAATGTGTGTAAGCGACTTAATGCATCCGATATTCCACCGAATAATCGTCTAAAGGGAATCATTGTTAATGTACTTACACATATTGCCTAGCTGGCTGCACTCAAGTTTCTCTTATCTCTTTGCTGTGAGTAAGGATTTCAAGCAATTAGACAGTTTAGGTGCGAAATACGATAGTGCATTTTGTTTCCAAATTTGCCCTGTAGGTGTTTTCGATTATAACCACAATCTTCAACGCCTAAAAATGCTTTTAAATTAGAAGAACATATCTCGATAATCAACTTAATGATATTCTATATATCAATTCATGGATCATAAACTTTGCTGATCACTATCAACATCATAAATTGAAAATATATTGGTAAATGTTGCGCAGTTTGACTATTTTGTTTTAATAGAGTATTTCAACTTTAATTAAAGGAAACAACTAGACTAACTAGTAAATAATTGCGACTTCATGCAAATAACAACTCCTCCTACCGTCTTAATGGCTTAATGGCTCAACTCAACCCTTAATCTTCTTTTTTTGCACTACAAACTGGGCAATAATACATATTTGATTCTCTATTGAAATAAAATTATTTTCCGACACACTTTGCAGATAAAATATAAATTCGACTACCAACTATGATTGCTCTAAAGGAGAGCTAAACGAAGATACTATATTGAGCTTCAGAACAAAAGAATTGTGTACAGAGTGGTTTAGTAATAATTTATTCTTGAATTGCCAGAAGAGAATTGACAGGAGAGAAGATAGTTTAGAGTGTTTAACACTTAAAATGGTATTTTGTGAAGCAGTAAGTCAGTTTTCATAAGAAACAATAAAAATCAACGTTTAGTGTGTCATGGATTTCGAAAAGTAACCAACGTAACCTTAGTAGAATCCATATAGGGTCACTGTAGCAATAATTGTCATCTAACCAAAATTTTCACTTTTCCAAAGTATCTTGGTACATAACTACTACATGAACTTATATGTTAGTAAAGTGATTACCTATTTCAAACATTGTAAATTCAAATTTTTGTATTAACAAATATTATTTCCATCCAAAATTGTAGTTTTTTCCAATAGTTGTCTTTGATTTACTAGAAAATGGCCATTGAAGAAGGGAATGAACTCATTTGTTTAATAATTTATATGACTACTTCAATTTCTGGTCTTCAATAAATATTTTTAAACAAATACTAGTTGCAGATCAATTACTGATGTGCAATCATATAATTAAAAGGATCAAAACATGTGTCAAAAATTTGACAAGTGTCACTTTTTACATTTTTTTTTGGATTCTGGAAAAATACCACAACTTTGCTGATTTAAAGTATGCTATCAAATCACTTTGTACATACATACATAAAAAATACATCTTTTTCCAAACTTGTGATTTTCTAAATACACGATTAGAAAATTCTGAGCCAAAGTCTAAATTGTACATACAGAGAGTGACACGTTTAACTGCAATCATTCATTTCCCTTAATTCAAAAAAATATGAACTTTTAATTATGTTTTATACTTCTATAGTAAACCAACTTAAGTTCAGAAGCTGAACTATAAACGTAGAGTTCCGATAGTAAAATAGCAAACGAGAGGAAAAATGAGTTAAT
The DNA here is from genome assembly GCF_016097725.1 of Ips typographus. Lineage (NCBI taxonomy): Eukaryota > Metazoa > Arthropoda > Insecta > Coleoptera > Curculionidae > Ips > Ips typographus. Next base: position 6,893,434 of record NC_138437.1, on the reverse strand, counting down.
AAAAGTGATGGTTATAAAAAAATAGTAAAGTTTAATTGCCGAACACAAAGTTTGTAACAGTTTAATGAAGTTGTATTTAAAACTTTGTTAAAACTATGCAACGTCAAAGCTACCAAGCTTAATTTGGTAAACTATGCGTGAGATTGTATGATTGTGGCTATTGAAACTATACACAATTTAACTTACTACGAAATACTGTGAATTCCGCTCAAAATATGTTATCACTAAGGTTTTTTAGTGTTAATTAATATGTATATTTTTAGTATTCCTAGGAGTTTTTTTCTGAAAAAAACCAGTATGGCACTGCTTGTTCATTGTAATTTAAGGATATTTTTGATCCATTCAAATTTTTTTGACCCTGCAGGTCCGTAACGAAACAACTTTGGATCGCAAACTTAAATATGACACGTATTAAAGTAGTTTGACAGTACTTACAACAGCATGATGACTTCAAAGTCCCTTTCGCTTGCATTGCCTAGGTCCAGTGTATATCTCGATGGTCCCTGTGTACAAAATATTGAAATAGTCATTCAAGAATGAAACATGAAGAATGAGGCAGTTCTTTCCTCCTCGGAAATGTTCAAATAGTTCAGATATAATTGGAAGGGTGTGTAATCAAGAATAGGGACAATTGCGTTCATTCCTGTGCAAACTAGGATGTTTGCCTATACATTTTCATTTGGAAGGTGCAGACTGTAACTGATCTTCAGTAAATACAACACTTCCGGAAGCCAATTCGTTACCGGATGTTTCTTAACCGCACTGAACGATCGATCGAATAAAAAGTCGGCAACTTTGCCGGCCCATCAATCATAAACATGACCACCGCGAAGAAAAACTTGGAAAATGGCTTTAAAAAGTTAAATTTTATTGACGTCCTTAGTATAACATGTCAGGCAGGGAATATTTATCACCCTTTGATTGATAAACAAAGTATCTATGGCTCTTTCAAGCCAAAATTCACTCTGCTAACACGCATTCTACAGGCCTGCCTGATTTTCTTCCCAATCATCCAACAACTGATAATGAGACTCTTAAAATGTATTTATGTTAGTTTGTGCTACAGAAGGTCTAACTGAGTAACCAAATAAAAACAACAAAAGCCAGTTTGGATGGGCAAATGGTCAAAAATGGGGGTTTAACCACGCTTCGGCATACGTCAAAACAAGCCACACGGCCTTAAACCTAATCAGTCTTGGGCAAAATAAAAGGAGGGTTCGAACCGACCGGTACTCGTGCACCTGTCCACATGCTTAAAGTGATTTTCTAAGCCAATGAACGTACCAAACGAGAACCCTCAGAAACATAAAGCACTTCTGGCGATACACGGCTTTCAAATTTAAGTTTGCATCGCAACGGGGTCCGCCGAATATTTATTATTCTTTGTATTAGTTGGCCGGGCCGTAACCCAACCAGTGGCGTGGAAAAATCATTTTATGCTGGGCCTTCTTGCCTATATACGTTTAATGGTTATCGAATTACCATTAAAAGCACAACACTGCAAAGAAGTATAACCACAGACATTTTTTAATACATCTTTTTAACCAGTGTTTTTCCTGTCAAGTTTATGATTGGTAGTATTAGTGACTTTTGGAGAAATTTACAAAAAATTAAACCCATAATATTAAATTTGGGGCAAAATTAAACTCTGTAATAAAAGACTGTTAAGTCAACTTTTTTACATATAAAGTGTATTTTGCTTATAACCCATTTGCCAGCAATTTTGCCTGTATAAAAATGTTTAACATAATATTAAGGTTTTTTCAGTACTTGCCTCAAACAGTAAACAAACAGAGCTAAAAAGTGGCTTTAACCTCTGAGGTATAAAATTTTATCTTATATTCCCAAAGATCCAAAATTGCCTACAAGGTTTGACGTTCTTTTCACAATTTAATTAAATACATCTGAATCTGAAATTACAAGATGATGGTTAGGTGTTTTTGTGCAAACTAAAAAAAACAACTTGAATAACTCTGAAACAATTTACTTTCAGCTACATAATACCAAAATAATTTAAACCCAAAGACTAAATTAACAACTTATTTCTCAGTTGCAAGTAAAATTAAATTCCACCACTTGTTGAACAATATGCTATTCTGCATTTCGTTTTCACATAATTCATTATTTTATATCATTTAATTAAAGCCACTTTGCTTCTGGTATTGCAATAAAACAAACAGCAACCATTCCAACAATAAACTGAATAACTCCCAACTTGCAGTAGGTGTTTTTTAACTCCGCATGCATATTATAATTATAATAACAATCAAACAGAATTTATTTTCAACTTCGAATTTACAGGCTCGTTAAAAATTTTTTTGTTGGTTTGTAGCCCACGATACCCTTCGGTGATAATTGCAATTAAAATTTGCAAAAAACATTTTTGAATTTGGTTAACTGCATCCTGTATTTTAGAAGTTAATTGGAAATTTTGCTGGATGTAATAAACCGGGTTGATTGAAACCCTGTCTAGAAAAAACTGTTAGGTGTTTGGATAATACTTATTGGCAAGTACTGCAATAAACAACCTGAAAATGGATAGTACATCAAAAAGAAATAAACGCACCACTTCGGGTTTATGCCTCATAAAAACCGTTTAATTTACCGCGATTTCAGTTGAGAAGCAATTAATTATACATTTTTGGATCATTATAAACCATTTAACTTTTTAATTGGGGAAGATTAAATATTAAGATAATTTACACTGGTTAAGGCCGTTAACTTATTCGAGGTATGTACGTGTTGATTCTTGGGAACGTCTTATTATCAGCCGTTATTTAAATGCGACAAATTATTAGCATAAAGTGCAATGAGTCAAATCTTCTAGAAAAAAAGAACAAGTAATCAATTTTCCTCTTTGAAACTGAACAAAAATTACTACACGATAAAACTAGCTTCCCTTCGAAGCTGCAAAATGCCAGTTTTAATAATGAATTAGGTCTAAGTAAACTACACCGGAAAATCGCTTGTTTTCTCTTTAGCTATAGGGATTACTGGCAGATAATTCATGAATCTCTGCTTTTTACCTGCACAATACTTAATGATACGGAAGTTAGAAGTTGGAAAAAGACTCTCTCTTAATAAACAATGCATGACTTAATTCGTTCCATATAACTGCAATATGAAAACTTCTTAGTGACCACCCACCTGATTGTTTTCTTTCCAAATTAACATTAAAGTCGTGGAAAAATGTAAATCAAACTGGGAAACACTTTAAAACGACCTTTATGGTTAGTAAAATAGGCTATTTTATGGTTAAGAATTTAAACGGGCTAACACAGATGGTCGCCATTAATTAATTTAAATGTGTTCTAATAGGAATTTAAAAATGGAATATTATAATAGAATACCAATGAAACGTCAGAGACTAGTAGTACAGAGTTGTCTATATAATAAGAAACAGTTTGGCATTTATACTTGATTCTTGAAACTGAGTCTAGATAAATTAAAAACTCAATTTAAAAAGAGTAGAGCAAATTAAATATGACACAAGCCGGCAACTCTGCTTAAAAAATACGTTCGGCTTTCAATTTGACATTTCAACATTCAACGTAACCGCTTTTCTGTTGGATTATCATTTTTTTAAAGCACAAAACTGAAGGTACGTTGTTATGTAAATGTAAAAACGTATGTAAGTGCATTATACAGGGTGATTCCAAAGTTGGGGCTTTCCTTTCACCTACGAATAGGGCTTCAAAAAATAGGTTTTTTTTTCGTTTGAAGCTTTTTTGAAATATGAACAATAACGAAGATACAGGGTGTATACTTATTATTATACTATTTTTTATCATCTTTTCAACGATATATAGAAAATCTAGATTGGAGAACAAATTACAGCGTCACAAGGCTTCAAACCTGGCAACATCGCTGCAAACTCACAAAAAGTGACACAATTTTTGAATTAAAATATCTGAAAAACTGTAAAAGTTAAAAAATTCTCTCAAACACCATTTTGAAGCATTTTGCATCTTTTTTCCATTTGAGTGCAAATTACAGCGTCACAAGGGTATAATCCCGCCAACAACTCTTTCAAGTCACAAGAAGTGACACAATTTTTAAATTAAAATATCTCAAAAACTGAAAAAGCTAGACAGTTTGTTCAAACGCCATATTGTGGCATTTTCTATCTTCTTCCCAATGACATATAGACAATGTAGATTGGAGTGAAAATTACATCTTCACAAGGCTTCAAACCTAGCAACAATGCTGCAAACTCACAAAAAGTGACACAATTTTCGAATTGAAAAATCTCAAAAACTAAAAAAGTTAGAAAATTCGCTCAACCGTCATTTTGTAACATTTTTCATCCTCTTTCTAGTGATATATAAAAAATCTAGATTGGAGTACAAATTACAGCTTCACAAGGCTTCAAACTTAGCAACAACGCTGCAAACTCACAAAAAGTGACACAATTTTTGAATTGAAATTTCTCAAAAACTGAAAAAGTTAGAAAATTCGCTCAACCGTCATTTTGTAACATTTTTCATCCTCTTTCTATTGATATATAAAAAATCTAGATTGGAGTGCAAATTACAGCTTCACAAGGCTTCAAACTTAGCAACAACGCTGCAAACTCACAAAAAGTGACACAATTTTCGAATTGAAATTTCTCAAAAACTGAAAAAATTAGAAAATTCGCTTAACCGACATTTTGTAACATTTTTCATCCTCTTTCTATTTATAAATAAAAAATCTAGATTGGAGTGCAAATTACAGCTTCACAAGGCTTCAAACTTAGCAACAACGCTGCAAACTCACAGAAAGTGACACAATTTTCGAGTTGAAATATCTCAAAAACTAAAAAAGTTAGAAAATTCGATCAACCGACATTTTGTAACATTTTTCATCCTCTTTCTATTTATATATAAAAAATCTAGATTGGAGTGCAAATTACAGCTTCACAAGGCTTCAAACTTAGCAACAACGCTGCAAACTCACAAAAAGTGACACAATTTTCGAATTGAAATTTCTCAAAAACTGAAAAAATTAGAAAATTCGCTTAACCGACATTTTGTAACATTTTTCATCCTCTTTCTATTTATATATAAAAAATCTAGATTGGAGTGCAAATTACAGCTTCACAAGGCTTCAAACTTAGCAACAACGCTGCAAACTCACAGAAAGTGACACAATTTTCGAGTTGAAATATCTCAAAAACTAAAAAAGTTAGAAAATTCGATCAACCGACATTTTGTAACATTTTTCATCCTCTTTCTATTTATATATAAAAAATCTAGATTGGAGTGCAAATTACAGCTTCACAAGGCTTCAAACTTAGCAACAACGCTGCAAACTCACAGAAAGTGACACAATTTTCGAATTGAAATTTCTCAAAAACTGAAAAAGTTAGAAAATTCGCTTAACCGACATTTTGTAACATTTTTCATCCTCTTTCTATTTATATATAAAAAATCTAGATTGGAGTGCAAATTACAGCTTCACAAGGCTTCAAACTTAGCAACAACGCTGCAAACTCACAGAAAGTGACACAATTTTCGAGTTGAAATATCTCAAAAACTAAAAAAGTTAGAAAATTCGATCAACCGACATTTTGTAACATTTTTCATCCTCTTTCTATTGATATATAAAAAATCTAGATTGGAGTGCAAATTACAGCTTCACAAGGCTTCAAACTTAGCAACAACGCTGCAAACTCACAGAAAAAAATTGTTAATGTGTGTTGATAGGAAATAACCTGTCAGTTAGTTAAAATTAAGTTAAAGTTATTTTTTATTTTCGTTTTTTCAGTAAAATTTTGACACCCTGTATCTTCGTCATTGTTCACATTTCGAAAAAAATTTATTTAACCTTGAACCTTATTTTTTGAAGCCCTATTCGCAAGTGAAAGGAAAGCCCCAACTTTGGAATCACCCTGTATAATACCTTAAGTCAACAAAAAATCAACTTTCAGCTTCATTCACAAATTACTCACAGTGCTGAGATTTACGCAAATACTGCACAAGGAGACTCTTCTTCTCTAGTAGAAAATGGAATAAAAATAATCATGTGAAAGCCTCATTCACATAGGATCAATAAAAAAAACAGGGTTGACAGTCACAATAAGTAATTCGATACTATTAAAAAGGCAGGGTAAAGCTCGGAAGGGAGCTTTCATCAAAAAAACTAATAATAATTTATCTATATGAGTGATGAGAAAATCATTATAATTAAATTATTACAAGGCGGGGATGTAATTGTTCCGCTACTGGCAAAGGCGTCGTCGCAGGAGAAGGGGTGCGTCACGCAACCCCCTTAAGTGTTACTTTAGGATCCTGAAAACAATCGTCCGTTGACCGCGGAAAATATATTGTGGGATTTTCGTCTCCCTCAGGACTAACTGTACTATCAATCATTTAATTCGTTTTAAATCCACTCCGCAATAAATGTTATTCAATTATTAATTCAGCAATTCGTTTTACGCGAATTTTTCCATCGGGATTATTAACGAACGAAATTTTATTCACCCTTTGTTTTGATAATTTTTGTGTAAAAGACCCCGACTGAAAGTTTGTTTTTCTACGCTTGAATTTTCTGCATACTAAATGTGGGCCGAACAATAAAAAACAAACATTAATTAAAACTGGTAATGAAAAACTTATGTTTTTTTAATCACAGTCCTCTATTAAACGCTCCCACCTAAAAGCGAATCAAACGGGTTTCACTTCATGAAATTCCTATGAATCAATAAGAAAAAAACACCTAAGACAGTTAAAAAATATAACCAAACACGATTGCATGCCTGTAATGACCATAAATAAAACATGATGGATGTATTCTTTCCAATATTTTTCCTGTCAAACGATCCTATTGTAGCTTGTAATTTCAGAGATTAAAGGCCAAGCTAACCTGAAGAGAAATATTCTAGATCGGAGTAAGGTTACAACTTTGAATGTATAATACTGTATTCAGCCATTGTATTTTTTCTTTCACTCTTGAGTGAGTAAATTTGAACTCTATATTATTCATATTGGTCGAAATACCGTGAAAACTACAAGATACGTATTTTCTTTCCATGGAAATATTTCCTTAAATATACAAACGCATATTGAGAGATATGCAAGTATTGATCCAGGTTCGGTTCGAATTTTCTTACTCCCAACAAAATTTTGTATGCTTCAAGAAATTTTTGCATAAATTTGCTCTAGTTTATGTCAAGATAATTAAACTTTTAAAGCTGTGCCTTGGGCTACATTCTATCGTTTATATGCTTTCAATATGCCGACATAGAAATAATATTGTGCTTGTATATGTTCCTGCACTAAATTTAAACGATTCCTAAATGTTAACAAAATCTTCCGTCTACCGGAGTTATATTGCATACAAAGAAAATATTCTCTATCAAAATTCGCTATCAAAACCCACTTTAAAACAAATCTGCTGTACCCAAATAAGTGAAATTTATTGTTTTACTATTCAGGTGTTTGAAATATGTGGCTATCACCACGAAATACTAATCCCATTAGGATAGAATTATTGCATAAATTTGCCGAAGATGTGTCTTAAGGGCAAAAAGGGTCCACATATATTCATGGGTTTTCTGAATGAGGGAACACTAAAATAACATTTTGCCGAGCGTTACGTTGATGCGCTCGGGTTTATTCTTACATTAATTTGAATACGGGAACGGTAACACAACAATGGATCGCTCCCTTTAATCTAATACCAGATCAGTCTAAAGTAAATATTGCTACATACACATTTTATAGGGATGCTGTATCTGAGCTGAACGTTCTTGACAAACGTGTGCGGAAACTCAGAATTTAGCTAGAAAAATGCAAACTATGCATTTTGATGGAAACAAAAACAGCAAAATTTAGAACGAATATTTTGATTGCTATCTCAACAACGGACTCACTACCTGAATTATTCCAAAATTACCATTACTGAAGCAATTTTCTCTGTTGGCCAGATAATGTTTGAGTGTTTGAAATACTATGAAAATACTTTCTAAATTGAAAAATAGTAACTAATAAGCTAGTTGCATGTCATAACGTATTATATAAATAGAGCCGCAAACCCGAGGGATTATTTACAGTCAATGAAAAGTCACTTATAGATCTTTAAATAAAACAATCAATAACCTAGAAGTAAAATTTATTTAAATTTAGTGCATGACATATTTAGGTCTCGTTCGATTTAAGACTACTTTTTGCTGCAGAATACAATCAGAATCACGTGACCAAGTATACGAATCGAGGTTAATTTGCATAAAGCCTTAAGGCGTTGGATACCCTTTATTGGCACCATATACATATCGTGTATTGTAAAGTTATATTAATTTCTCTCTATACTAAAATTAAAATTTTTATGGCTTCGTGTGAAGCCATAGCTGTCAATTAGCTATATGGTCAAATTGAGCGATAATATTGCAGATCCAAGTTAATTGAAATTCAACGTTTCGTAACCAGTCACAGTTCTAAAATGACATAAAGGTACACATGTAAGCAATCCTGTTATTAAGAAAATAATAATTATGATGGCACACCCCTGTATATGCAGTGGTTTAAGATAAAGGGCTATTATAATGTGTAAGTTTAGTATACTAAAAGCAACATAACATATTCAGCAAAACTGATCCGTTTATCGAATATGAAAAATGTATTTAGTATCAAAGGATAACTCGAGTACATGGAAGAAGGTTTAGTTTTCTCAAACGATATTTACTAAAAACTGCTGTTTCCTATGGAATCAAGATTCTGAAAATTGTTATTTATCTTTTTGGATCCTTAATCTGTTTCTGCTTCTAAATCACTGTTCTAATGAGTTTCCTTCCATCATGATGATGATGAGATACAGACCAACTATACCTTCAAACTTCCTCATTTAAATATGAAGTATGCATTTATTGCATTTCTTAACAATTCGTAAAAAGTACATGAAGTGTATTTAATAACTTAACAATTCCTAATGGTGTACCCTTATCGTAATAGGTAAGACTAATGCGATGGAAAACAATTAGTAGCAGGCTGCCTGCCACCATTAACATAAAGAAATTCACAATATGAAGTACTTTCATTGTGGGAGTAAAAGTATATGGCAATTTTTCCTCTAATGGCATTAACCGTTTTTTGAGCAACATTTAACGGTTATCAGGGAGAGTTCTTCTCCTCAATAAAGTCCAAATATGTGTGAAAACCCCCACACATTCATATCTTTGTACTTTATTGCCGTGTCTAGTTTCTGTCTGGAAAGAGATTCAGAGCAGTTTGTTATGGCTGTCGACGTAGCAAGGGGAAGTAATAGCATTCTCTCCCGACGACCCTCAAAACGCATCTCAGTTTTTTCCGACGATTATTCCTATCATGCATTTGGGGTCTTACAAAGGCTCTAAATGAGGCGTGAGTGCACTGATGCCACTGGGGATAAATTAGATAAACTTTAGGTTGTAGGAGACGTACGAGACATATTTTAACCGAAAAAACTCAATATAAAGAGACGGTCTGTCGACAAAATCGTTGTTTAAAGCGAGATAAATCAGTCACAAAACTGTTAGCTCCACTTAAGATGTGACCAGGGATGACCTCATAAATTTCCTTGTTTACCACATTAATACAATTAACTGTATCACCATCGGGCAAATTAATCAAACGACCCCATTGAGATTCAATAAACTTTGGGCTTTGATTGTTTGCTTTGCCGTTTGTTCCTGAAACACAATTAGACCATCGAATTTGTGAACTAACGTATATCTGTGACTTTAACACTTTACATAACAACCATATGCCTGTGTTATGCGAATTTAAATCAGTGGAAATAAAGAGAATTGCGTTCAGCTGAAACTAAATTTCCCTCTTAATCTAAGTGCGTCTTACAAAGGGAACAATGTACTAGCTGGTGGTTTATGGGAGCTAATTCATTGATTCTCATTGTAGTGTGGGAGCAAAGACCGCTCTAAATGAATAACGGTGTAGCTGAAATCAAAAGTAAACAGAGCCGGGAGCTAAAACATGCTCGTATCGCCTCTAAATTGATTTGAGCCCTCACGACCTAACCTTCAAATCAACAAGTCGGCAACGCGAAAGTTCCTTTGAAATGGTCCAATATTGCCACTCAATTTAAGCCATTTCTAATTAGAGACTTCACATGAGGTCTACCCTCTGTTGTATGTGAGCAGTCTATTCTAATAATGAATCTAATAATATAATCAAATTACTTTCCTGTTTGTAAGTAAATAGCTTCTGCCAAGCAATTCAAGTTTAGAATCTTGAAGCACGCTTACTGGCGAACAATATGGCTGCCAAGAGCCAATAACGCAAGTAATAACCGAGAAAGTTCACTTTTTCGAATTCAAGAGACTTGACTTCTAGCTGCTCTATAGCGAGCTTAGTCTTAACAATATGAACTCTATTGTTCTAATAGTTTGAAGCACGTATATGCCTCCTTTATTAATTTTCGATGGTAAATTACACAAGAATAAAAATAATCCGTGATTAGTTTGATTATGCAATTTCGAGGCATTGTCTAACATTAGAAGTGTGCAATATATTTTTGTCCGATAATGTACTCGAAGCCAACCCTTTTCAGTTAGGAATGGGAGGGTCGAGCATTAATTAGCATGAATATAAGGGCGGTAAAGCAGCACGCTATTTATTCGAATAGTATACACACGCAATATCGGAAATAAATACAGATTGCACAAGAACAAATAACAGCATTAAATGCCATTTAAAACATGGCCAGCGATAATTTTAACGGTTTTAATGACTCCAGTTATCTGATGGCGGTTTCAAAAGACCGACGTTATTCATTTACATGCTAGCCAATGTAGACAAACGTACCTTAATTTTCTTTTCACTATTTGATACCTAAAAGAGCCTACTCATCCCAGTATAATTTCCTATTCATTAACTCTGAAAAATGTACAACTTTGTAAATTACATCAAACTATCTTTATTTCAATACGGCAAACTAATGATATGTCGCAAAATATAGGCCTCTTTAACTTGTAGAGAAACCACACAAGGTAATGGTTTTGTTGTCATTTATTTAACATTAAGACAGGTAATAATACACAGTAAAAAGTATGATGTAATTTATAACTTCCTGCTTGTTACTAACTTATACTTTGACATTTTTTTCTTTAAAACTTTTTAAGGCCTCACTAAATTAAGTTCTAGGCAACCAAGGATCATTTACTTACTGACTAATTGGAATATCAAATTAAGGACATCAAAATCAGAAAACTATATTCAGTTGACTTATTGGTATTGCCATGAATAACTTTCAATGAAAAAAGAATCAATAAGAGTGAAAGCAGCTTTTCAGGCAAATAATTTGTCCCTTTTGAAAGAGCCTTATAATTAGCATTCGGGTGAAATGGAATTGGGTGGGAAAAATTAATCAGTATAAATTGAAAAGCTCAGTTAAAATATAAAAATGAATAAGGTGAATGTTGCCAAAGGCAAAAACCAGCAAGACAAAACATTTTACTGAAAATAACTCAGCTCAATGTTTAGAGCATATGTAATTGAATAAATAATTAAGAATATCTTGAATTGTACTGAACTGAACAAAAAATTACATTCTTTGAGTTATTTTTATTAAAGAGAGAGAGCATAAAATAATTCTTGATTGGTGGGGTAACCGTTTAACACAATTAGAAAGGAAGCAATTTAAGAAAAACCCCTAATTTTTTAACAAGAATTTATATTTTAGCGCGGTTTTGGGATAAGCCCTCTTTAATAAGGGGTAACGCGTTGGCTGACCTATATTTCTGAGCTTCCGTTGGGGCTTTACATTAATGAGTGGGGGTGACTAAAATACAATAAAAATTTAATCGCAAATTAATTTAATATAGAGCGGGTTTCTTCGTTACCTTCCAGCCCCGTATCTATGTCCCCTCTGTCATTTAGTAACGGCTCGGTTTTTAATTCATTTGGTCCCACTCACTGAGCGAAAATCGATTTTTCCCTAATCCCTAGCTGGATTTTAATCATTTTTGTGAAGGAAGAAGATAAAGACTTCACATCGTATCAGTCCTGTTTTAATAACAAAAGAGTGAAAAGGATAATGATCTGATTTGACAGCGGAAATTGTTTTTTTCTGGTTTCCTGGAAATGTGACCCTATTCGAACTGTTTGAAAGAAAATCATGAAGTTGCGATACATATTAAAATATGATATTAAAAAGATTAGTAGGTAGGCGAGGGAAAACAACAAGCTTATTTTGAAACTGGCCTGAAGCGTTTAATTATGCGGCGTAACGAGAATGGGCCATCGTTGACGATACCAACGTCATAAAATAATAAAACAATAAAGTAATTAATTTGCAAACTTCTCTATACTATCAGACAACCAAGTTCAGTACAAAATAGCAATGACCATTAAACCGTGCCATTAGTTTAATCTGTTCGTTACTAGATGCTGCAGAAATACAAACTTTACAATGTGTAAATTCCTGTTATTTTCTCTAAAGGGAAACATTTCAATTGCAATTAAATAAACTGGTAAATTAATGCTCTTCACTGTTAGCTGATTTTAAAAGAACAAACTGGTTAACGTGCCTTACTGGGCTACTGCGACAATATATTTGATGTTAAATATCGACTGACAAATCTAAATTTGAAGAGTCAAAACGAATTTATTTCGGCAAACTCGAAGAGTGGAAATTGTTCCTTATTTATTATACCTTTACCCATCCGGCGACCTATATTTCCTTCCCGTTTGGGAACTTTAAAATTTAAATATGAAAACAAACTTCCGACCTTTGGGACCAAAATATTTAGAACTTCCAATTTTTGACAATATTTTAGATTCTGCATTTAAGTGTTAACGCCACCTGGTAACTCCACTTTCTTCTAAAACACGCAAGTTTTGTATGTGACAGTTAATTTGAAAACAACCCTATGTAAAACAACTAGTAAAGTGTCATTTGTTTCTAACAAAGTGAAAATTATGTAAAAGGTGGTTTTAAACCACTGTTTTCGCTCTATTCTGACATGAATGTGTGTTATCTCAATATATCGGGACAGTGTTGTTTAAACTCATTATCATGCATTTTTTACACTAATGTACACGTAATACCAGTCCACCGGTTTTAAAAATGCTTTTAAAATAAGCTCAATATATTTTGTGGCAATTTTTCCATTCTTAAACGAGACTACCTTATTTAAATCAGATTTTCAGCAACAAATTTTAATTAAAACCAACGTTAGTCAAAACTCAAATACATTAAAAATAAATTAAACGTGACTCAAATTTATGACTAAACCTCCGATGAGACACCATAACAAAATTAATAAACTGAAGAATAACATCCAAACTGGTTATAAAATAAATGAGTTAAAAAATAGGAGAGAATAGCAAGAAGATGAAAAACCTTCATGTTGTTTAGGAGTAGTTGAGCAATAAAATAAAGAATTCTAATCTTAAAGTTTCCGTGGATAATGGAACGAATCAAATTTAGGGGAAACAGTAATCGTGCCAAATGTGTAATCTCTTTTAGCCCGTAAAATATTAAAGTGCAGGATACACATTTTCATTTTCGCCTGAGGAAGTTTTTCCAACTGGGTTTTCCTAAAAATTAGAGGAAACGAGAAGTTGCCTTAGATACATTGGCGATTCCGTAGATAGGTATGTTAATATTGGATGGGATAAGTGTAGGTTTAATGTAACCTCAACTAGATACATGCACACTTGATGTGCATCAATATTTTATCAGATTAATTGCCAGGTTTGCAAAATTGAAGCAATGTTTGGATAATAACCTACCCTAGTAACGATCGCTTGTATTAGGGTGGTTAGTCCTAACCGAACCTGTTTTTATCGCCTGAAAAACCTTTCTTCATTGTTCCTGTGGTCATTTAAAAACCCATAAAGTGTAAATTATTCCCTTATGACATTTTAACTGCTTGTCACACTTCTCGTGAATGCGTCATTATCTAAATCTTCTCAGGTGGATCGCTCACCTAAAACATTAGAGATACCGAGTAAGTTTTACAGATAACATACATTTACTTCCCGATACATTACGGTTTATTATTAATTCATAACAATCCTAAGGTTTGCCAAAAAGTTTTCCTGCATTTTAAACGAACGAACCAAAACTAAATCAGTAAATAAGGGAGTTCTATTGCTTTTGCTGTGTATGTACAGGACCGAAACGGGTAACTAAGTAAATAACGAACTTTGGGTAGTCGATTGGATTAAAGACGCTATTAGAAAAGTCAAATGAAGATTTGATGCTCCAAAATCGATTTTTTCCTTGTATTATGCAATCTGGGTAACAATACTATTCTAAAGCACTACCTGAACTCTTAACCAATTATTTTTAATTAATGCCCGATGCTAGAGCAACATCCGATAGTTTGTATTATGTACTATTCACGATAAACGCGGAAAACTTTTTGATCAAGCCGGAAAAAGTTTGATAGTAAAATTTTTTCCATTCGAGTTTGAGTGTTTATTGAGGTCCTAGCAGAGAATTTCAAGCATCCTTCGGAGTTTTAAAACAATTTTAATTAATTCTATTATGCTTTAGACGAATTAATCAATTCCTTTCAGACACAACTTCGATTTTCGAATGCTGAAAATCAAAACAAAGATAAGGAAGTTGTAAGCTCAGACAACCAAGCAATATGTCTTTGTTAAACATATTATAGTTTCTTCCAGCTATAATTATCTTTAATTTAGGGCGTGAATAAAACAATAACGCCGACTTTTTAAGACAGTTTATTTCAATTAATATTAGTGGTTAACATTAACACATGTTTGATTAATGTTTTTTAAATCTATGCTCTGGATTATCAATGGTAAAATTGACACTAAAGGGAAATATTTACAGACATCGATTGCTCTTAATAAAAAGTTCATTCAACTTGCCGTATGTTGCAGAACAAGAAAACCTCTAAGTAGTTCTATTTTAATGTAAGAGCAACGAATGGCAAGTTGTAAAATGCTGCTTAAAGTCTGATGAAGCCTTGATATGAGTCGGAACGTTGCGAATAAATGCCTTGACTACCAATGTTCTTTATTCGCGATAAGATGTTTTGCTTCGTTGGTACCATTGTTCAGAGACTGAAAACAAGGTTTTGTCACCTTTTCTTAACTTAAGATAAAAATGTAACCACTTGAAAACTTAAAATTACAAAGAACAAAAAACATTGTTCGTTGATTGAGAATCCTCCATTTATACAAACTTCCTAAGAACTTAATAACTGCATCCATTCTATTCACCCCGATTTATTAAATTTTGCATTGTTCTAATTAAAAGTAATTACCGGTATTTTCGTTCACGAATTAATTTGTTCGCAGAATAATTCCATGGAAAACAGGAAAATTGAGTGTTATCGACTCATTTTATCATAATATCTATTTCAACTACATGAAATAAAGAGGTCGGTCCAGTTAGTCATTTAAATATAAATTACATTGTATTCATAATTATTACTATTCCATTCTTTTGCAATAACGACTGTTTTATATGCGAATAACAAAATTAATCATAAACCTATTTAAAATAAAATAACCGAGAGGATTTTATTATTTTGTTTGCTGCAATATATTTTTGTGATGTGCAACAAGTTGTTGAAATTATTAGGATACAAATAAATTACTCAGAATTCTGTGCGTGTTTTTTTATACACTTTTTTTGCAATTCAATTTAAAAATATGGCAAAAAATTTTATTTATGCTAATTTACAAGTTGCATTAAAATTTTTTAATTGTTTTGTTTTTAATTTTTTAATTTCGAAACAGATTATGATGCGATTTGGACTATCATTGAGCTTGATTTATTCGTTTTTGGCTGATAGGAAACACTTTGACTTTAATGCTCTATAACTGTACTATACAAGGTGGGAAAGAAACGCGTGCAACAAAGTTAAATTTTCAGTCCCCAATTAACCAATAATTTGTTTTGGTTTTATTTTAAGACAGAAGTGCTCAATTTCGAATTAAGGCAGTAGCTTTGATCTGTCATTATAAGTCAGGTGTAGGCCCTATATTATGTGTTATAATTTTAAGACCATACAGGGTGTCTAGAGGCAGTTCAAGTGAGAGAACAACTGGTGCAAAGAACTTTTAGTTACTGTAAGAAGTTTTACTTACTGTCTCTGGACACCCTGTCAAACATGGCGCTTGTCCTGAAAAGTACTCAGGATATGTAACAGATAATGTTGAATATACAACGGCATTCGAATGACTGTAGAGGGTGGCCAACAAAAATTTTATTAAGTATCTAAAATATTTTCGTGATTACAGCGTTGCCGCAACTACATGAAATCAGTGCCAACAACGGATTTTCGTTCGATAACCCTAGTAACTGATTTCTTGATTCTGTTGCTAAATCTAATGTGTTTTTGTTCTAATCTGTATCTCTCTAAATGTTGTTTTCGAGATATTTACTGTTAAACATTGGAATTTTCACTATTTGAAAAGCTATAACAGGCGAACGGTTGAAGATAGAGCAAACATGCATTATTTTTGATTTCCGAGATACAGTACCTCGCATTCTTAGTTGGCCATCCTGTACACTGTTATATTCATTTTCCGGAAAATCGATGTTTCTTCGGACACATCACGTTATCTAAGGAACGCTCAAAATAAAAAATTCGAGATTGAGCAGTGAAATGTCCTCTTTTTCGAATAAATCAATATTTCTTGAGACATGGAACGTTAATTAAAAAACCCCCAAAAATGTCCACTTTCTTCTGTTAAAACAAAACCAAAAAAAATATTGGCTAATTGGAGACTACTTACAAATTTCATTTTCTTGCACGTGCTTCTTTTCTACTCTTGTAAAGTGTAGTTACAGGGCATTAAAGTAAGCTTACTAAGTAAGTTTTTTGTGTCAGCAAAAAGCCAATGAATCAAGCCCAATGACAATCCAAACCGCATTAAAATCCGTTGATTAGTTTCGAAATGGCAAGGTTTTAAAAAATCACTGTACCGGTTGACGTGGCGCACAGTTTAGTACATTTTTGGCAGTAGAACATAAATTAAAAGTTAAGTAAAAATTTATGTCCGAATGCCAAAAATTCTTTACTGGAAACAAATAGCATTTGTCTTCACAACTATAAAAAAATAAATAAAAGTTGAAATTTTGAAAATCAATCAAATTTGCAACGCTTGAGTTGGAATTTGGCACCCATAACTCCTTCGTTCATTTTTAGGAATCTCATCCCGTAAAGTTATCCCGTTTCCGCTCTATATCTTTCCAATTTCATTCGTAAATATTCCAAAACATAATTGAATCCAATCCTGTCTTGATTCCTCTCTTGGAAAAATGTTTAACAAAGTTAAAAATCCGCAAAATGTTAAAAATTAAATCCATGAAAAGTTTTAGATATTTATGGAAGCAATACACAGATCGGCTGTAAACAACATTATTCAGCGAGGCGCGATTGTAAAACTCGTGGTTTTGGTAAAGTGCGGTTTATATCACTAGTTCGTAAATATGCAAGCAAATTGGGTTTCCCTTAAATAACCACGCATATGGAGCTTTCGGTGGTCGTTAACGCGTATAACTAACAAGGGCAGTAATCAGTACCCTCCTTTCTATTTTAGGTTTATCCGAAAATAGAGAATAACCAACCCAAGCTTGTTTACGGGTAATACAAATATCTCCTTCAATTAATTTAATTAAAAAGTAGAGTCGGCCCCCCACGAAAACTGTAGAATGCCGGCTGAAAAGTTCCGTTTTAATTTCGTTTGCTCTGTTGAAAGACCGCAGAGTAATAAATCTTTTGTCGCCAACAATTTAACGTGAGTTCATGGTTTGTTTTGTTTTTTCATTTCTCTAAGAAATAGAGTTTCTATTTCTAATCGCCCGCTGTATTAGAAGTCGCTAGTCTTCATGCTTTGAGATTTACTGTCTTCTCGGAAAGAAAAAAAACACAACGAATTAGAGCTGGATATTGTGTTACTACACTTTTCTTATTTCATTTCAGTCTTCAGTGTTGGCCGAGACAATAAAAAGCCCGGCCTAGCAAGTTTAAATCAGTTCAATCAGAAAAATATGTAATTTCGAAGGGAATTGGAAAACCAAAACTGGTTAGAAGCCTATTAATCTTTTACCCAAGTAATCTGCGAGGAAAATTAATAGTTGCACTTAAAACCAGTGGCGTTGCCAAAATAATTTGATTAAATTAAAACTAATTTTGAGCTCTCCTATTCACTCGACAAACTACCACTTCTTCATCCCCTTTTACCCTCGTACTAAATTAAAAACCTCTAATTAAATCACAAAGATTAAAGTTTAACTTCTGGCTTTTTATCCTAGTTCTGCCATTAAGAAAAATATTTTATTCCATTAAATTCGCCTGGTTTGGTCGTTTAAAATTAAATAAAACTTTACTTTTAAAACCACTTAAATTAGATTTATCCTGCTTATGCCCCATTATAATTAGAAAGAAAAAAACAGTTTTTTATTGTTTGTAGACTTCGTTTTATTAAATTTTACGACACAGGATGTTCAACTTTGTTATTGCTGGATACATAAACCCGGATAAATTGACACACTGGTTTGTTGCCAGTTTTTCCGGATTATAAAAGACTTATAAAGCATTGTTCGCGAATGAAAATTGCATTTTATAGCGGAGCCTGTCTGTCCAAATATAATGCGATAAGTAATAGGAATTTTATGCAATTTTCTTCTGATTGTAATTATTGACTGTATAAAAGAGTTTGTGCGGGAAAAATAAGTGTGTGTCTGTAACAAAAACAGATAATTGAATATTTTTCCATCAAAACGATCACGCGAGTACGGGCATTGTGTTGCCCCACACGATTACAAAAGTATCAATAGATATCACAAGAGCAAAGAAAATTGAATTGTAAAACGTCCATTTGCCAAATGTCATATGACGAATAGTAAACTGGATTTAATTTCACATTTCAGTGTGTTAGAGTTGCAACATATAAGAGAGCTAATAAAACTACTTCCAGATACTCAATTCTAAGTACAGAAAATTGTTTCGGTGTTGAGACGCTGATATAAAAAAGTCATAAAGGAGCTTTTACCCAAGCTTTTACTGTCAATAAAATCAGTTATCAAATCAAACTAAGCACGCCGACTATCTATTTTAATGTCTTCGGATTTGATCTGAATTTCATTATAGGCATAAAATGCTCATCAAAAATATTCGTATACTATACATGAGGATTTAAAAGCACATTATGTGAATTGTTTTGTCCCTAATGGATTTTTAAATTAGTCCAAGGCCTGATTCATTTTAATCTCGGTCGAAACAGTTTTGTTGGATAGGGATTTTTATCTGAAGAATTAACGTTGGTATGCCGGCACTCGTTTAATATGAAATATGTACATATGTAAAAGGATTTCACTTTGTTCAAAAAATTACAAATTCTGGAATATTTGTACATTTTTTTGCATAATCCTATTTCCGTACCCGAATAAAATTGGAAACGGCGCTTCAAAAACCAAAGGAAAAAACTTTTTTTTTTGTTTTACCGGTTTAGTAAATTAGTGAGTGATCATCCATAAATTAAATGACAACGTTTTGATTAAAATACAGACGGTACAACTTGAAATTTATTTTATGGAATTCCATTAATATTAAATAATATTTTTCATTGTGCCTCATGAAGATATAGAAATAGAACAAGAGAAAACAAGAAATGTTCTTCAAAATGGAGTTAGCTTAAAAAAGCAGTTTGGTGCACCCTGTCACTTTTTGCCTTGTAACGCCCTAGGACACATTCTTGTAGTGGATGAAATTTCCTGCAATCCTTTCATGATTTACACTTTTTTGAAATTCCTCAAATAACAGAGCTGGTCACTTTTTGCTTTGTAACTCCTTAAAGAGGTCCTGAAGAGCAAAATACCTTAATACAATCTTTTAGAGGATAAAATTTCCTGCAACTTTCTTTATATACCTTTTTTTCTAACTCCTCAAATAACGGAGCTACGTTTAGTTAGTCACTTTTTGCCTGAAGATCACAGGACCGGTTTAGATATCAAAATATTATTTGAATGATCATGTGAGCGTGACTGACAACATATTTAATAAAATTAGTTTCTACTAATACCAAATGTAATATCAAAGAATTTGCACTTCTGTATAACCATAAAACAAAATAAGAAATTATGATGCTTTTATCAAAAAGACAAATACGTAAACAAATAGCTTGAATATTTGAATTGACAGATCTTATTAGAATAGCTAACAAAAGTAAAATGAAATGTTTTCCCTGTGGAGAATGTAATGCAGGACAAAGAAATGTCAGAGGAACTTTAATTAAAATTTATATCCGCATGACATACAAACAGAGAGTTATCCTATTGTCAAGGGTGTTGATGTCTACTCGAACTCCAGCAACGGACTAAGCCAGAAAAACAATAAATGAGTGTGATTAGAAGGGCATGTACGGCAAAGTCGAAATTAATGAAATATTTCATTATTTCAATTTGAAAGGAACTTCACGAATACATGAAATAATCTGAAAAGAGCAACCAGAAAATATTCGCCTCTTTTACGTTTGGAATAATCCATACGAGTAGAGTTATTAAAATATTTTAATAAAGTTTATTCCTGTCCTGTACATTTTATACTTTTGGGATCTGATAAGTAGCGAGGTAGGTCCAATATCTAAGTCGAGAACCCAACATTACAATTTAAACATTCTTTTGTAAACCTTTATTAAATCACATTCAATAGTGCCTCGAAACTCCTTTTAGCCGCGAAAAGGACAAATTAACATTTCTGAACGCCATTCTCGCTCGTATTACCCTCAACTGCTTTACAATAGAGCTTTGAATAACTTTTTTAATAAAAAGGGAGTGTTTGCGATTTCGGGATTTTTGACTTGTGCTTTGACAAAGGCGGTAAACACCCCAAAAGAAAGTTATTCAGGAATAGCAAGAAAATATGGGGAACAATATTTTATCATTTTTATAACCGCTATGTTAATACTAAATGATTATATCCGGAGCCCGCAATAATTTTTAATTAAAATCCTTCTTCCAGTTCCATTTAGGTTAAGACCGACGTTTCATTATATAAACGCGAAAGAAACTAAATAATAATACAAATTGTAGAAATGTTTTATCGAATTTTTAAGTTTGATTGTGCTTTATGGCGAAATCAACAACCGGAAAACCTTTTACTTCCTCGTTTATAGGAAATAGATTTTTTGTCCAGGTTTTTTTTTATTGATTACGTTTGGGTTGAAAAGTATTACCAATATTTTGACCTGCATTATACGTAATTTTTTTTTTGCTATGAATATAAAAGTGGCGCAGTCAGTAGGATTTGTTCTCCAGTATGTTTAAGACTTTCCAACTTCAAGGTTCAGTTAAATCCTATAAGACTTCGATACGATCATGTACTGCTGAAATATGTTAATTAATTTTATAAGGGCCTATTAAATTTGGCTGTGTATCTGATCTTTGGCACTTAACAAGCATAAATTAATTAAATCTTTAGCTCAATAACTCATTTGAAGTAAAAAGGCATTGTAAACAAAGCCCTTAGGTTGGAAAGTACTTGAACGCTAAACTACATAATCTAATTTCAGCATTTCTGATAAATCGCTGAAATAAACCTCACGCTAATTTGAGACTGCAACTGGAAATATGAAACTAAACACCTTAAAGTGAACGGAAGTGTGTGAACTATTTTGAAAAACCTGGTTTCACTTGGAGCCATTTATTATTCAGTTCCAGGAATAATCTGTTACATGAACAATATTATTTAGTAGGCCATTGTTAACGTTATGATTTTCTGTGAAGTATGGCGACAAATTTAACAAAAGGGTATTGAACAGAGCCAGAAAAACAATACTACAAATCAAAGGGGAGACCTACATGAATTTGTATTGAATGGAACTGTTTAAGGGACAAAGACAAAAAGACCTACTAAGGATTGGCCAGAACTTACACATAAACAAATCAAAGAGACACTAATATTTATTACGACTTTGCATTAGGTAGTTTTTTTTTCTTCAGGAACAATGAAACATCTATGGCATTGTTTACTAAGTAGAGCAGTGTTATTCATCCCACAAAACCACAGGGGAGCGGTTAAGTTTAATAGTGTTTTTATTGTTGAATGATTTTTTTTGATTAACTATACATCATTTGTTATTTATAATCAATCGTAATCCTGATAGTTATTTGATATGCAAAACCTGACAAATATGTATTAAAATTTCTACGTATATTTCTATTATTCGTGTGGCTTAAAACCCAAATTTCCTACTTAAATCAATTTTCAGGCCGGCTAGCGGATATTCGTAATTCGTACAAACAACGCCCAGCCAGGGTTTTTTAACAGGCGTGAATTTTATTTTTAGCTCTAACAGTGGCAAAGGGTGAGTGTTGATTAACCAAATTACTTTTCCCCGTGCGGAAAATGGAAAAAGTTATATCGATTTACATTAATATCTGTATGTGTCAAATCAGCGGTAAAATCATAATAATGTTCCGCGGAAAACTTTCGTTTTTATAATTTATATTCAGCTTATTCATCACGCAAGTATAAAACGAGTACACTAATCGTTACAAAAAGGGAAAAGGTTGGCACGTCGCATATTAAGGGGAAACATGCATGTTACTTGAAAATATCTTCTCAAATTCAAATTTACATAATTAAAAGTTGATATAAAGTTCAATCACTTTTTAAATTATGGTTCTGAAATTACGGCCGTTAAACCTTTCTAAGTGTATATGGGCGCAATGTATATCACTACGTAGACACCATTAGCTGTCAAAAAGGATGCATTGAATTAAATTAATGGAGATTTAAAGCCTAATATCTTTCGATCGGCCGCGTTTCTTTCACACCATTATATCATTAAGGGGAGACGTTTCTACAACCTCGTTTAGACTTGCTTCGTTTGCCATAAACAATACATCAAGAACTAAAGTGAGACTTGTCTGCTAAATAAAAGAACTCTAAAGTTTTGTTGAAGTAGAAAGAAGATGCTATGAAGGGCAAGGCCGCACTGAATATTTCATTCAACGATGTTTTGTTAAAACGTAGATTACCTCGGGATTTGTGTAATTACAGGAAATGATAGAATCCTCATTCATTGTTAAACACCCTTAACGACAAAAAAAATATCAGAATACTCAGTCATTCAAGGACCTCAATTACCAAAAAAATAATGGATACAAATGTTGCTTTGGACACTTTTTTGTGGGTATTTTCTGATAAACCACACGAACTGTGTGGTTAAAAAAAAAATACTGACCCCAAACTTCAAACTTTAACAACTAACCACCACCGACACTCACAATTCTCGTTAAAAATTAAAAATACAAAACACCCAAAGCTTTCAAAGAACAGCACTTCTGAAAAGTTATTTCTGCAAGAACATTATGATACCTAAGGAGGCATGTGCCCATACATTTTTTATGAAACACACACATATCCAACAAGTTTGTTCAACTTATTTACCTAAAATTTTATACCTGCTTAAAAGGCGGCTTGTAGAGTATAAAAAAAGAACGGTTACCAACGTTTGGGTGATTAGCTTCCGACCCCTATTAGCGACTTTAAAACAATCAACCAGACAACTTTCTGCATTAGCTCTCTGTAGTGCTTTAACAAATCGATGCAAGATTGTAAATAGAAATTAACATAGCACTTTAGATAAGAATATGAAAAGCACATTTTCGAATTTTTTTACCTCAACCCTCGCTAAAATGTAATAAATCATTATTGCGGTGCGAGAGGAACATGCCACTACCTGGATTTTAATTAGAAGCTAAAGTGTGGCTGTGTAAATTCAGCCAAACAAATTGGCTAAAAATCAAACAAGATTAACTTTCAGGCCAGCCAAAAAGAGTTTTTGAATTGAAACCTGCATTAAACATGCTTTTTATTGACTTAAGTTGTTCCAATTTAAGTCTTTTTTTTCCGGTAAATAGAGACGCTAAAAAATATATGTTTATAAATCAATGTTGTTGCA
The DNA here is from genome assembly GCF_016097725.1 of Ips typographus. Taxonomy (NCBI): domain Eukaryota; kingdom Metazoa; phylum Arthropoda; class Insecta; order Coleoptera; family Curculionidae; genus Ips; species Ips typographus. The sequence goes on along the minus strand of NC_138437.1, from coordinate 6,869,561 downwards.
AGAAGCATTAGAAATATGCTAAAAGAGGAATACCATCATGGATCTCAACCTTAAATAACAATTTTTTTTAAAAAAAGTTGATAACGACAGAAAATTAAAATTTAAAACACCCAAACTACAAAGTAACCGAAAACAGTTTTTAATTCAGACACTAAATTATGTTTTCATTCTTTACTATCGTATTTTTTAATGTCAACATTTATATACAGGGTGAGTCAGGGTTAAACGGCCAAACCTATACCATGCCTAGAGAATTGGATTTTAAACAGAAAGTTGTAATAAAGTGGTTCAGATTTTTAAAAGTTTTATTCCATAACTTTATTCATTCTTGACATAGAAAGATTAATATTTCTACATACACTACTCTTTAGGATTTCCAATGAAGTTATGTAATAAAAACCTTTAAAAAATTTGAAAGTTTGTCACCCTGTATCTCGGTAACAACTTCATTACAACTTTCTGCTTAAAATCCAGTTCTCTAGGTATGGTATAGGTTTGACCGTTTAACCCTAACTCACCTTGTATAATATAAATGAAAAATGAGTATTGGAGTAAATCTAAATGTTTGTGAATCACTCAATTATTTCTAAATAATGGGCTTAATGTCCATAGACAGTATGGTCACTTATGAGGTAAACCGAATGATTTAAATTAGCCTTCATAAATGTAGTTATAACAAAAAATACTAAAATACAATTCCACTAACTCAAAAGTCTGTTCCATTTTGATTCTGCTTTCGTAATAGAAAATAAGTAATAAGACGAACTTGTTTGCGTTTCGAATCAAACCAAATCCAAGATTCTAAGAAGAATAATTATTCCTATTAAATCGTACTCAAAGGAATTTGAAGAAATTTTGCGTTGGTTGATCAGATACCAGGTATTTACGGTCAGTAGACGTAGCTTAGGCAGGACAAAAGACAGATAATAAGGTCTGCTAGGAAATAAGGTATTTTTAGACGTTGCAGTCTTTTGTTGAGTTATATCTTTAGCTCAAGTCAAATATAAAATCGTTAAAGTTCAACACAACACAAGCATAAGCACAAGCACAACATGAGACACATACACAAGTGAATTTATAAATGCACAAACACAGCACAAGAGTTGGTTAAGTTTCAACTTTTGTGCTTATGCTATGTCTAACCAATTAAATATGAGTTATTTGTATGGTAAAGAAGAATCCCTTTTTGTTGACTATATTTTAAATGTCATTTAATATAAATTATTGATTAATTTACTTCACAGTCTTCTAAATTAATCTTCTTCCACCACCATGCTCCACTCTACTCCAATCCAAATCAAATATTGAGAATAACAAAAAGCCTTAATCCCTGTCATTTCTACACAAGATTTGCTTTATGCCAATTATGTTCTGTTGTGTCAATCTATAAATCCAGCTTTAAAATCGGATGTACTGAAAAAAATTCATAATTAACAGAAAATTTGAAGGACGAATAGTGTGAAAAGGTCAGAAAACTCAAAGCAGGGAAAGGGCAGATCGAAAATCGTCGCCCATTTGGCCCTCAAAGCATGTTCCTGCACGTAATCTCCCAATCGCCGCACACAGTTCACAGCTATTACAAAAGGGAGCGCACCAAACCGCTTTTGTTACAATTTACTTAAATATGTATTTGGAGAACAAAGTAATTTTCAGTTGATATCCAAAAATAACAAAGTTAAAAACCAGTTTTCAAATAACACGACTAACTAAAGGATTGATGATCATCATTAATTCACTTGCTCTGTTCAAGAGCAGCAATCTGCTCATTACCGACGTTTGAAAGACAATTACGCATATGTACTTTACGCCTTGGTTATCACATTAATTGGATCAGATAGTGAATGGGTCAAGTACCACCACCCGGATGAATATCTGATATAACGTAACACGAGTTGGTCGTGTCATTTTGAGAGTTATACAAAGCAGGTTGTCAATCTAGGTTTATTTAAAGTTGAAACAAACGGGAAAAGTCTAGATGGATCGAAAAAAACTGATGAGGATTATATTTTGTAATCGCATTCCTGCTGTGTCATGTAGCAGTCAATCGCGATAAGTTCAGTTAAATCAAAAGTACAAAAGCTACGTTCATTGTGATATTTTATTCAGGAATTTAATTAAAAGAAATTACTAGATTAAAATAGCTTTTTTAGTCGCCCGCCATTATTGTTTAAGTATTTGTTGCTATAATGCAGTGTGAAACAAAGTTTCAGTAATTTTAACGGAATCTTGGAAGCCTTTCGGGTAAATATCAAAGCGGGGGAACAACAATTCGTTTGACGCCACTCATCATTACTGCGGCTTGGCTGTCGGCTGACATAAAACACAGGGAATATTTCAAAACGTCGACTTTTCCCAAAATATCTACTGAAACCTTAGAGTCCGTTACGCTTTGCTTAATTTTCTAGTTATTATTTTTGGTTGTAGAGGAAGGAGGAACTAGTTACGCCATTGCCGACGTAAAGAAGCGCTTACATTTAATGGTGGAACATCACGAAGAATTGCCGTTACCTCTTCAAAAATTAAGAAATAATACTTTCACCTGATTTAAGAAAAAAACTAGATATTATCACGTTTATTCAGACAAAACCGCAAACATTAACTGAAAAACGCCCCAAGCACCCATTGAAGAAGAATTTCTTTAATGACTAGTTGCATCAACCATCAACTTATAGAATAAATTTATATTCGAATACTTCTGCTCATAAATAAATGTACGACCCAAGACACCCAGTGCGTGTAACTTGAAACTACATAAATAAATTAACACCGCGCTTAATTTCCATATAAACACAAATAGAAATACAATTTTATGCTGTAAGAATGAGACCTTTTATAACGAGATCTCCACAGATGATTTGTTTTTAAATATCAGTGTTTGTTTTAATCTCGCTTTTGGTGTAGGAGGTATTATTATCTATACCACTGTCAGTTAATGTCACAAAATGGTTCTCTATTCTATTAATCTTTTTTTCAGAAAGATGTTTTATTTCCCCACTCGGAATTTCATAATTTATTACAGAATTACTAAACGCTCAATGAACGTTCAACTAAATTACTAACTAACCGAAAAAGTGGGCATATTAATATGCCGACCCCTGCATAACTAACTGGATTAGTCACATCTGAATGCCCCAAAAGTACAAATGTGACAGATAACTGACTTAATTGACACTTCACAGCTTTACAAATTACGTCAAATAGTGATTGTCCCCCACTTTTTTTGACCATTGACTATCCTGATTGGTTTCGTAAAAAGCAAAAGGGGGGAGGATAGAGAAATACGAGTGTCAATTGCTAGATTATTGTTTCACCTTCCTCGTTTCCGGGAAATCAACAGAAAAAATATGTGTTCATTTATTTGCAATAAACATTTATTTGTTCAAGCAGACATTTTTCGTACTTGATGTTTCCAACCACATGTACCTTCTAAAAGCTTTTACAGTGATGAAAAACATCGCTAAACTGTAATTATGAAAATATGCATCAATTAATTTAATACTAATTTTTAATAGTTATTTAACCAACGAGTGTATTAATGAAAGCGATTAATAATCGAAATTAAATTGAGATTATTAATCGCTCATTAATATAAGAGTTGGTTACAACATTTTTCCGTCGACTGTAGTTAATAATAAATGTTTATTATTCTAAAAAGTTTGAAAAAAACTAATTGTCAGTTGTATAGGCAATACGGCCAACCGAAATCATAGGCACCCTTGACAATGACAGTGACAGTTGGTTCTGTCGTTAATGGTGGATGTCAACTGAATAATATGCGTCTATTTCTCTCTGTTTAATACAAATAAAGTAGAATGGAACTATACTATGAGACCTATTTGGTTGCCCTTTAACTAGTACTCTCTATCCCAGCCGAAATGGTGACGTCAGATTGAAATTCACTCATGTCTAAAGGCCGTTTTAAATTATTCAATTTCTTATACAAAATTTTGAACAATTTTCTGTCCAAGGTAGATTGGATAGTGTCATATTGACAGTAAATTGGCCAGAAAATTGATTAGGATTGAAAAATGGACGAAAAATAGAACTGGTTCTATTTTTCAGCCAATTTCTAGGCCCGGCGCATGTGTATGAGCATGGTCCAACAGAAAACAAACAATTTCCTAACCTTCAATAAAATTCGGTTTGATTTTACGTGCACGTTATGAGAGGAGCAAACAGGAGTATAATACTCATTTGATTTAGATCATCCATGACTTTTTTAAATTAATTTAAAACCAATCCCAAAACAGTAAGTAAACTACACAAATAAACATAACTTTAAATCAAACCTCATAATTTTTTCTGAAAATGTCATTACGAATGACACTAATGACATAAAGAAGACATTTTTCTGTCGAATTGCATCCAATATAGGATCACATCTTGGCTGTAATGTAAAACAGTATAAAGTTTGTTTTGGTATATTGTTCAAGATCTTGTATAAGAAATTGGATAGTTCAAAGGTTTTCATTGATATTTCGCGGTTGCCAGCTTGAACGTTCCAGAGTCCCAGTGATTTAAAAAGTTGTGTTTGATAAGCCAGACATATTGTAAAGTTCGGATATAGAGCATTTTTAAAAAACAATTTTTGTTTTTTCCTAACGATAGATAAAGCAGTGTGATCAGTGCAAGAAAATTGCCTACCTTTTTTACGAGAGCATTCGGCAACATGGCAACAGTGTGTTTTTAATGTTAGCAAAGGGCAGAAACATATTGATTGACAATTGACATTGATTGCTTCACTTGTTACCGATTTGACAAGACTCGCACAAAAGTGAGGTTAAGCTGGGAAAAAGCAAAATACAAACAAGAGCGGAAAAATTAAAATCAGTGTAGTTAGTTACTCGTAAAATTACTTTATTTGAATTGTGCAGGCTGGTGTTGGTGGTGATTCCGGACTGTGCGTGTTATTTTCTTGATGGTAAACCTGCAAAGTAAGGTAAGCAGCAACTCTCTGTATGTCACATGAAACTCTTCACTGAATTGTTTAGACATTTTCGGTTACCAAAAATATCAAAATATGAAAAACACAAATACAACTCAGACAAAATAATAACCTAATCGATAAATTTAACTTGTAACAGGAAAAGTTTGAAGAAACTGTCAACAAACAAAATGGCGTTGAGGACAGCGCCAACGTCGAATTTCCCCAAATTTTAACGATTGTTAATTTTAAGCCATACAGGAAAATTGAACTAACACTATTTCGAGTGCAAATGAAATAAAGTGCGAGAGTAGACCTGGTAAAATCGAAAATATAAACTTCGATATTAGGGAGAGCGCCGTAAACAAAATAAAAGGGTCCGGTAGGGCACAGTTTTCCTGAGGGAAAAATTAAAAAACATATCGAAATCATTTTAGCGCTAAAAGCCTCTTTAATTGAGTTGCTGCTTTTAATAATAAGTTAATTTAGCCTGCCTTTTGCAGTTTCTACACCGTTCAGACGGGAACAGGAAAATTCTATAACGATATCAGTTTTTTTTAATTTCCCTAGGGTACGTTATTGCTAAAAAGTGTTTATAAATAATCTTTTGATTTGAATTAACTCTATCATTATTTTGAAATACGTTCCTATAACTGACAAGACAATTTGTTATGTATACATCTTCCCGTGTGATAAGGGTGTATTTATATCAGAGGATGTATTCCAAAGATTTTTCGTGTCAATTTCCGAGATATAATAGTTGTGGGGCTTAAATTTCCAAGATTGTCGTCTGGAGAGCCTTGGTTGTTAACTGGAGTGGAGCTGTCAATATATTTCACATTGATGTGTTTAAATTGGCAATTATATTTACACGGCACAGTGTTAAGCCACAACACGACACACGGCATGGTCTTCTGCGAAATTGGATTTTTCCCTGGAATACGAATTTTGTCTCGGTCAGCTGACGAATTTTTCCTAAGGGTCGGAAACTAATACATAAAGATTGCCACATCCGTCTTTCTTATTGTCTTGTCATTTCTGTCAACTGTTTTACACGATGTCAGAAAATACCTCCACTAAACTAATATTTACGAGGTTCAATAGTTTTACCCTCTTGCAACTAATTGATTTTATTTTAATTGCATTACGCTGAAGGGTCAGGAAAAGAGCTCGTAATTTTCTTAGGAGTCAGCTATATAAACTTCATAAAGTTTATATATTTGTCACTGAAGTACAAGGAACTTCGCTATTCTCTGGCTTGGAAATGATTGTGTCAATATTTTTATTGGACGAAATAACACTTTAAGGGAGTTTTCTATCATCATTGTGTTCGAAAAGGCGCCAGGGTCCCTATAGTCTAGAAATAACAAAGCTCCATTAAATGGCTAGGATAATTTGCATCATTTGTAACAATAAATAAACGAGGTGAAAGTATGTAATAGTATCCCGTATCGGATTGCCGAAATACTCGTGAGTAAGTCATCAGATCCTGCTGAGATGTTGCTATAAAGCATTCCGATTTGTCGACCATAAATTTTCATCCGGTTACATTCAACTGCCTGAAATAAAACATTATATCATAACATGGAAAAATATCATAAATTACCCAGCTTAACTCAACAAGAACGATGGAACTCTTACATCCGCCTCGATATTTTCTTTACTAAAATCCTGTTTAAAGAAACGAAATAACTTTGCGTAAGTCCAATTCACAAAATTTGCTCGCATTCAAAGAAAGCTTTTCTGACTGAAATAATTTATCTCGCCACAGTGACCTTAAGAGGGTATTTAAGTAATTCCCAGAGGTTTTAGGAAGTTGATTATTTCCGTTTTTCTACGGATATAAACTTGTCTGTTCGTTGTTAGATTGGTGATGTTAGTTTTTCGATAATATAAACCCTAAATAGCTTAGTAGCCCCTGAAGATGCTTGTTTTATACACTAGGAACATGTTGGGTGTTTACTAAGTAATTATTAAGAAGTAATAAATTGTAATTAATAAACTCTTTTGAAAAGTATACAAAATTTTTTCAAATCAATAGGAACATTGGAAAATATCGAGGGGTAAACCGCTGGGGCATTATGGTGTACAAACTTTAGGCATTACTGGAGGTACATTGGTATTTTGAAAACTATTAGGTAATAGAATTGGGAACGTCTAAAATATATTATAAAAAAAAATCCATAAAATATTTTTTTCGATACATCTACCATTCAAATTTAAACATAAAGTTTGGTAATTTCAATGAATTCCCTTGGAATACATTGAAAACTTATGAGTTTTGTAATTTTACTTTTAAAAATTTTAATGTTCTCTAGCGACAAAACCGTACTCCTAACCCATCAACTTTTATACGTCAATAGAAAGCTTATTTCATTGGCTATCCATCGACATATAAAAGTATATACAAAGTGTTAGAAATACGCGTGTTATTTACGTTTTACAAACAGGGTGCTCTAGAAACACTTTTTGATTTGTTAGGGCTAATTTGACCCTGGAAAATTAAGAAAACACGGTTACATGAGCTACTAAGTCTACTACGATGTAATGCATAGAACTTTCTTGAAAAACCGATTTTGCAAATGACAATTTTCGTAAGGGTCAAATTTGCCTGAAACACTACCACTATTCCAATGGGTTTTGCGTTATGTTGGCCACTTAGTGCAAGCGAAAATCGACTTTAATAATTTTGTTTCTACAGTTTTGCTACGGCTCTAAATTTGACACTCACTGTGTGCCAAATATCAGGGCCGTACCTGACCGATTTAAAAAAAACCCTCAAAGAAGTTAGAGTGGTTACAGTCAAGAAAAATGTTTAGTTAGCTTTGGAGCCCTCCGGCGGCCAAACGAAGCACCCTATCGACACAAACGGCCATATTTTTAGAAAGCCCATTATATTTTCTATTCATTGACATATAAAAGTCTATACAAAGTGTTGCAAATAAACAAGTTTTGACTGAATTTGACAGCTCCTACTTTAACCTTCAATAACTCGATTATTTTGACAGTTACAGGGTGGTTCAATGTATCAATTTAAAGAATACATGTTTCAAATAAGTGACCTAATACAAACCAAGAAAAAAACGTTTTCTGATATGCATAAATTAAAATTATTGTTTTGGAGACTGAAAATAATAAATTTCACATAGAACGGTAAATGTCTCAGAAACGGATACAGATAAGTGTATGACATTAATACACGAAATATGTCTAGAATATGACGTAGAATCCAAAAATGCAATAATATACAAGGTGTCCCATTTAAACTAAGCAGCAGTTGATATCTACTTCCCGTTATATCGTTGCACGCATATTTTCTTATTAAGAAAGACTCTCCAGTCGTGGTAATTCAAAAAATTTGTGAGTATTGTTAGGTTAAGTTAGTTATTGGGAGTTATTAGGAATTACTGGGCATTTACAAATTTGAAATGTCAACCCTACAAGTTGCTCACGTTTTTACAAAACTCTACGTTTCCTAATTTAAATTGATTATTTTGCGGTTAATATGACGTGACGTAACTAACTATGACCGCCCCAATTGAGGTTAGGTTGACATTCAAATTTGTGTTTTAAATTTTTTTTTAAATCTATATTTTCTTCATAACTATGGTGGTATAGTTTAAATTTGAGATTGTTTATTAGGCTTATACACTTAGGCATCCTAAATTTTAAACAAAAACAGTTAGAAACCATTTTCCGGGACGGAAGAGTTCAACAGCTGAAGTAGAAACCTTGTAAATCTTTCCTTAGGGTGTCTTTGGAGTCGATTAAAACTTTCCAAGCATTTAGCCTAGTTTCTTAATACTTTACTACTACAGTAGAGATATGTCAAAAATATAATAAATGCTTATGTCGTGGGATGTATTAAAACGGTAGTTTGCAGAGTTTAACTTAGCAAAAAGTAATTCGCTGGCGAAAAATTGTTTAATTCGAGTCGTGATGTAGAACAGCGTATAATGGAGAGGTGGATATTCCAATTTCTGTCTAAATAATATTATGGAAATGAAAATATTTCGGAATGTTTTCAAGATAAATATTTATTTAAGCTGCAACCATTACTTGATTATTTGATTTATACAAATTGTCCAGTGTTTGCTTTCAATTAATAATTTTTTGATATTGATTTGTGAGGCTAGTAACTGTCTACATTCAGTGTATTACCAACATTACTTTGTTTTACCTGTGTTATGAAAATATTTGAGATCTCATTAAAGATAACATTTGTAGAATTTGTTTCCCATGTGGGCTCGTTTTATTGAGGTGTTTTTGTCGGATCCCTTTGAGAGCTTCAGACCTGAGCCAAGCAACTTTTACGACAATAACCCTAATATAAAAGTTAGGTAACAAAGTTTCAATGATAAGTCATGTAAAGTAAACTCAGAAGGAGAACGCACATCGTCTAAATCCGCTGTAGAATGCGTTTGAGTCGAAAATAAAATTTTAAAATCTGGAAAATAGCAGGACTGAACTAAATTTAACTTCCTCATATCCCTGTTTTTCCAAATTAATGAATATAATTTACGACACAGTTTGAAGTAGTATTTCTTCGCTCTAGGGTGACACTTAAATTTATGAATTGGTGAAATACAGATATTGTATTTGAACTGAGACGCTAAAATAGCACCGTAATATTCAAGAGATATATTGCTGCATGAGGAACAAAAAGGCGTTTGATAAAATATGATTAGTTGCTTTATTTCCGGCTTATTTTCAGATTTAAGATATTTAACGGAGTTTGGGATAATAGCGGTTGTGTTCTCTTTCCGGAAATTTTTATTTTTATCGCTCTCTTTTTTGCTGCAGGTAATCTCCCCCGATCTTATAAATAGCAGGGAGCGCTGTCGTGCGATGACTTTAAATGGGGGTCGAAAGATTTTTAAAATTATTCACACCTTTATGGTTTCAATGTGTAAACAACGATTCACTTTTTACAGGTTTGTTATGAAGATATTCATCGATTCTTAACAGCTGTTAAGTTAAATTCCACGACAAATGATCCTCTGAACTAAAAATCCAAGAAAACCAATTAAAACTGTAATTATACATGTTTGAAACGTCACTAAAATGCCGTTTAGTCTGGAGCTTGTTCAATTTAGAAGTGACATGTTAACCTATTGATTTCATAAATCAATTTGACTTGAGTTTTATAGGAAAAAAACTCGTCTAAACAGCACTTGCTGCTCAGATAATTATAACATTTTCTATTAGCCGATGGCCGGTAGATAAAATAACTCCTTCAATGTATTTTAAGCCTGTTATAGACCCTATTAAAAACGAGAGGCAACATTGTAACCAATACTCAATGCTGCCTGACCGGACTTTTAGTTAATTAGTACCGGCCATTTAACTTTTTCTTTTACATATATGTATATCACCATCGGTTTTTGTAATAAGCATATTATCGGGATATTACCGACTGGTTAAATACCCTTTTAAAAGAATGAGGTCTTGAATTACTGCAGTTTGGGTGGTCGAACCAAAAAGAATTTATCGCAATCAGAATCTCAATATTAATCTCGGCGTCCCAAAAAAGCAAAGTTTCAAATTTAACTTCACTCTTCGGTTATAGGATCCAATTTGCTAATGCAAATTGAATTCTCTACATAGACGAGAAATACAACAGGTTCTTGAATATGAGCCACTTCAGGTTACTTCATTAGTTGTTTAAACTCGACATTCTTCTAAATTGTCTTCTAAAAAGCGAACATACTCCGCAGGCAAAAAGTGGATCATGTTAAAGGACTAATTTTTCATCCCATAGAAACAACGACTTTAAGGGCTGTTGTCTTTGCACAAGTATGTTCCAAGTGCTTATCATGCCTTAATTGCATACATTCTTGAATACGAAAATAGTAATTAGAGTATGATAAAAATTGAAACGTCAATAAGAGTGGTTTCTTCAATGACTACTTAAGGACGTTTTACTTTAGTTTCCTTGTTACAGGTTCAGTTAATTAGTCTTTACATCCAATTTATTTGTTTTAATTTAACAATCAACGCTAATTAAAATGAATGGAAAAATGTTGAGTACATATTGATTATGAGTTTTGAAGATCTATTTAAAGTAGAAAATACCGGAAACTTAGGAATTTTAGTTCTGTATAGTCTATTGTGGGGGTCTATGATGGCCGAAATAATAACGAGATGAATTAATTTTAGTTGGATTTAATCAGAATTATTGAAATTGCATCAAACAGTAAAACTGGTAAATAAGTGTGGTTATTTTTCTAAAATCAAAATCTATCCCCCCCAATGACAGTAATGACATTTCTCTGTCAGTCCGCAATTGACATTGACACATTGACATTTACAAAGCAGTGTTGCCATTTGCCATACCTCATAAGCAAACGACTACACTATTTTGACAAGTTTCACTATTATAATGTTACAAAGTTACACTACTAGAGAAAGAATTGAAACGTTTACTCCGGTCACGTGAGCATTTAGAATGCCTTAATCGTCTAATTAACGAATTGACACACTTAAAAGGGATATTTTTCAGGTCATGTGACAAATGACACGCAACTGACATGTAAGTCATTTATATAGTTTATAAGTTTATAGATTGATTGAACAATCCTTAGATGGATTTATTGATAATACAATTAGACAAACCATCAAAACTACAATATTTTCTTATATCAAGATAAGGTATGAGTCTGCTTGGCTCCAAAATGCAATGTGGTGCACTATAACGTGGTTTAAATATCAATAATTTCTACTTGAAAGAGGACTCCAGACTGGAAAGTTAGTGTATATCCGTTCAGAAGTCCCATTATTCTTATTCAGTATCTGAAATTCCTAAACGCTTTGGAGAAACATAAATTATAATGGCAGTTTCAACTTTCGAATATATTTCTAATAGCCCAAAGTTTTATTACACATTTTGCAGATAATGGTTAAAAGATGACAAAATAAAGTTGTTGGGAAAGTTTTGCATCGTAAGTGGGTAAAAGTTTTTCATTCTATCCTCATCGGGATAAAACAACATAAATTGCATTTTACAGTGTTTATAGAGAACACTGCTTCGTAATTTGCTAGTTAAGAGGAAAACGCATAAATGGGAAATTCAATTAGGCGGTTGGGAAAATTTAAAGTTGAAATACATGTATGAGAGGATGACGAGAAAGAATTGGAAAAACAATAGAACCAAAACGCAAACAGCATAACTTTGTCTGAAAGTTTACATATTAAGCAAATCCAAACAACTAGTTAAAAACTTGCGTTGCTCCCAGATATTTATCCGACATATTCAATTACTTTTTTAATACTTCGGCCAGAAAGTAAGGTAAACTTATTATAAAAAGCATTCTGAATTTTAAACTTTGTATCCTAAATAATAAATAACCTGAAGCCATAAAGATAAGCTTTGCTTTCGCTACTTTAAATATAAACGGCCTTTTATAATATGAAAATTTTTAAAATTAATCTTAGGGGAGTTACGACTTGTCAAATAAAACGACAAAATATACACAAAAGACGAAAGTGCGAATGCATTACTTTCTTAGAAAGTTTTCGTATTCATTTAACTCTAAAATAAATTTATTTGCTACGAAATGGAGCGCAAAGCTTGGAAACTTTCATGATATTATTTAAAATACTAGCTACAATAAAGTCGACCCAAATCAGTTTCATGGAATAAACTTCCTACAAGTTGTCATTCAGTATCTCATTTGTTTTACTATCCTGCATCAATTACGTTGTTGTTCTTTTGTTGGTAAGTCACTGAACCATAATGGCAAAACTCTGACTCAACAACAAAGTAAGTACCATATTTTTTACCATTTTGGCTTGAATTAAATTTATTACACAAGTTGGTCCAAAGATCGATAGACAATTATTACTTTGTAATAAATCTACAGAAATTTAATCAAAATCTAAATCCCCGGGTAAAACGTATTGTAAACCCTACTTAAGGTCTTCCTTTTGATCCATTACTCAGTAAAGAGGAAAATAAATTAATGTAATTCCAGCTGAAGCATTAATCCTATCGAAAGCTTTTTTAATAATATGTTGCTTTCTGGTTTCACTGATTCCAGTCATTTGATCCATCAAACCGTTTATTTTTTTAATGGGAGGCTTGATATTGGGTTACTCGGAATGCATAATCTCGAAGCTTTTATGTTAATTTCACTAACTGTAGACGTACTATCAGGAGATGAACCCCTTCAAACTTTTTCAAGTCAAAAGACAGAAAATACTCGAGAAATTGAAAAGCTTTCAGTATAATAAAACATGGTAAGTGCACTTACTTGTGTGTCGAGCTTTTTAAGCATCGAAAATGTATTACACTGGCTTAACAAAAACCGCATCACAAAGTTCCGCTCTGTTGATAATGTCAAATGAACTGGGATCCAGCTGTCGTTATATTTCTTGCAAACCGTTGACTTAAGAAAATGCTTCATTAAGGCTGAAATACGCCCTAATGCTGCTCTCCCCATGTAGGAAAGAGCAACCTCATCCTTTCACTTTACTGTTAAAAATTCATTCATTTTTTGCTAATCAGGTACTTGAGTAATAAAAGGCGGGCAAATAAAAGGGTGACTCAACAAAATACCGGACTCTCGTTCAGAACTAGTCTATGAACTGATATTCAAAGTCAATAAACAGCTAAACCACATGTTTCAAGAAATGATGTACATCTTTTGGAAATTTGAGTCAAATACATATTACATTACCTAGCCTTCAATCACTCAAATGTTGTTGCTACTTGTCCTTTCTGTCTTCAAACACAAAATACTTTAGGGAATTTTATTTTGGAAGCATTTCTGTCCTCTTCCCTCCGTTTTTCTTTCAAAGGAGATCCAGGTAATAGGATCCTATTACCATTTTATAATAAAACAATTGATACAACCTTTACATACGAAATTTCACCGGTCAAGATTGTATATTTTATATACAGGAGGAATTCTTGTATAAAAGGTAACAATAAATATTTGTAAATTCAATTTTCATGCACTATTATTTGCCGGTTATTCCATTTTGTACACAAACACCTGTTAGCAAATGGCAGTACCTGACAACACATAAGCCGGAAAGTAATGTGCAAAAACATTCAATTCCCATTTTTTGGTAGGTTGTTCTGATTAATCGATCTTATAACTCAGTTTTGGTGGGGTTTCCAACAAAACACCTAAGAGCCTCATCTAAACAGGATACCGCAGTTTATTGATTAGTAACCAAACGCCTTTTTGGCCCTAAAGGCAAGTAAGTTCAATATCAAAATTTTGGAATTTATTCAAAACAACTTTATGTTTTAAAAGTAACCTTTATTTCTAAACATTCTACCATAGTGTTTTTCAAACTCTAATTTAACATTTTTGCTTTAATTGATTAGATATAACAAACTTCGTTGGGGTAAGATTTACGACTAAACACGTTATAAGTCGATTTGCGGAGGATTCCTTAGGCAATCGATCTGAGACTGAACCTTTTAGCCCTAAGGGGAGGGGAGTTAGAACGCGTCAAATTTGAACCTCGAAGTTCTAACTTTTTTGTTTATAACTCCAAAACGACAAGATATGGATTATAGAGCAATGTAACTTGGGCAACTTAGAACTGGAGGCAAGTTAACTTTGTTAAGTATCAGTTGTCTAAGACAATGGAGAAAATCTAAAATTTCAAAAAAGTTATTTACAATTTTAGTTGTTATTTGAGTGTAGGTAGGTATGTGCTGTAGTTTTTCCACAGGACTTCTAATTTAGGTATTTTTAGTATTACCTGGTACAATCTAGAAAGGGTTCTGCAACCATCCTATAAGAACCAAGGCACAGTAATCATGTAAAAGTAACTTCAAAATTGAATACACTTTTGTAACATAGGTAATTAAAAAACTATACAATAACCTAACAAAAATCTGAATACTGTCAATTTACAGACCTAGTTCAGTTATTATTCACTCTAGAACAAACAGATCATATTTTGACAGATGTCACGTGATATTGCATTCAAGGTAAACAAACCGGCCACATGAGAACTGTCATTTTTCTTGGGTTTGCTGAAAGTAAGAATAATAATTCTTCCTTTTCTAATAGTTGGAAAACCTGATGGCAACCTAAGCCTTCTAGATGAATATACTTATTTAAAATCTCATAAAATATTTATTCTGTAACTTTAGTGTATGTTTAATTATTCAATTAACTAAACATTATTGTGCTCCACAGTAAGGGAAGTACAAAAATATAAATGAAAATTGGTACTTCCCTCAGACACAACTGTAGACTTATCAGTGAACTTGAAATTGTCAGGTAACAGATAAGAAATGTAAATAAACATTACCGGGATCCTACTTCCACCTGTCAATATGTTTTTGTTTATAAATAAACAAATCAGACTTAACTTACCTTTTAAATTCTTGTGGAAGCAACTAGAACAGTCTCAAAAACAAAACGGTCATCACGTAGTGGCACTAAAAACTGCAATCTGCAAGCATGTGTCTTTCTTTCTATGTCTTCACTAAATTGTCATGTTCGAGATAAGGTTAAGGTTCTGGAAGAGATTAGGACACACTCAGGAAGGAGACATGGGCAGCTTGAAGTACAGGAATGTGAATACTGAAAAAATAACAACAAAAATGATTCTACTCCATTTTGAAAGAGAACCAAAAGAAGCTAGTAAACGTAAGTTCTTTGTTCGTGGGAAGCACTATGGGACACTTAGCTAGGATATTCACTTGAAAGGAACCGAGATTTCAGTCAAAAATCTATCGTATTTTCATAATTATTGGGAGGGTCTGTACACAAATTTCCGAAGCCAAATAACACCATTGTACCTATGATTTTGACTTGACTACCGACACCGACTCATACATGTCTATGCACGGAACACAGTACAAATTATTTTCAGTCTGAATACAGGAACGGATTGACCACTTGCCACTTACAGTTCTGAGGGGCGGAGCTTGCGGGATAATTAAAAATCTCTAGAAAAATTTAGTAAAACCACACTCCCAGTAAAGTAACATGGAAAAGCTAACTGAAACCATAAAAAAAAGTTTTTAAAGTCTCAAATCATGTTACGTGTCCACCAAAAATTTATTCTCATACTTGAATTCGGCCCTGCGTTTGGGTTATCTTAGATCATAATAACCCAGAGGGCGCCACACATCAACAGTGTTTAGAAGCTTGTATATGTAGTTGCCTATATCAGTGACAGAGCAATGGAAAATTCAGACAAAAATGCAGTAAAAATTAAAAAAACACAAATAGAAGAAGTCTTAATAGTTATTGTCTTATTTGAATATTAAAATAATACCTTATTTTACAACTTTTCAATCACAAATCAATTCGAAACCTGACTGAACGTCTGATCGGAAAAATGAGTTGGTATTGCTGGTAATACTCGATGTCAAATTTGTTGTATTATTGAGTGTTAATGTTGGTACCCCCTGTTCTGGACAGCTGTTCTGTCTACAGAAACCAGAAATCAAAGTAGTTATATTTATTTTGTTTTGCAGAATTTTTATAAAGAAATTTGTTCCGTTTAGTGCAAATAGGTTTTTTGGGTGTAGTCAATAATGACTATTTTACCAACTATTCGCAAAACTAGTGGAAACGCCGAGGAAAACAAAGAAACCAACCAGCAAAATGTAAGTATGATGGTTGCACCCTGCTACTTTTCCACTCATTTATCTTATATGTTCTTCCTTTATCATCCGTAATTACTAGCTTTCCTTATGTAATCTTTAAAATTAGCTTATTCGGTTATATTAACAAAAAATACATTTATTTACAGGCTTCTGTGGAGAGAAATAATAGAAGAAATGAAATGCAAATCTCTTCTCTGTCAGAAAATAATGCCAGTGCCAGAAGATCACCATTTCCTTTGTAAGTAGCATGTGGTTTTAATAATAAAAAAATATTTAATACATGAAATTATTGGAAATTACTAACTCTTGCATTATAGTTTGTTTTTTTGATCCAGACAAAGCAGCATTGTTTTTAATGCTTATTTGCACATATTTTATGCCAGATTATGCAGTATGTGTTATCATACTCACATTCTTGTTTATGGCATTTAGAGCTTTATCACTCTCTGACTCATTGACCAACTCATTTTTAGAGATTTTTAAAATAGCCAAAGTAAGGTGTATATTCTATTATAGTTGTGCTTGTATTAGCTTAACAACATTTCAGCTTTCTGATTGTGTTCTTAAATTTTTAATAGTGCTAGGTATGGTGTGGACTAAAAATATGCAAGATGAAAGTTTTTCTAAACACATTACCTTCAATGTAAAAAAATGAATTTTCTAAGTCTTTACTTTAAAAATGTGCTGTTTGTGAGTATTGTAAACATGAAAATGACAAATATATCTTCATAAAAATGACTGCAAACAGGTATTCAATTGATCATTTGATTCTTTCTAGCTAATTTTACTCAAATACTAGTTTTGTAAATTCAGTCATAATAACAATTATCAGAATTGGTTTTCTTTTATTTTCAAACTGCAACAATGGCTAATTAGTAAAATAAATAAGACAGAGCCCTCTACTAAAACACATGTCATCACCTAAGCTGTTCTTAAACGTTTTTTGAAAATAAAACTAGTGGTGCTAATTAGCCTTTATTGTATGGTGTAAATATAAGCTTGCAGGACCAAGCAATAGGTGAATTTGTGTGTCTTTTGAACAAATGTAATTTGGATATTTTGGTGTATATCTTAAATTGTGAATATAGTAATTTATTTTGTTGTATTCTCTTGTAATTGAAATGCTGGGTAAAAATAAAAATTTACTCAATCAGTTGGATAAATTATAGACCCAAAACTACATAGTAAATGTAAATTCTATTTGTTAATTAATACTGACACTATATACTACAGTAAATCATAGTTAAGTGTAATTGCAGGAGCACTTCTGAGCATGGAGTGAGCAGAGCAAATGTGAGGTCACAATGATTTAATTTAACCAAAGCATAATTATACCAACTGTCAAATTCGCTCTGCTTCCTCCATGGAACGTCAAAATGAAGGAGGCATCAATTAATTATTTAAGGTCTTGTTTTTAAATTCTGAAGCTTTATGCTACTATATACATTTATACTAATAGAGTAAGTTCATGTTTTTGATTTTTTATTTTATATAGTAAGCCGGATAGAAAAGAACGACTCCGTAAACGACTGAAAGAAGCTGATAGAACTAGAGATAGAGAACGAGAAAGGGAACAAAAAAGAGAAATCAGACGGGAGCAAAAAAGAGACAGAATCGCGACGTCTAAACGAGATATCGGAAACGAGCCGCTTCTAGACAATAACCCAGACAATGTAGAACAATCCACAGAACCCGTGTGCAATAGTAATAAAAACATAATTAGTACTGAAGTGAAAGAAGAGGCCACAGGATTCAATAGTGAGGATGAGTATGATGAAAACAGCTTTAAAAACAAACTAATGACGGATGAGGAGTGGAAGAAGGTAAGATTCAACGTTTAATTGTTGAGGAAATCGCGAAACTTGTGTGTTTTAGAGAGATGAGTTTTTTTCTCGTTGTATGTCAAGTTTAGGGTGGGAAATCAAACAGATGAATGAGGATGGAGCATGTCTATTTCGTTCTATTGCCGATCAAATTTATGGTGATCAAGATTTTCACCATCAAGTGAGAACAGACTGTATGAACTATATTGTAAGTTAATAGACAGTGTTTTCGTAAATTAGATTTTAAGGCACTACATCATTTCAACAGTTTCTATTTATTGACCAACCAACTTTTTTTTTTGGAACATCAATATTTACAGTAATAGATTTCCAAGGAGAAAACAATAAATAAATTTTCTTTGTTTGAATTATTTGGTATCTAGTGGTTCAAGGCCGGTAAGTCCCGAAAACTGCGGAACCTTGTAATGAACAGTTGCTATGCCAATTGAACGAATTTTGGGTTTTTGCAATTACCATCCTAGACGCTAAAGAAACCGTCAAAACTCTGCGTAACGTTGCAAATTGTAGCAGTTCTAATGCAATGCTCACACTTGTTATTTCCAGACCGTCAGTACTTTAAAAAAACCGAAATGGTTTCACTCAAAGAATTGTATAATCAAGGAAAGAAGCTGGTGTTTACAAATTTTGTTATTGAGGAGGTAAATAGGGGTTTAATGGCAAAAATATCCTTGCATAAATTGGATCAGAGTTCTTTCTAGTGCCAGCCACTATGGTTCTAATGAATCTGACAAAATATTTTTCTCAACTGACTGGACTGCAAAAAGTTGTCAATAGAAAAAATAAATAAAACAGGATGAAATATTGTTAAATTTATTTTAGGTCCAAAACCGTGATTATTTTGAACCTTACGTAACGGAAGATTTTGATAAATACGTTGCTAGAAAACGTACTTGGTACGTTCACGGTAACCACTTGGAAATCCAAGCAATGAGCGAATTGTACAATCGAAATATTGAAGTATATTGCTATCAAATTGGTAAAACTTTATTAACTAGTGGTAGGATAGTTTTGTTTACATAAGACCACATTTTAGAGCCAATCAATATTTTCAACTGTTCATCAAGGGTAGTAAAAAACAGTTACGAACCAATAAGGCTTTCTTACCATAGAATGTGTCATTACAACTCGATAAGCAATCCTAATAAGCCTTCAGTTGGAGTAGGTTTAGGTTTGCCTAATTACCACCCTATTGATATAGATAGAAGACGACTTCATGATGCAGTAAGAGCCAGCGAACAACTTCTCATTGAACAAGTAATATTCTTAACAACCTTTAATACAAAAAAAATAATTGTCGTCTATTTAGACAATGCTGGAAGATAAACTGAAAGCCACAGATTGGGAGGCCACTAATGAGGCCATAGAAGAACAAGTAGCCCGGGAATCATATATTCAGTACTTTAGAGATACTGAGAAACGTCTTAAAGATCAGGGCCATCCATTAGCCAGTGGTAGTAGTTCTACAATCACCTCAACAATGGTATCAAGTCCCAGGAGTTCTAGAAGAGGATCAGTATCTCCCAAAGGGTGTCAATCTCCTAAAGGTTGCACTTCTCCTAAGAATTTGTCTCCTTTAGGTAGGTTATCTAGTACATAATGTTTTTATTTTTTATTAAACCTGAGTTTTAGCGAGCCCCAGGACAAATTCAGAAGTAGAAAACGCTTTATCAGCTTTTGTTCCAACAAAAGAGGAAGAGGCATTTGCGAAAAGAGTGTACAACTCTCCCAGAAGGATATCAGAACAAAATGATATGAGTTTCAATATAGATAAATTTCAAATGGAGCAACCAGGTCCATCTTCATTGCTAAATAGCAGTATAGGTGAGGTTTATATTACTTTGTTGTGTAAATTATATACTTTTCTTGTTTTATAAGGTGGTTTGGAGGACTTCGACCAAGAAGTAATGGCACAAGTGTTAGCAGAGTCCCAACAAACCTATTTGGATGAGTTAAAAACTAAATCTAGAAAGCGTTATGGATCTCCAGGACCTTCAACTTCTACGTAGTTTTTTTTATTTAATCTACTTTATTTCTTTTAGGGTATTTACGTTGATAGTTTTCTTAACGACGAAATTAATTCGAGATCTTACAATGTGGTGCCCAGCCATATTTAAGTCTGCTTAGTTCTAAGTATTATTTTAAGCTGCAGTTTCGGTAGCCTGATTAAGAAAGCTATCAATTTTCGTTATTCTAGGGCAACAGAATTTAAGTTTTTGAAGTTTTCTCAGTATCGAATTGGCGGACTAATGACTGTCTCCGTAATTGAATCAGTGAGAATAAGAAGTCCAAGTTGATTATTTGTGTTAAAGTGAAACAAATCAGAGACCAACATATTTTATTTTTAGTGTAAACAATCTATACGATTATACACTAAAACTACTATACCCTGATTATTATAATCAATGTTATAAAAAACGAACCGAAATTGAAGAATATGCTTTTACTTTCAAATGTGACATCTAATCAGGACCGTGTTTGTTTACATTTTGAATTTCATTTGCAGAAAGGTCTGAGTGGTTTTTACTGTTTTAATTAAAGTTTTGGGGTATTGGGAGTAAGGTTTTGAGATCTGATGTGTTTTACTCAGCATTTGTGTATAAACTTTGAATAATAATGGAGACATGTTTATTTGCGTATATTTTCAGGTAGAGGCTTAACAATTTAATGTTTTTTATTGGTTGAATAAGCTTAATGCTAGTAAATGGTAATACTTAGCTTTCGTACTGCAGACACATTTTTAGATCAAACTATAGATGTCAGCTTTGCACAATAAATCTAATAGAATAAAGTTGTTTGAAGCCAGTATTCGACGGTTTTGTTGGCAAGTGGTTGGAATGTTGTTTGTCCACAAGTAAACCATTTAATGACCACAGGAACGTAAAATAGAATCACAAGTCACAACAAATTTCAAAAACGCTGATATTAACGTCAAAATGTGACATTTCGAGACGTATAACGATCGGGTGAGATAGTCGGAGATCGGAATAGCTCGGTAGCAGGAAAATCGAAAAACAGACATTGCGCACTAGTGCCAACATATTTTAAGGCGGGTAATTTAAATTTCCGTATCTATCTAATGTTATTGTTCAGTAAGTTCGGTTGGCAATAGCTGTGTTATGACGTGCAACTAAAGTTATAATAATCAGAGTATATATGCACGTGAAACTCGTAACATTAATAACTTGTCTTTTCCCAAAACTGGTACCATTTTGGGAAAAGACCACTGTTCTTATTCTCACCCATTCAATTCTTTTATTGTTTTTTGCCTCAGTTATTGTAAATCATTGCTTAGAGTTTAGCGATTACTTTATTCATCACCTTACTGGTTTTATGTAATTGTAATTGAAGTACTCAAGTTAATGCCAAACTTTATTGAATTGTGAATTTTTTAGGAGCCATTTTAGAATTTAAGTATTTTGTGATATATTTACCTTAATCCTTATTAATCAATTTATTTTTTGTTTGTTAAGCAGTATCGGAAGTACCTACAGCGTTACATTTTGTTATATGGATTATTATTGTAATATGGTTATATCAAATGTAATAAATGTAATAAGATTGAGTGCATTCTTACGTTACAATTTTTTTAAATCTACTTTTCCGTCGACCATGTATTAAGACCCTTTTTAATGGACGATAACGATTGTAAAATCGTTTATTAATTAGTTCCATTAATGCATGATTTTTCAATTGATTTACTAAATTTTCCAAAGTTTATCATAGGCAACCAATTACTCTCAGTATAGTTTTATCCTTCTTTATTTGTATTAAACAGACAGAAATAAACTTACATTTTTAGTTGATATCCACCATTACCGACAGAACTTATTGTCAAGGGCAAGGACAGTAAACAGTAAAGGATTGCTTAATCCCATAAGCGCAGTGTTGCCCCTATCGGCTCTAGCTGGTGACGATTTTTACGTCACCTTCAAGTCGGAGATCGCGCGTTTGCGTAATCTTTGATCATATTTAGCGTATTGTGCGCCCCAGACTTTACTGTGACGTCAGGATCCATTCGCCGCCGGAAACAAAATTGGCCAATCGAGCAATCCTTTATGGTTTACCGTCCTTGGGTGAAGGTCAAGGGTGCCTATGACTTCGTTTACTCTTCGAGCAAAAAGAATCAGGAGGTAGCAAATACCCCGTTTGTGCATTAAGCGACCGAGACGGAAGTCGCCATCTTTGTCCCCCACATTCGCCTACTGCGAAGTTAGTCGTAAAACAGTTTTGTTTATATTTGGTGGTATGTGAAGTTAGTTAAAAACCGCAAAGATTTGTTGTTTTTGTTTGTTTTGCTTTTCGGTCCGTTAAACATTAATTTTTGCAAACTTAAATTAGTTGAATTATTATTGACGAGTGGATTTGTGAATAGTGAGCAACAGCAGATTGATTAACGTTACTGATTTTCTGACAGTTTACGACCGCCATACTGAACGATTTTTGTCCCCCTCTTTGATTGCTATTGCTCCCTGCTATATTTTTTTATTCATTGGTTAATGTCATCCTTCGAGCAAAAAGAACAACCGAGACGGAAGTCGCCATCTTTGACCCCCACATTCGCCTACTGCGCAATTGAATGAAACTTCCGAAGTTAGTCGTAAAACAGTTTTGTTTATATTTGGTGGTATGTGAAGTTAGCTAAAAACCGCAAAGATTTATTGTTTTTGTTTGTTTTGCTTTTCGGTCCGTTAAACATTAATTTTTGCAAACTTAAATTAGTTGAATTATTATTGACGAGTGGATTTCTGAATAGTGGGCAACAGCAGATTGATTAACGTCACTGATTTTCTGACAGCTTCCGGCCGCCATACTGAACGATTTTTGTCCCTCTCTTTGATTGTTATTGCTCCTTCCAGTCCTTCCTGCTATATTTTTTTATTCATTGGTTTTGACATTAACGACATATATCTGTCACTGTGGAAAAATTCGATCAATCAATAATTTCCATCTTTTCCATAAGATAATAAAATGAGTAAACAAACAAATAATAAAATAGAAAACAACAGTAATATAGACAACTAACTACTCACAGTAGTAAGGAACTACATTATAGCATTTCTGGTAGTGATAACTTCAAAGGTAGGTAGTATTCAAGTTGTCCTGTGTTAATTAATAAATAAAACTTTAGATTTGTGGGTAAAATAGAGGGCTTTTCAGCTTTTGGGGAGGTTTTGGGTAACAGTTTCATTTCTCCAGCTTTTATTAACATATATGTTGTAATCCATGTTGGAATTGAGTTTTCACAGCACCTAAACCCATATTACATTCTGGAGCAAGTTACCTTTAACCTGAGGCAAGAAAACACAATCCTGACATTGACCTTTTTTCCTAAGATGCAGTCACAGCTCGCCGCCGCATTGTTAGGGCATAATACTAATGCCACCTCTACTCCTAGCCATTTAGATGATGATGAAAATAATAGTTTTCGTGAAGAAGACACTGAGGTGGAACAGGAAGAGTTTGATGAGGTTTTCTGTTTTTTCTTCTTAGTGTTACTCCTATCCTAGTCATCTATTATTGCAATACAAAAGTTCTTTTAGTAGGTTCTTCAAAAAGTAGCTTGTTTCAATGTTATTGCATGTTTGTACTGTAGAATGTACCTCTTAATTACTCTACATATAAATACATTCATAGGAAACTGAAAGTGAAACTCCTTCAGAGAATCATGCAGAAAATGGGAGTGAAAAACCAGCAGAAGTACGCCAAGTAGTTGGCAAAGATCCTAGTAACAGGACAGTTACTCTGCAGATGCTTTTGTCTGCAGGTATTTTAAAACCTGGTGCTGGAGCTATGACAATTGAGTATCTGGTAAGTGCAACAGTAATTATTTCATTTTTACTGAATCTAGTTTCAATTAATCAATTTGCTTACAACATGCTTATTATGAATGTATACAACAGACTCTGTAGGCAAATTGCCCCATAAAGAGTAGCAGAAGCCATATTCCCCTAGTTAGATAGGGGATTCAGAATGAGTTAAAATGAGACAGACATTGTAAAAACTCTAGTAAACACTGAGACCATAATAGGTCTCAGACCTGTTTTTTTTTCTTAAATAGTTTTAAATATAAATAATCACTTTGACAAACAAAAAATAATCAGGTCCTGTATTTAGATGTAGATTTTTCAAAAGTACAAATTTGATTTGTATGTAAACATTATTTTGTTTAGTAGAACTACTTGCTAGTTCTTATCTTTTTATTTGTATGACAAAAATCATACTCCCAAAACTAAACATATTTTTACTATTTTAATTTGGAATTTATTTCCTTAAATAGGGACAAAAATTTGTGGGTGATTTACTAGAAGATGGCAAAATACGTAGTCAAGAGACAGACATAGTATTTGCTTCTCCAAGTGCCTGGGCAATTGCTTGTAAACGATTTATCAACCCAGATAAAAAGTCAGGGTGTGGTTGGGCATCTGTAAAGTATAACGGCAAAAAACTGGACGCTTACAAAAACGTTTGGTATAAAAAAAAGAAGGAGGAAGAAAAAGAGTTGGAAAAACAATTGGAGAAAGAAGTGGCTGCTGCTAACAGTTTAAATTTGGAACAACTGTTGAAGACATCCACTGCAGTTCCATCTACATCTGCTACTACGTCTATGACAAATTCAGCCATGTTTCAAAGATTTGTTGTAAAGCATAATACCATAGCCAACAGAACCCTCACACAGTGAGTTAGGTGATTAAAAAAAATTGCTTAAGTGTATTTGAGTTGTATTTTAGTGATGCAAACACTATGATTGAGTGTGTTCCATTTTCTAATCTGGGCAAAATCCAACCCTTCCTAGTGTCCTTACACACTAATGCAGCTTTGTTAATGGATTTCCATTGCCACTTGACCAAATCAGAAGTGTCAGGATATTTAGCTGGACACTGGGAAGTGAACTCACACAGTAAGATTTGTTGAAACTAGATTAGTTTATATATAACAAATTAGACAATTTTTAGACCTACAAATTACCCACGCATTTCCTTGTCGGAATACAAAGGCAGACCGGGCTAACGCGCCGCAGGTAGAGGGAGAAATTGCCAAAGCTATTGAGAGGGAAAAATTAACTTTAGTTGGGTGGTATCACTCCCACCCTTTTGCTGCTGCAGCCCCTACTTTGAGAGATGTGGATGCTCAACTGGAGTATCAAATTAAAATGAGAGGCACTCACGATAACAGTTACACTCCTTGTGTTGGCATTATTATTTGTAAGTAACTTTCTTTTTATTTGTTTATTCTTATTTTTGCATTCTCTAGCTCCATACAATTATGAAAATGTCAGCTTGGAGTCGTCGATAATGGCTTATTGGGTTATCCCTCCTCCTGAGTCCAAACCTAACGAGTATGGACGTCCAATGCTCATGTCTTACAGTGTGGTTCAAGAGTCTGCACTCTACCCCCCAGTTAAAACTGAAATGATCAAATGTGTGGAATATTACCGCAAAGAAGCAGATTTCATCAATTTCAGTGACAAGTTAATGGGATCAAACACTTACTATATCGAAAAACTGAAGGGAAGTTTGATTTCCAAATTTCCTAGAGACGAAAGTGAAGCAGATGTTTGGAAATTTATTAAAAACAGTCTGGATTGCAACGTGGAGGAAAGAGAACCCTTATTGTCAGCGTCGGCGGCTGCTAAATCTGCACACATGCTTCCTTCCTTAACTCCTGGCAGCATGGGAATGTTATCTTCTGATATATCTAGTTTACTGTTCAATGCTGGCAAATACTCATCCCCTAGCAGTTTGTTGGGTTTGCCTGATCCAATGGCTCACAGCACTTTAGCAGCCAATAACATGTTCTTGCAGACGAATTTATTCAAAATGCAAGAGTTGCTAAAGCCGTTTTCTCCTAGCAGCAGTCCAACATCCAGCACAAAATCGTCCAAATCCGATCACAAAGCTCATACTTCAAAAGCTGCAAAAGAATCTCCCCTTTCTAAACAACCAGATTTCAATGCTGACTTAATGCATTTCAAGGATAAAATGAATTTCTTACAGCCTGAATTGGGAAGTAAAATGTCTGGGAAAGACTTCTCTGCCGAGTACCTGGCTAATATAGCAAAGTCCAGCAAGTCCGACTTTTACATGCCCAATTTGAGTATTACAAAAAGTAGCCCAAACACAAGCGCGGCTTCTAATTTAAGCGACTATTGCATGAATCCACCAAATGACGACGAAAAACCAGCTAAAATACCTAAAATGGAGTATGCTAGCAATACTTTGGACTTAAGCTATCCCAGAGCTAGTGCTAGCACGGCATCGGACACAGTCAGCGAAGCTCCGACTGACTTAAGCATGCCTGAAACTGGCGCTAGTGAAACTCCGGAAATGGAAGGACCGTTGAATCTTGCTGGTGATTAACTGAATTGTGATAAAATGATTGCATTAATTGTATTAAAAATAACAAGAAATGCTTATTTATTAAAGTAGATTTAAAGTTACAAGTTAAGTATTGAGTCATAGCTTAGCTTTGAGATTTTTTTTCAGCAGAATTTTCTGTGTAAATGTTTCAGTGTGTTCCCAATACATATTTTAACACCCTGAATGGAGAGTTTCCTAATATTATTTATAAGTGAGGTTCTATTGGTTTTTTGTGCTGTGAGTAGAGTTGGATGGAATAACTTTTTTGATTGACTTATATAAGGACATACATTCACAGCACAATCAATTAGTTCATTAACTATTATTCAGTCGATCATAATTTTATAAAGTGGTCTATGGGAAAAAAAAAGTTTGTGAACCTCTGATGTGTATAATGTAAAGACTGACTTTTTTTGAAGATTCTTAGTTTTCGTTTATTTTTGTATTAGTTTTTAATTTTGTTCTATTAAAATTGCTGTAATACATAACGGTGTTTTACTTTCTTAACCACCTAGCAAAGATTTTGTACAGAATCTATTTTCACTTTTTATTCCCACGGTAATATCGTTTGATTATTTCCTTCATTGTACCAGCAGCCAATCAAATTCCGAGAACCTTTCTAGTTCCACCAATGGAAACCGTTTTATACTGATTAAATCCCTGGCTGCTAAAATTTACCTTTTTTGAAGAAAATTTGATATTAAACGAAACGGGATTTAGCCACTTATAAAATTTAAGTTATCTTCTTCAATATCAACAATTAACAAATCACTGTAACGTAGTTTTCATTAAATAATTACATAAATTAAAATATTTTGACGTATGATTGTCAATTTGAAATGTAAACAAAAATATACATGGCTGAACGAAAATCTGTAGTGAGCCGGGGCGGTCTCCATAGTAACGCCACTATTTGTAATACAAACATTCAAAACAGTTTGTGAAAAATTCCGCGATTTAAAAAGTCACGCTTTGGAAATTCTAATATTGTGGAAATTGATCAAGAAATTGAAAACTGTACTCCCAGGACTACAAAGAGGACACATATATCCATTTGGAATCAGTTTAGTGCCTTTTATGAAGAAAAAGGGTATGTTTTAAATGAAACAACTTCAGTTGAAAACCTTGCAAACATTTTGAAAGACTATGCGTTTAATATGAAAAAAGTTGATGGAACAGTTTATAAAGAAGGAGTTATCAAAACAATGTGGAATATAACGGCCAAGCAGTTACAACAGCTTTATTTTGACAATTATAACATAGTATTTGATTCCTTTAAAGACGTAATGTTTCGACAAGCAAGAAATGCTCGAGATACAAAGCGAAAATTATTACAAGATCCTACTAAAAAAAAGCAAAGTTCTAAAGCTTTCACCCCAATTGTTTGATGAAGATACCCCGGCTGGTTTACAAAAGAAGTTCTATCAAATTGCTGCTGTAGAACTGGCATGGCGAGGCGGAGAAGCTGTTAATTGCTTAGTTGACTATTTTCAAACTGAATTGGACAACAGGTAAAGAATTTAAATCAATACAATAATAAGCTAACTGTAAAGTATTTTTTGGCTCTTAGGAAGAATTGAATACAATCCAGTTTTTTCGAAAACAAATCAAGGTGGAGCTAAAAAACTGGCCGAAAGTAAATGGTTGGTGCAAAATACTATAAATAAAAACATCTGCCCTGTCAGACTTTTTAATAAACTAATCGCTAAGAGAACAAGCGCCATAACTACAAATAGATTATTTCTAAGTTGCAACCGATTTTGGACCAAGAACAGCAACAAACCATGGTACAAAAATAGACCTTTAGGTAGAAATGAAATTTCAAAGTGGACAAAAAAGTTGGTTTAGACACAAAAAGAATAAAAATATCAAATCACTCTAATCGAGCAACTGCAGTAAGCAATCTTTCTTTCCACGGTGTTGAAGAACAAGAATTAATAAAGATAACGGGTCACTCTAATGCAAGTTCTATAAAACCATATTTGCAGCTAAATCCCGACCATCATTTAAAAATTATTGAGAAAATGAGAAACATTCATTCTGAACAGATTCTTGCCAGCAGTAGTACTCTAGCTCCCTCAGCCACAACAACTATAACTTCAAATTCAGCAGCTGCAACCACCTTAAGCAATGAAAATCTACCACCACGTGAAGTGAAGCAAGAAAGTAAAGACTCTACATACTCTGTAATTTATCAAAATTGCAATTTCTTTACTAATTGTTCAAACTTTAGGCCTGCTTAAATGTTAATGTAAAAAAATCAACATTTAATATTATTATTACGTTTGTGATGTTTAGTTTAATTAGTAGTTTTGTGTTGTTAAGTACTCGTAGTAGGTGTTCTTTTGTTAATAAAGCAAAGTTGAAAAATGTGTGTTTTCAGGAAATAATCTTGACATATACCCCTCGGCGTTCACGTTTTATCACGTAAAATGTGCATTGGTAGGTTTTTTGCAAAATTTTTCTTTTAGGCAAATGGTTTCGACTAAATAATTCTTTAGAAAAAATCCATAGTTTCAATCATTTTCCAAGTAAAATTTTGCAAAAAAATCACCTATGCACAGTTTACCCGATAAAACTTGAACGTCTCGGGATATAACCTATGATAATTCCTCCTCCTAGTTTCATCCTGTGACCTGTAAGGGAAATTAATTAATACACAATATATTTCACTTGCAATTTTTATTAGTTATTAAAAACACATAATGCACATTTGATTAAATAAATAAAAGGTGTTCGACAAAGTAATCAAATTGAAGTAAGTTATGAAATTGAAACTGTAATTTGTGTTTCTGGTTTATTCAATCACAACCCGCTTTAATTGCGATCATTAACGAACACCGGTATAAGTAACATGGGATTCCTAAATATATACACTCGACTAGAAAACGTTTGCTCTTATCAAATTATAATGGTGCAATTATTCATACTCATATATATACACAATTGTAAAAAATATTCATCCGCTATAATAGTTATACTGACACAACAGTCAACTTATATTGCATGAGAGTTCCTTTGACAAAGCTAGCACTCTCCAGTCTACAAATCAATTTTAAAATTATTCCGAGTGAAGTAACCAACGCTTGATACAAACTCGTATTAATTATTATATTCTATCCTCAATCGCTGTTCGATTTTAGGAAATACACACGGCAACGGCACTAATTAAGACAAATCCCTGACCACGTAAGTGCGAAGCACTTTAAACTGCTAAGCTTCTACATGACAAGAGTACATAAGTAAATTAAACTGATTTTTCAAGCCTAAATTTAAGAAAAACCACCCACACTTGGTAGTTTTAAAGAGTCATAATATAATTTGCGACTTAGCATTAACGATCTACGATTTCTTAAGTTACGAGTAACGTTTGATTTGTGACATGTCACAGTCAACCATTAAATTACGGTAATAAGTGGATATTAAAACATTTGCGTAGCAATTTTATTGCATTAAGTACCTCCAAGCAGAATATGTTATTAGTTTGTAGGCGTTTACAAATACAAGTTGAATCGTCTCTGAAACTATTATCGGAGGTGGAACGTAATTATTATTGCTATTTGGACATTTTATCGACAGGAACGTAAACCTCATGTTTGTTTTATCAGTTTTCGCACACAACGTTAAGTACTAAAAATCAATTTCAAGTAATCTGTGTACAACTACTCAAGGTTTATACGTCATGAAGTCTTCTATCTAATATATTTATTCGAGTATTAAGGGGCAATAAAGCCAAACTTTTTGTGCTAAAATTTATAGTAGAGTATATATAACTATTTCAGATCACAAAACATTTAAAATATTTAATTATCAATTCATCTAAGTGATACCGGCATCACTGAATATCATCCAGTAATGACGTAACCACCTGGAGTATTCGAACACTTTGTACTTACTAATTATTCAAGATAATAGAAATATTTTATACTTCTGTAGATTTAGGAGTAAGAGTATTGCCGCTAGTATATCGTTTGTTGAACAAACTACCTAAAAAGCCTTGATGAGGTACTCCTCCTGGTTTAGTCTGTTTCCCTGCCAGTTTTTCCGCTCTGGAGCAGCTGCTGGCCGACGTTGATTGAAACGACACCGACATGCCACTGTCTAATGATCCGACGCTTCCGCGTCTTTGAGCTTTATCTCCTGCAACTAAATTTAAGTTAGGACATCGACAAGCGCACTCTTACAATGCATTAAACCTACATTGCTCGTGTATATCCAATAAGGAATTGCTCAAAGCCGATCGTTTAATTTGAGATTCGTGAGCAACGTCATCGGAACAGCTTTCGGATTGTCCTAACGTTTGGTTTTGTGAACAAGGACATTGATGGCAAGGGTATACCTCTACATCTGCAACACCACTATCTCTATTTTCCGTTCCTAGAACACATGCGTAGGATAAGTAAGTTTAAACTATTGGCCTAATTAGGTTATATAATTTCCTTTATGTGGATGGTTTGTTGATATGTGATAAAGATAAAAATTTTAAACCAAATCAGTTACAATGTTACCAAGCTTTTAAACATATATTTTGCGTCAACATGGATAACATTCATAATTAAATTTGCCTTGTTATTCTGTCAGTTTTTGTTGTAACATTTTTGGAAAAATAAAAAAATTTAAAGTGCTTTCTCTTGTGCTTATTTTACCTAATTTCAGGTCTTTTGACATAATTGTGCCCTTTGCTGTGCATTGGAACCTTTCTGGAGCAAATTAAAAAATTGACAATTTTAACAAAAATGGCATTTTTTCAATTTTTGAAAGGTGCTCATGCTTTTCCCTTCTAGAGAAAAATAAGAAAACTGACTATTAATATGTTACGGATAAAATAAAAAAATATACCAAACTAGTGAATCAACAAAGATTATTCTTCCCACCACCCTACATAAAATTAAACAATTTTGAGACATGCATTTAAAATGATGTGTTGTTGAAGGTATAACAAAGAACAAAACTTACCAGATCTATTTCCTCTATTTGACTTTTGTCTTTCTAATTCAGCCTCAATTCGTAAATTCTCCATTTCATCCATTTCACTGACAGCCTCCTTCAAGTCTTCAGCAAATTTACATCTATCATGCTCGTTGCGAGCGTTAAAAGTAACTAACACCTTCTGATCGACCCTCTGACTAAGTTTGATACCATAGGAATAATCTGAAATACCCATAAACAGGTTAGGAGTTTCAAAAAAAGAGTTTAAATCTGTCAGACTTACGTGGGACTTCAAATAATGTGACAACCATTCCACACAATGGGTAACTATTTCTAAATGTATAAGTAATTGAAGATTTCTTTTTGCTCAGGATTTTTGTAATCACTAATAGGTCGTTGAACAAAAAGACTTCTCTTTGGTGAACGCCAGGTCTTTCTTTCTTATTTATATCCGGTATTTCGTACAGTCTACAGTAACAGACCAATCTGCGGTGTGGAAGCGCCATATTGGGTTTCTTTCCAACGATGGTAGCTTGAACTTTCATCACTTGTGTCACGTGATCTGAACCCGGTTTGAACTCGTTGGCTTTGACTCTTTCATAAATTCCGTTCAAAATATCACTATCAATATCACCACAATCGTCGATACCTCGAAGATTCTTTATGAAGTCGTCTACTTTCATTCGTCTCTCGGGTTTGATGTTGGGCGTGTGTAAATCGGTGTTTAACATTATTATAGCAAATGCCAAAACGAAAATCTATACCAAAATTTACAAATTTAATGGAAGTGAAAACAAAAAGAAAACAACTTACAGTATCTGGAGAACGC
This sequence comes from Ips typographus, assembly GCF_016097725.1. Lineage (NCBI taxonomy): Eukaryota > Metazoa > Arthropoda > Insecta > Coleoptera > Curculionidae > Ips > Ips typographus. Next base: position 6,837,091 of record NC_138437.1, on the reverse strand, counting down.
AATCTAGCCACGACATCGATGTTGCATTGACAGTAACGCTGAGAAAACACTTCCATCAAACGCTCGATCTTCTGAGCTTCACCAGGCATCCGGAAATGCTGCTGGAACTTCCTCAATGCTACGTCAACCTGCATCCCGGACAAATCGAGTTCAGAGGCAAAACACTCCAACACCGCCATACAAAATGGATTCTGCAGGTTGCCCAAATATTCTCCAATCATTTGTTTACTTAAGCCTTTTCGAGATATTAAGAATCGAGCCACACCTATAACAATACCACTAATTGAAGAAAAAGCTCCTTTTGGATGTTTGATTTGTAATCGGTACTAGAACAATGTTTTTAATTCCCTAAAATAATATTTTCAAAATACTGTTGCAATTCCAGCATTGTAACTAAGTGAAAATAAAAAAAATTGTTCACCGTTTGTCCATGAAAAATTAAAAACAAAAATTGTCAAAAAATTTAAAGAGAGAGAACATTTCAATTTATTTAGAGAAAAATTTTGAATTTTTAAAATAAACTTTCACTGATTAAATTCCTTCAGGTTAATGATACAAAAATGACGTAAAGTGTCATTTAAGGATGGCATGCACTGCAAAATTGACATAATTTCCAGCTCATCCTCAAAACTGTGACAGTTGGGGCAAAATGGATGTCAGAGTGATACAGGGTGTCTCAGATTAGCGGCTGAGTACAGAATGTCCCAAAAAAGGAAAAATAATTTTTAGTTTCCATGAATAAATATCACAAAAACTGCGTAAAAAGACTTTGACGCCCTCTAGCGGTCAAACTATCACACCAATAACCTTTTTTGAATACACCGTTGAAAAGCCTTTGGTCTGCACTATATTTTATCTTAGTGGCCTTTTGTCGTAAGTGTTCAAATAACTGAATTATTTTAGGTTAAATCACTGAAAGTTTGTGCAGCTTGATCTTGACTGAAACGGTGCAACAAATTAACTCAAATGAGCATATTTTTGGAAAGCTTAGGACCTGAGCTATCTTTTCACTTCAATCATATTTTTGGTCGTCAACTGTCAAATAAGCAAGTTATGGAAAGTTTTTGAAAGAAGTGCGGGACAATTTCGTTTAAATTATGAATTTAATTTAATAATAAAAGAAAAAATAATTTTTAATTTTTTTCATGGATCTCAAATCTCAAAAATAGGTGTTAAAGAGGAAAGTGTCAAATACAGTTCATACTGTATTTACGTTTAAGTAACTCAGAGTTTCAAGACCTACAAAATGGTATATTAATCATCACTACAAAGTACTTTCATACTAATCACTACCAATCTGGCAAATATGGGTTTATAAACAACATTTATATGTCAAGTAATGAACACTGTTTAATTTAAAAAAAACGTTGAAATAACATGACCACAGTTATTCCTGTTAACAGGCAGTTTGTCCAAGGTTACCAGTTTTCGGCAAAATTTACGTTAACAAGTTAGACTCTGTACTAACTGATTTAACCTTGAAGGTTCAACCAGACACTTATTTTATCAACAACAGCATATGAATGCGTTTTGACGCAAATAATACCTCAATAAGCATTGAAAGTCATTAAATAAGCAAATCATTGTTCTTTTTACTTGAAATTATAAATCCAACACCTAACGAGATAAAATTTGAAGTGTTTATTGTACTTACCTTGAGGTGAATTTTCGAGAAAACCCCTTCTAATCAAATATGCAATGCCTTTCTCGGGTTTCTTGTTGAATAAGTTAAGCCCAACCCGGTACTGACGTTTCCGTATGGTTTCCGATATTTTGTAGCTTTGCGGACCTTGTGCATCTGGGGTTCTCTCGACTAAAGTGTACGTGGAAGAGCTGGCATTGGACACGTTGCCCAAACTGTTCTCTAAAGCTGGTTCTGCATATTCGGAAGTGTGATTTCCTTTCCGTTTCCAGATCGGCGAACCGGGAAATTCGCATTGGATTCTCTCAGTTGATATACTACTGTCGCTACCTTCAAAAAGAAAACAGATCATGCAGAGCTTGTAGGAGTGGTACACAATTTTGACTCACCTGAACTCTGAACACTAGATAGAGAACCATTCTCTGCAGTCTTTGACAAGCCGTTTGACTTATGTCTACCTTGTTCAATAGAACGAGAAGTGATGCTAGAAGTTCTCTTTGGTACTTCTGGCGGAACTTTTCGGCTGCTACTGCTTAAACTGCTGCGCGTGCGCACATACCCGTTGGACGAAGTAGCCGGAGTACTGCAGGAACTAGGACTACCAGTGACCTGAGATCCTAGTGACTCAGACTTAATATCAGCTGGAGAATAATAATGCTGCAGAGAGGAAGATGAAGTATAATTTTCCCAGCATCCAATAGGAGTACCAGACTGGCTTCTGGGGATTGACATGTTATCAATATGTCGCCTTTCGCGTAATGACATGGATCTAACGGGAAGAATACGGCTATTATTATAGTCATGTCCCTCAAAACTGGTTCGCATATACTCGGAGCATTGCTGATCCGAAGAGTCTGATACGCATTTATTTTCTTCGTTCGGTTGAGGTAGTCTACGACTGATTCGTTTTTCTGCTTTGGCCATAGCGGTGATAGCTGCAAATTTTTTAAGCAATGTGTAACGCCTGAACGCCCTCTGTATGGTAAGAGCTGCATTTCGTGCTTTAACACCGCCATATTTTCTCTCCAAAACTTCGATTTGTTTGTCTAAAATGTCTTGAGACAGTTCGTATCTGAAAATAAAAACAATGCTTTTTGTTTCGTAAACTTAATGACTTTCCGGTTTATTTACAGAACAGAACAAAAAAAACACTTTCAACTCTAATTAAATCCTCTCACTAAATAAAAGCAACGTTAAAGGAATATTTCAATTATTAATTGTCGCTATAATTTACTCTACATAATTAGAGCTATTAATGATTAAATAACCAAAGTACTTTCACCTGTTCGATACACAAGTTAATCAAATATGATAAGCAATATTAGTGAAGCAAAATTTTCGATAATCAAAGTAATGCAATTAAAATTAGCCAGCGTAAACAACCGATTAATTGTATCCAATATGCAGGTACTTTCCAGCCTAAGTGAAACTAAATTAAGTTTCTCTTTAGAGGCTTAATTAACTGATAGCGAAGCGCAAATACCATACTCAAACTGTTTTTCACTTCACGATTTATATTGTACATTTTTAGAAACCTAAAATGACGTATACGTGTAAAAATATACTTACGTCGTTTGAACCCTGGAACGTTTTAGAACATCACCATTTCTCAGAGATCCTTTCTTATGTAAAGTCTGAACCGATATATTATAGCCAGGATTATTCGGCGATGATCTGCAATACACTTGACTTGGTGCTGGATTGGAGTAGTTTTGATTCTGGACGAAACTGGGAGCTTGGATGTACGTCTGCTCTTGGATATGATCGGAAGAGCCCAGAGAATTGGCCACTTGCGATCTTTCTATTTTTGGCGGAAAGCTGAAACAACAACACCACTTAGACAGAGGCACGCACATTATTACTAATGAGACTGGGACCGATTTGTCCAGCTAAAGGTAGTAAGCCAGTCGCTAATTTGCTGATTTTGCTTTAAATTTTCAATGGAATAAACTTCCTATGTTATGATTAATACTGTTTATAAGGTGGTATTGAACTTATCAGTTACCAATAAAGAATTTAAAACTTGTTGGATTGTTCCAGCTGACTTATCAAATTCCCATTGTTACTTTAGATGACTGAAGTGAAGTTATTTTAACAATTAAGGTATGTTTAATGCTGCTGTTTAGTTATGAATGTATTCACCTTATTACTAACAAAATGATTTTAAATTAATCATACCAACATATAACAATAATAAAGTTATTTTAATAGCTTTAATACGGGCTGAATACTGTATGTACAGGTTGTTTTGTATGACAGTTATTATGAAACCTGTAAAGCAGTTTTACAACTTAGTCACACCGAATTTTATTTCAGTAAATTCTATATAATTAACAATCACTAAACATCAATGTATATTTTTCATTGTTTGTTTAATGTTACTTCCCTATTTTAATTAAGACAGCTTTACTTAATCAAGGTCTTAATGCAATACAAATTTCCTCACATTCAAAATTGTTCAGCTTAACCCCGATTTCGCTAACCTTGCATTCTTAAATTCTCATCATACAGGGTGAATTTTGTGGTTTTTTATTACCATACAAAGGACAAATATATGATAATTTTCAGACCAAATTTTGAATTTCAGGTTAAATATCTCTGAGAGTTTTATGGTTGGCCAAAAAATAACTTCCTACATAAACTATGGTCTAAACATAGGTGTTGGCAAGAACCAGCATTATTTATATACTCAGTTGTTAGTTTAACATCAATACAACCTGTTGTTACAGCTTCCAAAATCTCTGTTCAATAACATATGGTTATTCATTTAAAAACTTCCGTTTACTTAAGCCACCCCTCATCATTTTTCCACATTATTAGTGTATACAGAGTTTTTATTTTTGACCTTACCAACCTTGTAAATTGCTGGGCGTTAACGATATTAGAATATTCATATGGGATATTTGTGTACATGGTTGGGTTAAGGTCAGAGCAGAATATATCAAGCCCAGAAATATTTCCACAGAACTTTTCTATAAATAATACAAGTGTCAATGTACATATACTCAAAATATTTGTAATTAACAGTGTACATTGACTTTGAAATTTTGTATAGGTGAATGTACACAAAACACCTAAAACTAGACTAAAGTGGTTACCGATACAACTGAAATGGACATAATTTACAAAACGACCATTGAACCCGGATATTGAACAACTTAATGAAGTTACCCAACAATTCATAGAACGACTTCCTACCCAAGTCGCGCGAAACACTTCAGCAAATATTAAAATATATCGGACTAGTTCGATAACATCATGAAGCAACAGCATGCAATTGGTTTGACAAAACCAACAGCTCAATGCCACAAACCACATAAAATATTAATTTACCTAATGAACAAAACAAAGCAATATCCGCGCTTTTTAGGTAAGGTTATTTTCAATGTATTTATTTCTCCACACAAGTGTTTCTAGTTTAAAGATTAAATTAGGTCAATTTTTAATTTTTAAAACGCAATCAGATTCATGGTACTATTTCAATCAGAAAGTGTATATTTTCCTCAAATTTGTAATTTACAATATTAAACTTAAATTGGACTGATGTGTGGCTGCTGTATAAACAATTACGTAAGGTTATTTCAAATAGTCGTTTTTATTACACATGCGACCTCGATTTTAATGCATTTTGTTGCTATACAGCATCTGCATAAGAAAAAATTTAAACATCTTTTTATTTCAATCTATACCAGAACTACTAATTACGACCTTATACTATTTTATTCACCTTGCATCATAGCCAAGTTTATCTGTACTAATCACAATTACTAAATTGATTGTATGGCAGTAAAAGCTGTTTTAACACATACGTTTCTAAAACGTGCCAAATCAATTAAAACAATATAAACATTCGAGGTACAATCAAAATTCAATTATCAAGGTTGTCTATAAATAACGACTTTGAAAAAAAATTGGCAATTAACACTACAATCACAAAAAAACTTACGGAACTCCCACTAAAAATCCAGAGATACAGATTATCATCTTAGTGAACAATAACACATACACCAAAACACAAGGTTCAAAACATGAACCTGAAAGAATTCTAGTGATCCCTAAGGAAGCAGCTGCCAAACTGAGGACCCAGAACCCAAAATCAAGAAGGTAAATGGTACTAAATCACAGGTAGTGAGTGAAAAGAAAACGACGGAATACAGATAAGGTAGAGCAGCTGTTCGGTTTGACAGGGACGAAAATTGTATATACTGGCCTTGCTGGGATATAACGCCAACCATCAGGTATGCATCTTTCAATATTGGGTTTCTTTTTATATCGGGTGAATTCGATTTCAAAAGATGAATTGACCCTAACTCATCGATCGTTAAACATTAATTCCACAGCATAAAGTGATTAATTTAATAGCACAAATTAAGATTTAAATGCAGGCAAAAAATATTATTAAGGATATAAATTCATGCTAAAGCAAAGCGTATAAAAAGTGTTCCATCCTGTATAAGGTAAGATATACTTTATAACAACATCTGAGGGCTACACACTTCTGCCACATGCCGTCGAGATGTTGGGAACCACCTGCCTTCATTTCCCTTTCCCCTTCACAAGATTTCAGCCTATGTGTCCATTAAATTTCGTCGCACTGAAATCTTGATACAAATTTAATTGATTCAAGCAAATTGATAATCGGATTATTTACACAATAAAAATAACAGGAAGTAAATCGTAATTGATTAATTACACTATCTACAATTATTCTCGATTTTTGCTGCACTAGCTTTAATCAGAAATCCAATAGAGATTCTTTTAGCGGAATTAGACATAGTTAACCTACTGAAGCGCCTCTGGTGATATAAAAGCTCCTACTGTAATATCCGGGCATTGTGCTCTGTGAATTGTAAAGTAGGGTATACGTACGAATTTGGTTGAAAACAAAATTTTTCCTGTTATGTAAAACATAGCAAAAAATCTGACAATAAAACATTTAAATCACGTTACACTACTTTTGGAAGCAAGCTGTCAAAACTATGTTAAACTGTACAAACAACTTCATTCACCAAGTCATTAAGATAACCATTTTGTTTCACACAGATCATTACTGTTTCCTTTGGTTGTTATTGTAAAATTGAAATAAGGTATGATTAACTACTGTTTATAAGTCTATTAATTATCGTTATTTCTGTTAATATTCGCAAAATTTTATGAGTAATGGCAATGGAAATGTTGTAAACTTTTTTACCTCTGATTACTATTTTCGTGTAAAACAAATGTGTATGCGATTGACCCACTATTTACGAGACACTATTTGTTTTAATGTAACATAAATGTAGTAATACTTGCAACCAAAAACTCAATGTTATTCTTCGTATTGGTTTCTTTAAACATATCCATGTAGGGACTACTATAATGTAGTAACGTAATTCCCACAATTGTCTCTACAAACCATTTTCAGCACAGAAATGTAAAAAGCCAAATCCATAAGCGAAATGTGTACTTAGTAACTGTTACAATGATAATGGTAATGAATGTATGTAGGGCAAACACGGAATGCTAATTTAGAGTCAATGGTTTGTGAAAATGACAGTACCTACAACTTTCTATCCATACGGTATCGAAACTAAATACAAAGTTAAAGTGGACAGGATTGTAAATGGATCATTAAATGATTAAAAATTGTTAAATAAACAAGAAACTAGGTTAATTCTGAAAATACCTATTAATTGTCCTTATATTGCAGGTCAGTTCATATTTAGCTAAATTCATTATTAAAGCGACTGTTAATGCGTCATGTTCGCTTAACACCAATGTAATGGTGAACTCACATGACATGGTGATTATTTATGCAAATATTAGGAGTTACTGGTAAAGTCTCAGACAGCATTAAGTTAGCAAAAATATAAATTTATTTCCACCCACTATCGATTACCATTCATTAAATAATATCGGTACATCTCAGCGCCAAAAAAATAACAGTTATCAATTATCACATTCTTTGTTCAGGGTTAATAAGCACATATTAATATGACCTTATTTTTACAGCCAGGTCAATAAAGACAACTGTATTATGACCGTCTGAAAACAAATATAATAACAATAAGAGGTCAAGAAAATCAGGGATAATAAAAAGCCGATTAGTCACCATTGAATGGATTTGAATGCTAAGCATAATTGATCAAGACTTATAGCGGAAGCTATCAAAGGAAATGTCGTTACTGTGCTTCGTTTTAAGTACTCGTGCTTAATAACAAATATCCTGAAAATAACTAAAATATACGATTTAATTAAATATATAGTTTATAAAAAAATCTAGTTAATAGTGGCCAGCAGTACAGAGAACAGTTACTTATTAATGTTCGCTAATAACAAAACTTAATCTTTCATGAAAGGCTGCGCATTATGTTTTCTTCTGGTTTGCTACACATTTCGCTCTACTAATCATTTAAATAATGTAATAAGCAAGAAAATTTTTAACGCGTACGATACACTTAAAGAAACCTGTTCCAAACAGCCTGGCTTAATATTTAAATAGAACGCGAATTAAACGATAATGTAAAATTCAGTTTTCAGTACCACCCAACTGAAATTTTATGTTGCCATATGCAAGTACCGAAATTTGATTGAAACTAAATCGATTGGGTATGCATGTATTGCGTGTTTTAAATTGATATTGCATGAAAAAGCTCTACTTTAAAACTAACTGAATGTGTTAAGTAAGTTTGTAATAATTCTGTGATTAAAGCTGGAACAAAAAAGTTTATTAAACAGATTTACAAAATGATGTCAAAATTGACTGATGTAATTTTAATATACAGGTGTGGTAAATCCAAAACCGACCATAGGAAAACCACGTAACGGACAGAGAAACGTACATTATTCCATGCGCGGGACTAAGACAGAAAACGAAAAATAATCAAGTAGGCCATATTTTCAGCGCGCTGTTGCCAAACGCCAAGTATCACTCAAATACCGTCGACAAAATAACGCGAGGATCATAAATCTAACACAAAAATGTTTTATAAAATACTAATATGGAAATGTGGAAGTCAATCTTTTCTAAACTATTTACTACAGATGTTCAATGGGTTCAACATCCTCTGGAACAATCATCGTGATTGATTAGGCACTTTTGAGAAATCAAAGGGATTTCTTTATGACCCATAACTGGGAAATTAATAAAAAGTCTTGGAGAAAGCAATATAAATGAGTTAAAAGGTAAACAGCAAATCCGTAAATAATCAATTAGCTTCGGAATTGTCACAAAAACTAAGAAAAACCAAAAATGGTATTAAATGAAAGCGACTGTAAACGTCTCCTTCCTGTATGCGCCTAGAAAGTAATAAATCTCGTTGACGAATCATGGAGTGTAATGTTAACACGGTAAAGAAAATAGAAAGGCAATTACTACCAATGATTGCAATACTATCAAGCTCAAAAAATGTAATTGTTTAGGTTAAACCAGAAAGTAAGATTGCAGAATAGTTCAAGAAGTGAACCTTAAGGGTGAAAATGCACTTTGCACTAACCTGACAACAGTAACGTGTTTTCTAAAGGGTGGTAAGGTGTGACAAACATCCGACACAGTAACCAAACGGCTGATATGTTGTCTTCTTGTGGTGCAGACGACCCGGATACGTTCTTGTCTAAACCCTGATCTTCTTACACGCACAACTGTACGATCACAAACATCATTTAAAGATGTAATCGTCGATTCATTTTTAGATGGGCTTAATTGCCTGTTTCGCATATCCCTTTGCAAATAATTATTGCTGTAAATGCCATCTCTTGCAGACAAGTTTGACGAAGTTGTCGTCAGTTGACTACGCATTATACTTCTGTTCTTAACTTGGTAGCGATACTACATTCTGTTTCAAGAACTAAATTGGAATCTGGTTGTTACCCTTTAAAGTTCCAGAAAATATTAGGTAAATAGTAGATGAAATTAACTGATCCATATGCCAAATCCTACACATATACAGGGTTCTGTTTCACGTCGTCACTTAGTTGTTTATTGAAGCAAGATCCTAGTGGTAAGGTTTAAAAATAACTGAATTTTTGGGAGTCGTTTCATGTTCATATTAAGTTTTTAACATAAATCCACTTTAATTACCTTCATATTTATTTACTTTTATTTTTATAGAAACAAAGCCAAGACTTCAATAGTGCTTAGGATATTGAAGTCTAGCTCTTAGGATTAGACTACACTGTAGAACAAAAGTTACGTGACTCATTGTCTCATCACTTACAGCTAAAAAAAAACATTTTGCAAAAAATATGTGTGAAAATTATTAGAGAGAACGGACTTGTCCATACAAAGATCTACGTCGAAAGCTGGCTAAACAGATAAGGTAAACACATGTGTTTCAAGTATTAATTGTAAATGTTTAAAATTACAGTAAACATGTGAGTGACGCCAATAACAGTTTATTGATAAAAAAAATATTCACTAGAGAAAAGTCAAATGTAATGCAGTTACAGTATTAAAATTCTTAAATATAAACAACAAAAGTATATGCAACCATCTTTTATTTCTTGTACATCCTCTTCCATGTACTAATGCGCATTTCAACATATTACAATATCACCCACATGTATACCTGATTTCAAAACATTTCTGGGTGTTAATAGCTCTGCCAAACGAAACCACGCAAAAATGACTAAAATTTTAGATGTTAGTATATTGGAGATAACAGAAATGTAACCCCTTACAAAGCATTTACTTGAGATAGTGCCACACTAATAATTGATTGAAAGAAAGTTGTTTTAATTACTTAATTTATAACCAGATTTGGAGCAAATAGAAGAAAGATACCTCTCCTATAATTACAATTCAGTTTATACAAATTTTTAATATGGAAATTGATAGCCTTTGTATGGAAAACAGTTGTCAATCAAAATAATTTTATTAAAGCTGGGAAATAATAATAAATTCCATTATCAATCTGTTTAACAATATACTTGACAAACAAAGCTTTATAACCATCTTTCTCAATTTCAGGAAATGACACAGTTAAGTATGTTGCAGTCTATTTATAACCAATACCTGTCAGGAATAAAAATGTATGATGCAAGGTTAATAACCTTGCGAAATACGGAAGATTACACCCAAAACACCTCTAATTTGTAAGTAAGGGTTACATAATTTTGGAAATCATGTAGCAAAAACGCACATGACAGTTTTGTTTAAAAATTATAAAAATAACCATCTTGTGGTGGCTTTAACCAAACATCCTGTAGACTTAGCCGTTTGTTTTTCTATGAGTGTTGAAATGTAAGCAAATTTTGTCAAATATGTGATTTCCATCTTTCTTCACATTGATGGGTAATTATTATTTAAAATACACAAAGCCTAGTGCTTTTAATTTTGGCTACATTAGTGTAACCGCAAAACACCTTACAGCCTGAATACAAAAAAAATTAGATAATAGAGAATGTTCAAATGCATTGTCCTAACTAGTTTCTTACGACATGTGAACAGTTCCATTACTTCAAAGTAACACGTGACCGCCACTATCGAGGTTAATGCGTTTATAAAGTCGAGTGGTTTTTATTATTAATCGTGACAGACAGCCACTACACAGTGTCCTAGTACAGACATATATGCATGTAGGTATCGCAATTGTAAAAAAACGGTATAATGCACTCAACAAGCATATAAATTTGTAGAAATAAACGCAATTTAAAACTTGCGTTATTAACAATCTTTAAGAGATTGCGATTGTATGGAGAACAATTGAAAACTAAACACACTGAAAAGTGGCTGACCCTCAAATAACTTTTTTGGATCAAGATACAGTTAGCTAGTTCATTATTAAATCTAAGCCACTTCCGTGACTAAAATCGTCTTATATCTTAGACCACGAGGGTTGAATATAAATGTCGCTAATCCATATATTTACACATTAAATTGATAAATGACTAATAGGTAGCAGACTTGTTAATATTTACTTATAATAATTATCGTTTGAGGGCAAAAACTCTGTACGTGCCAGGAAGTTCCTTACAAATATAACCAAACTGTGAAAATTAATTAAATCATGAAGCATGTTAACTGTTCTTTGACTTTCATTTTCCCTGTTATATTTAGATATGTAGATCTCTTAAATAAAACAGGTCGACGGGCAGTGTGCAAAGTACTGCCAACACTCTTGTGTTTATTATGAGGACAGAATTACAAATTATCCTGCAAAGTTGTAACAAAAGCCGTAAAAACAGAAAGTGTGTAACTAAGGCTGTTATACTTTAAGCGTAGTACCTGTATATGGGTTAATTAACGACTGAATTTATTTATAGATCGTGTCCGATTTGGCATATGGCAGTTAAAAAGGCAATTTAAGGCCTACTTGAATGTTGATATCCCTGCAGAACAAAACATACAATAATCTAAATTCAACAATGATTTGTTAGCTGCAACTTTACTATTTTCCTGAAAGTCACGTTAAACACATACACACAATACTTTCTCGTTTCGAATTTTCAATTGTTTAACCACCAAGTTATACAATTCACTAGCGCAAAACGAACATTCGCGCGTCAACTTAATCCTTGGATTACATCATAGTTAATATTCTAACAACTAAGAGCTCGCGCACCCATCGCCTTCAACGCAACACTAACAACTTAGCTGTTAGCTGAAGTCGATACCATGGACTGTGAACGGTACTACGCGTAGGAGGAGGATGACGAGCTCGATTCATTTGTTAAACGGCAAATAACAACATTTATCGGCTGCAGCGTGGGTGCAGGTTCAGTATAACAATTAACCGTGCTTGCAACATTAGCGATACCTGCAAAACCCATCAGCAGGAGGATCTGCAAAACACCACTTAAATCAATTCAAACCTGGACAAATGCAACTTAAAATAATTTACATAAAGTTGAAATCACACAGGAAATCTGGTATCTCTTTTCCTTTTGGAGTATTTTAAAGTAGGAGGTCTGCGATTAGTGAAAACATATGGGCACTTGAAAGTTCAGGGCACTTCAGATACAGTAACCAGTAAACAAAGTCATAAATAAAACATCAACCCAGACAAAAATATTACCACATTTAAGTTGGAAAAATCGAAAAACAATGCAATATTTTTAGGCAAAATTTGGCACAATCATTGCCAAGGCTGAAGCTCCAGAAGAAAATAATACAAAAGCTTAGACAACAACCGGTAAATCGTTACGTTATAGCCTCAGGAAATCCGTTCACTTTCCCTTATTTAGAAATTCATACGTAACAAAACATAGCCTATACGGTATCTGTTTAACGCACTTCGTTATTGGAATAGTAATACTCTATAATCTTTCATTTAAATATTTTAAAGTTTTTTATTAGGGAAGCACTATTGCTAACTGCTGACAGCAAAAACATACTGCCCACATTAATATTCACTCTAATTGAGTCAAAAAAATTGCGCATTTGTAAGAAAAAATCTCCTGGGTAATAAGCACATAAACATTGCAAATCTCAACTAATTTCTTGACAAACTGGTGAATGAATCCTTGCCACTTTATGATCTTGCTTTAAATCCAGCTTATCAAATGGACATGACACTGGACACTTTGGAAACTACCCTCTCTAAAAACTAATTTAACAACTTATTAACGTAAGTTTAGGCAACACATTTTTGTTGCTATAATTTTACAACTAAAAATAATATGCAATTATTCTTGCCTTGAGAGTAATTTCAAGTACATCCATAAGCGCTTTTTGACTTTTTGTAGTATTTAATACTTTATTGAATTTCTAAATGTGTAAAATGCCTTTCCAGTATAGAAACAGATGAATTAATAAAAAGTACAAAGTTTACTAATTAAGATTAAAAGCAGTTTGGCATTGATTATTTTATTGTTAGTATTATTTGTCAAGAAAGTATACTGTGTTTTCTGTAATATTGTTCTGTTACAATACCTTACAGACATATGAGAAATGGACTGTGTAACACCCTGTATACATTTAAAACATTGTGAGTTTTTACAGTGGGTACTTTCGGCGATCATGTTCCCAACAGATGCAACCAAATTTGGTCTGTATAACAAAGAGAACCCAGATTCAGTCCTTAAACATCCAAGGTCATATTGAGTGTCTCAAAAACACAATATTGGAGGAGTAAAGTCATTGTAACTGAAATTAAGCCTTGATGCACTTTGTGTGTTTGATATTGATAAATTATCTGTTGGCAGAGGCTTTAATAAAATATTGTTACATCACAAATAGCATTATCATGCCTTACCAACACTGAAATCATATTGTAAAGTCAAGTATTTACTGGCAATTTCGCAATGGTAAAGTGTCATTGCTTTGTAAAAATATATTTTCACACACTGATATGAAATCAATATCCAAGTATCTTTTTTATTAGTAAAAACAAAGAATACAAATTTTCAGCTGACTGATCTCTTGATTTAATTTTGCTATTTGAGTTATTAGCTAATATTTATAACCTTGATCAAACAAGAGGACAGTAAAGCTGTGTTGACTGGTGATTTAAGCTGTGGTTGTCCCAAATTAAGACATGATTTTGGTAGTTAGCATATAAAGACAGATAATTTAATCAATATTCAAAGCTCAGTTCAAGGTCTAATCACTATCATGTGTTTTCTATAATAAATGTATGTTTTAGCAACTTCTAATTCAAAGTCATTATTTGTAGTCATCTCATAGGATTTGCAGCTGTGCTGTGATAATTCTGTATGTAAAATTTAGACAAGACATTTATAAGTCTCATACAAATCCCCAGATAATTTTTGTGATTATATTAGTAGGGTTAAAGCAACTTAAAGGAAAACTCAAAACTCTGGCCACCTATTCACTAATATTATTTTTACATTTACTATCTACATGACTGACATCATAGCAGAAATAAAATGGACAAAGTGACCTCTGAAAAATCCACATTTGAAATAAGATAATGCTGTAATACATGTATAATAAAACTATATTCTTATCTCTACAATATGATATTACAAAAGTAATAAATAATCAGGGGGAGGAATCATTTACAGAGGATTAAGTTACCAAGCAACCATTACTGATAAAATAGAACAAAAAAATAAATTTGCTAATGATTGATCTAGTTTTCTGTACTTCACTTAACCCAGTTTTAGTTTTCAGGTGTTGTGACCTATAACTTCTTGATAAATGTGGTTTTGTGTATTTTACGTGTACCTACCTATATCATCAATGTTAAATACAGTTGACCACTACTGTAATTTGTTTTAGGTTGGATCAATTTCTGACCTGTATTTTGCTGTTTTAAATGTAAATACGACAAAATTAACTGTCTTTAGACTACATAGAACATAGGAAGTTAATAATGTACATTACCTACTACACCTTACCTAGGACATTGTCATGGGGTCAAGATTATAATAATCATTTTTTTAGACAAACAAGGACTATAACCACATATAAACATATTATTTAAGGGTGACAACATAGGTTAAAGTTTAAGCATAATGAAAATTAACACTTGTAAGTTGATATTAAGTTTAGACAAGTTGGAATGCATTTGATTGTTATGTCACTATTTCTCTCCAAACACTTTAAAGGCAATAAGTTAAAAAACACTTTACCTCTCTTCTTGCAGCCTCTTCAGTTCCACCATCTCCAACTCAAACCTGAGGTTGCTATTTTCACATAGAAGAAGATCTCGTTCACTGGCGACTCCATCTAATTCACGTTTCAAACGAATAATTTGTTCATTCTGTTCGCGAATAATGGCATCCCTTTGAGCCAAAAGGGCATTAATATCAATATCGGTTCCAGCCATTATATGACTATTACTAGCCCTCCTACTGTTGTTTACCTTTGCCACCAGCGATCGCGATTCGAGCATTCATACTGTGTACTTTTACGAAAACATCATACTTGATAAATTGACATAGTGGCAATGATTAGAATCTTAATTTTTTATTTGGTAACATACTACGATACCGTCATCAAAACACCAAAACAAATTATTGGCAACCTACATTTAACACCCGCCATTATCATTTAAGCGAGCTTGTACACTGTTGCCATAACCACGCTGAAAAACGAATCACCACAAATGCTCTGCATCTGTTTCATATACAACGTTAATTACAGGCAACTTGTATTAATCACCACAATAACAATAACAAACATCACTTTATAATCAGTTTAATGAGTTTATACCAAGTTTACTGTATACAAAATCAAGATTAGAGAATTTGGTGCGATATTTCATTATAGGGAGATAAGGAACAATCTGGCAACTACAAATCAAAATGTCAAATAGCGACCTTCTGACATGACGTCATTTTTATTTATATGCAGTTTTCAGAATTCATTTAAAGATGGCTCTGATAGATTCAAGTAAAGCCGATAAAAATACGCAAATCGATCGAGATCGAGGCGAACCCTAACCTAATAGATAAGATAAAAATATAAAATTAAGTATAACTAAAACCAGCAACAACTGTAGTTATAGTTAATTTACTCTACATTACATGACCTTTTTATTTAATTAGTGATTAAAAACACACTTTACGTTTGCCTCTACCTTATTTTAATCCTAGTCAAATTCTAGGAAACTACCTACAAGTTAAACTATAAATACCCTTATTCTTCCTTAAGGTTAATACTAAAACTAGTGCTAATGCTAAAGTTTCAGCTAAAGTTAAAATTTCTTTTATAAACTAGGCTTAAGACGTTCCTTTATAAGTTGATTTGTGCTAATGTTATAAATTTTAACTGCATTGAGTTGAGTTTCCTGGAATACTCCCATTGCAGTCTCAGAATGCTATCATCTGAGGTCGCCAGTGAAAGCTAAGAAAATGAGTGGCCGGAGCCGCTAGAAAGCGCTTTTACAGATTTGAAACTAAAAACTTAATTCGATCAAATAAATGAATTTTGCTGTAAAAATCTTAATGTTGAGTATCCTCAAAAAAATCAGATCTAGGAAACTGGCTGAGCACTAAACAGTACTTCACATTATAATCTAGATATCACAGCAGTGTAATGTGGTGAAACCTTTTTCCATACAGTAATAAAGTCTTGGAATTAGGAAAATAAATTTGAAGGAGTACATAAATAAATACGCTGTAGTGCTAGTAGGAACTGGAAAATATATTTTTGTCTTTAAAATATCTTGTAACACTTTATAAGAACGGTAAATAATAACTAGTTTATGATGTAAGTTGTTTTAAGTAAATATATAGTATAGAAATTGAACTGGAGCATATATTTTTGTTATAGTAGTATTACAGGCTTGAAACATATTTTGCGTGAAATATATAGGCTTTGTTATATGTTTCCATTTATTTTGAGCACTGTTAATTATTATATATCATAACGGCAAATTAACCACATAGGAAGCATGTATTATAATATTCAGGTTTAAAACAAATTCTATCATTATATGACATTAAAAGCACCTGGTCAGAAACTCGATATTAAATAAACATGTCCTGTAGTCTTGTAAAAGAGAGGATTTAGTTAAAAAAATGTACTCTTCTAGAAGGCAATATATGTCAAATTTACCTAGTTATAAAAATAATATTGCATTTCATATAAATACTGATAAATCGTCGGTCGCTTACAGGTGATGAGATTTAAAAATTGAAATGTACCTTAAATCATATTTATTTTGATATAGGCCTTCTTGAGGGCAAAACATCACCTGACAGCGCATAATTTTTAAGTTGCACACACATCTATAGTCTTTTATACAGTTATAAAAATAGAAAAATACTATCCTGGTAAAAGAACGTTAACGAATTACCTTTTTGATTGTTTAGGCAATACTACAAAAATATTAAAGACACGATTTGAACTATTCTAAATGTGTAGTGAATGCTATTTCTTCGTCCTAGTCCAGTCGTTAATGTCCTAGTCCAGATAGCTTATTGGTTTCTTAATACTATATTCTATGTGAATATCTCTCATCAACATTCTAAAAAATAAAGTGAAACACCATCTACCCAATATTTGACTTAATATGTTTGGGAACTAAATCTAATCAACTGATCAACATTCTCACTGTTTTGCTTATTTTGAAAGTTAGTATTTTTTTTGGGATGATATACAACTTATATCAACCCGAATCAAAGGCTATTAGTTATCATTTGTGCGTTACTACGTGGAAGAAAATAAATTTTTAAACTCCTTGATCTAAATACTAGCTCCAACTTAAACAGGTACTTTCGTAATTAAATTTGGGAAGTCAAAATAACATTGGGGAAGAATATCATCAGTCCAAACGGTTTAATTATTAACTAACTAAACTAACTAAGTTAAACCTATACACTAAGCAGTTACTTAGCAAATTTACGTAACCAATCGTAAATATCCTTTTTATTTCCATTCAACCAATTGATATTTAACTGAATAATCTCCAGGCTTTGCTCCAAAGCGCGTGAAGCCGATTGGACATTCATTCCATTAAAATACGTTGTCACCTATAAGACCATTTGCAATCTTAGTTTAAAACTTTTATGGAAATTATATATTATACTAACCTCATAATAATCATAAGGAGTGGATAAATATGTTGTGACTGCTGATATGATCCCACCCATCATTGAGGTGGAATTTCCGAATAAAGTGTACATTGTTGGCCAGTAAGCTTTTAAATGTCTCCAAGCCAATAGTTTTCCTTCAGGATTAGCTGCGACCACTGCCAGTACTATGTGGACGTCTTCAGGTCTTATGGTAGTTTTATCGAGAGTCTCTAAAAGATATCTGAAATAGAAAAAATAAAATAGTGGCTTAACTATAAAAGATGATGACAAGTTGGTCAAACACTTCCAAAACATAAAATCATACCTTTGTAAGAGCCAAGGATCTCCTCTAGGTTGGCCAAGGGCTTTCAGAAGCAACTGTCGTTCATTTATATCATGAGTATTATTGTACGCATTCCAACAAAACTGCCATTCTTGCATTCCACCAAACTTAATCCCAGCTGTATAGACAACTTCCTTTATCGTAGAATCGATAGTTTCATTATGTAACATCCATTTTTGAAATATTGACTTTGCTTCCGCGACAGTTTCGTTAAGTTCGCATAATATTGCTGAAGACAGCACCTTTGACCGTAATAGCCTGTAAAGCGTTTAAGAGTTTATGATGGATGCTTCATTAGTGGTAACTTACTGTTTAACATAATCTTTTGGAGGTTTCCATCCAACAAGTTTGGCAATGGGCCGTAATAAACTCCTCATGTAATTTAAAAACAATTTATATGGAAGAGATTCTGACATGGTTCGAGCCCAATTTTGGAAATGTTCTATAGCCGTAGCCCATGGAACATAATCTTGCTCTTTTACCAGATAGGTTGAGAGCTCTAATGGTATAGTTGCATTCAAAATTCCAGCTCTAAAAAGTCTCTCCGTCAGTCAACGTTCGTAAACAAGAAATATGTTTGGAAAATACCTGCAGAGGGTAAAGGCGTCATCAATAAGATTAGCTCGATCAGCTGCACTTATTATGGTGTGGTTCTTTTTTAAAAGTTCTATTAAAGAATACCACATGTGTTCTTCATACATTACCCTGTAGAATCCTGATTGGTTAACGTTAGCTTTGATCCACGTTATATTTGGATCAATATCAAATCGTGCTGTTTTATGCAAATTACCATTTTAGTTCATATACATGAAAAGTTTAGACAACTTACTCTCAGTTAAATTTAACCAGACGTTATTAATCACTCCACTGTCACTGTTTGTAACAAAAGTTAGTGGGACGTACCATTTGTTATTGTGTTTGGAATGTGATAAAGTGCTCTCATTGCTGCCTTTTACAGATAGAAGAAAACGTTTCTGAGTAGCGACAATTTCATTTCCTTCCTTTGTCAATGTTATTAATGGGAATCCAGCTTGATGCGTCCACGTTTCCATTATAGTCTAAATTGTTACCTTCTTGGTAGAAAATATCTCGTAAATTAATTGCAATACTTACTTTTAAATCAACAGTCTGATTACTATTTTTGCTAAATGTGTGCCACAAGTCTTTCGTTTCTGCCGTCCTGTACTTATATGTATAGAGATATTCGCTAAGGCCATTTTGTAAAGTGTCTTCTTGTAAAAAATTACATATCATGCGTATAATGGCTGTCGCCTGCAAAGATATTCGTTACTTCCACTTTATACGTTGATATAGTCAAATTACGTACTTTGCTGTAAGAGATAGTATCAAAAATAGAAGAAATATCATAAGGATCGTGTACAGCGATATTGATGGGATGACTACTGACTAAAGCATCCAATGCCATGGCTGGTTGTGTTTTGTCTATAATCAATTGATCCATGATTTTCCATTTTGGATTGTAATGATCTACTCCTAAGTACTGTAAATACGTAGTGAATCCTTCGTAGAGCCAAAGGTCAGTCCACCATTTCATCGTAACTAGATTTCCAAACCACTAAAACGTTCTAAAATTCGATCGTTATCTTTGGCTACTACATAAAACAGCTACCTGATGAATTATTTCGTGAGTAACGGTTGAAGTTAACCATTGATCGACTGAATTACTCGTGGGGCTGTGATTTGTGGTCGTTTCACGATAGATGATCAAACCCCAATTTTCCATAGCTTCATATGATAATTCTGGGATGGATACTAAATCTGTGTGATTTATAAAATTTAGCTATTCTTTAATGATATTAATGGGAACTTGCCTAATTTAGGTAAAGGATATGGTATTCCAAAAAAGTCCTCGAAATGGTCCAAAGTGTATATGGCAGTATCCAAAACGAATTTAGCCTTGTCAGTAAACTGCGGAGCAGTATAGACAGATACTGATGTTCCTCTTTCAGTACGGTTACTCAAGTTTGAATAATGACAAACCACGAAAGCTACTAAGTATGTACTGATTTCTGGAGTTTCTTGAAAATCGTCTCTTAGCTGAAAAAAAGGTTTTTAATTCAAAGAAAATTTAACTAAAAAAATCCCAAACTTACCAATCCCATTCCCATGTAAAAACCCAAATCTTCAGTATTGACTACAGGGGTATTAAAAAGTGCTATATGAAATCTGTCTCTAAAAATGGTCAATCTGAATTTTGCCTTAAATTGGGGTTCATCAAAGCACGGAAATGCAGATCTTGCGTGAGTGGGTTCAAAATGTGTCGCTGCTAAGTATCTACGACAAAAGAACTCAGTTAAACAAAATGCTTTTCAATTTAGCACAGTTACCTTTTCTCCCCATCCGCACTAGCATAACTGGTCAAATAAAACCCCTCTTGCGCCTCTTTATTCAGTCTAGTATTAAATCGGACGTTTAAGGTATAATTATGTTTTTTCTTAAATTTCTCCTTGATTTCTATGTACAATTGCTGACCTCTCACGTACTCTAACATTCGCACGATAGTCAAGTTGTGTCCTCTCTTATCGTGAATCATCTTATCTAGGATGGTCAAGTTATGACCGTGGAGGACGATAAAATTAGTTTCTTTGTCGCAATGGAATTCAATGGATATTTGTCCTGAAACGAAGATGTATTCATAATCAGAATAAGATTAGTCCACAGTTACAAACAAAGTAAATATATAATTACTAATAGAATTGTTATTAAATTATACAGGGTGTAAATACCCAAATTCATCAAAAAAGGTGCATTGTTATTTTATAAGAGGGTTGCATACATATTTTGATAACATTTAGATATATTACAATTTGTAATTATTTACTTTCTAAACTTCTGCTAAAACCCCTCCTGCAAGGAAGCATTAAAATAGATCAAAACAAGTTTTTTTTACAACGCGGTAGGCAAATAAAAATAAATAAATGTATTTTTAAATTTGAATCCACTTGATTTTTTATGTGAGATAAATATAGATGACCTAAAAAAATGTTTTGCGTTTTGGCTGTGATAAGTAGCACAACGTATAATTAAACGGCTTGTATTAAAATGTTGTCAATGTCAATGATTTTTGACTGCAAAATGCATGTTGTTTTACTAGAAAAGGACTTTTCATTCATTCAGAATATAAAAAATTCTAAAAAGTAGACGCAGATACCATGCTAAAGCCAACATGACCGTCCCTAAAACATCGCATGCGTTTAAGGGGAGTTACTAGCTGCTACGGATCATGCGTTAATAAGACAATTACTAACCCCGAACTTCTAAAGTAGTAATATTTGGGTGGATCGTTAGATTGTATCTAGAAGGTCTCAAGGTGGTAGGAAGACGAACGTTGTTCCAAGGGAAGATTTGACCATTGGTTGCCCTGGGAATGTAAGTCCTCGTTAGGTTGTATTCTTCATCCACGAAATTTGGAGGTTTCTCTCCAGCGCAAGTGCAGTCTGTAAACAGTCCTTTTTACCGTAATATATCAGTACCTAGGTTGTAGTTTCAAAGTGGGATTAAAGCTAACAATTTTGCTTAACTATGTTTAATTTGATTTAATCTTAGGCATGCTAAATGGAAGACAAAAATTACTTACCACTTTGAGGTCCAGTAAAGGCAATGATGACAGCCACAGTAAACAAAAGTGCAAAAACAATAGTAGCAATGCAGAGGGCTCTATTATGACTGCATGTGGCCACTCCATTATTTTCGTAAAGTGTCTTTTTTTGGGGTTGGACTGTAGGGCTTTCATTTCCTGCAACACCACCTGTGTCACGAGGATTATTTAAAAGAGGAGATGTCTGGCAGATGGGATTGATGATTTGAGCGTGATTTGTACCTGTAAGAAACGCAACATCGTCAACATCCTGATCGCTCATCACTCCTGTGCTCCCGATTCGAAACTAGAATGTTTCGACGTCCTTCTATATTATTCTATAATGGTGGTTGTGGACACTCAATTGGAAGTTTACTTTACGCGTGTAGTTAAGGAAGCCTTCACTTTGGGGTTGAAAAATATTGATTCTACATTATAATTATGAGCCACTATTTTTTGGTCAAAAGGACCACTTAATTTTGATATTTTCTGTTGTACTATACGTATAGTTGTGTCACTATTTTAGGGACGTTTTGATCTTATATTCTGAAGGGTTCGACTGTGAAACTGTAGCCTTTTTCGGCGCTGCGAGGGGATCCTGCGCCCTTTCAGATGAAATGCGCACGCCCATTTTCCGGTTCAAATGAAATTTAATGTTTATCAAAGAAGAAAGGTGGAAACTTTCCTTTAACTTCCCCAACCAACAGCTTAAAAAGTTAGCATAATAATTATAACTCGTACGTTCAAGAGCGTAACCTACTTTGAAGTTTTTTCCCACCCTTTAAGTCACGCTCATGAATAATTACCAGAAAAAATTGCTCCACTCCCTTTATTATTGATAAGATCAATTAACGACTATTTAAACGAAAGTAAACAAAAAAACTTTTTGCTTTTCCAGAAAAAAAATTACTATACTAACGATGTCAATTTCACCCCCACTTCTTTGAAGAGTCAGCGAGGGGTTTCACCCCCTTCTAAGGGTTGATTTTGAGCAATCGGGAATATCTGAGACAAGCATCCCTTTTAGTTAACGTAGAATAAACCGCAGTTTACATTGTTAAGTGGATTGCATTACGGTATTGATGTATCCAAACTTTAATATAATATCGATTTCAAACTTGGCATTACTTTTTGACACAAATATAGAGGCCAACTTTACCGTAAATAATAACAAACTATACTGTTAATTAGGATTTTAGTACACGGTTAAAGATCTACTTTCTATACTAAAAAATGTACAAGGTTGGTTTGTATATTTAGACAGCTTGTAGCGACTTTTTTACCAAATAATGTTATTGAATAAAATATAGACCAGGGCAAAGATGAAAAAAAAAACTAATAAGTTGATGAATTTTTGATTTCAAAAATATATAATAGTTTTACCTGTAAAAATAAAGTCACCATAAGCAGTCTAAAAAATATACGGAACAATCCTGTACAAAAAGCAGATAGTTGACAAAAAGAAGAAAATTGTATGGTATGAATGCTACGTTTTGAAACCTCATACTAAGTTCAAATATCTTCATGCTATAAGAAGTGCAATAACCAAGATAATATTATAAAAATACATTTAAATATAACGGAAACCATTAAATGATATATCACATCTATAAATAATGGTATTTAAAAGGGAATATGTATTGTAAGTACATTTATTGACTTTGTTTCTTTTCATGTCAGATTTTTGTAACATTTCGTAAAAAGTGGGCGTGGCGACTTTATTTCTTGCAGAGAATAGAATAAGTTTAATATTTGAAAACCTTAAGTAAAATTAAGTGGTTTGTTCAAGCAAAACACTAAATAAAATTGATATTAACATACATAGTAGCCTTTGTAGTTTTGAATTGACTTGTGCATGCATGTGTATGTTTATTTACTATATTCTCTAATCTTGTACTGAAGTCAAACAATGATAACATATTTATAAAACACCCTGTATATGTGTTATTAAAGATACTACATAGATGAGTAGTACCTACTACAATAGCTAAAACTAATCTATGATTCTATGAAACTATAAAGTGACCCACCTTGAGATCGAACATTGCCATTTTGAGTTTGTTTGAATTTTCCCAATGGTTCGAGTCGAATGATGTCTCTAGGTGACGGGCCTGTATTCGGCAACATGTTTCAAGATGCTGATGGATGATTTACGAAACCATAGACTACTACAGCAACTATTATTAGAAATACTTTTAATCTAATAACTATATAAATGTCGCTCTTTTTCTGGCGCCATTATTGTTATGAGACTACGGTGAAACTACTAGTTGACAAAATGAAGACATGCTTAGGCTCTACCTGTTGATAATATTTGAAAGACACTTGAGCACAAGACCACTGAGCAAATACATCCGAATATTTTACGCACAATATGAGCGCCAAACACTAATTTGAATTAACGGACGACAACTTGTAATTCACACTTTTAGTGATCAACATTACTCATGCACTTTAAAAACTGCCCTTGGACCCAAAGGTTAAGCATTGTAACATATTGATTTTCTATTTAGTCGACAAGCAGTCTACCCTTACTTTCATTCTCTGTCTCTGGAAGGGCTTGGCAGCACCCCATAATTTTCATTTGCAGATCTGTATATACAGCTTTCCCACGTGATACATTATTGATTAAGTGATACGGTGCGCATGTCGCTTATTCTCTATCTCTTTTATTGCACAATATTCAAAAAGTGTTTGCAATTTATTGTAATCAATTATTGGACAAGCTTGTATATTGTGTAGATTTTATTAGTCATTGAAGAAGTCAAGAAGCCTGTTGGCTGTTGCAATTAAATACACATCCCGATAAATTTTTGCAATAAAAAGTGCATTTTATCGACTCTTCTAGAGACGCCATCTAGCTCTAAGTTCAAAAAAACCATTAATGCGAAAAAACATCAATACTCTGCCATACGGCCTTCATTCCCTCATTGTTGTGGTCTTGTAGTAAAATAGTCAGAGCAATCAAAATATGCTCCACTTGAATGAAGTTGAAATTAAAATTATCATATTGTTTTGTATTAATTTAAATAAATCAGAAACAAAGGAATAGGATAAAGTTTTCACTGACACTGACTTGTGTGTTATATAAAAACTATTTATGGAATTAAACATAATTTATTTTTTGTCCTTAATCCTTAATGCAGTTTTAAAGTATAAAAAACGAATATTGAAAAAGTTTTTTTTTAAAAATAACGAAACAGTGGAATTCTTACTCATGAATAACAATTATTAGATAAAACAATTAACTATCGAGTGTAACACAATAAACAATCAAAACCACTTTAACTAAACATCGGTTGATGCAATTACAAAATCCATTTATTAGCACTTGCTACTTGACAGGAAACGCTTTTTAGCTGTCAGAATAGCATTATTTTAGGCAATAACGTCACAATCATGTTCGTTTTGATTACTTCGTTCATTAATTTTTCACTTTTATGTATTCTGACCATAAAAAACATAACCTTTGTTGTTATATAGTAGGTAACTTAACAAAGAGAGGGAAATAGTGTATGTATATTAATCTTACCTTAACTTATTAGAAAACGTTATTAAGCTTAAATTTATTTACGTACACTTGTTTTACCATATATGTAATTTAGGTCACTTAGTTTTTTTTTTATTTTGTTATCGAAATTTCAAAAATTGTTAGGGAAGTCTTTAATATCCTTAACAATTATTAGCCGAAAGGAAGTGTAACTTCACACTAACTAGCCTAAACTCTACAATTTCGTTAAAAAGTTGGTTCGCATGTCTCCTCCTTTCAATATTCACACATATTTATTTAGATACCGAGTGTTCAGGTAATAAATGGGATTATGTTAGAGCAAGATACACAAATGGGTGCACATTTTTTACACTATATATATATGCGCACCGCGATAGTATAGCTACATTTTGAACTCTACAACCCTGTATCAAAATTTTTTCTATTTTTTTTCAAAAGAATACTAGGAGTATTCTTAAAAATTATTTTTACAATTTATACACTTATACGAAAAACACTTACGCAATTTAGAAACCATCACACTTAAAGCATGAATATAATTGTCCTGAATAATTTCAAATCACTTAATGAATGAAATTGTATTAAAATAATGTTCGCTTGACCATTATTATTTAATAAAAAATTAGAAAATAAACGTTTTGTACCGCATAAAACTCGTTGATAAGTGAAATTATCCTTAATAATTCAGTTCAGCATTGAACATATTGTCTAAATCTATAACATTTATTATCAACTATTTTAAATAGTAGTGACTTGTGAATAATCATTATGCATAAGCAAATATAAGAACAGAATATACACACATCAGTCACAAAGGGCCTTACCCAAATATTCCAGTAACTACTAACTATGCAAGTACGTATTTGTATTATAGAGGGGTTTCTTAAAACATTTTATCCTACACAAAAATTGGTAATGTTAACCTTAACTTACATCAATGTTTTATCACCTGAACACTAAGCATTGAGTATTTGGTCAGTTCACTATTTCCGTCTCTCTTGCGTCTCATTGCTGGACATTTAAAAGGTCGTAATACAGAGATATGTAAGGATACACGTAGAGAAGATTCTAATAGGAGAACAGATAAACAGAGCTTCAAAGTTTTATTTTGAATTGTGACATTAATTAGACATACGGCTAATGAATGATGGGGGAATCACAAAGCCCTGGACTTAACACGATCAAATTAATAATTGTCGAGTTGCAGCGCAATATAATCGCCCACCAATATGAACAATAAACGTGATGTATGGCGAATAATTAAGAACTGCTGCTTTTCAAATTGTTTGTAAATCATAACACAATATAAAAACTTATGATTCATATTCAAGACATTCATTCGTGCCTACAACGACAAATGCAATATGCCATAAAAATAATAAATATTGGCATAATAATTTTCCTATAGAAAGCAACCAAATCAAAAACTGACTTCGAAAGTAACTAATTCTGGTTCATTGATTTGGTTTATAGCAAATTCTCACTTAAAGAAAAACTTCAAAAATACAGTCTATAACAGGTACTTTCTAAATTGTCTCATAAACGATTGCAAAATTGTGAAAACAACTATGGAATTAAAAGAAGAAAACTTAACAAAACAATCAAAAACAAAAAAACTTTAACTTAACACTCATATAACATTTCAATTATTAAATTACGTAATTTCGATTCTGATTTCAAAACAATAAAATTAAAAACCTTTATAACAATTACATTTGAAATTATATTTTAGAACTAATACTGTGTTTTAAATTTGCTTTAAACCAGATCGTTAAACTTATGGCAATATAACGTCAGCTGTTGTTTTGAAATAAATATTAAAAATTCAATACGCAATCTGGTTAAAACAATAAAATAATATCATGTTTAATACAAATATTGGCGGACAAACACTGCCAGTATCACTAAATCCAGATCAGATAGCTTTCTGAGATAAAGTGACAACTTATAGGCATAACGCCTTAAAAAGAAAAAGTAAATTGAGTCATTAAATTCCTAAATCTACTCACATCAATTTACGTAATATACAAATGATTTAATATTGCAATATATATATATAATATAATAATAATATATACAAAAAAAGACATAGAAATAATTTCGTTCTTCTAAGTTGATAAGACTAGTTTACTGACTAGATTTAAGTGCGAAACAAATAATTACCTATGACTTGCGGGCTATTTAACAAAAAAAACCAAACACATAAACTGTGTTGTTTAAAGCTATGAATATTGCATTCGTATCAGGGAACAATAATCATTTACATGGCAATCAACGGTGCAAAAGAATAGAACTAATGTAAAATTTTTTTTAAAATCAACCATACAAATGAGTTCAAATTACTTGGTTTTCAATACGCAATAACTGGTGATGGTATGTAACTACACGGACAGCTCATAAATTACCTAAACATTACACTTATATACAAAAACTCTATATTCCAGCTGTAAAAAAAAGGAGTAAACAAATATGGAAGAGAAGGAATTATGTCAAAAGTCCAGGGCTGACGCGCGAATGACACACGACCATAAAATCCGATAGTGACTATTAACACACAAACCCTTGGCATAACTAACATTCAAAGTTAGAGAAAATACTTACGACAAAAAAATATCACCATTTACCCTGTGCAAGTCTCTGGTTTCAAAATGCAAGCGACCAACGTTTAATATGGGAACTTAACTCAAAATTACAAAACTAATTAACATTTAATTGATTCCTTGGAAAGTTATTTACTAAGCCTTTATTTTGTCTTATTTCAAACTAGTTGTTTTTTTCATACTTACCATTTAAGTAATTCCTGTAATAATTTGAGCCTTAAGTTTATCAAGTCTGACAACGCCAAATTAACCAAAATTGTTCTCCAATAAAAAAGAACATTTTATTTACAAGACTGTTAAAGTAGGGGCCATATCTCTCTTTTACTAGAAATACTAAAGAAAACGAAGATGTTAAAGAACTTGTGGTTCAAGAAAATCTAACTGAATATCCTAATGATAAACCTTTGCATGAATTACTTCGAAAATTGAAAAAAAATAATTGAGTTTACACTTTATGGTAACAGTATAATTTGTAGCATTTATTCAAAAAAAGTTCTCTTTTTACCAAAAAACCTGATCATAATAATTGTATTTACTTAATAACACAAAAAACTAACTAACAATAAAAAATAAAATTAGAGATCTAAGGCCACTTACCTCATGTAAATTAAATTGTCTAATTCAAGCTGCAATAAAACTGATATAGGTTTAGTAAATAGTTTTCCCGGACGATCTGAAAATTTCCCATACCATGTACTGAAGCGGACAGACTTGCTAGGTACTAGCCGAACATATCTTACAGGTACACAACATTAAAACACAGCGACGAAAACCGATCAAAACCCTCCCAGGTAGGGTGGATAGCCAGGAGGATGAGGAGGAGTTGGTTGAGGATAACTGTAGTAGGGATAGTTGGGATTGGGTACGTGAATTCCCGGTGTGTAGCTTTGAGGGTATGGTATTTGAGGGTAACTCAAGGGCATCGGTTCGTAAGGCCCACTCCATGTGGGAGTTGGGTACAGAGGGTAACCGGACGAAGGATAATTGTAAGAAACTGGGCTAGCTCTGGCCGAAGAGACTGAGTAATTATTTGAATACTGATCGGTAGTTTCAGTTATAGGAGCCTCACCATCGGTAATACTCGGAATTTGGTCTACTAATGACTCGAGACCCGATAAACTTTTTGAAGCGATGTCCTGATGTTTTTGCTGGGTATTTGGATACTGAGTGGGTGGTTCTTGAGATGGTGGTTCCATACTATATGGTTGATAATGGTATGAGTGAGGTTGTTCGCCGTTAGCCGAGGCGGCAGGGCTCATGTGATAATGATGATTCTCGCTATTCGTAGAAGGGGCTGGACTTAACCGACACTCAGCGTCTTCTGCCATAGTTGTGGGAGGTTCAAAATCTGGAGGACCGATAGGGGAACCCGGAGAACCTAATTGTTCAGAACTAATGGCTGCGCTAATTTCTGAACTGAGATCTGAATGAGTAAACGGTTGAGAGTGAGGTCTAGGAGAATATGGGGGTCGAGGAGAATTACTATATTGTGGCCTTGGTGACTGATTGTACTGCTGTCTGGGAGACTGACTATATGCTGGTCTGGGACTTTGGCTGTATGTAGGTCTGGGAGATTGACTATAGGGTGGTCTAGGTGACTGACTGTATGGTGGTCTCGGCGATTGATTATATACCGCGGCTTGGGGCTGATTATACATATTACCTGTACTAGTGGGAGGGGTCATTGCCGGTCCCATTGGATAAAAATTATTTGGCGATTGAATTGGTGATGGATTTGAAAAACATTGAGCCGCCATATTAGCCTGTGCGTTATTTTCCATCCGGTTTATTTCTGTACTATCCATCTTTACTTTTTTAGGCCGGCCTCTCTTTTTCTTTGGAAAATCTCCGCAATTATTGCTACTGGGTGGTGGGGGTTTTCTTACTACAGGTTTAGGCGGCGGTTCTTCACCTTCGATTTTAATTTTCTTTGGCCGGCCTCTTTTCTTTTTGCACGGAATTATCGTTCCATCTTCCGTTTTAATCACAGCGTTGCTAATATCAGTGAGTTCTGGATATAAATCCGCTTTAGGTTCGGCTTCATAACAAGATTTCACCTTAGGTTCGCTAAAAACCATTTCGTTCTCATCAATTTCCGGAATTAATCCATTCAAATAATCTCGAAATTTTTTCAGGGCTGCATAAAATGGGACTTTATCTGCTGCTCGCGGAAGCTGTGCACATCTTGCACTCGACGATGGCATCACCCACATATGCTGAAAGATAAACAAAAACACTTAGTTTATTAGGAAATTTATAAGTGGTAGAATTAAAAAATTGCATTTTCAGGTTGTTTAACAAAAAACCATTGTTGCAACCAGTTTCATCTAAACGTAGTAACACTGCAATTACAAAAAAAATACTAGAATACTACTGTGAAAAATAATAACTTGTCATACTAAGACTAATCAAAGGTTCAATCACCCTCTAATCTGAGAACGATCATTTATTTCCTACACATATAAAACATTCATTGATTTGTGGCCGGAAAATAAATGATCGTAATAATGACCGCCGCAAAATTACTAAACACTTCTCATAGTAAACAACGATACATTTAAAGTAATACTCACCGTATTAGTGCCTTCAACTAAATCCGGTTGCCTGCCAAATTTAAAGTCTTTCTTTCCAGAAAATACTTCATAAATCAACTTGCCGTTGAAAACTGCGATTTTAGGCCTAAATTTCCTTAATTTGTCTAACAATATTTGGCTACCTTCCTTAATTTCTTTACGAGTTAAATCTGCACTGCCCTTTGTTGCCCTCTGGACCATGTTCGTAAAGCCGATACCGACCTAAAAATTCACATATTATAAAAATACAAATTACTTATGGTTATAGTACTATTATATGTACCGACCTGCAGTAACTTGTAATCTTCATCAGCCGACATTTGTTGTGGGGTTAGCCCAGATAAATACAAGCACTTCCAAAAATGGTTACCAGGTCCTGCGTAGTGATGCCCTTTGTATGCAGCAAACAGTCCAGGATTAATTCCAATCTACAGCAAAATATCAAAATTAACGTGAAAGATTTTAGTACAGTCAGTTGCTTACAATAATGATATCTAAATTTTCAGAGAGGTGATCTGGCAACGTTCTTTTAGAAACCTCTTCTTCCGGCATTCCATTAAATCTGTCATGCTTTTTGCGTTCCTTAATAGGCCTTAAAATTCCTCCGTTTAATTCTTGAGCAAAATCCCCAGGTCTAAAAGGTGACAAAAATGTTCCATGTTAGATTTATTTCACTTGCAGAAAAAGAATACTCAAACCCCTTTTCTTTGAACATTTTCCTTTATAAGTATTAAAAATAAAATTTGTCAAAAGACCACTCAACACACTACAAATATTTCAACAAAAAACCAAAAAAGTGTTTCAAGTATGAACGCACTTCTCAAGGCAAATATGGACAAAGTTGACATACTCAGGCTTAATCTTCTTTTTTCGGCCACGTTTTTTGGGGCCTGGTATCATTTGATTATTCAAAGGAGGCATGGGATGCATCATGTGCGGCGGTCCCTGCACAGACGGAAGCATTGGAATTGGATCGTCGTCGATGAAACTATAGGGGTCTTCCATTTTTTCTCGTTTCACTTCATGATTATGGTTGACGTTGGCAGGATTCATTAACATATCTGCGCTAGTCTCGTACCCATCGTCATGAGCTTCCAATTTCATATTACTAAAATCAAATATTGGTTTGGTACACTCGGTGTCCCAAATACCACGTTCACTATTACTATACCGAAGACGGTGTGAACTACAAAGTCCGCTAAAGGGAAACAGACTGGAAGTTTTTAAGGATCTTCAATATCGTGTTAACCACGTTATATTATTTTCAGTTGTGAAAAGTAACTTTAAGAAATTTACCATGTTTAAAGAAATACTCACAGCTGTATCAATTTCTCTTACAATACATAAAATACCCTTCATTTTTAACAACTGCTGACCCAGACTAACACCACCTACTTGCTAGTAATGTGAAAAGCAAATTAATGGTTAGCTCAATCAGGTAATAACTAAGGTGAGTGAGTATTTGGGGGCGTTCCAATGATAAAAAATTCATAAAACTGAGTACACAAGTACTGATGTTAGTTCTATCAATAGAGTCAACAACACATCAAAAAAAATTATATTACCTACTATTATATGGTAAATCACACTTTTTCACTCTGCCTACTAGTAGGGGTTAAAAGTCAACTGACCAAAAAAACATAAAAAAAGTTATTAATGTTCTAATAACAACATATTTCATTGTTTAAAATAGTATATCAAGTAAAAGGCAATTTGATATGTAATTACAGATAGTAATAAAGTATACACCTCTAAAACTGGGTGAGTGAATAGTGGTGTTATTATAGAAACAGTTGGGATTATTACTAGAATTTTTGTAGAAAATAGAAATGTGTTAAAAAGGCAGCAAATAATAGATATAGAAAGAAATAGGTCAAGTTTTAAGCAAATAACAAAGGGCATTTCACAGAGGTCAGGGCTAATTTACTCAATCTATACTTTTTAAAAAAATGAGCGGCTTTTTTGCTTTGTAGCACGTCTGTTCTAATTAGTTAAATGAAGTAAAAACAATCTGAACTAACATAGCATCAAAACGTGCAAATTAGTCTTGCATTTAATTTAAATTAAATGGCTAGGATACAGTGCAAGTGGAAATAAAGAAGACTCCCAAAAGGGTTTAATGCCCATAGAAGTGTTTAATTTTGGAAAGTAGCCATTAGAAGGTAAAAGAAAAAAACAGATTATTACAAAAAATCGTTCATTTTAATGCAAAACAAGGTTGAATATAACATTGACCCTGTAAACTGTTGAATCAAAAAAGTTTATTACCTTTCTTTGGCCGCATTCATTTTGACGCTCCATGGAGCGAGCAGAGCAAAATTTGCGTCACGCTGACGTAATTTGTCAGTTGCTGCAATTATGATTTTGTTAAATTACGTCATCGTGACGTCAATTTCGCTCTGCTCGCTCCATAGAGCGTCAAAACGAAAGCGTATTTCAAATCTCTTTGAAGGTTTAAGTTTAGACTGTGAATGCTTAATGGCATGCACTCTAAAGAAAAAACACTCCGAACTTAAATCCTTCAAATGACTGACCATGGTAAATTGCCGTATTGACTAGTCAGTCCTAATCATAAATCTAATGCCTTTCTGCTAGGATTTAAGCCAAAGTTTACATGATTGGGCTGAATAAACAGATCCGATTTGCTCTTTATAAATGTAGTCAAGGATTTCCAAGTAGTGGCTTACTCTTTACATAAATAGGGATTTTCATGTTGGCCCATAAGCATTGATATATCTTGTGAATGAAAAATGATACAGAGATGTTTAAATTAGGATATTATTGAACAAGATTTTCTTTTCAAACAGCAGTGAAAATAAACTTTATTTTTATTAGTTTGTCTCTCTTAATGAGACCTCACCCTTTTGTACATAAATTTGTAAATACACATTGGAAATTGTATTAGACTAATAGTGTACTTGGTGTTCAATAAATAAACAAAAAAAATAGTAAATAAATTTACTACTTAATTAAACAGTTTAAACATAACATTTTTAATGGTACTGAAACTTGGTTTTCTGTAAAAATTCAAATTTATTACACAAAATCAGTAGTAATGACGTTACCACAGAGAGGTTAGTTAGACTCTCTTCTTCTTTTTTGGTTAATATTTTTTAAATTTTAGGTTTTTTGTAAAATTCTAGTCTCTGATTTTTAATTTTTCTCTGCAGTTGTCACAATGAAACCTTTAAAACAAAAATCTACCAAATGAATTATAACATGATAGAACTAAAAAAACATAGGCAAGTGTTTGACAAACTATGAGAATTACAAGAATTTACCCAAGAACCAATTCCAAGATGACACATTAGTCAAATTTATTTTGACAGCTGTCAAACTCTAAAAACCCAAATAACAACAATAAAGCATACAACCAATTAAACATTAAACCTATTGTTTAATAGGCGTTTTTCTGAAGGCTGTTTCTAATTATAAAAAAATAAAGCAAATTATTAAATTAGAAAATGTGTAAAATGACCATAAACAGCCAGGACATTCCTGAGGGAGGCCAAAAAGCTAAGATCAATGTGTAAATAATGATTGTTTATCTCTGCTTACATCTTTTTCTTAATTAATGAAACTGTTTTCTATAAGACATATCAATTAAAAAGCTAAGTAAAGTCTTTTCCAATGTTTTATTTGAACTAATGGTTAGTAATTTGTTTAAAAAGTACAGTTGAAGTACTTGGATACCCCTTGAAAACCTCAAAGCAGAAGAATGAACCTGAACCAAAAAGGGATTGTTTACATATGATACTAGAAGGATAAATATATGAGGAAACAAACTTGATAGAAACAAAGTACTTACAGTTTATATTTATGCTGGAAATTAATGGGGTGGTTGTAGTTGTCATAGGATAGCTGCCCTGGAGGAGCCGACGTATCCGGTGGTGGTCCACCTCCGCCCGTTTCCATACTTTCCCCCAATAAAGTGGTGGACTCACGAAAAAGAGTAGCCACCTGCATCGGCCAAATCCAGCGAGCCTTCGCTCGCTATAAATATATAAACCAGCTATCACTTCACATTTAGATAATTTGCACTAGCTCAGAAAAACCAGACAACCTCACCCTTTAAAAATAGTCCTAACTCTGTGATTGGTTCAACAAACGTTTTGAAAAATCAATATGTTATCAGCCTCGGCCTGTATTTTTGTAGAAGCCCAAATTCATTGGTGATGTCTCCGTCAGCGTCGCTACTTCCTGCGACGCCTGCCTGCCTGCACATTTTTCCTGACTTTCTGCCAAAAAAAACCGTTCCTCTCACATGAAAAGATATTTTATAAGCGCCCTTGTACCTACTCATTAATTTATTACTGTTTTAATTGAAAAAACACCATTACGGTCCGTTGTTTTTAATTTGCAATTAGTTTTCTGCTGGGAAAAATTAAAAAAAAACACTGATATACACACGAGTTTTAATAGAAAACTGCAGAGTATTTAAAATATTCTCACAGCAATTTTTCTGTTTTATCACAGAGGGCGCAAAGTAGAGTAAGATTCCTGATTCTTCTTCTCTTTTATATTATCAATTACTTGAGCTTCAAGGTAGTATATGATGGCAAAATAAAGTGGTATAAGTCAAGCAAAGTTATAAAAAATTAATTCTGTGTCAAAAATTACTTTTTGTTCCCTTTTTTAGCTATGTGATTTGTTGCTTTTACTCTATTTAGTATTTAAAAAAGCTATTTATTGTTAAAACCATCATGATATTTTACTCTAAGCTAAGCTGCTTCTCTGTACAACAAACAATGAACCATCAAACTGACTCTATACAAAAAAATATAGTATACGCGTATTTTTAAAGTCAACAGTTTAGGTATTGTTGCCAACACAAGCACCACAATTTTATAAAAAGTGTTCTTAAAGTGCTGATGAATTAATGGTGGATCCAACTGTCACTGTCTTTTAAGTCAACATAAATCTGTGATGAAAACAACATAGCCTCAACTTTCCACCAAGCCTCAGAGCTGATGGATTTGTTGATTTCATGTTGGAAGTCAATTTTGACCAATGACAATGTAAGCTTTTTTGACGTTATGTATTAGCCTTTCCGGCATTTGTTATTGTTTGTTGTGTTTATTGATTAAGGAAAATAGAAAAGGCATAAAATACTCAGCAAAGGTTCTTTAAATGTAAATCCCGTTTTTTAAGTCAACAAGAAAAATGTTGCCAACCAGCTTAACAGTTCCAACACAATCTCAACACTACTTCAACAAAACCATTCTCTGACGTCATTCATCACAACTTAATGTTGACTTTAAAAATACGCGTTATCTACATCTTGCTATACTGGAATACCCAACCAATACTAACTAACATTTTAATAGTAACCAATCTAGGAAAATGCATATTTTAAAAATGCTGTCTTCAAAAGTTTGTTACATTTTGTCAAGTAGAGAGAAGAAAACGTGAAGTTAGCTACTAAACTGACACTTGAGTTAGTTAAGAAGTACGTAAAGGTTAGGTAGAGTGACAGGAGGTACTCTTTGTGGCCTTGAGGTGGAAAACGTGTTGGTAAGGAACAAAACAAATGTTTGTAACTTCATTCCAGTGTATTGACGTAAAGTAAAAGTAAACTCAACTGGAAAAAAAATGATATGGTTCACTTTGCAATGTCAAATGTTCATTGTTTAGTCCAGTTGAAAAAGTTTGTGGTAATTACAAAATAGAAAGTTGCCAAATGTTCATTTACTAATTGCTAAATGATACACCATAACAGAATTAATTTTCTAACTGCAAAAATGGTGTATAAAATCCATTTCACAACAAAGTCATGATGGAGGTAGTTTTGGTGTCTATTTGTAAATAAAGAAAACAATTTCCAAAACCGAGATGGGTAACTGTTTTAAGAGGTCAAGTACAGATGATATTTCTCTTTTGAGGGGTGCTGATAGTATTAGAGAACCATCATTAGATCCAGTGGGGCCACCAGCTTATCAGGTAGGTTAACTTTGTTCTTTGTTTTCTGTAGTATTTGTAATATTTGTTCTAGGAGGCATTGTCTGTCCAGATTTCACCTCCTATGTACCATCCATCACCCAGTGTAACTCGTTCAGTAACACAACTTACAGAGGAAGAGCAAATCAAAATTGCTAAGAGAATTGGATTAATACAACATCTACCTACTGGAAAGTATGATGGATGTAAGAAAATAAGGGAATGTGTTATATGTATGGGTGAATTTATGGTAAGTTGTACTGAACTCAACTTGAAGTAACCAAAACAAAAAATACCAATGTCCTTGAGTATATTGTTTCCTAACAACAAATTCCTGCAGACCAGGCTAACATTAGCAAGTAATTGTCATTCAATTTGCTTGTCCAACTTATGTTTGCAAGGTAATTAGGAAGTATACAATCATTAATAACAAAGTTGTTACCATCTGAATTATAATCAGTTTGTTGTACTCTTACCAGATTTTTTAATTTAATATAAATTGTTCTGAAAATCTATAAATACAACTGAAAGGTCCTCAGGATAAATTTATATGAATAATATGTCAGATGTCTGCCATTTTTCTGAAAGGTGGTTTCTAGTAGGCTGTGAATTGGGCGATTGGTTAACTTGTTGGAACTGCGCATGCGCAGTTCAATTCTACTGTAGGGCTGCTTTCAGAAAACCGCCGGTGCGCGCTTTGTGACGTCATTTTGACAGTTTGTCAACACAGGTTCTTTTTATTTACTATATTGATCAGATGACATATTGTCAAATTACGTCACAAAACGCGCTCGGAGGTACTGCTGAATACTTCTGATTTTTTAATTTTGAATAAACATTCAGGTTGGAGATGCCTTACGCTATCTTCCATGCATGCACACATACCATGTGACATGCATTGACGACTGGTTAATGCGTAGCCTGACTTGTCCTAGTTGTATGGAGCCTGTTGACGCAGCCTTATTGACAAGTTATGAGACCAACTGATGACGAGCGGCCAGTGCCTTGTTTAATTTAAAGCGTGTTTATCCCGCTGGTTCGGGTACTCATTCTTTATATTTTCACAACATTTTTAAATTTTATAACATACTTAAACACAGCTGAAATCAAGAATACATTAGTTTTCTAAGGCTAATAATGTCACACAAAAGTTTATGGTGACATATATCTGTTTTAGAAAGTTAGCTGGTATCTATAGGATGCTGTTTACC
The DNA here is from genome assembly GCF_016097725.1 of Ips typographus. NCBI lineage: Eukaryota > Metazoa > Arthropoda > Insecta > Coleoptera > Curculionidae > Ips > Ips typographus. The sequence continues at coordinate 6,799,272 of NC_138437.1, read as the reverse complement.
ATTTTTGTTACAATGCACTTTGATTATCTTAATTTAAGCCATTTAATATAACCTTAATTAACCTTGACCTAGAGGGTTCCCTTGGTAACTTGTTTTTCTTATGGAGAATAAAAATTGCCTCTAATGCTGATGTTTCAAATAAACTCTCTTAAAATGCTATTAAAAATGTAATATTCTACTGCATCTAAGTCAATACTAACAATTTTTTTTGACTGAGGGAGATTTATCAAATTTTCACTTACATGGGTGTCTTCTCTTTTAGTTGCCCTGAAACAATATTTTACTTATCCTAACTACTTAATATTATAATAATGTGAGTAAAAATATTTTTTTAGAATTTACTGCTTAGTTGTTCTACATGAATTTATTCGCATAGTTAACCACGAATGCACGTCAATCCAAACACTAGAAGTTAAACAGCCTACATTCAATATTTGTGCTTGCAAGTGTAATAAACAAATAATTTAGTCAGTTATGATTGCTTTCTCAGGCGGGGTTAGTTTGGAGGACTAAGTGTTAGTTACAACTGAATTATTATATGGTAACTGTCCTTGGTTTAATAGCTTGGCTTTTCCTGATCTTTTGAGCTGACCCTGTCTAAAACTGCAAGTAACTATTTTTATTAACAAGGTTATATTTTAATTATATACCGATTATGTGACACGCTATATTAGTTCCCCAATTCTAGTAATATCTTTAAATTAGTTGAAAAAAGCCGTCGTATATTTCCAAACCTACTTAGAGTCTAATATACTAGCGAAATACTGTGATCTGTAATGTTGTTTGAACGAGTGTTGATATCACTTTTGTGTGGCTGTGAATTTTGGGAAGCCTGGATATATTATACTATATACATTTAAATCTACTCTTATAATTAATAAGGAATAACAAGTGTACAATTTCTCCGCTGATTAATGCCAGTATTTAGTAAATTGCTTCGTACACTTTATATGTCTCTACCATCTATCAGAGATTCGCCATATCCAAGTTTCACAAAAGATGTAAGTACCATTTTAATAAGTGTGACTGCAAATCCAAGAATAATTAACATTAGTAAAATATATACAATTAAATCTGTAAATAGTTGTTATACAAAAATTAGTCATATTTGGTGGTGATATATTATATTATAGTCTTCTTATAATATACAATTTGTAGCTCGAATATTGTGTTTTTTTTAATTTGACCTTTTAGATAATATATTACTAAAAAAAGTTAATTTAATAGATGAAATATGCAAATTGATCAGGCTTTTCAAGGGCCTATTTTGGTTTACTTTATTAAGTATTATATAATTAATCAAACTTTTTTCTTTAAATCAGCACATAGATTTCCAACTAAAAGTTTGTTGAGTAGTGAATTTAAATAGTGAAAGTGACGTCAAACAAGTCAACTTCATCTCCTCTGTAGTGAGCACTGAGCATGCGTTCAGTTACTTTCAATTGTAAATGGTATGTGAATGTAATACCACATGGTTCCTCCGTTGTATAGCACGTGCAAGCTTTTTATTAAACCAGACAACGTAAGTACCTTATTCAAATATTATTTGCTTCCAAAACATTATGATTGAATATAAAAACCATTACATGCAAGGCATGTTTTCACTTAAATGTGAAATTCAATTAATTTTTTATCAACCATGTGGTGGAGTGCTATTTCTTCTGTTTTGCCCCTTTACTTCTAGTCCACCACGTAAAGTTTGCATGATGACAATCACACTTTCTGATGTAAAGATGAAAACCCTGCAGTGCTGATCAAAAACAATTATTATTACTAATTACTTATCCCTATCAAAACCTTTGTTTCATTCTTATTTTATTTACAGATTCTCGAAGTACTACCTCCTGCTCCAGTGCCGGAGTAGGTCTGGTATAACCTGACTTCTTGTTACCATAAGTTTAGAAACTTGACCATGGAGTTACTCATGCATAATTGATATTAAGTTAGTAATGTGAAGAGACTGTGTGTTATTCCCTACCTTTTGTAAGTTCAGTTAAATAAATTTGTCTACTTAATATAGGTATGGATTTCATTTAAAAACCAACCCTCATTTTGAAAGGAATTTATTTGTAAAAAGCCTTACATAACATTATATACAACAAACTACATTTCACCCTTTAAACTCTTCTAAATGTAAGATAATCCAAAGCTTAAATGTTTATGCAACTGCATTTTGTTCACTGGTAATTAAACTGTTCATTGAAGAGGTTTGATGTATGTTGATTTGAAAATGATACTGCAAAACTCTGAGTTCTATTGAAAAGTTTTTGTAAGTAGCTCTTTGATTCAAGAATATTTACTAAATATTGAATTACAAACCCATTCCAATTTACAAAAGGTAAATTAAATATTACATCTAAAACATGAACATCCATCTTTGTCACTTGTTAGTGTACAAAATATAATAACTACCTCACCATGCTTTACGGTTCACAAAACAAGTGACTGAAATTGAACATTCATATTTAACAAAAGTAAGAACAAAAATTCCAAATCACCATCAAGAACTTTTGAGGATTATTAATTTTAACAGCTGGAATGAATCCTTCAGTGCCAGCTAAAAATTTAGACTAAATAGGTGAAAGAAAAATTATGTTGTGATTTGGAATAATTGTTGACAAAACAATACATTAGATTAGACCACAATTTAAAGAATATAATACATGGAAAGGTATTTATTTCACTCTCATGTTGGCACCTTCATGTACTGAGATCTATCCTGTGTGAAAGGGAGGGAAAAACTTAATTTCTACACAGAAATATACAAAGTCAGTTTAGGTGTATTGTGTAATAAAACATTTTAATTGTTACATAACATAAAATTTATGACTAACTAATCAGACCTATGCATTTGAGGGTGCCTTATGCATTCTCCATTAATATATTCAATAAACTGTGGTTAGACTGGCACTTACACACAAGAATAAAAATAAGAAAATTAGATTATAAGATTTAAATGAGTATACACAGTGCAAGGCATAGGACAAATATACTAGTTTTGAAATTATTATCCAAATTAACAATTTGTATTGGGTCAAATAATAAAACTGTATTACTTAGAGATGTGCTTTACAAATTTATATAGTTGAAGAACCAAATTTAAATACTCTGGTATAAATGCATATATTATGTGTTTACATACGGATATTAAATCTACTTGAAAGTGTAAATATAACATTCTGTTATGTACTTACAAAACATGCCAGTCTATACAGTCCAATTATTTGGGAATCTAAAAAAATTATGCTTGATGAACAAGCTAAGTTGTTTAATTGTCCATAGCATATCTACGTGTCCACTCTTTAGCATTTCTAATTGCTTCAGACTCATTTACTTTCCATAGTTCTGCAACATCATTGGCTAGAGGATCATCTGGATTTGGTGCACTCAATAAGGCTTGAATAGATAACAGCACTGTACGTATTTGAAGTGCTGGTGACCATTTATCTTTTAGAATATCTAGACAAATTCTACCTAGTCTGTCTATGTTTGGATGATATATTTTCGTAATAAAGCGTACTTTAGGAGCTGACATTGGATAGTCTTCTGGTAGGAACAATTCTAGCTTAAAAAGGCCTCCCTCAAAAGGGGAATCTTCAGGACCCGTAACAATAACGTGGAAATACCGGGCATTACTATCATCGGGTACGGCACTAATTCCGGGCACTGGTTCTTGCATTAAACGGTGCGTTTCCTTGACTATTCTCCTTGATAAGCCTCCCAATCCTGCCATTTTTTGGCTATCACTTTAGTCCCTTTATAATGATTTTTATACACTTTATAACTTCCAAACTCGTACAAGACTGTCAAACTGATGGTTTTGCCAACTTATCCGATATCATATTACCCCTCGTAATTACGTTTTTTTTGTTTTAGATTGATCTAAAATCTTTAATCATTTCACTGTTCCCCCTTTTTCTTTCCTAATTTGCTATGCTATCTGCTATAGAAATAGAATTGACAATCTTTTGACAGCGAACAGACAGTTGGTCAAGTGTTGCCAACCGTTTAACTTAGAATGTGAAATTCCCTACATATTTAGCCAACTCAAAGTTCAATTGTTACTAGTCGAGTGTACACTATTTTGTACTCACTGCTCGGCTATTGTATATAAATGCGTTTAAAATCTAACCTTACTTGACAATTTGACCCCTTTTTGTATTTTTATTTTGTTTATTTGTTTGATTTGGTTTATTATAAGTGATAATACGGCTTATTTGCCGCATATTAAAGCAGTGCAAACATACAGACGGACTTTAAACTCTCTCTGTATACGTGTTTAATTATTATTCCTGTTTTAGTTTATTTAGCAATAATGTCTTTATGGGGCACTTTTGTGAGACGTTCCTCCCATGGGAATATTTCTAAGGTTTGTATTGAAAGGAAAAAAGTTGATTTTATTAAATGAACTTAATCAAATGTTCAGGTGGCGGTTCGGTATTTAAATTTATTGGAGTATCAAAGTAAAAATCTGTTAAGGAGAAGCAATGTGGCTATACAGGATTTTTGCCTTGTTGATGAAAAAGGAGAACATGGACTGGATAAGTTTAGTAAGTATAAAGAAAGTACTTACAAGTACTTTATGCCCTAATTGAATAACTTTTTCTTTAATTACTAGTTTAATTGTAGATGCCAAAGAATATGTGATCAAAGCCCAAATCTTGGCAGGAGGTAGAGGCAAAGGCCATTTTGATAATGGATTCAAAGGGGGTGTTCACATTACCAATAAGTAATCATATAAAGAATTAAAGTGACTGAAAACTTAATATAACAGTTATTAATTGTAGAAGAGAGGATATAAATTCTATAGTCAAACAAATGTTGGGTAACAAACTAATAACTAAACAAACTCCCAAAGAGGGAATTCCTGTAAGGCAAATTATGATTGCTGAAAGTGTAAACATTAAAAGAGAGACTTATTTATGTATATTGATGGACAGGCAGAAAAATGGGCCTGTTATTATAGCTTCCCCTGCAGGTATTTAAAGAAATAGGTGATTTTACTATCAAGACTTTAATGCTTTTAAATTGTAGGTGGAGTTGACATAGAAGGGGTTGCCAGTAAAACACCTGAACTTATAAAAACCATCCCCATTGACATTTATGATGGAATAACAGATAAAATGGCCAATGAATTAGCTGAATTTCTTGAATTTAAAGGAGACTTAAAAACAAAAGCTGCAGAAGAAATTAAAAAACTCTGGCATTTATTTGTAACTGTAGATGCAGTACAAATTGAAATAAATCCTTTAGTGGAAACTGATGATGGTAAAGTAATTGCAGTTGATGCCAAATTGAACTTTGATGACAATGCAAAATACCGACAGAAAGACATTTTTGCTATGGAACATATTGCAGAAAGTGATCCAAGAGAAGTGGAAGCTGCCAAGTACAATCTGAATTACATTGGTATGACTGGAAACATTGGGTAATTTACTGTTTAGCATGTTTTTGTTTAGTTTTAACAAGTTTTTCCTTCAGATGTCTAGTGAATGGTGCAGGTCTAGCCATGGCCACCATGGACATCATTAAACTTTATGGAGGGGAGCCAGCCAACTTCTTAGATGTAGGAGGAAGTGTTAAAGAAGACCAAGTTTTAGCAGCTATCAATATTATTACATCAGACCCCTCTGTAAAAGCCATTTTAATTAATGTTTTTGGTGGAATAGTTAACTGCGCCACTGTTGCTAATGGTATAGTAGGGGCTTTAAAATCTGCCCCTCTTAAAGTACCTTTTATAGTACGATTAGAAGGTACTAATGCTACTGAAGCTAGAAAAATAATCAAGGACTCAGGTTTAAATATTCAAACTGCCCAAAACTTAGATGAGGCAGCTCAGAAAGCTGTTAAAGCTTTACAATAATTAATATCACTTTAAGTAGGTTTGTAACTGGACAATAATTAATTATTATTCATTAACTGCACTTAGTGTCTGAAGAAAACACATATGGTGCTATGGTTATGTATAGTTTTAGGTTCGCAGTTTTGTACTTTTTTACTGCAATAAAAGTGTTTGTTATAAACGTTCACACCTTTGAAGTTTTTCTAAACTCTATGTGTGCTACCTACTACAGACGACGATAATAAAGGTTTCTGTTTTTAGTACTGCTGCCATCTATGAACTTACAACGATACTTAAATGGAAAAAAAATGTATAGCACATATTTATTTATAAAATAGTTCATAAACTATATATATGTAACTTTTATAACGCGGAATTTCTAAACAAATACATACATATTCCAAAGAGATTATAATAAAAAGTTTGCCTTTACAGCCTTAGAGGCTATGTCTTTTAGCGCGCATATCTCGGAGATTTTTGATTAAAGTTCCAATATCACATGCTTTCATCAGTTGCGGTTACAACTTCAGAGCTATCATGTAATTTTGGAGAGTTTAAAGGCAAACAAATAAGCGGTTTAAAAAACAGGAATGCTAGCAATTAGGTTCTGCAGACCCAGTGGTGCTGGGAGTTGTCAACTCTGAACCATAGAGACGATCTCCGTTGCAAATGTATTTACCAGAAACGAACCGACGTTTGACTAATGACAATCGGTAACCCAGTCCAATTAATTGGAAGTCAATTCCAGACAAAGTGGTACCTTCGCAGTTGAATTGCGCACTAATTATCGACGGAGTTAGAGGTCCATTTTCGACATCATATCTGGCCAACATGGAACCTATGCCGTTATTGTCTGAATGTTGAGATAGTTCAGTGAACTTCCATACTAGTCTGTTATTATCTGCTGGCCTGTAAGGACAATTAATTTCTGATTGATAATATGGAATTTACAAAATACATACCACTGAGCTTGAGGTTTAGTCTGCATGTTTTTAATTACACCATCAATAGGGACAGCAACTGACACGTTGAGTAAAGGAGTAGGGGAACTCATGGCATGTGAATTATATTTGTATTCAATTTTTAAGTCTGTATGCTGGTTAGTACATTTCCAGTAAGCAACTAATTGAAGAGGGCATGAGTTTGCTCCAGGCCTTGCTTTGATCTGAATTAATTAAATTAATTTAGTACGCAACCATCTGGTAGCCAGACAAACTCACTTGGTACTTAAGAATATCAACATTGAAATACGAAGCGTTTGGATTTTGTTCGGACTGCTTTTTCAGGAGTGAACTTAATGAGGGCATATTAAACTCCACGGAAATGTAATCGTTAACGGTTGGATCAAAATCCCTAAAAGAAAATAATAGTTTATTACAAGTTTGTGCCAAAATAGGAAAAATATTTACAAGGAAACCAATTTTTCATTGGGGATGACGGAGCTTAGTTGTCGAGTGTTTTTTACTCTAAATACTAGTTTTGCTGGATTTGGGTTACTAGCCAAAATTGTTACTATTCCCGCAGGAAAAGATAACATCATTTCACCAGACATCTTTACTTGGCACCTAAAATTATTATTGTAATTTTTTGAGAACCAAAATTCAATTTACGGAACTATTAAGACACTTTCAATTAATTTACAGATTTTAAGTAAACCAAATTTTACCAAAAACACTGTACTCATACTTACACGTACCTAGATTCATCAGAACCTTTGAAATATGAATGAACAATTTCGTGAAAAGCTACCGCTAAAGGTATAGTATCAGCCATGCCAATTGTCAATGGCGAAGGTCCACGTGAAGCGCCAACGGGAACGCAAGCAGTTCTAAACTCCAAACTATTAATACTATCAGCTCTTGAAATATTCGAGATTTGTTGCATTAAACTCTTATTCGGATCCGATCTTCTAGATGGAGGACGTGGAATCGACATATATCCAGATGTAGGGGTTGGAGTTTGTCGACTTGATTGTTTCGCTGCTGCTTGATTCTCATTATCCTCCGTAAATAAATCACCTAATTCTGAGGAGTGATAGTTTACTTTGGAAAGCTAACCATTTGACAAATGTCTTAAATACCTGTGTATTTCGAAGTGACGGATAAAGTTGGAGAATTTAAAGCTAATTGAGAAGGACTTTGCAGAGGAGCGTACGGGTGGGAACTTGTCGGCGTTGAAGCATTCGACGCTGTAGGACTTTGTACAAAATTCAAGCCTAAAAGCTCCGAACTCGGCTTTCCGATTTGCTGCGAAACTGACTGGGATCGCTTTATAGTCAGATCTCCATCCAAATTTGATCCACGCCTGCCAAATCCTCCTGTAGGAGACAAGTAAATGTTTTCTACAGTTGCCCGCAGTTCGTCCACTGAAGCTGACATCGGATTAGATCCATTATTTAAAGGCTTTATTTCCACATGAAGTTTAACTTCCGGTTCATCATCTGTAATATAATTTTAAATTCCATGATTTTGCATGGTTATTGCATTAATTAAAATTACCAGAGTCTGAATCAGAAGAGGAGTAAAAGCTACTTTTCTCATTCCATGTAGTTGTAACAGCCGGTCTGATAACGTACCCATCATCGTCTACTTCTTGGTTATTTAAGGGAGGATTTGCAGCTGGGACTATAGGGTCACTTTTCTGAGAATCATCTTTTTCTTCCCTTTATGAGAAATTACCTAATTAGTTCAGTCAATTTGTTTTAAAGTTTTATGAGTGAAATTAAACAGTCCGATTATCTTTGTTAAACAAATCACACGTTTTAGTACACAGTAACTAAACAGCAGCAGTTAACTAGTACACTACTTTTATAATATCTTATCAATCAATAAGACTTACATGTCAGATTTCTCTTCCTTATTACTTTGGTTGTCAATACTGTCTTTAGTCTGTAGTTTCTTGGAATTTTTTTTCTTTTTGCCTTTGTCCCTTCGGCTTCGCAGGAACCCTAAAATTTGCAAGTTTTACGATTGAATTAAAGAAAATTAAACTAGTGAAAAGCTTATTAAAGGATGTAATCGCCGGGAAAGACAATTGCCAACACAACGCCAAAAGGATGTTTTAAACGAGATGAATATAAAACGACAAGCGCATAATAAAAACAAAGGGGATGTACTTGAAGACGTTTGTGCTAGTTCATCAATGATCACGAATAAATGTTTGCTTTCCATAACTACTTGTGCCAGTTATGCCATAAGTAGTTCATTTTCCTGTAGTTGATTAAAAAATGATTTTGATAGACCCAAATCCACCACCTGGAGAGCAAATGCGCGGGCGTTAATAAATTGAAAGTAACAACTCTATGTCTATTTTAATTCTAATTCTAAAAGTGCGTGCAAAATGCATGCTTGAGTGAAGAAGTTTAATTGAAAATGGAAATAAAGACGTGTTCAGCAGGAAGGTCATCAGAACTAGATAAGTGTTCAATTCATTTGCATATATTTCATTTATATGTACAGTAGTTTAATTTTAAGGGCCGATAGAATTTATTTACAAGGGTCTCAAACACTACCTTCAATTTACCTTTTCCAGATCTCGAATTTTAACCTATTAACAAGATAATTTAGGAACATGATCCCTCTTAAAGATTCAGTATTAAAAATTGAATCATCATACATAATAAAAAAATTTTAAAGCCACATCAAACGACCTCTCAAGAATTAGAAATGAATGCACTAAAGCTATATCCATTATTAAGTCAGTTTTTCAAGTGTAGTACCTGTTGAGAATTTGTGTATTGAGACACTTCATGTGAAGTGTTGATATACTTAATTGGATATTTAAATAGGAAATTTACAGCCACCGTTACCCAAAATAAATTAAAAATATGCAAATAAAACAAACACAAGATTGTACTAAAGACACTAAAAGTTTGATGCAAATGCAATATTCAAGAATTACATTTCGATCCACGTTGTGAATGGCGAGTTAACTGTTGCTTCCCATCGGGACTGGTGGGACTGGACGGGGCACTGCAAGGCCCGGGACGGCTTTCACGAGAACCTAAAAAATACAGCCAAAACCCCAAGTTATGGAAAAGTCGACTTTTACCAAATACCGAGTAAATGCACCCAAATTTAATTACTCAAACCACTTATAATTTTAACAACAATCAGGGACATGAGCTAAATTATAAATACACTTACTCATCCTAAATTTCATTCCAGAATTAAAAACCCGAATTATCATCTGTGTAAACACAAATGCAAACTTAAGACACTGATTTATGCAAACAACAACTTCAACGAGACGAAATATTTTTAATATTCCATGGTTACGGTAGATTGCATTTATACCATTATTAACTATTAGATCCAATAAAAGCCAATGAGGCAGATATTTATAGCGCAGCGCAAATGGATGGAGAGGTAACACCTGATGAGTACTAATTTTCAGTGAATAAAACTAATAAAATTTAAAGGAATTCGAGACACTAAATAACTATAACATGGATTTAATAAAAATTTAGAAGGTATGAACGTACCCTGCGAATTGGACATGAAGAGATTTAATAGGGAAGTTGTTCGACGGGAAGGTTTGTTGGCATGTGTTGGCACTGCCTGATTGCTAGAACCGTTACCTTCTCGCTTGGATGGTTTTGTAGCAGTCTCAACTTCATGATTCGGGGATAAAATAGGATCTTCCAGGTCTAAGATGCCTAAAAATATTTTAAAAGCTTTAAACTCAATCATGCTTAAAGAAAAAATTATAAACCTGGTCTTTCTAGTCCTGTAGACTTATTTCTAATGAATTGATCTAACAGCTGATCGATAGTTAGCTCAATGCATTGCTGTCTAAAATCCTTATAAATTTTTCCACTTTCCGAATGAGCACACTCAATAACATCAGCAAAATTATTAAGAAACTCTTTCATATGCATGAGATGACTGATTTCCAACTGTTGAAAATTCTTTACACTCGCCGACATTTTCCTTTCAAATTCTTCTTTAACAGCACTATATTTTTCTACAAAGTTCTTATAATCCTCCTGAGCTCTTTTTAGCTTTTGCTCGCTTTTTTCTAAATCTTTGGCCGACGCATTCTCTTTTTTCAAACGCTCAAACTCCATAAACCGCTGATTGTACACATCTTTAGATTTTTGTACATTTAAGGTGACATTTTGCATTGCTTGAACCACTTCCAAGGTTCCTGATTCTTCTTCTTTAACCTGTAAAAAATATGCAAGGTCCATCTTTGTAAAGTACGCGACATACAAATCATAAAAATTGCAATGTTGGGACCAATTCTGTACACATAATTTACAACACAAGTGAACCCAACTTATGTACACTTCTTTATTACTACCAATAAAAAACGTAAATTTAACTGGCACAAACTAGTCTTTTAATTACATGGTTTATGCTGGTATGGAGGAAATCCCTTTTTATCTACTGACGTATCAGGTAAATATTGCAAAGTTCTTTCTGTAGTACCTAAAATGTTTATTTAAATCTCGCGTCAGTTTTTCGCAATTGACAATTATGTATTATGTAAAGTTAAGTGATGATGTATTTTTCAGTGAAACCCTTAATAAAATTAGTTACGCAACTGAAATATTATGTTTATTGGACCTAACTGGGTCTACACTTCATATATTAAAAAAAAAACTTGATTGCTGTAGAATGCATTATGTGATACTCTAAATAAAATTTTTATATTTTTACCTTCTAAAGTTAAAGTATTATACAAGGTTTATTTTGTAAATACCCTTGCAAATGTCAAATAAAAAAAAATCATAAATACAAAACACCTGTCCCTGGAAATTACTTAAATTGCCTACTTGATACCATTATTTTTAACATATTACTTTACTTGACAGATGAGAGTACTTGCTAGACATAGAACTGTAATTACTGTTAAGCCATCATTAGACCCTACATACACAAAACAAGTAAAACTCCATTTCATTTATTTACTTTACAATAAAGGGGTCATTTTAACTTTTACTTATAACATTCCATTTAACTTTAACCACATTGTACACTAACCTGGAAAGAAAATACATCACTGTATAAAAATGTTAAAGTTGTTATTATCATACTTTGTTGTGCTTATCAATATTTTGTGTAGGTTTCTTCCTTAACAGCTTTATCTACAAACATATTTGTTGGTTGTCAGGGTTATATTTAGTTGAGTTATTAACAAAAATTGTTATCATAATAAACATTAGAGAATTTCTATTAATTGCATTCTAATTGCCACTACCCATAATAACTAATGTTTATTATTAGCCAAAATAAACTAAACTATCCATTAATTTGTCTTCATCTTTATAAAGCTTGAAATTTACACATTTTAACACCACTCCATGCTAACATACAATTATTTGAATTATTGGGGTTATTAAGTGCCAAATGTTAGTGACTTTATCAGTGATAAAGTTTTATTAAAGTCACTTTAAAATGTTACTGGAACTTGAATACTAAATGTTTCACAGATCTCCTGATTAATCATGACTTTATTTGAACTCATTAAAATGTCATCAAACTCATTCCACATGACATCAACTCCAGAATTAAATAATTCACATTCATAATAGACTTTGTGAGGAAAAAAATATTTCATTAAAAAGATATACATAAACTTACAGACTTATGCTTCTTATGTAATTCATCAGCATATTTTCCAACTTCCTTAACCAGTTCTGTTAATTTTTGCATAGTCTGAACATGCAATGTTGAAAGCTTTTCTGCTGAAGTCTTGATAACTTGCCATAGTGGAGCAAAGGTGCCTTGTGAACAACAACTTCCAGCTTGTTTAGCTAGTTTAGTTAAAAGTTTTGAGTTGTTTTCTTCTATATTTGACCTAGAACAAAATTACAAACACCCATTTAACACAGCTACATTTATAAACAATATTTCACTGCATACCTCTCCCTTAGAAATTCTGCAAAGTCCTTACTGGCATTTAAGCCATATTTCATGTTATGGTATAAGACATCAAAGCCATTGTTCTTCTCGCCCTGTATAGAATTTGAAGAATTTCAAATATACAAGTTATAACAAACTTAACTTGCCATATTCACTACTTACCCAAAAATAATTATTAAAATCAACTGTCATTATGAGTATTTATCATACCAATTTTAAGAAGTTAAAAAGCAAAAAGGCACACTAAATAAAAAAAACAAACAAATGTTTAGTTGTTAGATTTGTTATAACAAATATTCGCACAAAAACATCAAAGCTATCAACAAATTATAAACAGACCCGTTTTATCATATTTGCTTATTAGTTGTTAAATCAATCACTGAACTACAGGAAAGGAAAAAAGTCGATGAAAATCACAGGAAACACTTCCAACTTAGAAAATTTTCTCTCCTTAATTTGAAACTTTATACCACACAAATTTTAATAATTTTCAATTTTTGTTTAATAATTAAAAAGGGGGCGTATATGATTGGCGTTTGACGGTTTGTTGACCATGCCCAACAGCTGTCATAATTGACAGAGACTATTTGCGTCGGCACCATACGTCATGTCACTCTATTTCAATATCACGTTACCTACTGTAAAACTTGTTTCAATGTATCACATGATACAGACGTAGTGGATTACTCTAACACTGTAACAATTGTAGTAAAGAAGAAAAGAACCAGGCTAGAGCTGTCTTGTATTTGTTGTTAGTTTGAAATATTGAAATTGACATCTGACGTGCCTTTATGACTCGATGCTTGATGACAAAAAGTACCTTGAAATAAAATGTAAAACAAGATAGTAATTCAGAAATGAAAACAGTCTAAAAGTGAGGTAGGGCTACACGAAGAGAAAATGATTGAACTGAACAGTAATTTGATGTTATAACTTTACAAATGACATCTCTATGTTTATGTTAAATGTAATGAACTTTATAAATTCAGCAGTGTTTGTGCCAGTTCCATTAGTGATATTGCAAGAAATCTTCCTTTGATTGCACCAAGATGCAATTTTTTGAGCAAAATAAGTAAGTTTATTTCATTGTTAAATGAAATGATTATCTAGATATTAAGGACAGCATCTCTATATCCTTAAAATAACATTTTACACTGTATTTTAATACATTTTTAGAGGATCTGTGTGCTGCTGGAGGATGAAAAAAAATAATAAACACTACATTCTTAAATGATGATTGATTCAAAATGAGTCACACTATAGAGCCCAATCCTTTATCTCAGCCTTTGAGGGTAGAAACAGAAGATCCTGGTGTCCTTCCTGAAGATGCAAATTATTATGAGACAGAAAAGGACAGCTTTAATCATGGAAATGAAACTCATGAAAATGATTCCCTGGGTCCTTTACCTCCTAAATGGGAAAAAGCATTTACTGAGAGTGGAGAAGCATACTTCATTGAGTGAGTACTATTGTTTATTTATCTAAAGATTGCTATATGTAAATTGTGTGTATATGTGTGCTTCTATTACATTGGACACTGTATCTTTTTATATCCTGTTTGCTTTAAATAGGCCAGCTGAAACCATATATTTATTTACATACACAACATTTCATAATTATTTTCTTAGTTTCTAAACATTTTTATAGGTCATTATCAGGTTTATAACTACTATGATAAATAGTAATTTTCCTGGACCAGTCCAGGCAAAACAAATATATACTTTTATGATTAACTAGTTAAATACAACTTAAGTAAATACTACCTAATTCCAAGTAGGAAAAGCATTAAAAAACAGTAAAAAATCCATGTGTCTACAAATTGGCTATTGTGTAATAGATATTATTATATAGTAGTAGAAGGGGGTCACTTAATTTTTATTTATAAATAATAAATAAGACTAAAGAAGGGAGGACAAAAATTGAATGACATTTAGATCATGCCAGAGAACTTTTAGGTATAACTGAAAGAGCACTTTCAGAAAATATGCTTTTTTTTTAACTAAATATCACCACTCTTTAATCTAAGTATTCCATAACTTAAAGTGGATTTATGCACATCCTAAGTAAGTTAGAATCATCTATTTGACAGTTGATTTGACTACTTTTGTTTTACTAATTTGTTCTTTAATGTTTCAATTTTTTTTTAAATTTGACAAGGGAAGCAAACCTCAATCATTACTGGTAATTGACATTTAACTAAACTTAATGGAAAATTCTGTTGCATAAATGTCCACATGCCATTACACATGTTGATGTTTCTTAGTACTAAATTAGTTAAGCTTAATTTTATTTTAACGTCCTGCATAAATCCACCTTTACCCTAATAAAATTAGTAGTAAAATCATAAATCTGCTGTCAAGTGTCAAAAGAGAGAATAATTTTAACCAATAGAAAATATTGTAGTGGTAGGGTAGGCCATCCTTATTCCTCAGCTGCAAAATAGATTATTCAAATTTATGCAAATTTAGATATTATATATATTTATAAGAGAGATGCAGAATAAAAGTAACATTATTTTTTTACTACTAATAAGACTGTAGCTTCTTCAAATCAACTTCATTACTTTGAACTCTAAAAGGATAACTATTTCTTGCAGTCACTCAACTGGTACCTCACATTGGCTAGATCCCAGATTATCAAAGTTTCAAAAAAAGAGTTTAGAAGACTGTATGGATGATGAGCTTCCATATGGTTGGGAAAAAATTAGTGATCCTCATTATGGAACTTATTTTATTGACCATGTTAATAGAAGAACTCAATATGAAAACCCTGTGATTCAAGCTAAAAGAGCTGCATCACAAGCCTCTGCAAGGGCTAGTAGAACCTATTTTACTAGAGATCCCTCAGAGTTGTGTGGGCAGAGAATAAGAACTTCATTAGTTAAGTCATCTAGAGGCTTAGGGTTTACTATTGTAGGTGGAGATGATGGTGTAGATGAATTCTTGCAGATTAAATCAGTTGTGCCAAAAGGTCCTGCTTGGTTGGATGGTCAACTTCAAATGGGAGATATTATAGTTTTTGTTAATGACACTTGTGTATTAGGATATACTCATAATCAAATAGTGAGGCTGTTTCAGTCTATTAGCATAGGATCTACAGTTCAGTTGGAGGTGTGTAGAGGGTACCCTCTACCTTTTGATCCTAATGACCCTAACACAGAAGTAGTTACCACAATTGCAGTAGATGCTCATTTGCAACCTTTAACAAATGACAAAAGAATTCTAGATACCAATTATAACTTTCTTGAGGAAGATGATAATTTATCAAGAAATGAAGAACAAGTTGATATGTCCGATGACATTGATGATCTACTTAAAGGGATGAATACTTTAACATTAGGAAAAGTAGAAGTTAGGGTTAGAATTGTTAAAGGAAACCTTGGCTTTGGATTTACTATTGCTGACAGCGCGTGTGGACAAAGAGTGAAAAAAATACTTGATCGCCAACGTTGCAAGAATCTTATGGAGGGTGATATTTTACAGGAAATAAACGACATATCTTTACAAAGCCTATCACATGATGAAGTGGTCCAAGTTCTTAAAAATTGTCCTTACAATGGAGAAGCTACAATTTGCGTTCAAAGGGGCTGTCCTAGCAAAAGTAACCTTCGCACTAAACACCGAAAACTGGACACAAAGTGTTCCTCCAAAGATGCCATTAATGCTCATAGAAGTAAAACTCCAACTGCAGACCTATACAGCACTCAACCACGTGAAGTACTTCCAAGCAGACCAAAAACTCCTTTAGTAGACACTAGAAATCTTAGACAAACATCTTCAAAGGACGTCAATTCGAATTCAAATGACATCCACTGCAGAGAATATCAAATTGACGCTTTTCCAGTAGATCGCGCTAGATTACGATCATCGCTCACAGGAAATCATGAAGATGACGAGCTGGACGTGGATGTGGACATTCCAGAAAATAACCAGATCAAACCGTCATATGAATATCCTCCTCCTGTTGATCTCAAGTTTAGCCCTTATATGCCACCACCGCACCGATATGATTGTGCATGCGCTTTTTGCTCTAGTCCTAGACCTATAGACAGCAATAATATCGATAATCCCAATAATCGGAAGAAAATGTCTAATTACTGGTCTTATCAAATGAGTACTAGGCAGGATTATGTTACAATGCATATTGTGTTGAACAGGCTGGAGACTGGTTTTGGGTTTAGGATTGTGGGAGGAATCGAAGATAAATCTCAGGTAAGTGAAGTTAATAGTCATATCTGTTTATCAAATTTCAAAGTGTGGGTGTAACAGTTTAGTTAGCTAAATTGCACTGTTTGATTTTATGGTCTCTCTTGAACCTTGAAGAAATAACGTCCTGGAAAAAAACATCTTGTTTCTTGATTCTAACGATACTCAGTACATTTGGTGAAGTCTTGAAAATGTACCAAATATATAAATATTCTTCAAGGTGGCTGTAGGCCAAATAGTGCCTGGTGGTGCTGCAGACCTAGACGGAAGAATGCAAACCGGAGATGAGATCGTCAGTGTCGAAGGGTTTTCTGTATTAAAAGCTGAACATCGTCAGGTGGTTCAACTAATAAATACCGCGGCGGCCCGAGGCCAAGTCAGTCTCATTTTAAGGAGACGGATGTATCCTCCCCCAGGTCCTCAAGGACCTATTAATTATTCAGCGGTTAACTGGCAAATTGAAAATGCTTCTCCTGCGTTATCTGTAAATCATGCCGTGCCCTTGGTCGTTGCTTCCCCAACTGGTCCCACTTACGATGTGACTGTTCAGAGAACTGAAAGTGAGGGCTTTGGCTTCGTTATCATATCTTCCGTAAACAAGATCGGCTCTACTATTGGTAAGTAAATTCTAAACAACTTATCTGTAATTGAATATCTTATGAATTGATATTTCACCAACGCAACGTTAGTGCATACAGAGAGTCTTTATAGTAACTTTCTAATACCGTAACTAGCCGTACCTCGTAAAATTGTTGTTTTATGGTCTTAAGGGGCTTTAATGTTGTTTTGAACTAAAACTAAAATATTTAGTGTTGCCCCTCATTTACATTGTCTCAAACAAGGTTTAAAAGTTATAATAATAAATACAATAGTCTGCAAGTTATAAAACTACGAAACTGACTTATTTCATATAAAATGGACAAATCCGGGCCAAATTGTTTACGCAATGCTTAAATATTTATGAATTCGGCTTTCACTCAAATAAACTTAACATCCGATAAAACTTTTAACTAATGGAACAAATGTTTTAAGGTCGTTTGATTGAAGACAGCCCTGCTGAACGATGTGGAAGACTCCGTGTTGGAGATTATATTGTTGCAGTTAATCATATAGACATAATGCATTTATCTCATGGTGATATCGTTAACTTAATTAAGGAGTCTGGCTTATCTGTTACATTAACAATTGCTCCTAATCCAGATTTATGATTGTTAACGGTGGCCTAGCGTAACATCGTTACACGTTCATATGTTTTTTATAGTTAGAGTAATTATTAGACTAGAAGTTTACTTTGGACTTTTACAATAAACTGCTCATATTGGAATCAAAATTCATTTGTGATAACAGCATTATTTAATAGTAATTCTCAGATATATATGCTCATAATTGCTCATTAATAATTTTTAATTATGACAGGGCAGTTATCTTAGGGGGTTAATTAAAATGTGTGTTTTAATACTCGAATTTTGGTGTATTATGTGTATGAAGTTTCAATGTTTATAAAATGCCTTATAATTGTTATTATATTAATATGACAATAATATTTTTCTAAAATTAAATTCTGACTGTTGTCTTTTTTCAGTGTAAGTTTATTATTAACATTTTTCTATTGTATATTTTTCTTATTTGCTTGTTAGGTATATTGGATAAGTCTTTTTTGTTGATTGACTAGAATATCACTGCCCCTATAAAGAAATGCATATAATAAGTCTAAGAAACTATAAAACTTTATAGTAACTACTATTAGAAAGTAACACTTTTATATACCATAAGAAACTTATACAATTTCAAACAGAAGTATTACTTCATAGGACAGCTGTCTAAGCCATATGTATTTGCAGATAATGTAATCAAATACACAGACCTCCGAATTAAATAAATTTTCAGCTGGAATAGCATTTTGTTTACATTAAATATAAGTCGGTGAGTTGCGATTATAAAGGTCGTTCCAACTTAAATAAACCACATATATTATACATCGAAAGATAATGTTAGTTTTCTATATAGGTATATAAGTTATAATCTTATATTAAAGCTTCACGATGGAAGTAAAGAAAGTATATGAAAATTACCTGGAACATTGAAATATTTTTTTAAAGAAACTCAATATTTTTTAAAGGATTACTAAACAAAAAAAAACGTCAATTTGGTAGTAGTTTGCTTACAAACCCATGTTTATAATGATTTTTGTAATCGTGAAGCTGAAAACCAATTTTAGGGCTTCGAATTGAAAAAAAAACTTGTTAAGTCTTGTGTTTTACTGTTAATACATTTTCTTTATACTACAGTATTGAAGAGGTGGCAAAGAACAATATGATTTTATAGTTCTTAAGACCAGTAACCTTTTTTAAATTGCATGCTTTAACAATATTCTCTTGCAAGTCCAGTTAGCTGAACTGAGTAACAGAAAAGTGGGAAAAATTGCCTCCATAGACATTTACAAACTAATCAATGTTACACTATCTTTGGTAATCTGGACAGATAATAAAATTGAACAATCGTCCGGATTACCAAAGTATATGAGTAATTTTGAGAATTACTTTATTATAATCACATTTCCTGACTAGTTCGGAAAAGCTATATTTTTAATTTCGCACCCACTTACTTCAAAACCATAAATCAGTTTAGTGACTTTAAATCTGACCTAAATTTAGACTTAAGTCATTAAAATGATCTATAGTGCAGACGGACTTTATTTGTTATTTCTATCAATTACATTAATAAAAATTGTAAATTTTTAGCCACATTTAAATAAATTGATAATATAGGTCTACCAGTTTGCAAACCGTACACATATTATACATTATCTACGTGTTTTAAATGCCTATGCTTTTGGGTTATCTCAAAAAACATTAATGATATTCCTGCATTGCTCGTGTTTAAGTGGGTCAACTAATATGTGTATCTATTTCTATCAGTGTTTCCGTGTTAATTCCATGTTACAAAAGTATATTTACAGGTAATTACAAGACAGGAATCTCAAGTTATTATTATAGAATTAGTAAAATGTACTGTGTAGATACCAGGATGCATTGTTTAATCATTTAGTAATAATTTTATTTAATATGTATTCAATTTTGTAAGACTAATGCGAAGGATCTCTAAAATTTTCTCTGCTATTGATATGAATACTACAGTGTTTTTCTAATTTTTCTGGCCTTGTTCAATATTTGGTAGTAAATATACATTGTTAAAACGTTTGTAAAGAATTCCGGCCAGCATGTAATGTGGAGATTCCGAAATAAGATTTTTTACGTTAATTGGTTATTATTCTCTTATACCAGACGTATTTTATTTTATATTTATGATGATTTTCATCTGTTGCTTGCTTACTCTGTAACTTGAACTAAATAAAAGCAAATACAATGTCTATTTAAACACGTGTGGTACATTTTAATGCATGGACAGCTTGTAGCTTTAAAAGCATTAAAATTTAGTTTTATTTCAGTGAATACATGACTCGTCAGTGTGTTAATTCTTATGAGAAATGATAAGTAAGTAATATTGTATTGTTGTGTTTTCTGAGTAAACTTTATGCAACAAATAAAATCTTTTTAGAAGAAAACGCCCCACACCTTCCTGGTTATTTATTATACAATATATCAACTATATGATTTTTAGTGCTTTTAAAGACCACCCAAACATTTTAATGATCCACCCTGTGTGAATTACTTGTATAATCGGTTACGTATCTTTTTTCGGATATCCGGTACATTTTTATATTAGACTGATTATTGTACTATTTGTATATAGGTATCGTGTTACACATTTTATAAAATATAAACATCAGTTATTGTATTAAAAAAAGTGGCTTTATTTCGTCTTTTTTGCATTTTAGAGATGGAGGGAATTGAAACTACTTACATTAAAAATATAGCAACTGTATTTTTATATTCATATAAGACACATATATGCTGCAAGTTCATCTACTCAAAATCCAGAGGTTGAGGCGCGAACAGGTGACTAGTTATTAATAGCAGTGATTTCTCTAGATTTCAGTGAAGTCTTGCTGCACAAAAAACTATACAATATTGTAAATACACTTTACAAATAAATATATTACGCAACAAATGTCTATTTAAACACAATAAATAATTTAACGAGGAATTTAAAAGAAACCTGGATTTGTGTGTTCTATTACGCACCTTTTGCAGTACTTTTTGACTGCCCGGTAGCCTTCCAACGAAATTTGGCAATCCTGTATATTCAGCTGTTGTAAACCTCTGCAGTAGTAAGCGATACACTGAACCCCGCGATCAGTGACCAGCTCACAATTTCTGAGGCTTAATTTTTTTAAATTGGGACAACTTTCTGCTAAGGCTCTAAGCCCAGCGTCACTAACATCACATTTTCCTATATCTAGAGCCCTAAGCCTATTACAAGATCTAGCTAAAACTGTTATGGCGTCGTCAGATACAGCCTCGCAACCTCTGGCGTTTAAATATCTTAATTTGTAACATTTTCTTGCTATCACTTTGAGGCCTGCATCACTAACTTGATCACATTTCGCAACTGAAAGGTATCGAAGTGTGGGACCTAGTTTCGCTAATTCGTACAGACCGAAATCTGTAACATTTGTACAATCACTGACACTCAGTTCACGAAGTCCAGGACAAAAACTTGGCACATATTTTAATCCAGCGTCTGAAACAATTCGGTACCTATAAGTAATCTTGAAGAAAATCGTTTATTTTACTAACCTGTTATTTGTACGCATCTCCTAAGGTACAAATAAGCTAGCTGAGGGCAGTTTTGAACTACGATACGTAGTTCACCATCTTGAACTATGACACAATCAGTAAGATCTAAATATTGCAACTGTAATCTTCGGTCTGCATCTGGGTAACAGTTCATGCTTATACAGGAGATTTTCACACAACCTGGTATATATAACTCAATTAAAATAATTCTTAGATGAGATTAAGAACAAAAGTTTACCTGTAACATCTAAATGTTGCAAATTCGTACATCTGGTGGCAATTTCAAATAAAGCGTTGTTCGTTATTTTAGTACATCCTTGCAATTGCAGATGGGTCAATTCTGGACACCTCTTTGCGAGTAACATTAAACATTTATCAGACAATTTAGCTCCGTTACTAATGTATATCCTTTCGACACTAGAACAGGCTCCGGTTGGGTCTTGTCCACACAACTGCCTTAGCACTCCTTTGATTGCTTTATCCCCGCTGACAACATCACCGTCTAAAGTAATAACTCTCCACAAAGAAGGCGTCCATACTAGAGTGTCGAATCTTCTGCAGACTTGTGCACATATACTTAAATCGACACTATTCAGAAAGGAGAATATCCTTATTATAACATCATCTGGTAATTTGTCGAATGAGTTGTTTTTAGGATGAAACCGTTTTCCTTTGTAGATGTTTCCATCGTTCCAAATGGTGGTGTCTGATGATGTAGCCGCATTAACTAGAGTCGCATAGCCTTGATCTAGATTAGGGCTAGATTTCCCGATATTTTCAAAGGTTTCAAAAATATAACTGGATACGTGAGGGGTGTTTTGGGAGACGTAGTACTGGTGAGAAGAATTCTCGCTGGTACTTTTGCTTTCATACTGATTACTCCAATATGACGCCCCTAAGTATAGGGTTGACAAACCTATAGTTTCCTTCTCATACTTATGATTCGCTGCTTCTAAAGGGCTGAGGTTGGTTTTGCGTGAGTAGTCGGGGTCTACACTCAGACAGGAATTAGGTTGATCATAGTAGTTTTGCTGGAAATGCTACAAATTAACTGAAGATCTGTTAATTAATTTTAAAAATGTTTACCACATAGTCAGATTCTTCAGACGAACCGTGCTGCCTTTGCAAGTAACTGCTTCCAATAGAACGATCGTTGAAAATGAGTTCACTCTCGCGGCTACATTGCTCGTAATGATACGGTTGGTACTTTTCGCCACCATCTGTAGAATTATTTGTATCGTCACTACTAGAATTATGATGTCCTAAGCGAACCAATGGGCAGGGCTTTGGTCTTGGCGAGAGTCGTTCTAGGAGACTAGATTGATGATTCATATCTTTCCAATACCCTAAAAAATTCATATTTAGTTAGGACACACAGAACTTAATTAGTCTTAAAAGAAGATTTTAACGACAATAAAACCAATATGTGTCAGTTTTTGATTCTTAGAGAGCGAGTGATTAATAATATGGTTAATCTTGAAAATCTACTATTTTATTATCTTTTTAATAAGATCTAGTACTCTAACAGTTATAAAGTACTATAGAATATTCTCATATGTCTAAATCATATACTAAACCGGGGTGTATAACAGTTACTTTTTATCAGTTTCCCAGTTGTAGAGGTTTTAATAAATTGGTTTTAGCGCTACTTGGTTTTAATGCTAAAAACGTGAGTAGTTTTCGTCGATCCTTTGAACACTTAAGCATCTAATAATCTTTTTTGCTACATTTAAACGGAGGCGATATTTTAATAGTTGCCTTCATGTTATTGAGGTGAACAAGGTCAATTTCAAGGTATCATTTTTGCTAAAGATATTTATACGTTATGCAGATATATTATGGTAAAGATTTAATCAATCAAAGTCATATGCAAACTTATCTCTAAATTGTAGTTGTACGATTATAAATTAAACTACAAGAACAAACCAATTATATAAATAAAATACTTGTACATATAGAAATTTCAATAATGCTCCTCGTTTGGCATTTAATATTGTGATG
The DNA here is from genome assembly GCF_016097725.1 of Ips typographus. Taxonomy (NCBI): domain Eukaryota; kingdom Metazoa; phylum Arthropoda; class Insecta; order Coleoptera; family Curculionidae; genus Ips; species Ips typographus. Next base: position 6,775,655 of record NC_138437.1, on the reverse strand, counting down.
TATAAAAGAAACAAAACAAGAAATAGAATGAGTATGGTCAAGTTGCAGGCGGATTTGAAGGCCATCATGTATTTACGAAATTATTCAATAAATACGTAAATGTTATTGGTAGTTTATATTGTGTTCTTTGAACAATAAAGCTTTTGTGCGGTTTTAAGCGCCACAATGGTCTTTTTTATAAATTTCTGCAAGATAATGCTTCATTAAGGTTCATATATGCTTTCAATCACTTGAGTACAAACATTTCGAAACGAAAGTCAAAATAACATAAAAACGTGTTTCATGTAATGATTTAAGTAGGAACTGGCTCAAGGACGTCCCACAAGAGAAATTTTGCTTCTTAAGATCATAAAGAAGAAACATTTGACCAAAAATATTATCACGGAATTCTTTTTACGAATAGAAGATGAAATTAAATTTTTTTCTATTTCGCACGTTATTAGGAAGTCTATAATTGAACTGCATGCATTAAATTGGTTTCACATCACATCAAAATCGTCTATTATTAAGTCACTTTTTGAATTGGTCGGAATCCGAGTTAACTCTAAAAAGATCAACTTTTTTTTTAATTTTTACTAACCACTCGTAAATAATTCAGTAATGTAATTTTGTTACGCAAGTGCGGTAAAAAGAGTTTTGCATCCAATTGGACAATTTATTATCAAAAACAGGATAAATTACGTCATGAGTAAAAAATTATAATCTGATAGAATAACAAAATTATTAGGTAGTTTAAAAAGGTAAAAAGCAATTATTTTAACCGTAATAAATTAGTTTTGTTAATATTTTATTATCAGAAAACACAGCTTAGTCGTTCTGATAAGCGCGTTATGTATTATATGCATTCCTTCTTTGAAGCAAAGGCTTGGCAAATTCCAACCAATTATTGCATTACCAGATGAATACATCGGGTTTAGAGGTATCTACTTCAATCAAACTGCTACTTTAATTTTCCGTAATACCATTTAAAGCTTCATTAAATATGGTGGTATTTTTAAGCTCAGTAGAGTCAAATATTGCAAAAGCTTGAAATACTGTTTTGTAAGTAGGGTAAACTAGTAGGTAAAAGGGAAAGTTCATCGACACTTTGACATACCTTAACCTATCATTTGTTTAATGGTCCTCGGAACTCGTCTAAAGATTTCTGCATTTTTCTGGTATGGTACTGGTACCACTCTCATCAAATCACTCAACAAATATCAAACGCAAAAACGAGTAAATGCAAACGATATGTTCAACACTCACAAGACCTGTCACCGAACCAAATAGTTTGCTTTGTTAACATTGAGTTGCCGTCTCTCTTCTGGTCTTGTAATACTTCTCGTTTGCTTTGGTCGTCGTACGACCGAGGTACGACTTCGACCACAACAACTTCGATAGGTATAGTGTGCCGTGCAGAAGACCAATAACGGGTAAAAATTTACAGTGGCGGACCAGTACCTACTGGTATGACCCGCATGGTTTTCTGAAAAAAACGGTCAAAATTATGAAATAGTTTTTACAAGCAGGCAACTCAAAACTTTTAAAAAGAATTCCAGTCCCTTACCCCTTTGACCATAGTCCTTCTAACAACCCACATTCTCTTCATATAGTACCAATGGAATTGACCTGGTATATACGTCTTAAAGAAAATAGATATAGGAAGGAATGAATGATTGTTTAAAGATTGGAAATCATTTTAGATGGTTCTGTAGGCTAATATAAAAGCCGGAGAAGTAGTAATGGTAACCTGTAGGCGGTACTTTGCTATTAATAAAAATATTTATTACTTCTAATGTTTAAGTCCGTCAGTGTTTTGTTAATTTGTACTGTTTAACTTGTCATTATTTTGTTTGTCAGAGAGTTGTTGATGATACTATAATCATTTAACAATCAAACATAACAAATTTGTTGTACACGTTGTGTTGAAACACACATCTACTAAATCCTGCAAAAAAACAAAGGACAAAAAAACACACAACATCAAAAAGTTACTTTATATATTGTTTCTTCCCCTTAAAACATCAGAATAGCCGAGTTACTATAAATAAACTAATCACAGCGAAAAGGAAAAGTTTGAATAAGGCACTAACTTAGATTATACTCTACAGGAACACACACACAATAAATTACGAGACGGTTCCAACTAGTTAATAATAAAACAGTTCAAAATTAAAGATATGCTTGCCTTATGCATTCTTTTATATAACCTATTAATGACAATACAAAAGTAAAAAATGAGTACAAAAAGGATAACACATGTAAAAACAGGTTGTAAATAAAGCTGTCACTGACAACGCAAAATAAAAAATCGTTATCATTCATCACTCACATAAATATATAAATATTCGAAGCGGATCAAAATTGGAATTTTGGACATACAAACAGGCTACTTCCGACATTCAGTAAAGATACAATTTATGTAGATATGCCCACGGAGAAGATCGATACAGCATAATTTTTGGCAATTTTTAACGGACTGTATCTCCGAAATGGCCTAAAGATTTAAAAAGAACGTTTTTTGTAGAATTAGAGCCAGGAATTTAATTTGACTTCCAGTGAAGAAGTAAAAAAAAGGTGCTGGAAATTTTTTGAATTTCAACCCAGTAGATTTAATAGTTGGGATAGTTTTAGGACATTTTTTCGTATATCATTTCATGGGCTTGGTTGATATCTCGAGACATGTTTAAGGGTTTTTCAATTTTTGGTCTACAAAAAGAATTATTGGGTGTTTCCGAAACATACGTACTTTTTTATAAATTACTCTGTATCTAGAGATAAATTAACACTATAATGTTTACTGGTTGTAAAATCAGTTACGTACAACGGAGGTTAATACAACATTTTTTTAGTGTTGTGCAAAAAGTTTACAAGTTCTTATACGTTACCCTGTATTACAGGAATACTGCGGATAGTTAAAAAAATATATATTTAAAATTTACTTAAAAATTAAACTCAATAAGCTGTTGATGAATAAAAGCATTTCTGTGGTAGACGTAACCCATAAAATCTAGCGTCTTTTTCCAAAACACCCTATAATTCCTTTTGTGTCCTGAGAAACATGTACCGAGATATCAAGCAAGCCCATGAAATGACAAAAGAATTCAAGAAATTTGCAGCATTTTTTTTTGTATATCTGTGAAGAAATCACTTTTGAGGTAAAATAAATGACAGTCCTGATTCTAGAAGAAACGGCTTTTCAAAACCTTTATTAAATTCGGCTGATACCGGCAGTTAAAAACATTTTGTTCTACCGATCTTTTCCGTTAGCAGTTTAGTCAAAAAATAAAGTGCACAATCAAGTCAAAGTTGGAATTTACTTACCTGTACCCTTAAAAGAATGTAGGAATAACCAAGGCCAAATTGCATTTGTTCTATAAGCCCCTACCAGCGGACGCTCACCCTTTTTCACTAAACTATTCAAAAATGATCGCCTTTTCAATTTAATGGTACATAAAATTAATTTTTGAAGAGCTTCACAATTTGCCTTTTCAACAAAACTGCAACGAATTTTAAAACTCGTTTAAAATGTGCAATTTAAGGGGTAAACCACCGAAAAACTTCCAGTATTTCCCAAATAATTTACTACGTGGGGTGGTGTTTTAGGGGAAGATTATACACATTCCTAAGCAAAGGTGTTAAATGAGATTATTACTGAGATTAAATTGTTAAACCCTTATTGCACTTGAATAAGATTCTTTTGCGTATGGTTTTTTAAATTTGTTTATAGGAATGTGCATTAGGTTATAGCAATAAATTAGTAAATTTAATTAAATAAAAACAGCGGCGAGATAGTTACATAGTTACTTTCGTTTAGTGGTTTTACGGCTAAGCTGCTCTTCGGCGGTCAGTTTGCTTTTATAATCATCTACATATTGTTTCGCTCGAGATAGGCTCATGGTCATGTTATTCAAAAGATCATCCCATTTTCTGCAATACCCTAAAAACAACAAATCATAAAATTATTTTCTACACTCTGTTGCTCAGTCAAGTTACCTTCTTGATCAAATTCGACTTCTTCAGTAGTCTGCAAAAGTTCTACTGACTTGTGATAGGCAATCTGTATAGCTTCAATTGTTTGTCTGTGGTTTTCGATCATGTTATCTTCGGCCGATTGTAATTCAGATATTACTTGATGGAAATTCAACATTTCTGGTGTCATATCATTTTCCTGTGAAAGTAGCAATTTGTAGGTTTTTGTATATATTTTAGTGAAATTACTTACGTTGAACGAACGTAACTGGGAAATATCTCCATCATCAACCTGTTCAGGTTCTCCACCGGTATTTGTTTGTAAATCACCGCCACCTAATTCCTTCACTCTATCAGCGTATCTCAATGTATTTATACTGTACTCGCAAGAGTTGACACCAGGTGAAATCATCGCTATCATGCAGATTCGAGAATTCGAACCCACAAACGAGTCACGGAGTACCTGAGTCAACTTACTAACTCTGAAAGGTAAATGAGCGCCTCGACGTGCTAAAGCTCGAATACATTCTTTTAGAGCAAGCAGGGATTTGTTAATTTCTGCTCCTTCCATTCCTAAATAAACCATATCATTATGAACTTTACTTGAGGGTATCACGTTAAAAATTCTTACTGGTTTGTCGGTCTGCAGAAGATGTATCAGCCCCTCTTTCATTACCAGCTAAATCAATCAATGAGAACTTTCCATGTATTTTAGACATATTGTTGTTTGATCTCAGATAAATCTGAAAGACTGCGTGAGATCTTGACGAGTTTGCATTGGCAAAAGTCTGGCCAGAAGTTCGCGCCAAATTTCCTTTTTGAATGAGCTTTAAAACTTCATCAGTAGAATACACAACTTTCTCAGTGAGTCCCACCACTTGCACTTGTTGCTTGGCATCTTCCAGGATTCTTAGCCTAGCTTTCTTGTTGAGCAAATCAAATACTTTGCCTGAATAAATCTCAAAGAAGCTGGACGATACTACCAAATTAAGATGCCGATATTTAGGAGAATTAACTAATCGAAAAACATCAGCAGACGCCAAAGCGTAAATGCCTTTCTGGCAGTCTTGATCTTTGCCTTTAAAATCTCCACCCATTGTGTGGGTTTTGCCAGAGCCTGTTTGTCCGTAAGCAAAACATGTAGCTAGCCCTCCATCAAATATTGTTTTTATCAAAGGTTGAGCTGTGTACCTAAAATATGTCCATCACATTGAAACAATTTATAGCACATTTTTGGAAGGAATAACATACTTGTAGACTAACTCGTTCGAACACGTTTCGTCAAACGCATAGTCAAAACGGAAAAGCTGATTTTCCAAGTACTTGGTTAAATCTACTTTGTTTTTCGGCTCGTGAACAATTAGCTGATTTTTACTCGGTATTGTGATCACATCGACTTCCTTTCGAGCCACCTCTTTCTTATTTAAAGGTCGTTTTCTAACACAAACCGTAATAAGATGATCCTCAATTGGATCATTTTCTGTCAATGTTCGAATTTCTAGACCTCTCCGATATTCCCTTAAATAATAAATTACGTGAACTTTCATACTACTGGCGAAAAATCATATTTACATAATCATATTCAATAATTCCCAATGAGGATTTCCAGGATCCATTTTCAAAAAAGCCTCTTTGGCCTCTTTTTCTTCTGCTTGTCTTTGCCGCCTTTCTTCTCTGTTTTTCTTAAGTTTTTCTACTTCTTTTACCACATTACTACGTCGAGAATTCTGAAGTATATCTCGACATAAAATGATCAATAATCTAAAGACTCCCAGGGCAATCATACCTGAATACTCGTTCTGCCAGTAGGAATACTTGAAGGTAACGTATTTGGAATTGGAATAATATTGTTGTCTGTAGCATGTCCATTGTTGCTTGGTGAAACACAAGGATTTATTGTAGCCCGTGATGTAATCCCTAGATAAACTAAATTTAAAAACTATTTTTTTTCAGCTTAAATCTTTTACCATTGTTGGTTCTTATTCCACCTATCTGCCTGTGAGTTGGGTTCTGCAAACATGAAATTACCATTAATATGAGGAGTTGCAATTTGAGCTGTGTTACACCCAAATAAATGTCAAAAAGGCAATAAAATTATAGCAAAAAAAAATAAAAATCACAATAACAACGACTGTTAATTTTGGTAGGAAAATACCTGAAAAGAAGTAGTTTGAGATGAAAATTGGTTACTGTTAAATTCATCATCGCTAAAATGACCAGACTGAGTCATAGAGACACTAATCTCATCTTCTGAATATCCACAGGAGTCCTTGTATGCAGCAAGAAATAATATTATAATTAGTTGAACCATTAATATCTCAACTCTCACATAGGCAAAAATGTTAAAAATACAACTCACCCTTTGAAGTTGTGTAAATTTTAATTCTTCTCCTGGCTTCAGAATTGTGACGTCAGGATTAAGAGACTCAATAGCTGCCATGTCAATTTCCTTTCCTTTGGTTTCCCCCTCCTCAAACCATTCCACTGTTGCAGATCTTTGGTCATTATTAATGGCAGCGACAATCGCTGAATGAACTCGTCCTGCATCATAAATAATCCATTATTCACAACTTTGAATATTTAATCAATTTTCCAACCCGGTGGGAACTTGGACATACAATAATGTCAGTCTACCTTGTTGGACATGCATTTAGAAGTCGTTTATTTATACAGGAAAACGCTAATAGAGCGATATCTATAACGCTCTATAGCGATCTATGTTATTATAGTGTACCTAACCTATGTAGCCTTGACCTTTTTAAGTGTCAGGGGAATGGGGAAGAGAAATTCTATTTTCATTTTAACTCTCCAGAGGCATCTAGAACCATTTTTAAAGTGTCAGAGACCTCCAAGTGCTACTGAGAACCTGCTAAAATAGAATCTATCTAACCTAGAATCGTTTTAAATTACCAGAGGCCTCTAGGACCATTTGGAACATACCAGATACCTCTAAATGCTATTGAACACTTTTTAAAAAGTGCCAGAGGAGTCTGCAAGTTTCTTAAACATTTCCAGAATTGTTTTAATTTGCCAGAGGCCTTTAGGACCATTTTGAACATGCCAGGACCTCTAATGCCACTGAAAACTTTTTAAAAAGTACCAGAGGCCTCTGCATGTCTTAAACTTTCCCAGAATTGTTTTAATTTGCCAGAGGCATTTAGGTTCATTTTGAAAGTACCATAGACCTCTAAATGCTATTGAAAACCTTTTAACAAGTTACAGAGCTCTCTACAAGTGCTTTAAACCTTCCTAGAATCATATTAAATTGCCAGAGGCCTTTAAGATCTTTTTGAATATTCCAGAGATCTCTAAATGCTATTTAATGTACTGAAAAGCATTTCACTTGGTTCATAAATGAGATTTTACAATAGATAAAAACTACAAAGGAAAAATGATTTTATTCAAGTATCATCAGATTGTTCTGTATCCCAATAAAACTTAAGAAGGCTTAAATTAGAAAAATTATGAACATCAAACAAATAAGTACTATACTTTCATTAAGTTAACTTATAAGAAATAGAAAATAAGGCTTATACATGGAATTTTCAGCCAAAATTAAAACTTAAATCTACTGATTTAGATAAATCATATAATTTATTGATTAAGAAATTGTGATTACATTATCTTATAATCACTTCAAATTATGAGAAGCTATTTGTAATGATTCAAAGCCAAAAATGTATATAGTCATGTTGATTACATATTTCCTGTTTGGCTGAATACAAATATTAAAACAAAAGAAACTGACACACTGATATTAGTTTTTATAAGGGCTATACTAGTCATGATTAGTCTAACTAGGTTTAGCAAAAAGCCAAACCATCTGACTCCAGCAAAATAAACCTTTTTCCACCCACCACACCATTTCTTGTTTTGAGTTAAGAGGACAGCTGTACTTGTACTATAATAAAACATTATATACACTTCTGTACCATGTTATACCTAATTTTAAACTTACTATAGCACCTATAGTTCACCTTGCTCACATAAGCAAGGAACTTGGAATTATTAGATACTAGTGATACTACTTATAAAGGCTAAGACCCTGACCAACCATTTTAAACATACATAAAGAATAGCAATTTTAAATGTTTCATTAATACAAATACACAAAATGCAGCAAATATTACATAGTGACAGGACCCTACTGAAAGTAAAATAATTAAATACATGACAACAAAAAAAAACACATAGTACCATTACCATTTAAAACTACAATAAAAGCAAACATCAAGAAGGAATTTTAAAAAGAAAACAAATGAATGAACTTGAATGAACATATAAGGGAAAAAATGTTTACTGCTGACATTAGCCCCAATAAAGGTTATAGAGTTACCAATTGAGTCAAATATAACACTTTAAGGGTATAGACCAAACAATTTTAGCTAATTATAAGGTGTCAAAAAGGTTTTGGTGTAGTTAAACTGATATTTTTACACCAACAATAGAGGTTAATTTGGTTTGTCATCATCTAGTACTGATCCAATCTGATCAAGTTTTTGGGACAATTGAATAAAATAAATTGTTCTAACACGCATATTTGCAAAACTTATGTTATTTTTTATTCAAACAAACAAGATTACTCAAAACTACCCACTTACCATCGGTTCTTTTGATGTTAATACTAGACCCAACTTGCAAATATCCAGATGGCATTTCCATAGTTTTTTTCGGGCTGCTTTGCAAGTAATCACGTTACATACACTGAAATACGAATTAAAGACATGTGAAATTTAATTTTAGTGCGTTTTTTTTCTTGAATGAATGCTTTTCAAGTGACATCCATAAAAAAAACGCCAGAATACCAAATATGTAGTAAAGAAACTGGACAAAACAGACAGATGGATTGAACTCGTAGTGCTCATGCGTATATCTAGGAACCCGGCGCTAAATTCAAATTTCAAATACTAAGCACTCAAATACATATTTTCACTTAACATATCCAAATATTGTATAGTAAATAGCCAGGATGTCGTGATAAACCTAATGGTACTTACCTAATTGCAATTACTTAATTTGCTTGAAACCATAGAAATACTGCTACAAATCCTTGGTTGGTACACAAGTACTTCTATAAAACTGCAAGCTGACTAAATATGGTATTACGGTAATAAAAAGATACTGGCCAAAATCCACCCTTAAAATCTAACAAAAATATTGGGTGGATACAACAATCCAAGTGTTAAAATAACAAGATAATTTATATAAATAACCGTTGCAAATGTTTTTAATTTAAATTGTTAATTGCATGTGTCATTGCCTGGGCGGATGACGTTCAGACGTTACGAACACCATGTTCCCCATTAAACTTTAGTCTCTAGTCTCTACAAGTTAGAAAGAAATAGACAATAAAACTAGTTAGTACCCGAACTTACTCCTGCCTAATTCGAATATTCGAAAGAAGACATAAGAGAAGAATGAAATGTTAACCCATTTTACAATATATGCTGTCAATGTGAAACGTCAAATTAGCAAAACAAAAATAAAAGTTGTGTATGTGTATGTGTCTGTAGTCTGTACATGGTCTGTACTATAGAGGTCTGTACTGTAGATCGTCTACTATACGTCTGTGTGTGTGTCATCATTTAATTCGAAAGTTCCAATAAGCAATTATTTATTGTTACATTACACAGGACTTCAGGAAAGTTAGAGTTGGTTTTTGAAAGGTAATTAATTATGTTGGATTAGAACAGATAACACGTAAAGATAAACTGTATGTCATGTCTAGAACAAGTTTCTTTTTTATCATACAGTAGCTGATTATTATTTTTCTTTACAGATGTATTTGTGAATAATGGTCGAGACTTTGGGGACTTCATTTGGAGAGGATGACGATTGTTTAACTATACGCAAAAACACGACCGTCATTACCAATGTTTATGATGGAATTCCAGAAACTTTAATCTTGAACTTAGTTTGCTGGGTGGTGCTCATCCTCCTCTTTGCCATCCTACGAAACCGCGCTTGGGATTATGGAAGACTAGCTTTAGTACACACTACTGAGAAATGGACACAGTTGTTCTACAAAAACACAGAAGATGCTGTGGCAGTGGAAGAAACAAGCACTGATATTAGTTTGTTACCAGACACTGGATGTTTGTGGTTTCCTTCTATCTTTAGAATTACCAAGACAAAGATATATGCCAGATGTGGTCCAGACGCTTTACACTACTTGTCCTTTCAGAAGCATTTGCTAATTTTGTTTGCAATCATCACAGCTTTTTCAATTGGGGTGATTCTACCAGTTAATTTCCAGGGAACATTAGAAGGTAAATATTGATCAGTTTTATCAGATTGTTTGAGAGTTAGTAAGCCAATATTTATATTATTAATAATTTTCTTGTTACTAAATATCTCATTGATCATCACCTTTAACTTTTAATGCTGTAGATTTACAGGATAACATATGGTTGCTTTTTACCTAAACTTTTGTATGTTCATTTCTCTGAGTATTCTAGAGGATTAGTAGATAAACATTTCTTATTACTATTGTGCTTTGTTTGAATGCGGTTTAGAATCATAATATTGTTCAGCTAACTAGTGGAGCAGTCACCAATTAATTTCCAATCTTGTAGTTACTCAATTATAATGTGTTCTATACATGGGCTAGTACAAGATTTTTAGTTCAAAATACATCATGTGTATCCTAGAAAGTACCTGAAGTACAAAATTAAAGTCTTTAAACAAACAGTTGGTTCAAAGTTATACACCACCCTGTATTTTATTGTTTCTTGGGTCACTTAATACCTGCTAATACATTTATGAGCCACTAGATGTCATCATTGTAATAAGCCTTTAAGTTTCAAATGAGCTTTAAATGACAATTTAGATAAAGTTTAACAACAGTTCGGTTGTGAGATAAGTTTTATCAAGAAAGAGAAAATCTTTTAAACATTATTTTAGAAAAAAATGATGTTACCATCTTCTAATACAGGAGCTCCCTTAGGAAAGTTTCAAGGTTTTGTTTAGGAAGTGTAATGAAAAATTTGAACCAAAAATTATGGTGAATTAGTTATTTAAGTTTAATTACAGCATCTCTTCTAGGTTTAGCTGCAATAAAGTTATTTGGTTTGCTAAACTCAACACTTATTCTTATGGTATTACAATTTCTTCTATATACTGGATAATAGAAAAAAATTATGTCCATACATCTTATCTCATAATTTCATTTTATATTGCAATGCATCTGATAAATATGTTTAGTACTACATATTGCTCACATTTGACCTTTTAATTGCAGTCAATCAATATGTAAATATGGTTAATTTATAGTTGTAGAAATAATTTGTGGAAGATTCCCCAGAAATCAATATTATTCACTTATACCTTTCATATCTAACATACTTGGTAAGTGAGTCATTCCTATTTAAAGTTCTTTGGTATATTGTTTACAGACTGGGTTACTATGTACTCACTAATAAAAAGTGTGACTTTAGATACATTTTATTTAGTGATTGAACTTTCAATTAATTCTTACTGTTTGTTAAAGGTAACAGTACCACTTTTGGTCACACCACTCTAAGCAACTTAGGACCTTCCTCAAACCTGCTATGGATCCACGTGTTAGCCAGTCTCTGTATGGTTCCACTAACCATTCTTATAATGAAAAAGTGTTCAGGAAAAAGTCCCAGTTCATCAGCATTGACTTCAAGAACTCTCATGGTAACTCACATATCAAAACAGCACCGTAATATTGAGGATATAAAAAATTATTTTGCGGTACGCTACCCTGAAATACAGGTAGTAGACGTGCAACTTACTTATAAAGTGAAAAAATTAATGCAATTAGAAAAGTTAAGAAATAATGTGACTGATGCAAAGTTGTACTGTTTAGATAATAACCATCGTAATAAGGATCCTATACAAGTTCAACCTAAAGGTTGTTTGTGCTGTTGTCCTTACAAAACGGTTAATGCTTTTGAATATTATACCAGAGAAGAGCAAAGGTTAAACGACTTGGTTTTATCGGTTAGGCGTACTACTTTGGCAGCTCCTTTAGGGATTGCTTTTGTTACGGTAGGCACGCCTGAAATGGCTCAATATGTTATAAACTCTTTTGAACCTGGTACACTGAGACATTGGAATATCATTAGCGCTCCTACTCCTGACGATATTAATTGGGAAAATTTAGAAATTTCTTACAGAAACTGGTACTCTAAAGCGATAATTATAAATGTGCTATTGTTTTTGGTGCTGTTCTTCCTGACAACTCCTATTATTTTCCTGAATACTTTTAATCAAATTAACCAGGCATCCGGTAATTTTATTAACAAACTCAGTCCTTTGTTTTCCCAATTTTTCCCTACACTTTTGCTATTGTCGGTATCTGCAGTCATGCCGGTTATTGTTGCTTATACAGATGAGTGGATGTCTCACTGGACAAAGTCTAAACAGAACTTGTCAGTTATGTTTAAAGCGTTTTATTTTCTGCTTTTTATGGTGCTGATTTTACCATCTCTAGGTTTAACTAGCGCTGCTGCTTTTGTTGAGTGGACTTTGAAAAATGATAAAGTACGATGGCGTTGTGTTTTTCTTGCCGATAAAGGTGCTTTCTTCGTTAATTACGTCATCACCTCAGCTCTTATAGGAACTGCTTTGGAATTGTTACGGTTTCCGGAGCTGGCAATGTACGCTATCAGATTGTCCTTAATTAAATCGGAGGCAGAAAAAATTAGCGTCCGAAAAGAAATTCTATCCGAATTTCAGTTTGGTATTCATTACGCTTGGACGTTGTTAATATTTACTATAAGTACAGTGTACAGTTTATCGTGTCCTTTAATAACACCCTTTGGCCTGCTTTATTTGTGCATGAAACATTTTGTGGACAAATATAACATTTATTATGTCTACAAACCGATTGCCATGTCAACTGAGGGTCAACATATCCACTCGGGAGCCGTTAAGATGGTTCGGATAGCTATTATAATGTGCCAGATAATACTGACGGCTTTTTTGTTCATAAGAGAAAGTGGAGGTATGAACGAAATGACTTACGTAATGATTCTGGGCATTTTTATTACAATAAGCTGTTTTTTCTTCCTAAGTCCGTTTCCTACATGTAGACCTTCTTCCAGAAAGTCACATTTGTCATCTCTAAGAGAACAGTACATTGCTCCGGTATTACTTAGTTCGAGCAGTATTGAAAATAGTATTATAGATAGGTCATCTCCAACACTTTACGGATCAGCAAGTGGAGGATTTGTCATCCCTGAAACTGGTTCTAGTAACGCGTAATTAAGTTTCCTAAAGCTGTGTCCTTAGCCTTGTTTTTCTATTGATAAGAGAAATTTCCACTATTGTTTTATTTAAAGTTTAAAATTACGTTTTACAACACAACAGTTTGGTTGTATTTTTAAATTTATCCTGGTCAAAGAAGTGTTTGAGCCAAGTTGTACATACCAAACTTATATTCCTTTTTTTTGTTTTGTTAACTTACTAATTTTATTAAGTTGGGATTGTTAAAAGTTTTACTTACGTTTCGATAAAAGTTTTTGTTGTTCATTCAATAAATTCGATATTTTTATTTTAAGTGACCAACACTGTAAGTGTATTTAGAATCACATTGCAATTGTAAAACAGTCACTGGTATACTCAATAACGTTAAGTTTATGGTTTTAGTAGCGAGTAACAGTGTTCATCGCGTATTTATAATGAGAGTATTTATTTTGTAATATATTCTAACTGTTAAACTATTTTGTTTGTTTTGCTTTAAGCAATTGCCACTAAACTATACTGTTTAACGTTTTTTTTTTTCAAGTTCATTGTAGGGTTGAAAGCAACACTTTATTTACGAAATACTAGAAGTTAAGAGCACCTAGTGAAATCTTAAAGCAATAAAAACGCTAAAGAACTTTTTTACCAAATATTTATTTAAAAAATTGTATAACATAGTCAAGCCTGAAATACGAATTACTGGATGCTAACAAAATAGTGATATAAATAAAGATTATGACGTTGCCTTTTTACAAGCTAAAAACAAAAGATATTATTAACGTACTGGAATATGTAAATAAGGTCCTTCTGTTGACTTAACGTTACTTCTAGAATTATTTACAAAATAAAATTAGTACTGTATAGTGTTTATACTGAGAGAACTATATAAATTTTACACATCAACTTTGAAAGGTGATCCAGGAATATGGTCGTCTCCCCATTTAATGATGATTAAATATTCTCCTCTGTCTCGTACCATATAATTGACGTCGTATAAATTGCGACCTTTATGCTTGATGAACACTTCATCGCAGGGTCCTTTAGGGCCGTGGACACCCACAAATAAGATGTTGGAACCTAGAATAACCATTTGAGAACTCTAGCTTTTTCCCTTTAAAGTGGTTACATACCAGCGTCTTGGGCGTTTACTGTAAATTGATTTTGCTTTCCTAGATAAGCTTTCTTTAAGCCCATTCCTTTGGATGAAACTTTAGAGGCGTCGCTCTTGAAGTGAGGTAAAACCGGACCTTTATGGTTAGCAGCTTTTCCAGTTTTTGATACGGTCTCTACCACTACTGATGACGATTCTTGTCCACCAATGTCTGCCACTTTGGCATCTCCTAGAGAGGTTGTTTAATTAGAACTTTGTGCCTTTAATGGTTTAAAAACTTTTACCTTTACTCGTTACTTTGAATGGTGACCCTACTATATGAACGTTGTTGTACTTGATACTGATGTAATAATCGCCAGGTGCAATTGGAGTGTATCTGACTTTGTACCCTTCTTCGACTTCAGTGCAATCCATTGATACTTTACTAGGCCCATCGATGTTAACAGCAAGTGTTCCAGCACCTGCATTGACAGTGTCCACGATAAAGTCCGTTTTCACACCTGAAACAAGGATTAAATTGCATTTCTGTGGTTTTTACTACCAATTGGTGTCCTACCAGTTTTAATTTCTCTATTTAACCCATTTCCTTGAGCGTGGACAGCGGCAGGGTCGGCAGTGTCTTTTCCAACTTTAACGCTAAACGGTGATCCAGGAATATGTACGCCATTAAATTTGGCGTGTATTTTGTGAATACCATTTTCACGGGGCATAAATCTGACAGAGTATTCTTCAATATCAATGATTTGTACGAAACAATCGTCTTCATGACCTGAAGGGCTGATGATCTAAAAACAAGACCGTTAATAATCATAATTTTTTAGGTTTCTTATGTTTACCTTAGCATCAAGATTGCCTTTAGCTCCATTTCTACGAACAATAAACTGAGATGGTTTGTCCGCCTGGATGTATCCTTCGGGGAATTGAGCTACTTCCAGGAGATGGGCGTCTCCAACTGCAGGAGATATGTAAACTTTGAAAGGAGAGTCTGGGACGTGTTCATCGTTGAATTTTAAACCGATTCTGTATTCACCTGCAACAATTTGTAACAATATAATTCATGTATTATTTAAAGTTACACAGTTACACTATATTTGCTCTAATTTAACAACACCAAGAACTTTCTTACAAAATTTCTATTAACTGTAGGTGCTTTATTGTTGTGTTAAAAAGATACCTGTATTTGGTGAATGCATTCTTTTCTATTTAAAAATATTTAGAGTTTTTATTATGTTCTACAGATATTATTTTGAAAGAAAAATGAAGTGACTGGCAATTTTTAAACCAACATTTTGAGCATATGGAACTTCATGCAACTCATTCAGAGCTTTCCAGATTACAATGTTTGAAGTAAACTTTGTACCGCTTTATTTTTAACTCACCTAAACACTTAAACCGGAAATAGCTGCCAACTCGCTTATTTTAAATAATAATGTTGTGACAATAGCTGTCTGTTTGCCATACATTTTACCTGACTGCTGTTCACTGCATTTTGATTGATATAAGTTCCGAGTATTTAGTTTTGTTTCAATTACAGCAACTAATTGGAATGATTTTATTCGGTGTCAAAAAGATGGTTAAAGTGTGCATCCAGAAATAGACTTTACATTGTATGAAATATGTTACATGATGTAGTTGTGTTATACATATGTAACTATTTTCTGCAAACAGTAATAAAAGCAGCAAAATGTAACATACACTGTAAATCAAGTAATTTATGTAATTATATCTATATAAGAGATGACAAAGTGCTTTACTTATTGGATGTTGATGAATCATTATAGCGTTGTAATTTGGCAAGCAATTCGGTGGCAAATTACCAAACAAAACAGAGTCTTATAGAAACCTTTCCTGATTACTTTTTATCGAACTGGATGTAACAAATTTTTAACTGCTCTGCTGTGCTTATAAATTTTGTGATTTTATGAATTTAATTAGCGTGACTGCTTGTGATTAATTAATCAAAACTTTGAACTGCTGATTTGAAGGATTCTAATACGAAATGTTTGCTATGGTGCATTTAATTTCTAGGGGTTTAAAAATAGAAGTTCTATTTCTGTTCAGGAAAATAGTCCAAGCGGGGCAAAACATCTCTCTGTAAAAACTTACCGAGTTGATCAGCAACAAAGCAGTTACAAAATTAATAAAATGTTTATTTTAGAGGGTCACATTTCCCAAACAATTTAAACCAAACTTGCAGAACACTAAGTCGTCGAATAAGGAATTGAAGGGTGTTTTTCTAAATCGAGTCTTACATGCATATCGTACGCGTGTTTTAGTATTAATCAGGCAGCGAGAAATACCTATCGATTGAAAGAATAAATATTTACTCCCCACCTTCCGAATTATTGGAGTTGTCCGAATTAAACTGAATCTCTTGGCACACCTTATACATTGTCCGTAGCACCAAAACATTGACCGTGCGATTGGAAGATTATTCTCTGTCTACATCATGTTGAAATATATTCTCTATCTATTAAGAACTACATGATTCACTTCTAAATTTAAATTTTAGGTGCTACCTTGAGTTTTTTCTGTCGCAGATTTGAATTTTCGCACGCTTAATACGTCACTGTATTTTTTACATCCGCGTGTACTACGCACAGAAATCAACAATAAATAAATCACTTGCTTTTGCATTATAAATTACCAAAATGAACAAATGCCTTGGAGGCGGAGTTGTGCTAATTTAACAACTTGTTTCAACTGATGTACGTATAACTTACCCGGTTCGGTGACTCTATAAGAAACATCACAAGACCCATCTTTCCTGTCTGTGAAATTAATTTCAGCTTTACTGGGACCTTCTACTGAAATAGCCAATTGACCACTTCCAGCCTCCCTAGTCCAGACGTTGAACTCGTTCAGTTCTCCTTGTTCACCTCTTTCCAGTCCCGCACCACCAGCTTTGACTAAATGAGCACCATGGTCACGGTAAGGTCCCACCGTAAATTGGAAAGGTGATCCTGAAAAAAAAAAATTCAAATCACAACAAACTTGTTACCATCAAGTTTTTTGAAAATTTTACCAGGAATGTGGATGTCTTTGTATCTGACAGAAACAGTGTGGACACCCAATTCTTTTGGCACAAAATGCACAGCGTACAGCCCGTCTTTAATTTCGTTGATTTCAGCATCTTCAGTTACACCTCCAGGTGATGTTACTGTTGCACTTAAATCGAATGAAGTGATACCTGGAAAAAAATTAACAATTACAATCACAAGACTATGTATATTTAAAATTAATTTTCAAAACGCTTTTAATGTGTAAAAACGAAAACATTGCGTCAGGAGTACACTTCTTCCTCCACAAACCATCGAATGGTTCACAACTCAACGTGTTTTTAATAATAATCTCTCTAGTCTAGTATTTCTAGACACTATCAAAAGAATGTAATCTAATAGCGTTGACCTTTCGCCAGATAATAATAGACTCTGCTAGTTTTGATATAAAAGACTAGAGCACCGAAAAAACCACAAAACTACATACCTGGCATTTTAAAGGTGAGTTTACATTGACTTCCCACTTCTGTAACTGGCACTGCATCCCTTTGTCTTTGAATCTTTTCTCTTTGTCTGTTGGAGCCTTCTCCAGTAACCTGGAAACGCATATCACAAGTGAAATTATTTTCTTCTTGACCTGATTTACAAGAAAACTTCATATGTACACTAAAAGTCGGCATTATTTCTTTCTCAGTTTATTTTTAGTTTTATTCAACTGGACAATTTACTGCTAGTGCGCGTTTGATCCAATAAAAGGTTGATGGCAAATATAACACATTGTAAGAATCTTACCTTGACTGTAAAAGGTGATCCGTCGACGTGATGATCGGCAAATTTAAGATTGACAATGTAATAACCAGGTTCTGTGGGTTTGTAAGAAATATTTAAGGTTCCATCAGAGTTGTCGTTGCACTGAATTTCAGCTTTACTTGGTCCCTCAATTGATAAGCTGAGTCCACCAAAACCAGCATTTCTCGTATCAACTGTGAAAGAGTTGTCTACGTGGGTTTTGCCCTCTTTAAGTGAAGTTCCTTGTACTTTCACTTTTTTAGCATCTCCAACCTCACGTTCGCACACGTTAATTTTGAAAGGTGAATTTGTGATGTGGTTTCCCATTTTCTTAACCGACACCACGTGCTCTCCAACTTCACGAGGGGTGAAGGAGATACCAATATTGCCACTGGCCAGTCGTTTCAAGAAACAGGGTTCCTCCAAACCACTTGGTGCTTGAATGGAGGCATTAAGAGAGCGAATATCCGCGTCGGAGATTTTTCCAGGCAGCGAAACTTCACTGCAGGAACCTACAGAGATTTGGTTCCTCTTCCTACCCTCTCCAGTAATTTTCGCGAAGAACGGCGATCCTTTAATGTGTTTGTCTCCAAAACGCACCGAAATTTTGTATTCCCCAGGGGCAGTAGGAAGGTACGACACTGACACAGTACCATCCTTATTGTCATGACAACTGATCTCTGCTTTACTCGGTCCTTCAACAGCCATTGACAAACCACCATCTCCAGCACCTTTAGTGGAAATCGTGAAATTACTGGGTTCTCCAGTTACTCCATGGGTTAATCCAGGACCGTAAGCTGTCACGTAGCCGGAACTTATGGAATCAACGTGGAATTTGTAGGGGGAACCTTGTACATGTTCTCCGTTAAATTTGACAGCCAGTTCGTGCACTCCTTCTTCACGGGGTTCGTATTTGATTGATACAGTTCCATCGTGGTTATCTTCTATAATTGGTCGGTCAACAAGTCCACTTGGCATTTTTACTTCAGCTGAAAAAAGTCAGAATAATTATATTAATATAGAAAAGGGTGACACTATATATTAATTAGTATTTTTTGTTTATTCACCCAAATTTTGGTGGTTGTTACACTAAAATTCTATTTTGTTGAAATAACTAATCAATAATTTTTTTTTTGTAATTTTTACAGTAAATGAACAATCTAGAGCCTCAAACAATAATATATATTGACTGAATACGAAAATAGATAACCTTTATTTCATATATTCATTTTTACGTTAAATTAAATTTTTGGCCGTTAGCAGATTTCAACACTATGTTAATGAACGGATTTATATTTAAATTTAAGCTTCATGGGAGTGTACCTATATAAAATTGATGTTTAAGAGTTTGAAATGCAAAAAAATTACCTTTTCTAGTGCTGACTGTAAAACAGGAAAGAAATATAAGTGGAACAAAATCACTACCGAATACCCTATTATCAACTGAAATTGAAGGAACGTTTCTGTATACAACCGGAATTTCGTGATGGTCGTACTCAGAATGGGTAACGTTTTTAAATTTCGAAATATACAATTTGCTGACTTCGTTCCAGTTTTCTTGAGGAACTTCCGGTATATGAATCCACGAAAACATTTTCAGAACATCCTAACTACGATTTAAAAACAGTGTGAGAAACAAGTTCTTCCAGCTGTCTCGACCGAAACTGCAAAGAACACTGACTCGTCAATGTCCAAAACACTGGATGTTATGGAAAGATTTGATATCATTACTGTCAAATACGCGATGAAGTATTTATTAACCGCTGCGCTAAGATACTTTCAAGGTGGAGAAAACTTGACGTCTAAAAATATCAAGATATGTTTTTCGTGATTTAATATTGGATTACCCACGATCTGACAATTTTTTTCCTGGTTATTAATATTCCAAATGTACGAGAAATCTTACCTGTGACGTGTCCACCGGTACTCGGTAAGGGGATGTTATTTAGGTTGACTGGTCTGTACTGTTTGCTACTTTGCTGATTACTGGAAGTTTGCTTTCTTGAGTCTGTTTGGGAAACTGTAGTTTTTTCAGTTTTTGTAACTGATTCTTCGGCCTGAAATTAATAAAAATTATTGTTAGATCAGTAATTTTGTAATTAATTAACTCCCAGATACATTATCAATCATAATAGAAGAACCAAAGTCTACTAGTTATATGGGAAATTAAAGTCTTTTAAAATCAGCAAATTTGTATACTGTATGTAATTTTTGGCTTACTACAGTAAGTTTTTCAATTTAATTACTTTGTTCTGTCTTAGTTTTCCTGTTGTTTTCAAAATCTAATTTAAATTCTCCAATGAAATTGTATGGTCAACTTAATTTGCTAGTATGTAGACACCAAAACGTCAGCTACATACAAATGTTGAGCTAAATAAACTCTGAAAGCTATAAATGTAAAATAAAAAATACTTTTACACACCCGTATTTCTGTTAATGTTGATATTTCGAACAAGTTTCAAAGGATGCCGTACGATGGAAAAGTGCCAACGCTTATTTAATGGAGTCTTATGTGCTGGTAAAAGAGTTCTCCAACCTTCCAATCACCTTGTATAATTAATTTATATTTGTGGTATACAAAGGTTATAGTGTGAATACAATTTAAAAAAAAATAGTAAATTCAATACAAGCTACAAAAGGTCAACAATGGAAAGATTTTTCAACAAAATATTTTTATTTTTACAGACTTTCTCAGAATTCTTAACAATTACTATATTTAGTAACCAGCTAAGAAACTTTTTCCACTGTATCATTAAATTTGATCAGAGCGTGTAACCTCAATGTGAACATATTTTGCATATTATAGCTTCATATGTCTCAACTTGATCTGATGCACAGAACACTATTTTCATAAATTCAAAAATTAATGGACAGCAGGTGTAGCATACCTACTAAAATTATTACTCGAGTTCGTTTTCGCGTCTTGTCAGCCTACTAATTTTGATATTTTTGCATGTAATTTAGGTAATTCCGAAGCAGAAAATCGTATTTTTGGTTAATTTTAATAGCAAAATTGCGACGATGTTGACGTTGATTAAGTAGATTATTAATCAGCGCATAGTAAATGTTCAATTTTAATGATTGCAATCGTGGAATGTGGATTATCCTTCAAATAATTTTCTAAACACGCACTTACCAATACTTAAAGCACTGAAACTGAAACACACAACGCAAGAAGCACTCTAATCAATATGGACTAATTCATTCTGGAAATATTTCAGGATGTTTTTATTTCTCTTAGATTTATTTTAGGCAAGATCCAAATACGAGGAAGAATATTTTTAAATTATTTTCATAAATTGTTTTCTATGTTGTGGTCAACAAATGCAATGTGGGTATGCTTATTTATAATCCACGTGCATATTGCAATAACTATCCTTGTTTTTGACACTTTGGGGTGATTAATGTAAAGAAAATTGAAAAAGTGCACGTGATGTTTAAATATAAAATAGACATATCTGAGATTTGGGGCAAATGTTTTGAAGTAAAGCGAATAAAACATAATAATTTAATTATTCAAGATAAAAATAGAGAAACAACAGCTGCATTAGACAAGTTGACCAAACAAAACCAGATAGAAAAATATTCAAAAGAGATGTTTTTTAATAGTTGGCAGCATTTGAACTTAATCTGCCCGTATCATTTTACTAATTATTTGTGTAAAGTAATTTTTGCAGATGACACATGTTTACTGTAAAATTCAATTCATTATCTTCTTCCTGTTACATTTTAGATTGATCCATAAGACGATATTTTGAGCAGTGCCAACATTTAACGAAATAAAACTATTTTTGTTTAGGATTTCAGTCTGTTTAAGAAAGCTATAAAATTCATCTATTTGAACTATGTTTACGCTTTTGCTTGATGTCCTTCATTTATGGTCAACTAATATATTAGAAATATATGTATTTATTATTAGAATCGACGTTTAATTTATGAATTTTACGCCATAAAAATTGTAAACAATTTTTTTTTGGATCTCTCATTGAATTTATTTGTTCAAATTTCCACCCGAAAAATTCTCCCAAACAAAACTAAATATGAGATGAAAAAGACAAGCACAGATACTTACAAAAACAAGTTACTAAAAAAAAAACACTGAAAAAATCACAACTTTTCAATAATTAAAGTAAACACCAGAGTTGATGGAACTAAACTCCCGAAACTCGAAAAAGAATCAAATTAATGGAAGACAAACTTATTTTCTTCCAAAGAGGAGTTCGGCTATTTTCGAACAGCTTCGTTATTGTAATTTTATCAAAGACGGGAACATGTAAAATGGTACATGAAAGCGTTTTTCAAAAGAATTTGCGGGAATATCGTCGACCGACCACTCCCTCTTTTTTGGATGGGGAATTTGTGGACAGTAGAAAGCATATGTATTACAATAGGTTTACTAGAAAAACAAATTTCCAATTTTATGCTCGAAAGATTGATCTCAGCTGGTGTAAGTAAATCGTGCCAACAACTTTTATATCACATCTAAAGCGCACTTAATTATGCACCTACATATTTATTACACCAGTTAATCCGTTGGTGGTGATTATAAACTGTAATATTGCAATAAGTTATACCATCAATCAACAATTTTGGCACAGCACTAATTAGCAGAAAAACCACTTTACAAAAAAAAAGTCAATCAAAAATTTGTTTTTAATATGAGCAATGTAGAATGACGTCTTGGAAATTTTCTTTTTGTTCTTCTGTCAAACTATTTTATCAAATATTTTGCTTATTTATGCTTTTGATAGAGTAAGATGAAGAAACATAAACATTATTACTCTCTACAGTCTACATTATAACAACAATCCAATTTTTGTGATGTCATCCTAGTGCACTTTGAAAACCGCACAAAACTAGACATTGTTGCATTAAATTGTAGAGCTTCATTGCAAAATTTCTTCTTGTATTGTAATAGATGAACACTTACCATGAAAGTATAAAATCCACCTGGAACAGTTTGACCGCCAAATTTAACGTTGATAGTGTATTCTCCAGCATCTTCTACAGTGTAATATATGCTGACAGTACCATCTCCATTGTCAACTATGTTAATATCCAAATCGCTGAAAGTAAAATACAACTTGTTATAGCAACTATGTTCCAACTTACAAGTAATATAACATACCTTCCATTCACTGACTTTATTCTGCAAGTAACTGCACCATTCCCAGCATTTTCCGTATTTAGAGTGATGCAATAGGAGTCGCCACTGGATAGCGTCTTCTCCAATCCTTCGGTAATTGTACATTTTTCAGCCTTAAATTTAAATCTCATTTAAAAAACTTGTTTTGTTTGAAAACCAAAGTTTTCAACTTACATTACCAATGGCGTAGGCTTGGATTGGAATTGGAGTTTTTGGAACTTCCTTTCCTCCATACTTCACGTCCAGTTTGTATCTTCCGCAGTCGTCAGGGACAAAAGTAGCGTTTACAGTGCCGTCTCCATTTTCGTGGATTTTCACTGGTCTGGGTTGGCCATCAGGTCCGGTTATTTTAACTTCCAGGTCGCCAAATCCAGCGTCACAAGTGTCAATTTTAACCGAAGTTGGAATTGACGCTGGTATGCCTTTTTCCACAATTGCTGGACCTGTTATTTTGACCTTTTCAGGCTCAACAACTGGGCGTACTGTGATGGGGAATGGACTGTTAGGGATGTCTTTTCCATTGTAAAGAATGTGGGCTTGAAGTCTGGATCCCTCATTTGGAGGTATGTAAGTAACTTCAAAGGTACCGTCTCCATTGTCTTTAATTTCAGGTCTTCTGGATATGGGCGCAGAATCAGAAATGATATTTACAGCTACTGGAGCTGGTGCAACTTTGGACGCATCGATTTTAAATTTAGCTGGGATACCACTTCGACATTTAGTAGCTTCTAATCCTGGACCATATGCACTAACCAGGTTCTCGTCAAGCTCTGGACCGACCACAACCTTGAACGGTGACCCTGATATGTGATTATCAGCAAACTTAATAGCAACATCATATTCTCCAGGTTCAGTGGGAATATATTCCACAGAACACGACCCATCTCTATTATCTTTGCAAGTCATTTTAGCTTCGGATGGACCTTCGATTGCTAAACTCAATCCTCCAGTTCCAGCTCCTTGAGTTTCCACAATGAAGACGTTAGGTTTGTTAAGAATTCCATTTTCTAATCCTGGACCGTAAGCCACACACTTTTTGGCATCGCAACCTCGTCGTACGTTTACAACAAAAGGTGATCCAGGTACCGGAACATTGTCGTAGAATATATCAATAGTGTGTCTACCTTCTTCGAAGGGGGTGTAACTAACTTTGTAAGTGCCGTCCAGTAGGGCGGTAACTAATTTTTCAGTTTGCGCCCCTGAAGGGTTGGTGATGGTGCATGTCACTTTGCCATCATCACTGTTGGACCTTGGAATCCCTCGAGTGTCTACTAAAAAGTCTGTGGGAGAATCGACGTATACACCTGAAAATTAAATTAAATTTAGTTACTGGAAAATATGTTCATTTTTTTGGTTGGTAACTTAGTTTAGGAGTGTCTTTGAGGCTAATAAAGAAACCCGTTTACGTTTTCTGTTTTAGAGTTTAAGTACCTTTGCCTCAAATACATTCTTAATTATTTTCGCTTCAAATATGGTCATGCAAAAACTTCAATACAGCAAATAAGAGTACAAAAAAAACATCGAAGCAAAACACTACTGTTAATGGCTCAAACCACGGTTACTAGAACAATTTACGCACACCAGTTTACCATGTAACTGAATCCCACTTCCTGACACTTTAATGACATTCACATCAACCTCGGGCTCTACAAACACCTGAAATGGGCTTCCAGGAATGTGAACATCATTGAAAGTTATATTAATCCCATAATCTCCGACTTCAGTCGGTAGATAAGCTACTGAACATGTACCATCTCCGTTATCTCTACAGTTAATGGCGGCTTCACAAGGGCCTTCTACAGTTACTCCCAAACCCCCACCACCTCCGCCTCTGGTGTCAATGACAAATTCTGCGGGTTTATTAACAATCCCTCTGCGCAAGCCTGGACCAGAGGCTTTAACTTTAGTAGGGTCACTTCCAGTAAGACAAGTCAATTTAAAAGGTCTGTGGGAGATGGGTTCACCTCCAAATGAAATTCCTAATAGGTATTCCCCTAGTTGAGTGGGGGTGAAATTGACTAGATAACCTTCATGAGTAGGTATAACGTGGGCTTTTACTTTGCTTCCTGAAGGGCTGGTTATCGATATTGCAAATTCAGCTTTGCCAGCGTCTTGAGTAATAACTCTAAATTGTTGTAGGCTGTTTACTGGAGCCGCTATATGTTACAATTTAAAATTTTGATGATCTTGACTCAAATTGATTGATATAAAAATTAACTGAAGTAACTTACTTGGTTCCAGACCGTCGACCTTGATTTTAGACACGTCAACACTGGGTTCCACTTTAAACTTGATTGGGGTGGTTGGTACTCGTAGTCCGCCATAGTCTAAGGTTACACAATAGTTTCCAGATTGGGGAGGTTCGTAGTCCACTGTGTAGGTTTTGTCTCCGTTATTACTCAAATTAATGGGAATTTCTTCTCCGGTATCTTCGTTCAGTAGATGTACATCCAATTCACCATCGCCAGCTTCTCTGAAATTTAATTCGATTAGGTTTAATAAAGGAGACCAGTTGATTGTATGAATTGTTTTATATAGATTAAAAAAATACATTGATCATTAACGAACATTGCATGTTACATATTGTGATCTACATGTATGGCAAGCAAGCTCTTTATGACCTTAACATAATTAATATGAAAGCAGTATTGGTAATGAAAGCTTTTCTCAGAAACGTAAAATGAAAGAAACTCTCCATATTAAGATAAACCCAGATTCTTGTCTGGGTACTACTTTCTCCATCATTATTGAACAAATATAGTGCATGAAAGCGTTTGTTGGGTACCAACTAAGTTTTTCTATTGTTTTAGATTCAGACTAGCCTTAAAGTAATTGAAAAATCTCATTTTAAGATAAAAACAAAGTTAGAAACTTACCTAGCGTCGACATTGAAGTGAGTGGGTGTTCCTGGTTTCAATCCATTTTCTATTCCAGGGCCAAAGCACAAAACTTTGCAAGCATCAGTGGGTTCTCCAACATACACTCTGTATGGAGAATCCTTGACAGCAACTCCACCATAATTGACTTGAACTGTGTGCCTGTCTCCACTTCTAG
This sequence comes from Ips typographus, assembly GCF_016097725.1. Lineage (NCBI taxonomy): Eukaryota > Metazoa > Arthropoda > Insecta > Coleoptera > Curculionidae > Ips > Ips typographus. The sequence continues at coordinate 6,749,392 of NC_138437.1, read as the reverse complement.
GAATGTACGATGCATCGATTGTACCATCAGCTTGTTCCAATAGCTGCACATCGACTTTTTTTGAGCTTCCTTCAGTAACTTTGACATCCAAAGGTGCAGATCCAGCTTTTCTAGTGTCGATTTTAAATTTAGTTGGAACGTCTTTTAGTGGTCCATTAGCTTCGACTCCTTCACCGTAAACTTCTACTTTTTCAGGGTAGTAGTCGGTTTTAGGGAGGATATGAGCGATATATGGACTTTTAGGAATATCTTCGCTGTCGCAGAGAATGTGCACTGCATATTCTCCTGGTGCTGTTGGATAGTATCGTACATCAGCTGAACCATCTCCATTATCGTGACATTCAATTTTGGCTTGAGATGGACCTTGAATACTAAATCCCAGAGCGCCAGTTTCTCCATTAGTTTCTACAGTAAATAACGCAGGATAGTTGACAACTCCTCCAGCTAAACCAGGACCATAAGCTCGTATTAAAGTTTCTTTGTAAGGACCAACGTTCACTTCAAAAGGAGACTTGTGTATTTCATGTCCAGAAAAGTTGATCATAACCCTATAACGACCCTCTTTCAAAGGGTTATACACACAGTGATAGATGTTCCCTTCAACTTTAGTTATTTTGCAAGTTTCTTTAACACCAGCTGGTCCAATGATCTGCACATCTGGATACCCTTCTCCAGCACCATCAGTGTAGATATTGAAATCTGCAGCATCCTTAACTCTAACTCCGGTGGCTTGCAAACCTCTCCCACTGGCTTTAACTTTTCTGTAATCTGAGGCCGGCGATATGCGTACCCCAAAGGGACTATTTGGAATGGGTTGACCGGCGAAAAAGATATTTACGGAATGTAAACCCACGACCGTTGAAATGTACTCGCATCGCCATAAATCTGGGGTTGTTTGTCTGACTTTTACTGGTACGGAATTTTTATTTCCTGAGGGATCCAAGATTACCACTTCAGGTACTCCTTTACCAGCATCTGTAATCAAAGTTATGAATCATTTACTTATTAATGACTAAAAATCTTACTTTTAGTAGAAATATCGAAGTAGGTAGGTTTTTGAACAAATACACCATCAGGTTGGAGTCCGGGACCAGAAGCAGTGACTTTGGTGGGATCTCCAGCATGACCTTCCACTTTGACAAGGAATGGACTTTTTGGCACGTCTCTCCCGGAATATTTAACGTGAATTTTGTGTTGTCCCTCCATTTGAGGAGTGTACGATACTGTGTAGGTGAGGTTCCTGTCATTGTTGAACCTCACGTCGACGGGTTCTTTTTGTCCTCGAGGATTTTCGATAATAACGTCCACGTCGCCTTTTCCAGCCGAAAATGTTTCTACTGTGAAATTCACAGTGGCTCCTACAACAGGTCCAGTTGGTTCTACTCCCGGACCGTATACTCTCACCCTGAAAATTTTAATAATTCATTGTTCAAGTAATTAAATTATTTTTAGTTCAGTAATAAGAAATAAACCTAGTTTGTGTTTAGGTAAAATAATTAAAAATGGTCTAAAATATTTATTATGTTATTTACTATCTAGTATTTTTAAATCATCATTGAAAAATAGTAATGATCTAAAAATTTCAATCAAACTCTTATCTAACGGAAAAGCTTTAATTGTTTTGTAATTGTAGGTATTTCTAAAATAAACATTGGCAAATTGAAAGATGGAAACCGCAAATAGGAAGTTGATTCACATTCAAATGATAAGCATAATCTCTTACAAATACATGGTTATTTCCCATTTTTTATCAAAACTTAAATATTGCAAATTCGGTAAATATAAGCACAAAGTGTTGAACAGCAATAAGTTCGAAATGTATAGCAGTTTGTAGATGTAGAATAGTTTAGGCAAAGCCGTCTGATAATTTCAAAACACCGCGATGACATCATAAAACTAAGTCACACATTAGCTAACATTTATGCAAAAAAGTGATATCACCAAAAGTAACCAGTAATGTGAAATGGTGGTCATTTCACAAAGAAATTTTGATGTTCAAGGAGTTGTGATATATCAACATCAAATTTTCTTTGTGAATTCCAATTTGTGAAATTTGAACGTTTGTTAGTAACGCAGCGAGCGATACCACTCACGATATGTTAAATTTCAACTTTCGAACTCATCAACTCACTTACCTAGGTGGTGGGGGTCTGAATATACATATAAACAAAGAAAACTGTGAATTAATCTGGCCAATTTAGGTTGAGTTAAGCTTCAGTTAATGTAAGAAGAAATTTTAGTAGTAGTTAACTGTAAACAAACAATTTGTTGTGGAACTTTTTATGAAGTAAAATTGTTGTTTACAGTACCTACTATGCAAACAAAAAGTTAAATACTTACTTGTTAGGACTGGTACGAGGTCTAAGAGGGGCACCTGTTTTAAGTTTAGCATTAGGATACTGTGAGAGATAGGTCATCATAGATTGTTCATCTATGTTGGGATTGACGATTTCTTCAGGTTTTATCAATTGTGGGATGTTTAGCCAGTCGTCTGCCAAACCCATTGCTTCAGATGCATTTTGGATTGAATCTTTTGGATCCCAATCCTAAAAAATCATCTTATTGAAATTTATGTATTGGATTTGGTGGTTTGGTGGATTTACCGGCCAATCTGGGCATAATCCAGGTGCCACAGAATCCACTAAAGCTCCTAACCGTTTTCCATCATTCCAGTCTGCAGTAAAATTCTTGATAGGCAAATCAGGAATTTTACTTTGAATCCAGTTCATTAACCTAGAAAAATAGGCTTTCAAAAAAAGTTTAATTTAAATTGTAACAATATGTTGTACCGTTGTTTGGGAGTGGACTCTGTGCCACCATTGTTCAGGTCGTCCTCTCCTTCCCATATTGGTAATGATATAGAGTAATGTAAAATTAGAGTCCATATTAATCCTAAGATAAGTTTTAGTTTGCAGTCTACTATGTGGGTGGAGTCTGTAAAAAAATAGTACATGCAATTTCTTCAAATTCATGAATAAACAAAATGGTCTTCATGTATTCATCAACAGACCATTTACCTTAGATCATCGTTTTATAAATTGCACGATGGTTCATAACATTCATCGTGTCGTAAACAAACCAATTTACAGTATTAACACAATCAGTAGCAAGAATTATTGTTTCGATAAATATGCCATACTTCGTTATTGCTTTAAAGCAAATATGTTTTTGTTTGCAGCTGCAAATATTTCCCACTAAGATTGTAATGGTGTTTTAAGTATTCAGACCACCATCGTCAATTTGATAACAATGGAACCACATAATATATAGAACCCACAAATAGGAGCGCTAAAAATAGAAATGAGCCTAATCTGTAGTAATTAAGTTAACCAGAAAAATCCATCAGTATAAACAATTTATTTTAACTCTTATCACACGAAATTGTTAGCAGTAACTCTTCAAATTATATTAGTATGACTAAGGATATTGGCCTTTTATGAGTAAATTGATGAATCAACTTTTAAGTAGGTAAGAGCAAATGCCTTAAGTCACGTTTCATTGTTATTATACTAATATTCACATATTATCACGAAATACGCTTTTAAATGAGAAACAATTGTTGTTATAATGGAACAAATTTAAAATCATGGAATTATCTGTGGTAATATACAGGGTGAGTGTCACTTACTATCTGTCTTACTAATACTAAATTTTACAGTCATTTTTCTATACAGTTATTTACATATGAATAGTTTGTGCTTTTAACTAATATTTGTCAAGATATTTTGAAATATTACTTAAAAGGATACAGACCTTAAAAAACTAAAACATTCTGAATACGGGATGATTTGAATTAAATTAGATTTGTACAATAGATATATACAATTAATCGTTATTCCATCGACAAAATGATGTTTCAAGGTTTTCGGTACAAAAAAGTAAGTCGATGAACATGGTATCAATAAGAACCATCAAGGAATGAGGTTAATATAGCACGTTTATGTAACCCAATTGTCCTTGACTTCCATAAAGGACTTCGTCTTCGAGCATAATGGTAATTATCGACTAGACTTAAGGATGCAGTCTTTGATAGCGGTTTCCGATCAGGTTTTAACCTTTTTTGACGTCATTACGGTGATGTCAGTGTGAATTCCTCGAAGGTGATACAAGATCTTGGTCATCACTCCAATATTTAGTGCGATAATTCAGAAAGGAAGTGACTGTATAGTGCGGTGTCATCAGCAAAGCGTCATCTTTCTTTAGAATTAAAAATGTCAATGTGCACAATTATAACTATTGCTACAGAAATTGAGGCGATGACTTCAAATTGCAGTTAATTAAGGAATTTATTTTTAATATTTTTTTTTTGCTTTACAACAGAAAAAACACATTTCAAAGTCACTAGAAATGTTCTAAATAGCAAATTGTACTTTAAAACTGAATCAAAACTGGTACTAAGTTCACATATACCTAACAGGTTGATATAATGTTACATGTTAAATGATCTGTCGATTAACGGAGTCAAGTCGGTCAGGTCTCATTTGATTTAATCTACCGTAAAACTAACTATTTAAGATCCGTAAATAACGGTATCGTAATCTTGAAGTCGGGCAGTACTATTAGTTCGTTATAGTAATACAGTACCGATTATCAAAATTAATAGTCTTAGAAAGTTACTAACTAAATTTGGAGCTTCTATTGTGTCTTATCTCATATGTAGCTCATAGATATACCAAATAAAAATTGTTGAGCAATCAAAATTTGTCATATAATGTCAAAATAATTATTGTTGTAAGTACCACTAGAGTTTATCTGAAGCACCCAAGAAATCACCCAAAATGACAATTACGAAAATTAGAATGGAAGATTTTAATCCAAAATAAGCTGTTATTTATAGTGTTTAGTTGATTTTTTTTAATCTCAAGAGTCACTTCAAACTTAGTCTATTATAATATATTTAACCAATTTATACAATGTCACTGGTTGTCAATCTAAAATGAGGATTATATGAGAATCAAAAGTTAAAAGAACCTATACCATTGCAATGCTGCGTGGCAAATTATTAATACTTAACAATAACTAAAGTTGTTATTACAAAAATAAAATCTGCATTCCTAAATGTTAGTAATGTTGCATTGTTTTCGTTATATGGGTCATTAACTTTGGGAAACGGCATGTCGAGGGATTGTCTACAAGGTGTCCGAATTACGGTCAAAGTCTCTTATTGTATGTCTTTTGTCTCATTTTGATACACTCTATAGAACATTTTTTTGTTTCTTGTTGGGTCTTCTGTCTTACACAAAAAAGGTTTGTTGGGAAAATCAACTAAGTAACTTAGACTCGGTTTTAATATCTAAAAAATCTAACGTTTCGGTGGAAAGTCTATACCACCGTCTTCAGAGAATATAAATTGACATTAATTTAATGACAAACTCTTTAAGTTGTTGTTTTCTGTGTTCTGACGTTGTTTTTTATAATTTTTTAGATTCTTTGAAGATGGTGGTAGACTTTCCAACTTTCCACCGAAACGTTATAGATTTTTTAGATATCTAAGTCAGTGATCTTGTGTTGGAACGACTAGGTAAATGTTATTTTCAATTTAGTTGAAAATAGTGCAAAATTATATTTTCCCAACAAACCTTTTTGGTGTGGTGAGACAGAAGACTTAACTAGAAACAAAGAAATGAGTAACTTATCTCAATAAACTTAAAGAACATTATTTTTAATTGGTGGTGACACCAAGTTTACTAACCAGACGACTTGATATGCACTGGCCGTTTAATATTAATAGTACTAAAGTAAATTTAGTTGTAAATTACAAAGTAACGAGGAAGCCGTGCCTTAATTCCATTGTACAGCCTATATAAGTGTCCTCTATTTGAATGTCTTATATGCCAGTGCATAAAACAAGGAAACCATTGTGTTCTAGTTCTTGTATGATGTTGATGGCAAACATTTGCATTGCGTCATTACCATATTTTGAAATTGCAACAGCTTGAATTATGTCATTATCAAATAAAGGTCTGGTATCAATTATGCTTAAGTTCCATATAAAGCAAAGAGTACTTCGAAATTTTATATACATATATGTAATTGTTGGATTGGGGTGACGTCATTTGTTTTACTGATACACTTGTAGTGAATAATTAAGGCAAGCACGCACCTAATCGATGTTTGTGTAAATCAACGACGAAAGCCCTCGAATGTAAAATAGCAATGAGATTATGTAAGAGTTATAAAAAAAATCATGATCGCCTTTAAAGGCTATATTATGACGATATATGAAGACGTAAACGAATGAGGCTGTAGACTTTTTTGGAAGTTATTGTGACATCTGACCTTGTTTTATTTGTGTAACAGAGCAATCTGTTTAATTGTAAATAATATTTATTTTTGTGTATCTGACGCTTTTTACGAAAAAATGGCGCCAAAATCCATAATTTAATCAAACAAAAAACACTAACCTAACCTAATGAGCCAGTGTTTAGGCGCCATTTTTTTGTTCTTTATATTTTGCACCAATCAAAATTCCTCATGATGTTTAGTGACATCTATGTTGCAATCCCTTTGCGTGTTTAGAAAAAACCGTTTTAACATTACTGTCAACAATATAAGACATTTAAACCTAAAACTGACATGATAATATCATTATAAGTATTTCAGTTATTTATTAGTAGATTGCAATTTGAACATATTGATAAGACGATAATTCCCATTATGTTATCGCTTTTCTTATGAATTACTTCAGCTTTTAATATAGTCGTGCACTACATTTAACTATAACGGTGTGAAATGTGAAATTTTTGGAATTACCTAAGTATTTATTTGTTTATTGTCATGATTTCTAAAGTTAAAATATACAAAATAACCCATAAAATTAAATATAGAACTGTTCTGATTTTACTTGTACTGCTATTATAACTTTTACAAAAATGTACATTTTTCTGCAATACTGGAATTTATGAGCTGATCTAATAAAGTGATATTTTATCGTAATCATTGAATAACCTCTAGTATTAAGGCAAAACTTATTTATTTTCCGCGTTGTTGACAAAAGTCAAGTTTTAAATAAACAATTTACCAATAAACCAAACTTTGTGATTTTATTCAAACGGGCAAAAAAGCATATAGTTTCAGGTATCAAAAGGTTGCAAATTACAAACGAAACCGGCTTTTAGACAAATACTAAAACGAGTTTGCGAAATCTGCGGTTTTATTAGCGAATGTGAACATAAAATCCCCAAAAATTAAAAAGCGTAACACGTAGCCACTTACCAATATTGACAATCCTAATTCCTTCATCATCCTGTAGGAACTTTAGAGCTACTGACACGTTTTCCAATTTTTGAGATCGAAAGGATGGTTTCTTGTTGTGTTTGGGTAGTTGTTTATTGGCCAGTACCTCAATGAGAGAGATGAGCCGTAGTCCATCACTAAGGTCAGTCTCTAAATTTCCAATGTGTTTCGAAACAGTTTTCAGATGTTCGTTTGCCCATCGCGTAAACGTATTTTGTTGAATTTTTTTCCACTGGGCATCCTCCGCGAGTTCACGTTCCGTTGTCACCATTTCGTCCTCCTCGTCTGTCTCGGCATCGACATCGTACTGCCGGTGGTACTGCTCCTGCGGTAGAATACATGACGGTGGTTCGACCGGTCCAAAACCGGTGTCGCCGCCGTCTTTGTAGGGAAATTGGCTCATCTCAGAGCGGTCAATATGATGCCTCTGTGTCACCCACTAGCAGTGGTTCCTGCAAAATATCCAACCAAAAATATTATAATTTTTTTACATGGTGAAAAAAAATACAAAATTTGCAAAAAAAAAAAAGACAAAATCTTGTAAGAAAAAGTCATTTCTAATATGGTTTACCATTCCACTTAAGATGGATTAGACTGGGTCGAGCCCATTATAAAAGCAACATGTACAGACGGTCACTCGACTGGGTCAACCAGTCACCAGTGACGTAATGCATTAGGATTCTCTGGTATTCCACCCAAAGCTCAGGCAACCATAAAATGATGAAACATTGAATACACATCCCTTCTTTAACAGAGAAAATGGGCAAAAATTAGTGTCAGTTTTTCTAATGAAGTACCCAGAAACTAAAAACGTTTTGAAAGATCCGAAAAAATCAGTGGATTATTTTTTTACAAGACAACCTTACCTTAATTTGTTGATGTCAATTTTTTGAACCGATTAAAACATATTAATTTTTTTCATATATCTGTAAAATTTAAATCTGGTATGCCATTGCTAACAAGAAGCGGGTTAGCAATTAGAACTGCAGGAATGACAATTTTTAATGAGCTCATCCTACATAACGTAAAACTGCGTTTCAATGCATATAAATCGGAAAGCTTAGTTTGAAATGTCGGAATTTGGTAGTTTATTTACAAAAAAGAAGGTTTTTTGGTAATTTACAGGACTTTGAAAATGCGTAAATAAATTCAAATCGACGGTTTTGCCGCGTATATGACGTGAACGACTTTCAGCAGTTTTATTGGCTATAACTTAGTTCTCATAACCGCGTTTTGCGTTTTGCGTCTGACGTCACTTATTTCCTATTGGTCAACAGTAAATTTTCAGCTGACAGATCTGGCGAAGGCTCAGTTGTCACAATTTGTTAATATTTTGTTTATTTTTTTAACTTAACTGTTACAGTTAAGGCATAATGGCTAATTCAGCATGTTTTGCAGAAGTGTATTCTTCATTCTTGTCGCCTTGGAAACAAGGATGAATGAAAATATCTTCTATTCTCAAAGTTCCATTGGGGCTATTCTTAAAAATAGGGAACGGAATTCTCAAGAGAAGTGTTGATAGAATGTGACAGAAGAAGCTGACAATGGCGGGTTCCTGTCACATTCTACAGGTCTTTCTCTTGATAATTTCCTTCCCTCGTTTCAAGAATACGCACCCATGGCAATTGCCACATTTTATATGAATATAAACATAGAGAACCTACCTCATTTCTGCTGTGACTGTCGTGTTTATTCATTTTTTTTCAGTTTTGCCATTCAGATATAACTTTTGCCCTCTGCGTCGTCCAAACACTAGAAACAGACGCAAAAAGTTGAAAATTTTCAGCTTCTTGCGGGCTGTCATTTTCAAATTTTGCTTCTACCAATAGGAAATAAGTGACGCCAGACGTAAAACGCGGTTATGAGAACTTAGGTTATGGCTGTCTGACGGTTGACAGCATGACAGCATCTTCCGTTCAGCTGATTTAGTGATTTATAACCTCAAAGTAAAATAACGAGTGAAGTCCGTAGAGTGCAGAGTTGCCAAATAACACGTTTTATTTCACTGGACAATAAGTAATTTAATTTGACATAATGTCTTTAGTCTAGTGTTATTGTTAGAAACTTAAAAACTGTAAACACTTAAATGTTTATAGAAATAAAGACCGTCTTTTCTTTCTGTCTCTTCGTTTCTAATTTGTCAAGATTAATTTGAATCGGAAAAAGTGTACAAACTGGCAACATGAGCCTAGAAAAAGCTGATGATAGAAGCACCTAATTGGTTGAAAATCGTCTACTCCAATCTCCAATACCGTCCACCAATGGTAAATAAAAATGTTTACTACGCCAAACACTTTATTTTGACATACAATCACCATCATAATTTTAAAAAAAATTGCATTATTATTAACTGATATATCAAGGTGTACTCATGAAAAACGGGACACCCTGTATAAGAATCGGGTTAATATGCCATAATTACCCTTTTTATATTTTTAACAGCCTGCAAATACACTTTCAGGGTAATGCTACACAAATTCACAACTCTCTGTCCTCTACACATATTTTTACGAAAAACCTACACCTGCTTCACCTGGTATAAAAAATTACTTTTAAGTATATACCGAGTGCCCGAAAAAACTCTGGACACCTCTGAAAAAAAATCAATAACAAATTTTTTTAAATAGCATAATTTTTCTCCTGGTGAGACCGGAATTTGCTCTAGAACTACTAAAAACATCATGTAATTATCAAAATATTTAATCAAATTCAAACTTGGAGCACCCTGTATCTCCCACAAAAAAAACTGCTGACAATTTTTTATATTGATATCCCAAACGATATGGATACGGGTGGATAAATTGTGCTAAATCTAATAATAGCTGTATAGATGGGAAAAACTTGAAAAGTATTTGAAAACTTATAAATATCACTAACGTATAATCAGTCACATTTTAGAAAAAAAAAAACAATTCACTCCAGTATCTTTGTTGCGTTTAACGTATTAAAACAATTATTACATTAAGGGGTGCTTTGTTATCATTATTTACCCCTAAATTAGTCCAACGTCTGTAGGTGCGTATATTGAAAAACCTTCAAAAATTTGTTTATTATCTAAAATAATAGTGAAAACCTTGTAACAATGACTATAAATACCTTCATTGTGTTTATTTTCAGATTCTTTCTTTTTGGGAATTTTAATTAAAAAAATATAGTACACATTTTTAGTATTTCAGTAAAAGTGTAAAAGATGTGCTTGTTTTTTATTTTAATTAATTGTGGCACTCTCGATTTAAAGCTCAATAATTGTGTACACAGTACTACTAAGTAAAAATAACTTCGAATGTCCAGAGCTTTCCGCTTTTATAGTGAAATGAAATGAGTAATTTTGCCTACACTGAAACACATTGTAGGCAACTTTGAAAATTAGTATTGCAAACCAACTTGGTTAATATTTTTAGCTATAAAAATCCATCATATCGATGACTTCGAAAATAATGAAGCACACACGTCGTCCCGGTAGCTAAAAATACGCACGCAAGTTTACGGTAAGAAACAGCAGTTCTGATTGCAGACCTTACCTGAAAAATTAACTAACTCAAGACAGGTAAATACTAAAAAACAGTCCTTAAAATCATTGCACTTTCACGGTTTTTGTCTGTAGTACGAGCGCGCAACGTTAACTAAAGATATTTATAAAACTAAGAATAGCACACCGTCCATGAGTTAGTTGTTTATAGATTGTCTCTTTACATGAGTAACCCCACTTTTCCAAACTTGGATAACCTTTTAAGTCGCTAATTTTACTCTTGGATGTTGGAGGTGCCAACACGAACCTACAAAAGCCCATCATTATTAGGACTCCTCAAACCGTCATTAGATTGGCCAATAGTCTAAATTTGTAATCGATGACGCCGATATTTGGCAGAGCGACGCTTGGAAGCATTAGATTAAAATCCCATTATTTTAGTTTGTCTACTATTCTGTATCCACTGAAATCCTGCTTAAAACTTTGAGAAAAAAGTTTACTGGAGACATCCAAATTTATCTTAATCAATTTATTAATGAGTTCATTACACTGGCGGGATGCTGACAAGCAAAAGGCCAAGTAACTCATAGGACAATAGATATAAAACAATATGAATCAGTGTTATTCATTGGCTGAGTGCAACAATAACAAACAACTTGCATATTTTTATCACCAAAATAAAAATGACCGAGTTTAATAATAATTCGTATAGGTAATGATGAATCAACCTCTAATTACTTAAAACACCTGTGACTTTAAACATATCAAATCCACCTAGATTTTGATCAAATAACTCAATTTGAATCAAATCATATTCAAAAGTCAGTTGTAAATATACAGTTGTGAAACATTATAATTACGATTTCATAACAAAAAAGCTCGGTAATTTAACATATGTTTTTTGTAACCTGCAAGGATAGCTGTATAAACGACTCTCAGGTCTATACCATATTTGGCTCAAAATGAGACCGTCTTTTTAGGTCGCACTACTAAAAATATCAAAACGAGTGCTTTACAGTGACGGACTCGATTTAAATTTTAACCAAAGTTTAATAATGTTGTTTGTAGTTGCAAGAAGGTCATAAAGTGTAGTTAAAATTAATTTTGGAAATGTTTAACCGCAATTACTATACCTGCAATGTTGGCGAATTTAATTCTATACCTAGAATCATTTTACTAATTGTCCAGCAACCAGCATTTCACCAATTTTAAGTAAAACTCCAAAAACTAAATTTCTTTCTAATTCAGTGTCTATTCTTTTTCTCAGTTAATATGAACAAACCTTTTACTACTAGATGTCGCCTCAATATACGTATTTCTAATGGTAACTTTTCATGGACGCATTTTTTGATAAAAGTTTTAGTAAAGTTGTCATAATTTAACAGCTCCTAACTTGATCTCTATGACAAAATGTCAAAATGAATACAATTTTCTTTAAAAATCACAAATAATTGAGATATTTGATCGAAAGTAGAGCAGTGCAACTGAACAAGCTTTTTAAAGATGTCACAATTTGACAGCTCTTAACTTGGTACCTGTGACAGTTAGTATAAACTCTGGTCTTGACACTTTCTCAAACGGCTAAAGATTGGTCTGATATTATCACGACCTCTTGTTTCATATCCATGCATATCACATTAACAAACAATAAACTCTCCAAAATAAAGGCAGCTGGAAAAGTTAGAATATCCAGCTCCACAAAGGCACACCTGCAATCCCCCCGGTAAGACAGTCCCGCTAGTAGCCTAACATCCCTAATCCTACCCTCACAAGCCGCTCCGCCACACACCACAATTCTACAGGTCATCACAGAGTGAAACAGAGACTGCAGAACACGGAGAAGAAAGACCGCTCCGCATACTCGTCCAGCAGTAGCCTCCACAAGAGCCCCCCACTGAAGACGAGGATCAAGGCTTATTCCCAAAAATTTGACACTCTTCCGATCTCCGCCATCCAAGTCTCTAAGGCCAAAAACCATTCTTTGCGAATTACTATCATTCAGTACGAACCAGTTGGCCCGGGTAGAGTCATCAGCAAAGAGAATTGTCATAAAAGAAGCATTGTCATATAGTGGTAGATCATTTCTCTCTCTCTCTAGTTGCTAGCTTCATGTTTGAAGCGTCGTGATCCTATTTTTGTCTCATGTTGTGTTTTTAGCAGTTTCCCTCCATTCCTCTCTCCTCTAATGCTGTCCTGGAAAGATTTTCCTGTAAACTGCTTCACCAGGTTCAGCCATCGTTTTGGAGAACGTCCTCTAGGTCGTGTTCCCTCTACCTTCCCTTGGACCATAAGTTTTTCGAGATTTTCATCTTTCCTCCTGTTGACATGTTCAAAATACTTGAGAATCAGTTGTTTGATTTTAGTTGACAATCTGACTTGGATGTAATTTCTTCGAGTATGAATACGTTGGTTCCACGGGCTGTCCAGGGAATCTTCAGTAGTCTTCTCCAGATCCACATCTCAAACGCATCTAACTTGGTGATGTCTGTGGCTTCTTTGGCGATAAGTGTGGTCATCATCAGCGTAGCGGAGATTATCCATCCTTGTACCACCTATGACAACTCCCCACTCCTCCTTCCCAGCCGGCTTTCCTAATGATATATTATCCATATACATTAAACAATAAGGGTGACAGCACACAACCTTACCATACACCAGTTCAGAGGTTCTTCCATCCACCTTCATCGGTAGATCATTTATGTAAATCAAAAATCCCTAATCTGGCAACCCCAACTATAAACGTAACATATAACACTCAAAAATTGATAAATTAAAGGAAAGTTTTGGGTTAAATAGTTCTTTTTCGCTAAGAAAACCACTTGGTAAACTATAGCATAGAAAAGAAAATTAATTGACCGGTTAAGCCAGGAAATGTAAGGAATAACACACTTTTATATGAAGGTCCTTTTAGGGCTATAAACTCTTCTTTCTTTAAACGTGGATTTTATTTAGCCTGTCAAGTAATAATTGAGCATATTATTGGTCAACCACTGGTTAGCTTGGTGGTAAAAAATTAAATTTAATGCATTTAAAAAAAATCTCATCAGGAATCAATAAAAGAATACAACATCATCCAAGCAAACAACTATATTACAATATAGTGTATAACATATACATATAGCATGAAAAACAATTAACTCAATCAATACTAGTCTGTCTGTGCTTATATATTACTATTAAATAAACTCTACACATAAAAAAAATAAAAGACATTTAAAATGTAAACAGAAAAAGTATAGGCAAATCTCAAAACAGTCTGACATTCTAAGATGGGAAATTTTTTAATAGGGCGAATATTTTGGAATGCGATGAAAATACATTTTTGTGTGATTTAAAGTGTAACAGGAACACGACACGATAACGACAAATAATTAAAAGAACATTTACCAAAACCCATGTTGGCAACTTGGTTGAGTACAACTGGGTTTGGATATCCCTCACCGGCCTATTTATCTTTTGTAACTTGGTTTGTTATTGTTGATGCAACTACAGTGTCAGGGTTGATATTCCTGTAATTGTCAACATCTAATATTCTTGCTCTTTTTAATGGAGGTCCTTCATCTCCTGGCTGGTAATCGTCGATGTCCGGCTCGATAAATCCATTTTTATTGTAAGTACCTCCGAAATCTGTCGACTTAATCTCCAATAATTTTGGGTTAGTTTCCATCATGAAGCTTTTCATAGTTTGCATTATTTTACTAAGCAAACCGAGTTTATCGAAGCTGTTCTTGTCGATTTTATGGTCTTCATACTTCTTACCTGAAACAAATATTGAAACATAACAAACCAAAATATAGAGCAAACAATGAAACTTACCCAAATTATTGAGAATTTTGGCAAACTCCTTTCCAGTGGAATTGTCATCATCAATGAGTTTGGAATCAAACTCAGGCTCATCATCTTTGAAAATTAGGAACTCCTCCATGTTCAAATCCTCTTCAGTAGCTTGAAGATCACTGAGCAAGGAACGTCTAATGCTGACTTGTTCCCCTTCAGTGGGCATTTGCTTGTTCTCAAACAACCGGATATTGGGCAGAGAAACCAGCAAAGCTGAGAGCAAACCACCATAAGACAAGTAGAAGGAGTTGCTTTTGTTGTTGATGATTTGCAAATCAACGCTTGTAATCTGTTGACGTGAGCTATCAGATTGCGGTTTTGCCTTTGGAGCTCTCTAACTCTTTGCAGAAGGTTTTTGTTTTCTTCTGAACCACGTTTTACTCTAAAAATTGCAAATTTATAAAAATATGTTTACTAGATAATTTTTACTACCTTTCTTCCAATCCATCCACATATTCCTTTTTCCTTTTTCTAGAGTCCTGAGCTGAAATCTTGTTACGAATTTTCCTCCTTATCCTTTTAAGTTCCCTTTCTTCATTTTTAGTTAAAGGATAGTGACTAGGCAATTGGATTCCTTCCTTAGAAAGCAATCTTTTTTCCTCATTATTCAAAAGTAAAGGTGGATACTGATGGCTAGTCACTGGTCTTTGTGACTCATGCTCTGTAATCAATAATCCAGGAAAATTTTGATTGAAAATATCAATAAAATTACGTCAATATTACCTTCACGAACAGTACGAATTTCTTCAATTTTGTGTTTTTTATGTGTGAAAATAGCCCCATCCCTGCTAGCATTTACAATTTTAATACTTTTTAATCCCAGAGGTAACAAAACCTGCCTTCCATTTGTTATTTGCTGTACTTTTAATATTTGAGGTTTAACTTTTGAACAAGGTTTTCTCAGTTGGGCTATAAAAAACATGTTTAGACTCATTTTTACATTCAATTTCTCAACTTACTTGCTGTGGCCATTGGTTTAGCAATGCACTTTTTATTTGAAGGATTCTGAATCAATATTTTGGTTGTTTTGGGTGTTGGCATAGGGGCTGATACTATAACAGGTGAAGGAGAATTTACCACAGGTTCATCTTCAGAATTGTTTCCTTGAGAAATTGTGTCCAAAAATGAGAGCAAGAGCTTATCGTCAATACCGTCAACATTGTTTAGAGCTGGCGCACTAAATCATCCAATACAATTAGTATCCTAACAGAAATTTACATATAAATCAAAATAGTATACCATTCAACATCTGTAATGTCAAGGCTTGAAGATGTGCTGTTTTTGTCACTCTCAGAAGAATAACTACGTGGTGACAGGACTTCATCACTGTGGTCCGCATCACTTGATATGTTGTTATCTTCTTCAAAGCCAGACAAGAAACCTTCTTCCAAGTCATTTTGCAGGGACAAGACTGAGTCAAAAAAATCAGAACTCTGCAAATAAAGATACCACATGTTGAAATGTCTTTAGTTGTTATGCAACATTGTTACTCAACTCTCTGAGTTAGAACATACAAATGATGTGGCATCAATGGGGCTAGATTTGGGGGCACCATTTGTATGTTCTAATCTAACTCATAGAGTTGAGTATAGATGTCACCAGATGTTGCACAACAACTGTCTTGACTGTAATACAGTTAATGATTTACATGAAGGTTTTGTTTTTAGTTAAGTTACTTCTGGTCCCATTGATATATGAATTGAACAGGTGGTGAAATGAGTAAATTTAGGGATTTAAGGAATGATTCTTTACTTTTTATAAGAATATAAAAAACACTGTCAAAATGTCAAATATATAACATTCTTCCTTATGGTAAAAATTAACACATATAAGGCTGGGATTACCCAACTTCATAGCCATAATCATAATCATAAACTTAATTTTTGTTCATAACAACACATAGTAAGCAAAGTAGTCCAGGTTACTTGTTTACTATGTGTTGTTATGGACAAAAATTAAGTTTATGAATATGACTATGAACTTGGGTAAACCCAGCCTTAGTTCAAAGTTTCAAAGGAACTACCATTTCCATTATGAATAATTATTAACTTGCATAATGGTAAACACATCAATAATTAGGTGTGGCAAAAAATATGTAAAACTGTAATCACACAATTGAGCTATGTATGTAAATGCGTCCCAGCACCTTTGTTTTTGTTTTCTAGTTTAATCACCACATGGTTTACTCTTAAGTACATAAATGAAAGTCCAAAGATTGATGTGGCATCTTGAAAAGATTTCATGTTATTACAGAAGTTTCATTAACAAATGCTGCAACTATGAGTTGCTTTGTTTGATTGCAGTTTCTATTGTAAATTATTTTCTATTAAACACTTATACAGTTTAATTAAAATTTGTAATGTTCTAAAGAAAACACATGGTTGATATCAAGTGTATATCCATATGTCAAGATTAATTTCTAGAATGATGGAGTGTTTTCAACATGCATAACTACTAAACAACAAAAACTATTAAATCATTTAAGTACTGTTTAATAGAGCACTAAAACCTCTTTGTTAATATGAAATATACTCAATATAAATACAAACCATAAGATCGGCATTATCATAGTTCATGGAGAGATCCATATTGACATCCCCTTGTTCACCACTTGAAAACAATACGTCACTTATGTTCATTTTTTTGCGGTTATTTGCCACCTAAGCACTGAATCCCATAATACAACGTTTAGAGTGCAATTAACATTTAATTTTTATTAAAAAATACCATGTAAATTAAGGAAAAACTTGAATTTTTCGGCTCCGATATGGTACCCTTTCGCACCGAAATGGATCGCCATTCGCCTGCGTGGAGCCTTCATATGTCAGTTATCATTCATATATGATATTAATCTGACAAATGACAAGCAAGTATTGCCACCATAAATTTTATAATTAAATTAATCCGACACCAATAAAAATCATTCTATCTTACTCTAATTTTATGCACATTACAGATATATAGATTACAGTGGAAGATGTATTAATATATGTACTGAATAGTCTCTCGTACTCGCGTCTAAACGGACCATATTATAAACAATAAATTTAAGATTATTAATAATCAAACTGCGTAAAATTAAAATATTTTAAAATTGAATCTTGCTAGAGTCACGTGATCACTAACTGTCACTGTTGACTAGTTTTGTTTAATTTTGCTACAAATGATCTAAACCTTAGAATATTTGATTCATTTATAAGAAAACTTTTTTTTATTAATAATTTTTCTTACATTCATTTAAAAAAAGCTATAAAATATGTTTGGAGACTTCGAGCAAAAAGAACAAGTATCAGGAGGTAGCAAATACCCCGTTTGTGCATTAAGCGACCGGGACGGAAGTCGCCATCTTTGTCCCCCACATTCGCCTACTGCGCAATTGAATGAAACTTCCGAAGTTAGTCGGAAAACAGTTTTGTTTATATTGTAAAGATTTGTTGTTTTGTTTGTTTTGCATTTCGGTCCCTTAAAGGTTAATTTTTGCAAACTTAAATTAGTTGAATTATTATTGACGAGTGGATTTGTGAATAGTGGGTAACAGCAGATTAATTATCGTCGCTGATTTTCTGACAGTTTACGGCCGCCATACTGAACGATTTTTGTCCCCCTCTTTGATTGCTATTGCTCCTTCCTGCTATATTTTTTTATTCATTGTTTGGAGATCTAAACAGGGAATTTGGTTTTCCTGGGTTGGTGCCAGTGTCAAAACAATTAACCTACAAAGAAAGTTGTTTGACAGTTTTGATTAGATAGAAATTGATCTTGACTGATCAAAGATAGAATGAATGTATACATGATACATGTACTGAATTAAACAAAAATGAAACTAAAATAGCAGTTACTGAATAAATAATGAAATACTACTTACTAAACTAAATCTCGAAGATCATTTCTGTTAAATGTGAACTATGGCCGGCAATAACGTTGAAACTGAATGGCTAAAAGGTTTAGGAGTTACTCAAGATTTTGGGTCTTCCCTGTCCACAGTTCCTGAGAACCAGACAGGAATTTTTGATGAACTTGAAAGATCACCTCTTACTAGCAGCACTTTAAAGGTTAGTCAAATTTAAACAAAACATTTTTGTCATTACTATATATTTCTCTACAGAGAAACACCAAAATGGAAATGTCCAAAAGTGACTTGTTAAAGCTGGTTAGTTGCTTTGAAGGGGAAATACAAGCAAGAGATATTGTTATTGCAGCTTTAAAGGTACTATATTTGTTTATACTACATATTATATTTGTTTGCTCTTTAAAATATAAATTTTAGTCTGAAAAGTTAAAACAGGTAGCAAATTTAGGAAGATATCGGCCAGCTGTTATGGCTGATCCTTACACAGCTTTACTTCGTGATAGCTTCTCAGATACTCCCAATACAAAACCCCCTGTGAGTGAGAAAGATATGCAGGCTTCTGCAGAACTTCAACTCCAGGCTTTAGAGCAGCTAGCAATTCAGCAGAGATGGGCTCATCAGCACATGATTAACATTTTGAAAGAAGCAGAATCAAAACACAAAAAGGTGATTCAAGAATTGGAAGAAGAAAAATGTAAGCATGAACATGACACAGCCCAAGGTGATGATATTACTTATGGACTTGAGATGGAGAGAACTAGATTAAGGCAAGAATTGGAGGTTGAAAGAAATGCAAGGAAAAAATTTGAAAAAGAAGTAAAAAGACAAGTTGAGTTAGCTGATGAAGAAAGAGCCCGCCAAAAACAAATTGTTTTGTTACTGTTGGCTGAAAGAAAGAAAATTATTGTTAAATACATTGAAGAGCGCAAGCGTAGTGAAGATTTAGCTCAGGTAATTAAATAGGTTGAGTTTTGACAGTCTTTCAGTAGCCTATTTACAGATTTTGTCTGAGGAAAAATCAAAAATTGACACTATGGCTGAAGGGTTAGAGGAAGAAAGTAAAAAGTCTCTTCAAATGGAAGCAGAAATTGAGAAACAAGCTCAAGAGTTTGAAATTGAAAGAAAAAATTTTAAATTGCAACTTGCAGCCAAAGATCAAAGGTAATGCAATATAGTAGGTAATAAAGTAACTTTTAACTAAACTTTTAATTCTAGGATAGCAGAAATAGAGACTGAACTAAATAGGTTAAGGCTAGAATATGACTCAATAAGAAATAGAATTCAGTTATCTGACAGTGGTGCTGCTATTATAAGCAGTGTGGCCAAAGTGGTACAACCTACTGCAACTGTTTCAAGTGTTCCTGTATCAGGCCCAAGTAAGTTTAATCCACAACAAAAACAACATTTTCTAAAATTGGACTGTGGCATACACACCTCAGTATAATTATAAAATTTGTACATATCATAACAGTGAATCAAGGTGATTTAATTGCTTTAGAGAGTGTTTTTTGGAAAGTGGCCAGTTAAGTGGAAAAAGTCATTGTTTTTGGAATTCTACCATTAAAGAAGATTTAATAAGTTTTGCAGAAATGTGTTGTGTTTGTAAAAAAAATTTAAAGAGCAGTCATTAGTTGTGGTTTTCAATTAGTTCTTAACAGTGGTATTTATTAGAGTGCCTGGGAAAATGTAGGCACATATGATTACTTGTTTACTTATTTAAGATCTCTTTGTCTTGTATCACTACTGTCCTCTAGAATTGTGATATCTGAATAAATTATTGATATACACTTGTATGCACATTAAAAAAGCATTTCCACAAAATGAAAAATATATTTTCAATGAATTTCAGCTACTGGCATAGCACAATCAGTTAATCCTGGTCAGGCATTGAGGCAAACTGCCGTCCCTGTGACAGCACCCATTGCAAGTAAAGTAAGTTCCATCAAATAGCTTAATAATACCATTGGTTTGTGTACTGTATGATTAAAAAAGATTAAACTTACTTTAATGTGGACTTTCAGCTTGTAACTGGAAATACAGGACCTTCAGATTCTTCCACTATTAGAGTAGTGCCAAAATCAACGTTCCACGGTCATTTGCAACAAACATCAACAGCTCCTCAAACTCCTCCTAAAAAAGGAGCAGCTGCTAGAGGAGTTCCTCCACCAATACCCCCCAACAAGCCTGTAATTCCAAGTAAATCAACTGCACCACGAAGGCCTGAGTGTGTGGAACCTGAAAAAAAGAAACCCACAATTACAGCTAAAGAACCAGACCAACAGACATCACAACAAGCGGTACGATCCGGACAAGGTATTGAGTTACTTGGTCAGGAATTGGCTGATTTTCAGCAAATGCTTGTTACTATGGCGACTAGTAACAATACTTAAGTCTCCCGTTTGTTGTATTTAAGAATTTTCGCTGATCTTTGAGGCTTGGACATCGCAGCTGAAGGCGAATTGACTGTCAAAGTCCACTTATTGTGATAATTATTAACTTAGATTTATTCGGACGTCTGGTATTCCGATTATTTCCGGATTGTTAAGGCTTGACGTATGTCCAGACTTTATTCTCCAGTTACGCGGTTGTCGATTTGCGCAAGAAGACAATAAACTACCATCTTATTTGATAACGGCATATTTCTATTCTTAACATGGTCACTTAAGAAACTAATCGTGATACGTTGGCATATTTCACTTTATAAGTGAATGAAAGTAGTGGAGTAGGTTTGTTGACCCATTTATGCAAGCAGTACTGACCAAACTCATATTTGATCATTTTGTCTTGTTACTTAAATCATTTTAGGCATGTGATAACAATATGACCCTATTGTGATGCGTGCTTTATTTATTTTGTTGTTAGAAATTGCTTGCACAATCATGACTAGTTTTTTATATGGTATTTTTTTTGTTTTAATCTGACTGAAAGTTTTATTTATATTATTTTTTTAACTAATGCTTTTTTAATGTAAACTTGCAACTTTACAACCTAAAAGTGTAGAAAATAAACACTTTAGTCAGTCACATCACTAGTCAAGGCTGGCCAGAATCTTGTAGTTCAAAGACTTTTAAGAACTGTTCTGGTCGAGCTAAAAAAAGTGTAACTTGTACACTTCCTCTTAAATTTTTAAGATACACAACAAATTGATATTATATTTCTTTATTTTTTTATATCTATATTGAAGCCTGAGCTTCAAATGCCGTATATTTTTGAATTGACGGAGAAGAACTTAACTAATTCAATACTGCCATGATTTAAACAAATCACTAACACAAAGCAATAACTTTTTTAGAATAGCTTCAGACTGATTATAATTCCCATACACGAACAATCATCACACTTTTTATTACGTCCCTAATCTATACGGATAATCACCTTTAAAAGATCTGGACATAATTATTGTATTACATGCCTAATAAAATAAATGCTTTACACCCGATAAGTTGTATTTAAATTTAAAAGTATTTTGTTACGCGGGTTAACTTTAAATTATTACCTCAATGCTCTCTTATTTAGTTTAGTGCATATTTGCAGTTTATATATAAAAGTAATTACTTAATGCTAAGTATCGTTAAATACCTATCAAAAATTATAGGTAAATTGTATTTATATTTGGCATTAATCAATATGTTGATTTATTTTCTGTAACTTAGAATTTAATGTAATTAAGGTACCTGTTCTGTGGCAATGAGTCGTAACTTTGCAGCTATTTCAAAGCTTTAGGGGACGTCGTGTGTTCCATATCTCTATTTCGAAGTAGCCACATAGTTACTTTTCGTTATATCATCTATCAATAGGTTGATAATAAATAGACATCATAAACTGGAAGCCAGAAAACTAAGAATGGAGTAGTGTGTTGTAATAATATACGTTGTACAAATTATACATAGCGGTTAGAATATTGTAGGTGATTTAATAGAGTTAAGAATCTGACTTTGTTTGACGGATTTCGACTTTATTTTATATACTGTACTAAAAATTTGCTTCACTTATTATATGATAGGTGACCATATAAAATGAAGCAGAGTAGACATTTCTGTATACACGACCACTTATTTTTTTTATGTTGTAAAGGCATATAATAGAAATGATGCGCAACCGTCGTGCATTTTACTTAATACGTTGTAGGAATGAAAATACAGGCCTCTAGTTAATTTCCTGTTGAAAGTATAATAAACATACTTTAGACAAGACTGTTTTCTATTCATTTAATCCTGTTATCCATATTGTGTTAAAGAAGGTTGGTTGGATTTTCTGAAATTACAGGACAGAAAAAAGAGAGTCTTCTAGATTTTCTAAAGAGGGTCTAGGCTTTTGATGATAAGTGGCGTTGTGGCTATGAATATAATTGCGCATTCTCTAGCTTGCCATACTGATATGCTAAATCTTTGACGCTATAACTAACTTTTAGCTATTGTTTAATGATTTAAATGGAAAATATTTGATAGATGGTGCTGGTCACTAAGTTGAAAAATCGATTAAAGGTGGGTTCAGCATCATCAAGTATCTATGCCTATATATAGGTCAAAGAGAGAAAACTCTGTTGATAGTAAATCAATAAAACGCGCAAGTGCTGTTGGAATTGATCAAAGAAAATCCTCTGGATGAACGCGGCAAGATGGCAGAGGTCTGGATAGAAAGCGTCGGGACGCCGTGCGCCGCTGCCGTGTTGGAAAACCGTCGTCGTCGTCGTCGCGGCGCTGCCGATGGCAGTCGGCAACCCGGCAACATGCCTGTCGTCAGCGTGTACATAGATAAACCAGC
Source organism: Ips typographus (assembly GCF_016097725.1). NCBI lineage: Eukaryota > Metazoa > Arthropoda > Insecta > Coleoptera > Curculionidae > Ips > Ips typographus. Next base: position 6,726,236 of record NC_138437.1, on the reverse strand, counting down.
GTCCGGACGACCCCAGCAGCCGCGTCGGTATAGTAGCATCATCGTTTCGATATAAATAACATTTATATTCTGGATCTCAATTAGTGCACAGTGAGAGTGGCATGTTGTATTTCGTACTAACGTGTTGGAATTAGTACCTGTACTGTAATGGAACCCGGTGCGCGGCCACCGTGAGTGCGTTTCTTAAGGAATGTTCATCCCGGACACGTTGCGCAGCTGCATGGTGGAGCCCGATGTGTCGTCGTACCTGCAGACGCCGTCCTCGGGACAGGTGCCTACTGCTACCCTCCCTCTTCCCCCGCGTCCGCCGTCATGCGTGGTGATATGTAATTAACATGATTAACATGAGTGTTATTCTGTTTTGTATTGTATGTTTGCTGTCCGACCTGGACCTGGCTGGGTTTAACCCCAACCCTTGATCGAGAGCGAAATTTTCTTCTTCGGTCATATATTTACATTTTTTCTTGCTTAGCTAATGCATGCCCTTTAACTGTTATGACTTATGTGTGTGTTGCCTTGTCTCAAATACCTAACTCTTTCGTAACTGTTTTGTTTAACTTTTCTTACGCAATTCATCCTTCAACCAAACACGCAAATTCTTGAATTGATGGTCTTCTATCTGATTGTGAACGAAAATATAACGTTCTTGGAGGACTTTTTCAAAAGAATTGTAATAAACAGTTATAATGATCAGTGAGGTCATTATATATTTTTACGCTCAAAAACTTGCTGAAGGATTTCTATTCGTTCATCAGCAGTAATTTCAACGGTATCAAACCATCTTAAATGCCCGGTAAATGTAAATTTAGAAAATCGTCGGTGACCCAAAATTAATACTGGGGAATGAATCCCTCAACACGTGAAGAACTATGGAATGTTTAATGAGGATCAACCATCAGTCAATAACTCGATCAACATTATTACCTACTCAGATATCATTAAATTGATTTTTAGAATTTTTTCCAATTAAATTTATTACCAAATATCCTAGTTCCAATGTGAAATAAGAGACTGAAAAAGTATTTCTTTACAAGGGTATATTCAAACAGTGGGACGGTGTATTGGTCACCAAGTCCGTCAGATTTTGCCCTGCTAGATTTTTGCAATAACTACACATAAAATGTTAAATAATTTTTAACTACCTGAAGGTTTGTTGAAATAGACGCAAAGACCAAATAAAATGTATTTGGACTGCTGATGCCGCAATTTGGATGTTCCATCTGTGAAACTTATGACAAATTTTGATAGTAGCTCCAAAATTATCTTAAGAAGCTCAAACATAGTAGGAAACAACTATTTTCAAGGCTATACGGCAGGACTTAAATTATTAAGGGTTTCAATGTTGCCAATAATTGGATTTTTGATACTTTTTACCTAACCTAACCTAACTAACACCCTGTATATGGCAATCCTCCAGTTACTAACATAAAAACTGACTATGGCATCTACTTTATAGGCCTAAATTTATTTCTTATTCAAGCGCTTCCTATGGTCAAACAGGCCGTTATTTTTACTTTTGAACAAAACTATATTAAATAGCTCTAATTGAACAAACAGCATACTAATGACATTTTTTGATTTTAGTTAAACCGTAAGTAGTAGATTAATGTTTATTCTGTGTTGCTACATTTGAATTGTTGTAGAAGTATTTTAAGTTGTTTTTTAAGTGTTGTGTGGCTGGTAATTTTAATTTTTGCTATTTTATACTTCCCTACTCACTAAAAAAGTCTTAACCAAAGCTAAGTCTTATAGCATTAGAATAGACACCCTCAAGTTTTTGATTGGTCCTAAAATTTAAAGTGTCTCTCCAATTTGCCCGATACATTTGGCTTATTACTTGCTTTATGGTGTCACTATAATAATAGTAACATAGTTAGGTACATATCCAAGAAATAAAATTTCGCTTTTTGATCGATCGATAGGTCTGACCGCTAACCTCGATGTTGACATGTTTGATTGATGTTCATGACTGCTCTGTTTCTGTCTCATCATGTGCGCTATTAATAACGAGGCGAGGCATATGTATTTTCTTCAGACACCGGAACCTCCTGAAATAAAACTCTAAAAAAAGTATGAAAATGCTTATTATAATAAGTTAACCCATAATGACATCTCAGTCAGACTTATATAGTAGTTTCAGGACGGTTAATCATCCAAAAAGACATTACTCGAAGACAATGATATATTCTCGTCTCGCTACCCATCACTTTATATATGTATTTAGTGCACCGTCATAGACCTGTATGCATTTCCTCATCATGCATTACGTTTTTCATTTTAATAACTAACTAAAAACATATACTTCAATTTCATTTAATTGCGAAATTGAATGTATTCTAATGAAACCCTTTCGCACATAATTTTTGCTTCCATTGCTATATACATACAAATTTAAGTGGCTCATCTTAATCATGATTAAGTCACAATCAATGTTAAGTCAAAAAATTGTGATAGGATAAGCTGACTTAAGATAGTATACTAAACACAATATTCGAAAAGAGAAACTGGGTCACTAGAAATAAATGTTTGTGCAAACAAAAGTTTAGTAATAAATGGTAGAAACTGTTTATGTCTGACAGGTGTCAGAGAACAAGTCACTTTCTACACACTATTATACAGGGTGATTCAAATTTGCTGTGAAATACTATAGAATCCTCGTGATTGAACCAGAAAAGAATTGGAAATTTTGACAGCTTGAAACAATCTAAACTCAAGATATGCACATTTTGTTTGATTGTAGTACGTAGATATGTTCACTGAATCCACTTTAAAGTGATCTAATAATATTCATAGTTCGATTATGAAATGCAGTTATTAAACTTGAACAAATTGTAAGTGCAAACAGGACATTACAACAATGTAGGACGATCTATTATTGGACGCGACCTTTAAAAATTATTGGGAGAACATTTTAGTCATTCTCTTATTTGGTATAGTTTAATTTTGTTTGCTGTTATTTTTTTGGGAGACTTTTATTGTAGATAATATTGAGAACAGATTTGTTCAGTAATTTATTTATCCAACTACCATTGTTTTACTAGATTTAACTTGATTTTTGGAGGTTTTAAGTTTCTTGGTGAAAAATTGTAGTTTAGAAAGGTTTCTTTTGCACACAACTATACTAATGGTGCTAAATTCCTTTTATGGAAATATCACCAGTCAACAGCCAGGTTTTTTGATTAACCTTAGAAATAAGAGCTTGTGTTGTAATTAAAGAATTTTGGACAGTCACAACGATAATAATGTGACGAAAACCGTACATATTTTCTAATAAAATCTTGAAGATGTGTATACTCATTCGCTTCGGTTCCTATAGAATCAGGTGGATATATTTATATCTCACTATTTTTAGGAACGAGTAACAGCAGTGCACAGTAGAGAAGAGAGTTCATTTGTTGAGGCATAAGCGTATGAAATGAGATTGAGAAAATTTGGTTACTGCATTATTACCTGTAGTAAATACTGGATTAGTATTTAGGGAATAGTTGCCAGTATGGTAAACTTTTGTTTGCACTATCCAGGATTGACGTGCCCAGTTTCCGAATTAAAAACCAAATAATTCCACATTCATGTTTTTCTTTGTATATAATTCTAATTTCCAATTTGTTTTTGAATGTAGTAATAGCCCTTCAATAATTGTTTCACTTATATGTCGAATGCTTCAATAACTCAGTAACTATACAAAGTTGCTGTTCATTGCTGAGTTTAGAGATTCAGAAGCTTGTATGAAACTTTTTTGTTTTCAGGACGAGTTCCACCCCTTTATCGAAGCCCTCCTGCCTTTCGTAAGTCGTTTCCTACACTTGGTTTAATTTGCAAGCAGCTAAGCGAAAATATTACAAAAAACACGAAAAAAGGATGTCATTGGAAGAAGAACGACAGTGCAAGGAAGCACTACAGGTAATATGAAGAATTACTCAGAAAACTAGGTCTTCGATTATCGATCCTTTCAGAACGAGAAGGCAGAAGTCAAACAGAAATGGGCCTCTCGATTGTTGGGAAAACTCAGGAAAGACATTACTCAGGAGTGTCGAGAGGACTTTGTGTTAAGTATAACGGGTAAACGGCCTGCGGTGTGTGTACTTTCGAATCCAGATCAGAAAGGCAAAATGCGACGAATTGACTGTCTGAGACAGGCGGATAAAGTGTGGCGACTCGATCTCGTTATGGTGATATTATTTAAAGCAATTCCATTGGAAAGCACGGATGGTGAGCGGCTTGAGAAAAACCCAGACTGTGCGCAGCCGGGACTATGTGTGAATCCATATCATATTAATGTGTCAGTGAGAGAATTAGACCTTTATTTAGCGAATTTTATTAATAGTCACGGTAAGTACAACTTTTTTTAATCAATCAAATGCCAACCAATATAGGGTGACTCAACGAAAAGGTCGCAGTTATTTATAATTCTCTGAGAAACAAGGAATGTTGTTGAGGTTGATTTGGTGTCATAAATTCTAATTCTTAGCCATACCAACCAGGGAGTTGTTAGAGATACTCAGTAATTTGTCATCCACCAATTGATACTACAATTGACAACTCTGTCCTATACTCTCTAATACAATTGAATAGAGGCACAATCAAAAATGAGTACTTTGGTTAAGAAGTACTCTGTATAATGAAACTTCGTAATACCCCAAGAAGTACCCTGTCATAATGGACAAACTTTTTGTTGAGACACCCCTGTATACTTTTATAATGTGATTGCTATGACGTTTCAACTTTCTTGATTTATTTCCTTGAAGACTTTATTCTGATGAGACTTATTGCAAGTCTCATAGTAATCACTTTGCATCATAATCCTTCAATCAGGAAATACCAAGGGCATTCTAGTCAGAATGCAGCAGACTGTAGACGATATAGTTTAATGTTAATGTGATACAATCGTATCGAATCGTAGGGTCGCGACAAAGGGCGGTCCTCCTAGTTTAAGGGCAAACAACGTTTCGATCGGCGCATTTATAAATATTCGCTGCAGTGTGGTCAGGGTGATCATGCGCCAAAACACTGCAAAACTCGTAAATTTCGAATTAGGTTTTCTCATTAACTTTTAGTAGGAAAAATACGTTCAATAACTTTGTAAATGTTTACATAAATTTCAAAAAATTTTTAGAATATATCTTAGGGGTTTTATCGTTTGAGGCGTCACCAAGATGCGACAGACTGTCTGGATTTCATATTGAAGGAGGAATATGTCTTGGCCTAAAAGAAATCTCTTACATCTTAGCAGAAATAATTTAAAATAAGTTTCACGATTTATCAATTTTCCTAAAACTACTCTGCTAAATAATTTAATTTGAAAAACTTTGCACAGAAAACACATGACAATTATTGAGTGGGTACTTATAACCGACACTTTTCAAACACTTTTGTACACTTAACCGCCCTAACGTGAATAGAACTTTTGTTTTTTTTTTTTCAGAAATCCTCAGTGGTGTGTGTTTTAATAATAATAACAACAAAAAAGAAGATGAAAGGAAAAACAAAGGTAAGTGAAAGGGAAGCAACCGTTTAACGAATTATTTTTGTTACAGCATAGTAGTCATATACAGGGTGATGTCTCTGCAAATGTGTAAATTTCAAAATTGTTATAATTCTGCCAAACAGTTTCATATACCCATTATTATATTTCTTTCTCATTCTTAATTTTCCTTCGTACATAATAAAGTTCATGCTTAATGAGTCAAAGTAGTGTAGTGTTATACAGGTTGATCGACAATCAGTACATTGTATAGTCTGGTTACATTTAAAACTTAAACTGTGCAATTTGGTGAACCCAATTGGATCCTGTATTTATTATTTTTATAACTGAAATATTATGCACTCTCAAAATACAGCTTACATCACTTCTCATATATAATAAATGTAAAAATTCAAATTTACTTTCTGTGACCATCAAACTGAACTGACTTAACTGGACACCCTGTATATAGTACAGTGACACTACACACTTATTTCCTAGTTATAAGTAGTGAATTTAGTTAAGTAGCCCCTTATTAAGAGAAGTCAAAACCCTATATTTTCCTACTCCTGGAGGAAACCTAAACAGAAATTTGCCATACACAGGGCTTTTGAAGTTTAGAATGAACATTGTTTTCAGGTTTCACCCATAATCCCTATAATGGTGTAATATGTAACGATATTATATTAGCTACGGGAGTTTTTTCGTCCAAGGAGTTATGGAAGCTCTCAAAATGTAACGACGTTTCTTGTGATACGCAATTGCGTCTCACCCTAACTTGGGTAATTTTTTAGCTTCTATACTGCACGAGTTGTCTGAATCCCAACCCAACATGAACAACGTTAAATTAGAACATCCAGCCTACTGTTATAATAGTTATCCCGATCAGTCTGTTGTACCTCCTGAAAGATCTTCATCAGTAGATGCTATGGTAGTATCCGGGACTTATTGTAAGGTTATAATTTATTAGTTTGTGGAAGATTTATTCGAGGGTTTTTACTGACTTTTACAGCAATGCCCCAAAACACTACAATAGTGTCATCAAGTTCACAAGCTAGTCCTAATACTTTGTACTATCAACACAGTCCAGATGCTCAACATCATCACCAGAATCAAGTGAAATATCCCGAGAACGGACATGATACTTTATCTGATTTTGTAACGTTTGTGTGTCAGGAAACTGATAGTAACCAAAACGCTCAAGTAAGCAAGCACTTTTGACACGATTTAGGTTTTATACATTAATAATTATATGTGTAGATGCAATCGAATTTATCACGGAGTCCAAAACCTCAGTATTTTTCTTCTACGATGCTTCCACCTCCTCCTTTACCTCCAATGGCAAGACCAGTAGCGATAATAAGATCGACAGGTGAAGTTGGAATGGGAGGAGCAAACTCTCCCCCTCCCAACATTACGCCGCCATGTAGTGATGCATCACCACCTGAAGAGGTAAACTCACTAAAAGTGACTCAATAAATTTATACTAAAAATCTATTACAGGTTCCGGAACTTAGTTCCTCACCACCCTTAAGCCCGGGGAGTAACGATCGACGGAAGTCTCCAACTCAAAGAAATTCAGTGCCTAATAATAATCCGTATTCGCCTACCAGAGATTACCCTTCGTTCAACCACTTCCACGGTCAACCAGGACATGTTGGTAGTTAATACTACTCTAGTCATAATTTCAAACAACTAAACTCTTTAGTTACTGTTTTGCTATTTTCATATACTTCAAATGAAGCATTTATAAGTTTTTAAAGTGAATTGTTTATTTCAGTTGTTCAGTTATCCAGCTATGAGCGGAATGTCTGGTGTTATCAGCCCTACGAATCTCAGTATCTACTCGCCGAGCGTGAATACAACTAGAGGTAAGAGAAATCATTCATTATGTTACAAAGTTTCTTCAATTGTTCTAAATAGGATCAACGAGAACAAGTAACATCCCCAGATGGAACACGCCACTGTTCAACCTGGACCAAGAAGATTTCAACATGATAACCCACGCATCAACTCCAGAGCAAAACACGATCATCCTGATGGATGAAAGTGCAGCAGGAAGTGCTGAACATTCATCTCAGTGCTGTAATAATACAAATCTGATGTGTGATGCTGATAGGTTTTTTCAAGCTGGCGAGGCTCTGGACTCTAGTGCATCGCCTGCTAATACTCGTGATACTGTAGATCAATTATCTCAACCTTCAAAATCACCCTAGCAATAAATAACAATTATTTTACAAAGGCGTAAGGAAATTAGATATGATAAAGTTGTAATTAATTTCTCTCTAGAAGTTATAAAGCTTTTATATTTGGTTTGCTCGTTGTACATACAATTTACTACTAATCAGTCGTATACGCCAAAAAAGCAAGTTGTTGCCTCCAGTTTTGTTGGAGTTTCACCTTTTGGATTGTTTAGTCGATATTTTATTATTTCCTCAGCAGTTAGGTACTTGATAAGTAATCTCATTCGAAACATGTTGTACATAAATTACTTATCACAAAGTAGACTATAATAACTAATTTTCGTACAGCATATAATACTAAAGCTGCTCAAATAGTATAGGTAAGTTAGAGTATATCAAATCGAATATAGTAGCCATTGGTGCCAAGTTAGGCTGTGCTAAATCAAAAAATACTCCCAAGGGCAATAAAGTTTATGAACCCGACACTTTATAATAAACTTCATTGCCCCGTTATGTTCAGCACAGTGACGTCTTCTTCAGTAAAATCTGTAAGCATGCATTGAAATTACTTATTTATCTATTGACATAAGTAAGTAACTTCAATTATTTGTTCCATTGCTCCCAAATCTAACCCCCTACAATTTTTATTTTTTTAGTACAAGTGGTCAAAAGTTGTAACAACATTACAGTAACCAGTCCTGTCTTTTAATTATATTCGGTACTGCTCGAATTTGCATGGATAAAGTGTTGCAACTCCAGTTTAACTTCCAGGTCACTTTATCAAGTTATATCAAACTGATGATTGTTTAAATATTATCCATGCATCTTTTATAGCAAAATCGATATTAGATGTGTTCATGGCCAATAATTATTATACCTGCACTATTTCGGTATATGTAATCAACAAAGTGACCTTAACTAAGACGAATAAAGACTTTTCGCCTAATATTTTATTACGTGGTTTGTTCAAAAAGTTGGCATTGTATATACATAATTTACGAGTTGAAATTTATTATACTTAAAAAATAGGTATATGATATTTATTGTACTTATATATGAATGCGTACTATATTGTGTATAGTACCCTAATATTAGCAATATTCGCTGGTAATAGGTTTTTTCTTTAGTACCGAATACAAAAAGAAAACACCTACTTTAGTTATATTACTTCACAATTTTGTTAAGTTGGTTATATACTATTTTCAGGTCAAATAGTATCTATCCCCGTCAACTACGTCATGCTTTTTTATAAGAAAAAAAACTTAAACAGGAAGACAAAGGGGGTGGTTTTGAAGAGCGCATTCAATTCCGTTCCTAATGCTAACAATTATTGATTAGATTACTAAAGATGCTTGTCTTCCACATTGTACCTAAATGGGATGCTTATGGGGTTTTCATTCCTATATAGTAGTTATATGTAATGGCTTCGATCCATATAAGCAAACCTGTTGATATTGTACGTTATTGTTTTACTGCTTTCAGTCTTTTTCAGATTTATAAATGAAACAGTCACGGAAATTTCAAGCAATAAATTGATGTAGGTGCACAAATATCAGCAATAACTGCCCCGAGATGTTTCATTTATAAATCGTGCAATATACAGGGTGATTTCTGTTTTAATATCGTAATTTCTGAACTTTCAATATGGTTAAGTAAAACTGAAAGATTTGACCACCTACCTCTTCTAATCAATAATTTTTGAAAGTTATTTTTTTTGTGAAGTTTTTCATAAAAATTACGAATCCTGGACCACTTTAAAAAATACAGAGTGATAGCTAAAACTATGTTCTACAAGGGAATAAGTAAATCTAAATTCGCAGTAACATTCTACTAAACTGGTAGTTGCATAAAATAACTGTTTTTGACATTATTTAATAATAAAGACTTCATGGCCACCCTGTACAGTATTCAACCATAAATTTAGCTAAAAATCAATCAATACAGTTAATTACACTTGTTTTTTGTGCACTGTTATTTAAGTTCGACTTGAAAACTTATTTTGTACCGGGTGGTCCACCTTGCTATTTCCAAACACCAAAAACTTCTAACTGGATTTTTATTATTACGTTTTAATCACCCTGTACATGAGGCTTGAAAATGCATTCTACTTAGTTATGATATTAATTAAATATAGGTACACAACGAGTTTGTCATTAAGACAAGCAGTGAGCTGGATCCGTGCCTTAAATATTACAATAAATATTGATATCGTTACTTTAGCAATGTTTACGCAGTTAGAACTGGGTTCAAGATAAATCTGCTTGCTTGTACATAAATGAAAATAAAAAAAGTGATTACACACACCACCATTTTGATGCCGTTCAAGAAGTTCACTTCTCTGTATATTTCTTACACTTGGAAATGATGTCTATTCCTTTGGTTTTCCAGATTGCTACTACTGCTACTACTACTACTACTAATGTATAACCACTACTCTTTCTATAGCCATTGTCCAAAGTATTCAACAATGTTCAGATAAAATGCTTCATAGAACCAGGTCGATTTGTTCATTGAATTTTCGAAATTACGTATGTAAGCTTTATCTTCATATTTTTACCAGGTCAATCAATATAATTATAGTGTTTTCTTATGCTTCTAAATTTCTATAAATTATCAGGACAAACAGTTTAATACGTGATTTTAAAATGAGCAATAATTAACACTAATAATATGTAGGAACTCTTCACTTACTGCAGATTTCAAGTTTCTTTATAACAAGTAAACATAGCATTGACAATAATAGTGTAGTGTTGATTGGAAGCTTAACCCCAGTAATTATTTACTTAATAACTTATTGTGTTATATATTTCGTACCAGCTGTGTGATACCCCTAATTGATAATAATTTTACTTGTTGTTTTTACATTATTATTGTATATTGTGTTAGTTTGTTGATTTAGTGTTAGTTTTTTGCGAATATCAGGCATTTGATTTGGCTATTTACAGCTCCGACACAAAAAAATCGAACATAATATTAAAGCTAGTTAAGGAAAGTCCTATTTGTTAAAATGCGCAAAAAATTATAGGATCGGGTGATATTTAACCAGTGCCATTGATTAATAATAGTTGATTAAATTGTTAGGCTTACTCTAAGTGCGTTACTACATGTAGAAGTTATGTTATTATTAGCAAGCTTGTTACAAGCATTGTACTTATTACTTATTTTTAATTGTATAATAAATCAGAGGGTTTATTTATAAAAGTATTTCTTTTGCACCTTTAACATCATTAGGATTTTGTTAAAAATTAGATTGAAATAATAATTCTGCTTGCTAATAATTTATTTCCATTTTATCGTATACATAAACAAATAATAGTCATTTAAAAGCACATTGAAGGGATTTCCATGTCAACCATTTTGGTTTGAGTTTTATGACTAAAGTCAGGGTTTCCACCTTGATCAATTTGGTTCTTCAAATAATAAGCAGTTTTGGTTTTGTTAATACAATGAACTGCTGTCCTTTTAGTTTCGGTTTTCTTGGCTTGAGTTTTGCATTCTGGTACTGGATGGATTGTAAAGCAAATATCACCATCCTGTTCAACATAGCGGTTCCTTAGCCTCATACGGTTTTCGGATGCTGGCAACTTGGAATCACTTTTACCAAGATCTTGAGCAGTAACTACGTTAGCATAAATAGGCAAATCCTTGCGGATGCATTCTTGAGATAGTCGGTGGTCTCGTTTTCCTTCAAGTTGGTAGCTTTGTACAAATGTTTGAGGTGATTGGACTATGCAGTTCCTTGGGGTCCAAAAGTCTTCGGTTTTGTCTCCATTGAACCGTCCACACAAACCGACAACAGAGTTGTACAAATTGTCACTAGTGGAAGTAATTTTAACACGCTCTCCATCAAAAATAACATAGAACCAGTCCTGGAATTCTAGCTTAACTTCACCATTTGGCAAAGCGTAGACCTCTACAAAACCATCGCAAAGATCAGCAGATCTATCCTCATTGAAAAGAACTTGTTCTCCATCAACAAATACGCTTGAAATGCTTTGAGAATTGCTGACTTGCATGACAACTTCTACAGTTTTGCCTTTGGTGGCAGGGTGATCAAAAGTGATTTTCACTTCTTTAACATGCTGGGAATCCCTGGCCATCACCACAAAGTTTTCGACCTGGTTTTTACTTCTAGGTTGATGAGATTGTTCCGGAAGATATTGCATCACTACAGTCCATCCATCTCCAAGAGACAGAGGGTAGATCTTGTTGCTGAAAGTTTGGACTGCTGATTTGTCAATGACGCAGGTACCTGAAAGCAAAATAGTATTTTGGTGAGTTTCTCACTATCAGAAAAAATTAATAATAACTTACGTCTTATGTTTTGTTCTGCCATTGCTACTGCCATTAATCGAGATTTAAGATGGAACACTGGATGAGGTACCAAAACAGACTTGGCTAGTTGATTCAAATGAATGTTATAGAATTTGCTTTGCTCGCTCTGAGTCCAGAAGGTCACGTTAACTTGTCGTAAATTTTTAGGCTCAAATTGAGCTCTTAGGTGGATTTCATTTTCAGATACCTCTTCCCTATTAGGTTCAATTTCGACATTTTGGTAGTAAGCCACTTGAAGTGTGTTAAAGGCCATTGACATGCTTTCAAGACATTGTTCTGGTAGGTTTTTGAGTTGAATTTTAGCTGTAATGTCATCAAGGTAGTTAGATTCAATAGTCATATTTTGACAAGCGGTTAATTGGTTGTTTCCTTCTTGCATCTCTTTTCTGCAACTATTGTACATGGGAAGGTTTTTGAGAGCGTTTTGTCTGCTTTCACTTCTGGTTAACTGTATAGTTGCTTTAAGTTCCGCTGGTTGACGCTCTTTTTGACTCTGTTGATACCACAACTCATATTCAGCTTTTGGTTTATTTGTTGAGGAATAAGTGAAATCCAGACCGTTGGTATTTGGAATCTTAGACTTAAGTTCGAAGCATGCCTCTCTAGCATTTTGTTCAGACTTGCTTTTGTAGAACGCGATCAACCGAGAAAGTGGGTACACATTGCTCTTAGAGTATGCTACCATAAAGTTGTATTGATAGGTTTCATCTCCCACAAACTGGCATTCAGCGTCAACGCTCTTAGTTCTGGCATTCTTTACCCCAGCACTAACGTGCCTCATTAAGTTGTTTTGTCTTTCTTCACGATCATTTTGAGTTTTAGCTGACACTTCCTGTAGACTCAAGAATTCCTCAGGTCTTTCTGACTGTGGTTCACTTTTGTATTGATTTTTAATTCCAAACTTCAGAACAATCTTTCTGCATTTTGATTCTTGGGGAATTAAAGCAACATTGAGTGTTGTTGGCTGCATTCGTGAGAAGTCCACAATTTTCTGCAAAACACTCAAAACACCCTCAGATTTCCATAAGTTAACCATATTCCAAATGTTAAGGGAGTTTTGTGGCTTGTATCCCCAAACACGTACAGCAATTCCAGTTTTCTTTTGTCCCAGAGTAAAATCAAATGATGTTTGTTCTTGGGATTTAATTTGATGAGTGTGAGGCCTTAATGGGATAGGAGTAAGTTCCATGACATCACTTCTAGATGTATAAGGCCAAGAACTCATATGCAACCATGATGATTTCTTATCGGATTTTTCTAGTTCTGATTCAATTTGTAGAGTTCCTTTTTGTAAGTTAGCTTCCACATTCAAATCAACAGGGAGGTGTAACTGGTTGTTTGTATCGAAACCAGCAAGGTAAATTTGATGATCGAATGGTGTGACCAGGATCATTTTAGTTTCAGATTTGGTGCTTATGGTAACGTGACCTTCAACTTTGGCAGAGATGGAGTCAGGTTTGTAGAAACGTTTTCCATTAGACAATTGCGGGGTGATTTGACCTTTGACTTGAAGATCAAGTTTGACTAACAGTGGTACGTCGACGGTGAACACGAAGGGGAGTCCCAATTCGGTGGGGAAGGCCAGCTCCATTTGTTGCATTTGCCTGATTTTCATGTATTGGATGTGCTTGCCATTTTTCAGTTTTTGTTCTAGTTTGCGCACCACTGCAATACCAAATTGTTAGATTAAACTAAAATAATCATTAAAGTGTCACTTTACCTTCAGGTAGCTGCTGAATGCTTTGATTGTCAAACGACCAAACACTTTGAAGAGGTTGGAGTTCTGCCCAAATAAAACCTTCCAGTTGCTCAGAACTAGGAATCTCCATGTTCAAGGCTTCAGTTACTCGTTCACTAGACCATACTCCTGCACTAGGTTTGTTTTCATCTTTGTCTTCTTGGGCCTTATTAAACTTGTCCGTTTGCATGTAGAATACATTTTCCAGATTTTTAACGCTGGAAATCATTGCTTGGATATTGACCAGGTATTGCGACCAACCGTTCATGTCCCCACGTAAAGTATATTTAACACCTTTAGGTAAGATGTTATCAATACTACCGAGTTGCAGGAAGTTTTGCTTGAATTCCAAGTTCATGTTTTTGATCATGAAGTGTTCTAACATGTTCCAGCTGTCTACCATGGAATACTCCTTTTTGGTCAAATAGGGTTTGGCGGCTTGACCAGCTTTGCGTCTAGAAAAGAAAGTGCTAAGTTAATTTACTGGACGTTTAGACTTATAATTGACAAAACAACTGAAACTGACTGAAATACTTACAATTGTTCAGCATAACGTCCTGTCAAGTTGCAGATATATTCTATAGCAGACTTAACAACAGCATTGACTTGTTCTTGAGTATCCCTGTTGGTATTCTGAGCCATTTTTTGAAACATGTCAGCTGGAGGACTAGTTCTTAACAGTTGGTGAACAGCAACAATCCTTACTTCCGAAACCTCTCCAATGTTTTGGTAAATCCTGTACAGAACAGACCTGGCTTCAACTGGGTAGGAATAGACGATTTTGTCCATGCTGAGGATCATAAGCATCCTTTGGAATTGAGTGATAGGTTTTTGACCTTCCAGGTAGCGTTCAAAAGCTTCCAAAATGTTCTTGTGAGCAATGTTACCAAGTGCACGGATGCTGAGGTGGATGTTTTGGGTGTCAGCTTGTCTAATTGCACGGTGCAGTTGTTCGGAGAAATAAGGGATTACAGTTTTCGTAATGAATTCTTTGCCTTGCTCAGTTTGGAAATTTTTGAAACTGTGGACGGGGAATTGTTTTTGAGATTCGTCTTTGTGTAAGTCGATGTAGACCCTCTGGACTAAGTCTGTGAATGATAAAATGGCAGTGGTGTTAAGAGATTCCTGTTTCCTGACTTCAGGTTTCTGGATGAAATCAAAGAATTTCCTCATAAATTCCTCAGTGGGTGTGCGTATGGCGTTTGACATTGTTGCCACTACTTCAGCAGCTTCACGTGATTGAATTTTCTTTTCCAAAATCCATTCTTGGATGGCTAGACATGCTGGACCAGTTCCAGCTTGTGCAACAGCATCACGGAATACAGCCCATTGGTAATCATTTCCACCTTTATTGTTCAAGTCTTTAGAAACTGATCGGATTTCTTGTTCGTTCATTAAGCGGACCAGAGAAGTCAACATGGCGTATTTACTAAGAGTTGATTGATTCAAAATGTTTTCTGGTTGGTTCACTTCTTGGCTAATTTCGTGTGTTAGTTTACGAACATTTTGCTTCAGATCGAAATTCTTATTGTTCTTAACTGATCTTCCGTAGTAACCAGAGTAATATGGCATAAGTGGAAACGATGGCGCATCAGTCATTGCAGGAGTAGGTTGATATTGCATCATCTCCTCAGAGTCAGATTCATCTTGATTTTTTCTGATCATTTGCTTAGCAGCACGTTTGAATCTCTGCCAAGAATTGTTGTTTTCTTCCTTGTTCTTTTCTCGCACTTCATTGGATTGAGCGAATGGAGTCTCATAAGTGTAAACTAAGTTTCCAATTTCAATAGGGTTGGATAATTCACGTGGTTGGCTATTCTGGCTTTTTACCTCCCAAAGCGTCAAGTTAAGACTGCTGACTGCTAAACCTCTTTGGTCAGCTACTGATGAACGAATAGTAATTCTGTTAACAGTTTCGCAACTTTGAATAGTGTATTTGGATAATTTGCCACTCAAAATCATACGGGAAGTTGATTGTCTAGTGTAGAATTCGCCCATCTGATTTCCGGTAGGTTTGCCATTTCTAACTCCTCTAAAACCATAGTGGTATAAAGGTTGGTCCTGGCTGTTTGTGTAATTTTTGTTTTTAACAATCTCGTAGATATGAGAATTTCCACGTAACTCTTGTTGAGGAATCAACCAAGGCTGACTTAGAAGAACGTAGTCAGGAATTCTATGAATGTCGTACGAAGTCTCAGTTTCTCCAGTAACAGTTTCCTCCATAGTCTTAAATACACCAGTAAAGTCTTCCTGACTGGGCAACGCGTTCATTGGACTTTCTATTAAGTGTTTTCCATTGAGATCAAGCTGAAGCTGGCTGAGAATACTCTTAATTAAATTAGCTTCCCAGTTGCTCAAAGTCTTTTCAACTACCAGTCCCTTAATTAACCCTTGGCTGGTAAGTATGTTGAAAGGTTTCTCGGAGATTGCCAAAGGCTTGTAATTAAGCCGAGACTCGGCAATTTCAGAGTCCCAATCTTCAGGCAACTCACTGTGTATTTGGACATATTGAGCGTCAGAAAGCCAACCTTGGAGTTTACTCTCAGTCCAAGGGAGCAAATGTAAAGTGGCCTTTACTAAGATTCCAGAATACTGATCGGACAATCCAGTAAGGGTTGTTAAAGTACGACCCTTCACTTTGTAAACATATTCAGTGTTGTCTTTCCATCCTGGATGATTTGCTGCTATCGCCAACCCAACTGTACAAAAATTCGAAGTTTATATAATTGGAACTTTAAGTACAAATGACATTCTTAAAACTAGGTTTTAACAAAAACAAAGTCTACTCACCGCAAGCCAATATCACCAGATGGGACCTCATCTTGAGTTGAAATCTGGACAAGTGTGATCAAACTGTAAATTCATGTAATATTTATAGTCACAATTGTGCTGAATTTGATACTTGAACATAAATTGGATTAACAAATTGCAGATAACAATTTAATATCTATTTCCGCTTAACTATTTCCTAACTGTCTTCAAAATTAATCATTCAGAAAACCAAAATGGTTAATCAACAGGATGTTATTTTCTAAATACGTTCTTGGACACTATTGCTGTGTTAGCAGTAACGAGGATTCAAAAACATATTGACTAGAATGAGATGTTGAGTTTTAGATATTAAAGAAATAATATAATATTTGTATTCTCCAAAATGTAAATATTATAGTTATATGAGAATTATAACAATTCCTTAATTTCGTGAAACTCTATAGTTCAGTGCAAAATGTTGGGAAGCTCAGCAATTTTTCAAAAAATATTACCTCAAAAATTCGCATGTTCCTATATTATTTCTCATTAAAAAATCAAAATTTTGCAAACCATATCAATCTTCTTATGATAAATAGTGATTAACTTAAAGACCCTAAACAGGTTTTTAGACTGTAAAGCCTTTATTTGTTAAAATAAGAATGTAATTTTGTTTTACATGTTATAACAGACATTTTGTGTTCAACAAAATAATGAATAAACTGATTTGTTTCTTGTAAAACTTGAAAAAAATCAAATCTAAAGCAATATGCAAAGTGCAGATTGCTGTTACGTTTCCATATGTGGCAGCATGATTGCACATATTTTTTTTAAAACACTTAACAAAGTGCAATTATTTGATTTTTGTAAATTAATAGTACCTATAGAGATCAATCTTTCTAGATTTTTCTGATTTGAACTTGAGAAGTAATTAGTCCACGCGTATTCCTAATCATACAAGCAATTACCAATGATCCATATTCCTCCAATGTGAAATTGATAAATAGTTGCAATCTTGCACAAATTGATAGTTCATTCACTAATTCCTACCAATTAAACATGACTTTGTTATTTAAATTGAGCTTGATAACAAGTTTGTATCTAAGGGAGAGTAAATGATGCACTGATGGTTATTAAATGATTCAAATTAACGCAAACATATGATAACTTTTATGTAAATGGTTACGTTAAAGTAGTAAAGTTCACATGAAAATATAGGATCAGTCAAAGAAGTAAAAAAACTAATTAGTGCATAAAAGCATACAAAGTAAGAAGATGATTTATTCAGAGAGATAAATGTTGTAGAATTTCTTGAACTAAATTCAAATATGAGCTTAGAAGTGGACAAAATATTTTGTAACCTTTACTAAATAGATCCAAAAAGCAAAACGGCTCATGGAAAAATAGAAAAACTGACGGACTGATATTAATGAATATAACAATAATGATTGATTTTTTTTTAAATAAATTAAAGCCACCTGTTTAATACTAGGCGATACGTTTCCACTTAGAGGAGAGGGAGAGGAGACCTCATCAGTGTGATTATAGCAATTTTAAGAACAAAGAAAACCTTTATTAGTTTAATTGTAGGGTTGATTAAAAATATTTTTACACACTAATTTATAACTTTCCATTAGTAATTTCATCAGTACTTCAACTTTTGATTTGACGTCATATAAAATACGAACATTTCTGTAACGTTACCGTTGACAAGTAATAAATAGTATTTTATTCTAAAATTTGTAGAATAATTTCTTACATCTAGTATTTAATATATAGATTATATAAAAAATAATTAAGTGCCCTTGTCACAGAAATTCCTTTAGCAACATACTTATTCAAATTAATCCAGCTTCTGTTTTTGATGTTTCTGAATCTACTTCACAAAAAAATAATTTTGACTTTTGAACTGTATCTTTAGCTGTTGTAAGTTAACTTTTGATATAAAACATACAAACAAGGTAATATTATACCTATAAATTTTGCTACAAGAAACGCTTTAATAATTAACGCAAGTAATAAACATTTTAGCATACTCTATACATACTTCGTTATCAGCTCACTTTAACCCACGTTTACTATTGCAAAATTGTACCTAACGTTGCAAAAAATATTTGCAACAAAGAATTGATTTTTGCCTTCGAATCGAAGCTCAGATAAGAAATTCATTCATTATTTTGGCTCTTACGTAGGTATGTTATCTTGGCAAAGTCAGCTACTTTCTTGTATAAAAGGGGTTCAGTTTTTGGATATCCTCACATTCAGCTGCTAGTACCATCATCATCACAATGTGGTCTCAACTAGCCTTGTGTCTGCTTGGTAAGTATACTTTTTCTTACATCTAAATCTTTTTGGAAAATTATTAATTAAACTGTGTTATGTGACTCTAAAATGGACAATTCTTATTCCAGTGGGTTTTACCTATGCCTCCAGCAATTCAGCATGGAAGGAAAGTACCGAGTACGAATATCTGGTCGACGGAAGGACTCTTAGCAGCCTCCATGAAACATCCGACCAATACTCAGGCATTTTCTTGAAAGCTAGGCTCCAACTCTTGCTTCGTCCCGATGGAAAACTCCAGGGAAAATTGACCAACACCCAATATGCTCAAATCCAGGGTCAGCTTCCTGACGGTTGGGATTCTCAAGTTCCTGAGTCTCAACTGAGCTACAAGCAGTTGCCACTCAGCCAGAAACCTTTCCAAATGGCATTGGAAGATGGTCTGATCAAACAACTGATTGTGGAGAAAGATCTGTCCAACTGGGAAGCTAACATCATCAAGAGTGTGGTAAGTCAGTTCCAATTGGACCTCAAGGGAAGGAACCTGGTGTCGAGCCCCATGAACCACTTGCCCAAAGACAACAAATTGGACCGTGTATTCAAAACCATGGAAGAAACCGTAACTGGTGAAACTGAAACCCTTTACGAAATTCACCACTTGCCCGAGTACATTATCCAAAGCCAGCCTTGGTTAGTGCCACAACAGAAATTGATTGGAAATGGAAAAGTTCTGGAAGTCACCAAGTTCAAGAACTTCTCCAACGCTGAAAGCCGTCCTTCATACCACTACGGCTTTGCTCACATCGAGGAATCCGAGCCATCCAACAACAAAATGGGACAGTTCTTTGTCAGGGAATCCTACTCACGGGCTATTCTTACCGGAGAGCTTAACAAATACGCTATTCAGAACTCTTACACCGTCAACAAGAACATGTTCAACCCATCTTCCAATGCTCAGCAAAAAGGTTCTGTGATCAGTAAAGTAAATGTCACACTCGTCGAAGTAAGAACTCCAGAGCAGGCTCCTGAAGATTTGAGTAACCCTACTGAAATCGGTAACTTGGTCTACACTTTCGAAACTCCCTTTTCCAACAATAACAAAGTCCATCAAAAAATTCAAAGCCGTCTGATGAGAGAAACATCTGAAAGCTCTGAAGAGCAATCCGAATGGAGGCGATCACCAAGATCACTTTCAATGAAGATTTCCAAACGATCTGGTCAACAACAAGACTCTGATGAGTACGTCCAAGAACAACCCAAACCTCAATTGTCCCACGCACCAGAATCTCCTCTTCTCCCATTCATGTCTGGATACCACGGTAAATCCATCAGGGCCAACAGCGATTTCGATGTTAAAGCTAACGCTTTAAAAATTGTCCAAGAGATCAGCCAGGAAATGAATAACCCTGAAAAGATTCTCAGCGAATACACTTTGGAGAAATACACTATCCTTAACACTATCGTTCGATTAATGTCTGAAGATGAAATCAGATCCATCGCTGAAGAACTCTACAGCCAAAGTCAAGATGATCAATCGCGTCTCTCATGGATGGTTTACCGCGATTCCGTAGCTGAAGCCGGCACTGGTCCAGCTTTCTTGAACATTCACAAATGGATCACTTCAAAGAAAATTGAAAAGAGGGAAGCAGCTGAAATAATCTCCACCATGGCCAACTCCGTCCGTGTCCCAACTGTAGAATACATGAAGAAGTTCTTTGAACTGGCCAAATCATCCGAAGTTAAACAACAAGAGTATCTTAACGAAACCGCCATTTTATCTTACACCGACTTGGTCTACAAAGTGTACGTCAACAAAAATGAATCTCACAACCAGTACCCAGTTCACTCTTTCGGAAACTTCAACACCAAAGAAGGAAGGGAATTTGTTGAACAAGTTGTTATCCCATACTTGGCACAAGAATTGAACAATGCCGTCTCACAAACTGACGCTCAGAAAATCCACATTTACGTACGTGCTTTAGGAAATGTTGCTAACAGAAAAATTCTCGAAGTTTTCGAACCCTACTTGGAAGGTGAAAAAGCAGTTTCTCAATTCCAACGTTTATGGATGGTAATCTCTTTGGACCGACTTGCCTCATACAAACCTAGTGTGGCTCGTTCAGTTTTCTACAAAGTAAGTTTTCAAAGAACAACCAAAAAATGTATTTTATTAATTGGTAATGTCTTTCCTAGATTTACCAAAACACCGCTGAAATCCCTGAAATTCGAGTTGCTGCTGTCTATCAACTGATGAGAACCAACCCACCAGTTGAGATGCTTCAACGTATGGCTCAGTACACTCACACTGATATCCAAGAAGAAGTTAACGCTGCTGTTAAGTCTGTCTTGGAACATGCTAGCAACTTGCGCTCACCCAAAACAAGCGAATTGTAAGTATACTTTTGAAATTCTGTACTAGTGCAGTTCTAACGATAAATTTACAGGAGAGAAGCTGCCAAATCTGCTGTGTCCTTTTTGACCAAGAAACAATATGGATTAGACCAGAGTTATTTGCGTTTAGAACAATTTGTGTCTCAAGAAATGGGAGTTGATTTCCATCATCAGACTTTGAGTATTTCGAGCAAAGACAGCAACATGCCAAAAACATTTAAAATTGACGCAGACAACAGAAACAACGGAATGAAAACTCAATACTTCACATTCAGGGCCGCCGTTTCTAGCATCAGAGACTTAACCAACGTTTTGTACCGCCAAACTGAAAAGTTTGAGCAAGAAAGGCAACAAAGATCTCAAGAAAACCAAAAGGATGGAACCTGGTCTAGTGCTAAAATCGCTCAGCTTATGAACTACGAACACGAAGAAAGGGAACAACTTGAATCTATCATTTTAGCAGAATGGGAACATGCTCAAAAATTGTGGTCTGCCGACAATCAAACTGTAGAACGTTTACCTGAATTCATCCGCCAACATGAAGAACAAATTAGAAACGGTAAACAATTCAACTACGTTAAGCTAAGGCAAATGAAGGAAATGGCTCTCTCTTTCCCTACCGAAATGGGTATTCCTTTCTTGTACACTTACGACATGCCAATGCTGGTTAGATTTGAAGGAAGAATCAAGGCTCAAGCTACTCCCCAAATTTCTAAAAACAACAAATTGAACATTCCTGAAAAAATCGTAGCTGAAGTTGACGCATACGCTACCATTAGTGCAAAGGAACAAACTCACTTGTCGTTCGTCACTCCATTTGATCATCAAACTTACATGGCCGGTTATGACAAGAACTTACAAGCCCACATCCCAGCTAAAGCCCAAGTTGAAATCGATGTTAAGAGCCAACAAGTTAAGGTCGAAATTGCAGTTCAAGAACGTCATCAAGATGCTCGTTTGTTACACTTCAGCAGCTACCCTTACACTTGCAGAAGCGACATAATGACTATCAGACCTGTTGCTTTGAGACCAAACACCAACATTATTAAGCCTGAAGAAGACCAACATCGAGCTTTCGACATTGAATTTGGTAAGAAGCAAACTGGTTTGGCTTTCCGCGCTTGGGGTCATCATCCAGTACAAAGCATGAACTTGGGAGATTTACTCAAAATCTGGCAATCCAATGATATGATGACTGTCTGGGACCAATGGTGGGATAAAGCTACTTTGTGTCATAGTGAAGCCAACATCAGATTTTTACCAAGACAGAGCACCGTCAACAAAATAACTTTGAAATACAGATACGACCAACAATACAAAAAACAAAGTGATGTACAAAATGAAGAAGACTTCCTCACCTTAAGTCAACTTTCCAACAAACTTGAAAGCGATGAACCCAAACAACGTCAGCAACAAATCTTGAAACACGTTGGATCTGGAATCCAAAGCGCCCATTTGTGCAGCTCTGAGTTCTCTGTTGAAGCTGAAGGCGACAAGATGTACAAACACGTTTTTGGATACGCTCATGCTAAGAGCAACGCTGGTCCCATCTCTAGGGCTTTGGTATATTACAAGAACCAAAAAGACGGCAACACTGTAGGTTTTGAAGTTAGAGGAGAAGTTC
Source organism: Ips typographus (assembly GCF_016097725.1). Classification (NCBI taxonomy): domain Eukaryota; kingdom Metazoa; phylum Arthropoda; class Insecta; order Coleoptera; family Curculionidae; genus Ips; species Ips typographus. Next base: position 6,703,476 of record NC_138437.1, on the reverse strand, counting down.
CCAACACCAACGGATTAGATTTGACTTACTCCCTAGAAACTACTCCTTCCGGCAAATACAGCTGCCGCATCCAATGCGGTCAACCTAACTCCAACGAAGTAAAAATCTCCGCTAAAGTAAACATGAAAAGAAGCGATGCCCGTAAACAATACTTGATGACTGAAGAACCATTGTACCACGTATGCAAACAACAAATGCAACAAGGTAACTTCCAACTCCCAGCTTGCCAAAACATGACAATCAGAGCCAACTTCCTTGATGACATTCATTACCAAGTTCAATATGAGAACCTCAATGAACGTTTCGCCGAATACGTCGAAGATGCTTTCAAAGGAATTTTTGTTTACTACTATCCTATCACTGAAATCACCACTTTAAAATCTCAGGGCGAGAACACAATTACTGGACAAATTCACTTCCAACCTGAAAATTTGAGACAAGCTAATGTTTCTGTGGTTATCAGAGACCAACAATACAAGTTTGTCAACATCTCTACTCGCAATGAAATCGTGAAGACTGTTATCGTTCCTCATCCAGTGTTCCATCTGTCGTCTAGAATTGCTGGTGTGCTAAGAGGACAAGAAAACTTCAGACGTAAGTATTAGTTCAAGAAAGTTTACTTTAGCTTAGTTTTAACTCGAATGTGATTTCTAACATAACTTTTTTTTGCAGCAACCTGTGTTATTGACCAGAACTCCGCCCAGACTTTCAGCAACAAGTCTTACTCACTGCCCTTACAACAACAGTACACCGTGGTTATGCAGTACATCCCTAAAGATGCCCGTGTTAAAGGCACTGAACGTCAAACAGTCGAGAAACAAATCCAGGAACAGCTAGAAAACTACGTCGTCCTTGCACGTCAAGTGTCCAACCAACAAAAGGAAATTAGGCTGAACTTTAACCATCCTAAATCCCAAGGAAAAACTGTAGAAATCCAAATGAAACCCAACCAAGGTCAGGTCTCCGCTTCCAACCCTGCTGCTCAAGTACAGGTTGATGGACAAGAAATGAAATTTGATGACAAACACATTGCTGACTTATACAACGGTTTTGTTGAAATCTACGCTCTTCCTAACGGAGAAGTCAAGGTTGAAATTAAGGATGCTTTCTACTTGATCTTTGATGGAAAACGTGTCAAATTGACTGCCACTAGCGGAAAACTACGTGACTCCATTTACGGTCTCTGCGGACGATTCAGCAAGGACCAATACGAAGATTTCACTGTACCATCCAAATGCGTTGTCAGGACCCCTGAACAATTCGTAGAAAGCTACCAAATCGAATCTCAAAAGCAACGTCACCAACGCTCTGAAAAATCCCAGTCCGAATGCATTGCCAAAGTACTTCCTTTGTACGCTGATGTCATTTCTGATAGCGACGTAGATAGGTCCGGATGGACTAACCAGAACCGTGGAACCCAATTGAGACCTCGCTACGTAGAAGAGAACGGCGAAATTTGCTTTACCATTCGTCCAGTACCTGTATGCAATGGTTCAGCTAAGAAAACCGTAACCAAAAACATTGCAGTTCACTGCATCCAAGGCACCAAGACCGCCTACTATCTGAAATCTCAGATCGACCAAGGAGGCAACCCTGACTTCAGCAGGAAATCTGAAACCAAGACCGTCCGCATGGAAGTTCCCCAACAATGTAATTAAATCCATCGCTTGTATTCTCACTGTTAAATTATTTAGATTTAGTATGAGCATTCACAAAAATGTAAAAAAAAACAAAACAATAAAGCAACCATTTTTTTAAACATACTACTGTGTTTGTTTTAAGAGTTAAACCTAAAAATCAATCAGAAGAAAATTCACCTACAACAGCAACAACGTAGCAGTCTGTTGAGTTATATCATTGTGATGAGAACTGGTAAAGAGTTCAGGTCAATGATACAGCTTCTCAAAATCAGGTGCATCTATCAAACATCAAAAAATTTAAGAAGAAGAACTGTAATAATAGTGTATTTCAATCTATTTGCAACGTTTGGACTTAATACTAGGTGATCTAAATCAGTTTTATGGGTCACCATGTACACTCTGAATTATTTAAAGTAAAATATTAATTCAAAAGTCCATCATATGAGAGGCATACAGGGTGTCCTGGGTTTTTATAGCAGTAATTCAACTAAGTCCTTTTTGTCCAAAAATAAATCCATTTTGTTATATAAACTGTTTCATTGTTTAAAACTGCATTTTCCTGACGAATCATTTTTCCAAAATAGTTTATATAGTAATAATAGTGAACTGGGCTTAGTTTTTAGACATAGAAGTCCTACTTAATGTTAAAAAAAGTCAACACAAATAGGAAAAGTTTTGCAACTATCATAATAAATAAATTAAAAATATGTATGAAAATAACCTTTATTAATATCTTTATCAAGGCTTACAAGGATTCTTACCTGATTTTGTAAAACTTTAAATTTTACACATCTGTACATAAAAATACTAATTACACCTAATCCAAGAAAATTAGTATAAAAATTATTTATATTGAAATTTGTTGCAGTTGTACCAAATCAAATTCTGTTTTCGTTGTATATATAAAGCTTTTTTTATGCAAAAATTATTATTTTTAAATAAGTAAATTCGTATCATGTTAATGGGCCTATCCCACATATCATAAATTTTTGTTTTAATGACTGGAATCGAAAGAATAGGATCAAAAAACTAATTTTTCATATTCTTGAAGAAAAAATTATGGTCGCAAATGTTCCTACATTAGTTTGAATTTGTCCATTAAATTTAAAAGATCTGTTTTGGCGCGCATGTGACGTACGTAATTCTGGGCGATTTTATTGGCTGTTGCACGCCAACTGTTTCACTTCTTGTCGCTGATTGGTTGATAGTGTAGTACGTCACCGGCAGCGGGCGTTTTAAACATGAGATTAATGTAGTTTTTATCATCATTTTTTTTCTATTTAGACTTAATATTTTTGAAAACAAAAAAATACGGGTATAATATTTTCAATCCGTCTTTGTAGTTATGAAATAAAAAAAATTGTGGGACAGGCCCATTTAGGATTATACTTATTTCAGATTTGAAAGCATTACATTACTTAAAAAAAACACAATTATAAACATTCAGTTAACTTTACATTCACCAGAAAAGCAAAATATGTTAAACCAAATTTTGCTCTAATTTTTGTATTTGTTGTTATTCTTATGTCACTTGCCACTTATTTTTGATTTGCCATATTACGAGTGACAGTTAGTCAGTGCTTTTTGTCTGTCATTTTAATCCTTGCTTCTTCTGTTCATATTTACGTTTGTGTTTTATCTTTATTAACTCCGTAAGACACAAAATAACTTACGTTTTTCCCTCCTTAATTTCTTGACACCAAAATTTACAAAGTAACAGAACCAGAACTGCAATAATGCCTTTAAAAAAATGTAATACAAAAAAGCAAATATTTACAAAGAATCAATTTCTATTAAAAACTTAAAATTACATATCACATATTAATATTAACGTTCTCAGTACAATATGAGTTACATTCGATTCCATTAATTTCTGAACCATATTCATACATTGAAATTACTCAGAATACGCGAACACTTTCAGTAAATTAGCTACAATAAATAATCAAACCGAGTATACTTTTAATGACTTGTAGAATAAATAAAATAAATAACTGTGATACTGAAAGTGTTTACAAACTTCCAAGTGTCTACATAAATTAACTACACTAAACCAATTACAAATATTGGCAAATAATATGTAAAGTTGACATAATTCTGCCGAACTTTCTTCTTATAAGTACTTAGGGCTAATACAATGTCATATTAATTTGCTTATTATAAAACTATGGAAGCCACGCCTGCGTGATATAATATTTACAATAAAAATATAAATACGAGAACACATTATTATAGGTAAACGTTACCCAAAACAGAACCAGATAAAAGTTTTTTCTATGCAAAACATTAATAGGACCAGCCTGTATATTTGCATAGAAAAATTAACTACGTACGTAAATTCACCATATGTTCACTATATAAAGTTATAAATAATACAATACTGCTGACGACTATATAAGAATTTTCTAAGAAACCAAATTAAATTTAAAACAAATGTCTTACTTACATACAACCACAAGTTTCTACAATCATATTTGATAATAGTTTTGTCGATAAAGTTTTATTACCGTCCATATAAATTAGATTTAAAGACTGGAACTGTGTAGCTGCACAACATGGAGTTAGCTCTGGACGAGAACCCCTCTGATTATTCTTTCCCATAACTTTCTGGAAATCAAACAGGTTTGTTAGAAATATGTAAGAAGGAGGGTAGAAGAAACTTACTTGTAATATGCTATTATGGTGGCTAGCACTGTTCATGATTGCTGTAGGAGTAGTGCAAGATCCTCTACAAAAATATGCATTGTAGCCTTCGGGTTTGATAATCCAGTCACTCCAACCAATATCTTTAAATGATACATACAAACTCTCTCTGCAGCATTCGTTTGGGGAATTTGAACACTCGGATGACCTCTTTTGACGTCTATGTATTTGGGCTCTGTTAAGATTTTTATGATTAAATAGTCAAAATAATATAATTTGAACTAACCTTCTTTGCTGGGAGTAAGTGTAAATGATTAGAAATGGTCTCAAATCTCCTGATGATGATAAAGGAGACTGAGACTTGTTAAGTCCGCATGTTTTGCATATAACGTTGATTGCATGGATAGGAGAGTGTTGGTATTCCAGCCAGTTTTTTACTACATAGGAAACGTCAATTTTCAACCAGCCCTCTGCAAAATCATATCAAAGTGTTTATAAATTCTTGAGGATGTAAATATTTACTATTAAAATATCATTCGCAGAATTTCCGAAATGTTTTCAAAATGTTAGTATAATTATATCTTTGTTTAATGTTATGACAAGGCCAAATGCACTTTAATGTCCTGTCATCAATTGAACACAATAAAAGTCAACAACCATTCAAAAATTCAATTTACCTTTTAAATTGGTATCGTGGATGGCAATTGGGTTGGTTTTCTGGAAACTCTTGTTAGTATCCCAATGGGCTACTTCGTATATTATAAAAGTTTGATTGTGACCATCCATTACATCAGGTTTTTTATGAAACCACAGCTCCGCAGTGCTAACATCAGAGCTATGTATGTCATTGGGCATTTGAAAAGGTAGACAAGACGAAGGGTAATTCACTTTTCTCAAACAACGTGCATCATCTGAAACAAATTAAAAAAATATGAAATAGGAAGCATAAAGGCAGATAATTATTCAAAGCGCTACGCAAAAATCAATTTTGAAACTCCATTCAACAATTGCGTGTCAGAAAAACCGTTGACAAAAGTTAGTTAAATTGTCAAAGGTCATATCAAGAATTTTACAAAGTAAACTAAACAGTTCAGTAATTGTCAGTGTTTATGTTATACATATTTGTTCGATGGAAATTCTCATATCGGTCGAAGACATATGCCTGGATTACTTCACGGATAACATCAAAAGTTCACACAACATGTACCTATATTTCTGATAACGTAAAAAGAGGTCAATGTGAATAAACCCAGGAAACTCGTGCGTTTATTTATGCAAAATATTTGAAACGGAAATTTACTACTTGGTGGTGCATCCAAAACAATTAAGCCACGATTTTTGTATCTCCAGATAATCTTATTTGTTTTTCTAAAAAGGATTTCCTGTCATGGCTATTGCATATCAATTTCACGTTCTATAATCTTACTTGATAAAACCTAAAAAAAATATGTGTTACACGACCTTAATATTCGTTAGGAGGTCAAATGATATTTAGTTTAAATTTGTGAGGACATAAAATCTTGAATGGTGACAAAAGTCTTTTAGCCGAAAAGTTCATTATTACAGTATTTGAGTTTATCTTTTACGCAAGTTTTGTAGGAGTTCTTAAACTAATTGCATTTGTGAACTTAAAAAAATACAAAAACAATAACTTAACAAGGTGTGTTTGACAAAGAATTTACAATTTAATACATATGTAATCAGACCTAAAAAATTTAACTCAACGATTTATTTATACAACACTACTGTATTAAATATTCTTTATGTTACAAAATGGTAATTCTTCTAATATTCGCATTTTAAATAACAAAGGAGCAAATCAATGGTTGATTCAATTTGCCGCTATCCACAACACTGGCACTTGTCAAGTAAAGTGTTGCAGTCATATTTTTTATAAATTTTTAGTTACAACTTACTTTTAAGTTTTTCCAATTAATAAAAACGTTAAATAATACTTTCTCTGCATAACAGTTTTGAAAAACTGCTGATACTAAAAGGAGAAAATACGTAATTATGAATGTAACACTTCTTGGCAATTGTTACATCCGCTCCTTCAGCTAACTTCCGGAAGTTCAGAATAAAAAAGTCATATTATCTCAACCACTTTGCTTGTATGATGAAAGTTAATCTTACTTTCTTGCAAAAGTACACTACACTAGAATTTCCTTAAATTAATGACCTTATAACATTTTCCATTTTAGATAATTTGAATTTTAATGTCCATTAATAAAATATCACCAAGATAAGTCGGTGATAAAAATACACACTAAGACTTAACGAACTTGTGGAGAGTTCTTGACCAATTCGGCTTTATCTTTCACATGCACCGATGTCATGTTAAATAAAGTGATTAGGGAGCAAAAAGCAAAATTATCACTCCCACGCCTTTGATCGCGCAATGTTATAATTAAGTTTGTTAACGTGATTATTCTGGAATTTGTTCCGTTTTTAAGCTATTAATAATTAGCGATAGGTGCAATCGAATAAATGATAGTAAGGGCAAATTTTAGATTAAATTCCTTCAGTTAAAATTATCTGAAACATTTTATTAGGAGCTGACTAATTAAGATTGTTGTTATATTTTTGTGAAATGCATTCAAATCAATTAACAAACAAATGTTGCATGTTGACTTTTAAATTGTATGTGTTTGCATTGATTTTATTGGTTTTTAGTGATTTTCTTACTTGCGTGAAGCTTTATATGATTCACCTAATTATCAGGTTTTATATTTACCTGTATGAGGTTGCTTTTGGTTAATCAACGTTCTATTTTTGAATTTGTGAAAGTCTTCCTGATTGATATGTTTATGGAAATGAAACTTCCAATTAAATGCTATAACAAAAGTTTTTATGTAACTTCAGTGTTTGGGTATTACTACAAGTCAAAATTGGTAAACAACTAGTTTTATACAAGAATTTAAGACTTAAAGAAGTCATATTATACCTTCGTATGGAAGCACGATAGCTTGAGTAGTTTTGGCGTAAAAATCATCGTCGAACATACTTAGGTCCATATCGTGATCAGAAAGTAGTTGGTTCTCATTGTCCTGAATGGGTTTGGGTAGGTCGGAGATGGCAATTTGCGGTTTTTCTTTCAAACGTAACTTTTTTAGTATTTGATTTTTAATGTATTCGATTCGCATGGCGGTAAAATCGTCTTCACTTATAGTCCCGACCGATTCATCATTTTGAGGATCAACACTATTATCATCCGTTCCCGTATTAAGGTTTGAATAGAAAGAAGGTGGAAAGATTCCTCCAGTGACGAGATTGACCGAACCACTTAAGACAAGAAATACCGCCAACGTTACTACAACTCGAGACATCGTAAAAAAATATATGGATCATACACACGAACTTGTTTACAAAATGCTTTAAATTGATGCTGGGAATTTCTCTCTTAAACATAAACTTTACCCCACCATTTCTTAGCATTTCTGTTTCGAATGATCCATTTGAACCTTGAACCTGATATATCTCTATCGGAACTGGAGTAATGTAGTGGTAAAACATGACAATTCCAAGAAGAATTCCACTATTAAGCACGTGCTAAATAATTACTCCCTCAATTTTAATTTTAACATTAAAAATACGTTTTTTTCAAAAAACATCTATTTTTGTGTCAATCTTGAAAACGTTAGGGTTTCACTTACTACGCACATAACTGAGTGCCTAAAGCGTGACAAGTCCACTAATTAATTGATTAAACACTTGGAAAAGAAATGCAGATAACAGTTTTGTATGGCACGTTATCATTTTAATAGTTCGTGCCTATAAAATAATCAACTATATGGTTAATTTTGGCAGCAGACTTTAATTTATTACATTGATCGGAGAGTTCACGCTTCCGCAATGAAAGTCTCATTTATTTTGTCATATCGCGTCTACTCTAAGAACACCGGAGCCATCTTCTTGCAACTAAATAATCTGTTCATTTTTGAGCGACTTTTTCTTCAAATTGATTCACTCGATGTTAATTTTTTTTTTTGAAAGATTAAAAGGCATTTTTTTCCTCTTTCTGATAACCTAACCCTCGCTGTGGACCTGTTTTGTTTTTAATTAAAAACCGTTATTTTCGATTAAATTTACCGAATAAAGATGCTTCGTTTATTTGTTGGTAAAACATTTAATTTTTATTTTGTATGATTTTTTTAACCCACCCTGTAGAACGAGGTTTGTAAATGTTCACCTAAAGTGGGTAAATTGAAATGTAATTTTACTAATCTCATTTTGTTGGTAAAAAGAACTTTCTTCTCTTGTTTTAAATTCAATAATTTCGTATTTAAAACAAGAGAATTAAAGATAAGCACATTTTAAAAATTTTGCATTAAATTTTGTAAACGGCCCTTAATCGCCAAATTGTCTAACGCAAGTTTTTTACTTAAATTGAGTAGTTTTTCGTGTAACTTTACTAATCCCGTATTTCTTCCGGGAAGTTTCTAAAGAAATTTGTTGAATTTGAAACAAAAGAATTAACCACATTTTAAAAATTTTGCAATAAATTTTGTAAACGGTCCTTAATTGCCAAACTGGCGAAAACATCTAGAGATATTGACCATTGTGAAACCAAAAACTACACCTTAGTCACACCTGTTTACTCGGATCCGTGGCAACTTTCAAAAAGATCATTTAGGTCATCAGAAAGAGCAAGAAAATACTTAAATTATCGAGTAAATCAGTTAAAAGACCAAAAATTTTGCTGTTCCATTCTTTCTGACGAGCAGTTACTCCTGCTAAAGAGCTAAAACGTTAATCATTCAATAAATGATTTTTTAATACAAACTAAAACACTACTAACTTTTTGACTTGTCAAGAATTTTCATAATTTCCTAATTTTTCAAACCTCATTCTGCAAGCTTTTAGTGTATTAAGTACTGGTTCAAGATGCAAATACAAAATAAGAGTTACTTTTAAATTTTACACAAAATCAATCAATCTATTTGTGAAAAATCTTCAGAATACATATATTTAGTCAATAAAACGTCAAATTTAAATTCCCTTAATAGAGAGGTATTATGTAATTAACTTGAAATTTTGCAAAAAAAATCTAGGACCATAGTTCACATAATCTTACTTAATATGTAATATAAATTTCATTAGTCACATGTATCAAGAGTGTATGTATAGTTTAATGTCTGGAATTCGTTTTTCTTATCAAATAATTTGTTATTGAACTGTCACACCAATTGCATGTTTTTACACAATTTCTGTAGTTCTTGACGAGAATCCGGGAAGTGATAGAGAGACTCACGCGTTAAGGTTATGCTTCCGTCTCAGTCGGTTTAAAGTTTTATCTTAGACAGATAAATTATCTCCAAATTGCTACTCGTATTATACTATTTATAATATTGGAGCCCCCAGCAAATTTAAATTTTACAAAGTAACAAAATATTACTTAACATCGAACTAACTAGAGATGCATTCACGTCTGAAAGGTTAATGAATCGATCTCAAAATAAATTATATTTGCAAAATATTTATTCTTCAGTATTCAACGGAGGAATCATTGACTGGCAAGTTAAGTGTTATGTACACAATAATATAAAATGTTACATCATTTTAAACTGGATTTGCGACATATTTAGAATAAATTAAGAATCCTGATAACAGATGAGTTGAACTAAATTAATTAGGAATTTGTCTTATAGTTTATAGGACATGACACAGAACTGATTTACTGATGATGTTCATGAACTTCCGTGTTTTCCAACCTACGTTACAACAAACTATTTTAAATAAATATCCCATCAAATACAAAGTTGTATGAAAAGTTTGCTTACGTTTATTATTAACTTATAAATGGGGCTTGTAACTGGTTAACATCACAAAAATAAAAATGCAAATTCTGCTATCTCTACTTAAAGCCTCATCTAATTATATATAAAAATTATAGCATCTAATTGAAAAATTCTAAACATTCGGCGGCTTTGTAATGTTTTATTTTGATATTAAACATTTATTTAGTAAAGACGTGTGGCAAAATAGCGATATGTTGCAAATTATCGACAAGTACGTTCAGCTCGTGTTCATGGAACACGATAAATCCGTTTCATCAGGTCAAAAGTTTAAACATATAAATGTTGCATGGAATAGTGAGATTTAGCACATATACCTACAAATTCCTAAATTTGTAATGATTAAATGAACACTTAGTAGCAAATTGTTGCACTGCAATTCCTGGTATTATATTAGTAATTCTCCAAAATTCCAGCTGTTATTCACTATTTACACATTGCTCTGATATTGATATATTTTACCTAAATTAAATGTATGTTATGGAAATACGCTTGTTATAATAAATTTTAAATTTATTTTGAAACGCATATAACAGCATTTATCTGTTATGCTATGACTTTGTATTGATGTAAATTTTGGTATTTACTCCGTATCGCATAATTCCGAGCAGCAGGCCAAATATATAACTGTGCTGTTGGAAATAAAACGCATTTTTGGAATTGGTTGATGAGGTTAAAGTGAAGATTTTTTTTCGTCAACCGTATTTGCTACACCCTATATACATTTGACATAAAACTAGTAAGTAAGTAGTACTACTTTATACCTTACTTTATGTTCACCTACGTTACAAAACTGAATCTTAAGTGAAACAGTATTTATATCATGTTAAGTTTTTCAAAGGTGGCACTTAATTGAAAATTATCGACAACAAAACTCTTGACACATGGTGAATGCTTTTTATATAGTTTACATATATAAAATTAAGGGTCTAATAAATAATAGATTATACTGGAGACGAACAAAATCCCCGCATTAAATTAATATTGTACATTTGTTGCTATAAAGTTAAAAAGAAAAATTGGCAGTCTAATTGCTATGCAACAAATTATTCCTGTTTGTGTAAGTAAGTATGGTTGCCTATCAAGGGACGCAAGTTCAAATATTAAACTCTTGTATACTGGGGTTTCGGGTTTTATAATACGCTATCGTTAAAGAAATACAAATTTACACAACCAACTTTCTTTTAGTTTTGTCTTTATAGTTTTTGAGATATTCAGCTTAAATTTGGATTATATGTATCTTTGGATCTCTTTGGATAGGCCAACTTTTTGCAAAACTGTACAGGGTGTTTTTTTGGGGGATTAGCCCCTTATTTTCTCCTCAAACTTTTTTCTGGTTTCCCAATATTTTTCTTAAAAAATAAATTCAACATTCTTGTTCAATTTAAAAACTTATTTGTTTATTTAATTTTTTCTGTACCTGACAAAGTTTTTGCAAAAATTACAAATTTATCAGAAATAAACACCACAATTTTTCTCCCAATGTTCAGTATGAATTAATTGAGATTTCTCTAAAAAAATACAATTTTTAACGGTTTTTACGGACGCAATGTGATACAAAACAATTTCTAAATTGAGTAATAATTTTAAATTTTTAAGAAAAAAACATTCCTGGTGCAGCAGAAAAACTTTGTGCACGAAAACTGGCCAAACATATAAAGTTTATAACTTATTTTATTTATTTAGTATACTTATTTTTAAACGTAGAATATGCGGTTTACGTTTGCGTATTAAAACCTGAACCACCCAGTATAGAGAAAACTAAAGTATAATGGAATGATGTAACAAAATCTAAAAATATTAACTACCCACATTACTTCATAAAATTTAGTTTTTGTAGAATACAGTTGAGATTAAACATGGCCATTAATTATTCAAAAAAACCATTGAATTGTAAAGAGAAATTGGAAAGGTTATATGACATATCCAATCCAATCCAAAATAATAGCGGAGTCAGCCATTATGACAATCGCCTAATGAATGACAATAAAAAGACATTTGTTTTGTTTTGCTTTTTTAAGTTTTTTTCGCACTGCTACAAAAAATAATAACCATAAATTGTTTCTTATTAATTTTGACTGATAGGATTTTTGTTGTTTAAATTAATCGGTAATGTATCAATTTATTAATTTTCACTTTTAATCTGGTACACTTGGAATGAGAGGAAAGTATCACAATTTAAAATGGCCCAACAAATACAGCCTTTTGATAACCCCATGTTTAGGGAAATACATAAAAATACGTGGCTCAACAAAGTGTCCACCGGCAACTCTAAAAAGGTTTGTATAAACTATATCCTTTATGACTGTAATTTAAATATTCATTCACTTTGCTAAAAGGTACTGTTTACATCACCTTTTATAAAACAAACTAGATTGAGCAATTGCTATTATGTAAATCTCAACACCTTTACTTTACAAAAGTGTTGTAAGTTATCATATCCAATTATATGTATATCTGTTTGTTTGTACTACTGAAATATAAATTATATTAGTAACATTACATATTACAAAGAATTGCACTCACTACAATTACCTCTAACTCTATCATTCATTAATTTTAGAAAAAAGAAAAGGTATGGGTAGTGTTTTGTGTACATGATGATACCAATGCTTATCTTGAAACTTACCCTGACAACAAGATAGCTGTTTACCATAAACCAGAATGGTTTATTTCACTTAATAATGTTCAGCATGTTTCTCCAACTATATGTGCTCAAGATCAAGAATTTGAATTTGTTCTTACTTTATCTACTGAAGTAGTAAGACTGGCAGCTCCCACATGGGATCAAATGTTAGACTGGGTGGAGAGTTTGAAATCAAAACTCTGTGAACTGAGAATATTAAATCCTAAAGAGAATGTTTATACAAAACTTCCTGAAAAGGCTGCTGTGCCACTTCTACCTACACGTGATCCTACTTCACCATTACCACCAACCCCACCAGTACCACCTGAGATATTACCAGGTGTGACCCAATTAGATGATAATAGACAGAGTAGCAATATTGCATTTGAAAGAAGACAGTCAGAGTCCCAAGACAGTGAAATTCCACAAACTAGTGCCAGTCAGAATGTTCCAACTACATCAAGTTCCAGCCAGGTTTTCAACTTTGAGCCTTTTAACTATGTACTTGAGGGTCTCTCAAACTCCTCACCTAGCCATAATTTTCATTATGAACATCTCTTTGAATCAGGTGAATTTTGATGCAAGCTGAACTAAGATAATCATTAACTATTTATTTAATATTTAATATAGGTCCTTCAAATAGAAATGCTCAATCAAGGCAGCTATCAAGGGCTGATCCAAGTGTAAATAACTTAAGCAATAGATTACTAGAAAGGTCAGCAAGTTGCTCACCAAGAATTTTACAACCACCTCCTCAACGTTATAAACCATTAAGAGAGCAACAAGTCTTGATGTTAAGAAAGGAAATGAAACATCCTGCAGGTATTAAATTGCAACTGAAGAAAAAAGACTGCCTTAATTCCATTGGATTTGTTGATGCATTTGATGCAGTTTGGTAGGTTTTGCAATGTTATTATAATAACCAGAGTATAATAAAGTAGTCAGGAACAAAAATTTGTATATGCACAAAAGGATGTTTACTGTATACAACTTTCATATTGTGCCAGTATTTTTATTTATTGATTTTTAAGGATTTGTGGTTGGAAACAAAAAGAACATCCTATGTTATACAGCGCATTGCATATAGGAGACTGCCTTATCAGCATAGAAGGTGTAGTTGTCAAATCATCAGCAGATGCTTACAAAGTATTAAAGTCACATTACTGTGGCTATATTGTAAGTTTATTGTGGATGTTATGAAGAGTTTGATTATCAGAAATGTTTTCAGGTTAACATTTTAATTAGAAGACTTCCGCATGCTAAAGTTTACATGATACATAGAGAAACTGAAGGACAAGTTTTAGGATTAATTCGGGAAAATAATACTGCTGTGATAGAGAGTGTAGAACTTAACAGTCTGGCAGCTAGACACGGATTAACATCTAAAACCAAGTCCTGTGATGGCGCAAGTTTTACAAATTGGGTACTGACTGAAATAAACGGCCGTCCACTTAATTTATTTTTTAAAAAAGACCAAGTTCGGGACCGACTTAATTCGGTAGGTAGGGATATTTCTATTCTGGTACAACCCTTAGATCTAATTAAGGAATTAAAGAAGCAAATGAAGTCTTTAAAAGGCTATAAAGATTATCTTCTACAATGAGGTGACTTAAATAGTCCATTACACAGATTTTAACCATTATACATGGTAAAATTCTATTGTTTTGAATAATTTAGTCTGGTGCTTTATTGGCGATGTAACTTAAAGTTAAATTGTGTTTGAGTGTTTACAAGAGTGGATTCTTGTATAATTCTGGCATAGTAGAAGTAAAGTGGTAGCTAGAAGTTGATGGAGTATTAAATTACTTTTAAAACCAAACTTTTGAGGCCAACTTTTGACCACCTTGGATCAACATTTTTCGCGTTTTTCTGCAAGTTGGTATTTTGAAAATATTGCGGCGGTTTGTGGTGGACCATCATGTACTCTAAACATTTTAACAGTACTTCAAGCAAAACCAGTATTGTATTTTGGTAAACACTATTATCAATTAAAAGTTTTTGTCTCATTAGGAATGGGTCAAGGGGCAAAGCTACTAACTTACTTCTACTATGCTGTTCTAGTCTACTTTTATCGTACTTTACGTTTACATCACTTTGTAGAATTATGCACTGCACATTATAGCAAAAACCATTTTTTGATTGATATTATAAGCAAGTTATATACATTTTTTTTTCTATGTGGACCACTGTAAGTGTATACATATCTTTGAATAACTAGATATAAAAATCAATATTTTAGATTGATGTGCAATATATTTATGAAATGTGTACTTTATTGAAGTCTGAGTAGGTACTGTGATTATTTTTGTACGCAGAATAAAATGTAAAAAAAATTATTTCAACTTTTATTTACGTCCTTGTAAAGACAAATTAAACCACTAAAGATACAGTAGAAATACTATTTATTCAATAATTCGCTCTTTATAGTAAAATAGTTTAAGGCGTTAACGTTCGGGGGTTGCTAATTTTCCCAGCAAAGATGATGCTTCCACTTTGCTTGTGTACAATAAAGAAAACAAATGGTCTGTCAGCTTTTATAACAGGTGGAGGTGATCTATTGATAAATATCGAGCCTAGAATGCACAAACAAATGTATTAAATATTGAGTTTTGGTTAAACAAAACAGTTACCTGATGCTGCTGACGCCACAGTCCCGTCTTCGTCAACTTCAATTTCAGTTTTTTGAATTATTCTTGATAAAAACAAGTAGTGATCAAACATTCCCAGTAAATTTGCCTTTTGAGGGTCAAATAAGTCTGTAATTCCCATCTTAAAATTAAGTACATTTTACACTAAAATAAAGTTCAAAACTAAGTTTTACCCACTCTTTCAAACACCCTTTCCATATTAAAATCCGAATCTAGCTTGAACTTGGGTAAATAAACGTGTATGTCTTCTTCGAAAAACTTTTCATAATTTTTTCGTAAAGTTTCCAAAATATCAGTTATTGACTCTTTGCGAAGCTCATTCAACATATTGTTTATCGTTTGGTAACCCCTGGGTATGAACACCAGCATGGAGAATGTATCATCCTGGAATTTGGGTTAACTTACACTTGTTTTTTTTTTAGTTACATGACTTACGAATCCATAAGGCAATTCTAGAATGTGCGCTTTAATACGGTCATTTCGATCGTAGGGAAAAGGACGGGCTTGAAACATAAGCTGTACTTCTCCCAACGTAACCTTCCTGTCTTCACCGAAAAATGGCGCTCTTCGTGTGGCCGTTTTATTAAAAGGGTTTTTCCATTGCCCTTTAAAATACATAGTGCTGGTTATAAAAACATAAGCATCTTTCACGTCATCTGAAAAAATAGGCTATAGACAATTCCTTTATAATATACTAAAAAACTCAACCAGGATAAATTAAATGTGTTATTCTGTTATGAGTTGCTCCTGCTACATGTTTATTAATTATATCTGCAGCTTCCTTAGAGTTCTTCTTAAAATCAACAGGTAAAATGGACGTTTCGTAGAATTGTTTAGTAATTTGGGCAAATTTGTCTTTCAGGGGAAACTCTACTCTTGAAAAGATCCCCGTTGATGTCTCAAACTCTGTGTCCCTTGAGGATGACTGAAAACTTTGCTCTTAAAATCTTCCGTTTGAGTATGGGAGAAGGTCTTACCTTTTGTAAAAAGCTGGACAATTTTGAATATGAGTCTCTAACAACATTCTTGTTTTGGGGTTGACCTAAAACAGCGTCTATTTGATCTGCGGTCGAATCGTAGGCTCCTTCTGATATTATTGTTAGGGAAGTCCATAATGTTAGAGGGGACAAGGCTACGTTTATATTGTTGCCTGCTTCAAGGTTCACAGCCTGTGAAGTATGTTTATAGTCAGTTAATCTGTATACTATAAAAACATTGTAATGGAGAAAAGTTAGAACTCATTTATAAATTACAACAATGATAAGGGTAATTCCCATCATAATTCATTTCAATGGTTGTTCTGTATTATTTTTACCATCATCTGTTTTTTTATTTCTTTTAATACTTACCGCTAGTAGGTCGATAGAAAACTTATTTATGGAGTCAGCGATATTGAATTTGTCCTGGGAAAACCCCGTGGGAATTAGACAAAAGGCTAAACCAAATTGCAATACTGAAAAATGCATAAAATTTAATTATCATAGAGTTGAATGGACTTGAAATACAAAGAAAATTGCAATTAATCAAATTTTAACATATTCGAATTTCCTAGTTGCTAAATAAGCCATACAGTTCAATTTCACGAAGACAAAACATTCAATATAATGTCACAAGGTCATAAATAGTTTAACTGGAAATACCAATTTTATGTTTAATTTTTACTACTTTGTGTCAAGATAAATATGTAATTAAATTTAACAAGCAGAAATTTCCTAAAATTTTTTTTATTATTCACTAAAAAAAGCCCGTTTCATTGAATTCGAATTAAGGCATTTACTCAAACTAGTTAACCAACCATATTTGTATTTGTTACTGTTTTTCTATGTGGTTTATTGACAACCGAAAACAAAGCGTGTTATTGGATGTCGCATAAACCGGTTTTCATTTCCAAATATTTGTTTAAAAATATTTGTGATTTGATGGTCAACATAAACTGAATTTTTATGATGTTCAAAGATTAATTAACTTGCAATTATTATAATTTTGCTATATTAATTTTATAAGGTTGCAAAAATTGCAGACTAAACATGGTTTAAGCACTATACAATTAAAATAAGCAGGTACTTACGAAAATACTTTAGCATTTTGTTCTATTTGCAAAACACGTGTTGTTGCACTTAATTAACAGTTACAAATATACCAGTTCGGACGCTGACCACTAACCACTTCTCAAACAGCCATGTTTTCGTTGCACTGTTGACTGCTTGGATAACGCTTGAGAATCAATCTTTGTTTTAGAAAACTGCCAAATACATCTTACATCCTTATAAATTTTAGTAGGTGTAGACACAGGAATCGTGACTGAAGTGAATCAATTACAACGTTAAGGAAACAGCACTTTTTGTTGTAATGACTGGGAAAAACCCAACCGCTGCGCTTATAATGTTATTAGCAATCTTCATTGAAATGACTTACTAGTTTTATTTATTTACAGCGGAAACGATGTATATTCATAGCTTTCGAATTATGTACCAGCAAAAGCATACAATATATTGTTGTTGTTTTATGAACACTGTGTGATTGGTGATGTACTGCTACAAGTTGAGATAATGACTGTGTTTTTAAATGAAATATAGATTTATCACGTTGTACTGGAAATAATGATGATATGTCTGGAAAACTTATTTGTTCCATGAACCTTTAATGTCATCAAATTAAATACATTGAGATTATTAATATACTTTATTATACCCACGTAGTATTCTTATATAAGTAAAGTACAGCATATAACGTTTTCTACTACATAAATCCTGTTTGTTCTTTAATTGTTTATTTCATTGTGCCGAGAGTAACGATTACAATATTTTATTAACTTATGTATGTAACATATATGCAAAATGCTTCCCTGGTACTCTAAAGTTTATAATAATACATGCTCCAAACAGGTGAGAAATTGGCATTTTTCATTCACACTTGCTACAAATGAACACACATTTAGAGTGTAATTGTAATGAGAACTGTACAAACACCAATTTTCTTGAGGTTCTACAATACAACTAACTAAAACTGAAAATGTGTTATCCATGGTTACCTGATCAGCAGCAATTTTCATTAATTTTTTAAAGTTACACACTTTTTATCTAGATTTTGAGTGGGACCTTATTTCGGCCACCTTTTATTCACTGTACCTACTTACTACGCACCAAATATTACAAAACTTAGTTTGAATAGCATTGACAACCACAGATTATTGGAACAACGCACTATACTTAAAGGCCGTTTTAATTTTTTTCAACATTACTAATAATTAGTACGAGTGTGTTCTTAACTGTAACATTAATTATTATCGATTCGTATATGTGCAACGCTATATTATATGATAATTCGAAACAAATTCAGTGCCATAATTCGTTATATGCAAACTGTAACATGCAACTAACTTTTAGTATACAAAACCTTTTAAATATTAAGGTTAGTTATAATTTGACAAGTCGGAAATTTATAATTTGGGGCTGTCAAAACAGGGTTAAGTATATAAGCCAATAAAATACATTTTTTATAGAATTCAGTTAAACTTAAAGAATAACAAACACCACTAATATATACACTTACAAAAAGGCCAGAAAATTACTAATATTTGACAAAAAAATAAACTAAACCTTGACAAACTTGTCAGATTATTGTGCCTTACTAAACTACATGAAAAATCTATAAATGCAGTATTGTTGTAAGATTTAATTAATTAAAACTCCTTCTACCATGTTTATACTAAATATTTCGCAAGTTTAGTAATTAATTTAAGTCTTGATTAACTTACCAAATCGACACTCTAACTCATCTGTAGGTATATCATGAAACATGCTCTTAGATTCACAATAATACTTCTGATTAATTCAATTTTAAAATAATTGCTCTAAGAGCATTTATTATAGGTGCATGAAAAATTACTGAAAAAAACTGTGCTGGGAAAAATATTCTAATTACATGGTACCTACTCTCACTTTTATAATAATTAATTAAATGACACCATCAGCTGCTTCTACTAGATTACGTTAAAAACACCTCATCTTACTTTAAATGAGTTTAAGAAGAATTATTCTGAAAATAAACAATGTTCAACGCAAATCTGGGTTGTCATTTAATTGTTTCTTAATTTTTAATAAGATTGTTGTAAACCATTGATCTAAACGAGATATTTCGTCGTATTCCTTAATGGTATCTGTGAAAGCGTCTAGATTTTGTTCCTCAAGGTGTTCAATTAAAGTTTTTACAAGTTTATATTCGCGTGAGTCTTGAAACGCTGGATACTGCTGTAAGTAGCGTTCTAAGGCATGTTGGGCATTCAACGTGTCGACACAAAGATGACACAAGGCAGCTCTGAACATGTATTCCTTAGCGCTATATTTGAGTAGTGAATTTTCCAAAGAGGATGTGGCTACATCTTGGTAGATCTGTATAGCTTTATCGTACTTCTCAAGTTGAGCAGAGTATTGCGCAACTCTCAAAAGACATTTGTTAGCTGAAGAGTTGTTTTCTTCGCCTCTAAAGTAATCCGCAGCTTGCTCGTAGTGTTCAACGGCTTTCTCAAGATCGTTAGCTTCATTTTCGTAAATCTCAGCTATGGTTTGGTGATGCTTTGCAGCCATGGAAAATTTACCCATGTCAGTATAGATTTCTATCGCACGTACCAAACTGTTCACGGCGTCTGTAACGAACAGAGAAAAAGCATTGTTACATCCTCTTGGATAATTTACTTGAAAAATAAAAATACTTATATTCCTAGACATAGTAACTCAGACACTTTATTGAAATATAAATAACTAAATATACAAATAAAGAAATACTCCAAATTTAAAAACTGAGTTAAGTTATTACATAATATAATATATAAATGGGAGGCGTTAACAAAAGAACCTAATATCAAATTAACAAAAAATAAAATATAAATTAGACGTAACAATAATAATGAAATTATTTAACACAGGTCTGGATTGCCATTCAGTTGTCGTTTAACTCGTAGTAAAAGTGTAGTATGCCACTCATCCAGCCGAGATATGCTATCGTATTCTTTAACTGCATCAGTAAATCCATCCACGTTCTCCTCTTCGATGTTTTCGATTAAGGTTTTCAACAATTTGTATTCTCTAGAATCTTGGAATGCTGGATATTGCTGTACATAACGACTCAAAGCATGTTGCGCATTCAAATGATCTACGCAAAGCTGACATAAAGCCGCTTTAAAAAAGTAATCCTTAGCGCTGTATTTTAATAAAGGACTTTCCAAAGAATTTGTGGCAATTTCCTGGTAAATTTGAATAGCTTTTGTGTAATTATCTGACTGAGCAGAATATTGGGCTACTTTCAACAAGCATTTGTTAGCAGCACTATTGCTTTCTTCCCCTCTAAAAAAATCTGCTGCTTGTTCATAATGTTGCACAGCTTTTTCAATGTCTACAGCTTCATTTTCATACATTTCAGCAATGGCCTGATGATGTTTCGCGGCTATAACGAATCTTCCCATGTCAGTAAAAAGATCTATGGCTTTTATGTAACAAGAAACTGCATCTGAAACAAATAATTGTGTTTAAATGTGGTGGTATTACTTATAATATTTAAACTTGATACATTCAAAATATACACATTTTAACAGTAAAAGCTGTTTAATATGCAAGATTGAGTAACATGCATAAAGCAGTCTACCACAATTTTACTTATGTTTCATAATCTTATTCACAGTACTTACCCAATATTATCTTGTAGTATTGAAATAGAAAATTTTCAAAAAAATAAAAGATGGTGAGTGTAGATGTAAGAAACTCTTTAACTAATACATAAAATAGTAATGTAGTACTGTTCATGTATGGAAGTATTGACAACTATTAAATAAAAATATTATTTTGGTAGCAAAGATTTTGGACAATAAAATGAAAGTAATTAATCAATGCAGATGTATGTGAAGAAATCTATAAAGTAAATAAATGCTAAAAAAGTGAAATTGTTTTGCCAAGCAGAACAGTTAGTTCACTTTCTTCTACAGTACAGTGGTGTAACAAACTGATCCCCTGGTTTTTAGTTAAAAAATATTTTACATATTTATATACCAACCAAAGGCTACTGAGGGCACTGTCACTGTTTTATCTGAAAATAATAGTAAAAAGCTGTTTTGCAAGTGCAGCTTTGTTAATAATAGTGTTAAAAATAAAGTTGGACCCTTCATATGATAACAGATAAGCTGCACAGTGAAATGACAAGCCTTCATTTTATTAGTTACAGGTTTTTTGTTGGTTTGTTATTAAAATACATAAAGGATATAAAGAAGAATAATAATATTGTTGTTTAATAACTGAATAGTTAAAAGCCCATCTATAGGAACAACCCTACTACAACTCTCTCTTTGTAAGTGTAAATTGTTTTTGTCATTCTAAAAAAGTGCAACACAAAAGCTAGCAAAAGTGGCTATTGTAGTAACAACAGTTTTCTGGATAATAATAAAAACTATTACATACCTCATATTACCAGGCACTTACCTAAGTTTTTCAACAAGCAAATTTGTAATTTTTTATCATTTCTTGGAGACATTTGAATTTTAAAGTAAATTAATAATGAAAAAGGAAAAGTCACTTAAACCATCACATAGGCATATTTTCAAAAACCATTGTATTGTAATTTTTTTTATAAAAAAGTTATCCTCTAGAAAGTGATGTGTAAATTAAACAATTTACACATCACTTCCTAAAAATAGTCATTACTTTATATGTTAAATTAAAGACTGCATTTAATTCAAAATTTTCCAATAATGTAGACTGACTCAATATTTGAGAAAAATTAAAATTGGTTTGACCACTCTTCACAATCTCCTGACTGGTAACCTACATCAACATTTTATGATATTTTTAAAATTGTTACTTAGGCTTAACAAATAAGTGTTGCAAGTTACTAGGGATTAATCAACTGCAGTTTTATAAGTATATTAGTGACCAACTACACAAATCTTACCTGGGAATCTTAGTCAGCATACATTTTAATACTAATAAAACCCAAAACCCAAATAGCTCTTCAAATAATTAATCTTACAAATAAGACTATAAGGTGGATGAATCAGTATTTCTTAAATCAGTTACCAAATAAATGATTATTTATATTAACACATGAATGAAAATATTTACCTGCAAAGTTCAAAAATTATAGAGTTTTGGTAATTAGGAAAGTCTACTTCAAGCTAACTTTTGAACTCTAATGAGTATTACTAGATTAATTTTAGTTTCACAATATTAGTTAGTTAGTAAGCTGAGAGTGCTTTGAAGTGACATAGGGTTAGGAATCAGGTGACAATGAGCTATTTAAATTTAGCTTAAACCACTCTGTGACAAAATTAATTATTAGTTGATCTAAAACCAACCATTAAAGAAAACACCTTGTTTCCACCACCCACAAAACATACTCACATTATTTTCAGATAAAAAATAATTAAACCTTAGACTCACCATTTACATTAGATTTCTTATAACAGTTTGCAGCATCAACATAGTTTGTGGCAGCCTCATGTCGAGATCCAATCCTCAAATGAAGGTTGGCTGCCTCAGTGAAAGCACTGCCAGCAGAAGGCCAGACTTTTGCCATTTTAAATAAATTTGCTGCTCGTACGTAGCACTCAATAGCATCCTCAACTCGACTAGAGCCCCTACAGACCAAACCAAACCAATAAGTTTATAATAATAAAAAATATTAACTTCAAGTTTGAAGTCAATATAATCATGCAATAAATTGTGCAAATTAATGACTGATGACTTATTGGGCTAGTTAATACATAAAAGAAACTGAAAAAACACAGTTTTGTGGAAAATATGTAGCTACAATCTGAGGCTAATCTAGTGCTGCTACTCACCCAAATAAGGAGCCAAAAAATCCACGAGGACCTAATTTTTTCTCAGCTTCAGCAATCAATTGCTGAGCTTTCTGCTCGTTTGACATTTTACAAAAAATATATTTATAATAACTTTTTTATGAAATGAAACTGATTTCAACAAAGCTTATTGATTATTATGAACTACTGAAACTGAAGAAAAATACCCGACAGTTGGCGCTGAGTCATGTGTCATTTAGCACGAGTTTAGCAGACTCTTTAAGTACGCCATTTTGCTTCGCCCCCCAATGTAAATTACCTACATTGCTTAACTAATAAACTATTCATCGCTACTGTCTTTACATTTGACTAATGACATTGACATGTTGAATTTTACTGGGAAAAGTGGGAAATCAATGTCAAACAAAAATCAAAACAAAACAAAAAGATGTCTTTTGACTTGGCCTTGGTTTTTACTTGTTCTTGTTCCCAGTAATGCTTGGTGTGTCATTTTTTATTATTTCTAGTTCCAGTATGTATTGAGTTTATATTCTACCTATCAGTTGGAGATATATAGCAAAACTGTTTTAAAACGCAAGGACCAAGACCAAGAACCAGTATTAAAATTGCCGCCCAACGCAATTTACTAAATTGTTGCGGCTAAATTAGATGTCTCAATATTGCTAAAAAAAAGTCAGGCAGTTGAGTTTGCAATAACGATATTAGCAAAATGCATTAGTAGGAAGCTATTTTTTATCTCGCTATTTGAACGGTAATTATAGCATTTGTTTTGTGAAGTCAATACACCTAACCTCAAATTTCTATATTTTTGTTACAGGAATTGTTAAAATGTTGTCAGAGGTACCCAAGGAATTAAAACGATATCTCAAACATTGTCAAACACTGCAGAGGATCATTAAAGACACCACCTCTTCATTAAATGACATTAACAGCATTCTTCAGTTGGGACGTAAGTAATTATTTATACATAGGTATGTTATCAAGAATTAGAAAATACTGTATGATTACAAAAATATATTTACAGAGCTTTTGGTATTCTAAAACTTTTTTTTTATAGGGGACTTTAAACAGGAACTATCTATTTTTGAGGCTTTAAATCAAATATACAGGAGAACAGAAAGAGTTCCAAACATACTCATATTTGGACAGTCTTGTCATGCAAAAGCTTTACTAACTAACCTTCTATTGCAACAAAAAGTTTTGCCTTACTGTAGCAGCCAATGGAGGCATGTAAGTGTGTGTTTCATGTATTTTTTATAACAATGTATTGAGGTGTAGTTTTAATCAAAAGCACCACTTGTGGTTCAATATATAACTGAAATTCTAATTAATGACTATAAAGTCCATTTAAGTAATTTATCAACTAAACTAAAATTTGAACAAGGTTTTAACTAGTCAGATTTGAATTGATAATTATATATTTGTGTTAAAGATTTCCTTCAAATATGGATCCACAAAAAATGTTCACCTAACCTTAGGCCATGAATTTGAAATTGTGGAAAATTTAAAAGCACATGAAGATACTTCTTGGGTGACAGTACCTGAAGAGGACATAAAAAGGAATGACAAAGAAAATTTATTAGATCATTGTCCTTCTGTGGAGGTTGTGCTAAAACATAAACTGTTAAAAGAAAATGTCAAAATTGAAGTTCCCCCTGACTGTCATCCAGATCAGTTGGTTGAAGTTTTAAAGAAACTTACTGAAAATGCTTTGCCTGTGATAATATATGCAGTTTCTGAAGATACTCTTAATGATATAGTAATATTTAAAGTCACTTTAATAGTGCTTAATTTTAACAATTGGACTGTTTCAGGATATCCAAGGAATTAAGAAACTTAAAGATCTGTTTGTTGTAGCATTTTTATTTGTTAGTGTTAATGATCTTGACTCTCAATCTGCTACTGATTCTGAAACAGAATCAGATAACCATATTGTAGAAAAGCCTACCCAAAACTGCAAAAATAAACTTCAAGTATTGAGAGAACAGTTGTCTAGATTAGGTGAGGATGTATTTTGCATTCAAACAACTTTTTGATTAAAGATGGTTATGTTGACAGGATATATGAACATTGAGGTGCCAGATAATGAAAAAAGACTGGAGGAAATTTTAAGAAAGAAATCATTTTGTCTTGAATGTTCATCAGATAATTTTTTGATGTCTGATAAAACTTTTAACAAAGAGTTTGTCACATTTATTAAAGACATTTTAAGGTCCAGCATTTTAAAAATGGCTAAGCAACTGAGTGAGGTAAGTAAAGTTTTAATTTATGACAGAGGTTAGTTATAAACCAATAATAATAAAACTCATTATATGCATAGCATAGGTTGATACTTTATCTGTACAGTGGAAGCATTTAGTTTGGATTGTTGTTTTATTTTGTACATTTACAGTTATCAGTAGATTGGAGTATTGGTTGTTTAGTAAAGGCTTGTATAGTAAGCAAATAAAAGTAAATGTAATCCTGCCTGAATGTTTCTTTTATTGTTGTGGTTTTATTACTATGAATTTAAGTAAGTATCATTTTTTTTAATATAGAAAAAAAGTGGTATAGCAATATTTTTTTGTCACAGATTCACAAAACATGTTTAAGAAAGTTTATTCTCCGCGCTTTTGACATGGCAAGAGAAATTCAAATTACACCAAAACGAATTTTGTACGCGCAAGACGTTGAAATGAAAATGTATCAAACTCTTATGAGATTAGCTGGTGAACAACAAGAAGAAATTACTAGGATAATACAAAGGACATTGCAAGATATGAAATCTAATGTTGCAGAAGTCCTTGAAGGATACACTTGTTCAGTTCCCAGTATGTTTATTTTTTTCAGTCAAATATTTTTTTGAGACTGTTAAATCTATAGCTTCAGCTAAAGTGGCAACAATGGAAATTCAACAATTGGTGCTTAACAGACTGGCGGCGTCAGTGGGAACTCAGATTGTTCAATCAGTGGGCTGTCTTCAAGAAAGCTTCACTGGAACTCTTCAACGTTGCGTAGAAAGTCTAGAGAAAAACTGCCATGACTTGGAGGGCAACTTGTCAGCCTCTGATGCTGTTAAACAAATTATTCATGCTGCTTATAACATAGATCTGAAAACCCCAACTACCTTCTCTGTAGTTCATACTTTTATGGATAAATTAAGAAAATTACTGGGAAGTTTATCTGCTCCCTGGTCCTCCACTGGACAGTTTCAATGTACTTTGCAATGGCAACTGCAGGTGGTTAGTAATATGACGGATTCCTTAAGTTCTTCAAAGTTAGCAAAGACAATTTGCCTACAGGTAAAATTTTAAATTGCTTGAAAGGTGTAGTTTAATACACGAAAGAAATACCTTCAGTTTCAAGAACATGTTCGATCTTCTCACGAAGCTTTTCAATCCGCGATCCGTAGTTTGGAAAATCAGCTCTCTGATCAGTTAGAACAAACTGAAGAGCAACGAATTGCTATAAGAAAGAAACACGCTCCGAGATTTGCTAGATTAGCGTTGGAAAGCACGTCGTTATGTGATTTGGTGAAATGGGGAATGCCTAAACCTATACGCGAAATTGGTAGAGGACAGTATGGAGTTGTGTCATCTTGTGAAACTTGGGGGAAAATTAATCCTTGTGCTTTCAAGTCTGTAGTACCACCCGATGACAGGCATTGGAATGATTTAGCTATGGAATTTTATTACACAAGGTGCAATTTTGTTTTATTTAAGTGGACGAATAAAGTGGTTAATCTAATAAATTTTAGGACAATCCCAGAACATCCGCGTATAGTAAAACTAAGAGGATCAGTGATTGATTATAAATATGGGGGAGGAAGTTCACCAGCTGTTCTACTAATTATGGAACGTATGACTAAAGATTTGTACTGTGGCCTTAAAGCTGGATTATCTTGGCCTAAACGTCTTCGAATAGCCATTGATGTTATTGAAGGTATTCGCTACTTACACTCCCAGGGATTGGTCCATAGAGACATAAAACTTAAAAATGTATTGGTGAGTCTTAAATATGCTTCTTCATTATACTGGCATATACATATAAAAAAAAATTGTATTTTACATTAATGTTTCGCATTTCAGTTGGACAACGATGACCGAGCCAAATTAACAGATTTTGGGTTTTGTATACCTGAAGCAATGATGTCCGGAAGTATAGTGGGTACTCCGGTGCATATGGCGCCAGAATTGTTAAGTGGCAGATACGATTCTAGTGTTGACGTTTACGCTTTCGGTATTTTATTCTGGTACATTTGCGCGGGACAAGTTAAACTACCAACCCATTTCGATCAATTTCAAAACAAAGAGCAGCTTTGGAATAGTGTTAGAAAAGGTGGGTGTTATCTTAGTTTAAATATGATTTACTAAGCATCTATTTGGTTAGGCATCCGGCCAGAATGTTTGACCCATTTTAACGATGCCTGCTGGAATCTTATGGAACAATGTTGGGCGGCTGAACCGTCTGAACGGCCTCTGTTAGGCAATGTACAGCCCCAACTGGAACAGATTTACGCGAGTGTTAAGTTAGCTACTAATCAAGGCAAGTCTGCTTATAGTCCAAAGCCTTTAGAAAATCATTTTGATTACTGTAATTACAGCTTTATAAATCTGAGAGAATATTAGCGAGTTACGTTTTTAAAAGAATTTGTTATTTCAGATTCGGAAGGAGGAAAATGAAATGACATAATTTTGTACATAGCTGTATATAACAAATTTTTACCTACGTTTTCATTTGTAATATTTTTAATTCGTTGATGTTTTACTAAATTAGTATTTATTTATATTTATATAAAACATGAAACTCTAAATTTGCATCATTATTTGACCAAAAAGCTATATCCTATATTGTTCTTATTTTTCATTGGTTTCAATTGCTTTTCTAATGCTAAAAAAATTAAAGATTTAAATGAAACTAGATTTACTTCATATTGTATGAAGTTATTTAAGTACTATAAAATACCTGGAAAATTGCAGTTTTCTGTTTAATTACAACTTCGAGCAGGCAATCAATATAAGTAGTCGTATCTCTGGTTGCATAACAACAGTTTCTTAAATCAATGAATAAAAAAATATAGCAGGAAGGAGCAATAGCAATCAAAGATAGGAACAAAAATGGGGGACAGAAAGCGCCCGTAAACTGTCAGAAAGTCAGTGTGGATAATCAATCTGCTGTTGCCCACTATTCACAAATCCACTCGTCAATTAATAATTCAACTAATTGAAGTTTGCAAAAATTAATCTTTAACGGACCGAAAAGTAAAACAAACAAAAACAACAAATCTTTGCGGTTTTTAGCTAACTTCACATACCACCAAATATAAACCAAACTGTTTTACGACTAACTTCGGAAGTTTCATTCAATTGCGCAGTAGGTGAATGTGGGGGACAATGATGGCGACTCCGTCTCGGTCGCTTAATGCACAAACGGGGTATTTGCTACCTCCTGATTCTTTTTGCTCTGTCTTAAATGCAGATCTGACAAAGCTGAAACTTGGTTCAGCAGTAGCTAATAAATCAATGTATGATCCCAAACCATACGGAATTTTGGAAAAAATCGAATTTCATGGTAAAAAAGTAGGAAGGTGCCTATTTTTTATGGTCAAACTATGGTTCAAGTCAGTTCAGTATAGGACTAAAAGATTGCTCATATACGTATACTAAAAGCTAAAATATTTTGGACCAAATTCCTGATATAGAGCAACAATAAAATTCTTTAAACAGCTTGTGTATAAGCAGTTATGCACTTTTGTTATTATAAGATAAGAACCCTTTCAATAAAAACAATAGCAGAACACAAAGGAATACCAAACACAAGCATAAGTGCACGTAGACCAAACTCTAGAGAGTCACCTATAAAACCAGGAGAGTGAATAACTTAAAACATTCACAAAATATTTTTTTAAAAATGCCATCCTGAAAAATAAAAATGATTAAATAAATACTTCTCCTAACATTTAAATCTCTATGACATATATTAATTAATATCAATAGTGATCTATATTTCTTACACAAAGAAACAAGTCTGATTGTATTGGGTTCTGTTTTTTGTAAGTTTAATGTATAAATCACAGGCAACTTGGCTGAGAATTACAGTAATACATTTCGTAAGACAATACTTACAAAAAATAGACAACAATGCATGCCAACTGATATCAAAGATGAGACAGACTGGCTAACTTAAAATTATTACACATACATTATTTACAATGACATACAGAGGATTTTATTTTAATCTGCTTAATTTTAGGGTGAGATAGAAAAATGCTATACAAAATACCTAGAAAAGGCACATTATTTTTGTTATTGCAGTTGAACTCTCAAAATGTCAACAATTTGTGCATTTATTAAGATATGATTTTTTTACACTTATTCGAGCAGTATTTCAATTTAGTCTAGTTGGTCTCTAAAGCTATATGATTTGGTCAAAAAGTGACGATGACAGAGTAGTGGAACTTACCTAATGTAAGAAGCTGTTTCTGCATATTACCAAAACAGGCCAATTAAAGCAGTTTAAAATAAAACACTCTGAACAGTAAACATAGATTATAAAAATTCTTTTAGACATAATTATTTAAATTTTAAAATACAAAAATAAAAGTTAAATTCCTAATTCAATTTTGAGTTGCCTAAATCAAATAGCCTTACCTAAAATATAAACTTTTTTCAGTCTCATGTACTTACAATGAAATAGCAAAAATAAGTAACATAAAAATAAATGATTTTAAATATTTCATAAATATGAAATTGAATTAACAATGCTAGATATAACATACATGAAACATTATCATGTTATTAAAATAAAACAGTATACATACTAAACATTTTTCAGTAATAGAACACTAAAACACATTTACATGCAGCAGCTGCATCAACAACTTGGCAAGAGTTTTAGACACCAATACACCACTGAAATGCCAAATATGGAATACATATAACACAAAACATATATTTAATATATTTTGTTGGGGAGATGGGAAGAAAGGTGTCAACTTCTTTCAAATCTTTCAGTTCAACTTTGAGTTAGAAAAAAATGTTTAGTAGTCAACAAAAGTTTTGCAAGCAAACATTCCTCATTACAGTACATTTATTTTAAGCCCAAGGGCAGTAGAATTTAATTTCTTTGTCTGAAACAGTTGGATGTATTACACACATCTTGTTCTTAGATTTAAACTTTTTAGATTTGATTACTGTGATTTTTTGACCTTTGTGATGACCAAAGAGAATCTTCTTCCTGGACTTGTTTTGCCTTTTTACAAATGAGCTGAATGCAGATTGATGTTTACAAGAAATCAAGCTTGCTTGGTCATTGCTGATTTCCTTTGAGCTTGAAGACTGTTTCTCAGAAGTTTTCCCAGTTTCTTCTGAAGTTTCAGTAGATGCTGGTTCTCCTTTTTTCTTGTAATGGCTGGACTTTTTGAAGTATTTGGACATGTCATGATAATCAATATCTTCTTTGACATCATAAGAGTCAAAAAGTATGGACACCTAAGCGAGTAAAATTTTACTTCACTACAAACATGCATAGTTAATTTTTACTTACAACTCCAGATGGAAATATTTCAAGGATACGAGCTTTGTAGTACAGTCCATTTCCTTTCCATTTGGCCAGAACATCTTCACCAACTTGCCATTTTGACAATTCCTTCTCTCTTTTAATAAAATCTTCTACAGCTTTTAGAGACTCCTCAAGTGGAATCTCAAAATCTTTATCATCATCTACTAGTTCTTTAGATTTGTTTGCAGCAGTTTTGGTATGTTTAATAGAATGGTTTACTGTTGGTGGCACTGATATGCAAGGTTTATAAGGTTTCACTTTGAGATCAGGAGCCATGTGCTCAGCACCTGGCAATTGGGGATTACAAACTGGTAATGCACCTTCTAAAGGCAAATTGGAGTTGCAGTTAACAAGTAATGACTGGTTTGTTTCTTCTAATCTGTTTTGTTTAGTCTTTTCTGGCAAATCTACTGAGGTCAACATATCTGGAACCACTTGCAAAGTAAAAGACGCCCTGATTTTTGGAACTTGGTATTGAAATGGTACTTTATCACGCTGTCTTGGGATTTCTTCAACTTGTTCAGTATTAACCATTCTACTTACCCCTTTATTAAAAACAGGGGTAGCTAGAAATGTTTATCTTCCAGGCTTAATAAGTTAAAAATGGTTTTCCAGCCTACGTAACAATCACTATTAAACTATTTTCCAAGCACTAAAGTCACTAAATGTTGTTAAAAATTACAATTTACACTAACAAAAACTCTATTCTTGATTCAAAACATACACACAAGAAAAGCAAATTAAGGGGTCGGGGGACGTCAATCCCTACCGCTACCTCGATCGATAAAAGGCGTTTTTATGAATTTTGCCGGTTGCCGGTATGATAGAGCCAACAAACTATCGATAGTTGCCACAAAAGCGATATCTATTTGACTAGTACGTTTATAGATGGCAGTAAAGCTGATGTACAAATTGTTTGCTAAATAATGCTTAATCAGAGGGTAGGAGCAGATAATCACACCAACCTTAACAAAAGTCTTTCTTGAACCTAAAATGTTCAACGAACTTTCGAATTTTATGACGTCATTCTACATTAATTTGATTTTTCGTATAAATCAGGTAAATTAGAGACATTAGAGAAAGCTTATCGATGTTTACTGTTGTGTATTATTTACTAGACATAGATAATGATTTTAATAATTTTTACACTATTTTAAAAGGAAAACAAAATTTTGTCATTTAACACAATTGACATTTGACAAGTCCCCCTTTTACTTTTTTAAATTTAATATCAAATGATTTCCTATCGTTGCATCAACTTATCAATGCCAAGTTGTCCAGTATATTACTGTTTGAGTGTTTGCAAAACCTGCGAATCGTATCAGAAATTCTATTGTCAATAATGAAGCTGGCGAACTGCACGTCACGTAACCGGAAGTCTTCCACGTTGCCAGATTGCGTAGTAAGTTTGTCATATCAAGTAATAATTTAAATGTTCAAATTGACTGCAGTTCATAGCGTTAGTTAAACAAAAGGTATTTTCCTTTAGATGTTGGTTTTTGCTTCAGTTATTTTGCTGTAAAGTTCAATCAGCTTAATATTAACCCTTGGAAAATGAATTTTACTGTAAATATTAGTAATGCAAGTAACACTGGCAACGTTCCTTTACATGACAGTAGAAAGAAATAGATGTATTTTGAATGTTGTTACTAACCTAACCTATATAATATTTATTTTTGCGAGAAACAAGTGGTTTATACTTCTATAGCGTTAGCTGGGTTTTAATTTTACTTGGCACTGCAAACACTTTAACATAAAAATCCTACTTAATGTTTGTAGCATGTTTTTTGAGATTGGATTTTTCAAAATTTTAAATGTGACATTTTAAAATGTTACTTGCATGACAGTTGGCAATTGTCAATTGACAGACGGAATGGTAGATCGATCGTCATAGTGGGGGTACGTATCACAAATGTGAAACTTAGACGGTGGAGTACATGGACAGTCATGGACTCCCGTTTACTTTTTGTGGGGTAAGGAGTCCGCTTCGATTCGAGTGAAAAGCAGTGAAAAAATGTTAAGTTGCACGTTTTCGGTCAATATTTATATCGCGGTTCATGTCGGGCGACGTTAAGTAAATTCAAACAATCCAGTAAGACAAAAACTATTATTCAAATCTGGGTTTTTCTTTTGGATACCTACCCAATTTAAAGTGTTCGGCGCAATCTAGGTTTTCACTCCGGAAAGTGAATGATGTTCGCGATGTGACATGCCGAGTGCCTATCCAGTTTTTTGCTTTATATATTTATACCAATATACTTTGTTTGTAATGAAAACAAAAAGAAAATGGAGGTGCCCATTCTAGTCAAAAACATTGAAGTAGATTTGTCTTGCTAGCAAAAGCATAATGTAAATATTTCCCAAAATGACTACGAAGGAGAAGCAATTAAATGGTAGTAACAATAATGGATTAAAAGTGAATCCTGGTAGTTCAAAAAACTCACCAATCAAGTGCAGTGAGCACTATAGTCAGTGCAAGGAGGAAGCTTTCCAGTTTGAAGTTCCCCCAGAAGCCCCCGTCTTTTATCCCACTGAGGAAGAATTTTTGGATCCTTTAGCTTACATTGCTAAAATTAGACCAATAGCTGAAAATACTGGAATATGCAAAATAAAACCACCTGGGGTAAGGTCATATGTATTTTACTTAATTATCATGTGTCATCATTATTTTATTACATTTTATCTGTTTCCCATACTTAATTACCCAATAACATAATACACAAAACTAAAAATTCAATTTGCTAGCTTGGTAACAATTTTGCATTTTTGTCAGCAGCCATGTTCTTTAATTTTATCAATTCATGATTCAGTTACTAAAGCAGCTGGATGAAATAATAACTTGCATTATTAAGCAACAGGCATTTTTTTTTCCTGTTTTAGTACAGAAATAACTTAACATTTTGTATTTCAGAGATGGCAACCTCCATTTGCTGTGGATGTAGATAAATTGAGGTTTACACCTAGGATACAAAGACTAAATGAACTAGAGGTATGAGTTTTCCATACTAAGTAGCTTACCTAATAAAGATTAGAAAAACATTTTTTACATTTTTTATAGTAGTTAAATAAAAGTTATATGATTTTTATTTCCCATATGCCACTGTGTACTTGTATGTTATGTGCAACTTTGTTACTCCCATGTTGAATACTGCACATAAGAAACTTAGTTTGCTTTATGATTTATCATTTTATAATGTTCTATTCTTTTAACAGTGTTTTCTGTTGGGTTTATAGAAATAGAGCATTTTTAGAGCAAAGTGACTGGAAGGTAAGGCTTTCAAGAAAACATTATATTTGCAAATGTTAATAATATACTATAAAGGTAACTTTGCTGTTGTTTAAAGTAGGACAAAGTTATGCAATTTGGTGTACAAGATTATGCCCTTATTTTGGGCTACTGTTGTTATATTGTGTATGTATCAATGAAGTGCTTAGTTTCCCTGTAAATTCTGAACAATCCACTCAGAAGCTAGTATTAAAAATAAAAAATGTTTGCGCACATGCAGCTAGAACAGAGCAATTAACTAAACATTTTTTATTTAACCAATCAATGTATCAACACTTTATTTGTGTCAAAGACTTTGTGTGCATGCTCAAGACATGGACTGGTTATAGATGATAAAATATCTGATTTTTCAGAATTAAGCATCAGATTTGCTGATGCAAGTATTGTATATATACAAGGTGACAAATATTACTCAAAAATATGATTATAGACTTACATTTAGCTTTTTTTTAAATTGATAGTGCTTTTCAGTACTTAAGAAGTATTTATACAGGTTTCAGTAAATAACAGAGGTAAGTAGACTGCTCAAATCATAAAATGGCTGCAGAAAGGTTTGGTTGTTACCCAGGGAGTCAAATTGTGCTATAAAATACAAACTTTGTCATAAAATGTCACAAATTTGAATAATTACCTAGGAAGGGTTAGTTTAGATTAATAATTATTGCAACTTAAATTTGAAGATTATTATTCTTGAAAAAGTATTTAGTTATAGTTAGTTAGGTGATAAAATAGTAATTCTGTGTAAAAAGCGCCACCTGTCAACGAAACAAAACAACTGTAAACAATTATTTATAGTGCACCTGACAGAAAAAAACTGCTTTTTTCAATGGTGCCAAACTCAATGCTTTAGAACAAAGGGTTTCAAAGTTATAGCAGTTTCTTTTAAGCAACTTTTAATCAAAGTTTTTACAAGTAACTGTAGCTTTCCTTTGCAAGAATTTTCTTTCTTTCTTCTTCTATTCAAGTCCCATTGTATTTGAAATTTTAGAGATAAGCACTTTTTTGAATTAAAGTTGTTAGTATCTACGTCCTCTTGTGCACATTTCCCGAAACTGAAAATATTTTCTAGCGATTCTTTGGGCACCTTTATATAACAAGGTTTTTTCTCTCAAAGCTCTTTCTCAATCGTTTAGTCAAAAAAGCTGAAGGCCACTCTTATTTGGACATCTTGTACAGGCTACCAGTGGCAAAACACATAAATATGATAACTATTAAAAACAAGATGCAATGTCATCAAAATTGTTCTATACAAATTGACACTGAGTATTTTTTCAGGCAAAAACTAGAGTTAAATTGAATTTCTTAGACCAGATAGCGAAATTCTGGGAACTACAGGGTTCCTCATTAAAAATTCCTATGGTGGAAAGGAGAGTTCTAGATTTATATACTTTGCATAGAGTTGTACAACTTGAGGGTGGCTTTGATGAGGTCACCAAACAAAGAAAGTGGTCCAAAGTGTCTGTACGATTAGGTTATCAAATAGGGAAAAATGTCGGAACTATTTTAAAGCAACATTATGAGAGACTATTATTTCCTTTTGATGTTTTCAAAGAAGGAAAAAATGTCACAATAGTAAGTTGTGTTTTATTTAGTTGGAACATATTAATATTGTTATTTTTTTTTAAGAAAATTGAAAGTCCTGAAGATGGTAATGAAAAAACTGATAAAGACTAT
Source organism: Ips typographus (assembly GCF_016097725.1). Taxonomy (NCBI): domain Eukaryota; kingdom Metazoa; phylum Arthropoda; class Insecta; order Coleoptera; family Curculionidae; genus Ips; species Ips typographus. The sequence continues at coordinate 6,667,821 of NC_138437.1, read as the reverse complement.
AAGCCTCATGGCATTGTCAGTCGAATGGCTGTTAAACCACCTTCAGATAAAAACGCCAGAAGGTCAAAAAGATTTGAAACTAATGACAAAGAAAAGACTGAGGTATTTTGAATTTCATTGGTTAAATAGAATGTACATTACAGTGGATTATGTAAATTACAGATAGAACTTAAGATTAAGGAAGAAAAATCGGATGATGGTGACGATAAAAATAAAGAGTTGAAAAGACTACAATTCTATGGAGCCGGACCAAAAATGGCAGGTTATGATGACAGAAAAGACCAAAAACCTCGAAGTAAAAGTATCAAATATGACTTAGATCCAGTAAGCATAATCTATATAAAATAAAAGCTTCAACGTAAATTAATATATGTTTTATAGTTGGCAAAGTATGTTTGTCATAACTGTAACAGAGGCGACGCTGAAGAGTTTATGCTTCTCTGTGATGGTTGTGATGACAGCTACCACACATTTTGCCTTATGCCTCCATTAACGGAGATCCCAAAAGGAGATTGGCGGTGTCCTAAATGTGTTGCTGAAGAAGTTTCTAAACCCACAGAGGCCTTCGGTTTTGAACAAGCTCAAAGGGAATACACTTTACAACAGTTTGGTGAAATGGCTGATCAATTTAAATCTGATTATTTTAATATGCCAGTGCACGTAAGTTACATCTACGGTGGGGTGAATCAAGGATGTCAAGGAATGTAATTGTTTTTTAGATGGTTCCAACTCACACGGTAGAGCGGGAGTTTTGGCGCATAGTTTCCTCAATCGACGAAGATGTTACCGTTGAATACGGAGCTGATTTACACACAATGGATCATGGATCTGGATTCCCAACCAAGTCGTCCGCCAACTTATGTCCAGGAGACAAAGAGTATGCAGAATCCAGCTGGAACTTGAATAACTTACCAGTCTTGGAAGGTTCCGTTTTAGGCTATATTAATGCTGACATATCTGGAATGAAGGTTTGTCCTTTCGTTTTCCTCTCTATTTATTTTTTACATGGTTCTTGATTTAATTTTAGGTTCCATGGATGTATGTGGGCATGTGTTTTGCAACATTTTGTTGGCACAATGAAGATCATTGGTCATACTCTATTAACTATCTTCATTGGGGAGAAGCCAAAACGTGGTACGGTGTTCCGGGATGCAAGGCAGAAGCGTTTGAAGAAACGATGAAATCAGCCGCACCTGAATTATTCCATTCCCAGCCGGATCTCCTACATCAACTGGTTACTATAATGAACCCGAACATTCTGATGAACGCTGGTGTTCCGGTTTACAGAACTGATCAACATGCAGGAGAGTTTGTTGTTACTTTTCCTAGGGCTTATCATGCTGGATTCAATCAAGGGTAAGTTTTTTTTGGTTTGCGTGTTTTGTTTATGTTCAATCGTAAGTATTCTAATTACACTGTAAAGGACAGGAAATGCTGTTTAAAATGACGCAAAAATGAAGTCTCTACGATCAGCCATTTTTGAGATATTTAATTTCTTTCAAAGCAAACACATTTTTCATTTTAGGGATATGGAAACCCTCATTAACGGTGATTTTTTCGTGGCCATATTTACTATGCACAGATTTTTGTGCATGGCTTATTGGAACACCGTGTATAATATTAACAGTATATGATTGAAAATTAGGTTAAATCATCGCCCTCTGTACAAGAAAGCCTAGAATGTCACTTTTTAATGGCGGCGTTAGCGGTTTTCGTTTTGTACACAAACCTATACAGATGTAGTAGAAAATATGTTTTTTTTTTTATTTGTGAGTGAAAAATCAAAGAACGCTTCATTCCTGATCCAGATATGTATAGATATGGCTTTTTATACCCAATAAAGTCCAGCCAAAGCCAGTTTGGTTAGAACCCTTTGTCCTGGAAAGTACAACAAACTAACTGCTCAATCAAAGAAAATTTGGAAATCCTTGAAGCTAAGTAAGCAAAACTGGTAAATGGGTTTTATATTATTACCAAGACCTTTCTTTTAAAATGTAAATGTGCCAATGGAACTTGCTGTCCTGTTTCTTCAGAGTAAACCTTTGTTGCTTTCAAAATGCAGGCGGCCTCAAAATGTAACTCACATACCTATGTATGTAAGAGGCAATAAGTTTACTGAATGAGAAAGCATATTGTACTTACCACTGAGTATTGTGTTGGAGTAAAATCATTCCAGTTCAAAGCTTTCAACCACTGTTGGGTTCGGGCAGGGTCTTTTGGAAAGTAAAAGACTGACACTTTTGGGCCTTTCACCAAATTGTTTTTACAATTTGGCAAACAACAAGTGGACGGCATATTGTAGAGGCAATAGAATTTAAGTTAAAAAACCAACCACAAATTATAGAACAATGAAGGAACAATAACAATAGTGATAACACAATAAAATGAACACAAACTACACTTTCACTCGAATAATAAACATATAAACAACAATATATAATAGCAAACAAAAATACCTTAAAAATTAATTTAATCATCGAAAAACTCAATTTCCACAGTACAAACAAATGCAAACTGTCAACCACTATTTCGGCCATATTGGAATTTTTGGCATGCACCTTCTTGGCTTTCTTGTACAGAGGGCGGTGGTAAAATTCGTAAAAGAAGCAATGCATTTCCTTGTTGTTTTTGACTGACAGATTTGTTTTGTAATTTTATCAGATATAACTTCGCTGAAGCAGTAAATTTTGCCCCAGCCGACTGGCTAAGAATGGGAAGGGAGTGCGTTCTTCACTATTCACATCTTAGAAGATTCTGCGTATTTTCTCATGATGAACTTGTCTGCAAAATGGCGTTGGAAAACGACAAGCTTGACTTAACTATCGCCGCTGCTACTTATCAAGACATGTTAGTTATGGTGGATACCGAGAAAAAACTGAGAAAAGCTTTACTAGATTGGGTAAGTTATATTTTTTGTGTGACGTTTTTTTTGTTGACTGTTTAATTTTAATCCCAGGGTGTAACTAATGCGGAACGAGAGGCATTTGAACTACTGCCAGATGACGCAAGGCAGTGTGAAATTTGTAAAACTACTTGTTTCTTGTCAGCCATGACTTGTTCTTGCTCTACCACAACATTAGTCTGTCTTAGACATTACAAAAACCTTTGTCAATGCGCACCCCAACATAGAACGTTACGGTACAGATACACTTTAGACGAGTTGCCTGTGATGTTAAAGGCACTGAAACTTAAGGCAGAGTCCTTTGATCACTGGGTTGCTAAAGTGAAAGACGCTTTAGACCCAAACACTCCGAAAACATTAAACTTGAATGATTTGAAAGAATTACTTGACGAGGCTGATGGCAAGAAGTTTCCAAAATGTGAGCTTCTTCAAACTTTGACCAGTGCCGTGATAGATGCTGAAAAGTGTGCCAGCGTCATTCATCAATTAGATCTCAATAAAATGCGCACTAGAACAAGGCATTCGAATGAAGCCAAATACAAGCTTACGATTGAAGAACTGACCTTGTTTTGTGATGAAATCGATAGTTTAGCTTGCGTCTTAGATGAGGCTAAAAGCATTCGCGTTCTTCTCGACGAAACTCGCAAGTTTGAAACGAGAAGTGAAGAACTGTTAGCTCGACCCTTAAAAGATAACTGCCTTGCCGAGCTCGAAGAATGCCAGTCCCATGGAAACGGCTTGTGTATAGAATTACCCAGTTTAAAACTTATTAATACAAGAATAAAACAAGCTCAATGGATGAAAGAGGTTGAAACTTATAAAACGAAAACTGACATCATGGGTCTCGAAAGTATAAAAAGCTTGATAGAACAAGGTGTTGCATTGACGCCACATCGGGAAATGGAAGAAGAACTTTCGAATCTTCAGCTAATACTCCAGCAAAGTCAAGATTGGGAAGAGAAAGCCCGAGAAGTGTTAAAATGCCACGACCCCAATGTACTAATTCAAGTAGACAAACTCCTGAAAGACGCGTCTAAAATAGCCTGCCATTTACCCACAGAAGTAGTACTTTTCGACGCCATGAAAAAAGGACGAGACTGGCTGAGACAATTGGAGGAAATGAATTCTGCAGAGTACTACCCGTACTATAGCGCTATGGAAGAACTTATCAAGAAAGGACGTCAGCTGGCCCTACATTTAGTGGAGGTGGACAGAATGAACGACTATCTTGTATTAGCCAATAATTGGAAAGAAAAAACCAGCAAGGCTTTCCTCAGAAGAGATTCTGCTTGTACTTTAATGGAAGCTTTATCACCTCGAACTGTTCTACCTAACAATTATAAGAATTCGAAAAAATCAGGACGAAACATAGACGATGAGTCTAAATCCATATCATTGACCAACACGATGGACCCGGCAACTGTTGTGGCATTATTTAAAGAAGCTGAAGAAACTGAAATGAACATGATAAGGAAGTTGAAAGTAATAAACAAAGCCAAATCGTTAGATCCTAACGATAATACCTCAACTTATTGCATTTGTGGCCGAGGGCTATTTGGCGTAATGATGCGTTGCGAACTTTGTTTCGACTGGTACCACTCAGCTTGTACACAACTACCTAAAGTTTCTACTACGAAATTAAAAGGAAACTTTCTGAACATTGCCGTATCAGTAGGGTTTAAAGACTGCAAATATGTTTGTTCCAATTGTCAACGCACTAAACGACCTAGACTGGACACGATTCTTAGCTTACTGATGTCTCTTCAGAAATTGTACGTTAGAGTGCCTGAAGGAGAAGCACTACAATGTTTAACTGAAAGAGCCATGAATTGGCAAGACCGTGCTCGGCAACTTCTTCAAAATCCTGAATTGGAAAAGGCGAAATCAAAACTAAACGCGTTAACTCAGAAATACTCTGCTGTTGCCATGAGACAGAGAACGGAAAAAATTATCTCTACCGAACTTAAACGAGCTTCCAAAAATCCCGATTTACACCAGAGAGTGCAAGAAATAACCCCTTTTAGTGGCGTACACGAAGAGGGTGGAACGTGTGACAGTGGAATTAACGATTCAGATGAGGCTTCGCGTGACTCTTCTAGAGACTCTGATGATCGAATGGGGGAGCATGCTTACAGCCTTCATCTTCCTAAAAGTGACGGAGAAGATTATGTGATACGCATAGTCCCGGAGATTAGAAAACAGGTTGAAGAACTACTCATGGAAGGTGATTTACTGGAAGTGTATTTAGATGAGACTTTAGCTTTGTGGAAGCTGCTGCTGTCAACGAGGGATAACGATAGAGAGTTACTTCTCATAGACTTTGACGCACATCTTAAAACAACACCTAAGAAGCGAGGAAGAAAAAGATTGTCTGACGACCTCATGGACTCAACCAAAAAATCCCTCAAAATAAGTAAATCTGAAGGAGAGAAAAAAGTTCGTGGTCGGAAACAGTTAAACACGAGTAAAGACGCACAAAAGAAACAAAGAGGAAAACGCAGAGGACGTAGATGTCAGTCAACGGCTTCGAATAGTAGCGATAGCGATGATGAAGATTGTGCTGCTAATGGTTGCCAAAGACCAACAGGGCAAAATGTCGACTGGGTACAATGTGATGGAGGATGTGAACAATGGTTCCACATGGTTTGTGTCGGCTTATCTGCTGGCGATATTAATGAAGACGAAGACTATATCTGTATTACTTGCTCTCGAACTACCACATTCGAAAATGTAGTCGACAGTCGCTCTAGTAGTCCACGGTCTCCAGACTCGACACAACCTTCTACATCTAAAGACGTTTCCTAGTAATTCGTGAGTATTCCTTTTCTGAACCAATTTGAGAGTAAATGACTCTTAAGAGGAGCGAATTGACCTCGTTTGGGTCTAGTAGATTCTTCAGTTGTGATAACAGTTAAATAATTATCTTAACCTTATGTTAGAACGTTGGGCCCTAATCTACTGAATAAAATCGCTTTGACGATTGTAATTCCGGTCGTACATTGACCGCCACATTTTTGATTGATACATCAAACCAGGCTGAATGTTTACAAGATGTAGACGTGCTTTCAAAAGTTTAATCTATTTTACCAAAACAATTTTGACCATAATGATATGTTACTTAGTTTAGTTCAATAACTTTCCTTTTCTTATATTTAAAATACTTGGCTGATGATCGCCTAGGTGAGAGATATGAGGTTTCACGTACTGTTTATTCGAAAATATCATGTATCCGATATTATTGGCAGGTGTAGTGGTCCAGTGTAAAGTAAGCTTCATGGTAAACACTGATGCAATTTATTTTAACTGAAATCGAGGAAAAACTCTAAGTCTGCAGCCTGAACAATATATTTTGAGTTAATGATGTCTTAATGGCTACATGTTTTGTCTAAAATCAGGCCAGAACGCGTACAGCAGAGGATAGTTTTCATTCTGTACAATAAACGACGGACACACACCGTACAGTTTATATTTCAGTTATTTTAACAATAAATTGTATTATTTATTGAAGCGTATCTTCACTGATTCTAATGACTACAGTCTTTCATTTTATTATGTGTAGTAGACTTAAAACAATTTATATTATCAATTTTTTGATCATTGCGTGATAGATATCCTTTTATCTAACAATTATCAAATAAATGTCGCATGATATTTTTGTATGGACAATATGTTTGATTAATTTCTACACATTCAATTTCAGTCTATCTTGTCTGAATTCACCAAGAAATGGCAAGAGTACTTTATAGAATTTAAGTGGTAAAGTTTGTGTAAACTACTCTAAAAATACATAGTAATTTGTCACTTTGTTTAAGCATATTTTTGAATTCGCTCTAATAAAGCTCAAGTACTCTGCATCTTGTAAAGCCTGAACTAGAAAATGAGACCAAAATAAATAGGCGGGCAGATAAACGGAGGTTGTAAATTCAACAACCCATCCTTTAACAGCGTTAAGGCACTTATTTCCTTACCCCATAACTTAGTGCATTTTTAGTCTGGCTTGTAAAAATTATATCCACAACTTTCTACTACCTACTTTTTTTTCTACCATTCCATGTTACTTAAAAACGTGAAGAACAATTCCGATTTGCTTTAACATTGCATTGTTCCCTTGAAAAAATTGTCCTTTTAAAAGAAGTTTGTCTAGTTTATGTATTTACTTTTTATTGCATCAGAATTGTTCGGTAGTTTAAAAGCCCTGAACAACTGTTTAAAACAGTAGAAAGCTGAAATTATTTATTTTGTTGTTGTGTTAATTCTTTATTTTGGTTTAATTATTTGATCATTTTTGTTTATCAGTTCAAATCTGTAATAAAAACTATGTAAATACATAGGTAGTTAATGTTTATCTTCCACTTTATACGATTAGAATGTAGCATAGTATTAGTTCTACTTAAGTTGTTTTATGAAACACTGTAAGATAAAATGAGCAACTTAAGCCTCGGCCCAAAAACTAACTATTTATCAGTTGTTTTTGAGTGACTACTCCATATTAAACGAATTTAGAGATTATCAGTAAATATATTTTACAAAAATACGAATTAAGTGTGGTTTTGGTTGCTCGCACATAGTTGCAGGAAAGTTAAAAAGCATTTCAAACAGCAAGACTATGAAATTATTACATGTGATTGAACTACTTTTTTTTCTAAAAGACTTTTTTACTGTCCTGCTTCTATCTAATGTTCTATTATAAAATGCGGTCATCGCACGCATGTAACCATACTGTCTTAAAATGAATCACCGATATACAAATTTGTTTATTAATGGTTTTTTATGTTATTTACTTATGAACTATATTCACTTTTTTACTTCCCTTGATATGAACTTGAAGGATTATTTATACAAATATAGAAGTGTTTTCTAATGAGTTTTCATTTACTCATTAGAGAACACTTCACACTTGTTTAGGCTGACCTCAGAAGGAGTACTTGTTTTGGCTCTCAAAAGTAGTTCTTGCAATTCTTTTAAAGTTCATCATGACAAATGGAATATTCAGCTAAAATATACTGATTTCTGAAGGCAACTTGTGGGTTAATGAAATGTTTTTTTTAATTGCAATTATCTACAAAACTACTAGTGACTTTTTAGGTCTTAAAAATACTTAACAACGAATCTTGTGCAGAAGTTAATAAGTCATTTGTTTACTAAAACTTTTCAATATCGAGTAACCCAAAACAATTGTTCAAAAGTTTTAAACATGGAAGTACAAGTGAACAGTTCTTAAAAGCTGTTCTAAGGAAAATGTATAAACTTTTAATATTATCTTAGTAGTTTGGATGTTGCGTGTTGTGTACATTTTCAGAAAATTTTCCATCCTGCCGCCGTATTTTTTTTTACACTCGCTGTCCTGTCAGCCTGTTTTATTTGGTCGATTCTTTATATTTTTGTATAATAGAACGTTATAATGTGTAAATAAGTATTAATTTTTAAATGTAATATTATCTTAGAATATAATCATTGTTCTGATTATTGTGAATAAATGATTTTGAAGTAAGTTACGGAGTTGAATTAATTAATACACGCAATAATCACTGAAGCAGTTTGGTACACCCTGTCAATTTTTACATTGTACTTCCTTAAGTGCAAAAATACCCGAATACAATCTTGTATACTAGTACTAAAATTGAGAATGTACATTTAGATTTGAAAAATTTGCAGTGTAAAACATTCTGTATCCAAATACGGTAACATGTCTGAAGACGCCAATAACAAGAAACATACATGTTGCAAGGTTTTAACATATTATTTTATCTTCCTGCTTCATATTTGTTTATTTATTGCTTACTAACTCTTGCTATAATTGAAACATCAAAAAATAGTACTGTAGATTTTTTTTTTTTAAATTACTATAGTACTTTTTTTGAGGAGTTTTAAAGTAGCAATGTACAAGCTACTTACCAAATTGTCCAGATACACTCTTTAGGAGTTTCAGTTAAAATTTTATTACCATTTCCTAAGTGTGTAATAATCCACCGGCTTTCAGTATTTTTCCTGTTTGCTTTTAATTTAATAACGATCGGTTTTTTTCAATTTTCGACTTTTAAGTAGGCGAAATCGAATCAACCCACTCTGGTGCCTGCAGAAAATTTCGCAGCCAACAAAATGACCAAACGCCTTAAAAATATGGAGCTCGATCTGAAATAACAGTATGTTTTAGATTTTTTTCGGTTTGTGGTGAATAAAGTAAAACACGAGTCATGTCACTTTCAAATAAGTTCATTTTTGTCGCGATAGTTTTCTCTTTGAAAGTCCCATACCTGTGTATAGTACTACAACAAAAATATAATTAATTGCAGCTATTTAAATGTAGTAATTTTTGATTTCAGCTATAAAATAAATGTTGTCGCAATTAATGGTTCAAGTGGCCAATGTGTGTGTCCTCATAAATTGCTCCAATGTATAAAACAGCAACGTAAAAAAGGATCAATAATTTACAAGCTTTAGTTGTGGGTTTTAATGCATCATAAATTTTGTCAATCAAGAAATGTTAAATTTGCAGAATCCAAAAGTGCTTTTTGTTAATTTGAAATGAAATTCTTGTCTTGTGTCAGTTAGGTGTTTAATTGAAGTTAAAAGTTTGTAGTTGTCCTGCCATGCACAGAAATTGTTTTTAACATATTAGTCTTTTTTTAATAGTAAAACTTCTTGTTATACTTGGCCACACACTTTGCCTTCATAATAATCATCTAGAAAGCCAGTAGGTGACTAAGAAGTAAGAAAAGTAGGCATACAGCATGCCTACGTGTCTACGTATTTTGGAAATAAAAATCGGTCGCCAACTCTGCGCGCCTATATATGGTTCCTATGATTAATCAGACTTTTGCTTTGAACTTGAATACTGGTTCAAGAGGTACCTGATTACAATAATACAGTTTGAGAGGACTTTATTTTTAACGTTCTATTGAATTGGTTCAGATGGAATTACCAAAACTGGTTTCCGTAAATTTTTTGTAATGTTGCATGACACCTTGAATTCTCACTTTCATTTTGCAAATCCACTAAATAAAATGCCCAATGGCAACCTAATTAATCAACATACAAATTAAACTGCTGCATATGGTCCTAGCAGAGTGACATTGGATTCAAAATGGAAATAAAACGATAACGACTTTAGAACTGTTTGTTTATTTATAAAATATTCTTAACTAGTGATTTGCATCACAATTTGTTACTTTTAGTACAACGCCTTTATTAAATGCCTTTTCCAATTTTAGTATAGCATAAATAGCAAGTAAACCCACTTGAAAAATAAACATAATTCCTGCTGTTTAAAACTCATTATGGAATAGAGAGTACCTTACAAACATTTACCAGTTACATTATTAACACATAAAAAAAACAAATTATAAAAAATAATTTATTAAAGAAAATCTTAAGTTACATCTACAAACAGAGTAAACAAATATACAGGTTTCCAAAACTACTTAAAAATGAACATATATTAATTATTACAATAGAAACAAATGTACATGTGTTCAAACTAACAACATTTTTTTGCTGATTTCCCTAGTCCAGTGCAAGAAAAGAGAAAAATTATAAATAAAGAATTCTTGAGGTTTTATTTAACATGTTTAACTTTCATTCACTGTACTAAAACGTACAATTTGCATTTCTACAATTATTACTTATTAAATAGTTTGGTTAATTTGGTAAAGTATCATACAAAATATCCTTAACTGATTGGGACAAGTTATCTGGGAATTTGATATCAAAATTAACTATAAGATCTCCCTTACGTGATGGTTCCTTTGGCAGTGGTAATCCATAACCCTGAATGCGTTTCACAGTGTTAGGCTTAATTATCTCAGTCGTGTAATGTAGAGGAAGGCTTTTACCAGACATGGTCGGAACTTCAACTACAGTCCCACACAGAGCCTGAAACAACAAAAAAATATTTAAGTAAGTCTTATTTGGGCAAAGTATGGTAAACTATAGTGCAGGAGTCAAAATAGCCAGGATACTTTATTTTTAATACTGGCGTCAGAGTAGGTCAAGTAAAGCCAGCTAAATTTAGAACAATATTAAAATTCTAATTTTATAATTTGAACTGTGTGCAAAATTTAGAATCCTACTTAAAGAAAAAAATTAAAACCTACCTGTTTGAGTGAAACTTTAGCTGTATATCTGATATCACTCCCTTCTCGTTTGAAGAGGGGATGTGGTTTGTCCCTAATGATAAACACAATATCAGCAGGGATTTTATTTCTCTCCTGGTCACCTTCTCGCTGGAATGTAATTTTTGTTCCTGCTTTCCAACCTGGCTTCACATTGATGGTCAACACTTTATCCTCCTTCTTTGTAGTACCATCTGGTTGTAACACCTTCCTACTAATCTTCATTTTCTTGGTACATCCTTTGGTTATGTCTTCAAGGCTAACATATAAGTCATATTCAATTGGTGGATCTTGAATTTTGTCTTTATTTCTGTTTGGACTTTGGAAGTTGAAAGAGTGACTTCTGAAGGCGCCTCCAGGGCCACCTCTAGGCCCACCACCACCAAGAGAAGCAAATGGATTGTCCACATCCATTTCATCTTCTGGCATCCCAAACATTCTGGAGTTATTGTCACCAAAATCAAAGAAGGCAGAAAATGGCGTTGAATTGCCAAAGAATTGGGCAAACGTTGCTCTAGCGTCGCCATGATAGGTGTATGTGAAGGGTTCTCCAGGTCCTCCCGAACCACCTCCTGAAGATCTTTCTCCTTTCAGCCCTTTTTCTCCATATTGGTCGTAAATCTGACGTTTTTTCTTGTCGGAAAGGACCTCGTATGCTTCGGCGACCTCTTTAAACTTCTCTTCAGCACCAGGTGCCTTATTTTTGTCCGGATGGTATTTCAATGCCAACTTTCTGTATGCTTTTTTGATGTCATCGTCACTGGCTTCTTTGGTAATACCCAAAATTTTGTAGTAATTTTTGCCCATTTTTAAAAACTAAACGTTTTTCTGCACAACACTATTTTATTTTAAACTCAACTCAACACACTTCTGTTCGCAATATTCGGAAACACGCACTAGAAACGTAACAACCTTCTTTCTCAAAAGCGTAAAATACACTCCCATGCCTGCGCGAGCATCTTGCTTTTATTTAAAGGCTAACACAACATGAACGAGAACGGTCATGAATGTTCGGGAATCTACTGGAGACACAGCGTCGTATCATTCGGATGGTTAGTTATGCTTCTTTTTCTACCGACCTCTGAAGTGTTTTTCTTTATAACAATCTCGGTGAATCAAATAACTAAATCTGTTTTTTTTCTCTGAGTAATATAGTGCTTAGATTTTCAACTGAAATTCATTAAAATCTATTATTATATTATGTTGGGAAAACCCTGACATGCCGCCCTTGATCGGAAATTTACTCTTTGTCAGATGATATTCTTTTATTTGAAACAGTCCAATCCTACTAATCCGGATCACCCCACCTGACTTGATTTATTTTTATTTTCCACACAAAAATACAGAACTTTTGGCCTACACGCGCTGCGTGATTTAAAATAAGATACGATATTTTTAGACGACACTTAAAAATTAAACCACAAACATTTTAATTGTTTTTTATTCCAGGTTAAAGATTATAAAAATACAATAATCAATACATCATAGATTAAACAACGTGGCAACCACGATAAAGTAACGCCAATTAACCCTCAAGTAACGCAGAGCAACTGTCAAAAACATCTGTTTTGCGATGTTGCCAGAATAGAGCAGATTTCAATATTTACATATCTGTAGTCTGTACATTATAAAAATGTGGTAAAATTGGCTAGAAAACAGCAGAGTTTTCTAGACTTGTTTTCATGTAGGGTGCCTGGATTTTATCTATGAAGCTCAAAGAATACTCAGTCAAAGAATACGGATGCCATCTGTTGGTGCCTGCTCAAAATAGTGATTACAGAACTCTGCAAGCCTTAGGGTTACTATCTTTTGTGGTTTATGTTTTCTGTAGTGTTAAGATATGATTATAAATTTTACAAAATAATGAGTGATACAGTAGATTGCAGGAAAGCACAATTGTTTTTATTTGCAATGCAGAAATCTTGACATGAAATTTGGTAATAAAACCATTTCTGCCGTAGCTAAGAATCCACTTTAAAATTCTAAGCAGTTAAAAATGCATTTCGAAAAAGAAAATAAAATTTGATCATAAAATTCAAGTTTTTCCAAAATGCATTTTAACTTGCTAGGATCCTAAAGCGGTTGTTTAGCTACTGCGAAACCGAGTTTCAGCTTTATTTAATATCCGGGAATTGTTTTATCACAGATTTTATTATCAATACAGGAATCTTGACACATGGTAAATGCACTGAAAAAATGGTTGCCCGCACTACTTGCCAATTAAACAGAATACTGCAATTTTGAGCGTTGTAGTAACATCAGCCTATATAATTACAATTTACAGGAAACTTTAATTTAGTTGTAATTACTTCGATGAGTTGCGAGTAGAGGGCACCACATGCGGTACTATGCGTGTGGCGCCCTCTGTCCGCAACTTGTTTGAGGTTAAGTGCAGTTAAATCGTTCTCTGTAATTTTCAATCAGATCACATGTTTGTCGGTTAGTGTTAATACCGGAGCACACGTGATGTATTTCAAGTTTTTTTTTATTTGAGACTTGAGAAAGCTCTAAAGCAACCGGTCTTTTAACTCCGACAAAATTTAAGGATCTTTTACTCTTTATTAATACACAAATACTTTAATATAACTCTGGAATGAACATAAAAACCAGTAATATAATTCAACCAAGAAAAGAAGTATGCAATATGAGCAATGTCAAAAGTCAAATTATAGGGATCATAGAGATGATAGATTCGCCTTCGCCCAACTCCAGTGAAAGTGAAAAGACAAACATAAAAATCCTAAATTGGTTTAATTACAAAAAACCTTCTCTAAATAACAACTTAATTTATTTTACCACTAAATGAAAGTTACTCTTAGGTCCAAGCACAAAAATAGTCAGAAATCTAACTCGTTTAACTTGTGTCAGGTAATGTATGAGAAGTACATTTATCCAGCAGGATGTCCAAGAACAAATTAAATCTTACATTACCGCCTGGTTCTATTGAACAAACACCCAACTTAACACCGACTTCAACGTCTTATGAAGAACCACCAAAACCCGCAGACCCGTAAGTACAGGCTTGAGTAAACCATTAAAAAAATAAGAGTCAATTCAATGTTTTCTTTTTAACATTCCAGACCACCTAATGTTCCTAAAACTGGAATAGATCACATAACAGCCCAGTTAGAAGAACTTGATATGGATGATAAGCAGAGAAAAAGTATAGAGATCTTCTTGTGCCAAAAAGAAAAAATATCAGGAGAATTATCAGATGATGATTTTGAGAAACTTGGTGAATTAGGATCAGGCAATGGAGGTGTTGTAAACAAAGTTAGACATAAATCCTCTGATTTAATTATGGCCAGAAAGCTTATTCACTTAGAAGTGAAACCTGCTATAAAAAAGCAAATTATTAGAGAACTTAAAATTCTTCATGACTGCAATTTTGCCCATATTGTTGGGTTTTACGGTGCTTTTTATAGTGATGGTGAAATCAGTATTTGTATTGAATATATGGATGCAGGATCATTAGATCTTATACTCAAAAAAGCTGGCCGCATTCCTGAAAATATTCTGGGCAAAATCACTTTTGCAGTATTGAAAGGACTAAGTTATTTAAGAGACAAACATGCTATTATGCACAGAGATGTGAAACCTAGCAACATATTGGTAAATAGCAGTGGAGAAATAAAAATTTGTGATTTTGGAGTTTCTGGACAATTGATTGACTCCATGGCTAATTCTTTTGTTGGCACCAGAAGCTACATGTCTGTAAGTTAATGTGTAGTGTTTAATATTAAGTAAATTGACTAAAAATGTTTACAGCCTGAAAGATTGCAAGGAACACGCTACTCAGTTCAAAGTGACATTTATTCACTGGGTTTGTCTTTAGTGGAAATGGCTATTGGAATGTATCCAATACCACCACCAGATGCCAAAACCTTAGCAGCCATATTTGGTCAAAGCAAAGAAAGAGACTCACCTGACAGCCCTAAAGCTCCAAGACCAATGGCAATTTTTGAGTTATTAGATTACATAGTAAATGAACCACCACCCAAATTACCATCTGGAATATTTTCTGCAGAATTTGAAGATTTTGTAGACAGATGTCTAAGAAAAAACCCAGATGAAAGAGCTGATTTAAAAACCTTGATGGTAAGTTTGGTTTGTCACCAAAAAATCACAAACTTAATGATAAATTTATTTTAGAATCATCCATGGATTAAAAAGTGGGAGTCAGAAGATGTCAATGTAGCTGAATGGGTATGTCAAACAATGGAAATTCAGCCACCAAACAAATCTTAAGATAACAAATTATTTAAATATACATAAAAATGTTAAAATTGTGATTAATTTAACTGTGCTATCATGCTTAAAAAATAGTAAATCAATATAAGAATGAGTTCTAGATTTAATAATTGTCATGCATATGCAAATAGTAGCAACAAAAAATATTTGACAGGTTTAAAATATTATTTTAAAAACATCCATAAAGTCCACAAACCAAAGTTGGAATACTTCATTCTAGTAGACATGCTTTCAATAGAATTTGTACTGATCTTCAACTTTGTATATGTAAATGTGGCAATAGATTATACCTCAGTGTCATGTATTGATGTAATATTATTACTTTATTAGTATTGTGATGTATTATAGTTATACAGGTATGAAAATTTCAAACTAAGAATCTACTAAACTAAGAACTACTACAGATCAATGTTTTAACAAAGATGAAGCATATGGGTCAGTACAGCAACCGATGTGACGTCATTTAACACTTGATCGTGTGACCACTTTATCATAAAATCTTGTAACTGTTAAAAGGTCAAAGTTTATCTCCATTTTTGTCAAGAGCATTAAATTGCAACAGTTCTCTTTTATGATGGAATTCTGATTTAAAACCTTGATAAGTGAAAATGCAGAAAAATCAAAATAACCTTGCATGTGTCCAATTTAATCATATTTGTAAGGTATTTATGAATGGAAAACTGTATACAAGTGTGGAAATTTCAAAATTGTTAATAGAAAATCAAGGATAAAAAAGAGAGCTATTGCAAACTGGTGGTCTTCATAAAGATGGAGAATTGTTCTCTCTGTTGAAATTTCCATATCTGTTTAGTATATTAGAACGGTTTACAAAAGCATCAATTAAGCAAAAAAGTTGAAAATGAGTTAAATTGTTTCCTTTGAAGTGTTTTATTTGTGATAATGTTTATTCCGATGCCTAGAGAAATATGTATTTAAGTAGGAACATTTTTCATATGTAACTTATTAATAAAGTCCGGATTAAAAAACAGTAAAATCGTGAAAAAAAGCGCTTAATAAGCAAAATTATTTTCCTGAAAAAAGCATAAAAATCTGTAAAATGCAAATATTTTTACTTTTTTTGAGTTCTAGAATTTTTTTAAAACTTTTAAACTGCTTTAGAAACATACCAAAGATTTTAGACATAGAGACATTTGGAAGGTTTTTGGGGACAGTTGAAAGAGCATATTGAAGGTTCTGGAATGCTTTAGACTGTTCTAAAAGCTTTTGGAAGCTTCTAGATTGTTTTGAAAGGCTTCCGACTGTTTTAGAAGCATTTTGGTGTTTCTGCAGTGTTTTCAAATCTTTTTAGACTACTTTAGGAACATTGAAGGTTCTAGACAGCTTTTAAGGCATTTCAAACCTTGTAGACGGTTCTAGAAACGTTTTTAAACTGTTTTAAAAGCATACGGAAGCTTTTGTACTGCCTTGAATTTTTTTAAAAGCTTCTAGACTAGTTGAAGATCATTTGGAAGCCCTTTAAAGCGTTCTAAAAGCTTTTGGAAACTTCTAGACTGTTTTGAAAGACTTTCGACTGCTTGAAAATCATTTTGGAGATTCTGTAGTGCTTTTTTTTTGTAATTCTAACCGTTTTCGAGTTATTTTCCAAAAACTACTTTGATGCACTTTTTACTGAAAATTAGTTCAATACTTTAACACCCTGTAGCTTGGTTATTTTTGGGACTTCAGGGTGGTTCAACCACTCAAACAAATCACTCTTGAACTGCTCTTTTCAGTGGTGTAGAGCAAAAAATTGTGTACAGGGTGAGCAAAAATAATGATTCACAACAATTTTGTGCACACCCTGTATACAGGCAACTGTATTGAAATTCAAACCTTACGTAGTTTGGTTTAGTGGTGCATTAGGAACAATTTTGCACTCGCACTTTGTTTTTATGTAAATCTAACCGTTTTCGAAATATTTACTAAAAACCACTTTAATTCAGGCGGCGGTCAGTATAGTAGGCCAGGAAAAACCTTCATTTTAACAAAATTTTGATGCATTTTTCCAAAAAATCGCGAATAACTTGCCCCGTTTGGCCGCTAGAGGGCGTCAGGCTTGATTACTTTTCTTCGGACATTTTTCTAAATATCTCGAAAACGGTTTGACTTAGCAGTGTGAAATTTTTACCACGTATGCTCCTCAAACCCCCTATATAACAATATCTTTAATTAAATATAACATTTTATCATACAACGCACCGGTCGACCTTTAACTAGATTTTTGACATTTTTAAAGGGGGTTACCCTATAAATTTTTTAGAAAATTTTTGAATTTTTAGAAACTTTCTTTAACTGTCTTAGTTAGTTTAGGTTAATGGTAAAAATGTGACGTAAAGTGTCATTTATCAAAATATAATTTTTAAGGGTGCCATGTCTTGAAAACTGTTAAAAATAAAAAATGTCCTAATTTCAAAGTCAGTGACTAAATGGCGGCAGTTACAGCAAAACGGGCACCAGATTCGTGTTCTCCATGCCATAATTAGTTGAAATACTACTGACTACTTTAGGAGCATTTAGAAAGTGTTTACAGTTTAAAGAGCACTGAAGGTTCTATACTGTTCTTAAGGCATTTAAAACCTTGTAGACCAGTCTAGAAACTTTAGGAAGCTGTTAAACTGCTCTAGAAGCATACAGAAGCTTTTAGACTGCATTAGAAATCTTATGGGAGCTTCTATAGATAAGATTTGGAAGCTTTTCGACTGTTCTAAAAGCTTTTGGAAGCTTCTAGACTATTTTGTAAGCTTTAGAAGCTTCTATAGTGTTTTGGAATGTTTTCACACTTTTTAGTCTACTTCGGAGCATTTGGAAATTATTTGGTCAGTTTAAATTTCAACTTAAGACCATACAAAAAATACCAGCAAATAAGCACAAAAAACTAAATTAAGCACAAAAAGAAGCAAAAAAAAATCTGTCAAATGACGTGTTTTTGCGTAGATCATTCACATTAGATGTCCAAGGGTGGTTGCTTTTATTATTTACAAAAAGCAAAACTTCTAGAAATCCGGACTCTACTTATTAATAATTATAATAAATAGATTGTCCATACATCAGAGCTTGGTTTTATTTTGCTGCCATAACTCATTTTGGGTTAATAAAGAAAACACAAGTTAAAAAAAAAACGAATTTAATAACTTAACCTAAATAGAATTAATCAGTTAACACCTATAAACTTTCCAGAAAAAAATTATTATAACCTAGATCACAAAACCACCACAGCAAAAATGATCCAAACGCGTTAATGATTAAAAATAAATACACATGAGATAATAAATATTCGTTAATGACGTGTAATGACAAATAAAACTACTTTTACCTTATTTATGAATTGATTAATTATTGCCGAACAGATTAGGTATATCACAAAATCATATAGTTAACAATTTTTGCATTGTACTAATAACCTAAACAATATTTGTATATAAAAAAAACAACTTCTGATAGTTGTGTTGTTCATGTGTGCACAAATATTTTTAGATTTATCCACAGATAGAAATACTCTAATAACATTAAAACTAATTCCCAGTTTAAGGGTAAAAGAATATTAGGAACAACATAACATAAAAAACACTCAACATTCTTAGTGTTTTTTTGTTATACACTTGGTTTAATCAGCTGATTAAACCAAATAACTTCACATTAAAACGCACGATGTAATAACAAACAAAAAGATTTTAAACTGTCAATTATTGCACTGATCCTTAATACTAGCAATATTGCAACAATCAAAAAAGTCAGTTACCCATTGACAAGTTAGTTTCAAACATCATAAATGAATACTGCCCAACTAGGTTAAGCAAACCAGAAAGTAACATTAATAAAAATATATGTTATTCAGTCAAATGTACCATTTGTAGTACTGAGAAGTGAATGAGATCAAACCAAAATTATTTACAGGGTGGCAAAACTGTCTTACTTATAACGCACTTAGAGATGTATTTAAATACTGCTTATAACATCATTGCACCATTCTGTTAACATTTTTCTGCACAAAAAATACTGTAAGTTGTTTAAAAACTGCTAAGGTAGTACTGAAAGATTAGCAAATTAGAGAAAAATTACATTAAATAATTATTTAATGTAATTTTTAATATATACTTACAATGACCTGTAATTGAAGAAATATTAAACCAAAAGAAATCTAAAACTCAAATTGCTTTTGAAAAAGGGAAACTCAACTTTCTTTGTATAATCTTAATAACATTTTTTTTTAAGAACACCAAATGTGTGATAATGTAGTAATATGTAGTCAGTTTGCAATTTTTTGAAAAACTGACTACATATAAGACAAAGACATTTTGAAATCAACTATTTTTTACACTTTACAATGCAATAATAACTTACCACCCTGTGTGTACAAAAACTGAAATCCTTTTTCAAGCAGTTAATTATTTTAAAACTGACAAAGTATAAGGATTTGCCTTTACTAACATTTTTGGATTTCATCACATTGGACCATGTCAACATTTCAGGAAAAATTCAGTTTTATTCTTGGTATGGGCCTTCCCAGTTCAGGGGTCACAACAGGGGTTGAATTTGCAAATGAAAGGTTGTCAGGGGTGCAGTTCCTAGTGCTGGTAATGAAGGAATTACAGTCCATTCCTGAATCTTGCATGCTGTCTTTTTTGCAAGTGTCCAAAGAGAATGAAAAACCCGTCGCACCTGAGAAATCCCCTTCAGACTGAGAAAACAAAGATTTTTTACATTTTGAAATGCAGTGTTTTGCATCATCCTCCAACCTAAAATTAACGTTGTTTTAAAATTTACAGATCATATGGTTTAGTATAGCATATACACACATTATAGGACTACCTGTGAATGAGCTGCTACCATTCAAAGGAGGTGTAGATACAACCATGTTGTTATTTTTATTAAGCTGGATTGGTGACAAAGGCAAATTATTTTTCTGATTGTCTGTCTTCATTAACTGAGCCTTAAAATATAACTGGTTTAAAACCAATTTTTTACATTATAAAATAAAAATACATACAGCATAATCTACTCTAGGAAAATTTTTATCTTCTTTAGTTATTGCTCTTAGTTTGGGATGGTGAAGTAGTTTTTTGGCACTTGGGCGGATTTTATAATCCTTAGCAATCATTTCTCTAATTATTTTTTCCATACATTTGGATAATACTGTTAACAATATATTTTACATTATTATAAAAACAAACAAACCAACAAAACTTACTATTATTACACCTATTTAACACCTCAGGGATGTGATCACTTCGCAAAGCATGCCATAGCACACCATGCTGTGGCAACTCAATATCTGTTGCCAATTCTAAAAGTGTTATACCAAGTCCAAAAATGTCACAAGCAGGAGTATAAATTGCGTCAAGCACTTCTACAGCTAAATATTTTGAATCACCTTCAGACAATGTGGATTTTTTAATTTTGTTATTCTACATATAAAAACACATTAATTAGGTTAATAATAAAAATCTTTTAAATATTAATATTACCGAATTCAAGTCCACTAACAAGCCAAAATCTCCTAGCTTAAACACTCCTTTTTTCATCATTATGTTACCAGGTTTGACATCCAGATGTAGAAAATTTTTACTGTGCAAATAGTCAAATGCTTTACAAATGTCATGAAGTACAATCCAAAGTAGTGCTTCAGGTATTTCATTGTTGACTTTAGCATAATCAGCAAGAGACATATCACAATACTCAAGCAGTATGAATGTATCAATATTTTCCTCCCAAGCCATAAAATATTGAACACAGTTTTGATTGTACCCAACCATTTCATTATTTTTCACTTCTGCTGAGCGATCTTTGGTACTGATATGTGTTTTGATACACTTAACTGCATACAGCTTTTTGTCTTCCTTGCTTCTGACTTTGTATACCTTGCCAAAACTTCCCTCTCCAATGCAACCAAGCTTTACATACATTTGCTCAAAATAAGATGTTCTCATTTCAGGATTGTATAATGGACTTAATGTCACTGAAATCAAAAAATTTCACATAGATATGACTGGAAAACCATCTTATTATTTAGAATCCAAAAATTTTGATTCAATAAAATAGCAAATTTGCCTGGTTGCATTTGTTTTCTTAAGTGTATAACATAAAAATTCACTACTATAAAAACTACTATTAACAACAATTCAAATTGTGCCTTAAAACAAAAACATACTGATCAAAATCACATTTAAACCTTAAGTGAATCAACAGGTTGAGACTTGCTTACCATTGTTGTTAAAGCATAGGGGGGCCAGCTCCTTTTTGTGTTTGCTTCGTAAGCTTTTTCGAAGTTTCATCGGAACAGGACATAAAGGGCGTCTCCCCTTATCTGCTAACTCCTAGTAATAAAAACACGTTCAAATTTTAAATGCCCGGAGAAGAGGGGGTTAGGGTTGAACGCAACAGCCAGAAACGTTACCTTTTTTGTTGAAAGCCGCTGCATGGTTTGTAATTCTCCTTCAGTATCTAACGTCGGTCGTTTCCGACTCATAATTGCACTTGAAATGTATTGTTTAAACTTAGAATAATGATTAAAAACTAAAATACAATTAAAAGGCACAATATTTTTTTCTCAGGAACAGCCATGTTCAATTTTAATTGACGTTATTGACGGTTATATTCGATTTAAGACATTTGACAGATACAGTTAAACTTTTAAATTTTTTGTCTCTCTTTTTGCCGCTATCAAAAGCAGATAGAGAAGTATCACTTTTAATAACGACCTTAAAATAGAAAGAAACCAATATGGAGGAAAGCGAGTATGTTGTTCCTTCCGAACAAGCTTCTCTGTCTCCTCTTTACAAAAAAATTTAATAATAATTTTTGTCACATTGCCGGACATATAATTTACATTTAAAAAAAAAACAGTTTTTACTTTTTAGAAATATTTATTTAATTATATCTGATACAATGCTCGCTTCCTAAGTATTCCAATATAGCCAATGTAAGCATAGACTAAAATCAAAATTAGTAGATAAACCAGGTTAGTTAAAACCTTATCATAACTGGGTACAAAATCGTAGCTTTCTAGAACTTGAGTTCCATTCTGAAAGCATGGCAAATCATCTACTTTACTGCACAGCTCTACAATATAAAATAATATTAGTTTGTCTTATATTATACAAAGCAAACGTTTATTGGACCTATTCCAGAAATCCTCATCCAGTAAACAATGCAAAGAGACTCAAAAGAAACGTAAAACGGTGAGAAATACTTGACCGTAGCAAACAATTGCGGTAGAGAACCAACTTTAATCCATAAACCTGAAAGCAGCAAGCACACAAGTTCTAGAGGTACTATAAATAAATGGATACTTTGTATCGTTGGGAAAAGTGCCGATAGGCTCAATCCTGGAATAAACACAATAAATCTAGCAGTTAATATATTTTTGTTATAAATACCAAAGGCGCATCCACCTAAAGAGGCACCAATCAAAATCAAGTACATATCCAAGAAAAGCTGAAACTCATTGAGAAATTGGAGGCATATAAAGTAAACTGACAAAAAGCCTAAAGAATGCAATATTATAAAAGGAACCTGAAATAATAAAGTTTATAGTATATCAAGAGCTAAAAATATCATTATAATACAAACCAAAGATACAATTTTTGATAAGAAGTATGGAAAAGCAGCATACAAGTTCTTTTCTTGCATGAATATATCAATTTCCTGTGGAAACGTATAAATCACCTGATACATTTCAGTAAATATTAGTTCTGAAACGATTAAAAGCAATGCCCCTTGGATGCTTTGAACACTATTTAAATTTGTTAGGTTTGTACTGGTATAAGACAGACCTATTACAAATGCTGTTATCTACAAAAAAAGCATAACAATTTTCCAGAAAGAAAATACAGAAACACTAACAATAATCAATAGAAAAGAAATTAAATACTGTCTTATACGTCTTTTTATTACTAGGAACATCCTCCAAGTCAACCAGCCTAATGAATAGATAAATGACTTTTCGTCGTCCCTTAAAGTATAACGTTAAAACACACTAAAAGGAAAAAAGTACCTACAGAATACCTTTTTTTCAATATCAAACCATCATAATCAACTTCAGTAAAATTGAAATTAACAGCATACTCCCCATTAAATATATCAATCATGTGTTTTATTCTTTGTTCGTCTGCAGGACATTTTATAACTAAATTTTTTATATAAAAATCTGCTGGATTGTAGGCTGAAGGACAGAACATAAACTGACTGCAAGAATTATAAGAAATATTATTAATTTTCTATCTAAAATCTATATGTACAAGTACCTTTCAAAAAACCTTTTTGCGTTGTCTTTTGATCCTTGAAACACAACTTTTCCATTTGCAGCCAGCAATATAATGTTATCAAACATCTCAAATAGTTGTGATGATGGTTGGTGAACTGTTAAAAACACTATTTTACCTGATACTGCTATAGATTCTAATACTTTCACTAATGAAATAGCACTAAAGCTATCTAAGCTAGTGGTAGGTTCGTCGCAAAATAAAATCAAAGGGTCCGACAATAGCTGAAATGTTCTTGCAATTTACTTGACATTCTAACATCTTGGTTAGACCTACATTGGTTGCTAGAGAAATTTTCCGTTTTTCTCCTGAAGATAAATATTCAATTTTGCAATATTTCAATGACTCAATATTTAGATCCTTTAAAAGCTTGTGGATCAGCAATAATCTGGTGCTGTGCGGTTTATTGTAAACTGACATAGCAGCCTTAAATTTACAAATTGAAATAATTTTAAATGTTAATAAGAAAAAGTTACCATAAAATTCATATGTTCATACACAGTCAATGATTCAACAAAAACATCTTTCTGTTGCATAAATGATGAGTTGCTTCTTAAAATTTTTCCACTTATAATCCTTCCATTAATTTTAAGAAGTCCTTTGCCTATATATGCAGAATAACTCAAGAAATAAATTCCACTTATTCAAAATGTTTAAGTACTTTACCATTTCTCTGACCAGAAAGAAGTGTCAGTAAGGAAGTTTTTCCTGAACCACTGAAATAATTTCTGTTATTGACATAAATTAGCCAAAAGTTTAATAATTACCTTACACCCATAACAGCAATTACAGAGCCTGAAAAGGCTGAACCTGAAACTGTACCCATAAAATAACATATTAGCAGTCCAGAAAAAATAGATATTGAGTTTATTTACCTCCATCGATGATAACTTTTTTCTTTTTGCTTTGATTCCAAATGGATGAATTTTTCTCTTGTACAGAGTATTTCAAGTTATCCCAAGAAAAAATAAACCTGGCCTGTAAAAATATATTTAACCCAATATTTTGACATCTCTCTTATTAAAAACTTACCATTTTTAACGTTAACTTTTAATTAAAGATTAATATACATACACTTCTTGTCATGTATTTAAAAATGGAACAACATATTTAAATATAATCTGCTCGGAATCGTGGCTCTGTGCAGTTTACAGTATAAAAATACAATACAATTCCTAAGTAAATATAGATAAAAACATGAACAATACAAGAGTATTACAGACATATTCAGATGTTGTAATATCCTTGAGGATAAATGCATTATTTTTTAGTTACTACCTTTTCCAATAATTAAATGTAACGCTTTTGAAAGGGTTTAGAGTACAAAAACTATCAAAAATAAAAACAATAGAAATATTTATTTAACACTTACGTATTTACAATGCGAAATGATATGCAGATACATAAACTGAAACAAGGAACGTACAAACACTGAATAAAAAACGCAACATATGAAGACTATGACAAAATTGTTTTTTAACAAATACAATTAGCCTAGAGTAGAATAAACGACATAAATATTTGACTTGTAAATTCAATACCTAGTCTAAAATGTGTGAAATAAATGTACAATTTTTTGGCTCAGAGATACTGACAAAACAATATCAAGAAAGTGGTTAAATGGCACCAAAACTTGACCTTTCTTATTGATATTGCACTAAGATATTTTTTTTGCTTTGAGCATCATAAAAATTAAATTAAAGTAAACCTGCTTATCCAAACTGTCTGATTGTATAATAGTTAATATGAAGAAATTAAGTGGATTGAAATAATCATTAGCATTAATACTTCTGTATGACTGGTTTTAAGATTATCACAGAAGAAGTGTCAGAAGAACCACCTGAACCAAATTTTCTATGTGCTTGAGTGGAAATTCGCCTAGCTTGAATAGAAAATAGATTTCCTCACATCCCATTTATGACTAATTGAACTTTCTTATGATCAGCACTGAAACATGCCTGTATTGTTTTTGACTAGGTCCAAAAAGAAAATCTGGATACGAGACATAGTATAAAAAAACCAAACTATACACAGTAAGATGAAAGAGACAAGTGAGATCTTCTAATCTAGCAATAATAAAATTTCAAACAATTACTAAGATTGATAGTGAAAATATTAAAAAAATAGTGCAAAAACTGGCACCAAATGGAGTAGCACAAGATAATAGACAAAATGTATGTTCTGTTGGAACTAATTCAATAGCAAACTCAGCCAAACAGTATTTTTTATTATCAACTTTTGAACTTTAGGATTATTTCTCAGTACCATTTTTGTGAGCAGTCCTATACATGCTGTATTCAAATGAATGTGTTTGATAATTGCACTATTATTTTTTAACAACTTTTTTAAAAATTGCTATTTCACTTGCAAAGATATTTTAAACAGAATAAAAAAAACCTACAAATAACTAAGTCTATGACAAAGATTTGGTTCCATAACAAATGTAATCAATCTAAACTGAACCAAACCATCGAAATATTAGAACAATACTTTGATATAAATAAGCTCAGAGAAATAAGTACTAATTAACTACATCTTTAAGTGAGGTTATCAATAATTTGATAACCAAATAAATAACACCATACCACAAGGCTGAAAAGTTTATTTTCACCTTAAACCTCTAAATAAGAATTAACTCAACCTGACAGCCAAAAAGAACGTTCAAAAACGAAAATGTGTCAAATCCAAATGTGAGGTATTGACAAAACTACCAAATTCAAGGAATAACCAACAGTCAAAATGGCACAGGAACTTTCAAAAGATGCAACATAACCATTCATTGGTATTGCATAAAGTTACATTAAGGGTTTTTAATCTCCTACATCGCTATCACGATCGCCAATCACGTATAAGAGTTCAAAAGCAATACCCAGAAGCATTGTCCCAATCAAGTCACCCAATGCAGTCAAATAGGGTATGGCAGAATTGTCAGGGTCAACATCAGCTTTCCACATGCTTAAAGTTAACACTTGAGCTATATACAGCAAAAAGAATACTTGAAGTAAGGCTGCACTTAAATAGACTATCATGAAAGTTAATGTAAATGAAGTATGACCTGCCTGTAAGTAACTGATTGTATAGGAAAAAATTAAGTGACCTGGAATAACCATTAATAGTAGCATTTTAGCAGTCCCTGTATGACTGGTTTTATTCTTATCACAGAAGGCATCACAAGGACTAATGCAAATTTGCATATTGTCAGGAAGTTGGCCTAGATCACATTGACTATGCAATTCAGTAGAAATTCTACTAGCTTGAACAGCAACTAGATTTCCTCCCACTCCATTAATGACTAATTGAAATACTGCAACTCCTTTATACTGGGAGACAGTGAAGTCCAGAATCAAGCCACCAGCACTACTAATAATCATAGCTGATATTACAGGACTCCACCCACTAAATAAAACTTCACGAGTGTATTGGTTCTGACTAGCTAAGTAGGCCCACAAAGGAACTAAACCTATCCCTGTGACTATAAGTAATGGAGGCAACCAAGGGTGACTATCCATAGTGCGAAAGAACAGAGAAGCAAAATAAGATAAAACAGCCAAAGTAGTGAGATCTCCTAAACTAGCAGCAATAGGAGTTGCAACATTATCTGGGTTGATATTGAACTTTCTAGAGAATATTACAACACCAATCATCACTACTCCTAGTACAAAACTGGCTCCAAATGCAGTAACTATACTGCTGGCACACAAAAGTAAAGCATGCTGAATATTTAATTCACCTCTAGGTATCCAACCAAAAATAACTGCAGCTAATGAAGCCAAAAATCCAACCACAATGGCTTGACATAAGATTAATGCTAAGTTACCTGTAATAAGACTTAACTTTTGTTTATGACTATCTAAATGTCCTAAATTGGCATGTGTGGACAGTCTGGACGCTAAGGTCATTTCCAAGTTGCCTTTGAGGCCAAGGAGTGCAGGTACCAGGATGTAGACTTCAGTGATTTTTTGATAAACAGGCCAATGTTGTACTTTGTCTAAGAGTAAACTAGCAGCTACCATTCCAAACCCAGCCAGAAGGAATGGGATAAACATCTGAATTGCTGTTGACCACAGAGGCTCACGTTTTACGATTAGTACATTTTGTACACCAGAATGGGCTCCATTTAACAGGGTACTAGTGTCATTAATCCCCCTGATCAAATCCTCCTCCTGCAATAGAAAAAATTGATTAAGTGCTAAAAATGTTTACACTAGCTTTTATACAAAGCTTACATGCTCAACTTCGTCTTCCACCATACTTCTAACTTCAAAATCTCTGTTTTGAGGTACGTTTCGCCTTCTCAGCCAGGATATCATGGTTGTAATTTTGAATTGCTTGTTCTAAAATCAACATTTTGAAATGTTAAAAATATTGTTACTCAAATAGCGGCGCTTGGGAACTGACATGGTCTAGAGATCTTAACACGTAGGCGAAAATTTTTATCAACAACACCAGTACTTAAATCAGTTTTAATTACAACTTTAGATTAGTTGATAACTAGTAATTGAAAATAAATAACAATTTCAACCTCCAACTCTCAAATTAAGGTTACGTTCAGAACTTCAAAGCAAACTGATTATTGTGCTTAGGTCCGCTTACCATTACCACAATTGGCACAATTTGTATTTTGCTGCCACTGCTTATTGTGCTAAACGTATCTTTATAACCTAACTTTTGTTAATTTTAAATAGGATGTGCCTACTATACCACAACCGGTTTTTTATATGTCTGTTTGATTTATTTTTTGTTAATGGTGTTATTTGAATGGTGTTACTTTATTATATAAATTTATGCTTTATGTTATAAGAAAATTTAATTCATATTATTTGTAACACAGTTGAATGGAAATAGTGTCAAATGTAAAAACGAGGTGCGGGTCCGGAGGCACTCCCTGAAACAAATTGTAAACAAATTTCACCTGTCATCACCTCTTACTATAAAGAAAATTGTAATTTTTGAGCAAATTTATGTAATTGTTGTAATTCCGGCAATATTTCCGCCAAATGTTCAAAATGAGAAATTCGGACAATACTGTTATATATGCCTAACCATCCAGTTTAAAGGTATGATGTGCTTTTTAAAACTTTAAGAGGGTAGGGTATTTTTAGTTTCCAAACCAGTTCTATCTTAAATATAAGGTAATGATATAGTAAATCTTCTTTTTCCTTGCAGATTTTCCTTTGATAAAAAATAGGAGTGAAAAAAAAATGAATCCATTTGATGCTCCCAGTGATTTCCAAGACTTTACTTTGCATGACAATTATTTAGAACCACCTGATTTGACTAGGAGACTGCCAATTCGTGATGACTATTTGGTAAACAAGGAAACTTTGCCCCAGTATTCAATCCCGCGGCCCTATCAAAGTCATGAAGGTAATTCTAACATTAGCAATGCTTCAGTGGTGGATTAAGTTTTTTTTTTCAGATATAACAGTTAAGCGTTATATAGGGTCAGGTGTAGCTTTTGTAAGCCTTATTACAGAAAACTTACTCAGCCATCCATTTCTGGTACTTAGAAGGCAGTGCCAGGTATTTATGAATGTTTTAAATAAGGGAGTATCATATTGAGCAAAATTTTGGATCAACATATATGATTAATAATACAGCACAGCTGTTTGGACACTAAACATCACCTAAAAATATTTTGAAGGTCAATCATGCATCTAGAAGGTACCATTTGTTGCCCTTTACCTTGCTGCCTACTGTGTGTCACCTCCAGCAGCACCAAGGACTTACAACTTTATGGAAAGGCTTGGGTTCTGTTCTACTAGTTAGAGGAATGTCTTTAGGAATTGAGGATTTAATTTCAAAATTAACACCATGGCCTACGTAATTTGTTAACTGAATTATTGTGGCTATTAATATTAATTTTACTTGTTTTTTTAGGGAGATCACTGTTCATAGTACCTTAAAGCAATTTTTCCAGCACACAATGTTAAAATGGTGAGACATGTTATTACTTTTCTAACTTATTTAAATTATTTTTTGTGATAACTCTTTTTCAGTGTGACCTTAGCAGTAGTAACACCCTTCTATTCAGCATCATTTGTGGAGACAGTTCAGAGTGAAATTGCCAGTGAAAGACCAGGACTTTTAGATGTTTTTCGTGAGGGTTTTATAAGACTACTAAACTGGGGAGCACCTGCTAAAGGCCGGATGTTGCCTATTTGGGCTCTTATTGTTCCCACCCTTACTTTGGGTTTGGCTAAATATATGTTTTCTATGATGATTAAAGGTATTGCTGTAAGGGTTTTGAATATGAGACAAATAAGAAAGTGGGAGGAGACTGGAACCATCCCTAAAGACAGTAATGCTGCTATGGAAGATATTAACTTAACTGCTTCTTTGATTGCCACTGTCTCTAGTGATATTGCCTTTTATCCTTGTGAGACTATTGTGCACCGTTTGCACTTGCAGGTAATTTTGTTCTAGTGGTAAAACTTCTTTTTACTTATATGTTTTTATATTGTAGGGAACCAGGACAATAATAGACAATTTAAGTGATGGAAGGTCAGTGCTGCCTATTCTAACTAATTATAGTGGAGCAATAGACTGTTATGAAAAGTGTATAGCTACAGAAGGCACATCTGGTTTATATAAGGGCTTTGGAGCGTTAATTCTTCAATATATCGCGCATATTGCCCTTATAAAACTGTCTCGATTTGTGCTTTCTGAAATTGGAGATTTACTCAAAAAGCCGGCTCCAAAACCGATAATTCCGGCGAGTAATTCACCACCAGCTATTTCAAACGTTACGGATCCACCAAGGTCCTATTTACTTCCATAAAAAGTCTAGTCTCCATTGGTTTCAATTTGTGTGAATATAGTTATAGTTTATTTGAAATTGTTATGTTAATTCTGACAGTTTCGTGTGATTTCTCGCTTTATAATTAAATAGAAAATTGATGCTGTATTGTTTCTAAAATAAAGTTTTCTGTTAATTTATATCTGTCTTATTATTTTAACCTAGGACTACCAAAATATCGGAAATTTACATTCATGGAAAGTTACAAAATATTTTTTGTCCTGCAAGTTGAGACATAGTGCCGCTATGCTTATATTCAATCTAAAGACAAATACAGCTGTAATTCTGCATATGTCCCTGAGTGTTTCTTTTATGAGGTTTGGAAATTTCAGTTAAAATAGCCGCCATACTCTCCCAAACCAGGAAAGGACATTTAAAATTTAATTGTATCATACTAAATGTAAACTTTTACTCAGTGCTACTCACCAGTCTCTTTTGAAGGGTCTATTAATTTTTTTTTAAGAAACCAATTTCCTTTTTTTTTTTAATCCAGAAACAATAATTGTTTACACTTCCACTTCCACAATTTGTCCAGACATGGCCTCCCAATTTTGCTACGTTTGCAGCGCCCCCTTAACAGTTGCTTTTCAAACTGTAGCAACTGTGAATTTCTGGTTGCCTACTTATCTACCAATAAGGGAACATTTTGCTAAAAGTGAGAACAGCAAAAACCAAATGATATGTATTGTTTTTATTAAAATTTATTTATACGAATGTTAATACAACCTACAATTACAGATTAGAATCTAGACAAATTGCAATCAAAATCAGACTTTTGTAAGAATGATATAACAATTTTATTACAATTCATACGAAATTACGTTACAAAAATTGAGCTATTTTGTTTATAAATGTATTTATATACACGTTCTACACGAAATTTGGTCATGGATGCAAAATAGATGAATTTTCAAAATATGTCTCAGGAATTTTATTTGCTGTTATTTTATAGCTGAAGGCACTGACAATCCATAGGCTTTTTTTGACTGGCAGCCAGGACTGGAGCCTTGAACTAATTATTCATAAACGATTGAGTAGCGCTATGATAATTTGAAGTGAAGCTCCAGTCCCAGTTTTCTAAAAAATTTTGTCTATCGGGCAATATTATCACAAAATGGCAGTGTATAAAACACTAAAAAAATAATCCCTTTATATCGGCCTACAAGAAGTATTACTATAAATGCAAACGTGAAGGTCGAGCAATAAAAAGGTATATAATAGATACACTAAGTCCACTATTTAGACGAAGTATATGTATAGTTAAAGTAAAGTAATTGGCTAAATTCAAGACTGGACAATCATAATAAAGGCTACAATAAAAATAATAAATATTATCAAAGCTAAAGGAACACAATAAAATACCACTATTAGAATCAATAAAGTAAAATCTGAATAATTAACAGAAACGCTATGAAGTTGTATAAACACGATTGGTAAAAATAAATTATTAATATACAATTAAACTAATATTCTGAGATCTATGATTCTTGGGTTAAGATGATTTCCTTGCCCATCGAAGCACAAAGCCTGTTTCAATTGGTGTGTTTTCAAGAAAATATTCATTTATGTCTATGTACACGCCTTTACAAATTAAAATTACATAATTTCTTAGACGAATATCACCTTTGTTATTTTTTTACACTTAGATTACGAAATCAAGCAAAACGTACCTTAAAATAGTTGTACATCAGTTACGAGTGGCAGTGAAGATCATTATATTTAATTAATCTAAAGATTATGCGAGCCGATAAGGGTCGGGCGTTGTCACAGTGTTGTTATGCAACATAAAACTATTATAAACCTCGCATAATTCTTGCATTTTATATTCCTCTAAACACACGAAACCCTCCAGATTCGGTGACTGCTTTCTCGAGCAGTCCATACAATGTACAACGTGCCTTTTTTCTTGTTCTCTTATAAATAATATATTAAACACTTCAATCTGAAAAACATCAGTTTCTGTAATTTCTACCTAATGATATATAATAATGCTTTTATCTTACCTCACATTGTCCACAGTAGTGTGACGCTTCATTCTTTCCTCTACCATGAAATTTCACTTCTATTCCTCTATCTTTCACAAACTCTAACATCCTAGAGCATTTAGTTAAGGTCCTAAGTAAGCAATTCCTAAAAAAGAATCCACATTATTTCATGTGTCTTTTGTGTTATTTCTTATTTTCAATAAACCAAAATTATTAACTGTAGTTTGTTATTATAAGGGAGTAATGTGAATAGGTTAGTCAATATTACCTTCTTTTTAGACTTACTGTTTTGTAAGCAATAAAAATAAAAATAATGTTACTGTCGGAATAATAAATATACTATAATAGACACAGATCATGTCAAGTGTCATTTTCAAAATACCAATGCATTATATCGGACGTATCACTCTTTAGATGATTTGTTATTTATTTAGTTAATCAAATTGAAGTAGGTAATACGTTTACATTAAAAGAATTTCAAAAATACCAGTAATCATATAGATAGGCTAATTCAGAAAGTGATAACGTTCAATGCACGATTTTGGGACTAACTGATAAGAGTATGTGCATTAGGTTGTAATAAAATCCAAGTGGTAATCTTGAATGACAACTTGAAGTTCTTTAAAAATTCCAAAGAAGTTATCGTTTAATTAGCTGGTACTACTCCAGTGTTAAGTATTTAATTGACACTATACCAACAATATTTATGTTTGCTTGTTAATTGAAATAATTACGACTAAAATTAAAAAAGAAAGTGAATAACCTTTCATACTTACTTAATTAATTCAAAAAGCTTCCGATCAGAAACTTTTATATTTCGGGCTAAATTCCACGAAAGGTGTAGCATAGGAACGATACTCTTAAAGCTTTGCAGTTTATTCCACTCGTACCGTTCAATGGCCAATTGGTACTGCCTGGCGGTCAAAGGTCCAACATTCCACGCAATGTTATTACACCAACCAACGGCTTGAACCCAATGGACACAACCCGCGTTAACCCAAACTAAATCACCTGGCCTTTGCAGAAACCTATACACTGGTATGTTTGCCTTATACAAGTCTTCTAGAACCGGCCACCAGGAACCGTGAAGGTAGTTGATTTGGTTTTGTTCACATAACCTGAAACAGTACTAAATGCTCAAAAGAACTAAACCAATTCAAGTCTAAACCAAACGTACTTGCAGATTGCTCCCCAATAAGAATCAGGTACAGCAAACCACTCGCAATCACCTGGCCCTATGTTTATGTTAATAGAGCAGAAATTGTTGTTTTCTTGATGGCCAGGTGTTCTGCTACCAGGTACTTTCATATACAGCTGAACAGTGTTCATACCAAGGATCACATGCCCCACATGGGATAACATATTAGCAGCAGACACAACCCGAGCAAATGCGGGTAATTTCATTAGTTCTTGAAGCTGAGGACGCCATTTGCGTTCGTCACTAAGATCGACGTTTGTACCAAACCTGAAACAAAATTATAAATAAATTTTCGGCGATTATCAGTTTTAATATGATGCTCATACTTTAAAGTTTTGTGTTCTTTTAAGGTTTTTGCAATTGATGGAGGCACTGAAGTGTTGGTTTTCCGCCGCTTACCTCCTCCACAATTGGAATCTTTGGAGTCTGAATCAGACAACCCCGCCCCTGTTTGCGTTTTTTCCCGTTCTTCCTGTAACAAAAATTGACTTTTTACTTTTTTACTCGCATATTTTACCAGCAAAAACATACCTTTAAACTTTCCTTAAAACTTGATGCTTGATATTGTGCATATCTTGCGATAGTTGTATGGGATCTGTGAGAAATGCAAGCCCATACTTTCTTTCCAGTTTGTGGATCCCAATTTTCGTCTGAAGGTTGTTGAATTTGCGTTCTAACTTCGACAGTGTGATCGGGATTGGCCTCCACTAAAGTTTTAGTCGAAAACAAGCCCAAGTCCAGCTTTAAAGCCGAAGCTAAACCTCGTACAACCGCAATAGGATGTTTTAAACAGAACTCTTGTAATTGCGGACTGAATGCGTGTTTTTTGTTGTCCAAGTACACTGATGGTGTGGGCGGAATTAACTGTTGATGTGTAAGTTTGACTGAAGGTGGTTCTGGAGGACAGGGTGGTGGAGCATCGTCAGATATGACTGAACTATTTATATCTCCATTGATAGCTTCACTTCTGCAAAGTACAATACTGGAATAGAAAACAGTCGGAAATAATGAGCACTTCTAAACTTACTTGCATAACTGAAGGATTGTCTCGGCGCTCATGTCAATATTGTAATCAATTTTTGACTTATTTTCTGTAGAATGCACAGTGTCAATGTCCCAAGGAGGTTCAGACTTCACTATTAACACACTGTCCTGAGTGGGGGACTTTATCCGTCTTTTCTTAGCTTCAACTGACTCAGTTTTTGCTTCTGAAGAGTTTGAAGGTGAAAAAGGTCCTGAAGATAACGTCGAAGGGTTCACCTGAACTGCAGGTTCTGAAACAACAGACCAGATGACTCAAATCCAATTTACTCTCTAATAAAAAAAACTTACCAACTGGTGCTGTAGCGTTTGAAACACCACCGTGCGTGGAACCAACAGGCGTTCTAGAGTCTGCGCCTTCTTTCACATCCTCCATTTCTTCAGACCCAAAGTGTTTCAACAAATTCTCAGCTAACGTGGTGGCCAGATCTTTCTGGGATAGCAAATGTTTCAGTTCCGCTTCCACATCCAAGTCGTGTTGAGGTTGTCCCGGCAAAATCGGTGCTCCTCCATTTACAGTGCCATTGCCGGTTGAAAATCCTTTACTACCCATGACAGAACCAACTTGCATACCGCTTGCAAATGGCGGGGTTGGTCTAGGTGCTGCATTTAGAGGTGGTGGTCTTGTTTGGCCTTGACTCCTTTAAAATATTATGATAATTAGTGTTTCAGTTGAAAAGTTTAAAGCTGGATCTTAAATGATAATTAATGTTAAGTTCAATAAACACAATAATTTTTGGTTAATACTTGCCTTAAATGTTGTTGCATTAAATTATGTTGATGTTGTAACTGCCTCATTAAATTGATCTGTGGTTGAGTTAACGTGGCAGCATTCGCTTGCAGATGGTTCAGCAAATTGATCTGTTGTTGCGTCAACATGAAATTCGGTTGTTTATTGCCTTCAGATTCTAATTTAAAGCGCTTGCCCGGCGTTCCACTTGGGCTCGGATAAGGTGGTGGCGGGCCTTGAGGACCAGAAGGTTGAGAGTAGCTTTTCTGGAATGATTGCGCTGAACTTCGAGATTGCTGCGGCTGCTGTTGCTGCCTCGATGACATTTCCGCAGATATCGGAAGATTCCACGCTTCTTCGATCGAAAGCAATTGCCTTCTCCTAAAAAAACCAGCAAAATTAATATATACTTATGTAATTGTCGATACTTTGATTTTGGGAACATCACTCAAACAATATTGTAAACAAACGCGTAATTTAACTGGTTTTATCGCGAGATAGTCACCGCAAATTAGTAAGTAGTAAGTCTTATCTTTGAGGTGCGGTTATAAATGCACACCCATTAAATATTTACTACTTAAAATCCAAGAAGGGCATCAGCCGTTG
Organism: Ips typographus; assembly: GCF_016097725.1. Taxonomy (NCBI): domain Eukaryota; kingdom Metazoa; phylum Arthropoda; class Insecta; order Coleoptera; family Curculionidae; genus Ips; species Ips typographus. The sequence continues at coordinate 6,631,937 of NC_138437.1, read as the reverse complement.
CGGCAAAATGATTTATTGTAGGGTAGTCGGTATCCGCCTTCCAATTTAACTACTGTCAGCTGGCCAAATGGTGAATAAGAAAAACACTGAATATACACTTTCATAACATATTAATACAGCTAAAACACTTGAAAAATTGAACACTTTATGTAACCGCGACGACATAAAGGCATTATGTATTCACTCTTCAATTTTTGCTGATAATAAAAAACTGTATAGGTTCATCGTACCCTAAACAAATAAATAAACACATAGAAGGTAAAACCCCTGCACTTACTTCAAACGTGTTAAGCTGACTAATCACGAAAATTACATACAATAATTTAACACTTGTGACATCCCCACGAAATATTGCAAGTAAACTGGTTAGTGCAAATCAATTCGAAGAAAATATACTATCCAAATACATTAAGCAGTACTTATCTGAGTGAAAGAAACAATAGGGACATTATGCTGGAACCATTAACAGCTTTGGCTGGAGGAAATTCAATTCATAAATAACGAAGTGATTGGTAAAGTTGATAGTTTTATCAACGATAATGTTGGTTCCGTCATTAGTAATTTTTGCTTTTTAAGCAGTTATAAATGTATAAAAGGGTGGTTGAAATATTATGTAAATAAAATCTGGAGAAGCTAATATTTGTAAAACATATCTAACATTTCTACACAGCCAACAGTACCTATGTACAAAAACAGTACAAAATACTCTGTTGAGCTAAGAAAAGAACTTTTATATTGGATGTTTGATATTTAATTTTTTACCAAATACACATAATTAAGAAGTGTATAAAATCAGTTTTTCAATGAGTTGAGGGTGGGAGGAACTATACCTACAGACACTCTGTATTTGCATGTTACAAGCGTTATTGAGCAGTACTTTGATTAAATCTGGGTAGGTCAAAAAAGATCCTTAGAACACATTATTTCCTGTGAATTGCCACTCAAGAATGTGTCAGCTTACAGTTTTAAGCAGGTTACAAAGGGTAGATTTTGCAGGAAAGCCGGGAGTCGTACAAAACCTTAATTTTCTGATGGACCATTTTTTGTATATGTATATTTAAGATACTTTATGTACTATAATGTAAATTGGACTTACTGTGAAGTTACACTAGGCATTGGAGCGTTGGCTAGATGCGTTTGCAGAAAGCTAATCCTCTGAGTGAGGTGTGGGTTCATACCCCCAGCAGTTGAGGTCAATTTGGGTAGTTTGGTAGTTACTGGTTCCTCAGCAATTCCCTTACTTTTTAAACCAGCTTGTGAATTCAGATAACAAGCATAAGCATCTCTAGCTTGCATTGAGTTCTCGTACAATATTCCTAGGATGTTAATGCAAAATTAGTCCCATGCAATTCAGAGTTTAATTGCACTTACCTAAGTTAGCCCAAGCAGGTGAATGACATTTGTCCAATTGCACAGCACAAATATAAGCTTGCAAAGCATCCATAGGCTGGTTTTGTTGTTGGTATAAGACTCCTATGCTACACCATGTGTCTGCATTGCCCTCTGATTTCTCCACTGAGTTTCTGTAGGCAACAAAGGCATCGTGGACTTTCCCTATACTAGCGTAGCAACGACCAAGTAGATATAAAGTTTGACCATTGGAGTACTGGTCAGCTTCATTAGCCTTCTGGAGACAGTGGATTGCTAAAGGGATTCGCTGACTTTTCTCACCCAGAGATTCATGACTATGATAGAGCCAGCCTAGCTGTCGAAATATCTCCGATTTCAAAGGGGGTGTTACTGTCTTGTCCTTCAGGAGGGTTTCGTATTTTTCTTTGGCTATTTTCACCTTTCCTTGGATTTCGAACAAATGCGCAATATGGAATCGTACTGCAACAAAACATATTTATGAAACTCTGTCTAAGTCTAGAATCAATGATGATTTTCACTGAAAATAACCATATAGTGGTCACTCAATTCGGAGTAGGATTGTGACTTAAATAACTGATCTCATACTAGTAAACAACCCATCTTACTGTTAAAATGAGATAACCAGAGTCAAGTTTTAGCTCAGAAAACAGAATCAGAATAAATTTCAATAATAATCTTGCCTAACCTATAAAAAATACTTTCAAATCGACCGCCATTTAGCAGAGTACAGTACAACCAATCAAAAGTGACTTAAATACATTTCCACTTCCGGTTAGCAACAAGATAGTTACTTCAAAATAGTGTTGACTAACAACTGGTCACATGACAGCGCTTGTTGCCACCATAATATTATTAACAAAGCATCACGTGATCAACTGACGTGGACATGATCGATCAGGGGATCGATTGCCTAATTCCAGTGACCGCAAGAGGGCAGGCGGGTCGGCGCAAGCGTCTTTCCGGTGCAGGTCATTTCCAGGCAGGCAACGCAAAGCGCATGTCGGAAATCCTAGCCGGTCCCCAGTTTGTGACATTTTTTATTGAAAATCTTTACAAAACTACATTTTCTCCCTTCAAAAGTGTTTCTAATCGAAGACATTGAATGCAGAATAGAAAATTCGGTAAGAAAACTAGTAAAGTTGAAGATTTTTTCTTTGCTTTTGCGTGGTGCATGTGTGTGGCTCACAAGCCGTGTACGTGCAGGATGAAAATCCATGATTATCTCATACTAACTAACAACAAAATGCTATTAATATGTTTAATTTTTCTTAGTGAGACCACATTAGTCTCAATTTTTGCAATATTTTGAGTATTTTTTTGACAAAAGTTATATTACACATTTGTACAAACATGTGAGCCGCCATTTTCTGGACGCTTTGGCTATGCGGCCTACTTTTTCTATATTTTTCCAAACTAAACTGATGCAATAGTGGGCTTAGCGTAATTTTTTCCACGTAAATGCATCTAATTTTTAGCCATAAGGTCCTAACGAACAGTTTGCTGAGCAACTTAATTTCATAAGTTTCAATACTTTAAAATTATGGTAAAAAGCTTAGTAAATTTTAATATGACGCTATTTGGCGTAGGAATTGACGTGTGGTTTGACTTCAAAATGGCGAAGCAAACTGAAAGTTCAATTAACCCCTTAGCTATTTTTTCTGTGTAAAATATTTATGAAAAGTTATTCTAATGGTTTTTCTTTCGTTTTTAGAAAATGATGCTGAGTTACTGAATGCCCTGAGCCACAAAGAGCAAGCGTGGAGTCTCTGGTCTAGAGGAACCGGCGCGAACGTTGCAGGAAAAATGTAAGTACATTTTTACAAGTACATAATGATGTTACTCTGCGACACTTACTTTCCAAGTAAGCTCTTTTTAAACTTTTTAATTTGGTTTTTGACTGAATTCTAATTCTATTTTTCTTTTGCAGGAGATTACTTTCATTATCCTGCAGCTGAAGTTAACGGGATAGGTAAGTTTAAATTGATACTTGAGTTAGTGTTTCTTGTATTTGTTTTATTTATTGTTGATTTTCATAAATTTCCAACATTACTAAAATATACAGTGTGTGCCAAATTGGAAAAAATCTATCGTCACTGGTTTCCGAGATATGGATGACAACTTTGTCATCTTGAATTTTTGCATTTTTAGAAATCGCTTAAAAAATCCTTTTTTCAATAATGTACTTTATGATGGTATTATTTCTAAAGGACAGAAAAACGTTTTGTAAAGTTTTACATTATTCTGTACACAAACATCAATATATAGACATTTTTTTCCCGGATTTGTAAATTATAAAAATATAACACAAAGCACACTGACGTCATTTGATTTTTATAATGGCGGCGATATTTTCCAAAGCCAACAATAACAAAAATTTTAAAACGTTTTTCTGTCCTTTTGAAACTAACACCATCAAGTACATCATTAAAAAAAAAAATTTTAAACCCTTTTTTTAATTTTGATCTGATGCCTCAATCAGTTTAATATACCAGGATTCTATAACTAGAATACCTTGATTAAAACACAAATATCCTATATAAAAATAATATGTCGTCAAACACTTTCTTTCTTTGATACAGGGTGTCAAAGTTTGATTTTTTATAGTATTTCAACTTCAACACAAAATGTAAATTATTACAAAAGAAGTGGCGACAGTTTTGCACACTGATTCCACAAAACTTAAAAGATTAACTCAAAAACTAGGGGCACTCTGTATGTCGCAAAGAAAGTGTTTACTGACATACAAGTAACACGATTCTTTGTAAAAATAAATTACGCAATATATCTAAAGATTTTTCTTGATAATACTTTCATTTGCTGTTTGCAACTTTAAATTATACATGGTGTCTTATTATAAACTGTTCTACTGCTGAACAATTTCCTTAATATTGATAGTATACACAGAATGTCACAGGCGCATTCAGATTTTTTTTTAAACAGAAAAGTACAATTTGACCCTGCATTAATTTGCAGCCAATCACGTGCAATGTTTTGACACTTTGTACAGGGTTATTCACTATTCATCGTTATTAGTAGTGAATTTTCTTAAGCTGTTATAAAAAGTTCAGTCACCCGTAGTATACAGGGTGAAAAAAAATATAATGCATTTTTTTAAATGTAAAACCGTGTATATTACTACATTTCTGAAAAAAGCTTTTTATTCTCATTTTAGAAATATATTTTATGTTTATTTTAAATTGTAATTGAGTTATTAATCGTGAAATAATAGAGTAACTGTAATTACATAATTGTTAACCCAGCCAAATTAAACAACATTGACAACTGACATTTCAGTAATTACGTCATCAAAATAGACTATTAGAGCAACAATAAAAAAAATTCATGAAATACTTTAACAATACTAATAATTTCTAACTAGAATAACTGTGTTATTCAAAGATTAATATCTCAATAATGATTTAAGATAAACGTGACATATATACTATTTTTGAAATTAGAAATAAGAGCTCTTTTACAGCTACATATACAGGGTGTTACATTTAAAAAAGTGCATTATACTATTGTTTCATTTTGTAGTGAATAACCCTGTACATATATGACGAATAGACACTAGTAATTCATGAAGAGGCACATGTACTGCATTGAATACATAATTAACTATAATTGGAAAACACTCTATCAAAAGTAAAGTTCCAATTAAAGAAACTAACGTGATTTTTATAGATTGTTATTGCATATTAAACAAGAAAATTTGCTTTGTGTTTGACTTTCACTTTTTGTATGGATTTGTAAAGCAAGCTTTTTGTTTATGATTTACTTCACAAAATTATTTATGTCATATACTTATTTCATATATTTATCATACAAAAAGTTAAGAGCAAACAGTTCTTGCCCATGAACAGGTGCCCATATTGCAGGGTTGTCAACCAATTAGGTATCAATTTAGGTAACAATATAGAGAAATTATTTCAGTTTCTAGGCAAGGAGTAGGAAACTAGTTAGTTTTTGTTATATTTTTAAACTGACAAGGTGATTAAAACAAACAAACCTTAAGTATAATGAATCACTGTGTATTATTATTATTACTTTTCTTTTCTGTGCCATTTCTGATATACTGAAATATGGTTATATTCATTGAAACTTTTTGAATAGTGTTCAATGTTTCAATTCAAATTTTCAAAATTGATTTACCTCATGATCAAAACCTTTAAACTATTTCGTTTACTATACATAATTATTAGGGACAATATATAATTCAGAAATACAGGTATAGGGTATACAGTGTGAGTCTGGGAAACGACACCCCCTTGTTGAATATTTCGAAAAATTATTAATATTTAACAATGACTTGACATGAAAATATAGTAAATTTAATGTACTTTTTAAATATGCAATAAAATATACAGGGTTCCATATAAGAAAACATTATTTTACCTGCTATTTCTCGCTAAGTCACCCTGTATAATAGTTCCTATGAACACCTACAATTTTTATTCCAACTTATTTTGAAAATTTCTTCTTGTTTAAGAAATAGCAAGGGTTTGCGCTTTCCAGACCTACCCTGTAGGTAGCACAGTTTTTTTAAATATAGATGCAGTTTAGTTTATTATTGGTTGGTCTTGTAGGAGATGGTTGACTCGCCCTGTATATACTGATTTGTTTGTGTGATTATAATTTTTAAATTTTTTGAGTGTCTACATATGGGGTTTGGTACCCTGAAATTCCTAGTGGTTTTTTATAGAAGATTGGTGTTTGTTGGTTTTATTTTATATTTGCTATTGTTGTTTCTATTTCTAATATTATTTTATTGATTTCAATTTTCCCTAGAACATCGGCCATTAAAATTTCTTATCGATATTCACGGGATAAACGCATACACCAAAAATTTCAAATATTTTTGTTTATTAGTAATTTACGTTTGTAATAAACGTGCTAATGTATTGGTCAGATTTCTGATCAATGATAAAGCTTAATTTTCCAGTTTTTCTTCAGCAAGATGAATCATAAAAAAACACTTACCAAGTAAGAAGTAAGTAAATGTTAAAAGTAGTAGACAAACATACTAACCAAATGCTTAATTTTTAGAAGAAAACTGAAAACACATTATCGATGGGGAAAAGCTACATTTTTGGTTTCTCTATTGGTCTAATGCTTTTTCCGATCTCACGATCACGATTCAATTAAATAGAAACCCGCATTATGTTTACCACATCTGAAATGTTTACACAAGAGAGGTCAAATGCTGCAAAATTCGAAACGCTCCAAGGTTGTTAACTCCGAATGCGAATTACATTGTCTTAGGTCCTGGTTTCACGAAAAGAATATAAGATCAAGTCCATGGTCGCAATTTGGTAACTACTCGTGAATATGCAAGTATGTTTTGATGATATAAAAAAAATATACTCACTGGTATTTTTAGGGGTTGAACTCGGACTAGCGTCTACTAAGGATAGTTGTAGATGCTTTTGGGCTAGATGATATTCATGGGTCACTTTGAACATCAAACCCAAACGAAGATGAACTTCATTGGCCCGTTGGAAACCAGGCGCCACATACAAAAGCTGTTGGAATGCCTTCACAGACCTGAAAGTTATGTTTTTGTTTACTTTGGTAATTCATTTTGATGATTGTTACAAATTTTATTATTTTCAGACTGCTCAAAATGTTAACTTGGAAGAAATAACTTTGAGTGCTCTGCACTTTACGTTTTTTTGGTCGAGTTAAGTAACTTTGAAATATTAATCTCGGCGTTAAAACCGAAATAGTGTTCAGCAAATAGGATGCAGGAAAAAGGAAGGACCTGTGCCTTTAGGAAGAGTGATAATGTAGTGTATATTTCAGGTTTTTGACTAATTTGAGTATATTTGAAATTTCAATTTAGTCTTGAACCTGTAATAGAACACTAACAAATGACTTCAGGTTTTTTTGGCGTATTTAAGTATTTTTTACACCCTAAAACCATAAAATAGTGTTCAGCAAATATACATCACCAATAATGTGGTATATCAACTTAGCGATAAACATTTGTTTTCAGGAAACCCTAACGAACAGCGACAGTGCTGTGCATTTTACGATTTTTTGGCGTAGTTAAGTATTTTTGAAGTCTTAACCTACGCTCTAAGATCGTGATGGTGTGCAGCAAATAAACATCACCAAATTGAGTATTCATTGCAAAGGTTTTAAGTTCATGTATTAAAACCTCAAACATCCTGCATTACTTTGAAAAGTGGCGAAGCTGTGCATTTTACGGTTTTTTGGCGTAGTTAAGTATTTTTGAAGTCTTAACTTACGCCCTAAAATCGTGATGGTGTACAGCAAATAAACATCACCAAATTGAGTATTCATTGCAAAGGTTTTAAGTTCATGTATTAAAACCTGAAACATCCTGCATCTGATTCAAAGTATTTTTTTCCTTTGTACTCCCTTAAAACCGTGAGAGTGTTCAGCTTGAAATTTGTGTGGAAAGTGGCAGTACAGTTTACGGTTTTTTGGCGGACCATAGTATCGTTAAGGTATCTGGTACGTCTTAAAATCGCATAGTGTTCAGCAACTATCATCGATGACTAAAAACTGCTTTTGTTAATTCACTTGTTGTCTTTATTTACATTACTGTACAGTTTCTAGAGAGAAGCACCAGTATACTCTGCACTTACCAGTTTGGTTCGTTAAGTGTTTTTAAAGTCTTCCCTTTCGTCCAACAACCGCAAAGTGTTCAGCAAATATGATACATATATTTGAATACAAACACTATTTATCATGTAGTTTTTTATTAACTAAATTAATTTTGCAGGAAATCTCCATACACCACACAGTCACATAGGAACATAATAGCCAAGTTGTCAAGAAACATAAGGTAAAAATATAATATTAATTATATATTTGTTAGGGCTCTTGTGTTTTTATTATGTTGTGCTAAATACATAGTAAAGATAGTGAGCCCAACATTAAAATTTGGTTTCAACGACGTGTGTCCAATTGACTTCCTATTGGTATGCATTCGATAAAACCAGACAATTTTTAAAACTATTTTTCTATAAGATTTAATGAAAAATGAATTAATTTTTGCAGGAATGTGACACAGTGACAGATACACACTGATGAGATGGGGATGTTGACCAGTTAGGTTAGTTAAACTATGACGATAAATTATTTTTAATTTTACATGTGACAGGTTTTAACTTTATATATTTTCAGGTGTATTTTTGCAAGAAAAGAATACCAAAAAGAATCAGAATCACTCCAATCTCAAAATACATAAGGTTTGTATATCTTACTAAATAATAAATAAAAAAAAATCTCTACTTTTTAGGGCTGTAAAGGTGCGTGAGCCCAATATCGAAATTTGCTTCACCCTACGTGTAGCCAATTAATCTCATATTGGTATACTATACTAAAGAAGCAGACATTTCTTAATTCATATAATGTTCTATGTATTGTATTGATTTTTTACACTTTTTTATTGAATTAATAAATTATTATGCTTTTAGGAAAGTTACTATACTGGCCAAACACTTGAATATGACATGGATGTTATAGTGTTTGAATTTGAAACAACACTGCCAATGAGTACGACGATTGGGGGAACACTCAGTATTCTTAATTTTTAATATTACTTGAGGTATATTAAGCAGTGCTGAACTACAAAGTTAACATATATAATTAACCATTTTACGATGTTTCAGCTTTAAAACTTCGGGTTAATACGTCTGCCATTTAAGATTGGATTACCAGCAGTGATCTGGTGATTTTTCACTCCTAAGTGGACTCGTTTAGAGTAGCATTGGAATTTGAAACAGTACTACTCCATTCTGTTTTGCTTTCTGCCAATCAGTACGACTTGCATGAGGTATTATTATTATTAAGTTAAAATTTTAGTCTTAGACCTTACAGGGTGGGCCCATACAACTAAACTACAGAGAATTTTACTGGTGGTGGACTTAGGTGGTCTTAGTGCAATAGTTGATTTTAGATAAACTATTGCACTTAGACCTTCACTTCTACCACTGGACACAACGACTATAAGAATAAAGATGTTCTGTCAGTCAAAAACTGTTTTGATATGTATATTTTATTTAGTTTTTCTTTATTGTTCACTCAACGTGAAGAACATAGCAATTGGTAGTGATCGAAGCCGTTCAGTACAGTGCTGGAATTTGAAACAATACTATCCTGATCGGTTTCAGTTTCTGCCAATGAGTACGACGCTTTGGAAAAATGTTTCTACTACTGTTTAGATTTCAGGTTGAAAACTTCAGTTAATACGTCTGCCATTCTGGGCTGGGACACCACCAGTGACTAATCTGTTGGTGTTTCAGTCCAAAGTGGGAGAGTATTAATTAACATCGTTGGACATTATGGTGTATTTACATAATAAAACATTGAAGTGTATATGGTAGTTACATTAACAAGTTGAACTTTTTTAAGTTTTGCAGAATATATACAGGGTGGGCTCATACAACTAAACTGCAGAGAATTTTACTGGTGGTGGACTTAGATGGTCTTAGTGCAATCGTTGATTTTAGATAAACTATTGCACTTAGACCTTCACTTCTACCACTGGACACAATGACTATAAGAATAAAGATGTTCTGTCAGTCAAAAACTGTGTTGATATGTATATTTTATTTAGTTTTTCTTTATTGTTCACAATGTTCACTCAATGTGAAGAACATAGCAATTGGTAGTACATAGCAATTGGTAGTGATCGGAGCCGTTCAGTACAGTGCTGGAATTTGAAACAATACTGTCCTGATCGGTTTCACTTTCTGCAAATGAGTTCGACGATTTGGAAAAATGTGTTTTCATTAATGTTTAGATTTCAGGTTGAAAACTTCAGTTAATATGTCTGCCATTCTGGGCTGGGACACCACCAGTGACTAATCTGTTGGTGTTTCAGTCCAAAGTGGGAGAGTATTAATTAACATCTTTGGACATTATGGTGTATTTACATAATAAAACATTGAAGTGTATAATTACATTAACAAGTTGAATTTTTTTAAGTTTTTCAGAATATATACAGGGTGAGCCTATACAACTAGACTACAGAGACTTTTACTGGTGGTGTACTGGTATTGGTAAACATTCGACAGAACCAGACAGTTTTTGAACTCTCTTTTCCTCTAATATTCATTACCTAATAAATAACTTAATTTACAGGAAAACTAAGTCAGTGAGAGAGATGGGAATGATTAACACAAGTTAGGTAAATTAATTTCAGTTACCTTACAAAGTTTAATCCTGGTAGGGCCATTCATCTTTATTGTATTGTACTTTAAATACAGTAAATTAGGTGAGCCCAACATTATTGGTTTTCAGCACTTGTTGCCAAATTATCTCATTTTGGTGACATTCTTCAGAACCAACATTTAATTCCTTAATACTGTCTTATTACTTTTTTTTAAATATATTTTGGTTAATTATATTTATTAATTTTGCAGGAATGACACTGATTGGATATAGAGGAATATTGAGTAAGTTCAACCATAGCAACTGCTTTCCTAATATGGGCATAGTCTCAAACATTTTGTTTTGATATGTATATTTTCTTTATTGTTCACTCAATGTGAAGAACATAGCAATTGGTAGTGATCGGAGCCGTTCAGTACAGTGCTGGAATTTGAAACAATACTGTCCTGATCGACTTCAGTTTCTGCAAATGAGTTCGACGATTTGGAAAAATGTTTCTATTAATGTTTAGATTTCAGGTTGAAAACTTCAGTTAATACGTCTGCCATTCTGGGCTGGGACACCACCAGTGACTAATCTGTTGGTGTTTCAGTCCAAAGTGGGAGAGTATTAATTAACATCTTTGGACATTATGGTGTATTTACATAATAAAACATTGAAGTGTATAATTACATTAACAAGTTGAATTTTTTTAAGTTTTTCAGAATATATACAGGGTGAGCCCATACAACTAGACTACAGAGACTTTTACTGGTGGTGGACTTGGATGTTTGAGTGTAGTATTTGATTTTAAATAAACTATTACACTCAGATCTTCACTTCTATCACTGGACACAACAACTATAAAAATAAAGATATCCTGTCGCTCCATATGTATATTTTATTTGGTTTTTCTCTATTGTTCACTCAATGTGAAGAACATAGATTGTAGCCGTTTAGCATAGTACTGGAATTTGAAACAGGACTGTCCTATCCGGTTTATATCTCAGACTTTGGCTGAAAACATCAATTTGATAAGCTTGTCATTTAAATCTGGGTGGCGAATCAGTCACTTTATGAAAGATTATTGAATTCATGTACGGAATTGGATGACATTGATGAAGCCATAAGGGCGCACTAAGTATCTGCTTATTATTTTACATTAAATTGGTTTGTTTCAGATGTTGTATAGTCAACCATGATAATAATGCTAAGAAGTAACGTTAGTACTTCAGAACACTTTAACATATGATGACATTCAAGACTTACCAGCAAAACACATGTAGGTATGTATGGATAAAATATTTTAAACCGTCATTTTTTAAGGGCCACTCTAAATTTATTATATTGTTATCATAATATAGTAAAGCCAATGAGCCCAACATTAAAATTTATTTTAATTACATGAAGCCAATTAATTTTATATTGGTAGTTCAGTACTTTGGAATCAAACAGTTAAACTTCCTATGATGTTTTCTTGTTATTAAAATAAATTATTTTACAGGAAAATGACCACACATTTAACAGAGCCTGACAGAATCAATCTGGGATTTGTTAAAAAAAACTAGTAAGTTGAACTATACCTATTTAACTTAAGTGTTAAGAATTTTGAAATTCCATTTGAACATCTTTGTTACATATGTCTTGTAACTTCTTAATATTTAAATTTCAGGCTTAAGTTTACCGAGAAGTTGTTCCAAATGGAAGAGTATTAAATAGCATCATTGGAAAAGCTGAGAAAGGTTACTAAGAACAATTAAGTATTCTGTATTTTTTAGGCATAGAAGCTGAACAGCGGCACTTCAGACAAAAAAATTGGATGTTTAGTAGAGGTACGTTGTAAATAGTATCCGAAGAGTGAAAAACTTGATGTGAGGGCTTTTGTTTTTATTATATTGTACTAAAAATATAGTAACGATGGCAAGCCCAACATTAAAAATTGGTTTCCACTACATGTGTCCCATTCATTTCGTATTGGTACACATTCATTAGAACCAGACATTTTTCAACAGTTATATTAATTATCTTGAAATTTAAAGGTTACAACGTGAAGGTAATTTAAAGATGTGTGTTTATTTTCCAGATTTCATTGATGCAGCAGTAGTAGAACCAGTCGAAGAACCAACCAGAAGCTGAGATTTGGAAAACAAAGGTAATTTAAAAATAGTAGTAGTACTACTGAGCTGTTAAAATCCAAGAAGGGCCATTCTTTTTTATTATATTGTACTTAAAAGTATAGTAAAAGTGCATGAGCCCAACATTAAAATTTGGTTCCCACTACGTGTTCCAAATGTTTCGTATTGGTATACACTCGACAGAACCAGACATTTGTTAACCTTTTTTTTAATATGAATTTGTTACTAAATAACTTAATTTGCAGGAAAGCTACGACAGTGACAAACACAGATGAGAATGGGAATGTTAGGTAAGAACAAAGCAACAACAAGATATTTCACTTGTTGTCTTTATTTACATTAGTTTACAGTTTCTAGAGAGAAGCACCAGTATGCTCTGCACTTACCAGTTTTTGTTCGTTGGGTAAGTATTTTTAAAGTCTTCCCTTTCGTTCAAAAACTGCAAAGTGTTCGGCAAATATGATTGTATACAATAATCAAAAAATATTTGAATACAAACCCTATCCATCATGTAGTTTTTTATTAACTAAATTAATTTTGCAGGAAATCTCCATACACCACACAGTCACATACAAACATAACAGCCAAGTTGTCAAGAAACATACGGTAATAATATAATATTAATTATGTATTTGTTAGGGCTCTTGTGTTTTTATTATGTTGTGCTAAATACATAGTAAAGATAGTGAGCCCAACATTAAAATTTGGTTTCCACTACATGTTCCAAATGATTTTGTATTGGTAAACATTCGACAGAACCAGACAGTTTTGAACTCTCTTTTCCTCTAATATTCATTACCTAATAAATAACTTAATTTACAGGAAAACTAAGTCAGTGAGAGAGATGGGAATGATTAACACAAGTTAGGTAAATTAATTTCAGTTACCTTACAAAGTTTAATCCTGGTAGGGCCATTCATCTTTATTGTATTGTACTTTAAATACAGTAAATTAGGTGAGCCCAACATTATTGGTTTTCAGCAAATGTTGTAACCAACATTTAATTCCTTAATACAGTCTTATTACTTTTTTTTAAATATATTTTGGTTAATTGTATTTATTAATTTTGCAGGAATGACACTGATTGGATAGAGAGGAATATTGAGTAAGTTCAACCATAGCAACTGCTTTCCTAATATGGGCATAGTCTCAAACATTTTGGAGTCAAAATCCACAGTGTACACCAAAATGTCCAACAGCAACGACTTTCATAGTGGGAAACTTAGTTTTTGTTTATACTAGGTGTTTTTTTAACTGAAAGTTACAGTAGATACTATAATACAATCCATTAGATTTTCTTTAATTTTTTTTTAATAAACAAATTTTGCAGGTATATCTCCAGCAACCAGACATATACACCAGAATTAGAAAACTGAAGTAAGTTATACAATAATTAACTTCCATTGGGTTCCATATTACAGTGTTCATTATTCACTGAAGTTATTAAACACCCCAGGAGCAAAAAGCACTTTCATGATATTGATATCATGGTATTGGGTAATTGGGTCAAAACAAGACACATTGGTGTGTAATATCCTAAATACCAAGACAGTTATCTTGAATTTGAGTTACACTTGTAATATTCATTACTAATGTACAATCTAAAACTGACTTTAATAAAATACTATTTTTCAGGTTTATCAGTAACATTTCCAAGTGTACAAATTGGTGGATGTCAGGTCGTTAAAAAATATAGGTGTGTATACATTAACCAACATTTTTGAGGGCTCTGGTGTTCTTATTATATTGTTGTCAAAAATATAGTAAAGGTGCGTGAGCCCTACATCAAATTGTACTTCTAACTACGTGTTGCCAATGAATCTTTAATTGGTTACAATACTATAGAAGCAGACATTTAATAATTTTTTAATATTTATTTATATAATTATTATTTTTGTGGTTTTTTAACATTTAAATGAATTAAATTTGCAGGAAAACTACCACACTGGGAGGACACAGGTGAAAAATTAGGTAAGTTAATCATAACATTTTTCTGATATATGGGCAGTTCTGCCACATTTTGGTGTCTTTAAACCACAGTGTGTTTACAAAATGCCCAAGAGTAAGACTACTTTCAACACTCTGAATACCAGTTACACTAACTCATGCTGGGTATTTCTTCTAAGGAAAGTTACATTAACTACAAGTGATAAATCAACATAGTATTCGTAACTTCACTGAAAATTAATGTATTTTTATTTTTTTTAGACTTAGAAGTTATCAGAGGCAGTCCATAGGATGAATTAAAGTGAATTGCACTTTAAAGTGGATTTTGGTCAGGTATGTTGTTTTCTACTTCATCAATTGGGTCAAGCAAGACACATTGGTGTGTAATATCCAATGTGTACCATCTGGCCCAAAAGTGTAAGGACCTTTAATGCTACAGGTAATTAGCTTCAATTAAAAGCTGATACCTCCAAAATAAAGGTTACAATTTTGCTTTATTAAATTTCATTTGTTAATATTTTTACTAAATACATTCATTTTTCAGGAAATCTGCACACACCAGACACCAACAAAGGAATGATAAAAAATTAAGTAAGTTGAGCTATAGTAGGTTTTGATGGGTTCAAGGGTATACTGCAGTGTTTGATATTCACTGAAGTTACTAAACAACCCAAAAGTAAACACTTTCATGCTATTGATATCTGGCTAAATACCAAGACAGATATCTTGAATTTGAAAGTTACAATTGTATTATTCATTACTAATGTACAATCTAAAACTGACTTTAATAAAATACTATTTTTCAGGTTTATCAGTAACATTTTTGAGGGCTCTGGTGTTCTTATTATATTGTTGTCAAAAATATAGTAAAGGTGCGTGAGCCCTACATCAAATTGTACTTCTAACTACGTGTTGCCAATGAATCTTTAATTGGTTACAATACTATAGAAGCAGACATTTAATAATTTTTTAATGTTATTTTTGTGGTTTTTTAACACTTAAATGAATTAAATTTGCAGGAAAACTACGACACTGGCAGGACACACAGGTGAAAAATTAGGTAAGTTAATCATAACATTTTTCTGATATAAGGGCAGTTCTGCCACATTTTGGTGTTTTTAAACCACAGTGTGTTTACAAAATGCCCAAGAGTAAGACTACTTTCAACACTCCGAATACCAGTTACACTAACTCATGCTGAGTATTTCTTCTAAGGAAAGTTACATTAACTACAAGTGATAAATCAACATAGTATTCATAACTTCACTGAAAATTAATGTATTTTATTTTTTTAGACTTGGAAGTTATCAGAGGCAGTCCATAGGAGGAATTAAAGTGAATTTTGGTCAGGTATGTTGTTTTCTACTTCATCAATTGGGTCAAAGCAAGACACATTGGTGTGTAATATCCAATGTGTACCATCTGGCCGAAAAGTGTAAGGACCTTTAATGCTACAGGTAATTAGCTTCAATTCAAAGTTAATACCTCCAAAATAAAGGTTACAATTTTGCTTTATTAAATTTCATTTCTTATTAACATTTTTATTAAATACATATATTTTACAGGAAATCTGCCCACACCAGACACCAATATAGGAATGTTGAAAAAATTAAGTAAGTTAAGCTTTAGTAAGTTTTGGTGGGTTCAAGGGTATACTGCAGTGTTTGATATTCACTGAAGTTACTAAACAACCCAAAAGTAAACACTTTCATGCTATTGATATCTGGCTAAATACCAAGACAGTTATCTTGAGTTTGAAAGTTACACTTGTATTATTCATTATTAATGTACAATCTAAAACTGACTTTAATAAAATACTGTTTTTCAGGTTTATCAGTAAACAAATTGGTGGATGTCTGGTCGTTAAAAAATATAGGTGTGTATACTCTTAACCAACAATTTTGAGGGCTCTGGTGTTCTTATTATATTGTTGTCAAAAATATAGTAAAGGTGCAAGAGCCCAACAGTAAATTTTGCTTCTAACTACGTGTTGCCAATGAATTCCTTATTGGTATACAATACTGTAGAAGCAAACAATTAGTGTTACTTTAATCTTGATTAATACTGTTTTATTAAACATATTTTTATATTTTTCAGAAAAATTACCACACTGGCATTTGCACAAAAAGGAACGGTAAGTTAAACCATAATGACATTTTGTTTCTGTTACGGGCAGTGACGAAACCTTTTGGAGTTCTTAAAACCAAAATGTATATGAAGAAGCCCAACAGTAAAATTACTTTTATTACTTTGAATCTTAGTTTATACTCATACTAAGCATTTCTTCCTCTAAAAGTTACAAGAACTACTAAATGATAAATTAGAATTGTGTTTAATATGTCCTATTATTTTTACAGGGACTGAAACTGACAGAAAGGATAATATGGAAGTAGTTCAGAAAGTTCTTCAGTGACAAATCAACCCTAAATGTGTCAAGGAAGGAAGGTTAGTGTACTCAACATATTGTTTAGGGCTCTTGTGTTTTTATTATATTGTGCTAAAAATATAGTAAAGATGGCGAGCCCAACATTAAAATTTGGTTCTAACTACGTGTGTCCAGTTCATTTCATATTGGTGTACATGCTAAACAACCAGACATTTATTGAATATTGTCTCAAAACTGTTGTTTTTGGTTAATGAAGTTAAATTTGTTTTGCAGATTTGTTAATAGGATAGAATCCCACTTGTATTAACTCCAGATATTTCCCAAAGCAATTTGAGATGTCTAACCAAGCAAGGCCAATAGTAAAAATGTTCTTAATGTAAGTTGGACTGCACATATACACTTTCCTTGGGTTCTAGGGTATACTACAGTGTTTATCATTCACTGTAGTTACTAAACAACCCCAAAGCAAATATTTTCATACTATTGATATCTGGCTAAATATGAAGGCAGGTATCTTGGCATTTGAAAGTAACAGTTACTGTATAACCCAAAATTTACTTTTGCTAACTTTATGTATTTTCAGGATTTTTTTATATTAAAACCAAAAGAAAGTGAATTACTGCCTGCCTTCAATAACAAGAACCAGAGGGATGCAATTCCCAAAAAGTAAGTGAAAACGGTATAATAACACTGTGATGTTGCAATATCGTTTGTGTGTTACATTGTGTGTTACATAATTATTTGTGTTACATAATGCATCCCTAAAAAAAGTACCTTTACCTTGTGGATATTTGGCTCATCTTCATAGCCTTTATCTTGATATTTATTTTTATAAGTGAATTAACCCAGAAGAGACAATTAAAATGATTTTTTTTTAGGTTTCAAGCTAGAGATGTTAAAATACAAGAACAATGTCTTTAGGACCAATGTAAGGTTAGTCTGGAGAGGAATATAAAAATAAAGGTGTGTATTACTAATGTTTCATTCTGATAAGGGCATCCTGACACATATTGGGGTTATTACTGCTCCAATGTGCTTCGCAAATGCCCAAAAGTAAAAGTACTTTTATAGCCTCAAAACCTAGTCATACTCATACTAGGTATTTTCTTGTTTGAAAGTGACATTAACTACTATGACAATAAGAAAATATATTATGTATCAATTTAAAAATAATTATAACTATTTCCTTTTCTAGGTTCCAAGAGAGATCTAAATGGAAATGTCAACACAATTCGTCGTCACTAAAGAACTGTCTGACAAAAATATAAACTTAATGGTGTGTATTACTAACTTTTAGCTCTGAGAAGGGCATCATCAAATATTTTGGAGGATTTAATGCTCCAATGTGTATTGCAAATGCCCAACAGTAAAAGTACCTACTTTTATAGCCCCAAAACCTAGTCATTTATACTAGGTATTTTCTTTATTGAAAGTTACATTAACAACTGTTCCAAAATACTATATGAAGCAATTACCAAATAATAATAAAAACAATTTAATTTAATATGTGATATATTTTAGGTATCTTGGATGCAGCAGAAAAAGGAACATTCCTAACTTGGATTGGATTTGAACTTGCAATTCCCAAAAAGTAAGTGAAAACTAGATAATTTCTTGGGCTGCAGGCAAACACTGTGATGTTGCAATATCATTGTGTTACATAATGCATCCCTAAAAAAAGTACCTTTACCTTGTGGATATTTGGCTCATCTTCATAGTCTTTATCTTGATATTTAAAGGTGACAGTTCACTTTAATTTGTATAAGTGAATTAAGAAAGAAGAGACAATTAAAATGCTTTTTTTTAGGTTTCAAGCTAGAGATGTTAAAATACAAGAACAATGTCTTTAGGACCAATGTAAGGTTAGTCTGGAGAAGAAAATAAAAATAAAGGTGTGTATTACTGATGTGTCATTCTGATAAGGGCATCCTGACACATATTGGAGTTATTACTGCTCCAATGTGCTTTGCAAATGCCCAACAGTAAGAGTACTTTCATAGCCCCAAAACCTAGTCAGATTTATACTAGGTATTTTCATTATTGAAAGTTACATTAACAACTGTTCCAAAATACTATATGAAGTAATACCAAATAATGATAAAAACAATTTTATTTAATATGTGGTATATTTTAGGTATCTTGGATGCAGCAGAAAGAGGCGCATTCCTTACTTGGATTGAATTTGAACTTGCAATTCCCAAAAAGTAAGTGAAAAACTGGATAATTTCTTGGGGTGCAGGCAAACACTGTGATGTTGCAATATCATTGTGTTACTTAATGCATCCCTATAAAAAGTACCTTTACCTTGTGGATATTTTGCTCATCTTCATAGCCTTTATCTTGATATTTAAAGGTGACAGTTCACTTTAATTTGTATAAGTGAATTAAGAAAGAAGAGACAATTAAAATGCTTTTTTTTAGGTTTCAAGCTAGAGATGTTAAAATACAAGAACAATGTCTTTAGGACCAATGTAAGGTTAGTCTGGAGAGGAATATAAAAATAAAGGTGTGTATTACTGATGTTTCATTCTGATAAGGGCATCCTGACACATATTGGAGTTATTACTGCTCCAATGTGCTTTGCAAATGCCCAACAGTAAAAGTACTTTCATAGCCTCAAAACCTAGTCAGATTTATACTAGGTATTTTCATTATTGAAAGTTACATTAACAACTGTACCAAAATACTATATGAAGCAATACCAAATAATAATAAAAACAATTTCATTTAATATGTGATATATTTTAGGTATCTTGGATGCAGCAGAAAAAGGAATGTTCCTAACTTGGATTGGATTTGAACTTGCAATTCCCAAAAAGTAAGTGAAAACTGGATAATTTGTTTCATTCTGATAAGGGCATCCTGACACAAATTGGAGTTGTTACTGCTCCAATGTGCTTTGCAAATGCCCAACAGTAAGAGTACTTTCATAGCCCCAAAACCTAGTCAGATTTATACTAGGTATTTTCATTATTGAAAGTTACATTAACAACTGTTCCAAAATACTATATGAAGTAATACCAAATAATGATAAAAACAATTTTATTTAATATGTGGTATATTTTAGGTATCTTGGATGCAGCAGAAAAAGGAACATTCCTTACTTGCATTGGATTTGAACTTACAATTCCCAAAAAGTAAGTGAAAACTGGATAATTTGTTTCGTTCTGATAAGGGCATCCTGACACATATTGGAGTTATTACTGCTCCGATGTGCTTTGCAAATGCCCAACAGTAAAAGTACTTTCATAGCCCCAAAACCTGGTCAGATTTATACTAGGTATTTTCATGATTGAAAGTTACATTAACTACCTACTATGACAATAAGAAAATATATTATGTAGTAATTTAAAAATAATTATAACTTTCCTTTTCTAGGTTGCAAGAAAGATCCAAATGGAAATTTCAACACAATTCGTCATCACTAAAGAACTGTCTGACAAAAATATAAACTTAAAGGTCTGTATTACTAACTTTTCGATCTGAGGCTTAAGGGCATCGTCAAACATTTTGGAGGATTTAATGCTCCAATGTGTATTGCAAATGCCCAACAGTAAAAGCACCTACTTTCATAGCCCCAAAATCTAGTCATTTATACTAGGTATTTTCTTTATTGAAAGTTACATTAACAACTGTTTCAAAATACTATATGAAACAATTACCAAATAATAATATAAATAATTTCATTTAATATGTTATATTTTAGGTATCTTGGATGCAACAGAAAAAGGAACATTCCTTACTTGCATTGGATTTGAATGGACTCCTGTTTTTACTAAAGAACTATGAGCAAAACAAGGTGTGTTACTATTACTAAGGTTTCTTTCTGATAAAAGGGCATTGTCAAACATTTTGGAGTCTCCACTGCCCCAAAGTGTATTGCAAATGCCCTACAGTAAAAGTACTTTCATAGCCCCAAACACTTAGTAACACTTATTCTAGGTGTTTTCTGTATTGAAAGTTACAATAATTATTGATTTAAAAAACAATAAGTTAAATTGAATGCAGTTATTTCATTTAATATGTATTTTTTAGATGTCTTTAATGCAGCAGAGAAAATCCTGGAGGCAAACAATTGACTTACTACCTGATGCCCTCGAACGACGAACAAACTAGGATATCAGATATTAAGTAAGTTAAACAACATTATTCAATCATTTTAATTCAGAAGGGCCATTCTTTGTTATTATATTGTTCTTAAAATATAGTAAAAGTGCGTGAGCCCAACACTAAAATTTGCTTGGGATGCAGGGAAACACATTGTTATGTCATTGTGTTATAGGATGCATCCCTAAAAAAAATTACCTTCACCTTGTGGATACTTGGCTTACGTTCATAGCCTTTACCTTGATCTTTGAAGGTTACAATTTTACTATTACGCTGCTTTTGTATTACCTTGAAATTTGCATTCATACACTAACTCAAAATGGTTTTTCAGGTTTCGGGCAAGAGTCAGCAACAGAACCAGGACAAAACTACACAATTAAGGTATGTTTTCTGTTTGTAGCTCATTATTTTTGTTATGGGCATAGTCTTGATCACTTTGGTGCTTTGAAACCTTGTGTTAGAAGATGCCCGACAGTAAAAAGGTACCTACATAGCTGGGAAACCTAGTTTAACTCATGCTAGGTCTTTTTTTATAATGTAGGTGACACTAGTGAATGTTTAGAAATATTTAGTGAATGATTTTATTGGCTTTTTAATTATTCCTATGATTTCAGGTACTTGAAGCAGTGTCCAGGCGTCTAGCAGAGCTGCTGAATGCTTTCTACTAGGTGATTGGACATATAAGTTAGAGGTATTATAAAATACAAGTTAATTTGAGGA
Organism: Ips typographus; assembly: GCF_016097725.1. Taxonomy (NCBI): domain Eukaryota; kingdom Metazoa; phylum Arthropoda; class Insecta; order Coleoptera; family Curculionidae; genus Ips; species Ips typographus. The sequence goes on along the minus strand of NC_138437.1, from coordinate 6,610,145 downwards.
AAATTGTTTAAAATTTTTTAAATATTTTCTAGAAGTACCAGTTAAATGACTTTTGGACATGCCTGAAGGAATATCAAGAAAATTTACCATTTCTGAACAGTTTACTATGTTTATAAGTTAAGTTTACTTGTGTTACTTACTTAGCTGTATTTTGGTTAACATAATTTCAATTCTTGTAAATTACAGTCAATATGAAATAAAAAGAGTACTTACAGAAACCTGTTGTTAATTTGTTAATAGTAAAACCTATAGCAGTGTTCCCAACATGAGCCCACTTAACATATTTTTAAGACAGCTCATATCTTCCACTTTTTACCACTAATTATTTATTCTTCTTGTTCTTATAAGAGGTTGGAAATATTTATTCAATTACATATGGAGTGGGTTCTGAATGTCGCAACAACCAGTTGAAGATAAATAAGAGCACTTTGCATATTATTGAATTAAATTCTATACTAAAAGCTTTTTGAAATTTGCTCTTTATCAAAATGTCTGTTTAATTAAATATTTTGAGTATCCATACCATAAGGTGAATTGCTTTGATGTTGCATATTGTGCATTTTTTCAATTACGTTTATAAACATAATGAACTCATTTATTTGAATTTTAACAACATCAAATCAACCGACGTATTAATTAAAAAGTGTTAAGACACCACTACCAAATAGGTTAAATTTAATATGAAAAGATCTTACCACTACTGGAAGTAGATTCACTTACCTGAAATCAAATAAAAAAAATATTAAGATTATGTATACAGGAGTATTATTGAAACAGCATTTAACCAGCATATACAAGAATTTCACAAGAAGTTGCGTGTCACTTGAAACACATTTGCAAGAATCTTACCCATTTAGATACAATCTTCGACGTAAACGCACACATTTGTAATACCTTTGCCTCCCCTTTTACTTGCCAAGTGGTTCTTTCCGGACTGAATGCAAAGGGGAATGCACGGAACAACAAATTGGTTGATTAAAAATCACACTTAAAACCGCAGCCATGTGAATTTTTTGTATTTCTCTTGGTAAGCCCACGTTTACGCTATTAACGTTTCCTAGTAGAGTGAATAAGCTTGAATGGTAACAAATTACGTTTCCACGTGGGTGGGCTTTCCAAATACAAAATATTTTCAAGGTAGTACCCGTGGTTAACAATCAATATGAACTTTAGTCACATACAATGCTTTAATTTTTTACACATTGCGTTATCGTATGTTCGTCGTTTGTATAACAATGACTTGTTGCAAACCATTAATAACTCTGTACAGCTCTGTCTCGGGTTGATTTTTGTCTCGGTGAAAAAATTATATTAACAGTTTTAACTTCAAATGCATCAAGGTGACTTGTGAAAAAATATCTTAATTATTCAGTTGTGTCCTTTGTTTATATGTACATTTATTGCCCAAGTATAAATGATAATCCTGGTCTAGGACAAATAACATAGTTGGTATTTAAAATTTAAATTGCTCATACATACAGGGTGTCCCACAACGAAAGACATCGATTTGGAACAAGTATAAATAGGAGTTTTGAAAATTTGGCAGGATACTGATGTCGGCATGCCCAATCTAACTAAAATATTTTCAAGATGGTTGCACTTCTGTTTATACCGGAAGTCGATCACAACTTTCTTATTTTAAATAGAACACCCTATATATTATTATATATTTGGATTCCTCACAAAATTCTGACCAACTTTTGTGTAGAATGCCATATGCCTATCTCTAGCCGTTTTCGAAATATTTGATGTTTTTCCAAAAAAGTGACAGTTGCAACGCCTAACATATTTTTGTACTCTGTCAAAACCGTATTTCATTTTGCAATGAAACTTTGGGTTATTGTAAATGAAGGATCGTTTTATTAAACTGAGGGTGCGTAATGACCCATTTGTAAACAGGGTGGTCAAAAAAAAATCATAAACTTGCCACTAAAAAAAATGAAAAACTTAATTATTTACGGAGAATGTGATAAAGTTGTGACTAGAACATGTGAGGTATTTGCCGCTCGTTATCCAGAAAAACCAAAGCCATCACCAAAAGCTGTGAAGCAAATAATTGAAAATTTTAAGAATACGGGACAAAACCAATCCCTAACAATACAAATGTAGAAATTGCAATTTTAGGATATTTTGTTGCAAATCCAACTTCGTCAATAAGACAAGTTTCCGTAGAATCAGGCATATCCAAAAGCTCAATTCAAAGGATTCTGAAGAAACATAAATTTCACCCTTTTTCATTTAAATTAGTGCAACACTTAAAAGAGGTTGAATTTCCGAAGAGAGTGGTTTTTAGTGAGTTTTTGCTGACTAGTCACTATGGAGAAGAATTGTTTTTGAATAATATTATTTAGAGCGACGAGGCCTAATTCATTAAAAATGGAAATTCAATAGACATAATTCACACTACTGGTGTGACATAAATCCACACTTAATTAGAGAGAGAAGTTTTCAAGAAATCTGGAGTTTTGATAATAAAAAATGTTTATTCTCAAATAAAACGAAATGGGTTGGTTTGGCAAGTAAATTGAAACGTATAGTAATTTTTAAAGCTCAAAATGATTCCGTCAAAAAAAATGTGGGTTTCTATTTAAAAAACTTGATATTTTTCATTTTTTTTTAGTGGCAAATTTGTGATTTTTTTTGACGACCCTGTATACAAATAACTCATTACGCACCCTCAGTTTAATAAAACGATCTTTTATTTACAATAACCCAAACTTTCATTGCAAAATGAAATACGGTTTTGACAGAGTACAAAAATATGTTGAGCGTTGCAACTGTCACTTTTTTGGAAAAACATCAAATATTTCAAAAACGGCTAGAGATAGGCATTGTACACAAAAGTTGGTCAGAATTTTGTGAGGAATCCAAATATGTAATAATATATAGGGTGTTCTATTTAAAATAAGAAAGTTGTGATCGAGTTCCGGTATAAACGGAAGTGCAACCATCATGAAAATATTTTAGTTAGATTGGGCATGCCCACATCAGTATCTTTTCAAATTTTCAAAACTCTCCTATTTATACTTTTTCCAATATCAATCGATGTCTTTCGTCGTGGGACACCCTGTATGTACATTTATTGTCCAAGTATAAATGATAATCCTGGTCTAGGACAAACCACATAGTTGGTATTTAAATTGCTCATACATATAGCGACATTTGTGGTATATTTCGCCCACGCTTCCTGTAGACTTATTTTTGGGAATTTTACTTAGTCGTCAGTCCGTACTAAAAATACGTAGAAGTGATTCATCAAATAGTACTACAAAAACAAGGTTGTGAATCTTACGGTCGTTCCGACCCCACTTCCGGAAGATTGAATCAGCTGTTTGATATGCGGTACTATGAGCTCTGAGTAATACGCCACGGTTATAAAAGTTTAATGACTTCTGGATGAAGTTGCTCCTGAATGTTCGGATACAGTTAGTTCTACTTGTTTGATAGTTAGGTAATCAACTTCTCGGTAACAACCTACTATTCCCTTGATTTGTAAGGAAGGTGTATTCCTTGGATTTTTCATGGACCAAGACATTGACAAACTGGCTATAACATCAGGCAACTGTTCAAATTACGAAAAAAAAAAAAAAGAGAAACTTGTATGATGATGGTGTGGTCAGGTTCCGATATTATCATGCAAGCATGTGCGGAAGCAGATGGGTTTATTGGGTCAGCTGTTTGAACAGCTGCCACCATGGTAACTCTTTATAATCACTCCCTTTTCTTACATAAAAGATACTACCTGTTGAGTACTCAGACCCAGATCTTCTACTTAAATCTCTTTTTTTCTATTTGGAATCTAATCCACTAGGTTGAACAGAATGTTTGAGATAAACGTTTTCCAGAAGTTTTGTGTACTAGTACAGTTTTGGGAAGAAATAATTGCGGAAGGTCGCGAAAAATGTAAACGCATTGTGACGGGACTGGTCTTCCAAACAAGGGGCACTGGCCTGAGGTGTGGTCGACGAAACCGAAACGCAAGAACATAGGATGGCATCGGTACGACTGAAGTATAACCTTGGCAACCAGTCAATGACCGCACAGCTACCTGCTGTCCAAACTATTCTCGAACGACTATCTATGTCTTGGGTTGTTATTTCTTCTTTGTTATTCTCTTGTCAGAATTAGGGAACTATTCTGGATGAAATCAAATTAAAGTTGTCTAATACAAAAACATTTCACTTACAGTGGTAGCAACTACTTCTGCCTACATAGTAAGTTTCAAAACACATTTACTATAAATTATTGTGTGCCCCTACAGGTAGGACCTAAGTAGCAGCTGCGAGATACCACACAGCTCATATTTCATTTTAAAAAGCCCTGATGGCGAAACCCTTGTTTGTTTTTTAAGAACTGGTGCAGACATTTTCTTTATTGTTGTATAGTACCCCGACAACACTAAAAACTTAACTACAACCCTAATTTAAATGTCATGCTTAACTAAAACCATCACAAAATAAAAGTTTCTAAATTTATGACTAAGTCTACCTCGCGACCGTCGCAGTTCATTGACATTTAAATGCACGTCCTTGCGTTGGAGAGGATCTCATGCATTCCTGGCACCTATTTTCGGCTAAATATGCCAAGAAAACATCAGACTGATAAAATATAACTGAACAGCTCTAAGCAATATTTCAATCAAATCAAAAAACACAAACAATACAAAAACCATCTGATTATGTATGCATTGTCCTATGAATTTTTGAATACTTAAGGTCAAGTTGCTGAATAAGCAATGCTTTCAGAAATTATGGGTTAGACAAAACTATGGACGCTATAAAATTGATTCTCGATTATCTCCAATATGAATAATTAGTTGACGTCAATTTCATAGTGGGAATTCTTGATAAGGCTATATTATTTAAAAAACGCAACGGATACACTTACAATGCGCTGAATAAGCTAACTGTATTCTGTATACGTCTCCAGACAGGTCAATGGCCGAATTACTTGTATGTTGTATGATAAACTGGAACTATTTAATATTGCATATCAGAGTTTGATTTGTGATGATATTTTTCTCTCTTGTGATCCCCAATAAAATCAATCAAATGTTATTAGTGGCATACGCAAGTATTGTAAATGTTATAAGTAGGTAGTAGATAGCGTTAGATTCGGTTGGCCAGTTAAATTTGCATATAATTCAAGCTGTTTTACAATCTTGAGTGCATTTTTCCATTGCTTTAAATGAAATACCACAATTACGTCTTAATAGACCATTACTAGAAAAGTAAAACTGCATTAAGTGCGGTAAGGTTTTTGCAACAGTTAGTAACAAAGGAGGTCAAGCAATTTAAATGGCGAACAATGCATTTCCTCGTCCCAGTTTGTTAGTTCTTAAAGGCAAGTTCGAATAATAGCTCAGTTACATTGGAATGATAAATAATAGAATACTGGACCTAGGTTCTTGTCATTAAAAGCAACGACCACATAACTAATGACCAATCGAGAATTTTTTATTTGTTGAAAAACCTTGACTGAAGGTGTGCCAGTGCTCAAGCACAATGTTATAGAAGTTGCCTTAGACATACAATGTTGCAGTTTCAGCACAATTAGCTCTGCTGTAAATTATTTACTTACAGTAAACCAAACTACAGTTCTCCCTTGTTTTGTCCAGACAAAGCAAAATATTCGTGTGGTAGGGTTGCGGATACTAGAGTCCGCATTGGTCATTGTCGAAAGTCATTATACAATAACAGCATCGGAGACTTAGGATAGCTGGGTGAATAACCCCTCCATTGAATTAGACGGGCGATATCGATTCACAATGATAACAGTACAACGTCCCCTTTATAACCAGCGTGTGCTAACCCCGAAATTTTACTGTCTGGGAGCAGAGTTCTACGTGGGACTGTTTGATAGAGGCAACAGTTTGATGCTCTACCCTTTTACATTTTGTGATTAGAACATACCAACATGAAATGCAAAAGTTTCACCAACACCTTTAAAATTAATTAATTATTAAAATAAAAATTCATGTGTGCAAAGGGTGAATAATTGCCTATTAGCAGTACACGACTTCATAGGGGCTCATAACCTGATAATAATCTCCTGTTGGAACTATGTAGGTACCTGCTTATTCACCATGATCTTCTCTACGTTCTAATTAACATTATTGACAATATATTTAGAGCATGGAAATTTTTAATAATCAGAACTCTAGTAGTGCAAATAGGTGCAGCCAACATAAAAGTACCGCTGTTTACTGTTGTTTTCTCTTATCATCAATCACTTACATTCAAGGTTTATGTTTTCAGTTAGATAAAAATGTGTACTATATTACTAGGCATTATTGTAGATGGGAGGATATGGTGATTTTAACGTTTATATTAGTCTCATAAGACTAAGTATCATAATTTTGCATGAAAAAATGTGACTGTTCTTAGCAGAACAAAAGCAAATTTACAGGAAAATACCACAACAACTTATTAAGCACACAAACTATTGAATTACAATATTTGCAACCACCTACAGGACACTGCAATCAACTCATATGCTTTTTGATAAATTTCACTCAACCAACCCATTACATTACAATTACTATTCAGGTCTGTCCCTGACCTAGTATAAACATAATCACATAGTTGTGGTTATTTTGCTATTTTCTCTCTTTGCTCAAAGTTTTTTTGATGCTGTTAGTTAGATTTCCTCACCATTTGATGAGTGTATTAGTCGTTTTTACTCTGGTGGATAATCTGAATAATTATAAAAGAATAAAAAGGTGTTATACCACAAAATTAATGATTGTTGTACATTCCCAGGAAAACCCAATTTGACTGAGTTTCTTATCTCATTTTTGTCTCTTTGATGTGCTAGTTTTGTTATTTTACGTATTTAAAACAATTTCTATCTGTCCAATGCAACTATTATAGATAACCTATTATCATTAACTTCATCCAACAAACAATTCAAAAAAGAGCCATATCTTCAACAATTGGGTGCTTATAGATACTATTTATTTGTGTATAAATAACCTGAAGTCCTGACCTAGCATAACAAACATCAAAAAATATATTATTCATAATGCATTCAGATTGAGCTAATTTGTTATCTTGTTTACGCAACTGTAGGTTCTCTAGCCTCTCATTTAAAAAACGTTGGAAACAAATTTTGACTAACAATTTGGTGTTGTATTGAAATGTACCAATAACATAAATAAACAATTTTTGGAGTCAAAACCGTCAGGGTTACAGACAGATAAAGATTTATCACATTAGTTGATAAAAATGGTTTATTTGTTATGATGATTTCGATATAGTGCGCATTTATAGACTTTCGTTGGAAGGAATGGTAGGTGGACCACAACAGATGCATCGTGCATAGCTTTCTATAGTAGGTTGTGTATACACAAAGGTATTTAATGGTGCGTGACGTCACTAGTTGCGGAAGCAACATCACAGGGATGACGTGAGATATGTCATCGCCGTAATGGCGGATGTTTTCTTCTAATTTAAACATCCGCTCTGGTTTGACCTTTGGTTATATACTAGATGTTTGGTTAAGAAAAAAAAGAACTTACCATTTAAAACTAGATAACAACTGTACTTGTATGATACAACAAAGGCAGTGTGTAATTGATGTATATAAAAAGGGACGTTCAATATCTAATTTCCTAAATAGAATTGACGTGACATTCGAGGTAATCACTTCAGTCTCATGCACTGAGCGTGTAAAGAGCACTTGACGGTGTTTCCTAAACACTAAATCCTAGTGAACACTAATGTGGGAAAATAAATAAACAAAAAAGAGTTCGCCCGCCTTCACCAATACAACCGACCCGCACGCCTCTATCCGACTGAAAAAGGAATCACCCTAAATCCAAAATCTACGGTTGATTCAAGGGACCAACGATAAGGCGAAGTGCGGGGAGTACCGTTGTTCGGTTTGGGCAACAGCCCTATGTGACGTGTGCTTTGGGTCGAATTTCGCTTGTTTCGCTCGAATACAAACGACCTCCGTTCGGTTACGTTCGTGCACTTGCACACGAGCATTGATGGAGTGGGCTCGCCTGCTCTACGCTTTTCTAGGAGCTAAGACCTCTTTTTTCTTTTCCAACACTGTTGCCAGATTTTCTTCAACATTAGACCCCATCATGACATTTTTCCCACACCTAAAAAATTCTCAGGTAAACACTATGATTTTCAAAAAATCTCTCATAAACAACTGGGTTCTAGAATGTAATACAACTATTGATCAAACAACACTTCAGTAGTCAATCATATTCATTGCAAACTCATAAACTTTACAACTCAACTGATAATGACGAGTCAGCTGAGCGTGGATTATCATAACGCGCCTGTGATGTGCTTAATATGAATGGCAACACCGCCCGCCTGCACTTGCACGTATATTACGCAACGATTGCAAAGTTGTATTTACGTGTAAATATCGTGTGGGGGCTCGGTCACGTGCGTTGTCAACTATATAATCGTATTCTATTAATATTTTATTTTAAACATATTCTTCATGTATTCCTTTAACATGACAACTGGCAACTGACCTATTTTTTATCATACATGATGTATACCATTTGACAGTGAGTGTTGAGTACGCTCAAATCAGTCATTTAAACTATATTCTTCTGTGAAATGTAATACCACCTTAGTCCTTAAAAGTTCAATACTTAAATATCCAATGCCACTTTGTTTCTTTATCCAGCCTAATTTTTACATGTGTAGGTTCTTTACGATTTTTTCAAGTCTTCAAATCAAGGCCTTTTTTGCCTTCTCAAGATCAATCTCAAGAAAAACTGTCCACTTATGCACCATAAATTAATAAGTTTATTTACCTACCTAATTAAGTGTATATAATTATAATACACAAGTTGATTGAATGATAATCACCATTCAACTCAATTTTAACTGAAGGGATTTTTGGATGATCTTAGGTTGCAAGGAAGAACATATAACAAAATCTCAACCTACTTTTTTTTTGGTTGAAAACTTCTACATAAACAGGACTAATACCATTTGCATATTTAATACAGTTATCAGATTAACCTGGCAAGCAATGTCACGGTCAAGGTTCCTTTAAAAGAATTGAAAAAGTATATTAATGACTTGGTTGCGTGTAAAAATGCGTTTCAGTTTTAAATGAATTTCATGTCTTTATCAGCCTGTATTGCTCCATACAATAGAGGGCAAGGTGTTTTTTCCTTATAGTGGATTTTTGTACTGCAGACCCTTACACTCATTGCTCTATTATAAAAGAAAAAACTATATATCTAATAATAGTGGAGAGAAAGCCTTGGAACCTTAGTAAGAACACCGTCTAGCCAAATAATAGAGGCCAACTACCTGAGGGATTTTATAAGTCCATCAGGTAAAAATAATTGCAGATTTGGGTCTGGCCAGGCCGCTGAACGCGCTAACTAAATTCTAGGCCTTGAAATTTGGGAGAAATTGCAGCCTCTAGATTCTAGAAACTGTCCAGCAGAAAATAGGCAAAAAAATCCTAGAGGTCATAAATTCAACAACCTAATAACAGTTGCAGACAAACACAAGTTGCCAGTGTGGGTTGGGTGCCCAATAAATATTTTATGGGATTTTCGACGTCACCTATAGTCATAAACCGTTGCATTGGGTGGTCATGCTTTTTTAGGTCATTCATATGGTCAATGTATTTAAAATGCATGCAGCTACAGATTCAAATGCAGATTACATCAATTATAACTAAGTTAATGAAATAACTGAACATTTTTTACTGCTTAGGGAACAAAGGAAATACTGATATTGGCAACACTGAACAGACAACCTTTAAAGCCAGTTTAATGATTTAGTACTTCTAACGCCACCTGGCAAATTTTTATCAAAACACAGCAAATTCAATACATAACCCTGCTGCTTGATAAAAATCAATATTTTTATAATCATTAAAATCTTTGACATTGTTTATTAATGCACTTTCTACCTCTATTAATGAATAAATAATGTGTTTATTTACATAAATATTGACTTTACTGATTTTAGACTTTCATGGTTCTAGCGCCATCTGACGAGCATTCATAGAAAGCCAATTCAATTCACAATCCAACTGTTGCATTATTTACAGGTTTCTAAAGTAAATTACCTTTGTACACACATTAATGACAATGTATTCAAAATGTAAAAAAAAATTGCAAACTGAAATTTTGCCTCACTTCTCTATTAGTTTAAAATAAAAACCAGCAGTTTTTCTACCAACATTATTTGCTTAAAAACAACTTATTTTAAAGATAATCACTCTTTGGATTAAGTTATTACAGAGTCTAGCCAGTTCCTTTATCATTCGTTTCAATATGACTGTACCAAGCTACCAGCTATCAACTACTTGGTATTTAAGCTAATATTTCCACCAACCCATATTTAAAAGAAAACTAAACTTACCATTGATAAGCTTTGAAGTGGTAGTAAACCAAACCCAATCCATAGAGAAATGTAGTATTTTGCCAGTGGTTCTCCGCCTGAGTTTTGTAGAACATTTGGTAAGCTGATAAAGCTGAAAGTAATTTGTTTTTTTTTTGTTTCAGTTAAACTTGACTCAAACTACTCAAGTTACCTTTTCGGTACTCTTCAAGCAGCAAATGGAAGTGTCCCAGTTTGACCCATGTTTTTGGGTCAATGCTGATGGGTTTCTTTTGGAAGTTACTTGGCTCATTTTCATTTTGTTCTTCTTGATGCTTCCTAGCTTGAATCACCATGAGCTGGAGATATTTAACCGCCTAAAATAATAAAAGTATTAACATAACCTATAAGTTTTGTTTAACTATGCCACTGTTACCTTTTGGACTAGGGCCTTCTTTTTGGCATTCTCTGGCTGGTTGAGCTGTAGATAACCATACTGACGACTAGGAGTGTAAAATTTCGCTAAGATTAGCAATTATTTAATAGTTTAAATGTATTGTTACCAACCTGTCAAGCTCCGATAGAATATGCAATTCTTGAGCCGTCATAGTAATATCATCAAGATCTTCACTGTCACGAACTGTTTTGCTCATTTTAATATTCAAGGTTAGTTACGATTTACGAATAAATCGAGACGCGGAATTGTTCATAAACCGCCACTGCACTGCATATAAACATACGCAACAAATTTGTTGAAGTTGAACAAACAACTACCATTTTGTTTATAAAATTGCAACAACACCAATATGTCTAGCGACATCTTTATTCGGATGTGTCCATTACAGACTAAGTTCCACTGATAAAGAAATTGAATTTTCGTAATGATTGTGCGCATTACGTTTTTCGTAGGCGGTAAACTTTGTTGCGCACAATCCTGATGATGACGAAGATGGTTCTCAACGCTGATATGGCTTGTCTTTTTTTTTTAGTTCTTATATTTTTCAATGATGGCAGCACTAGTACAATTTGCGCTTTAATGATTTAGTGGAATGGAAAAAAACAGTAAAATGGGTGCATTATGTTTTCTAGATTGAGACTATTTATATTAAAATCATTGTATTGTTGATAGAAAATTTTAGTATGCATGTCTTGGTTAAAAACCAATTAGACAAAAATGACAGAACAAAACAGCTTCGATCGTGAAACATTATGTTTTACTTTATATTCAAATATTCTAAAGTGGGAAAACTGGGTTGAAGCAATTATATAAACTAATTGCTTAATTAAAGAAATTCATTTATTTTGCATTTTAGCAACTTTGAATATTTATCCACTAGCAAAGCTCCACCTCTTTGTCAAGAATTTGTGTGTTTTTAATTTGAATAATTTAAAAGAAGCGTTAGTGGTTATACGATAAAGAAAAACGTTTTGTGATTATGTTTTATGGTGGGTTCTTAACAGTGAAGTGCAAATTTCATTCGAAATTAGTTCTGACATAACAACCTCAATATTCTCCCTAGATGTATAAACCGTCAATCAAACAACCACAAGGAAAACCGAGTTCGAAGTTCGATTACGAAATAAAATTGATAAGAAGAAACATTTGAAGATATCTTTAATATCAGCGGTAACATAGATAGAAACTGACACAGCGATATCATTGGTTCAACATTTATTAAGTTAGAACCCCCGCTTTGTAGTGTCATAAATGATTAAGTTTTCTTGCTCTCGTTGATTGGATATAATTACATTAGTGGTGGTTTGTGGCTTTACAAACAAGGGTCAGCCACCCAGTGCTTTGATTTGTGATTTTAAAACAAACGTTAGGGGAAATTCGTAGTTATTTTATTTGTTTTCTTCAAGTTCGGTGCTAACGATGTTAGGGGGTCTAACATCAAATGTCTGTTCTTTCTTGCAGAATTATTGTATTGCTTTTTTACTGATTATACATGACGAATAATACAGGGTGGCTTAGTTTTCTCGTCAAGTAACGAAATTCAATTCAGATGTACATTTATTTTCAAATATGACACGTCGTTACAAATGTAATATATTACATGGTTTATTTACACTTAATGCTGTACGTGAACTTGTCCTTATTGATGTAAACTTAGCCTATTAATTACTAAATTAAGAAAAAAGTAAAAATTGCACACTTTTATAATAATTACATCGGTGTTTTTGTACGTATCAGAAATTATTAGTTTTGCAGCTTAATTTTTGATCACTAGTGAAAGTTACTGCTAAAAAAATTGTACTCTCCAAAATATGTTCTGTAAATGTACTTCATTAAGTTTAAATTGTGATGATTGAAGAATAAAATGTCTAAAAGACTCTGAAATATATGAGTACCAGCTTTGAGCAGGTAGTGACTAAATACTGTACCTATTATTTCTGTACCTACTTTTCCGCAATAAAAAATATATACCAAGCTGCACATTCAGAAAATATAGGGTAATCAATAACAAATGAGTATGATCAGACTCATTCGTTCAAAAATGTATACTTTTTTTTCTTGTAGTACAGATACTACCAATACGAAAGAAGCTTCACAAGACTATAAATTAGTCCAGTGTGAAAACATTAGTTTCTCGGGGTTTCTCGAGAAGACAAACCTAAAGCTTCAGCATGTTTTCGAGCTTTTAACCTCAAATCGGCGATACTAGAGTTCTTGTGTGCTACAGCTAAGGCTGCAAATTCCAAAGGATACTGTGGACATAGTATACTAGCAGGATTACTGCCTACTGCTACAGCGGCTGCATACTGAAATAAATATAAATTGCGTAATGTTAACTACATTAAAGTGTTTAGCTTACCTGATGAGCTGCAGTGATAAAAGCTGAGTTGATTGCAGAGAAAGCTGTTTCTTGTTGGGTAAATGAGGTAGAAGACAGTCGATCAAAGTTTGACAGCCCTATAGATGGTGGTCCTATCGAAATTCCTCTTAGAGCTGGTACATTCATGTAGGGGATTACCCTACAAGCTTCCAATGGTGTGCTTGAAGGTGGACTGGTATTGTTCATCATAATCCCTTAAAAAATTGAATCATTGATTGTCTAAAAAATTGGTGTCGGGGCCTTCAATTAGTAAATCCGTTTAAATAAATCCTACGCAGGGGGTGAAAACCGGGCACACTCATGAATAAATAGGTAACATGTTTAGTTCATATTCGAAATGAATAAACCTGAGTTAACCCCTATTTGTAAATGTAATTTGCGAATGTGCTCGGTTCGGTCTCAACTGGGGAGAGAGTAAATCTCTAAATGTCCATGGGCGGAGTCACCTTAAACATTACACAAATAATCACTTTACTTAACTACAAGGGGAAATGCTTTAATCCCTTTAAATTATAACAACTTTTTCTTATTATGTTAATAATACAATTTGTTAAATTAGTATTAGATTATTGTCAGTCTGTGATACTCAGAAACTTCAAATGAAATTGGACTGTACCATAACCAAAACAATAAAAATAAAATAATAAAACAGACAAAAACATAAATGTTTTTTAGGAGCAAATAAACGAAATGTAACGCCCTTGGATGCGATGAAGTAAGCGAAACGCAGTAAGTATAATATAGTAGCCCCAAAGGGCCATACTACTCGGGGCAGGCCAGTCTTCTTATGCTCGCCATTTGAATGACTGAATGTTAGAAAATTGCACTCTAGGGGAATTATTTCATTTGATTGAAAACTCTCGCCTTAGCGGTATTTTTTTAGGTCCGTGCCTCTATATAAATTCGATTATATACCGCAGATTTTTTGGGGAGGGCACAGCCCTGATTTATATGCCACTTTCCTTCGTTTAGTGCAGCGTCCTGTCTCAGTAAATGAGTTTTTTTCCGTAATTTGTTACCAACGTCTTTTAGCTTTATAGCACTTTTTCAACGAATGGTGATTTGTATAGTGTACAAACCTTTTTGGATCTGGTTCTCGTGTTTTCTACATTTGGCTCTCCGGTTCTGGAACCACACCTGAAATTCAAATCTTCATTTGTATTTGAGATTTTGTTTATTACATTTTTATTTTCAACAAAAACATGGCAGGTTAAATGTTATCATGACAGTATATAGGGTGTTTAGCAAATTGTTATACAACCATCCATTGTAATGGCAAATATTTGGTAGAATTTGGCAAAGTAAAAATTTGTTTAACAATCATTTGCACTACTAGTCGTATTAATCGGTAGCGTCTGCCTTGGGAATTAATAATAATTTAGCCTACCATTAAAATTAATTGTAATAGCAAATGCCGCTTGAACAGTAATTTATTACATGCCAATTTAAACCTTACATACATCGAATTTTGTAACTAAAAATGTGCCTAAAAAACAATTATCTGCATTATTCCACTCTTAGCATTAGCTAAATATGTGTATTACTGGTCAAATTACTGAATTAGAAAAGGTGTAAATATGTAATAAAAATTTGTATAATATATTTTTTCCATTACATAAATATTCCTGGTGCCAGTTACTTCTGGCTACAATTGGATGAAAAATTTAAGGGTAAAAACTCATAAGACAGTTGCAAAAAGGCAAAAGGCCCTGAAATTTACACTGTAAACATACAAATGAACTACCATTACAGGGCTGTAAAGCAATTTTTTTTTAAGGCAGTGTTAACAAAGGAAAGAGTTGAAGAAATGATATGAAAATGATTTTAAGGGCATAATTCCTGACTTTTGAGAGTTACACACCTGAAACTTCTTGGAGGGAGAGTAAAATGAGCCTAAAGCACTAAAAATGTAGCAAAAAAAGTATAAATGTTGCCAAAACATCAAAAAATCTCTTAAAAGATATAAAAAAAGCAAAATCTAGAAAATTTCTAAAGCAGTGATAGTGTTTGTAACCCAAAACATGAAAGTTATCTCGGCTTTTGACCGGCCGTGAAAGCCTTTATAGTCTGATAACCCAAAACACTTTAAAACGTTCATAACTTTTTTATTTGTCAAAAAATCTAAAAAATCCAACGAATAAAAGTTGTAGAGATCTCAGAGCTTTTCAAAAACGCTACAGGGCATTTTTGCAGTAAAATAGAAAGATGCAGAAAGTGACATAAGTCGTGTTACAAGAGATTTTGAATTTTCTAGTGTTACGGGCCTGAAATTTGTTAGAGGGATAGTAAATTGGGCTTAAATTTCAGGGCCGTACTGCACAGTTTTGTCAAAAAAATTATCGGTTTTTCAAAAGGTGAAAAACCAAGTCACGTGACTTTATGAGGTTTCTTTCAAGATTGAAAGCCGAAAAAAAATCAAAATCTATGTTCACTAGGTAGAAGTTACGTGACTTTACTACTATTATCTGTGTCAGACCCAAATTAAGTCTGAAATTTCGTCACATGATAGCAGAGCAGTTGTAAGCTCCAAATTGTATTTAAAGGTAAAATTGTTAAACATGTAAATGTTGATAAGCAGTCATGTGACGATAGGAAGGAAATTTCAAGTTGGTAAAATGTTTCAAAAATCTAATGTTTTCAAAATACGAGGTGCAGGCTGCTTAATACTTATTATTGATAGTGGTCATTGTTCATAAGGCACAGTCAATCTTAATTGTATCGGTAAAGTTCGCTAGCATACAGATTGATTACGTGCAAATTTCAACTTTATATACCATCTCATTTTTTTATATATAAAGGTGTTTTCTAAAGAAAAGATCACCTGCACTAACATACCATCAGTTTTTTTAAAACTTTGGTTGTTACTTATGTAAAGTTGATATTTTTTTATTTCGCAACTAGTTCGATTAGCTGATAATTTCCTAATGAATACGTATGACGTGAGGGAATGGATCCTGAGCAAAAAGCATCGATTAAGTGGTAGATTAACGGCATTAGGGGAGCATTAAAAGTGATTGATATCGAAAACAATTCGGCTGAACGAAATGGCTTTGCCGGACACTTACAGCCCTTACAGACCACTTAATAAATTGATACTAAGTGTTTTGCACTAATTTAAGGGGATAGTAGTTGGAAAAAATCACCAGCGAATTAAACGGTTAAGGGAAACACCTCTAAGAGAGATCTTTTTTTCCCATTTTATTTTTTTATGTTTTTTTATGTACACGAGTTGAGAAGCTGACTACGTAATTGAAAGTGTACTTATTTAGTAAATTATTGCCCTTACTTGTACCCTAGCTTCGCTGAGTCCTAATCGTTGACTGAGTTCTTCCCTCATAAAGGCATCAGGATAATGGGTCTCGTCAAAAAGTCGTTCTAGCTCATTGAGTTGCTCTAAAGTGAAATTAGTCCTCGATCTACGCTGTTTCGTGCTTGATTTTGAAGAGTTAAGGAGTGGAGATGAATGTCTAGAGACGGATGTTGCCTCCTCCAAACTGGAATCCTCTTTGGAGTCTATTACATCTGTAAAAGTCCAATAAGTTAAAACATGCCTGAAAGTGTTTTTCCCTATTTCCCTAGCTTTCTTAGGAGTATAGAATTAAAACAAACTAATCTGTCACCCGTACGAGACTCAATTAACTAATTATTTCTCCATTTACATAAGTGTTTTCAGTCAGTGTCGCCCACATAAAACGTTTTTCCTATTTCGTTAAAGACAAGTTCACTTAGTAAAACATAAATTTTGGGGTGTTATATTAAACATTTAATTTGTACAAAAGGTGTAAACGACGCTTATGAAAACAAGGGAATTATACGGGGTACTTCAATTAAGAAAACGCAATCAATTATCTTTAAGATAAATTCCTGAGCCCATCTCCCCCAGCGGCTCAAAAATCTCGGGGCGGTACGAATTTAATTCATTAATTTTTCTCAACCTAATTGCTCGGATTTTCCTTTCTTTAACTACGAGTTGAATTAATGTAATTATTTGCCTCCGACTTTCTTTTCTTCCTTACATTATGCAGGGGGGGATAAATTTATACAGGTGTAGATGGGAATGGGATGGGAGGAAGGTGAATAAAATGTTAATAACCGAGGACACGAATCTGGTGTCCTTTTTGCTGTAACTTCCACCATTTTGTCACTGACTTTGTAATTGGGGCATTTTTAACAGTACTTAAAGCCATCTAAGGTAAAATCAGTCAATCAGACACAACAATGTGATTTTTGCCATTCTGTTTTGTATGAGAGAAAAAAATACTCCACACTGTATATCAGCAGTGATTAAAAACGAGCATGTTTTGCAACTGCATATTAATCGCTTTCCTTAATACACTCGTTGGTTAAATAATATTAAATCCAATAAAAAAAATATAGAGCATAGCAACCAAAGTGGGAGACAAACATCGTTCAGTATGGCGGCCGTAAACTGTCAGAAAAAAAAATTATTTGGACAAAGATGGCGACTTCCGTTTTGGTCGCTTAGAAAGCCTAGAAGGTGCTTGTCAAAAATTCCAATATGGCGGAAATAGTGGTGACAGTTTGTATTGTGGAAATTGAGTTTTTTGAGGATTAGATTAATTTTTACGGTTTAAAATCGAAACTTGAGGTTATTTGCATAAGTTATTTTTGTTTGCTGCCGTTCATAAGTTTTTCAAGCCACATTGTAACAGCAATTCAGGAAAAAGCCCAACCGTGTCAGTTTTACTTTACCAAAAACCGGATCTAACTCAACAGTGGTGGAACACTTTGAAGTGGGATGATTTTACTCCAAAACTATACTCAATGGTAGGTACAAGTGCTTTCTAGTAAAGTAAACCTATTAGGTACTTGTTACATGCACAGGTATGTGAGTTACATTTTAAAGCATCCTTCATTGTGAGAGCCACAAAAATAATTTTGAATTAATGTTCTTGGTAATAACATAAGAACCATTTACCAGTTTTGCTTACCTAGTTTCAAGGATTTACAGATTTTCTTACATTGAACGGTGTTTAAACTAGTTTGCTGTGTGTTGTACTTTCCAGAACAAATTTGTTTAAGCTGGACTTGATTGTATATAAAAAGCCTTATCTATACATATCTGGATCAGGAATGAACCTTTCTTTGATTTTTCACTCACAACTTGCAATCAACTACACGAAATAATAAAAAAAAAACATATTTCTTACTACATCTGAATAGGTTTGTATACAAAACGAAAACCGCTAACGCCGCCATTAAAAGTGACATATAATATAATGTTATCTCCTGTTCTTTTTTCTCGAAAATAAAAACTATTATATAACATCCTGATTCTTTGTCACACAGCATTTAATGTGTTTGTTAAAGTTCTGTTATTCCTCTTTTCAGCAGTCAAACGATAATCTGACAATTCATCACGACGTAACATCACGTGACTGCGCTAATCGTACACAAAGTAACGTCATGTGACAATTTTCAAATATAAGTCTGATTGCTCTATCGGGGAATAACCAAACACAACAAGTATTAGAGTTAGTTTTACTGAAGGTGCTTTAAAAAACTGGCTATTTTGTGTAATGAAATAATATCCGTACATCAGCACTGTTTGATCCTGAGTGGTTTATATAATAAATATATTTATGACAAAAGCTAATTGAATAATTAATTAAGTTAACCACTATACCCATCAACATCACTCAACATATTTGAGTATGCCACTAATAAAATTACAAATTATTGGACACCGTGATAACATTTCTTTAATGGAGTAATCGTTTTATGTAAAGTGTATAAAGCACAATATTTTTTTATTGTGGTTAATGGAAATCCAATGCGATCTTCTGGAAACAAACGTCCGACTAAAACTCGAATTTAAATTAAAGTATCTCGAATAAAAACGATTTATTTGGCAGCAAGAATGGGTGTTTTGGAGGAAGAAACAGGGAGAGAAGGCAACAGAGAGAGACTGGTGGGAGGAGCGTGTGCCTCCTATCAGGGCATCATTTAAATTGCTAAAACGGGGCGTTTTACTACTTTCTATACGATCAATCTAAACTGCATGAAACTAAAATTTGGTTTAAATTCGTTTTTGATCTCTAGTTATTATTTGAGACTGCTGGGCCGATGAAGTGGAACTATCAGTTATTCGTGGGGTTACCTAATATTTACTATATCCACTGTTTAACAAGGGTGAGAGTCAGATGAAAGGGGAAGATTTATTAAACATCTACAATTAAATCTACACAACAAATCCGCATGACTATTTAATACGTTATTAATCTCAACAAATCATAGCTGGGGGAACAATTTAGCCTGTCAGGATAACACGCACTCATTGCAGGACTTATTAGATTAGCATTGATTCCCGTCATATTGATTTGCTTGCTCGTTTTGCGGGATACTGCTATCACGTTCCAGTGCCAACTAATTTCCAGACAGGTCAAAATCTAAAGGTCAACTGTTATTTCATATAGTTTATACTTGACACATAACGCAAAAAAATACAGGAAAACAGTTCACACCAGCGTATAGTTGCACATAGTTTAAAAGTTATTATACCGTAGTATTTTAAGCCAAGCTGAAGTTCACAAACTCAACTTAAACTCGGTTTAAAATCCGACGGTCCAAATAAGGGTTACCAAATCCACAACTAAATTTAATAGAATAAACACTGAATTTTTGGGACGTTTCCATGTTTCCAATTTTAGACAATTAACCAGCTCAATTTCAATACATTTGAGGCAGCTTCATAATTTCAACTCAATTTTCTACTTTTCTACGGCCCTGCTTGCAACAAAATATCAAAAGATTTTATTCTATCGGGTGTGCTAATAAAATGTTTTTAGATTGTTGAGGCCTCCTTCAACTCTAAATAAACTTTGGATACCCCAAATAGTTTTTTTAATTTTGACAAAAAATGTAATTTTTTCAATTTTTTAAAGGTGTATCAATTTCACCAAATCTCCATTAGAAAAGGAAAGAAAAATACTACAAAATGAGTCAAAACTCGCCTCTCTAGCTCATGTTACCGAGATACTATGAAGAAGTTATTTTTTTGTGCTTATTTTCTTCTTCTGGACCAAAATGCAAAAGTGCACATGTTCTTTTACAGTTTTCTAGTAGTTTATTAAAAAATTGTTTATTATAAAAAATAATAACATTGAAACGATTTAAGAGTGTTTAAGAATTAATTTAGAATCAAAAATTATGATAGCAGAACTTTAGATGAACCGTATTGCTGTGTCTTTGTTAAAAGGACGCGCGAAACTCAGATTTTAGGGAATTTAGAGGCGTTTTGCGTTTTGCTTTCAAATGTCCATCCAATGGATATTAGAGTAATGAAAAAATACAGCTTGATAGCCCAAGAGAAGTTCATTTAAAACGATTTTCTATTAAATCAACTATAACAATAAAAATACATTTCATTTGTGTCAAAAGTCTCTGGAGATTCCTAGAATAAATAACACCTTACCAGTCGTTTGTTTTTTGAAAAATAAATGTGTGTCACTATGGTTTCACTAAAGGTTGTGCCTAAGTAATTGTATTTTTTTACTTTTTCGATTGGTTGACTTCTTACAAATACCTTTCGACTGTCTTTAGTAGTTTTCGTTTTGTTCAATGATATCCCTAACAATTTTATTAATAATTGTTTGTAAGTAAGTCTTCCTTTGTCTCAGCTATGAGGACTGTGTCGTTAGCGTGTCTTAGATGGTTCATTCATGCCTTTCTCTTTGTCACCAAGTGCTTAATTTTTATTTTGGTAATGATTGGTAATGATATGCTTTAACGGACACCACTTTGTATATCTATTTTTTCAGATGTTCTGTCTTCTATTAGTATTGATGCTCTATGATTATAAGTTTAATGATGAATTCTTAGCATTATTTTTAACTGCGGTTCAGAAATCTTATACAATAAAGATTACCAGAAAATTATATGAACTTTAACAATGTTGTCGTCTTCACACCGACGGAGGTGCAGAAAAATATATGATAAACCAATTTGTATTACTTTAATAAAGCAAATTATACCAAATACACTAAAAGCCTTAAATGATCGTAGTAGTTATTCCGATTATTCTGTAACAAGACTATAACCACATTTTTGTGTCCAAAAAAGGGACTTAATAAGACGTAACAAAAGAAAAAATAAGGAAGGTAAATATACAAAGACCATATAATACAATGACATATACATCAATCAATTATTAAAAATATATAATAAAATATTTAAAGGTAAATGTATAAAAATATATTAAGAATGACCTGCTAGAATTTTGAATAAGAGTGTTATAACAGATTTTTCGGACACTCTCTACAAATCAACTGTTTTCAATTATACAAGAAAATCTCATACTAAATGATTTGAGATGTATTTCAAAGGAAAATTTCTGAAGAATAAACACTAAATAGAGTGGAGTAAAAGAGGCAAAACGGCAATAAGGGAGAATCCATCCCTTGAGAGGAATTAACGCACCAAAGAGCCGAATTTAATACTTTCCGTACCCACGGGGCAATAAAGATCCTAGAATGGAGCGCGGATTAATTTAATTCTATTAGTTTAATGAAGTTAGGAAATATGCATGGTGTCAACTCCACCCCTTTGATAAAGTTTACACACTCTATTTTTTCCTTGCCTCTCGGCCTAGAATTTAATTTGATGGTGTTTTTATATCCTTGTATAAAACACGTCTGTCATCATTTTGTCTCTCTTGGGATATTCGAAGTTCGAGAAACTCCACTTTAACTGAAGTTTTAGCATATATTCAACAGATTTTGTTTCATATTTTATAGGGTGCCAGTTTTAGTTTATACCCCAAAAACACTAACTTTCAGCAGCCGGTTGTTCTTATAACTTGTTTGAACTAATATTATTTTGTGTTACAGTAAGTAAACTATAGTCGACGATTTAATAAACTCAACTACTCTGGTAACAGTTCAACAAAAATGTCAATATAAACTAATACAGGTGACAGTTTGTACTGTTAACTATACTGATAAAAACTGAATTTTTGCAAATTTGAATAGAACAAAATTAACTAAAAATTGGTTTTCAAACATCAAATATAAGAATTTGACATAGAATCTTAAAGTAAAACATACAAAATTGGGCATACGCATTTTGTCCGCATATAATAAGCTTTGTTTTTGCTTATTATCAATATGCATTATTATGAAAAGCCCCATTAGCGAAGTGATTGGTTTGAAAGCAATTTGATTCTTAGCTACATATTTATTTAATTTTATTCTTCAATTTATAAGCAAATAAGTTATGTTTTAACTTTTTTTAGTGCCTGTAGTGCATAGTGATAACGTTTAACAAATAATCATAATTTTGACACATATGAATGAAATATATTCATATTTTTTTGTTTTTTACTGATTCCTAAAAATTACATAGTAGCTGATTAATTTTCAGGAATGATAAATTTGTATCTAAAAACATTCTATTCAGTTTTCAAATTTTACTTATGGTTCAATACCATTCTACTTACATTTTTTTCTTTCTAAAACAAAGCTTTTAACCGGTGAACCAACAAATTTTAGTATTTTTATTTTCTTACTTGAGTTTTGCGAGAATTTCTGTTGTTCCTGAACTAGTTGAGTTACAAAAAACTTTAATATACTTACAAACTTTGTTGTTACTGTTCTCATTATCACAATGTACATCCTGGCTGCAGTCCTCTCTTTTGTCACATAAAAGAGCGTCTGAATAAGATTCGCAGTGCTCTATCACACTGTCACTCCTCACATCCGCACTCATTTTCTCCTTGTCACTATCGTCGTTTTTTGCATTATTAAGGTTTAAACGCAAATCAATACATCCTTGGGTCTGGGACGATCCGTTATTTTCAATATCTGAAATTAGCCAGTTTTTCGGTTTTTTCGTGCGCTCCTCAACAAACTCTTTTTCGGTTTTCACACTAGTTTTCCTCGCGTCAAAACTCAAGTTTAAACATTGCTCGCCGGCGTTATTATTACTTTCGAACGATTTTGACACGAATTGTGTTAATTTATCCATGATAATCGCGATAATCTAAAGCTTTGTTTAGAAGGATCATGTGAGTGAAACTGAATAATCACTTGAAAGTTGGGGTAGTTTCCATGGATACAACGGGGGTTGCGGTTTAGACTAACTCCACCCTTAATTAGAGTTACGACTACCCTATTGGGCATGGGATAAAATGGGCCGGGCCTTTGGCTATCACTTTGAGTTGTTGAGAAATTTCTTTCTTATATTTATGGTAAGTCAATAGCTTTACTGCAAGTAGCTGACATTTTTTAGCACTTGTTTTTCCAACTGCTATAATTATGCAGATTTACGATTATGATTGTCGGTTGGATTCAGGGAACTTTGCGTGATGCTCTATTAAACACAGCATCAACCATATATTTAATCAATTACAAACGTGACATTCAAAATATCTTTATTTTATTATTGTAAGCACCAACTGATGTTTAATAGTTTACAAACTTGAACAACAAAACTAGTTTAAATATCTAAATAGTAAAACTATTTGCCTATAATAATTTGACTAGATTTTTTGTATGACGGGTAAGGTAAGAAAACTTGCAATAAAGCTCACATAGATAGATGTAAAGATGAGGAACAAAATCGATGTTGACTATATCTGCTGCACAATTTTTTTACTTTGTCTGCTGGGGTGGATTTGATGGTTGCTGTTGCTTTGCAATCAAGCTGAAATGGTTGGTGATCCCTATATACAAGTTATTGTCTGCTCTATTATGGAGCCTTGTGTTGGACGATCTGTTATGGGAATGAATAGCACAGGCCTGCATGCACAAAATTACGCTAATGACGTATAGTGTATAGTCGCTCTTTGCTATGTGAAACTAGGGCCAACATGCGTGGTTTATTTCTAGGGCCTTACGAATGATCTGGTGTTAAGCAGTTGCTCTAAAAATGGAGTCCAACTAAAGCCAAACTATTTAGACACAACGTCATCCTATCTGAGAGTGTGCTCAATTACTCCCAGACAATGAAATACCCGGTTATTCACCTCTAGAATCTGATCACCGAAGCTGTTATCGAGTTTATTGTTAGACAAAGCTGAAGACTCAGGTGGTTAACCATTACTGAGGCTATGAGAACAGCCCTTATCCTGAGCTTTAGATGTGATGCTAAATCTCATGCTTTTATTTAGACATTGCATATGATGAATTATCTACAGAGGAGATCATACGGGAACTATGGCACGTGTGAAACTGTACTAAGTAGCGATGTCATGCTTGGTGACCGTATATGTCCCCATTAATAACAATCTCAGAGTTGTGACCACTGATAGCAAAGAGACTAGAAAGGTATACCGTTTTCCAGGCAGACGTATTTGCAATTTTGAGCTCAGTTTAGTCTCCAAAGTGAACAGAATCTCAGCATTTGCTTAGATTAAGCACTCATTGCTAAGAAGCTAAACGTCTGACTGGTTCTGGAATATAAGACAACAGGCCGTTGATTTCACCTCAAACAACATCAGTGTTTCATGGATATTGCTAAAAATAAAAGTGAAAGGGGTGATTAAAAACTCTTAGAAGATGAAAATACCTCTGCGCATATTTTTTGAACTCTCCTACCTTCTCTTAGGCGAGACAGTCAGTTTTGTTATTCAGAGACTTAAGGGAGGTACCTCCCAGCAGACTGATGACCTTTATAAGAGACAACAATGGGCTGCTACAGCAATAGAAGACCTATATGTTATTCAGGGAAAGGTATAGAAAAAACATTTTAAGTATCCTTTAACAGTTCACAGATCATGCTCATATCCTTTCTAATGAGCTTTTTCAACATTGGTTTAAATGGTAGATTAAACACAAATAATTATCTCCACGTTAGATAAAAAGTACTTTATTAAAATAAGTAAAAATATAAAAACACTTGTGACAATAAAACTACACTAAAATAAACATTTGAGACTCATTTGGTTTTGCACTAAACATTGCTTCTTAGACACCATTTAGTAGAGTTATAGAAATTTGAAATATTAAACTGGACGGATTGCATGTATTTATATAGTAATAACTTAAGCTGTCGTGTCATATTTACACTTCAGTCATATGATACACATAATTAAAAGTGCGCGTATTTACAATTGTTATTCCTTAAAGTAATTTGTGTTATTACAACGACATGGCGCGGAAAAAGGCATTTGCAATTACGCAAAATAAGATAAAGGAGGTTGGACTCGTTGTAGTGCCGCTGCTTCGAAAATACTGAGGATTTCCTGCAAATTAAACTTTTAGTAACGGTTGTTTAAAGTTTTGGTTTAATAGACATACCCATTTGAAAAACTAGTTCCGGGGAACTCATTCGACCGTCTCCTCCATTGGAATAAGCTAAAACTCGCAGTCTGTAAGTCTTTCCTGGCGACAGATTATAAAGGTAACCTTCAAGGTTACCTCCGATTGGGACTATAGTGTCATTGGCTGTACTTAAGTCTTGATCAAAGTCCCAAACTCGAATCTGCGAACCTCAATATGTAACCAACGTAATCTCAATGAAACTTAAATTATACCTTATAGCCCTGTAAAGGCTCCTCATCTAAAGATGGCTGCACGTACCTCCATTGTACTTTGACAGTTGAAGGATTAATACCGTATACTCTAACGGAAGACGGAGGTTTTTGTGGCGCTTTCATGTATGTGCGTTCTGAAAATTAATTATTTACAAAACTCTCACAAGAAGAAAACTTAAATAAAAACGCTTGGCACTAATATCAAATTGTATGTTGCTTAGTATTTAGAATTTTAATGAAACACACAGAATAGCTTGACAGTTGCTTTGATAAGCAAAGTTTGGGTTTAATTCCAGTGCAAATATCCCTACTTTAATAAACATCAAACTTACCTAAATATCGTTCACTTTCTGGCCCTTCTCCAGCGCCATTATAAGCCATAACCTTAACGTGATAATAAGTATCAGGTTGCAACCCTACAATAAGCGCCCATGGTCGCGTGGTCCTGGACAAATAATAAACACTATCTTCCTCTTTAGTGTCTTTTTTCCAATATTTTATCCTGTGTCCAATCAGTTTTCCTTTCACCTTCTCCCTGGTTTCTTCTATAGGCTCCCAAGATACATTCAAAGCTGTAGAATTAAAGGACTTTGCCACTACCATTTGTGGGGCTACTTGCGGCATATCTTCGGCAGAGAAAACTAGAGCTTCTTTGCTTATCGGTCCAGCTCCTAGTTCGTTAAAAGCTTGGACTTTAACCAAGTATTGGGTGTAGAAGTATTTCGGATCGATTTGAACTACGGCCTTATTGGTATTGCCGTACTCCTTTAGCAGAGTACTTTGAAATTCTATTTGTTCGTTGTACCGTTTCCAGAATACTTTATAGTGAATTCCAGGAGCGTGTTGCTCGTCTGGTCTTAAAGGTGTCCATGTTATGGTGAGGTCTCCAATTTTTCCTCCTCCACCTCCAATATTTTTAGGGGCAACTTTGGGGCGGTCTTTTACGCTATGATATTTCGCGCTAGGACTTGAAAATGGACCTGGACCTAATTCATTCCAGGCACAGACCCGAAATTCGTAATTGGACCATGGCGTCAAAGTAACTTCAATATCGGCTTCTTTTCTTCCAGTAAACCTATCATAAATCTACATCAAGTACTATGGGGTAATTAATGTTGGTTCCCTTACCTGTCAATTTCCTTAGCTTTTACACCAACAGCCAAATCCACCCAAGTACTATTCCAGTTAGTTCTGCCACTTACGGTGTACCCATATATAGGCATTCCATGTGTGGCACCATCAGTCCATTGCAAAATAAAGAAGTCTTTTTGAATCTTCTGAATCTGTACTCCTCCTGGTGGTCCTGGAGGTCCTTGAACGACCACGTGAGTTTCGGAAGATATAGCCCCTACTGCACTTTCCACAATACATTTATAATCGCCAGAGTCGGAAAAAGTGGCATTTGATATACGCAAGTAACCACCATCAATTCTCTGTAAAATTAGAAAAATAATATCCTCAGTAATCAATCTGAAGTTCAGCACAAATTTATTGTACTAGACGCATTTCCTAAGACAAAAATCATAAAACTCACAACTCTTTCATGGGGATTATAAGTTTCCTGAGTCCGAATTCGAGCCCCATTGTGCGTCCACATATAAGCAATATCAAGCATTTCGTCAGTTACAGCGTAACACTGCAAATCAATATTTCGACCATTAACAATAACAAGGTTTGGCCCTGGGCTTTCCACAATTTTAGGTCCTCCTAAAATTCCACTTTCTTCACTGAATTATTACTAAAATCCATGAACTTACGCAAAACAATCAGCCGGCCTCTGGATTCTGCAACCCCCAACTCATTACTAGCCGTGCACGTGTAAACTCCCTCATCGTCTCTTGATACAGGACTAATAAATAAATTTCCGTTCTTAAATATGCGCCGGTGACCACCTGACCCAATTTCGTTTCCATCTTTTTTCCAAATAAATCTGGGTTTGGGAGCAGCTTCGGGGTTACACTTTATAGTGACATTTCCCAGTTCAGCAGCGTAAGTTTCCGACTCTAAAGGATGTTTCTTGAAAGATGGTGGAAATGCCAACACACGTAACTGAGCAGACGAATATCGTGTTTTTAAAGTATTTGTAGCCCTGCATTGGTACATCCCAGGGTCTCTTTGATCATTGAGGTAGTTAATGGTTAGAACGTTGTCTCTAATGTTTATTCGGCCACGGTCTTCTGGGTCCAAGTCCAACATAGCTATATATTTTAAAAATTATATAAATAAAACACTCATAACATAAACTAATATAACACAGAATATAATTAATTGAAATTAAAAAATCTCACATAATTGTCGCCCATCTTTGAAGAAAGTATAGTTGACATCAGGTATGCCAAATGCTTCACAAGTCCATACAAGTTCACCTTTTTTGTCGATATGCTTATCGTTTAACGGAATAGTAAAGTTTGGCTCTGCTTGTATATTCAAAATAACTGAATTTTCGATACTTTGTCTGTCGTTATACGCCCTGCAAACGTATTCGCCTTCGTCTTCCACGTGAACGTGGGGAATAATAAGCACTCTATTAAAGCTGGTGAAGTAAGCATTTCTGGGAAAAGCTCCTGAACCTTGTCTAGTCCAGTTATAGCTTGGAACCGGGCTGTAAAATTAATAATTTAAACCAGTAATTTGAACAGTTATCAGTTAGAAACTTACTATCCAAAAGCCACACATTCTAATCTGACTTCCTTCCCTGCTATTGGAGTATCAGGGAAAGCTTTAGGAAAGTTAATAGGGAATTTCAGTGTTTGATAATTGGCTAAAAAAATACGCATTAGTCTTTATACTAAATGGCGGTTAACTGAAACGCTTACAATGTGGATTTATTCTCAAAGGAAAAAAAGGTCCATTTCTCCCAGAGTCAGAAAATTCTGATTGAATACTACAACTGTAGTTAGCTCTATCAATTGTTTCTAAAGCAGAAAAATACAAAGAGCCATCATTGGACACAAACACTCTGGTGTCTTCTTCCACAAAATTAGGGAAATAGTCCCTTGACCAAGAATATTTAACTGAAGGAAAATGATTTGGAGGATCACAATAAATGGCTTTGCCCCAATTTAAATCTCCAATTTCCACACTTCTTTTTAACACAAACTCTAGTATAAAGCCAAAATTTAATGTGACACTTTCAGAAATAATAGTTCCAAATTTATTTGTTGCTCTACAGTGATAAGTGGCTCTATCTAGCTTCTGTTGTGGATTGTGGATTATCAGAGTTCCACCACTTATTGTATAGCGACCATCTGCTAATGGATCAATTTCTCTTGGTACTAGTTTGTCATTTTCATACTCTTCTCTATACCATTTGTAAGTTGGGGTAGGATAACCCCCAGCTAAACAGCTCAAGCTAATATCATTATACAATTTTCTTTTTGAGGTATCAAAAATTACATCATTAGGTTCTCTAATAAAGTATGGCCCTCTAGGAACCTTATCTGGATCAACTATTTCAGCACCATAAGTATAACTACGTTCATCAGCTTTAAGTTTCTCTACAACAGTTATATCAGCTTTGCATATGAATGGTAGTGGGTCCTTTCCATCCACTGGTTCCAAACCCCAATGCATTAGCTTTTTAGAAAATTTATAAACCAAAAATTCTGTATTGTCATATCCAGCATTATCTCTTATAAAGGCACTGTCCATAGAAGGTAGATGGGTTCCATCTGGATTTGTGTATAAATTAGGAGTTGTCTGATGTGCTCCTATATACCATCGGCGATGTTGAGGATCATAACGATTTAGCTGTTGTACTATAAAACTATGTTCTTCAACACTACTAACTGATACTAAATCTGAAGTACTTTTTTCTATTTGTTCACCAGCATAAGCCTAAAAAACTTCTAAATTGTTTCTTTTTTTGTTTAATGCTTCTGACAACTTACTTGACAAAGTGTCCTAGCATCAACATAAGGCCTCATTGGTGACTTAATAAATTTGTAACAATATTGCTGGAATGGAATCCAGTGGTCAGGACATTTTAAAGGCTCTAGTAAATAATTCCCAGCATAATCTTGCTGGTAATTTTGATAATCAGGTACATAATTTTCAATTTCAATAAAATTCTGTACTGGGTTTTGAGTAAGTACAGGACTATTGAAATGTAGCAAAAATGTCAGTGATAGCAAAAGCATTTTTGATATGGAATTTAAAAACTTGTAGTCATGTCATTCCTGAAAAGAAATTTAAGTAGAAATACACTTGTTTAAAAACTACTTGGTAAAATTCTAAATATATTTATCTTAATAAAGGAGGTTTTATTAAAAATAACACAAGTTTAAAAATGAGACAAAAAAAAAGAAACTTGAAAATCCATAAATAAAATATCTGCAAACCCTTTACTTAGGGATTACCCAACTTCTTACTAAGAGACATTATTATTAACTTCATTTTTGTCCATAACAACACAGTAGTAGTCCAGGTTATTTGTTTGTTATGGACAAAAATAAAACAGGGCCTTAACTGGTTAAGTAATGTTAATAATATACCTTGTAAAGAAAATTATTTTAACTGGAATGAAGATTATTATTGTTTCCTGTTATGATAACATTTCCATTGGTTGAAGGGTTATTCATCATTATAGCACAAACTTAATGTGTAATTTTAATTCATAAATCTGATACCAAACCAGAAAAATAGGAATGCAATTTACAGTTTACATGAATGAATTTGTGACTGGATTTGTAGTAAATCAAGAATTAGATAAACACCTAAACAAATTTATTTTTAAGTATTAACTTAAACATTTAGCATTAAAAATTAAGAACATTTGATTCAGTTATGCTTTTAGTAAAGAAAATTTAAAATCTCTTTTAAAACTTGCATGTTATGCTGTTTTTATTAATTAGCCATTTTCACCAGTACTATTATAAAAAAAAGTAAGTTTTATAAGGCATATAAGTGGTCCAAAAAACCTTTTTGGCACTAATACAACCCCAACCAAATTGAATAACTTTTAATAATTGAACTTTTATGATAATTACAGTGTAAATCATTATTATAATTAGGTAGTTTGTAGTGTTTACAGGGAGTGGCAATCTGTCCGTTAAACTGGACTGTAAATTTTGTTATGCTGTTTAGGTTGAACGAAAGGGTAATATTAAGATCTAAATAATCTTATCACCTAATCTTATCATTCTTACCTTAGCAATATTTACCTTTCACAAACAAAAATAACAAAAAAACAAACTCTCTACATGAGTAAACGCAACCAAGCGGTAGCTTAACTGTACGCAGACGCCAGCCGCCAGCCCTCACTGTCACTAGAGACAGCTGACAGATGAAAGACACTAATTAATCAAATTTGGCCAATAAAAAGTTAGGATTACCGTTCGCGTTTTATTATTGGTTGAAATTGTGGAAGAGATTTTAGTATGATGTGTCACTTGAAAACTAACCTAAAAGTTTGTTTATTTTTGCTTTAAAAATGTTGAAAAGTTGTAAGTGCTGGAATTTCTAGTCAGATCAAACATTTCTGTGCCAGTATACAATTTTATGACTTTATATTTCATAAATCAGTATTCATAATGGAACCAATTGATGTAACAGTGTGGAAAAATTCATTTTTTAAGGTGATGAAAAGCGAAAACATAGGGGTACCCTGTATTTTATTAATATATTTCAGGACAACTTTACAGTAGATGAATGTCTTATAGAGTACACTAAGAAGTCTGACTTAGAAACTTTGAGGAAAGATTTAAAAGCATATGGAGCAGAGCTACAGCTTTATATGTCAGATATTTTAAAAAATGAAACTGAAGCTATAGTAAACTTAGCTGAGTATCTTACAAATTTGAATTCTAAGATTGATGACCTATCTATTCCTATAAGTCAGCTGAAAGAAGAGATTTTGGTGAGTATTTTTTGTTTAGATGAGTTTTGCCTGTACAGTAGATCATTGTTATTATTATGAAGTAATCCCAGTATCTTATTACTAAGCTGCTTCAGCTAAAGTGCATTGTGAAAATGTATGAGAGTACGTAAGCATTAAAATGTACTAATTACCTATAATTGAAGTTTGACAAAATGTCACTCAATATTTAAAAGGAATGCATGTTTAAACACATTTTGCTCTAAATAGCAGATTGTGGTATCATTTTTGCAATAGGTAATTGTATATACTGTGTTCTTTTGTGAAAGTTGCTTTGGGTGAAAATATAATGTGTGTCAAAGAGATTGAGACACCATTTGTATAGTTTTTTGTGTGACTGTTTCACAGAATGGAATTATTTGAGTTTGACACTTTTTGATGTGTAAAAATTATATTTTTTTGTTTTCTACAGAGCTAAATATTTACTGCCTTGCTTATCCAGGGTCTAACTAAAATCTAGTCATAACAAATTGATCTGTCACCATTTTGTCCATCAAACCTACTTGTATTTGATAGAACTTATATATGAGAAATCTTGTTTGTAGGTACTGTACAACCTCATCAAATCAGCAGAATCAAAATATGAAGTCATCTTAGGAAACATCAAAAATAACAACTCAAAACAAAATCACATTCATTTAAAACTAGGAATTTTAAATTCAACATTGTACATCAACCTAGTGATATCCACCATAGAAACTGATATAATTAAAAACTTACTCACTCTAGAGAGAATGGTGAATAAGTTCTCTTTTCAAAAAAACTACCTAGAAGAATTGAATCTAATGACTCTTGACACTCAAAAAATAGTGAACAGTGTGGAATATAAGTTAATGGTTAACTTAAACAACTGCTTTTTACACGCTCTTCATTGCGAAAATAAAGACATCTTAATTAGGGCTTTAAGGATGTATGTGGATCTTCAGAAGTGTGATGAAGCACACCTGATTTGTCAAACACATATTCTAAAGCCTGTGTTGCAAGACATTTTAAGTGAAAGGTATTTGGGACTGTGCAACCAAGATTTAGATAAAGTTTATTCAAAAGTGAAAGAAATACTTGATATAAAGGTTGACTTTTTAAGTGAAATAGTTGAGGAGAATGCTGATCTAAATTGTTTTAATTTTGTTTTAAAATCTTTTTGGAAAGAGTTTGATAGGCAGTCTCGTGTAGGTTTGCCACACATTACAGCTCCTGGAAACCCTGAACTATTTCAAAAAAGATTTACTTGCACATACAACCTCCTAAAACATATTGCAAACAAAGCTGGTGATGAGTACTTGATTATTAAGGATGAAGAGTTTCAAGACCACTTAAAAAGATTTAATCTTCCTGTGTATTTTGAAATTAAGTTTCAACAAATTGCTGGCAATTTTGAAAGCAGCACAATTGATATGGATCTTAAGAATGTTACAGCTGATATCAACAAACATTCTTTCAGACTTAAGCCTTCTGTAATTGTATGGGAAGGATTGGAAAGCTGTTTCCATGAAGATGTTTTCATTGATCAACTAGCGGATCATTTTATCAGGCTTTCAATGATGCTGTTATCACGTTATGTACTTCTGTTAGAAAAACTGTTAAAAAAATTGCCACTACCTACAGTTACTAAAGAGGAAGCTGATTGTTTTATTGTTAACGTGTTAATTGACCTTAGTGTTGTAGAAGGTTTAGTAGCCTTAAAGTGTCACCAACAAGAAGTGACTAAGGTCAAGGAAACAATTTATTCAGTCTTGAATTCAAATATGTGGCCTATTGTGATAAAAGTTTTTACCGTAAATAACAAAGTAATTTTAAAGGCCAGAAGTAGCTTTACTAGTTATATCTCGTCAGTAAAAGTTAAAGAATGTATTGGGCATATACAAAACATTACAGCAATCCCAAGATTGTATAGAAGAACTAATAAAAGTCCTCCAAAGGAAGCTAGCGCTTACATGGTGGAGGCCGTAAAACCTGTTACTACTTTTGCAAAGAAATTTGAAGATAATTCTGCTCAAGTTAAAGGCACAATTGAAGGGATAATTAATAACATCAGTAAACAGTATTTGTCTCTGGTACAAGATGTGTTAAGGTCAGTGTGTAAAACTGAAGAATCTTTGAGAAGACTAAAAAGTAGAAGTACGAACGCGAGTGATTTGTCTGCAGATCCTAAAGAAACTATATCTGATGAAGCCAAAATTAAGGAACAGATCAAGTATGATGTTTTCTATTTTTGTGATAAGGTAATGCAATTTGAAGCCCATTCAAGTAAAGTATAAGTAATAATGGTTCTTATTCATTGCAGCTAGATCCATGGGCATCTAAACAGGCTAAAGATACCATGGATGAGTTGAAGAGGGAAGTTACCAAGTAATATTCTTAAGTTGTTTAGTAATTTGATTTATTTATAACATTTCATGTTCTCTTTAAAATATTCAGTAAAAACATTCTCGTATTACAATGTACGACGGTCAACAGATTTTTTTTTTTTTTGATATTTCAAACTTAGGACTTCCTTTAAAACCGTTATATAAAAATGTACAGAACGTTTTTCAAGTGAATAATACCTCATTACGTCCTACATACCTTACGATATTTCTTGTTTATTACTAAAAATTCTTTATTGTTATTCTTATGCATTTTAGTTTTAACTACAATGAGTAGAACTGTGTGGCTGTTGAAGACTGTAGTTCAATTTGTCCCATTTTAAATTGTAGTCTCTGAAGCCATTTTAATAACATGGGATTGTTTAAATGGCTTATGTTTGCTTTTTTGTTTGAAATATCTTCATATATTACTGGTGGTAGGTTTCTGCAGTTTTGCAGCCTTACCTAAAAATACAATTTTAATGCAAGTCAGGAAGTTGCTTAATTCGTAGTACCTGGATTTGATTGGAAGCTAACACAGGCGTCCAAAGTGGTAAAAGTTTAGCTACAAAAGTTGACTGGCACTCAACCAAAGCTTCCAACATACTTAGAAAGTGTAAACTTACAATTTCGCTCAACTAGAATACTTTTGAATTATTTTACACAATTTTGGTTTGTACAG
The DNA here is from genome assembly GCF_016097725.1 of Ips typographus. Lineage (NCBI taxonomy): Eukaryota > Metazoa > Arthropoda > Insecta > Coleoptera > Curculionidae > Ips > Ips typographus. The sequence goes on along the minus strand of NC_138437.1, from coordinate 6,575,591 downwards.
TGACTAACCGTTTTGGATTGTTGTACCAGCTGCAAAATGGAAGGTGTAACCTTTCCCCAGAAATCAAACAAAATATTCATGGTAACATTGTATGCTTCTGTAATAGGAAGGTGGTGACTTAGACTTTGTTCTAAGTAAACCGTCCAAAGCTGACATAAAATAAAAGTGTGAAACAATGAAGACATATGCAAAACGCTAGTTTTTGGTTGGTCAGCAAACCCTGACATGATAACTTGAATATTGTCTGCTATTTGACAGGAAGCTTCTTGAGGAATTGGCTGGCTTATTGTTGACGTATTATTAATTCCTTGCAATGCAGTATGAGTGAGTGATCCCAACAACAACCAAGATAAAAGTCTTATGTGGCCTATGCATTCTATAAACTCTCTGGGACTGAAAAATAAACAATAATTACACTACTTGTACAGTATTTGCTAAGTAGTCCAGAACCTTTGCTGATTGACTGACGTGCTGTACAGCCAGGGAAAATATCTCGTAACAGCCCTATTGTCTCTACCGTTTCCTTTTGTTATCTCTAAAGCTAAGTATTGAGCAATACTACATTTGATTATGCCTCCTAAAGTGTCATCGTTTAAACCTACGCCAATTCCCTTACAGTAACTCTGAAAGGTCAATATAAATGTTATGTCAATTTTTTGCTTAGCTAGATGTAACTATTGATTTCGATTTGACCCAAACACGTGGTCACAATCTGTGTGTGTACGATACACCGATTATATAAAGCCAAAAAATTATTTTTTTTAGCAACGGTATGAATTTAAGTAGGACTAGAAGTATCTCTTAGCAAAGAAAAGCTAATTATTACAGATCTTACCTTCATTTTTGATATGGCGTGGAAGTCAGATAGAAACTCTAAAATATCTACAAGATTTAGTTTCATACATTCGGATATTCCGGTGCTACAAGGGGAAGTGGCCTCCATCGTCAATATATTGCTATCCTTTATCACTACATTTGAGGGTACATGACCTCCAACGTCCTGAATAAATACATTTAGAGCGTAAGTGGAAACTACTACAGGAGCATTACTAACCTGGAGGATCAGGTTTATCAACATTAGCAAATTGGAATCTGGAATCGTAGTTTTAAACTTTAACACTTGAACCAGCTCAATCACCACCATTCTGCTAAATATCAACTTGTCCCTGTCCTTTGTGAACGCTTTATTGCACAAGTGGCATATCTCCACTAAAAGATTGTATTTTAATGTATGGGTTTGGATGGCGTAACTCAGTATTTTGGAAAATGGATCCAAAATTCCCTAAAAGACTTAGTGTAATCATTTCGTATGGCCATATGCAATAAAAATCATTTTGATGGTTCAATTGACACTGTGATATTCAGGTAACAACACAACCAAAGCTGGTAAGGGGTACAAAGTTTACTAAACTAAATTTAACCATCAAAATGACACCTACAAAAATGCTAACCTTAAATTGGGCTATTAAAGGCAACTTAAAAACTGAAGCCATAATACTCAACAAAGGAGTAACATCATCTATAATATTCAACATAAAGAGCAGCTTTCTATAAATCAGTTCTAGCTGCTGGAGTACAGTACTCCACATTGGTATTGAAGGACCAGAAGCATTTTCTAAAGGTAAACAGCACAAGTAAGCTGCTACATTTGACAATATGGTGGGCATCGTTTCTGCAGGCAACGTTTTTCTTGAATTAAGTGTTTCTAAAAGTAATTGTAAGGGTGCTACGGGATTGAGTTCATTAAAATCCACCAGTGACTGAATAACGCTTTTGAAGAATTGTTGTCTTATTTGTTCTAAAAAATTGCATGTTATTAAGGTGTTATATTCAAGACTTATCCACTAACCAGATGTTTTTGTTTGGAACATTTGGACAAAGATGCCATTAGGAGCTAGTTGGTGTAAGACGCATCGTAGAAACTGATGAGCTACACTTACGGCACCTCCAGGAAGATGGACGCTGCTCTCACGTTGCCAGGGATAAGAAGCTTTGGTAGCAATTCTATTAAAACAAGAAAAAAAAGAGAATTTGAACACATGGGTGCTTGATCAAATTAATGACTCACTTTGCAACTACACTAAGAATATCAGGCAGAAGTGGGGCCGCTAAGCCTGGTTCCCGGTGAATAAATGTCCCCAAAGTCACAATGCAAAGTCCCACTTCTTCATCGCTATACATTTCCCTTACAGTACCGCATTCGCTGCATCTTTCTTTGACGCATTCTTCTCCTATTCTTTTGGCACTTTGCTTCATTTCACAGTTAGCTAAAACCCATCAAAATCGAAAAGTGGATCACAAACTGTGTAAAGTTAAAAGTACCTTCGTTTTTAGGCGATGCTGTTTGGGAGTTCATCAGCCAACCTCCGGACCATTTAGGTTTTTGGTAATGGTGTGAGTTTAAAGCCACAATTCCACTTTTTCGGATTCTCTGTCTTTGATTAATTATTGCGTCCCCTAAAATACACAGTATTTGGTTTACGTAGTGTTTGTGAAAATGGTCCAAAACTAACTTTGTCCTTCCATCTTGAAAGTCCTCAAGTAATGATCCATCCCATTACCATTATCATCAGAATCATACAAATTGGGCGGGCTTTCTAAAGCCACTTGCTTAATCAATTTTCTTGGGCTGTGGCTTTGAGTTTGAGAAGTTCCAGGTTGTTCCGTTTTGTTGTCCAGCGATTCCGATTTCTTTGGTAGCTTAGAGTTGATGTTCAACACTTGCTTAACCTTTTCCACTAATTGTGTGATATCTTTGGTGTGTTGCCCTATAGGAAGTAAACGTTCTTGAGTTGGAAGTTGCAGTTGTTCTCTAGGAGAAAAGACGTCATCTACTAGTTCTGGGGATTGAATTGGACCAATAGGGAGAAGACGTTCTACTGTAGGGGTTGGTAAGTAGCTGTTTTTATTGCTGTCGTTATCTGCCGAGACTGGGGTAGACATTGGAGTTATAAGGGGTTCTATAATCTTTTTATGTCTTCCTAAAGGGGCTGCTTTGGAATAGGTTAGATCACCCTGTTTTTGAGTTATAATCTTCATTGCTTGCATACTGGAGCCTTAAATTTATGTATCTAAGTATTACTAAACATTCAATAAGATGCAATGTCGTTGGTACCATTAGTTAAGTTGATTGAAGCACTACTGGACGTAGACTTTACCCTGGTGTGGTTCTTATTGAAATCCATTTTAGCTTTGGCAATTTCTTGCAATTTACTTTCGCAAGAGCGTATAGATTCATCTTCGCTTCCAATTATCCAAACTGGTCGTCCTTTGGTAGAGCACAACTTTTTCATTTCAATTAAACTTGAAACACTTTCTTTGGGAGATCGATTGATTATCAATCGTTCTGCAATTTGCTTGCATAATCCGGAAGTTGAATTTTCACTCAAAGCTAAAATAAACATGAAATTTAGTCCTATCGCCCTCCTAGTGTAAAAACTTGATAACATAAAAATCACAGTTTTCAAAAAATGTTATCAACAAATTCCTTTCACAATCTTTGAGACTATGATATACCAAAGGTGAACAAACATAAGTAACTTGTTTTCATCAAGGGACCAACAGAATATTGTAGAGGTACATAATTAGAGGACATACAGATAAACTCACCTTCGTCAAACGAGTCCTGAACACTTCCTTGTAAAGTACTGTCAGAAACATCACTTTCTGGTATTGCTATAAGTTCGCTTTCAGTATCATCATCAATACTAGCTTTATCAGTCTGTTTCTTCATTTTATCCGATTTTCGATCAGCATACTTCTCATTTTGATTGATTTCCTCCCAGTGCGTTTCCATGCTAGTCATTGAAGAGGGTTTCGTGTACGAAACTTGCACTCTACCACCTTTGGAACTCAACGAGACTTGAATGGACTGCCCATCTGAGGAGTACATTGGAGATAAAGGAGGTGTTGTTTTTTCTGGATGATCCATTTCAGTCCCTAAAGACGGTTGACTGACATCTATAACTAAAAATTTCAGCCCTAATTTTATATGAAGCTTCTGTATCTAGAACCTCTTGATCTTGATGCTTGTTGTCCCATAATAATCGTCGCTGGAATCCTTCTACAATGATGATGCTGGGAATCTAACGTGTTCAAAATTATTCGTATTAAAGCTGTCAGTTGCATGCAATGAGGCTGTTGATTGTACTGATACTACAAAAAGTTGACTAAACAACCTGAATTTAAAAAAAATATCTAAATATTACCTTATATAAGATCACAACCAGAGACATAAGCCAATTTTTACGAGCGTGAGGCTCTAAAGCCCACAAACTGTAAAGTGGCTGCTGAAACTCCATTACACTGGAAACGTAATAAGGAGAAGGGGAGTACTGCAATAAAATTAGGCAAGTGGGAAATATTATTCTTCCCATTAAATGATTTTGGTCCATGACTTGGGGTAGGTTAGCTAAGAACACGTTAAAAGCTGGAGACGCTCTTAGATGTTGAGGTGGTAAGTGAATTCCTCGATCCGTTTGGGTGTAACCTGTTAAGAGTGACAAAGTTATTGTAATAGTTGTTGGTATATCTATAGAAATACCTAAAAGCAACCACAAGTGTTTCAAAACAATAGTCTGAGTTCTGCCTAAACTTTTCTCTTCAGCAGGGTAAGCTTGATCAGACCTTGACAAAAACTGCATTAAAAGGAAAATTAGCAAATTCATAGTTTCTTTATCAGCTTCTTCCAAATCGATAATTCTCTGCAGGAAGGTGGTTAAATTTTGGTCATCAACCACGTTTAGGGAGTGCATGTGGCCATCTATTATCAAATTACTTTTATTTAAAAAAATTACCGTCTATTGTTAGCTACTGTAAAATCTCTAATCTAGAGGCATTAATAAATTGGACTACATGCAAAACTATTTTGCAAATAATTTACAGTGTTGTTAAGGCCATCAGGAAGTATTCGAGACGTGGTGCGTTCGTTTGATGGAACGATTTCAAATTTTCTACGCAAATTACGTTTACAGGTATGCAAATTTAAAAACTGTAGGTTGGCGTACAGTATTTTAGAAAATTCTAAATTGTCAGATACGCTATTTACAAAAGCTACCTAACTAAATGCAATAGCACCCACTTTGTATTAAGGATTTACTTATGGATAAAATAATATAAAAAAAAACCAGAGGCTTCGAGACTTACATTGATTAGTAAATATTTGACATTCATGCGCCCACTAAGCAAGACTATTCTATTTTTCTACCTGGAATGCTGTTACTAGAGCTTAGAAACTGACCCAATCCAAATCGTGAACTTTTTCTTTTCAGTATTGGAGCTGAGTATTGACGACTGTACACTTTTTCTTTATTTTCCGGAACGTATACTGCACAAAAATGCATTTGTTATTATTAATGTTAGGTACGTTTGCAATTCTAGTTTGTGGTTTACCTGATTTACTTTCTTGATGTCTTATAATTGACGCGGGTGCTGACATGGTACGTTTGTAAGGCCATTTGGTACCAAAACTAGCGCTCAATGTCTTCACTGAGCTTGCTATGCTACCTTCGTTTAAGCCAGATAGAGCGTCGTGGGCTCTATGCACTTTGCGGATGAATATTTCACTATTGACGTCGCTGTTTTTCAAATCTAAGAATCGGTTTGATTTTAGTTTAGGAGTGAAACAAAAGCTTCACTCAGGATCTTTGTAAGAAAATCTTAAACCGAAATTACCTCTTATATACGAAAGGTCTCCGGATTTCTCTAACGCAATTTGAGCCTCAATAAACAAAGTGTCAAAGCGGCACAGGAAGAATTCCCAACTTAAAATTTTCCTCTCGCTAAGAGAATTGTGCAGTTGGTAAATTGACTGTAAAACCATGGGTCTGTCGAGAATGACGGAATCAAATTGAGACTCCAAGCACATCAGCAACGACTGTAAATAATATAAAACATAATAATTTACTATATTTAGTGGAAAAGTTTTACCCGTATGGCTAAATCATGGATCGTCCCCAAATACAACGTAGCCCTTTGGGCAACATAAACATTAGGGTCATCCATACTAGAAATTAAGTAGCAAAATGCATTCGCCAAAGCTGATTGAAGTTGAGATTGGTTCCTCAAAGGGCATTCAGCCATAAACCTTGCTAAAACTGTCACTCTTTCCACTGCGGTAAAACGTATCCTCCAATCATGATTATGGAAATCATCCTGGATGATTCTCCAGAACACATCAGGCCCTGCAGGTAGTGTTACACAGTGTAACAGCAAAGGCACCGATTCTTGACAAATATGGGAGTGTTCCGAATTCAACAAATTCCATAAACTACATGCAATCTAATTAATGAAAAACTCTAGAATTAAATTCAATACATACTTTCTTATTATCAGGTGTTCCTGGCACCAAATGAAAAACCCTTTGTGTTCTCTGGAGGCTTTAGTGCAAGCATCCCCGTAAAGAATTAAAATATTCAAGCATTTAAGCATGTAGTAAATTATATCCGGCTTGGTCACTTTGGATAGTTCCCGAAGCAATTGATGAATGAACTGTATGGGTTCCGGCAGGTCCTCCAAACAAAATTTGAATTTGCCTAATGACGTTTGCCAGAAGTCTATTTCTTCTCCAGCTGAATCGGAATCTAATTGCTCGTTTGTTTCATCTAGGACTGGAGGTTGAGAACGGGATAAAGATGATGCTGCTGTTGCTAGAAGAGATAATTTGATAGTTAAATAATTTGTTATGGTTTAAATATTTTAGACATACCTATATCAGTTTCTGATAGAGTAATAGCTCTATTGGTAGCAGAAACCGTTTTATCTGCAGGAATAATAGATGCTAAGTCCAGTTGCTCAGACACAGTCTCAACAGTAGCAGTCATAATCTGTAAAGTGATAAACTATAGAACAGGTGTGAATTAAAATAGTGGAATTAATAGCTCAAACCAAGAAAATAAAAGCAGAGTACAATTGTTTTTAAAAAAATTGAGTCTTGGTTTGAGTTATACTCTAATATTCGTACTGAACACACGTGCGGCATATGAACTAATACACCTCCAACCGAAGGCACTTCTGGTATCGGCATGTTTAGCACCATTTCACTGGTTTTCTCTTTCTTGTCACTTTCTGGAGGACTTTTCCTGCTGTGCATGTCATCTGATTCAGTTTCGCATGGAGGCTAAAATATTCATTAACGCCATAAAGAGAAATATTTTTAACTGACATTTAGAATAACATAAAAGAAAATACATTAACGTGCACAGATAGAAGTGTCAAAGTCTTACATCAGGAGGGTGTGCTAGAGTAACCGGTGATAAATAAATAACGAGTTCATAAGCCAATTGATGCCACATAATGCTGCACTCGCAGTAAGTACATTCGGTTCTGGATGAACAGGAATGCGAACTAATCCAGGCGGCCGTAATCATGCTTTTCAAAAGCGAGCATACATTTTTGCACAACGACGAACTTAGACCTGTGTGTTTGTCTATCTCTTGCAGCTCCATCTGTTTTAGCAATATATCAAGCATCAAAATGCAACAAGACAAATTGTTTTCAGATTGAGTTTCTGCCAGCGTTTTTGCAGTTTCTTCTTCCGTCAATGAGGTCTTTGACCCGTTGCATTGCTTTATATCATCTGGAGCTGAAACACACATACATTACTATCCCTCAATCATAAGTTAAAAAAAAATACTAATAGATTTCCGTTTACGAAGTGCTGCTGTAAGTAACTGAATATCTGCGGGCTGCTCAATTGGAATGGTTTCACTAGTAACATCTCCTTCCTTCATACTAGTAATCCCATCACCAAAAATGGAAAACACTAAATGTAGTGGTATTGAAATTTCTAGTAAAGTCAACGTCTAAAACCAAACCTCAGGTCAAAATTAAGACTGCAACTACACAGATCATCAAACCTGTAACCATTTAAGTGCTTGCTGTTGCACAGTGGCAGTGGTTCTCTGGAATCTAATAGCCACGAACTGATACATTTTCTTCGAGTCAAAGCCCAAGGGACTCATATCAGGATCGAGGATCTTGCTAAGTATTATTTTCAGCTCTGAAAGTTCTTTTTCAGGTACTCCATCCACTGTGGCTTCCATCCAATGAGGCATAATGTAGTCCCAAACCTCTTGTGTTATTACGTCGTAAGGCACTAAGCAGAACATGCGATCTAAACCTTCTTTTAAGTGAGTTGTTTTTGTTGCCAATGTGTCCCTGAAAATATACTCATTTTTGTTTAATTGTTTAATAAGAATTGATTCTTACCAATGGCCACCTATCCTAGCATAATCAGGGGGATGGGGTAAAAGGCACGATACAAACAGATCATAGTGTGAATTGCTAATTTCCCTCAACCAACCGCAGACATCAGTCATCTTCAGCTTTTCTAGAGCGCTTTCTTCCCTACCTGTAATATCGTACATCAGCGTTTCTGTAAAATAATAAACATTTTTTGATCACCATCATAAGAATAGGCCGTCATATGAAACCAATGAAATATCATAGATATCAGACGTCCTAAAACTTCAGTTTGTGCTTTCCCATCAGGATTGCAACGTCCCACTAAAAGCCACACTCCATATCTTCCCAATGTTTGCCTCTCCTCTAAGGTAATGTCTGATCCTGGTACAGGACTCTTCCCATCCTTTTCCTTGTCTCGACCATCTTTTCGATCACTGCGTTCTTCTAAGTCTCGTTTATCTAAATCCTTTAAATCTTTTTCTGGAATCTTAGCTTCTTTCAATAAACTGAAATCCATATAGTCAGTAGCATACAGTTTATTTTTGAGTTTTCAAATCACCTGACAATGGCTTCAACCATACAAGTTTGCATATCAGGTTCCATATCCCATGTTGGAGGAATAGCTTTATGAATCACATGGTCGCCACCCCTTCTAGAATTATGTCGATTATTATGGCATTGTTCACAGTATCGTATAGGATGGTTCCCGTTGTACGAGGCACATTCGGTTGAGAAACATATCGAAATAGCAGCTTTATCGGTGGACCTACAATTCTACAACCAAAGGGTCAAACACCATTCTATGGATCAGTTTCTGACTACCTTATTCTCGCAAACCATAGAAACTTGCTGCATAGGGTGTAAAATGTCGAAAAACCTTTCGTCTGGATGTTCGCGATGTATTTCGTTGGCGCACTCTATACATAAATATATCGGGGGTGGGTTGTCGTTTGCATGAGCTATAGCAATGCAATGGTTGTAGCAGACTTTCGACGCTTCGGTGTTTCCAGGATTTTGGCAACGTTGTCTTTGGCAATATAAAGGGGCCGGATCTTAAAAGGGTATATTTAAATAAATTGAATGAGTAGTCTGCTTAGAAAAGGATTGCTCGAGGACCAAGTAGTAGTTAGTACCTAACTTACCTGCAAATTTACAAATTAAGTTCCTCCGATCGAACAAATTAGCATTAAAAGTGGGCCAGTAGTAAAACAAAAGTTTGGCAGCTGACGCTCTAGAACTGGATGTCCCATAAGCAATAGCGCTAAGTACGTCCTTAAGGATGTTCTTTTTCAAAGTCATCAGACATTCTAAAAGTTGACAGTGGTGTCCAGCATTGGACGAGTATTGGAAAATCATCATAATGACAGCGGAAACCGATTGGCAGACATCGGCTTGTCTTGGATCGTGACGTGCTGGAAGTGGATTCAAACAATTATTCCGCGAGTTACTGAAGCTTTGTGCAAACTTACTTATAGTAAAAGGAAGAATGTAGTAGCAAAGAGTATTGATAATGTCCTGATGGAGTCGCTGAGGCAAAACAGCAATAGTCGAAGCGGTAAGGTAAGGCAAGTTGTCGATTAAATCGTGGTCTAAAAACGGCAGCATGCATGCGAGACATTGAAGAAGCGCCTCTCCGAAAACTGAAAGCCTCCAATCAATCTGTAAGCTTCTTTTGGGCGGGATACTTACAAGTTACTCCAGTAGGAATGAGAGGAGCTACTTCGATAAGCGGTACGATAGAGTTGTAAAGACCTTTGTAATCCAAGCTAGGAAAAAGCGCCATTCGGGCTCCATCCATTTCTGGATCTTTAATTAGGTCGAAGGGTGAATTTGGAACATCTTTAAGAACACCTGAAATTTGCTTTGTTGTCGTCTGGACCTCAGATAAGAGGATACATACTTAAAAGGGTCTGTGAGAAGTATTTTATTGTATTTGCTATGTCAGTTCCAGAGGGAGCTGGCAGAACACCCTGCATGAGTCGAAGTTGGTAGTCATAGAGGCTGCGGATTTTAGCTGTAACTGAGTGATTAATTAACGTTAATGAACATTTTCCATTTCAGTGGGGCAGCTTTCTGTAATTGCAACTTAGAAAAAGTGTAATAAAGCGTATTTTTTAGAATTACATTCTATGACTTTCTTGAAACTTAACACAAGTTTTTCTGTTTTGTTGGCTTTACGTCTTAAAATGTTTCGTAGGTGATTGAAAATAACAATCACCTAGTTGCTCCAATAATAAAAGATCATAATCTATAGGTCAAAAACATACCTTTTCAAACTGTCTCCGAATGTCAGAATATTAATCATAATTTTGATATTAACGGGCGCATTTTAGTTCAAACAAATCAGACGACTTAGTTTGTATAATATTTAGGAAATTTGGTAAGCCAGTTTAGAACTTACTGTTGTTCTACTACACTTGTGTGTTTTTGGTTCGAAAATTTGCTTACACATATTTCCAAAACTGCATTTAATAGTTAACAAATAAATCTTCCTGGAGGCAGGTCCCTAAATACTTTTCAATTGCAGAGGACATGTCCGTTTCTCTGACACTTTCAGCTCGATTTTAAGGACAACTTAAACTAAGTTGAGATTTGAATGTGACCAATTATGTGCTAAATATCACAGTCTAAACAATAAATTTAAGTTGCCCTTAAACGGAACTTAGTGAAAGTAGGGGAAACGGACATAGGTACTTAAAATAGTATGACTGCACGTTCAAATTTAGCATTATCCACCATTTTTTAAACCAAATTTGAATTTGATGGTTAGTGTCTTGATTTCTTGGACTAGTACAGCAATAGTGACTCAATTAAAAACTTTTCACCTACCACGGAAAAACTCAAAAAAAATTGCCAAAAACCGGCATTTTCAGTTCCGTTACCGTAGTCGTTTTCTTTCAGTTTTTGATTTTGAATTCAAACACGACGTGATTCAAAAGTCACGTGACGTCCGTGTGACTTTGTAATCATAGTGTCATGTGATTTTTAGATTAGTTCTCGTTTGGATCCGAAACCACGGGTCGAAAGCCTCAGAATATGCTCTTTCCGCAGGTAAACAACTGTTTTAAGCAATTCAAAAATATAACGTTATTAAACTAAACAAAACTGTGTCCAGTGCATCTGGGTGAATATTACTTTCAGTATAATTGTAAAAGTTCTTTAGTCAAAATTGAGACATAAGCCCAACAATACTACAAACATTGATAATTTTTCCAAAGCACATCAAAAATGACTTCCTGAAATCTTGTTATCGTGTTTCTACACCATTTTAATGTTACTATAGTTTCAAGAAGTAGTTTTAGATTTGCGCACTAAAAAGGCAATAACAATAATAGTTTGAATAGTCAATTTGTCTAAAACACCATTGTTAAAGTTTTTATAGCGACGATTCTTTAGTTATCAAATAGTTAAAATTTCGTCGTACATAAAAGACAATGGTGTTTTGCATTGCATATTAATTTGATTGCAAAACTATTGGAATGCAACGATTAGGCTTAGGCTACAAGTTAGTAGAACATGAAATGATAAGAACTAAATGAATTTAGATATTTTCGTTGATACACATATAGGCCTAGTGAAACAGGATTTTGCAAATTTAACATCTAATACAACACCAAAACATTTGTAGAATTAAACACAATATGTAAATGGATAATGGAAAATAAAATTTACTTACTTAAAAGCACGAACATTTTCATTTTTTAAATGATTTGCGTAGGTGTGCGGTGTTTTTTTGAAAATTGGAAAAATAAAAATGTTCTTGCTGTGAGGCAAAGAGGAAGGAAAATATTGCTTACATGCAGCAGCTCTTGTACCCATGTTGACAATGCAGTCACAATAATCAAACGCTAGGGAAACACTGAGGTCACATTGTTTAAAACGTGCAGGTATCTTCAACATGGGGGCAGCTTCATTTATCCCATAACAGATCGATAGTGTTGAAAAATAAGGGCTAATTGAAAAAATCTACAAGAACAGAGGGACAAAAACACGTGTTTAGGGCCCGTTGAGAAATCTTCAAAAAAATCGATACGAAAGGTCTTCTCTGATGTCACTCGCGATTTCTTCATCATTCTTTTTTCTCTATCTACAATTCAGCTAAGAAACACTTACATCGGATACTCGAAAATGGTCTGTTAAGGCGTCTTTGGGCCATAATTTAGACAAAATCAGTCAATGGAAATCAAAATGCATCCCCCATCACCTGACTTTTAACCCATCGATCGGGGTGCCATCAGCGTCTGACGATGCGCTAAAAATTCCGCGATTTCGACAACATTTAAAACATCTAACGTTGCACTACAGAACATAAATCCCAAATATAGCGAAAATAGGTACAACAAATACAGCGAGCCGCCACGGGTCCTATATTAACAACATCCAGGTGAAACAACAATTATGTGCAGCAAAAGAACATCAATTTGTATTTTATACTGGACTTACAGCAAAGGGCGTTTATGAATACCGAAAAAATTTTGACAGATTTTTTCACTAAACCTGTCACAGAAAAAATTACTAAGATTTTGTTTTGAAAACAGAACGGGGTAGAGCAGTCTGGGATTTTTCAGTTAACTCGTTTTATCTCACTGTTGCGCAGGATTTTAGGGTGGATTCATCTCACCACCCAGATTCCCCTGCATTTCGGTCCAGTTTACGAGCCGCAATCAATAGTTTCGTAAATGTCTCTTGCGTCGCTCTATGCTGTCAAAACATGAACAAATCTAGAGAGTTTCCACAATCATGTAAGCCTCTTTTGTAATCTTTTTCATTGATTTACTGCTAGACTTGCCATTGTCTTCTTTTTGCATCCAACTGATTTATCTCGCAAAAAAAATTATACTATAATACTCTGGAATTGTAATTATGATTAGAACCATAACTTTTATTTCCATTTTTTTTCCCTTACATAGTATTTACAATTTACGCATGTCACTGAGTCAAACTTTAGATGAGCATTGTTATTTTTTTCCTGTAAATGTCATTTAAACTCGTTTGCCCTACAATTATTAGTTCGCTAGAGCTACGCCACTGTCGGATTTCACGGTTTCTATAGAAATTATCTGAAGAAGTGAAACGGGCCCTAAAAGCAACAATTATTACTTTACTAAAAAACCTACGTCACTGACATTAAAACCTTATTCATTAAGATTGAAGTCAAATACTGATGAAGTTCTGGTGAAATAATAATAATTGGTGATTTAGAGCCTAATTCCGCTTTAAGTATTATGAAAATTACCATAGAAAAATTAATTTACTTGAATGAAATTTGAGCTTTAGTAATATTTGTATTTTTTTCAAAAATTTCAAGTCAAATAATTGCTTTCTTTGGATATTGCTTGTAGTTTCAAAAAATATACATTTACACATTTATTGCTTATTTGGAAAATTAACTTTGGTGTATTACATGTACATTTTTCGGATTTAGTGTCACTTTCACAATTTTTAATAGTGAACATACCGAGATTTAAAAAAATATGTACAGTGGTCAACTATTTTTTACATAAAACTGTTCAACTTTTGACAGCAGAGTCTACCAATCCTCAACCCGTAATCCACGCCAGGGTATTCCCCGAAGGTGAGCCGATCAAACCAGAAATAACGGAGAACGTGGATGAACTACGCCAAAGGCTAAAGAGAATGAAGAAAATTATGGCAGAAAGAAAAACCCCCAACGATCCACGACCTCTTCCAAGAAAAGACGAATCTTCTGTCATAGATGGGAATTTTTTAAGTTTTGTTTTTGGCTTTACTTTGCTTCTTATTGTCTCAGTTAGCAGTTATGCTTTTTACAATTTGTTCGTCGCTATTATGAAAAGACACGGTCAATATCGTGAGGAATTGTAGGTTTTTAATTATGTAAGAGTAGCTGTAATAATGCATTTTTGTAGAAAATCGTTATTTGTTTATTGTGTATGCAGAAGTCTTGTATTTTCTTAATATACAATTAAGAATGGAAGAACATCTGTATTATTATTGTGTGCAGATTTAAATAAGGCTAGAGAATTATTTCCCGATACAAAATGTTAATTTAACAAACTTTCCTGATTTGAACTCGATAGTTTGATAAACTTATATTATAAAACGCTCAAAAATGCAAAGCTTTTCATTTCTTATAAACAAACTGTAATTTGATTAGAAACCTATTAAGTAGATAAAGCGCCTTTTGCCAATCACAGCTTGCGCTTAGTTCCACCAATGAAATGGAAACTTTTCCTCTGTTGAGGGGGTAAATTCAGGATTAAGCGCAGGTGTTGCTGCACAGTCCATTAACACGTTGACCACAGTAAAATGTGCTCTGTTTATTCCTCCTGGAAACAATTTAGTACTTTCCTATGGAACCCGGAAAAGAAGATAGTGTGTGGAAAAAATGGAGTAAGTACCTATGTTAAGTAAATATTTTGTGTGTGTTTTGGTACCTTCCTGTGTTAGATTTTTTTTCGTATACTCATCTTGTGTTATGTTAAATTTGTATCTGTCACGTGACTGACTGTTTTAGTCAAAAGTTCTTTTTTGGTTGGACAAACTTGTTTCATAATTATTTGATTTGCATTTCCACTACTGAGGACAAAAAGTTTTTTTTATTTCTAAAAGTGGCTAAGATCCAAATTTGCCACAAATTAATCGTAATAGTGAGATGTCCAAGAGTAACGCATATTTATAACTAACAAAGTTACGCCTTATTTACACAAAAAAATAGATTTACGTTATTATTTGCTACATTGACATTCAAATGTTTATAAAAACAAACCCATGGCGTAGTGTATTGAATACAATTTTACTTAGACATAATTAAAAAAAAAATATTGTTGATAAAGCTTAAATTTGCTTCAAACAATATTCTAAGTGGATTTTTCTTTTAGAATAGCACATTATTAATAATAATTAATTAACCTTATTTAAATTAACATTAAATTAATGTGACTGGATGTTTGAAAATCCAGCAGTGGAACTATGTAAGGGGAAAAGAAATTTCTTTCTTTATCTTACTTTGACTTGCATGTCCTACTATAAGTCTGCCTTGTTTAAATCTCTGTTTCTATCTCTATCAAGTTACATAGTACCCCTACAGTATTTCCTCAATATCACATATTCGACACATTTTACGTCTAGACTGTGCATTAAAAATAAAACTAGTTTGCCATATAATCTATGGTCCAAACTTATTTTGTTGCGGTGATACAGGATGTTGGAATAACAACTGATTTCATAGAGGCATTTCCAAATTTTGCCAATGATGTAAGCACTTAACGAACTTTGATTATTCTTGACAAATGGTGAATGAATAGTGTAGCTACTTGCAGTACTTGCGTTTCATGCTGTTTTAGTACTGCAAAATAATACTAAAAATAGAAGTTATGTCTTTTAAAATATTTTCTTTTTAATCAACATTAAACACCCTGTATATCCGTCCAATTTCAAAAATATTCATAAATGTCATTACAGTGCAAATTGGCTTCAAACACTTTGCGCAACCTGATAAAATTTAGTCTAAGCATCGAGAGTTGCGGCAAGCAAAATGCGACCTTAATGACTTTAAAGTAAATTCTGTTTTCCAGGTTTCTTGGCTACAAATTTGCTTAGGCACGTTTGTGGTCCTGTTTGGAGTGCTCGTCATCATCAACTCTATTCGAGAGCTAAAAACCAAGACAACACAAGCGCGACAACGACGTCATGCGCCGTTGAATTTTCTACCCCAGTTAGGTCCCAATGTGTCCATTGCGCCAAACATTCCCCATCCGGTTCCACGTCGAAGGGTTCCAAGGAACATGTTTGAGGTCATGGAGGAAATTATTAAAAAAATGAGACAAATGAATTTTTCTGGACACTACAACCATATGTGATGTTCATTTATTATTAAAATAGTTGTTTTAAAGCATACGCATTAATCAAAATAGATTGCTAGTTATGTAACCATTATAGTTAAGAAAATTCTGTTTTTGTTAAAGCAATTTGATTGACTTACACAATAAGCTTTTTTTGTAACGTATTTTACACTAAAGTTTTTCTAATTTTGATTCAAAGGCATTTAATGTTTTTTTGTAAAGGTAGAAAATGTTGCAAAATTTTCAAATATTTAATTGAGATGTTTATGAAAAATTCTATTTACTTATTTTTGAAAGCTTTTCATATTTAAAGGGGACAAACAAGTTCCTCATTTATTCTAATTTAAAAAATACCGGATTCTTCTAAGTAATTAACTATTACATTCAAATGACTACCTGTAATATTAAGTACGTCATCAAGCGGTCCGCAGTTCAGTCACTGTTCCCCAAGTTGTTGGTAGTGGACGTGCTTTAGTCGACCTACTATGGTTCTTATTGAATGGTGCTTGGTTCCGAGAGAAAGTTCAAAATCAACAAACTTAACTGGAATTTGGTCTGAAAATTACGGAATATGTCTAATTCTTTGTGCAAATCATCGGTGGTGAGTTTTTCAGATTATTTTTATTTGATATAATTATTAACATTTGCCAACAACCCGCTGAGTAACGCCTGCGCAACGACAATCTTATCTTATATCCTGATAATATAATAATATGACCTTCGCGTTTTACTTTTTTACCCACAATATCAATGAGTCTTTGGTGGTCTGAAGAAAATGTTGAGGACAATAATAACTTTTTTAACGCATAAACCATAAGAACTACTCGTTACGCTTTCGTAAACTCGTGGGAAACAAACATTATTTCCTAACACTTTATTTTGCTACCACAGTATTGCTTAAACCTATTTTATGTTATTAACATCCCTAGCTTTGCAATTTATTAGTTTATATAGATGGTCCCAAAAAATTTCATCTCTCCCATGATTTGAGAGTGTCAACTTGATACTATTTAAAACAAAATTAATTTTAGAACTAAAAATTCAAAAGTCGTATTTTCTAACATCTTTTATTTAAAAATTTTGGAATTAGTGACGCGCTCTGTAATCCCTATTTTTTTCAACTGACATTGTTACCAAATTAAATTAAAAAAAAGAGAATGTTGTTGTCTATGGTCAATCAGAAAATTTGTAAAAATACGCCATATTAACATCAAAAATATAAATCTTGACGATTTCAAACAAACTGTATAATTAACAAACGTGGTAAGTATTTCTAATTGGAGACACCCTGTTATAGTCCAAGTTTTAGGCAAACTACAATTACTTTTAACACCTCAAAATTTTAAAATAAACACACGAGAGGTGACCCTACACATTAAAAACTGCATCACTGGTCACCTTTTAAAATTGCAATTTAATTAGTAGTAGTACATTCGTGTTGATTGTGACACTTTTTTAATTTAAATTGCGTAATGTTTTTAAACACCTTATCATAAATATATAACCATAATGGAACTACAAGCATAGAAGCACACAACTGTATTATGATTTATTTAAATGTTTGCTTGATTGGGTACATCCGAGACTAAACTGTTGTTAAATTATTACAGTTCAAAACGTACCAAGACGTGATCGCCGATGTAATACAAAACATCCGAGAACATTTCCTAGAGGATGGAATCGATGAAACAGTGTTGCAAGAACTGAAGTCCTTATGGGAATCCAAATTAGCCGCGACTAAAGCCGTGGAGGAGATTAAGGAGTTGGATAAAATCATGGGTGCGTTTCAAATCTGATTAAGTTTTATTTGGTTTTTATTAACAAGTCATTTAAACCAGTTTATTTTATGTGAACCAGTGAGCAGAGCCCAAAAATTGCAGCAACAACAACAGCAACAAAACTATCTTAATCAGATAGCTCAGCAACAGAGCCAAAACAAGCAATTGGTGGGACAAGTAGCTCCAAACAACCATATACCTCAAGGTGTGGCTTTTCCGGAATGGAAACGAGTACCAGTACAACTTACCATACCTGCACCACCTGGATGTGGTACAGAAGAACAGCGGGTTCTTGGTATTGAAGTTCCTGAAGTATTCTTACAAGGTAATCAAATTATTTATTTACTTGGGACCAGTAAACTATATCACAAAAATGATACAGGGCACCATCTTAAGTCAATTCTAACTGGACCAATAATCAGCGCAACCCTAAACTTACCATTAGAAGCAGCTACCAGTTTTTTGCAAGACCAAGTGAACAACGCTTTCCTAAAGCACCAACAATCCACCAACATCATCAACATCAACTCCATTTTACAAACTGACGGATGTGACGATCTTCCAAAAAAATCCTCCAGTTATTCACGTAGAGCTTTCAAGAAGAAACACACCAAGCAAATCAGTGAAGCAACCAAACGACTGCTTCAAACTGACGGTACTCATAGCTCTTCAGATGAGTATGACTTGGATGATGACGATGATGAAGACAACGACAACGCAGATGACAATGATTTGATCGATGAAATTGAAGAAGAAGTACAAGATGTAGCGGAAGATGAACCTTTAAATTCTGAAGATGACGTTTCGGATGCTGATGGGACAGAGGACTCTTTTGAAACTGACAATGTCATAGTATGCCAATTTGATAAGGTAATTATTCTTTTATAACAAAATTCCAAATTTTTTATTAAATTTTATGTAGATTACTAGAGCGAGAAATCGTTGGAAATTCCACCTCAAAGATGGCATAATGAATCTCAATGGAGAGGACTATGTCTTCCAGAAAGCAAACGGTGATGCGGAGTGGTAAAATTTTGTTTAAACGTATGTTAATATTCCGGTAATTATATTGCACGAGTTTAGGTTTAATGTGTTTTATTTCATATGTATTTTATTCTGTGTTAAGGTATTAAATATACAAAATGTAAATTTTATGGTGGTATTATTATGTAGTACCTCAGTTATAATAAGTAATCATAATTAAAACCGGTTTATAGTTACGCCCATTCATTCACAATTATTTAATTATAAGTCAAATTTATTATGTGCACTCTGTAGAGTACATAGTGCAAAAATATAATTATAAAAAAAGTTTCTACAACAACCGCCGTTAATATACCCTAGATGGCGCAATATAAATATTACAGATTTCTACACTTCCATTTTAAAATATTTCTTTTCAGTGATATTTCGCATTCGCCTAAAAACCAGGATATTAGTATAAACAATTACATACTTTTATTATTATTAGTTTTTGCTATTATGGCGAAGAAATATATTAGTTATTACAGGTAGTTTAGTTTTCTTAGTATTTCCATAGGGTTTATGTTGATTAAGGAATAAAAATAACATCCTTTTACGAAGAAATTAGTTTAGGGAATTTACATTGAACAAAATTATGCTTACATTATTTAAGAACTACTCTACAAATCAACTTCCAAAAGGGGTTATATAAACTAAATTCCAACAAAATTAGATTAACTGTAAAACAAGCGAGAAGTAGCATCAGATTAAGCAATTAGGAGGGTCAAGTCAAAAATCGTAATAAATATTAGCCCAAACTAATTGACTAATCAAACATGAAACCTGTACCACGTTTAGGCCGTGTTAGTCTTTAAGAGTGTCAACGATGACAAGACAATGAGCTAAATAAAAATGCCTTTAAGTGTTTTCTTATGTATGTGGATAATGCTAAACTTTTGGCCAAGTGTGTTGCTTGAGGAGGACGATGGAGGTTACACAATTGCCAACAAAGTGCGATTTCCATTTTCAAAGTTCTACGACCCATTTATGGGGGTAAGCATATCAAAATCTTAAAGAAGCTAGTAGTATTCATGAATGTTCTAGATTTTAGTTGCATTTGACTTGAAACTGGTACCGTCAGAAATCGATACCGATTTCTCGTGGAATATTGAAGCTAATTATTTTTTACCTCAAAACGAAACTGAATACACATATCCTCCAATAGTGTCCAGTGAAAGTTCCGAAGAGAGAGGGTTATTTGACAGAGCCACCCTGTACAAAATTATTGAAATGAAAATGGATTCGTAAGTAATTCAATTTACCACCTCACCAAGTTGTTTTTTTTTTTTAGTTAGTGTTAAATGGACTTTATTTTGGAAGATTTAAGACACTTGGTGAAGTTTCTTGCAATTTTTGAGAGGTTTTTTATTAGAAATTAGAGGTTTCTGGCCTTCTGAATTGTCATGGTGATATTTAATGCCAAAAAACCAAGAAACCATCTTTTTAAGGAAGTGCAGCTCATAAACAGAAAAGTTTTGGTCTCTGCCTGTAAAATACAGGATTGAAAACACAGCAATTTGGAGACCCTGTAGCGACAGTATATTTTGTTCCTTCGCCTACATTTCAAGAACAAAATTCTTAACTAAAATTATGACCAACTTTGTGAAGTATAAAATTTTGATTACAGATTTACCAAACAGTATGGAGGAGACAATTGTTTTCTTAGAATCATATGTGACATGTCCCGATATACCACTAAAGATACAGATATACTGGGTGATTTAATGCATATTATACTAAGGTTTGTTTTACTATATTATGGCCCAGTACTTTAAGTTCAGAATAAATTTATTCTAAGGATAATATAGAGACCGTGAAATCAGACGCTGCTATTGGTCAATTCCGTCATTTCTATAGAAATTATCCTAAAAATAAATTTATTCGGAGGTGAAAGTACCGGCCCTAACTGTCACACAAATTGTATGTTGATTTTTTTATTGCAGTCCTAGTTCTTCACTGAACACCAATCTGCCGTTGAAATACACCAATGCGGAAAGTTACGGAAAGAAAAACAAACATTGTAAAAAATACAACAAAAAATGCCCTTTAGATATTGTAAACTCTTTCACCGTAATAGGAGATTTGCTGGACAATACGTTTTTAGGTTAAATAAATTTTTTTAATTCACTGGGTATCCTGTCTCAACCTAAAACCCGGAGGTGCTCGACATCATAAACCAAAAATATCATAATATAACACCACCCAATTTGTGAACGACGTTAAGGGCCTTATTGTCGACAGCCCTCTTTAAGTGGGACTTTTAAAAGAGATTTAAATCTATTTTATAGATTTCGAGCACAACAGAGTGCGGAAAATGACTTGAATGCCGTTAAGGAAGTGTTTACAAAATATGGTTACTTGCGGTCAGCATGAGGTCCTTAACTCATAAAGAAAAGGTTCATTGTGGGGTGGTTTTTAAAATGGATTATTCGCACTTTTAAAATTTATTGTTGTTGATTAAATGCTAGATGTTGTCATCAATTCTTGAAATATTCATGCATATCCAGTTAGTATATTATGACTTTTGCAATCAAAGATATTGCAATATTTGTATATTATCAATTGAATAAAATTTTATTATTGGTACTTAAGTACAGTTAAAAAGGCGATTAACTGAACAGTATTGCAAAAGGAAATTACAAACTTTACATGATATAATTCCTCGACACGATACAATAGTCAATTGTCTTGGACAGATAAAAGAAAGTATATCAACATGGTTTAGGAGCTTTAATAAAGTTGAAAATTGCAATAGTGTGATAAATTTAAATTTACAATTTTAGGGGTATTAGTGCATGAAAATTCATGAGGGTCTGAGAATAAACATTTATTTTTATTTAATTTAATACAACACTTTCAGTTATATTTGGGTTGCTATCTTGATCAGATTTTTACATTCAAATTTTGAATTTTTTGCGAATTGATTAGGGTGCATATTTTACATTGTAATATTATCCTGATATATGAAAAGTACTTGCTTAGAAAACCTTAATTTAATAGAAACATCGGTCAAAATATATCAGAGATGATAGATAAGTAGGTAACTAAGATACTAAAAAACTACTCCTCCAAGATATTTTTATTTCAGTTACCTCAAAACGATTTAAGGAGGCCCTTAAATGCAAAAACACCTTGATGAAATTTCCTACCTCACTTTTCGCTTTGTAACTCCCTCGCGGGACACCTTGTATATTATAGAAAAAAGCCATATAGACAGGATTGACTGTAATTGAATAATTTTGAAATTTACTACTTGTACTGTATACACAGTTTCATACATTTGATATTACAGACTGCTGTGTGCCTTTAATAACCTTTACTTTGCTGAACAACTAGTATTATTGTCACAGAAGCAGACATGAAAGACAAAAATAAAGTAACTAAGTCGTTTGTAAAAATATTTCCAGTAACCAATTCCTATAAAGCTAAACAATAACTCGACATATGTCAAAGCAACTGACATACTCAATTGAACACTAACGGTAGAAAAGGATTACTCTTAAATGCTGCTAATCTAAAGAGAATATCTAGACTAGACTAAAGGTGGTACTCTTGAGGGTGGGCTGGAACAACCTTAATTTTCAGAATCCTTTAATTGTTGTTGACAGATTCTAGGTACATAACGGGAAAGTTTGTACGAGTTCTTTGTGTCTATATTTTAAGGGATGAAACACCCTGACAGTAATGTTAGTTCAAAAAATATATTTGTATTGTATAGTTATCATAATTTGTGTATTTATTGGTTTTATTCTGGGTATGTGTGTAATTACACGTCAGCAATGTAAATATAGAGAATGTTTTGAGTAGATAATTAAACGTTATGATTTGATTTCGCTGGGTCGTTTGGGAAAATATACGTGACGATTGGCGCTTGTTGCTGAAATTGAAGACTTTTTGATAAGCTTTATGGTACCACTGGTATTGCAATTTATGCATTGACGTGTGGTACTAGAGGGTCGTGAATAAATATGCAAAAATGTTCACTAAAATTTTTCTCTTCAGCTTCCCTAAAGTCTTTAAAATGATTTTTAGGACACTCCATGGTGTGTCTGTCCAAAAATTTTCATATAACAGGAAAGGTAGTTTGACTAACAATTATAAGTAGATTAAAAAATATAATAAATTGCTTTTGGGAACTTTAGGCAAAACCAAAAACACTTGAAACTTAAGTATTTTCAAAAAAAGTTTTATTGATTTTTCCATGATTTTTTTTTGCAAATTTGGTCTACGCCACTGAATGACAATTGCAGAACCAGGAAAAAACAATGCACCCATTGATTGGAAATCTAACGTCTCACTCTTTTTGTTATCCAACTTGGTGGGTAACCAGTCTACATGTCCTACAACTCAATCCATTTTTATTCTACAGCAGGCAGCGGTAGTGGTAATTTGACAGTTCTTAAAGTAATTAAATAATTTATTTTGTTACATTTATCCAGGTAAGACTGAATTTTCATTACTTTCCATTAATTTTCTACATTGTTTTGATTAATCAATGAGAGTTTATATTTGATTTGATTGTTTTTTTTATTTTAGTAGCAGAAAACTGAATATTGTTTGAGTTTTTACCGGGTGATCAAATAAAACCGGGAGATAAAAACATTTAACACATTAATTTACAATGAAATTACAGCAACAGCAACAGCATAGTTACAACAATAATGTTATTTACATTCTGCTACGTTATGCAGTTTTTGTTTTGATTGTCCTTTTTTTAAATATTTCCAGAATTTAGTACTATTTTATACTTTTGTAAGTGTACTATAATTATAAGAGTTTTGATTAATCAAATTTAATGTCATTAAGGGTAATGTGTCCTTTATGGCAATTTTGGTAACCAAACCCCATCAAGATTGTAGCATATTTGACTGAATTGACATCAATTTTTCAAATAAAAATTTTGTTTCAGATTTAAATTCGCTTCTTGTCGTCAGTACTTCTGGTAAGTTTTGCAAATTTAATGTCATGAATTGTTTGTTCTGTTAAAATTTTTTTAAGGTTGATAAGATCAACTAAGTTAGTTCCCAATCTTTCATTAACTTTCAGTGATGTAAAGTTTCCGGAAAATTAAATTTATGGAAATTTTTCCAGAAAATTTCCGGTAATTTTTTGGAAAAATTAGAAAATCTGAAAATTAAAAAATATTTTTTAATTTTTTAAGCAGTTATACTAAACATTCAATCCATATTAAAGTTTGATATACTTTTAATCATTAAATTTAGATGTCGTAAATTATTTCATTAGAATGCATTACCAGTTTGACAATAACAATGAAAAATTTGACAATGGTAATGACCAGTTTTTTATATAAAAATAGGGTAATTTTCCAAAAATGAAAATTTTCCGACTCGAAAATTACCGGTTTTACATCACTGTTAACGTTGTAGAATTTTGGCATTTTTTAAAATTTTAAATTGAATTTAAAGATTATGTGGCTGTTTGTTCTTGATATTTGAAATTCTACAGTTTCAAGTGATTTTCAAGGTTCTAGAAATGTGTTTTAAAGACCTGTTTTTTTTTACTGTTTACTTTTTATTTTTTTTTAAAAAGCTTAGAGCATGGGCTATCTATTCACTCTATTTCCTTTTAAATGTAAGTCTTTAAATAACAGGGTCAAAGTGAAAAGAAAGTAAAAGAAAAACAAAATCTAATGTGGCGTTGCCAAACTGTCAATTTTCCTATCTAGCATCAGAGTTCGAAATATTATTCAAGTATACTATTTTTCCTTTTTTGTCACAAAATTTAACAAAAAAAACCCGTAAAAATATTTAGGATCAAAAACAGAAATAATGTGAACGATAAATCCATTAATGTTGACTTTTGTGACAATTCTTTGTATTGCACTTTTTAGGTCTCTGTGTAGACCTAATCCATTGACCCAAAATATACAGGGTATCTCTAAAATAATTGACTTTAAACGCAGTAACGCACAGAGTGACTTAAAATAAAGTCCAATGTTATTTTGTAGCCCTTTAATAGACTTTAAAGGTTTCCAAGTTGTGTAACCAGATTTGGCGGTCAATTTATTAGAACAGTAGTTTTTGAGTTACTCGTATTTAGCACAGAAATACGCTGTATTGCTAGGATATTCATTCCTTTAACCCTTAATAACTCGTTTACTTGAGTAGTTTTAGAAAATCACTGAAGAGAAAAGATAGTCCATATTCTAAGCTTTGCAAAATGGCGTCAAAGTTGATCTGGTCCGCCAGATTTTCCTCAATATGTCAGAAATTTGTTTTTTAGAGCTTAAACACTTTTTCGGTTCAGTGTTGTCTATAAATCCAGCTTTTCAAGAAATAAACCAAATCCAAATACTGCAGCTATTTCAAATATCAAATATCTAAATTTAAAGAGTAAAAAGAGGTAAATAAAAAACACTATTAGCATTTAACGACGTTAGAAGCTGTGTTAAAAGTGACATTTAGCCGCTTTTAAAGCAATAGGCAATATGATAATAAAATTTCAGTGCTTGTATGTAGATAGGCACTCAGAAGTGAATAATTCGATAAAAGAAGCTTTTTAGTTGCTGAAATTCGATTTTCACGTCTCAAAGTGTAGCCTTTTTATTTTCACCTAATTTCATTAGTAATTGAACCTGAGTGTTGGATACTTCATTAGGGAGTTAACGTCACTTTTTTTCTATAGAATATAGAAATGTCCACGATGTGGATGTACGTATCGGAGTCCCACACAGCAGACACTTTGGATGAGGCTGCCCACAAAGCGTTCATCGAATATCGCTCATTTATGCGTCGTCATACTGATAGGTCAAATAAAACTGGTATGTTTTTCCTTTAATGTAATTTGCTACCGTTTATTTAGTCGACAAATTATGACTACCTGAACCTACCACCCAAAAGTAACGCATTTTTGTGTGACAAAAGAATATTGAGTGCCGATTTAAGTAGCCTGTCAAAACACGAGCCAGGCAATAGGTACTTGCTTTTGTGGTTATAAGGTCCTTTTTTTGCTTTACTGCACGATTATTGTGTCATTATTTCTTTATGTCTTTAAATATCGAATTTCTTTTTTTATCTACATTTCTCTCAAATTTTTCTTAACAGTTTTCCAAAATTAGAATGCTACTTGGAAATTTGTAATATCATCTTTTTAGCTTACGTTCAAATGTAAATGTATACAAGAAGTTCCATTAATCTGTTAATTTATTTGAAGCTAATTTGAACCGTAATGACATCTGGTCAACAAAATAAGATTAGACTTTTGTTCAGACATAAGAAATTTTTGATGTTAATCTTTTAAAATTCAAGAGAGGGTTATAACTGGCGTCCCATTATAACTGTTTGTAATGAGTACCTTAAATAAATGTGACAATAACAAAAACTGAACAAAATATCAAATTTTAATTAAACGTACAGTAATCTTAAACAAAATCGCGGAAAGTTTAAAAAGTGTCCTTTGTTCCCAATGAAAATCAAGTTCTGCAAGACAATAATTAAATTCAACGTTATTAATTATACTTAATGCTTATAGCGCCCTTAATATTATTATCACTATCAAATCTAGTAAAAAAGTAAAAGTGTGGTTAAAACATTCTAATATAATTAACAAATGATTGATTAATTAAAACTACATCAAGTTGTCCTAACTATGTATTCATTCGTTTCAGGCATTACTTGCCTATATCAATAATTTCGTAGAAGTAAACAGTTACCTATAATTAATATAGATAATACTATACAACAAAAACATGTTGTCATAAACTTTTGTTGATAGTAGACTACTTGTATTTCCTTCAGTTCTCTTTCTAAGTTGTCATATAAACAAAAATGTGCTTTTGTTTATTTCCTAAATTATTTAGAAGAAAGTATGTTTTACTAATGAACATGTTGTAGTTCAAACTTTTTATCATAAACAGGGTGTTCTAATTTATAGTTAGTTAATCATCGAGTTTATTAATGAAAGCGATTAATAATAATCGAAATAGTTATAATTTAATAGAAATTGCTAATCTCTCATTAATATATGAGTTGATTTCAAATTTTTTCGGTCGACTGTAATCTATGATAAATTTTTATAATAATAATAATAATAAAGAGTCTTTATTTCCTTAGGAAACAGGCTATCGACCAGCTTGGCCTTTCTGCCCTTGTATACAATAATTTATATATTGCTTAAAATTATATGGTATATTATATTATTTACAAAAAAAAAATATTTACATGTAACACAATAATTAGTCTGCGATTTTTAGTGGGAAAAAGTCTTGTGAGGCAAAGAGAATTTAGTATGGTCCAGTTCTGTTCGTAGTTTTTATAATCCTAATAAAATAAAAAATATGGAACTATACTATGAGCGTTTTTGGTTGCCTATGATGACATTAAAAAGTGAAACAATTAATGGGTGTTCTGTGTATTGCCATACTTTTTCAATAGAAAATACATTGGTTTTGCACTAAACTTGCCAATCAAAAACGTCATAAAAATGTATGCATTTAAGGAATTCATTAGAGAGTTCTTTTGATTTTGATTTACGCTATTAGCGAAAACCTTAATGCCTTAAATACGGTATTTGATTTTTGGAGTTCTTTGTTCTGTTTTAACAAACAATATTTCATATTTTTCTAATCGTACATTTCTTGACTTTTGCTTAATTTATTTTCTTTGTTAGCTTCTAGTACTTTATTTCAATCCACGTATTTTGCATTTTTTCTATTATGGATTTTTGTACCGGTACTTATATGACAACTAGCCAGACTTTTTAATTTTTAAATTGGTGATACAGTATAAACCTACCCTGTATTCAAAACTTATAGTATATTTGATAATAAACTTTAATAAAGGCAATTTGTTGTGCTTTTCTTATTTTCCATTTTTACAGATAAAGACAAACAAATATTGTATAAGCCAAACTAAGCAATAATAAAGCACAAAAAAAACCACAAATTAAAGGTTATCCTTGAACAGAAACAGGTAAACTAACTTCCAACTTTGAATGAGATGATAACTTTAACGTAACTTCTCGTTAAGGTATTCATTCAGGTAACTAGAGAGTTCTCGAGACTGACATGTTATGAATTTACGGTGTTTGACAGTTTACGGTAATGTAGTTAACATTTGTGACTGTTCTTTAAGTTCTCGGCTTTCAAGTTTTAACGTGTACGTAAAAACAGAACATAACCACAAATCACATTACACAAAATAATGGAAAAACTCCGCAAGTCGCAATTTTAGGAGGATTAAGGGATGAAGATGTGGAAGAGCGGAATTTTGTTTAATATATTAAATGTTGGTTTTTTGCGTAACAGAGGCGAAATATATGGACGTTTTAATTTAAACCCAGATTTGAAAGACATTGCCGAACAGGATTTTTTTTATTAAATTTTAAATGAGAAAAAGGAGATATTCTTAGATTTAAAACTTATTTGGAGCTGCCGGATGTGATTCAATTGCGCATGCCTTACTGTCAGATAGCAGTACCGTATTTTCTGAAATGCAGTCTCGAGAACTAACTCTATATTGTCCTTAAATACCTACGGTTTTAACGCTAATACCGTTAACGAACGAATTTTTGACATAACGAAAAAACAGTCAAAAGAACTCTCTATTAACTTTTCATTTAACAAAATTAAAATAACAATTTTCAAGATTGTAGTGACAAACATGGCTATTTACAACGATTAAACAGCATAGTTTAGCCCCAAACTGATTGGGACAAACGAGGTGTCGAATTCCCTAACGAAAAGAATGAAGTGTCAGTTTTCAAAACGCCAAATGTGCTCCTGTGCTACCGCAACATGAGTTTATCCAATTGCCGGGTCTTTGTGCATTAAATGTCTTATTGTCCCCGTTATTAAGCACCCCATTCCGAATGTTACCAGGTTTTTATTAGGCCAACCTCTGACAAACTGCATAAAGAGCGGTGTCACTTTAAAATTGTCTTGTTTTTTTAAGGTAATTCAGCTGCGAAACACCCTGTGTGTAAGGGATAGACCCATCAGGTTATCAGGGTTCGGAAAAGATATTTTCCGAAAGGCGTATTAAAATCAAAATCTAATCAGAGGGCTTTTTGATACTTACAGGATAAAGAATCAGAATCCGTTCATAATACAGGGTAAACATGTTATAGGTAATGCTTAGGGTTTCATGTATGTTACTCAAACGAGTTTAGGTAATCAGAACTTTTTTCCTGCACTCATTTAACTGTTCATTTAATTAGTACCAGTTACTCTAGTACAGATGTTATGTTTTACAATACTATAGTTGCTGCACTTTGATTCTGCAGCACTTACACTGGATTACCAGAGCTTTCTTAACAAACTTGAGTCTTTAAACTCCATCTTCGAAACTCTATGATTTCGCCAGTGAAGGGTGGTTTGGGCTTTTCACTGATGACTTTTCACCGAAATCCGCTTACTGCTACAAATTAATAATTGGGATTCTCAGGATCTCGACTTGCTATAGTCATCATAACTGGAAAAGAGAAAACTCTAAAACCACAACAATTTTCCTGCTTATTTCGATCCCGAACACTTTATTAGAACATTTTTATGAGGGAAAATTATTTCTTACTTTGATACTTTGATTTCTGAACTTCAATCGATTTATTTATTTATTTATTTGATTACAAACCCCACAGAAATACATCCAATTATAGGGTAGGTTGGTTAAAGACAATTATTAATGCACATAGCAAATATACAAAGTATTTATTACATTTTGGCGAATTGTATCATATAAAATTCTTTACAATCTACTTTAAAAGCAGTAAAATTAATTCGGTAAAAATAAATAATTATTGATGCTCTAAAACGAAACGTTTGTTATTAAATAGCTCTAACTTTTTTCTGGTAAAGCAAAGTAAAGACTAAAATCCGGATATCTGTTATCCAATATTTTCATAACAAAAAAGGTATATTTAGTTGTTATTTCTAAAATGAGATATTTGCAATTAAAGTATTCGGTGCCATCATTTCTTATTGCAAGTGAGAAATTACTTGGAGAAGGCTTAAAAATATCTTTTTTTATTTCAAAGCATTGATTGATTCATGATGATCCATTTCCATTACTTTAACTTTTAAAAATTTACTTGAAAACTCAGAATCAGACTATAAAGTTAATTTCGGTCTTAACTAAAACATAAGGTTTTTTTAAAAGAAAGTATCATATTACTGTCAAAGATTGTCCTCCAGCAGCCATTTTAGCTGACATCGCCGTTTACCCCATCCAGCCAAATGTCAATGAATCGTCTGGAGGACAAACAAGCGTGCAGTATTGCTGGTCAAGTTTCACACTAATTTACTTTATATCTCATAAACCGGTCGATTTAGACAAAAATAACTAATTTGATTAAGCAGTCACGTGACTGCTTAAAGTTCACCCTGTATAGAAATTGATTTTAAAAATTTTGTGTGTATGGTCGAAATTGACATAAAACTTCTTAACATTCTAACGCTATTTGTCGTTACAATTGAAATTCATCGTGGGAAATTTTTAGGTCTTACTTATTTATGATTTTTTTAGTTAATACATAGTAAATATAGAAGCAATGTAGTAAGTGCAGACAGGGTGTCCCAAATTTTAGTAAAAATGCAGCAGTTGATATAACAAAAAAAAAACATATAAACTGGTCTTTTAAATTGTTCGTTTTTGAAGATGATGTAAAAACGAAATTGGCATGAAACTTCCTAATGTTTTAACTCGATTTGTTGTTATAATTGAAATTAATCGTGGGCGACATTGGTCTTTATAAAATGAGTTTGTATTTTCTTTAGTTGACACTAAAACTAGAAGTAATTAAGTAGTGTAAACTGTTGTATTTACTATGACACACACGGTTAATTAGGGTAATCTAGGTGAAACTAAACTTTTCAGGTTAGGTTACAGTCATCATAACTAATCAATAATTCAGTAAATTGAAAAAAGAGAACAACCGAAATTACACAATTTCTAATAGATTTGTGAAGGATGGTTTAAACTTTAATTAATTCAAGCAAACGTCAAACGAGAGAGAAGTACCCAGACAAATTTAGTATGTAAATTGGGCTTAATATTTGCAACCTCCCAAAAACATGTTTGTTCTCTGACTTATAAACATTTTGCATAAATTCGGGAACCAGTCGTTCCACTCCTAATTCAATAATTCGAACTAGAGTTTCGAAGGGATAATTTTAAACATCCAACCGGGGGAGAAATGGGGAGAATCACCATTACATATGTTGATTGTTTTATTACGACTGTAACGGGGGGCGAGCTTCCAAATTAGCTTATGATTATATTCATCACACGGTATTTACCACTATTAGTTAACAAGAGGGTGCGTTTTCCCCTTGGACATGCCGAAAACCCCTCGGGGAACGACTTAAGTTTCGCAACCCCGAAGAGCCATATTTACATACATATATTGAAATTTGATAGGCTTGAACAACCTTTATGTCATTCGTCTTTTATGGTATCTTAATTGAAAGTACACCCCTTTTTGTTTTTGGTACCGATTAATTCAGACTTCGTGGCAATTTTTGCAAAAGGAATGAAGTGTATCCGAATTTGAATCTAACCGATAAAGTGAGCAACTAAAAGCATCAACCGGAACAAGGGAATGTAGTCCTTTTAGCGCTGAAAGGGCACTGTTACATTGTTAGAAAACTTTATAAATCTTAACCAGAGGTCCTCAAATAGTTTCAGGAAAATTATCAATTTCTCCCACTGACGATCTGTGTTATAACTGTTTTTTGATCCGACAATGAAAGTAAAATTCAAATAGAAAATGGTAACAATACTTTAAATAGGGAGTTATAGAGAAATGGAAGTAACAGTCAACATGTTGAGAATCCCTGAACTCCGAGGGGTTGTCGCCGCACGCAATGCTAAAAACGGAAACAATTAAATCAACAATGGTCGGTTTAGCCACGCCATTCGGACCAAATCTTGCAGAAAATACCGTTTTGTTCGTATTATTTTATTGCAACCAAATCATTTCATATTTGATAGGAAACACGCCATGTCGCACACACTAGAGGCTATTCATTACTGCTAATCTTTTCCTGGGAATCCTTTCAAAGATTGCTCTTCTCTTGATTAGATGGATTACTTTATGCCCACACAGGACTCGTTAACAATACTAGAACGAACACGAACTTATTCACATTGTCAATATAATTAATTCTATCAGTTCTCAATAATTCTTTTAAATGTAGGTATGTATTGAACAGGAGTGAACAGATTATGATCAAATCCCTGAATAAAGTCTATTAATCGTAATGTAACAGGAAATATTAAAACAAAGTTTCAAGCTAATTTCAACCTTACATACATCAAATTTTGTAGATGAGAAATGTGAACTTTAGCTTAAAAAGTAGATTTAATTGCATTACATCTTAACTTCACTATGACTACTCACTACTAATCTTCTTCTAGCTTTAGTACAAACTAAACATAATACAAGTTTGTGTTAATAAGGTAGAAACTCGCCTACAATTGTACTTATTATGGGAAATGTGAATAAATGCCAATGTGTCTCATGTCCTTACATACAAATTGGATTTCAAAATATTGTAAAAGAGGAAAAGTCGTTAACTACTATTATGTTATTTTTAATTATGTAGAGCTCGAATCAGATGAGAAAAGGCCACCGCATCATCAATGACGCAGTTTTTAAAACTATTTCTTTCTCCTTCTACAGTTGCCGTCGCATTAGATATAATCAGAGGCGTCCTATTAAAATATTCCCGAAAATATATTGTTAAGCGGTCAAAAAGCCACTTGGCAACGTAGTACGGTTTTTACTTGGACACAATTAAAACAGATGCGGCAGCGGCCAGGTACATTTGGACCTTTTTATATGCTTTTACTAGCCGGCACTCTAAACGGTGTTGCCAAGTTTAAAAAAATGTAGTGGCGGACAGGGAGACTTAGGGGGTTAGGTTAGGTTCCGTTTTAGTCTGGTGTTTTGGTTGTATTGTTGATGGTCGCAGTTGAAGTTCACATAGTGTTATGAATAAAAAACGTTATTTTGTCAAAATGTCTTTCAAAAAGGTTGGAAAGAAAGGTGTTATCATATACAGCCAAGGCCGT
This sequence comes from Ips typographus, assembly GCF_016097725.1. Lineage (NCBI taxonomy): Eukaryota > Metazoa > Arthropoda > Insecta > Coleoptera > Curculionidae > Ips > Ips typographus. The sequence goes on along the minus strand of NC_138437.1, from coordinate 6,542,753 downwards.
GAAATCGTCAGTAACGTCTTACAATTTATGAAGAAAGAAGCAGAAGGAGTTTCCATTCCTTTGAAAAACTTGTTGTCTTTTATTTTCTTTATTAAAAACGACGAAAATGTTTCATTTTACTGATAAAATAATAGCACGCCACTGACTGGCTGCAACAACTTGGAAAGTAACGAGAGCAGCAATATTTAAAGCGAGACGTACAGAGATCGTGACATCATCGTTTGATGACGCCTGTGGCCTTTTCTTAGCTGATTCGAGCTTTACCTTAAGTAATTACTTACACAATTACACAATTAATTGATAACAAAGTAAAAAAATAGAGTATCATTATTATACTTTTTTTTCCAGTTGGACTTAATATTTATGTGATTTTCGTTAACGGAAAACCAGATTCAGGCAAAAGTTATTTAGCAGCAAGTTTGGCTCTATGGCTTGGACGAGGAACATACGCGCATACGTACTACGTAAAATTAGAATCGACCACTACACCAGAACTGGCAATGCGGATCTTCAGATATCTTGTAGCCCAAGTAGCTAACCAGGGAGACAAGGGGAATCAGAGGTGCAAACATGATTTGTTCGTCATATTCGACGCAGATATGCTTCAGAGTCCTGAAAACAGGTTGCGCATGTTCGAGTTCTGCAACCTGTGTAATGTATTGTTTTCACAAGTAAGTTTGATTATTTCTGTTGAAAGGTATATTAATACAATGTTTCTTGTTCTTATAGATTCATTTACGAAGGGATCCACTCACTATTGTATTACAATGTGGCCTAGTAAATTTTGACGGCAACCAATCATCGAACTATCCAGATTACCACCAGTTTGGTGCAACTGAGACAGGAGCTGACCACATGCGCCGTATTCAACCGTATATTAGGAAGTTTAGATTAGCTTATTACGCTTTTAACAAGTTTTTACAAGATCCGGAAAATGTTCAAATGTTAACCCCAGAAAATTGCAGTTTTGAACCCATTAATGTGAAACGGTATCAAGTTCCTAGGTTTCTTTTACCACCACGTGCGATCTGCCATCAACAACCTCACCGAATGTTTTTAATCGAACATAGAATAACTGACGGCACCAAACTGTTCAGGTTATCAATGGATCCAGAAACTTTTCAATTGTTTTGCACTCTATACCCGGTAGCAACACCGGTCCATCCATTTCCATTCTTTAACGTAACTTTTGTTGAGGTGAATGAACCACCTCATGTATCTGTTATGAATCCCGACCGCCAATTCAATGCCCCATGGGTTAACAATACGTCCAGAAATAGTAATGCTACAAGTTATGCAGGACACAATGTTGCAGGTCCTTCAAGATTTAATGCTGCACCTTATTCAGGACACAATGTTGCAGGTTCTTCAAGATTTAATGCTGCACCTTATTCAGGACACAATGTTGCAGGTTCTTCAAGATTTAATACTGCACCTTATTCAGGACACAATGTTGCAGGACCTTCAAGATTTAATACTGCACCTTATTCAGGACACAATGTTGCAGATCCTTTAAGATTTAATACTGCAAGTTATTCAAGATCCAATGTTACAGGTCGTTCAGACTATAATGCTTCAAGTTCTTTTGGACATAATGATGCAGGTCCTTCAGGATTTAATACTGCAAGTTATTCAGGATCCAATGGTGCATGTGGTTCAGGATTATTTGCAAGTTATTTAGAAGCCAGTGTTACAGGTCATTCAGACTATAATGCTTCAAGTTCTTTAGGACATAATGATGCAGGTCCGTCAGACAATGATTCTCCAATTCTTTTGGGACATAATGATGCAGGTCCTTCCAGATCTAATAATGCAATTCCTTTGCCATACCATGCTGCAGATCCTTCAGTCAATGATTCTCCAAGTCCTTTGGGACATAATGATGCAGGTCCTTCCAGATCTAATAATGAAATTCCTTTGCCATGCATTGTTATAAGTTCTTCAGATGATGATTCTCCAGGTCCTTTGGAACATAATGATGTAGGTCCTTTAGACAATGATTATCCAAGTCCTTTGGAACATAATGATGTAGGTCCTTTAGACAATGATTATCCAAGTCCTTTGGAACATAATGATGTCGGTCCTTCAGACAATGATTATCCAAGTCCTTTGGAACAAAATGATGAAGGTCTTTCCGGAACTAATGTTGCAGGATTTGATACAGTCTATTGTGTTTCTCAAAGAACACCAAATAAAATGCTTTTCTGTGTGTATGCACGCAGAAATTCTTACGAAGAATCATAAATATTTTTTATCCCAGAACAATCATTAATCGTGAATTTTTACACACAATTGTGAAATAGTTTCAAGATGGCGCTCTTTCCTGTTATACCGTCATTAAAAATACACATCCTTCTAATATACCCTCTATATTGTTTCTGTTTAACATATTTTAATACAATATCAGCTATAATATCAAAAACTTATCTGTATGGAGATATTTAATATTTTAGGATGTTCACAGTACAAAACATATGTTTGTTCGATGAAAAATCAATTATTCCTTCTAATATACAAGGTGTCCTACGATAGATATAAGAAAAAGTAGGTACCCATAAGTAAGTAAGTTTTGAACATTTGGTAACATAGTAAAGTCAGTATGTCCAATGCAACTAAAATATTGTTACTGTTATGACACCTTCGGTTTTGCCGGAAGTAGGTAACTTACGTATTTGTAACCCTGTAAATTATTATATTTTTGAATCCCTATCAATTTCAATATTTTTCATGTATTATCATAACCTATATCTGTCGGCTACGGTTTTCGAGATATTGACTTTTGGAAAATGGCATTTTTAGATTTTGGAGTTTCTCACCTTCTAACCAGAATGATATGAGAACAAAACGGCTTGCATGTTATTAACTTCACTTTTTGAGATCTATGATTCAGTAACATTTTCAATTTTGACAGGTCGAAAATTATATAACGGTAAAAAAATTGACAACATGCAATAGATCTGAAAAAGGTATGATAGGAACAGGCAAGTCGTTTTGCTCTATCTCTCATTCTGTTAAGGAGTTAATGTCCGTTAATAAAAATGCAATTTTTTAAAAGTCAAATCTTGAAAACCGCTGCATATAGGGTATGTTACATAAAAAATATTTGAAATCGATAGGAGTATTCAAAAATACAATAATATACACGGCGTTCCATTTAAAATAAACAAGTTGGTACTTCCGGTATAACAGGAGGAGTCATAACGTTTAAAATATTTTAGTTGGAGGGACTTTTTTTGTCGTGGGCCACCCTGTATAGTAGACTAGGCCCTACTTAACCAAATGAAACACAGAGACGGTAAAAAACAGTTAACGCGGTGTTTTGTGTATGTTTCGAAATAAGAATAGATTTTTTGGTTTTCCCTTCTCCCATGTTTCGACCCATTATAGCACCATAACGATATTACCTTTGATGTCCATAACATTATTCTCGATTTTTGATTGATTGCTGACTTTAACTGCAAGTGGTAATTTCCAATAAAACAAGCAGTTTTCAACCTATTATAACCAATATTTAGTATTTTATTAGAGTATTAAAAATATTTAATTATTATTAGCATAATTTAATCATATTTAATTATATCTTTATTTAGTTAGTAAGGAAATACTGTTTATTGTATGGGTTAATGGGTTTAAATAAAAAACTACAAAAAAAAGCTGAAAAATTTAATTTCCTTGTAATAAAACGAGTTTGGGAAAGTTTTCACTAAACACGCAAAAAATAATCACTTATCGGCTTCTCTTGTGCGGCCTCGTTACTTTAATGTTGCTGAAGCGTTATTATAGGGCTTTGTTTTGTTCTAAATAACTTATCAAAACAGCCTTTTCGGTAGCTTCATGCTTACAAACAAGTACGCCTTATGAATATTAAAATACGCCCTTTTATAATTCGCCTTACTTTGCTCAAATTCTCCTTTTAAGTATTTAGAATATTTTAATTTAAATCGTTGAGGCGAGGGAGAAAAACCTAAGGGCAAAATGCAAAGTTAGGGAATAAACTGACTTGCTGTCAAAATTCGTTTTGTCACTATTGAAATTAGAAATTAAGTGTTTTTTTGCCATCCAAAACTACGTCGTAATTATAATTGTTAATATTTTTGGTAAACAAAACTAGGTCTTATTTTATGTTGTCAAAACTTTTGATGGTAGAATGTAGCCAGGTCGACAAATGGCTATCATGAAAACAGACGAGTATAGGAACAGAAAATAAAATCAAACCAATAAAAACATGATACCGTAGGGCGGCCATATAAAACTATTGTGTAGATTCAGGGCACGAACGTGAGATGTATCGATGTTTCAAAACAGGGCTCGTTCGAACGATCTAACAAAACACGTCAAAGCTGATGCCCAATTGAGGCATATTTCCCCTCGGCTAGCTCATCACGATCATTAAAATTGTCCACAGATTACACACGAATGACTATTGAATAAAATGGAAATTTCAACTGTTGTTGGTAACCCAAACAAAAAATAGTGAGTGAAATATGGAAAAAATTAAATTATTTCAGAAAGCGTTGGGTAGGTTTACTTCAATAAAATGACACGTTGCCATCTGTAGTAAACGTTTAGATGCCCGGGAGCCCCGCCAAGGCTTAATTACAGGCCTCAAGTCCCCAGGGACGTGGGGCCCCCGTTCTCTTTTCCTTTCGATCATCGATTTCAGCAAGAACAATTTACACCCGCCTAAATTCAGTTCAGGCTGTTTTGCTTAGCAGATTATTTTATGCACGTGAATGTGTGAAGCCGAAAACCGACATGGTTCCGCAAAAAACAAAACTAAACTGATGCCATAGAAGTAAATAATGCAAATTTAAAAGCTGGCAATACAGAGCCAACACTGCGGTGTGCGGCTTTTAGCAAAATCGAAGCTGTTATACATTACATCGATCCAGAGCCCAGTCAGACGGAAACCACCATTGGAAATGTTGTAATGTCCCAAATTAACTGGAGTGCCTTCCGTGCTTTTTCACCAAAAAGCTCCGCTAATTCCCTTTCAATTCCTATTTTTGAACGGGGATGACAAGGCTGATAACCATCACCATTGTCCGTTATTGTATTTTTGCTTTTATTCGTTTGCGTGTCTTTGTCATGTTATCTCACTATTAAGACAACACCTAGAGCATAATCGATCCAAAGCTCGCTATACAACATAAATAGTTGACGGAAACACCCAAGGCAACAATCAAATGTTACGCTAAAATACGAAGGGGTTGAAAATTGTATTTATTTCTTTGTCCACGCCTGTTTAAATTCACTGCTTAGTAATGGTGGCTGAGTTTTTCACAACTCCCTTAGACCCTCTATTATAACACGATTAACATTTGTATAAAACAGGGAACACGCAAATAGGCGACCAGTCGGCACCACCCTATATAAAAACGAAATAGAACACCCTGTATTTTGTAGATCATACATTTGTATTCAGTACCAGTTTTAGTTACTTGTATAGTAGGAAAATATACTTTATGGTCTGAAATGGTCTATACACTGTCTGAAAATAACGGGTGTAATCATTTCCCTATAGAAGCCACAAACAGAATCGGTTAGAAGTCCTTCCACTTTTTGCAGAATTAACACAAAAATGTGACACATTTTAGAACTCATATCAAATCAAATGATGCTTGTTAACTTCATTTACATTGTTGTAACAGTATTGAGTGTCAAACTAATTTTTAACATACAGGGTTGTCCAGTTTTAAATGTCAATAATCCACTATCCGATAGTTCATCAAAAAATAAGTTGACATATATGCATTATGTCATTTTGCTGAAAAATGATTCCTAAGGAAAATACTCTTCTCCAAAATCGATTTTTTTGTATAATTGTCAGACCGTTAGAGCAATTTTGATGAAAATTTCAAACTAGTAGGTACTTATGAAATGAATGCTCATTATGTGATGTGAATAACGTTTGTCAAACTTGTTAAGTGGCGTACAGAGGGATGGTGTTCATTTTCCCACTCACACATATTTTCTACGCTGACTGGATATTTCCCAAAAATTAGATTTTTTTTATTTCCTTGTTCAATTTAAAAAAAGATAAGTTTCTCCAATAAAATTTTAATTAAAAATTTCTTTTATTAGATAACCGAGTTATTACGTTTTAAAGCCCAAAAAAGAGAGATATCTCTACCGATCAATTTTGGTACAAGGACTTGAAACTGATGCTCATTAGCGGGTCTTAAAGCTACTTATAAAAAACCCTTCATTATAATCAATTATCATCCCTTTGAGCGAAGTCCAGAGGTATAAAAATTAATGTAGCTCAAAATAAGTGACGGATAAAGCTGTATCCACTTGAAAAACATTGATGTATGCACGTAAGATTGAAATTTTGATCCGATAAAATAAGTTCAATCTTCTTTTCGAAATGGATTGTACCAACGAAGCCGATTGAGGATCATGTTTTTAGCGACGTGTACAGGTTTGAACACCATTCCGGATCGAAATGACAACAAAGACATGTAATCAACACATTAGTAGATGTGTAGACAACAATATGAGTTTTACCAGTTTTACATAGTTTCATACTTTCCAAACCTCGTTTCACCCTCACGTCATGCGCTTTTAATTACTATAACAATATGCAAACTTTGAGAAAATCAGTAGTTTTTGAGATATTTGCAATATTCCAGACTTTCCTTGTCCATAAATTGATTTTTAAAAAATTATTGAAACCTTTCTTTGGAAAAGAGTAACAAGCAAACAGCAGATAGTATTTTATTACGGTAAGACACTATAATATACATTCCATTACTGTGTCAAGACTACCTACTATATTTGATAAATTTGCAGTTATTAAAAAAAAATTGTCTACTCACACTAGTTGAAAACCTTTTAAAATCTTCCTCTTCATCCGTAGATGAAGACGAAAATAATGATGTTTTAAACAATATATTTTAGGGATGTGCTGGAAATATTTTTGATATGTTCCGCTAATCATACAAAATATCAATCAGTCAATTGCAAGTAAGTCGAAATTCTTTAAAAATAACATTTGTTTCAAAGTAGTAGGTACTTAATCATCTGATCGATTTCTTGATCTGTGGAAATAACCTTTCCGAGGTTCGAATCCAACTGGATGTGGAACAATATTTTGTCCAAAAAGTCAAAATGCCCAAAATTACTTTTTATTGTTATTTAATTACACTGAATTAAATTCACTATTACTCAAGAGATAACATAATAAATTTTTATCTGCAATAATAAATGCAACTAAAAGCAAAACTGAAAATGTAAATTGATGAAAGAAACTGTGGAGAGAAGAATTTGGTTGATATTATAATATTCCTAAATATATGTATAAACGAAATGCGAAATGTAAATTCAGTGGATTTAGAAACACAAATAGTAAAGATTTTGTAGAAAGCAGTTATCCTTCCTTTTTTAAGGAGCAAAAGCACAGGCAGTTGGAAGGACGTCATGATGGCGAGGCGGGGCTTCGCCCTATAGGAAGGGAAACATTTGCCCTCATTGGATGCCAACGTCCCCGCCTATCAACTGTTATCAAATATTGGTCGACAAATAGTTACTGTTTGTTACATGTTTAGATACCCAGATGGGCGCTTTAGCTGAGAACAGTTACCGAGTATAGTTTACCATCTGAAAGAAGTTTTAATAATGCTGCTACACCAGCTGATTATTTGACCTAGAAGTTAGTGGTAATAGTGTCGTGCTAAATTCAAAGTGAAGTGTTCAACAAAGTCAAAATGTGCAGCAATGAAAGTCCAACCAACACATCCCCGCGACTTCCAATCCCGTTTCCGTTGGATGCTAACGGACCAAGAGCTTTGTTGCCAATAGATCATTACAGACTGCAACTTTATCAATATGCTGTAGCGGAACGACTCAGGTATCCACTTTTAAACCCGTTCCAGTCACCACTTACTTGCTACCCGCTGTTTCCAAGAGCTTTACAACCTGAAGAACCGAAACCCCAACATAGCTACATTGGTCTCATCGCCATGGCAATTCTCAACTCTCCAGAAGGAAAATTAGTATTGTCAGACATTTACCAGCATATCCTTGATAACTACCCTTATTTCCGAACGCGAGCCCCAGGATGGAAAAACTCAATCCGTCACAATCTCTCCTTGAACGATTGTTTTATAAAAGCGGGGCGCAGTTCAAGTGGCAAAGGACACTTCTGGGCAATTCATCCAGCTAATATTGAAGATTTTCGGAAAGGAGATTTTCGAAGACGTAAAGCTCAAAGAAAAGTCCGTAAACACATGGGTCTGGCTGTTGAGGAAGACGGGGCTGATTCACCCAGTCCTCCCCCTTTATCCGTAAGCCCTCCAGTACTACCTGGACCGTCCACCTCGGTATTTCCAACTTCATCAACCGTTCGAAGCACCAGGAAGCGTCAGTTTGACGTCGCCAGCCTTTTAGCACCAGATTCTGGAGAAGACACCACAGAAGAAGATATAGACGTAGTGTCCAGTGACCAGCACGATGCAGGAGAGGCAAAGTGGCCTATGTTCCCAATAGTGAATTACTACCAAGCTTTGTTGCAAGCTAGACCGACGGCAGCCTCTTCAATAGCTGATCCGACGCACAATGTGAGTCCAGACTCTTAAGTTTTTACTGTTGAATATAGTTGTTGCACTACAAGAAATTCTCGATAGGTTAGTTCAAACTTTAATGATCTCTTTTAAGTGTTATATTAAAAGTGCGACAAATTTTTAATTTACAATCACCACCAAATGAAAACAGCTATTAGGTTTATTGGCAGCTGGTTCATTATAAAATTTTAGGTAATCGTAAATGTCCATTCATGTATTACTGTATGTATGTATATACAAAATTAAGTCATCTTTTAAATACATAGATGTTTAAAACATCCTCAAAGGGTTGTTTTTTCATTCTTAAGGCATTGACCATACTTTAGTTGAACAAAAAGTGAATTGGTTCATTTTACAGTTTCAAGTAACAATTTAAAAAATGCATGTTGGACGATTTTAAAACCAAATAAAAAAATTGCAATATTATCACGTATTTTCGGGTATATAACCTAAGTTCTAGAAGCGTATTTTCAAGAAGCAAAAGCACTTATTTCGTTATGCTGCAATTCTCCTGACGGTAAATATTCAGGAATACAGAGTAGACCAAAAATAAGTTACCCTACCTACCTCAAATCTGTATATTCTGCATCAAAATTTAAGTATACACTCACTGTCACAAAAAATGTCGAGAAAATTGTTTTCCGTGTAATTAAATAAAAAAATGTATTTAAAAAAACTAAAGTTTATGGTCGTAACTTACTTTTAGACCACTCTGTAACATAAATTTACCTTAAACCAAAAAGCGCAGTTAAAAGCATTGGTAAAAGTTTATTTGCGCCTATATGTGGGTTTTTCCAAAAAATTAGTTCCATAAAATGTAATGTGTAGAAATATCACATTGCAAGACCAAAAAGTGGTTAAAAAATTATAAAGTTTGTAGAAAAACGTACATTTGTCAAAACATTAAAATTTCAAAGTTAATGATTGCACAAACATTAGACAAAGTGGAAAAAATAAGATGTTACAAAAATATTTATAGCTAAAAAATCAGATTTAGAAGACTACGTAGAAGGTATAGCAAAAAAACACTAGAAAACCAAAAATAATCACTCAAAATGTGTCTTTGAATATAAAATTGACTGTTCTGTCACAAGCAAAAGCAATTAGATCATCTTTTTCTTTTTTGCATTTTTATATAAATTTTGAATACTCTGAATATCTAAATTCTTCAACCTAACCCAACATTTATCTCAACTGCCGGCCTTTTTGACTTCATTTAGTTTATATGCGTGGTTGCATAACTAAACAAACTAACATTTAACATTGACGTCACTGCAAACATATTATCTGTGACAAACTTTGTTTTTTAGAGATAAGTTTGTCAGAGAGACTGCGGTTTAATTTCCCGTAGAAGATTATACAGTGTGTTTTGACATTTCTAAATAAGCTTTATTAAAATGTTAATTATATTGACCAAGCTTTATTTAAGCAATTAAACATACATTACTTAGTCTTCAAAATTTATGAAACATGGTGAGAAATAAAAAAAACAAAATGAATATTCAAAATTGCAAGATTTAAGATGCCTGAAAATAGTAGTCAATTAGTATTGTCTATTATGAAAAGTTTATAATCCAAAACTCAACTTCTTCTTTTTAATATAATTATTAGACACTCTAAAAATAAGCAGCAGAACTGCTCTGATCAATATATTTACTTTAGTAAATTTGTTTCTAAAGTATGGTCAATTTCTCACTTACCAATGCTCGTTTAATATATAAATTATAAACAATTTCATGATTGAAATAACTATAAATTATTACCCAATACTGTGACCTAATTTAACTTCCAAGCATCGTGGAAAATCGATTTCCTGCCTGGATAATTTAAATATAGAAAACGTCTTAATTCTTTAGGTTACTGTTGCAATTGTGTAATTTGTTTATTTATTATTATAGTGCCTATTATATAACAGGGTTACTTTGTACATATATGGCGTTTAAGTGCAGAATTATTGTTAGCGTATCTACCAGTACTGATGCTATTGTAACTATTTGTACATAGATTATGATATGATGATAATAATAATAAATTATTTAAAATCTTACTATATTTGATGTGTTTTTATTTCCCCAAAAGCCACCTGCATACTTTTTTTAAGAAAAAAACTTATTTAATAATACTTTTTCTGTGTAAGGTTGAAGCAAATTTTCGCCTTACGCATTTTTACGTATCTGTAAAGTTTACTTGATTTTTGTTTCATATCGAAATAGACATCTCTAAATAATTCGGTTAAAAACTTTTTTTTTACATTTTGGGAATAAAATTAATTCAAATTTAAAAATTCTTAGGTAAAATGTGAGATTCTGCCACAAAGTAAATAAGACCCAATTCTGCTTACCATCAATGTGAAGTATAATGGCCAATCCCATAACGATGCTATCTTAGTTCAAGCCAAATTCCAACTTAACTCTTTACAGAGAAATTTTTTCTCTGTATTAGGTCCAATTCTGTTTACAACTATCAATTCAAACCATTACTTTCATTTTGTTGTTTGTAGTTTATTGGACAACCAAGCTTTATGGAATTAAACAATATTAAAACATTTTCTATGTACATTGAAGTTCAGTTACAATTAAGTATAAACGGTCAGTATGAATAATGAAAAGAAATCCAATTAAAAGAACACTTAACTAAAACATTTCATTACAAAGAAATCTGAATAATCTCGGTATTGTTATATGTATTTATACACACACAAAATATTATTGTGTTTAATTAGAGATGATTTGACTGAGTTACCAGCACAAAGAATCAAACGCAGGCTGAAACTAAAAGAGAAAGAAGTTGCAAGTCACTTTTTAAGCGCACTTATTGAAAAGTATACAATTTTGACAAGATCCGGGCTTTGTTACAGAAAGTGTTCGCCGACAAAGCCATTTCGAGAAAATGAAAGCAACTTAGATCTTTTAAGTGACAACCATTGTTTATTTCGACGTAGGTATTTGTTTTTATAAGACCAATGAAATATAAGACGTCATCTTTCATAAGAATCTATTGTGATTTTTAGATTGTAATTCCAATATTTTTACTCACCCCCACTTGGGCTTTTATAAATGCGAAACATAACAATGGAGAGTTTAATGAAGTTAGCTGTTTGTGACAAATGGCGAGATAATTTAATTCAGGATGAAAGAATAATTATGTTGTATTAACATTATGCATTTCGAGTTTATGGTACTTGTAGGTGAGCTAGTGCAAACAATATTAAGCAAACGAACGTGAAAAGAAAATACATTACGATACCACTAAAGAATAATTATTCCTAACTGTTTGTTACAAAATTCTTTCAGCTTAGACAAAATTGTCAAAAAAATACTTTTCTACTAGTATATCAGCATCGGAGTGTATAATGTTTTAATCAAGTTTTGTCCTCTATTGTAGCTGTTTTCACTGCAGCTGCAATTCAATTCATTGTATACTAGCGTGGCAATACGTTTTAAGCGCTTATTAAATTCTCTCGAAAATCTCATCAAATGACAAACCAAAATGTGATTGAGTTCTCCTACATCAATGTTTCAAAACACAAAATGTTAAGTGGGATTCAAAATTAATTTACCTTATTTGCCCGTCGATAATTAAGTTTACTTGTAAAAGGGTTCGGAAAGCGATTCACATACTATCGGGAAAGTATCGAAATTTGCACATTATTTACAATAATATTATAAGAAAATAATTGTTAAATTTAGTGATACATGTTGGTAGCTCATTAAGTTGGCAACCAACTATACCACACTATGTCAAGGTGACTTTGTCACATGATCATCGATTTAAAAACAACAATGATGTCACGTGTATAAATGTCAAATGATTTGGTATAGAGCTTGCAGAACGAATTTGACGTCAGCTTCTTTTAGTTTCTTTTAAAATACGCAATTTGTAATACCTAATAAAAGATAAAAAAAAAATAGGAAAACATAAAGGTACAGAAATACTTATAAAAATAATTTGCTAGTGCATAAGTCTCTAAATTAAATGAGGAAAACAAAGTGGCAAAGATGATGATATACAAAAAAGCAGAAATATCAAAATATTTGAAAACTGTCACTAAATAGTATTCTCTAGTTTCCTCCAATTTATTTAATAAAATTTACGAACACACAAAAAAAAGGACATAAAAAAATTAAAATTGCCTAAATTAGCCTAGAGCTAGCTTATCTGACTCAAATAAGAGTTTATTTAGAAACTTTGATAAAACAAATGTCCAAATTGTTGGTAATGAATCTGCTTTAAGTAGACATTATGAGGCTTTTAACACTTCAAAACGTACTGTTGTATACACCGGAATTGTTCAGTAAAGATTTTGTTTTTTTTTGGCTACTAACAGTCAAAAATTTGTAAAGAGCTGTCAGAACAAACATAAACGGAAGTAAACCTGTGCTAAAGGGACAGTTTAACCAGCAGGAGGTAAAAATGTAGCGAAAACCTACTCTATGTACAGATAAATCCTACCTAAAGAGCCCCATTCAGTGATTAGAGACCTTTGTGAATGAATTTAACTTAAGATCATAATCGGTTTAAAGCCAGCTTATGTGGTCAAATACAGAGGATATAACTTGTATAATTTGTGTGTGAAGTTTCTAAAACAGAAACTGGGGACTGGTTAATATTATGGGTTTTAAGAATTCATGAAGCATATTGATGATAAAAATGTGCACAGTATTTGTCAATGTTTTCCATAAAGTTTCCGCATGTGCTTCATGTATAAAATTTATATATATTCGCTAGGGAGACTAATCCTATATTCAAGTCGTGTGCTTCATAAGTAACATGCGTTTTGAATTTTATATGGTGTAGGAAATAAGATCAAAAACAATTTTTCTCCTTTAAACATAGTTAACGATATAACGTTTTTTTTGTCAGTATTTGCGACTTCAAACTCCCCCAGCATATTTTGATTTAGTAACATTATTCCTTACAAATTGGCATTACAATTGAAATTCTACTAAAAGCTCGTTTTGTGTGTCATACAGGAAACCCGAAACTTCCTAATAAATCTCACGCGTATACCTCAAATGTTATTTAACCAAACACAGCCAGCTCGAGGGACAATGAAATCGAGCAATATTTGATATTTTCAAAGCGAAATCTATATTTTTCAAGAGGCCTATTAAAATTCTTACACCTGCCATATACAGAGGTTCTAATAATAACAAGGGACAAATAGTGACCTTTTTGAGTAACATTCGGTAAGTATGTAGATTTCGACGATAACATTCAGTGGATGAGTGACAATGGTGTGATGCAACAAAGGGCCTATTTAATACTTCCGTACTAAAATTATGTTAGTAAAATTACTGAAATACATGATTAATACAGAAATTTGTTTAAAGAAATATTTTAAAGGTGGTGGTAGTTAATAAGGGATTACTGTCTATTCATTTAGTACGTCCAAAACGGAATCCATATTTCTCAAAGAGACTTCGTTGTAAATACGAAGAAATGTCATAAAGTCAAACACACACAACATATTACTCGTCTGAAGATGCCTTAGTAGGCAAAACTCGAATAACAATTCTCTTAATAAAATAATTTGAGGCTTTGACTTTGTCTCATTTGTTCGTATTTGGTATCTAGTGTTTTTAAGGTTGTTGCATGTGAAATTACCAATAATTTAATAGTTTGGGTACATAATGCCAGAAAATTAGAAAAAACTGGAAAAAAAGATGTAAATTAAAGATTCCCGTTACTGTACCAGCGCACAAATTTAACTAGAATAACAGAAAGACTAATACAAATTCCAACCAAATTGGAAAACAACCAACAGAACTGGACCATACTAAATTCTCTTTGCCTCACAAGACAGACAAGACAATCTTGTTTTCTTTCTCCATCGACGACTCTACTCGAACACTTACAAACATAACACAACTAAGATGATTATAAATGTAAGAAAATGTAATTTTAGGTTAAGATAAATTTTTGTAACACTTTATTTTAGATTATTGATTAAACTTAAAGTAAGCCTAAACCAACAAATGTACACAAGGACAGAAAGACCATTCCGGTCGATAGCCTATTTCGTAATGAAATAAAGATTGTTTTTATATACAGGGTGGCGCAATAGTGTGACAAAGTCCCATATTGTTGTTGGTTTTGATTTTTCTAAAAAAATCATTATGTAAAAGTTGATCATAATCATCAATTTCTCGTAATAAAGTAATGAAAATTGGCCTAAAGGAAGTCAAAACTGTAAATAAAAGCTCAAATAGGCGTAGAAAACATTGCGCCTTACAAGGTGTTTTGTACAGAGCGTCCAAGTTAGGAAATTTGAAAATCGGTTAATTCGATTTTTTTAAATGGAACACCCTGTATTTGAGGGTTGCATATTATTCTCCGGTCAATTCTCTTTAAGTTTTATTAAGATGTCTCTATACCTATCTTTGCTTGTTTTGGCGCTATTTTAATTTTTCTGAATTATTGCCCAAAAAACGCGTAAAAATAAATAAATTAATGCAATATTGCTTCAATTTTCTAGTTTGCCATGAAACTCACTGACATAATGAATGTCAAACTTATTATCGATTTTGCTGTCAATTTTATTGTTGATAGGTACCTACTTAATTGTTTGCAATTAATAAATAACTAAGTTTTATTTATGAAAATTAAATATGAATTTTTCAAAATCAGAGATGGTTGACATAATTTTCGTGTTGGGTGCTAGTGACAAAAATGCATTATTGGCTAAAAGAATCCCATTCTTATAGGAATTTTATTAGATTATTTCACCAAACAGTTAAGTAACCTACTGAGAACCCTTTATTACAGCCTGGAAAATGTTTCTGCATAAATCAACTCTGACAAATTTCTGCTAAAACCTCTCAAACCTACAGTTTAAACGCATTTTAGAGATACAGGTTTTAAAAAAAAATGTTATCACAATTATTTCCGGGAACAGTTTAAATAAATTACGTTTAATAAATAAAAATAAATTATTACCGTTTATTCTGCAGTAATTAAAATCAAACGTGATTGTACATTTGTTATTGAAGAAGTTTAAAAATGTTCAAAGAGTGAAACGAGGGAGACCCGCCTTTTTGATGCTAGTGCTGCCTATTAGGATGTTATTGAATTATTCAGATCTGCACGGTGGTGTGAAACAGCGAATAAACGCTTAATAATGTAAACCTCACCCTCAAAAACTTCAAGGGAGCAGACTAGATGCATGGAGGCTTTTTCAAATCCTCTTTCAAATATTAAACCGTGAATGAAATATGTGATATATTCGGTAATTGCATTCAAATTAGTTCTAATTAGTTGTATGGGTTTTATGCAAAATTTCTAATTCAGTGTTGGAGGAAGTCAATTCAGGTTAAAGAAAAATAGTGTAGTTTGGTTTTTGGAGATAGAAGGAGAATGCCAAGCGGCGGTTGTTATTTTGTTTCTCGTTTCTTTGTCGCATTGTGCCACGTCCCACTGTCTGTTTTCATGCTTCTAGACTTTTCGAAACAACTTTTCTTTTGATTTCAAAGGCCCTATACCTATAGACAGTCATTCCTTTGAATTTTTTTAACATTTTCAGAACTAGCTCATCATTTATATCGAAAAGACTCGATGTTGACTAGCATTTTTCATTGTGTATATTGATACAAGACAAACAAAAGTAACCGAAGAACTTGGACAAATGCTGGTAGCAGTGCTTTTAGAGTGTTTATTGTAAGTGACCTCCCAGGATAGGAAGCTGTTAAGATGAACTGACACTCCCAATGATTCGGCTAATATTGACTTTGCCTCCGTCGTGTTGTTTTTGAACACCTTTTGGCTGTTGTGTCCCTGTATATGCAAATAACCATCTTTCTTTTGTTCACCTATACGTGACAAACTTGTTTATTTTCATACATCAAAAGATTTTTGTTACTGTGGTTAAATCTTTAACAGACAATATTCAGACTACGCTTTCATGTTGTGATCAAACCGTTTCCCTCATAACACACAGCAAATATCAAAAGTGGAAACGCGGTTTCTTTGAATAGAAACCATCGCTATCGATTTTAGGGCATATCCAGCTCTCAGGTATATTTTAGCACTTAGAGTTGTGGCCCGTCCCTTTGCCGGGGTGTAAACTGGTTAATTTATCCGGGCTCCATTTTGTCGGTTCTCGTTTGTAATTTGTAGGCTATCCTAATTGGTTGTCATATGTTGTTTTTATCGAGCCTGTGCTTTTATTTTAAACTAACACATCATTCAGTTGAGTGGTTTCTTCGCGTAGGTTGTAATTTCGGAAGCCGATGCTCTTTCAGAAATCAGTACCGGTACTTACTTTGATCAGAGATAGGCTCCACCACTTGGCTTAAAAAGCCACTTAAAAGCCCATACCATCTTTACAATGCGAATTATATGCCCGGCTGCTTTTTTAAAAAGTAATTTCAATCAAAAATTCATCCATGATTTACAGAAATTATTCAGTCCAGATTATTTGCTAGTCAGGTATTCAAATTCACTTTGTCATGGCAACATTAACCATTCACATTTAAGGTTCAAATATCATCAAGCTGCAATTAAAATGCCTTTTCTGTCGCAAAAATGAGTTACAAATTTAATAATAACCAATAAACCATGCAGTGTAGAGCCTTTGAATAAATGATGACGGTTACAAAAAATCAAGTTACATTATATTGAAATTTCTCATAATAAGAGGTATTTATACAGGGTGGTTTAAATTGATCATAAGAATACTTAAAGGGTGGAAAGAACATAAAAAATAAACACCAAAATATCATGTAAACTAGATTGAGAAGTGCTCCCTAAAGAAGCTAACGGGCCCAAAATATGTGCCCCAAAATACAGTTTTTCTTAAATTTCAATTCCTAAAAAAAATGTTTCATTCAACTTGTTCAGTTGTTTCAGTTTGTGCACCTTTTTTGCTCACAATTTTGGCTACAGGGCAGAGATGTAAAATTTCCGGAAAATTAAATTTATGGAAATTTTTCCAGAAAATGTTCGGTAATTTTCCGGAAAAATTGGAAAATATGAAAATTCAAAAATAATTAGTTTTTTACATTTTTGTACTATTAACCTGAAGGTATTCAGGCAGTTGGTTCATTTTGAAAATAAAAAATGTTCACTTAAAATTTCTTGACAAAACTTCAGACCTGAAACGTTCTTGAGATATTGAGCAAAAAACGAGAGTCAACTTTCACGCCCTCTAGCGGCTAAACGGGGCCACTTAGCCGTGCCCGCTCAACGTTATGTGACAGCCCCGTTCATTAGCTTTCTTTGGTTATACGGTGGTTTTATACAGGGTGTTTTAAATAAGCGAGTTATGGACGATTTTCTGGAAAAGTGCACCAAAATTTAGCTCAAATTGGGAATTTCTGCTTTCGGCGAGAGTGGTCAGGTAATTGTCCAATAATCCAATATCGATTCAAATAAAGTTTAATGTACTTTTATTTAATCATTTAGATGTCTTAAATTATCTCATTATAATGCATGATAAGTTTGACAATAACAATGACAAGATTGACAGTGGTTTTCCCTATCATGGAAAATTTTCATTTAAACATGAAATAATTTTCCGGTAAATTTCCAAAAATGGAAATTTTCCGCCTCGAAAATTACCGCTTTTACATCTCTGCTACAGGGTGACTCAAAAATAAGTTACGATCATTAACCTAACGTTTATTTTTTCAAATAGAATCACAAAGGTGCATGTGGTCCGAGAAGATGCAATTTAGGACAAAATTAACCAGGATTCAACAGAAACAGTAGAAATGTGAAAACACCGGTGTTCTAATTCTTGCTTTTGTTCATTCTTTCTAATCATTACGTTTTCTTGTTATTATTTTTGATATTTTAAGACAAAATCAATCTTTCAAGACTGGCTTTGGAATCAAACATGTCCATATTAATAACCGCTTATTGACATTTGACACCTAACAGGGATTAATTCTGTTAAACTCTCAAAGTTCAAATTGATAAAGAAATTGAGCTTAAAAATGATTCAAACACGTGACACTGATTACAATTTTAAACGTAAAAATGTTGCGGAATGTCAAAGTTTAAATTCCGTTAAACAGTCAGGTGATTCTGAAAAAGTCAAAATAATTACGTGACCCTAATAACTACAGTTTTGAATTTTAAAATTGTCTGGGACGTCAAATTGAAGCTGTCAAAGATTAACCCGAAAAAGCTGAATTTGAAAAATATTAAAGCTGTCACTGTGCTGTCACGTGACTCTAAGCAATGCTGTTTTAAAATTGAACATGTTGCGGACTCTACGAAATTGAAATTGCAACTACCATTGATGAAATGTTAACAGGATAAAACAATTGATGTTAAAATGATAGTCACTGCCTCAAGCTGATAACAATTGATATTTGAAAACCTCCTCATTTGCACCCACCCAGTGCAAAAAAAATATCAATAAACAATGTTCTTGGATTTGTCTAAGGCTTCTGACAGTGTTGACCATGAAGTGCTGGTGTGTAATTATGGATGACCAATAATGCTGGCAAACAAACTGTCATTTCACTGTCACTTTATTTGAAACTCTCATTAATTTTTGATCATTTTGCTTATCTCCACAAGAAAAAAGCAAAAATTATGAAAGAAAAACACCCACTTTCCCCTAACAGAACTTTTGTCTGGATTTCTCTGAACATGGTGAAAAATCTAAACATATAAAAGGGTGCAAAAAAGGGATCGGTTTGAAGAACTCTTGGTGGTATTTACAGAAACATCTTATAGGTTCACATTAGTTGAAGTAGTGTTACCGTTAAGAAAAACACCCCAAGCATCAAGAGCGATCATTAAAACATCGCCCAAAGATATAAAGTAAAATCTTGACCGAGTTGAATAATCCATTGTGGGGCTGATGTGATGTCTTCCACCCCGACGAGTTGCAATAGCGATTGTAATTGTATTTATTGAACTGTGTAGAAATTAGTAAATAATTGTATTCCTCTAAATACAGACTTGCTTTATCTGAATACGATTGTAAACGTGCAAGTCTCCTACTGGGAGTTAGTTACACTTTCGTGGTCGGTTTTCAATGTGTTTGGCACCCCTCGAAAGTAACGCGTTCGAATCAACACCTATGATTCTTTGTTCATGACTTTTTATTATTTGTTGGTACTCGTGAACAAAAGTAGTGTTGAATAATTGCTCAACCAGACGACCTAACAACCAACTGAAAATGTTACAATATAAAAGCCTCTATTTTTTATAGAGCACGTCTCAATTTTTACCAT
The DNA here is from genome assembly GCF_016097725.1 of Ips typographus. Classification (NCBI taxonomy): domain Eukaryota; kingdom Metazoa; phylum Arthropoda; class Insecta; order Coleoptera; family Curculionidae; genus Ips; species Ips typographus. Next base: position 6,523,000 of record NC_138437.1, on the reverse strand, counting down.
AGAAAGTTAGTATTTATTTTTAGGTTCACTTGGGATTATTATTCAAGTAACTGTTGTACTTAACTACTCAATTTTTTTGTAATTTAGTTGATATACAGGAATGATGATTTTAAGGTGTCAATTATGGTTGTGATGTCATTGATCAAGCTCTATAACCACTCTGAAGATGGTAAATCAGTGGATTGGGGATAAGCAAAACCTCTTACCAAATAAAAAAATCACTTATTATTAAATTACATTAGAGGTAAGTCCAATAAAACAGAAAAACAAAATGACTAACTCACACAGCATACCTCGCATTAGTTAATAAATCAGAATGGCCCAATTAAGTGAAATTGTCTAAAGGTCGTATTCATTTATTTCTGTGTATTTCGTCGTGCAAGGTTCCCGTTCGAATGGAGGTAAAAGCGACAAGAAGAATTAGACTTGTACCACATCAGGATAGTGGAAGAGTTCGGTATGTGTCAGTTTACTGCTAATTATCCGTAATTAGCAATAATTGCTCCTTAATTACATTCGTATAAACAAACTTTTTAGATGGTGTGTTGGTCATGAAAGGAAGTGGCAAACATGGTTAAAATGGATGGTTTTCATACCAGCAATACTTCTATCCATTGTTGTAGTGTTGATTTTTGTGATTAGATCCAACTCAAGCTTTCCAGATGGAGGTAATTGTTAAATTTACTTATTCAAAACTGCAACATTTATATTTTAGTTTCTACATCTAACGTTTCGGAACAAACTAACTTATCGCTGGCCGATCATATGGGCCAAAGGCAAAAAAGGGACGAAAGATTTTCGTCCCTTTTTAAACGTTGTTACAAACTTTACTTAAAGCTCCATCCAGATAGAGAATCGTTTTTGGATAGTGAGAACAACAGAGGACGGAAACTCAATTACCTCGACGAGAATCCGTCGAATTTCGAAAGAAACTTTCCAGTTTACTTCGGAGAAAATCAAGACAAACATCGAACGTTGGAAATTTGTTTGAAAAACTTTGGTGATCAATTTCAAAGAAGAAAACGGCACAAACGTAACGTTGGTGAAGGTAACGAAGTCAGATTCTGGACCCAAAAATTGGACATAAATGATGTGCGCATAGGACAAGGTAGGCAAAATCTATTCTCTTGTTTTGGTTTCAATTCATAAATTCTTTTGAAGCTAAAGCAATGAAATCATTCATGAACCTCAACGTCGATCCCTGCGACAATTTCTATGAATATGCTTGCGGAAATTGGGAAAAACAGTTTGAAGTTCCACCAGACAAGGCGTTGTTTGGCACCTTCGAAATGGTTAGAGATAATTTAAACCTAAAACTCAAAGAACTCTTAGAAAGTGATTTTTTTGAGGTACTTTTGTAGTAATACTGAATAAACAGTAAAACTGAACTAAATGATTTTTCAGCCTCTAAATGTGTCTTCACAGTTTAAGCCTAATTTAAAAGACTTTATCGAAGATGAGTACAGTGGAATGGATAATTCAGACGCAATATCTAAAGCTAAGAAGTTCTACAAGTCTTGCATGAAACAAGGTATGGGATTTTTGTTTGAAATTTTTAAAAATGAATTATTATTAAGAAAAAGTATATTTGGTTTTATACTAACTAAGTGGAAAACTATTAACCACTGTAGGCTTATGTGGACATACAAGAGTATTTCCTAATTATTCATAAGAACTCAATGGAAACAAACTTGTAAGTGACACAAGATTGAAAATTGAGTTGATAACAAGATATAGTTCCTGTGACTGACAGATTTCTAATAATTGTTCTCTCTCCATATCATTGAGTTTCGTATACCAAAAATCAAACAAAATTCTAACGACGTCACAGCTGCCAGAATTAACATTCCTGAGAATTAGATTAGTTTACATTGAGATTATCATTATTTAAACATAATTCTACAATTTACGTAGATATTATAGAAAAACGTGGAGAAAACCCCCTCCAAAAACTCTTAGAAGAACTTGGAGGTTGGCCAATACTAAACTCCAACTGGCAATCTGATAATTTCAATTTGATGTGGATTATGTCCAAGCTCAGACTACTGAACAATGACATTTTAATATCGCAATGGATTGGACCAGACATCCAAAACTCAAAGAAGCATATTATTCACGTAATGCTTGGTTTTTAAATATAGCTTGATTCAAATAAGTTGGTTACAGATCGATCAAACAAGTTTAGGATTGCCCAACCGAGCGTATTTTTTGGATCCAAGTAACCAAAAAAGCGTGAAAGCTTACAAGACTTTCATACTTACTGTAGCTATGTTACTGGGAGCTCAAAGTAATGTGGCAAGGAAAGATGTGGAGGATGTTGTAAAATTTGAAACTAAATTAGCTTCGGTAAGTAAGTAATTGATGTGTTGTCAAATAAAAATACATTTATACTGATTAATTGACTCTATGTAATTATTAATGTGTCTTTGTATTCATTTTTTAGATACTCTCGTCTCAAGAAGATAGAAAAAATATTCGTGGAATATACGAAAGAATGACCATAAAAACGTTCATGGAACGATATCACAGTTTCGAGTGGTTAGATTATTTTAGAACGATTTTAGGTAAAGATATTGACTTGAACTCAACCGTTGCATGCTATTGTGCCAGATATATAGATCAGCTCCTAATTCTATTAAATAACACTAATCCAAGGTAATGTCCGTATAAATTGACGTACTGTTATGTTCAATTAGGAAAGCTACAGAACTTAAAAAGTGCACTCTTAATTCCAGAACAATTCAGAATTATTTACTTTGGAGATTTATAAGACACAGAACATCAAATTTGGACAGTCGTTTTTTGGACAGTGAACAAAAGTTAGTATTCTCAAACCTTTGATGACAATGCTTTCTAAATAGTATGTAAAAGGAGATTATAGAAAAAGTCCCCATTTTGATTCCTCCTTGTCTTATTTTAATTAAACCTCCTTGAACATACTTATGAAAAAAAATTTTTACTGACTGGAAAGTAGATTTTACAGGTCGCTTTTAGGAAGAGAAAATCAACCCCCAAGATGGAAATTTTGCGTTTTACAAACCAACATCAACATGGGTATGGCTTTAGGAGCCTTATTTGTCAAAAACTACTTTGATGAAAATAGTAGAAAAGATGTTAGTATTTTAATAACATTTTAAATAAATGAAATTTAAAAGTTGGTTTGTATAGACAATCAAAGTAACTGAAGCTATTATGCAAGCTTTCATAGACACTCTAAATGGTAAGGATTGGCTGAATGAAGACACAAAAAAGCGAGCTGTAATGAAAATCGAAAATATGGATTTAAAAGTTGGATTTCCTGATTTTTTACTTAACATCACTGAGCTTGACTTAAAATACAGTAATGTGAGGATTGATGAGAATTACTTCTTCGAGAATGTGCTCAGCGTTTTGAGGCAGGCTAGCAAAGATGACCAGAAGAAAGTTGGATTGTTAGTGGATAAATTGGCTTGGAACACTGCCCCTGCAGTGGTTAATGCCTATTACAGCAGAAATAAAAATCAAATAAGTAAGCTAAAAATCTTAGCAGTTCGTACTGTAATTAACTTTTAAAACATCAGTGCTCCCAGCTGGAATTTTGCAACCACCAATTTACCATAAGTATTTTCCAAAAAGCTTAAATTTCGGAGGTATAGGAGTCGTTATAGGGCACGAAATTACTCACGCTTTCGACGATAAGGGCCGTCTTTTTAATCACGATGGCAATCTAGAATTGTGGTGGAACAGCGAGGCTATTGAAAAATTTTATTACAAGTCGCAATGCATTATAGGTAAGTACAAAAAGGCTTATCAGCTTTAATGGGTATGCATAAGACAGGTTGTAGATCAATATGGAAAGTACACACTGTCAGGTAGTTTAATACCTTTAAATGGAACTTTAACTAAAGGGGAGAACATTGCTGATAATGGTGGACTTAAACAGGCATACAAGGTATTTTATTGACAATTAAAAAAATAAAAATTTAATAAAACTATTGCAGGCTTATGAAAGTTGGCTTAACAATAATCCAGGGGTGGATGAAACTCTTCCAGGACTAAATCTGACAGGACCTCAATTGTTCTTCTTAAATTTTGCCCAAGTAAGTTATTTCAAAGTCACCCTTGTAACAAATAACTTTTTCGTAATTATTGTAGGTGTGGTGTGGTAAATACAGAGTGGAGGCAGTTAAAAATCAATTAAAAACTTCAGTACATTCTCCTGGCAGATTTCGGTATGTGTGACAAACTAATCTTTTTAACAAAAACCGTGAGAAATAAGTGAAACTTTAGGAACAGAATTAATAGCTACAGAGTGTTAAAGATTAAAAGAAAAATCTCAAGACATGTCAATATTTCTTTAAATACAAAAAAGTTTAATTGAATTTCACTCAACAAATAAGTGCTTAACCGTACAGGTTGAGCCATCTGGTGGTTGAATAGTTCAACCCTTTCTAGTAACTCTGCTTTTTGTCAATTCCTTTTACATTCTGTTATCCGCATATATATGACAGTTCCACAGAGCTCCGTTAGAGGGTGCTTTCCAAATTTCTATTTTTGAATTTGTAACATTTTTAAAACTGTTATTTTATTTATTTTTAGAGTAATTGGAACTCTGAGCAACTCTCCAGAATTTTCCAAAACATACAACTGTCCCAAAGGATCACCAATGAACCCTCCACAAAAGTGCGACTTATGGTAAAAGCACTCAACACTATAGCATATTTTTTTTAATAAAACTTTTTAAAAATCTGTAAAAATCGTTTATTTGCCTATACAAAATTCGCTAAAAATTACATCAAGAATTTCTTCAGACGTCACAGTACCGATTAGTTTACCGATATTTCTTAGAGCTTTTCTGAGATGTTCTGCCATAAGTACCAAGTCAGCGGCGTCGTTTTTGGAGGCTTCTGTCAGGAATTTCTCCAAATTGATTTGGCATTTGGTAATTTGTTCTCGGTGTCGTATTTGGTTCATACTTGGATGTTCCTGGCTGGGTTCACCACATCTGTGAAATATTGGGTTCTAGTTAGGCTTATGGACAAGCTAATAATTAATCACAAATTGAGACTATTAGACTTATACTCACAAAACTTTCAAACGTTCTGTCAAATTATCAACTAAATCAGAAATCCCTTCTTCATTTTTGCATGACATCTTCACCAAACCTTCTCCAACAGGTTCTCTCAAATTCTCAGTGTCCAAATCAGTTTTATTCAGCACTACTATACATTCTTTATTAAATTCTAACTGTCCCTCTTGGGTCATAATAAGACTTAATCCAAGATCTTTGACATATTTTTGAACATAATTGGTAAAACTTGGGTTTTGCTGAGTTTTGTGCCATTGAGAGTAATTGACAAAATCTGCTACTAATATCACTAAATTAGCCTTTTCATACATTTCTTTAGCCCTGGAGATCCCTTCTATTTCTATAACATCTTGAGAGCAATTTCGCAACCCTGCAGTGTCAGCTAGAACCAGTGGATACCCTCCAATGTTTAAAGTTACTTCAATAACATCTCTAGTTGTGCCAGATATAGGAGTAACTATAGATGCTGGTCTTTGACAAAGCAAGTTCAATAAGCTACTTTTACCTACATTAGGTTCTCCAATTATTACAGTTTTTACACCAATTCTCAGCATTTCTCCTTTCCGGCCATCCTTCAAATGTTTCTTAATCATTTCAGTCAAAAACTTAATATCTTTGACTACCCCATCAATAAGGTCATGATCTAGAGTCTCAGTTTCATCAAAGTCTATATGAGCTTCAATATTTGCTACTGAATGTTTTAAAGTATCCCTCCATTTATGATATAGATTACTAAGAGAGCCTGATGACTGAATATATGCCTTTAAAACTAATAACATATTTATATCTCTTTAGATAATGTTTATAAAAACTAACTTGCTTCCTTTGAGCTTCAGTTTCAGCTTGAAGGAGATCAGCCAGTCCCTCAACTTCAGTTAAATCAAGTTTTCCATTTAGGAAAGCTCTTCTGGTAAACTCACCAGGCTCAGCAAGTTTAAAATCAGGGAGACTTGCCAAAGCATCTAAAATTCCATTTACTACAGCCACACCTCCATGAACATGAAACTCACAACTGTCTTCTCCAGTGAAACTTCTAGGTCCTAAGCATATCATAAACAGACATACCTACTTGAATAAAAGTCAAAAACTTGCCTGGAAACCACAAAACTAATCCTTTATCTATGACTTCAGTATAAACTGGATGTCTTAAGCTCCTTAAAACGGCAGTACGAGGCTCAGGTAATTTTTTCAAATTGCCTAATTTTGTTACAGCAAAACTTGCTTGACTTCCAGTCACTCTTATTACAGCTACACCACATTTTCCCAAACCTATTATGAGAGGGATTAAAGTAGAATACTAGGTATGGATGAGGTATTTACCAGAAGACAAAGCAAACACCGTAGATTTGTTTCTGGAAGTTGTTTTTGTATATGAAGAAAATTTAAAAGCAAAGCGCAATTTTAACATTCTGCGCTAAGAAAGAATAGAGTTATCTTATAGTATCAGAGCTGCACATTTAAAAAATCGATTTATGTGCATTTTGATGCATTACCACTGCGCCCAACTAGTACAATAAGAGAATATTGTTTGTTTATTTTGTATATATTTTAAATTTAAATTTTATAAATTATAAATAAAAATAAGGTTAAGGTTAGGTTAGGATCATAGAGAAACGTCACATGGCATGGCAGAGAAGGTATGCAACCGGCAATATTAAAGAAACGTTCTTCCTGGTTCTGTTTTTTATCTGGATGTTTTTTTTTAGATATGGTTACACTTGCAAGGTTTTTATTGTAATTTAACTGAGTGTTATAGGGATGTAAGCCACCGAGGACGTTATCATCGTGTCCCTTATCCAAGGTGGTAAAGTGAAGGGTTAAAAATAGATATTAATACTGCAGTTAGGCAACCAGAAAAACGAGAAGGAATGCGTAAGTGCATTCACCATGTGTCAAGATTTTTTTATTGGTAAAAAACTATTCCTGGATATTCAACACAGATGAAACTCGGTTTTGCGGTAGCTAAACCTGAAATTAATGCTCTAAGCAGTTAAAAAGGCATTTTGAAAAAAATATTTGGCTTCAAAAAATATTATCTTTTTGAAATCTTGTTCAAAATATATTGGCTTTTAATTAATTTTAACTTTTAACATATAGCGATTGCGGTTTCATACCGACGTCGTTGCTAAAACTCGCAACCTAATATTCTGTTCACACACAACAAGTGGTTATTGTTCGATTTTCTCCGTCGTATTTTTTCATATCAAATTATATGTAATTATTTTGTGAAAGGTGAAACTGAGAATTAATCTTTATTCTTTAGTAGTCAATCAACTGCTAAGTTGGTCGTATTTTAATAAATATGGGTTTCTGCAATGCTGTTTGTACTTCTGCCGTTCGATTAGATGGAAAAACTGCTGTTATTACAGGCTGTAACACTGGGATTGGTAAAATGACAGCTAAAGACCTTTTTGAAAGAGGTGAGTGATTTGTAATTCTACCCCCTGACACACAAAAATCATAATAAGGTAATGCCATTATTTTTAAGTAATACACAGCCTTTACGAATTAAAGTAGGTCAAGGTAAAAAAGTCTGTAACAGGAAATTGTTGTTAATAAAAGTACATGTTTTTAGGTGCTAGAGTTATAATGGCATGTAGAAACAAGCAAAAAGCTACAGAAGCTGCAAATGACATTAAATCATTATGTAAATCAACCTCAAATGTGGGCGAATTGGTAGTAGAAGAATTGGATTTGACCAGTCTAAATTCAGTCAGACAATGTGCTAAAACCCTCTTGAATAAGGAAAATCGGATTGATTTGCTAATAAATAATGCTGGAGTGATGACCTGTCCAGAAAGTAAAACACAAGATGGCTTTGAAACTCAATTTGGCACTAACCATTTAGGACACTTCTTGCTCACTTTGTTACTTTTGCCTAAAATTGTCCAGAGCGCTCCATCCAGAATTGTAACTGTTTCATCTAAAGCTCACGAACGTGAGTTTCTTTAATAAATTGCAATTTAGTTTATTAAAGATTTTTTTGTTCTGCAGGGGGTACAATAGATTTCAACGATTTAAATTGGGACACTAGAAGCTACAGCGCATTGAATGCTTACGGTCAAAGCAAACTAGCTAATGTCCTGTTTACCAAAGAGCTCGCTAGAAGGCTTAAGGGTAATGTAATCACTTAATCATTTTGCAACTTAATTAAAAAAAAACATTTTTTCCAGATGCAAACATAAAAAACGTTACAGTATATAGTCTACACCCAGGAGTAATAAAAACTGATTTAGGAAGGCATCTTTCAACTACGTATGGGTGGTTTGTGCGCTTTCTTGTTAGCTTAGCCGGTTGGGCACTTAAAACTCCAGAACAAGGCGCTCAAACCACCATATATTGTGCCGTAGATGAGAAATGTGCTAATGAGTCTGGTTTGTATTATGCAGAGTGTGCTGTAAAAACTCCTAGCAGACTTGCCACAAATGAAGATGATGCTAAGCGATTATGGAGCGAAAGTTTAAAATTAGTTGGTTTACCCGAGAATTATGACCCTTTAGCTTGACAATATTAGATCAATGCTTCAAGTACCAATGCATTTATAAAAACCAATTTCTATTAGGTTTTATGAATGCAGTCAATGCTTCAAAGTTTTTTATCACAATTTCTGTAAATTTGATATAATAGAAAGTTATTTATGTAAAACTTGAAATTAATTATCCCCCCTCTATTCTAAACGGATGCGTTATTACTATATGAAATTAGCCAGAAAGAAAATGAATTAGTCATGTCACAAAACTAAATAACCTACTTAATCTAATGTGTGTCTAACAACATTCAAACTACGCATCTTGAAAACAAGAGATCAGCATCAGTCTCTTTATGGATATCAATAAGGCATCTGACGGCGTTTGGCACAAAGGACTACTATACAAACTACACAAACTGAACATACCTAAATACTTAATCCACATTATTAGAAACTTAACTGGAAAACAGGCAACTAGAAATACGTATAGACAACACCCTTTCCTTTTATTCCTGAACAAGGACTACCACAAGGGTCGCCTTTATCACCCTTCCTCTACAATATCTACTGCCATGACATATACAACCACCACCTACTTGACAAAAACTACATAAGCAAACATGACTACATTCTACAATATGCTGACGATACTGCACTCATAGTTCATGCCAAAACTACGGCAAAAGCTGTAGAGGAAGGAGCTTCAGACATTAACAGACACCACGACGGCATGGTTCTACAAATGGAGATTAACACCAAACCCCACGAAAAACCAACTACTCTTACCAAATCACAAAATAAAAGACAACTCTCCCATAATAACAACAGACAGTAACGTAACTACACCAAGACAAGAAATAAAATACTTAAGGATAACACTTGACCAAAAACTCAAATTTACAAAACATGCACCACAAAACGTGAGAACTGAAATTATTAAACGAACTAAACATTTCAGAGCTCTTACGTACAAGAACAGAGGTATAAGCACAAAAACTGCAATTAAAATATACAAATCTATTTGCAGACCTCTACTCGACTACGGACACATACTAAGACTCGAAACCCGCTACATAACCCATCTAACGAATTACTCTAGGAACAGACACAAATAACAAAAATAACAGAACGATTAACGAAACTAGAGGCAAAATGGAAAGGCAACCCCCACAACTGGACAATAATAAACCCCCTCTCCCTCACAGGACCAACTAGACAATCTCCTTTCCCCAATATACTCTGTTGGAGCATTTTACCTAAAAAACGGACTAACTGTTAATTTTAACTTTTTTTTTGTAAATTTGTTGTGCTTAATGTAAATACATTAAGCTTTATTTCTGTTACATTGGCAGAAAGACCATTGTAGGACGATAGCCGTTTTCCTCGGATATACAGATTGTTTATCTATCTATCTAATGTGTGACTACTAAACTTTGACTCCTGTTTAAATCTATCTGCCATTAAAGAAAATATTTTTCCTTAATAGCTTAAATAAAACAGTGTATTTTACGAAATATAAATTTATTTAAATACAAATTAGGAGTTTAACCTTATGGAAAACTGTAAACAACGAATGCTTGTTTGACCAATATTTATATAATATATATATATTTATAGGTAAAGAGCTAATTTACAAAATTATCTTAAATTTGGTCAATACAAACGTCGTTCTCAGGTATTACGAATTCACTAACTTCACACTGAAATTTATAATTACAACAATAAAACGACCTTACAAATGGTGACAAGTGACAATTAAAAACAATATTTTACAGAGTTTGCAAATTACATCTGAATGAACGATATATACACCCATACAAAATAAAACACACCATAATTAATATTTATATTAGCATGCTAAACTGAAAATAATTTATTCCATGACAACTATATATTATTTGAATGCATGAATTTGTTAAAAATAGAATATCTGGCTGTCAATTCTTGGATCACAGTAACATTTTAAATGAATGTTAACTCATGCTTTATGTAAGGAGTTTACAAACGACAATTCAAAGTTTATCTCAGCAAACAAAATATGAACACTTAATCAAAGTTGAGTCATGAGTGAACATAGAAAAAAATATACATGTATCGAAATATTAGAAACGTACTCATAAATACATAAATTAAGTTAACCCATAAGCTCTATAAACTAAGCCAGATATCTATTACTTAAATCACTCTACCACCAAAAAATTATACCAAGTTGAGTAAGTGCTCAAGCTACAAGCGCTAGTATATAAATATATTAAATAAACCAAGTAATAATCTTTTGTACTATTCTAGTGACTGCTTGCTATCATGCACCCTAAGTTAGGATACAAGACCAGTATTTTAAGTAGAAATTTTCAGCTTCAAAATAATCAACTAGGTATAAAATTTTGTCTATGACAATAAAACCTGACTGCATTAATTAAAGTAACCGAAAATAAGTCCTAACAAAAATATACAACCGACGACCATAAAACAAATTGATACTGAAATCTTTGAGAAACGAATGTGGTTTTTATGAACTAGGTACAAGTCGACTGTGTCACACTTGCAACTACAAACAATTATACAGTAAGTTCCATTTTTACACCAAAAAGTCCGGATCACTAAAGTCGTTCTCATCGCTCTCACTGTCACTAGTGATTTTTCGACGTTTCTTTTTGTGTTTCACTTTTTTCGCTTTTTCCGATGATCGATGGCTTCGCGGTGTTCGTTTTGATTCACTCTCAAACCGTCTGTGTGATATCACCATTTTCGGTACCTTGGGAGGCGAATGATCCTAAAATATAATTTTTTTAGTTTATGTATATTTTTGCAGTTATAAATATGATTTTAAAAGCCCAAATTCTACCAAACAAAAGTGAATAATAACGGAGTTATTATAAGTGTTACCAACTTACCAATAATGTTTAAGTGTTTAAAATAATAACAAGAAATGCTTCTCCTCCCTGATAATTAAGTTTGTACACGTTTTTTTTTACCAACAAAAGACCGGTCTGTATGTTGTGTACGTTTACCGTTGCAAAATAAATTTAACAAAAGTCTGTATATTCCTATTTTAAAAATATGTTGGACCGATGTTTGTAGTTGGAATGTTACCTTTCTTAAATGACGTCATTTTTTAGCATCTTTCTTTCTCTCATAGAAAATACATCAAATTTTTACCAAAAAGACTGTTAATTTTATCATTTTGTATAACCAAAAACATTTACTATCACTAAGTACGACAAAATGTCGTACTACAAAAGAGAAGTCAAGAAAGCATTACTGATTGCAACAATGATATGTATGATAGAGTGATGCTTAAAGTGACCTATGCTGAATTAAATAAAAAACTAATATAAATATATTCCTCAAAAAATGTCGCTTAAAAAACCAAAATAACTACATTTATGACAAACACAATGAGAGATCAAATCTTGTAAAGGTATGCTAATAAGACTAGATGAGAATGGAATTTTTGTATTATTGGACCAAATTGGAAATCATTTTTAAACGGCTTATTATGCAAAATATCGGTCTTAAATGAAAATAGATCAGTCAAATTAAATAGCCGCAGAAAACTATTACCAACCATTTACCATATTATACAGTTACCTTCAGTGAAATAAACCAAGGCATTAAGATGTTGTTAGCCTTTAAATTATAAAACAATCATTAAAAATCTGTCTATTTTTGATGGGTGATATTGGAAAACATTCCTTATTTTAGGAGGAAAAACTGACTGTTATAATCATCATACATACCTTATAATTTTGTAGGATCATTTGGTCGGCTTCCGTTAGTACTGCCGCTGGTGCACCAGGATTCAAACCTGGAACATTTCCAGCAAAGTTGGGCATAGCCCTATTTTCGTCTTCTTCACCATCATCAGGGTCCAATTGCAACATTAGTTGCTTAAACTATGAATAAATAAGTTAAATTTTTCACATTGTAACAGACAACCAAACACTCACATCTAAATACTGCCGAATGATATCTCTTCGACCATTTTCATCCAGATAATCACAAGGGGCACACTGCTTTATTTTCTGTAGAGTATTTTTAGGGTTGAACTGAGCGTTTGATCGGCGACTCATTGCTTTTTCGTACACTTTGACAGCTTCGGACGGAGAATACATTTGTATTTTGCTGTTAACAAATAATTATTTATTTAGCATTGACCTAAAGTGTATTAAACTTCAACTAACCCATCGCTCAGCCCAAAAATATCTTTGATATGCTGTTTTAGCATTAGTAACAGGAGACAACCTTGAGCTGCAGTAAGACAAGCTTGCAGGTGACCTGCGTGCTCAGGCACTCGGGCCGCCAAAGCTTCTTCATCGTCATCTTCATCCAGCGCAGATACTACATTATTTAGTTCACCGTTTTCAGTGTCTATAATTTTGTTCTGGCCATCCGACATTAAGCCCTAAATAACACATAAATGTGAATAAACTGTGGCAATTTTATTCTACAATTTAAGCAATACCTCTCTGAATGATTGGAGTAAATTTGTTCCAGAGTTTGACACCAACAATTCAATGTGATGTACTAAAAAGAGAGCTTCGTCTTGCACTTGATAAGGAAAATACGCAAGGTTATCGGCTAAATACAACATGTAAGACAAACTAGAACGCTAAAAGAAAATACGATAAATAGTAATAGAGCAAACAAAACCTCAAAGAAACACCTACAGCTTGTTCATCAAAATGTTTCATAATTTTTAAAATGAGAGCTCGTCGTTGTTGCCTGGAATTTCTGAGCAATGAGTACAAGTACCCATTTAAAGCTGTCGGATATTCTCCGCTTTCTTTTATTACGTAACCCCGTACTATTTCGTCATTGTGAATTACTTTTTGCAGTCTGTGTGATAAGTCTATTCCTAAAGAGGCTTGTGAATGGATAAATCCTGGATATTTCTTCTCTATCTCTGACAACGTTTTATCAGCGCTGTGTGATATAGACTTTTCAGGATCAGTGCTCATGCAAATCAAATAGGGAATGAATGTAGCTGGGTGCACCAAGCCTTGATTGCACACTAGCTGTATAACCTTCAAGGCAGGTTGCCGGACTTGCAAATTCGGATGCAAGTAGCATTTCATTACTTCTTGTAAGTACTGCTGAATAACTGTACTAGCCATTCCAGAAGAAACGTCGTTCATTTCTTTGAGATTTTCTTGCTTGGCACGTTTTGACCCTACAATAAAAATCTTAGAACCAGCTTAAAAACACTAAGTACCCCGTACATTCTAAGTCTTGCTGAATCATGCGGTTCTCCTCTTCAATAAGATAGTTTTCAATGTTCATTAAAACATCAATTTTCATTTGCAAAGGTGCATCTTCCATGACTAATTGTCGGTGATAAAATTCTTTCAATTCAGGTTCCAACATAAACTCGTTATGTCTAATGCAAATATTGCCGAGTGCCTTGAGTGTATTTACTTGAAGATCAACGTCATTGTGTTGAATGAAGAACATCATATTCATATAAACTTGGTCTTTTGTGTCAGGCTGTTGAAAACCAACTGCTATAAATTTGATATATAAAGAGTAAAGGACACATACACTTAAATCTCCAAGTACATCAGGGTTAGTAAAGTCAAAATGTCTGAGCAATAATCCGACGACATAAAGCGCTCTGCGTAACTGAAACTTGGATCTGCTGTTAGGTTGAAAATTCATATTGAAGGATTCTAAGTTCATCCTCAATTCCCTCAACATGAGGTTAAATCTTTTGAAACAGTCTCTGATTAGTTGGAAGTTACGGGTGACCTGCAAATTCAATAATTATTATAGTAAGATACAGTCAAATAAATCAACTCTTTCATTTACTAGTTCATATAAAATCAAATTATAGTTTAAATGTGTATTTTCTTATAAATTATGTATCTGACTTACCCTATTGATAATAGAACCTAAAAAACTGAAGCAACTGCTAATAATCGGCCTGTTATATTGCAAAATCAGCTTCATCGCATCCTCTTCGAGTTGAGCCAAAAATAAGTCGCTTGGATGCTCCATTAATGGCACAACCAATTCGAGCATTCTGGCTACACAACTGATAATTTTCACATCCCCTTCAGTGTGACATTTTAGCCCTAGATACGGCTGTAAAGTACTGGCATGTTTGATCAAAAGCTGTGGCCGGATTTTAGCGAAAGATTGCAGAGTTGTAACGCATGCTAGCAATCTTTCTGAAGCACCACTATGTGCGCTATTTTCTTCCAAACGAAGAATGTTTTCGATTAGACAGTCTACTATTTGCCTGCAAGCTGTCAGCAAGGCTTTTGGAGGTTCGGTATTAATTTTTGTTGAGTCGTCTTTGTCTTCTTTAGGTTTGTACAACTGCAATATCATAAATAAAAAAACTAAATCAAAGAATAGTGAAGTACTTACGCTGACAAGAAGCTGCTCAAACCACTCCAAACCAATATCTTTCGAAGAGGCAACTACATCAGTAATATGTATTACCTTCCTCAATAAAGATTCATCATCCTTTGTAGGGGTGAACCACATATTCTGGAAAACTTCCATAACTAACCGCCTTATCCCTTCCTCGTCGTTGATTCTTCTAATCATTTTAACACAAATTTCTGGAATTTTTGGAAACTGTGGACACTCCACACAAATGTCTTTCAAAATCTTGATAACGCGCTTTCTAACGCTTACTCCGGTATCCAATATTCGAGGTGAAAGTATCTCGTAATATTTGTGAATCAGTTCTGGACGTCGCAAAACAAACTTCCCAATGAGATCGACGGCAGCTTCTCTCACTGAAGTAGACTGATCTAAAATGGACTGGTTCACTCCCATTTGCATATCGTGCCGTCCCAGCACAGAAGGATCAGCCTCCACAATCATAGTAAGACATTTCATAGCTTTAGTTCTGATAGCGATAGAAGGTTCCTTTAGGACAATCAAAATAGCTTTCAAGTACTGGTCAAAGCTTTGTGAAAAATATCTTTTAGACGCCAAAAACTGTGTGATAAGTTCTGCACTGCTGTAGTCAATGTATGTCTGAAATACTTGCACTCTATTCCCTGATGCAGATGAAATAGACTCTTGAAAAGGTTTGATTTTCTTTAGAAGGGCTTTCTTTTTATCCTCAATAATACGAAGTCGTTCTGCATGTAGCTTCTCTGTGTCTGGAGGTTCCTCTTCTTCATCTTCATCATCATCATCATCATCCTCACTTTCCTGCTTCTTTTTTCCGTTTCGCTTTTTTGTTCTATGATTGATTGATTTGTCACCACTTATCAATTGCGATTTCTCTTTGACTAAATCTTTATACCACAAAGCAATATAAAAATGCCGAGCATACTTCAGAGATTCGTCATTTTGGGAATTCACAGCCAAAAAATCCAGCAACATTCTTTGAAGAAATTGACTACGTTCATCGTTGGTCATTTCCCCAGATTTATTCTTCTTAGGATTCTCATCTTTATCTTTCATCTCTTCCTGTCTAATATCCTTAATCATTTGATCGATAGAATTCAGTTTACATCGCGATAAAACGCTATCTCTTCTCAATCTGGCTGCTACTACTCCCAAGTAATCCAAACTGGCCACTCTTAGTGTCATATCAGTACCTTTATTCGTAAAATTGTTGACCAGCATTTTTCCTAAAAGAGCAAGCAACATTTCTGTTGCAGGCCATTCAGGCTTATTGACGGTACAAAGTAAATCTTGAACAAAATTCTCAAACAACGGTCTGTAGTCTATTTCTTCGGATTTATTGCCGCATTTGCTTAAGAACACTTTAAGAAAAGTTCCAGCTGTTAAAATTGCTTTGTCGATTTTACTGCAGATTAGCACATCATCATCAACCTAAAATAAAACATGGAGACAATGTAAAATTTATCCAAACAAAGGAACTAATTTAATAATTCAAAACGCCTAAAGAATCCGCCTAATGTATTAAAAATCTGTCTACTTGTGTTAATATTATTTTATAAATCATAAATACACAATAAGAACGTATTCTTGAGACAAACGCAACATCTAAAAGCAATATTATACCTGAAATATTAAACCCGGTTCTGCATATACGCGCATCAAAAAAGTATCAGAAAAAAATACCTAAGGAGGGTTGTAAAATGAAATTATAATGTTAAAATGTGTATTTAAGTAAACTGTGGTAATGCAGCAAAAAGATAAGATCCAGCAATGTTGTGGTAGTTGATAATTATGATGGTAATATAAGCAAGGGAACTTGAGACAGATTATACCCTACAAATTCACAATACAGGTACCTGGAATTACATCAATTTAGTGTATTCTAACACAAGGAAGGTTATAGTAAACTTAGGGTTTATCACTCAGCTGAGAACAATATAGACAATATGAGTTTTACTGAAATTTCTAATTAAGTATCTTGTACGTGTAGAAAATAGGACATACACATACTTTGGTTTGAGGTTTTAACATTTAATGACCAACTTACCTTCTGATGTTTTTCTTTTTCGCCCTTATCCTTTTCTTTTTTATTAACAGCTTTTTCCGGCAAAGCAACGACGCACTGAATAAGTTGTAACACAAGCGCAGTAAGCATTTGTATGTGTTCCTCACAGTTGAGCCTGTATGTTCGCAGACTGCGTTTCGTACTAGGAAGCCGGGCAATCGAGGCTAGAATATCGTCCAAAAGTATTCTGCGATGAGCTTCGTATTTCGTGAATATCTACAAAAATTTCAAAATATTATAATAAATCTACAAGAAAAGGTACAAACAAACTTACCGTCCTGACTAATTTCAAGCAAGCTAATTGTAGTTCGCTAACATTTTCTACAAAGAACGGACTAATACCCATTGAAGAAGCGTGTAGAACTGACGTGTCGGTGAGAATTTGTACATTCATAAGTTCTGAGAGAAGATTTACTAGTTCTGACATTTTCGTATACAAAACGCTTATGCCTTTGCCGGATGATGGAGTGTTCTTCTTTCGCCTACCATCTTTCTTCTTGTTATCCAACTTGTAGGTTGAATCATAACTTGGAAAAATTGTGTTTGAAAAATGGTACTTAATATAAAGCACCACCCGATCAATAGTTTCTTCTAAATAAACTTTCTTCGACATGTTTGGCGACGTCATGATATACATGGATATCAAACATGCATCAGCAGCTCCCATAACTCTTTCCATGGTGGTCTCTAACCAGTACTGCCGAATACTTTCATTGTCCTCCTGTAAATGACAGCTGTAGATTTAGTTATTCTAAATTTAAGTAAATATTACATCAGTTATGGGGGAAATTCTATCACCACCTCGAATGTTCAGTTCAAGGATGCCAAGCAGCCTGGTAAGTTTATCAGTTGGAATCATTTCCATTGCACCTAATACTTTTAATTTAGCTGCTTCAGTACACAACTCAGACATAACTGAACGGCTCAGTAAATATTCGTCTTGAATCATATCATCAGGACCTAAATTAGAACATTTTTTAAACCAAAATAAAAACCCAAACAGGAAACACATACCAATTTCAGAGAAGTCAATATCCTCTCCAGACCTCAAAACATGCTCAACAGATTTATTAAAGCGAACATAAGTATTGCTTTCCATTAGTTCTTCACTAGATAATTTTTGAAGAACAGGAACAAACTTCTTTTCAACTCTTCGCAATTTCGGTTTGCTTAAAACAAAAGATTCTGGTTCAGGTTCTTCCTTAGCCACTACCTTACGTCTTTTGCCCACTAAAGCGCTAAAAGTGTCAGTTGGATCGTGATCTTCAGCAGGTTCAAACTCGTCATCGCTCTCCTTATATTTTCGCTTATTTTTCCGTCTAGACGATCTTCCACCTTCTCCTTCGGAATCAGATTCTTCTTTGTAATTTTTGGCGTTTTTCTTATTCAGTTCAATTCCCAATTCTTTAGCTAGCTCAGGTTTAGTTTGCACGAACTCAGATAGGCTTTTCTGCATCAAAGCTTGATTTTCTTCAGAAATTCTATCCAACCGCACCACTACCTGCTGTTTGATTTCCATGTTTGTTGATTCTGGCGTGAGTGTCAAACTTTTCGATGTTTCAAGTATGTTTTCACTGGAACCAATCTCAGTTGACTGCCCTGCAGAAGCAGAGTCTTTAGCTGAGATTGTGGTTGAGGGTAGCTGACCTGAAATACGCAGATCATTAACTATGAGAAAACAATTGGTAATTAAATTGAACCCAACATAAAAACTACATCAAGATTTGTTGACTACTCCAGTCACCTGCAAATGTCAATCAACTACATAAAAACCTTTCTAGAAAAATAGCAAAATGAGCAAAGTAACACAGTATTATATATACTAGTCAACCTAAAGTATTCTATTAATAAAAGAAAAAACTTATTAGCACACCACTTGAAGTAAAAGGAATACTTTTGACATTACATAAAAAAAGTACTAATGCCCAAGCAAAACATGCACCAAAAAGTCCCTCCAGAATAGTCACTTTACCTCTAGTAGAGGGTCTCCGTAACAGTCTTAATTCACTTGCAGTTGTGTGAGTGGAACCACTTGGAATCGAAGTTCCAACTGAATTAGGAGATGAAAGACATGGCGCCACAGCTTCTGAAGCGCTTGCTTCTTCTGCAAGTGCAGTAACTGTAGGCTCTTTATTATCTGGTATACTGCTGCTATTAGGCTTAGACGTCTCAGAATTGCTACTTTTAACTGGCTCTGCATGCTGTATTACTGACGTAGGAACGTTATTAACGTTTGAAGATTCTTGACTGGTTGTTACTGGGGGCTCTTTTGTCGTTTTAATTTGATTTTGATTCTCAGGTAATTTTGGCTGCACTGGGGCAGCCTGAGATTCTGGTTGAGTAGGTTTTTCACTTGGTTGTGAAGACTGTGCTTGCTGTAGTGAAGACTGTGCTGGTTGTGCAGACTGTGCTTGTTGTGCAGACTGTGCTTGCAGTAACGCCTGTTGTTGGCGCAAATACTGTTGTCGTTGTAATAAAAGACGTTGCTGATACGCTATAAGGAAATTATTCAATAGTGATTGGACCGGTACTAATAAATTTGACAACTTAAATCTTACAATTGTTTAAAAGCAAAAAAAATGAAAACTCTTACCTTTACCACTGAATACTTCTGGATTTGCTTGCAGGACGGCTTTTAACAGATCTGGCATTCCATCCTGTTGGTCTAATCTGCTTTCGGTCCCCGCGTAATTATCTTTCACTTCTCTAAAACCAGAAAAACAATACTGTATGGATTTTGTTTGTTTTTGGGGTTATGGTAATAATTGAAAACAAACTGTCAAACAAATTAGGTCTCAATAAGGCTATTGACGCTATAACGTTATTGTATTTGCTAGTATAAGCTGACGCTATGCTTATTTGGCGCTATAACGTTATTGATATCAGTCAAACCAAATATTTTTTTCTTCTTGTAGTAAAATTAACTTACCTAACAAACACGCAAAAATAATACTGGTTTCATGTAATCTAGTACAATGATAAAATTACAAAAAAGCACTTGTCAAATGTCAACTTTGATATAACATAGGCTCCATTCGTTTAGACTCTCTATAGAGTGTGCAGAGCAGTTTTGACGTCACGACAACGTAATTTGACACTGTCAAATTACCTAAAATCAAATTCGCTCTGTTAAAGCCAATGAGGCCATAGCTATATTAGGTTATAGCCTCTTATTGAGCGCACTCCATGAGGTCAAGTTTATGACAAACTCACTTTATTTCAAATAACAACTGTTGTCATAAGACCAGTTATACCCCGCTCTGAGCATCATTCCATTAGCAATAAGACCAAAATTTGACAGTTATCACGTGACCGTAAATTGACACAGAATATAATGTCACATGACCTGTCAAACAAATTCTTTTACTTTTTTATTATAAAGACTCTGTTAGTGAAAATGAAGTGTGTATAAGATTATCCCAGGTTTCTGAAAAAAATCCTGTGCTTAATATTTTGTTTACTTCTTATTGAAATGACGGTAAAATAAACATAAATTCCAAAGCATGCCAGTATAACTAATAAATTGAGCTATAAGTGTGTGTGTTTGTTAACAGATTTCTTTACTCAGTGATACTAGAGTAAAATTGTTTTTTAGTCTGAAATTACTTGCTTTTAAGAGGCAAACAAGAAATGAAAAGGACAATAACAGATTTTACTCCTAAATAAGCTATTATGATGTCCAGATCAATTTTCAATTAAAATCGGGTTTACCAGAGCAAATCATGGCTGGCATGGAAATCTTCCTATACTAGAAAACAGTAGGTACTCTTACAGAATAAGCTTTGCTTAGTGAACAACTATAATTACCAGATGATTTAGTTACTATGATTATCTAGTCACTAGAACACATAAATTTAGCATGTCAAGCTAACTTAATTAAGTCAATTAACTCAGATTATTGTAATATACTGTATTAATGAAAATTGCACATCACTCAAACAATATTGTATTGAGCTGACTGACACTATTTTACAGTAAATGTCAACTAGTGTGAAATTGTACTTAATACAATCCCCAAGCAGTTGATTTGTAAATTACACTGCATATACAATATTTACACAGTTTATAGCACATATTTATGTCAGCAGGTCTTAATAAAATAGTAGTTTTTTTATTTAAATCCTGTAAATGATTTTATTGAGGTTTTTCTTATCAATATAGTTTTATAGTGTACTGCCATATTATAGAAACTTCAGTAACAAATAATTTAAAACTACTTTTATTACAAAGTCTAAATACCCAATGTATACAACAACTACTACAGGAACTAATAAAAAAATCCTTTTAATACAGTAGAATACTGAACTACAACATGTTTCCAAAACAAAAAATAAACAAACACTGAACATACTTACATGTGATCAGCTGAAGTCTTTTCTAAAGATGCAACTAACTGAGGTATTAGCACTTCATTCTTCTGACCTAATAAATTTTGAGCCTCTTCTGCAACCCTTGGATGAAACAGCAGTGACTTATTACTTATAGTTTGTGATGATGGAGTAGGTAATGGCAATTCTGGTAGAACTAAAATATTGTGGAAAGACATGCTTCAGAATGTTTTAGGAGTTTTATCAATTAAAAGTACCTTTTAATATACTGTACTCTGCTGGTAAGGCAGCTTTACAGTCAGTTAGACTAGCAACACCTGCTAATGTGGTGATGGGTACATGAGAAACATTAGGGTCCATCTCCACTGTATTACAATAACATCTATATACAAATCATCTTCAGTATAGTCAAATTGGCTTGGGCACTATTTATGTCACAAAAGTAAGTTTGGTGAGGGGCTTATCCTTAGTGTAGTAGTCCATATCAGTTAATTTTAACAATAATTTTACTGTAACTGAGCTGTTACAGTTACAATGTTCAGGACTTGTGTAGACTGTAGATTTATTCCACTTTTTTGTAGGAAAACACTACCAAATGACACAAATGTCAACCCCATGTTAGCTGACATTTGACATAAATAAAGGGACCAAATATCTACAACACATTTACAGCAAATAAACCTGTTTTCTGGTCAATTCCTTTTCTAACACCAATCAATTACTTCTCTAGAATATTTTTCACTAGATTTCACTTATTTACAATGTCGCGGTCAGTTCGTTATTTGATTGTTTTGTTTGCTACTAAGCCCCGTTACTGACGCCATCACTTTTATTCATTTCACTGACCACAAAGCGACTCACGGTAACACATTTCAGTTTTTGCACTTGGAATAGTTTGATGAGATCACGATAATTCAGTTTATACATATATAAATATTGTTTTCAATAAAACGACGTGATAAAGAGACAAAAATTCGGGGATATGAGCCCCTGCTTGCCAGAAATATTTCTCAATCGGTACTATTTATCAATTTTTCCTACAGATGGCGAGTTCGTCGATTTGTTTTTCTTTTATTTGTGACTCAAGCAACGTTTACGTGTTTTTAAGAACGCTTAACTGACACGAGATTAGCGCTTTTAACTTAACTTACGCTAATTTATTTTGCTTAAGTTTAAACGATTTGGATTTATTACTCGGTAAACTATAAGCATAGATGTATATAAAAACAATTAATAACTAATAATTATAAGGCTTGCAACTTGCATGTTAAATTCTGCTTATGTTTGCTACGTAAATTTGACAGCGGTTGAAAAGACATTTCAGTGAAAACTATTATTATAAATTGATGTTTAATTTCTGGTATATATGTATATATATATTTAAATATCAGCAGGATTTCTATCAGAAACAGCAAATTAAGAAATTGGAACAACTGTTCAAAGCTTTAAAATAATACATTCAATGTGGTGCTACTATTGCCATCTAGTGGCGAATACCAGAAGTTGGAATCAAACGATTCAAGAATTCTGTAAATAAAGGTACACTAGCAGCACTAGCATTCATTGCACTAGTTCGGTATTCTAAGTGTTCTAGTGCTCTAATCGTCTAATCTCCACTTTATTATATTATAAAAACGTTACAAAGTGGGAAATTGCGAAAATAAGGCTTTTAAACTATGAGATTATTTTCGATCATATAAACCAATAAAAGTTTTTTAAAGCTGTATTTACAAAATGGGTACAAAGATACTGGGAGGATGATAAATATATGTCTCATCGATGCCACTGACCTCGAAACGCTGGAGAATGCGGATCACCTACGCCCTAGGTCCCTAACTTGGATCGACCGTAAAGCAGTACTGTGCGAAAACTCTTCATTACCATGCATCCGGATATGCAACGTTGTCAAGTAGTATCAGATGCACTGGCTGACGTTTTTAAATTTCTTACGAGTTCTAACAAATTTTGGTAAGAGAAACTACAGAAGCTTATTTGTTCTTTAGTTTTGCGTCGCCTAGGGCAAATCGGCAATAGTGCACACCTAACGTTACAAAACGGAACTAATCAATGCTTGACATGAAAAAGCAATTCTCTTGAGACTTGATAGAGGGCGCGAGAAGAGTTAATTATAATTTGGCCGAGTTTACCCAACTTCTTAATTCTTAAAAGCTAATTCTTCATTGTTAATACTTATTTCGTATTTCTTAATCGTTAATTCTTTATTAAAAAGTCGTTTATGCAGATTCTTTAATTTTTAAAAATTATGACTAGTACAGAATTTGATTTGATTTGGGGTCCGGCCAACTAAAATTACGAATTAAGGATTAAGAACATGTGTAAACAGCACCATTAAACTAACAGGGTTTTAACTCTATAAGGATTAAGAAATAAGAATTAACAATAAAGAATTAAGAATAAAGAAGTTGGGTAAACCCGGCCTTAGTATTTGAAGTTCCTGATTGCTTCGTCTTCCTATACTTTTCGAAATAAGTGTGTTGACGGAGTTGCATCTCTAAATAAACGCCACTAAAAATTTAATATGTGGGCATAACTACCTAAATGACTATTGGCAGTTTTGATGTCACGAGACATTACATTGCAATTAATGTGATAACTATCAAATTTTTGTCTATTTGGTGTTAAAGGAATAACAGAGTTTGTGTTTAAGTTGCTCAGAACTTTGTAAACGTTTAATTTAAAGTTAAATTCAGTTATTTATAATATCTAAATAAATATATTGAAAACAGTTTCATTTGCACTTTAGCAAAATGTTAATAAAGTTTAGACACTCACCTGTTGCAGGATACTTACTTCTGCCAATAATTTATTCTTCTAATACTTATTTAATTCGTCAATTAAGTGCGTTATGATAACGATATAAAATAATATCGGAAACTATTAAGGAATGTACTGTAATTCAAATATTCAAAACCGGGGATTTTGTAGTCAGGTAGTTAAACTGAAGTGAGGTTAGATATTTTCTGTCAACTGTCCTAAATTCAAACTTCATTATAATGACAGTTCATTCCTACGAAGTGGGGCATTGTCATGGATTTGTCACGAATTGATAAACGTTAATTAATTTTGCATATTTTCAAATTGAAAAATAAATTAACTTCGAAAATAGAAAAAATGGCATTATGCATGTGTCTGTCTGAAATGCTAGTAATTAGGAAAGAGTTTCACTTATTTAACACTTTTGTCAGGTTTGACATTTTTTGGGTTATGGGGGTAGTAATAAATATATATAACTTCATGGTTTAGCTTCATGCTTTATTGTATCCAGTTGTCCATATGGAAAAGTACAAATATTGCATGACATAGCACTAGCTAAACCTCCCTCCAGATGGAAATTCATTTCAACAATTGTTGGTTTGGAAACAACTTTAAAAAGAGAAATTGCGATACATGACTCCAAACCAACCCAACTAGTCTTCATTTTTCACAGTCCTTCTAGATGTAATCGACCTTCTTAGTACTGAAATCCGTATTAAAAATGCGGGACCGAGTTTTACATTCCGAAACCGAACAATATTCAGCTCATCAATACCAAATAAAAATCAACCTAATTTGAACGAATCCTTAACATTGCACTTCGTGGTTTTTCGGTATTTTTTTTGTCCAAAAGCCCACTCTTTTCTTCCACTACACTAATCGACGCAACTAATACTATAAATGTTTGATACAATAATAAATAGGTGTACTTGATACAATAAGTAACCATTTAATGACAATAAATACACACAAATGCAGCTTAGTGTAAACACTGGACAATAAGCAAGAAAAGACATTAAGGACAACGAACAGGAATACATAAACGCTAACATAACATATATAAGTAATACTAACTGAATGTAATTAAGTAAGTAGTAAATTAAGGTACGCATATATTATCAGATTAATTTACAACCCTAGTGTGGTTATTATACTTATCCTTTAAAGTTTAAGTAGAATAACGCCAGTTGGTTGGTAATACATTCGACACATATTATATGGGTTTAAAAAGAGTGGTCGAATATAGTGTAGCTCGTCAGTTACTAACACATTAAATAATTTAATTATATGATTAAGTTATAATTAATAAGTAAGTAGAGTTAACAAAGTATTTTCCGGATAAAGAATGAGTGAATCAGTTCAGTTCCAATAGCGGGGTTTAGTTTTATTTCACCGGTCTGGACCCTCTGAGATCGCAGTCGAATAGCCCTGACTGAAAATTTTTATAATGAGATAAATAAAAATTAAATTATTTTAGGGCCAATTAAACAAAAATAGAACGATTTAATTTCGTGGCTAAAATTTACCTATAAGTTTCTGGTCCTTAAAAATTGCGTACAAATTTTTGTACGATTTTATAAAACACTTTTTAGTGATGTACGTATTATATTATACTATTATAGATTGAAAATTTGTTTTCGATGAGTAGGTACCATCATCAGGTTTTAAAGCTTTTGAATTTTTTTAGAAGTGAATAATAGAACTTCCGCACTCACTTCAGCTTAAATAAAAATTTTCTAGTATACATAGTTTGTTTAATGCGTACTCTTAACAATGTTTAAAGAAGTTTAGGGAATTTTTAACAATGATTATTTATTTTATGAAAGTTTGACACTAGAAGAGATCAGTAATCCATCATTGCCACACTTATATAAATATGCTGATTGAAATACTATAATTGTTCGTTCTCGTATTGCTTTTTTACTTGTTTTATTAGTTTTTTTATCTTTACATGGGATGGTTAGATAAATGCATAAATATTTATATGGAAAATACTGATTGAATTACCGATCGAGATCGTCATATGCATGTACAGGAGACACATATGAGGACTATCGGGTGCGGAACCCTAAGAGTCGAAAATCGGCGTTTAGGTTGATATGTCATTCACTCCCTTGTTAAATCCGCTTAATTTTAGCAGGACGAGCGTTCTGTACGCTTGATTTGCCAATTTTAAAATTGATGTACTTTTAGCGGTTTTAGAAGGGAAACTATACGGGAAATTCCGACCTCTACTTTGTAGAGCGTCCAGATTTCTCTTTGTCGCCCAGTGCTCATGAAAATGCAGTTTTCAAAACGCAAACTCATTTGCTTGCCAAAATCTACGTGCAATTGCGTTTTAAAAATAGAATTCATAAACACCCAGCTTACACCATGTTGTTTCTTTTTCACTGTAACACCCCTCCCCTTTCACCTGTTTATTAAACTAGCTTAAACTGGATACCCCCTCCAAGTGCTGTTCAAACATTATGTTTTATAGTAACAGTTAAAGCTAGGATTATTATTAAGTTGATTAGTACAATAACTTCATGAGTACGTTAGTTTGGCAATTAACGGTAGTGCGCTGGCGCGTGCATATTTGAAATAACGATTCATTGCATTGTAGGGAACAAATTACATCGAATTTAAAAGAATAAAATTAGGAGGTTTTTAAGATGAACACTGCTGTCAGGTGGATCTCATTGATATGCAATCTTATCCAGATGGAGGTAGCAATTACAAAGGCTTATAATAATAACGTGGATGAAAGTTGTAAACAAAGGTTGGATGGTCTGAAATCTGGCCAATTAAGACTTCTACAAAGCTTGATGTTGAAGAAGCAGGAAGAACGAAGAATGTGACATATGCAGTTTTAAACAGTCAAAAAGGAAAGTGAATAAGAAGCTTACAATGTAGGACAGAAAACCCAACCAAATTTACAACTTTCCCAAGGCTTTCACTTGCATTTAGTCTTCTTCAGGTGTTTACTGATAGTGTCTTACTGATTACTTATTGCTTTTAGGAGTACATTGTTCTGAGTTATGTAACTGGTCAAAATTAGTTACAACTTAAGAACAAAATTATTTAGAGTGAACATTTGGTATAGAGAGTGTACCAGCCTTCAATAATCAATAAAGATATTACTTTCTGGTGTAAACTACACTACTATGAAACTTTTAAATTTTTGTTCTTTTAAGTAAGTTTATTGTGAAAAATGTTTTGGTTAAATATCCAGTTTATTAGTTGTCATTGATAACATTATTGACTATTTTTGTTAGAAAACCAAAACACATGCTGTTATATACAGGGTTTTGAAATGTCACCTGATCATTTACAGAACAAAATTATGTGTGTACTTCATATGTACAGAAACCCAGTTCGATTGAAACATTCAGTTTATAAATATTAAGTATAAAAACCAAGAATAGACTCGGTGTATTGTATGTTGCCTAATTAAAAATCATACTTAAGCGAAAGTCTTTTATATGAAGTACAACATGATACCCTGTATATTTAATATACACAATTTAACCAAACTTACTACCACCATAATCCTAGGTTTAACATTTTTGTGATGTAATTATTGTCCACTAGATAGAGCAGTCTGGAATTTGACAAACATCACGTGACACTACCTGGTATCTGTCAAAAACCAAACTCAGCTTAAACGACCAGTGATAAATTAGCATAGAGGGGGTATGTGAAATACTTAAGTCTAGATTTTTGCTAAGACACGTATGTGCGCTTCTAGCAAGCAAACTTATCACACCATTCTTATGCCGGAGGCATAATACTAGCCTACCTTAACTGCAAACCGTTTGGCTTATTAATTAATACTAACACCGATTGATTAACGTGTTTAGAAATATTGTAATATTATGCACAAAAGGGTATTAGTTAGTTTAAACATGACATCTAACAACATTGAACACATATCGAATACGTAGGAAAATTGAAACAGTGAGAAAATTACGAATATACATAATAATATACTGTATAATATTAGAGAAGAGTTTATGTTGTTTGCAAATATATTAGGTATATATAAGGTAATAATGATGTTATGTGTACAAGCGTCATTGAAAGAGTTTAAGGGAGAGGGGTGTAAAAGAGTAAAGGTAGTAAACCATTTTAGTGAAAAAGAAACAAGAAAACGAATAATACCTCACTTCTTAAAACTACTAAAATTATAAGAAGATTGAAATTAGAACTTTCTTATAATAAGTTATTGCATGAATTACAGTTATGAGGTACTGTATTACCTAATAATAAAACTTCTGTACATATTATAACTTTGCATTCGTATTATTTATAATAATAACCACAATTTTATCAAAACAGATAGAATATAGGCATGAGTATATAATAATTTATGTAAATATCAATTAGTGGTTTCTTTTTAAAATGGAATGCTTTTTGTCACAACAATGTTTTGAGCTATAACTCCCGAACTAGCCAGGAGCCAGGTCGGTCCTGTTTTGAACAGAACCGGCCAGGGCGGGGGACCCCATTTACCAATGAAGGTCTGTACAGGAACCCCTGCCCACAACACAACTGCTACACATAGATAAATTAACCAATATAGGAATATATAATGTTTTATAATACACTTATCCTAGAGAACTACACAACACACAAAGATAATAATTCTAGGTAGAATAGAAATACAGTAGGACCTGCGTCGCAATATAACGACGCAAAATCATTAATAATATTTAACCAGTAATAATGAAAAACATTAAGCAAAGTTAGATTAGCAAAGGCTATAGTCAAATAGAGGCTAAATTTTTAAATAAGCTTTGCCGACTGACATTTTTTAAATTATTTTATTAGTATGTACTTATCATGGATATATGTCGTTGTTCTGTAACTGGAATTAGTCTAAACGAGTTTCGATTTAGGCCTGAGTAACCAATATTCACCTACTATTATAGTCCTACGTCGCTAGTTTGTGCTCTGAACTCGGATCGCACTATTTTTTCACTTTGCCTCCTTTCGTACAGCTACCCCAAATCGCTCTAAATTTTTATAGTGATCAAACGACAAAACTTCACTATCACGACTTGAAGTACGATTACCTATATGTACTTGTATAATTTAATAACTACATCGCCCCATCACAGCCATTTTGAAAGTTCCACCTTCGATCCTCCCTTCACTAAATATATTACTATTATTATTATTATATTGATAAACAGCACCTTCTAGTGACAGAATGAAATTTGTGCGTTAGTAATTTATTGCAGAACAAAAAATAACTCAACAACTATTGCTTCGAAATTTGTTTAGGCAAAATGGGGAGTATCTGTACGATCGGTGTAAAAGTAAGTCGAAATTTCAAGAAATTAATTATTGTTTTTCGATAGCTCGCTTCTATAGTTTAGATTGTACACGATTTACATATTTTATTGACCCGTACATTCCGTTCACTGCGTGCGTTATAAATGGGGTGCGCAACCCCTTAGTTACACTTCGCCGAGGCGAATCAATTTTTAGACAGACCTGGATTTACTGGATCGATTATTTCATTCTCTTTTATCTAATAACGCAGTCTTATTGAAAATATTAGAACGTATCGAATGTTACATAGTATACAGTGTTAGTCCTTTATTAATGAGGCAAAACGTGAATAAGTTGCACCGATTTGAACACACATTTGAATTAAATGTTTTAAAAAACTAATAAAATTAACGTGAAGATCTAAGTTGTGTGATTCTTGGTGAATGATGTGTGTTGATATAATAATTAATATTATCTTGTTGAATATTTTGCAACTTCACAGAAGCTGCAATAGTACAAAAATTAAATTCTTTCAGGTTATAATTTAAAAGTAAATTGTAACAACTTATTACTTTTTGCCACATACATTCTTGACTCTGCATAAAACGATGCTGCTTAACATTTATTTATTATTAACTATATTAGATTCATTTAAAATATTTGATGCTTTCGTTAATATTACAGTGTATATTTAACTAACTTTCCTGCGTACGCATGCGGGAATAATATTAATTCAGTTTGACTGTATAGTTTTTTATATAGTTTATAATACTTTTAGTTACCGCGACATATCACATTAAGATATGGTCCTTTTTAAGAGATAATTTTATTTAAACTGTGCATATATTTCTTGCGAAGTTATTGCGTTTGGCTAAAACGAACTGAAAATATTCCGTATACACTATATTATACAATATATATTTTATATTTTTTTTTATACTGCGCCCGACGTACTTATTAAAAATAGTTGCAACAAGATTTTTCAGATTTTAGTTTGTATTAAGAATGTTTTGGCCCTACTACTCTGGATATATGTTGGATGATAATTAATTATTTAACGTCAAAGGGGATTCTTAAACAATATCAGTTCAATGTGGAAAAAGTGTTGACTTAAGAAGACTCTCAAAATATTTGAGAACAATGTTTAGGGTCGGCTTTTAAATATTTGCTTTTTTAGAACTGAAGAACAAGTAAATAAGGTGTTTTTGTGTACAAGGTGTCCGGAAACGATGACCAGGTTTAAAACGTAGATCATCAAACCCCAAAGGAGCCTAGAATCCCAATGAATCACAATATTTAAGGTAAAGTTATGAAATCGTCAATTTATTCGCAATTCAAAAAGCACAGTTTTATAAGGAAAAAGTGTTCTTTGCCAGTCTAGTAAATTAAATCCTAAATAATATGTTTCGTACTATCTAGAATTTTTCAATTTGTTTACCACGAAGTTGCTGGAGCTAAAAGCAATATTGTAATTTGGTAAATTCATCTTAAAAACCTATAGCAAAAGTCCTAAACCATGTTTTCCTTTTTTCTTCTTAATCAGCACCTGCATTATTTCTTGACACCCTGTATAACAATGTTTTTTCCCATTCAACCAATTTTACCACAAGCAAATACGGGATGTATAACCTTTATCGGAGTCAATTTCAAAAAACCTACTACAACACTTAGTCACAGTGTATTAAATTCCTAATGTGACCAAGAAGACTTTTTATAAAAACGATTTTTGGTAGTTAGTAGATTTAACACATTGGGACTTGGATCACATTTTTGATTAAGTCATTCCAGATCCGTAGTACTTTTTCCAACTTTTCGGCGCTTTTATCTGTTTATCCCCTTAATTTATTGCTATAGTATGGTCGTTATTAAAGTAACTAAAAAATGCTTTTTTTTAAATATAAGTACGCCGGTTTCCGCATAACAACAGCTAAATATTTTGTTCTCTCTTAAAGGAATTTTTAGATGAAGCTTTTGAATGCCAATGTCCTGTAAAAATACTATAATCATTGGTTTATTTGGAAATTGAAATGTTCGGTGCAAAAACAGGGATGGTTTTAACATATTATTATCCAAGTGTTTAATACAGTTTACTCCGGCTCAAGTATTACCCTGATCGTGCATCGACCATCTATTAAAAACAGAACATGTATGGAATATATATGTAGTGTTGTACTTATATACACATTGTGATGTTCGATACTAATACAAACAATAAACCCAGATCTGCCTTGTAGCGTTTTCAGCATATTTTGATATATATAAGCGAGAATGGTCATTTTTTGGGTTTTAGTAAGCTGTATAAAGTCAAATAACGCGCATATCCTATAGTTAGACAATAAAAATCAAAGTTGCGTATGCAAATAAATTTACGTTACGAAAACTGTCAGCTTGTAACTAGTTTATTATTAGAAGCTAAATTTAGATTGCCCAACTACAGGAAAACTGATTTGCAATACACGCAAGCAAATAATGAACTACTCCCAAAATGTTCCCGTTAAGCTTTTACCCTCGATCGAATTTTATGTTATAAATTTCCCTATTTATGTACAAATTTAAAGTCCGCGTTTTCCGTACGACCAAATGTGCGTTTGCTCTTTATCGGCAGCGTATACGACACAGTACTCGCAAACCTGAGATCGTTCGACAGACATTTGACTAGTAAAACAACGTACAAAGGATACGTAAAGTTTTAGTAGCATTCGCTGAAAGCATGCGAGCTGTCCATCAAAGCCATTTCTCAGAATAACGCGAATTAAAAACAAAAATGGCATAAATTCTGATACAAATGGCACTTCGATGCAGTTGCAGACAGGAAATGAACTTAAAAGTAAGCCTTATAGCAGATGTAGGTCAAATTTCATATTTAAGTAAGATATCCAGAAAATATATTCAGTCTGTCAAGTGTGTTGGAATGTTTTAACTACATACTTTGAAATTTTTCTAATGATGTTCATACATGCCGGTATGTTGGTATAAATTAAATAAACGTGAACGGTTAGTCTGTTGTGTCACAAGTTGGTTGTACATGCATCAAAAACAAGATAAATAGAAGGTAGCACAGTTTTCGGTTAAGTCAAATAGGCAAGAAAACAGCAAAAATATGAAGTTCAATAATTCAAGGTACAATTCTAATTGCTGGAATGTTATATCTGAATCTAGTAGAATGAGAAACGTTGTTCCCACTTTTCGTTAAGCGTCATAAACTGTTTGTCCACCCTAATATAACTTAACTGTAACTGAGTTCTTCACATACCAAAAAACCAATATGGGACACACCTTATATATAGACAGTTGTCAATGTGAAAACTTATCACTCCTTTATATGTCAAAAATGGATAGTACAAAACAGACAGAAATAGCAAGTTTTCAAATTAACACATTGTAGAATGTATGTATCAGTGTTGGTGGGTATGAGACAACTTTTTGGTTGAATTAGAGTTGTCCGATTGTGCGAGTTAAGTGTTTTAATCCATCGACGCCATCAGCTAAGACAGAGAAACACAACTAGGAAGTAAGACAAAACAAAAGAAAGCCAGAAATTATAAATAAACTTTAATCTGTATTAATGGAAAGTGAAAATTGAAAAACCAAAAGTCAAAATACTCATAAAAATGGAGAACTAAACTAATAAATTATATAAATAAACAAATAAATAAAAAGCGATTCGCCAGGTCTGGAAGAGTAAAAATAAAAAAAAAACTGAAGAAAAGTTGTGGCCTCGCCAAAGCACTGCCGTCATTGTTCGATGGCATTTAAGCAAAACCACGCATTTTTTTAAGAAATAACGAAAAGCTGATCTCAAAATTATAGTAGTAACGTCAAACTAAACACAACACACAGTGAGGCCGGTGTGTAGCCACAATTTGTTTGAGATATTAAATACTGAGTGAGCACATAACTGATACTGAAATGTTTCTACTTTTTTAGAGGCTTAACACCGGCCCTAAATAATAAGGCTGTTCTAAGCGACGAGGGCAGTCACCAATACCTGTTTACTTACGAGTCAGTCTGCGCTTGCGCGACACTAGAACTAGTAAAACTACCCTATCACAAAACTAGATCTTGCCCTTGACGCTTTAGGCAGCTTATTCAAACACAAATTACGACGACAAAAGCAAAACCGGCCTTATTGTAGCCAACGCACGCGACTAGTTTCGATATAAGATACACAAATTTAATCACTACAAATACATAAACAACTATAGATAATGTAGGTACATCGAAATGATTAGAAGAAGAAATTGCATACTTAAATAAATACTATCTCGTAAAAATAATAGAATTGCGGTTTCCTTCGACACTAAGTTGATGGCACGATTTAATTTTTTTATTTTTCTAGTTATCGAACCGTTCAACGGTAAATATAATATACTACACGTATTTAGGAAACGCCAATGCACTTCTGACTAGCTTCGTATTTTTAAGTACTAGATTACACGAGGGGACGCCCTGATTCTCGTCCCCAAGCCCGCATGTCCACTTCGGCATCGTCCCGCTTCGAATTGCCTAAAACCCGCCGGGCCGCTCCGAATTTGTTTAATTTTATACGAAGAGCAAGGTAAAAAAAACAGGAAAATACGTTAAGGAACGTCCCGACGCGACGTACACACTTACGACAATTCGTCGCTTCATGTCGTTTTACTCTTATTTGTTTTGAAGCTGACCTGGAGTACTCGGTTGCCTAATGTGTAACCGTTCAATGACTGAATAGCTACCACAGCCTCATCGTAATTGGTCATCGTCACGAATCCGAACCCTTTGCATTTATTGGTCTGCAAATCTCGGATCACCTTCACGCTTTGCACAGCTCCAAATGGACCAAATAATTGCCATAAAACGTTCTCTTCAGTTTCTGGTGCCAAATTGTATACGAAGATGCACCAACCGGAGCCATTCATTGCGTTTCCAGGTAACATTGAGTTTGCCAATAAGTCACCGGCCAATGGGGAATATCTGAAACAACACAAACAGATGTAAACTTTTGTTGAGACACGATCTAAAACCTGCTCTAGATTATTATATTTATTTACGAACCTTAACCACTATATGTAGGAACACACATTACACAACAAATTGGGATATACTATGAAATTATTTTCTCTTTCAGCCAAAAAACTACCTTAACTCTATATCTGGCAATATGTTTCTGCTCTATATGATTCACCGGTCTGGGATAAAGTATTATTATATAGTAGTATTTCAAACTTACGGAAGCATGAAATGACTGATGATTGTCCAGTAGTAGCGCAGTACCTCTAAACCAACAAAGATTTTGATGACAGAAACGTCAAACGTCAATATTATCATACCCCCATTGTCAATGTATGTATGTAACTCATATACAGGGAGGTCCAGTTTTAAATGTCAATAATTCACCAATCGATAGCCCATCAAAAAATAAGTTGACATGCATTATGCCATTTTCCTGAAGAACGCTTCCTAAGGAAGACACAGACCTCCAAAGTTGCTACAACTGTCAGACCGTTTGACCAATTTTGATCAAATTTGGAACAAGTAATTATGAAATGAGTACTCGTTATGTGATGTGAATGACATTCTTCAAAATTGTTTATAGGGGGATAGTATTTATTTTCTACGCTCACTGGATATTATTCAAAATTGACAAAAATGTC
Organism: Ips typographus; assembly: GCF_016097725.1. Classification (NCBI taxonomy): domain Eukaryota; kingdom Metazoa; phylum Arthropoda; class Insecta; order Coleoptera; family Curculionidae; genus Ips; species Ips typographus. Next base: position 6,488,031 of record NC_138437.1, on the reverse strand, counting down.
TACTTGGGTTATTGTATTTTTTACTTTAAACTGGTTCAAAAGGATTCAAATCTGGTCATCTGTGAGGTTTTCGAGTTAATTTGTGACACTGAAAATAGTCAAAAAACCGGATTGTTGGATTAATGTTTACTCGCGTTCAATTTTTAGACTATAGGTAGTGTAAAACTGATCATTCAATTCAAACTTTTTTTTATTCAATTAAACACTGGTTACAGTCCAACTTTTTGAACTAATTTAATTCTAATAATTAGTGTTCAAGACTAATATTGTAGCATTTAATTCGAAAATTGTTTAATTTTATCAATGAAGAGTATCTGAAACTTAATTTTTACTATAAAAAATACTTAAAATTCGATTTTTCAGTCTTAAAGCACAGTGAAGCGCCTAGAAGTCAATTTAACACTAACAAAGCGTAAAATTGCATGTTTAAGCCTATGGAAAATGTAAAAATAGTTTTTTACTGCTATGTTAAAAACTTGGTGTAGATAACCCTAAAACTCGATTTTCCAAGCTGAAAGCAGGTTTAAAGCCCTAAAAATAGTCCAGAGTTCTAAGAAAATGAAAAGCAAAGTAAAAAAAACTTGAAAGTTAGTCTTCAAGTCAATTTTCATGAATCTAATGTCAATATCCTGTATTTAAGACTAAAATATTGAAATGTAATTTCAAATTATGAAAACTTACTTCAAACGCAAATTTTAAGCTTTTGATGTCACTTTTCATTGGTTCAGAGTCACTTTTTGTTGTTCAAGTCAATTTTCAAAGTCAAAAATTCTAGATAAATTAGTTTTTCATGGCTACAATTCCATTTTCACTACTAAAGTTTTTCAACTTATCTGAATACTATAACGACTGACTACAAAGACAGTTTTAAGCCTTTCAAGTCAATTTTCACAGTTTCCAAGTCAACTGTCAAGGCTAAAGTCTTTCAATTTGTCTGAAAACTGTGAAAACTGGTTACAAACACAATTTTTAAGCCTCTCAAGTCAATTTTCACCGTTTCAAAGTAAATTTACTGGTTAATAAGTCAATTTTCAAAATTAAAGTCTTTCAATTTGTCTGGAAACTATGAAAACTAGCTACAAAGACATTTTTTAAGCTTCTTAGGTCAATTTTCACCGTTTTCAAGACAATTCTTAAGTTGGGTTGGGTTGGTTTTGGGTCTTTGAACGTAATAACTCAATTATCTCGTAAACAAAGTTTCAAATCAGAATTTTATAAAAGATACTTATTTTGTTAAATTGAACAAGTAAAAAAAATTGAAATTTTTGAAAAATATCCAGTGACGTAGAGAATAAGGTAGAAAAATTAACAGACAGAGACAGTTTCGACAAATGTCATTAAATCACCTAATGAGTATTAATTTCATATGTATTTGTTCCAAATTTGATTAAAATTGCTCCAGTGGTCTGACAGTTATGACAAGAAACCGATTTTTTAAACTGAACTTTTATGGACTGTATTTTCCTTGAGAAGCATTTTTCATGAAAATGACATAATGTATGTTAACTTATTTTTTGATGGGCTATCGAATGGTGAATTATTGACATTTAAAACTGGACCACCCTGTATAAGCGGTATAAATATTTCAGAAGTCACCTCTTAATTTTTATACACTACAGGAAAAATTCAAAAAATATATGCAAATCTCAATATTACAATTAAACATGCATGATATTGAATACAAATGTAATAAGTTTTAAAACAACAAAGTAAGTTTTGATTATCCGTAACAACTGAACGTGTGGTGACATTTATATTTAGTTGTTATATGTAGAATGCGATCGTGCTGGAAAACATTTCATTAAACATTAGTGAAGACAATCCTTGCTTACTTTACTTTTTGAGTTGAACATCTATTTTCAACTTACACTATAAGTGAAACTTACATTCACATTTTGGCTAGCTGTATAACAATTTTCCTAACACTATGCTGAAACGTTATAAATTCACTTTCTAACATTGAAGTCAACTTGGCAACACCAAGTAATAATATCAAATATACATCCTGACGGAACATATTGACCGAGTTCCAATTTTACTATGTGACAAACCTGGATTAAATTTTTGGCCATTACTTGTGAAATATAATGATAAAATCAATTTTTGAGTTACATACCTAAATCGTCCAGTAGGGTGATGGATGGGTCCAGCAAATCTTCTAGTGGCTTGGGGTGTCAGATAGGCAGCCAAAGGTGGAATAGCTTTGTTGTTATTGCTTGGATTATTGGCGAATTTAACAGTGATTGGTTCGGTGGAGCCTTTGGGAATGGTTCCGTTTAGTTCCTGAATGGCACGTTCGGCTTCCATGCGTTGATCGAATCTGATAAAGCCTACGCCCTTCGAAAGGCCTAATCGGAACGAGAGAGAAAACACTCGGTGTTACTAAACATGTTCTTGTTTAGTCAGTAGTATTAAGTCTGTAGTTGTTTGTTGTTATTGTCTTTTGTTGTGTAGTGATTGCTCTGCTCTTTACACATATAAAATAAAATAAAACGAATAATTAGCAAAGTAATACGTGACATGCGCGCCAAGCAAATATATTTTCAAGCTGATTGTTTAAAAAAGACATACACTAAAATGTAACTAAAAATAATTTAGAATTAATAATGATGTTCGTCAATTCTGGGGCAGAGGGTAAATTGTTGATGCTTATTCTGCAATTTAATTGATTATTTTTTTTTAATTTGTAGACACTAAACACTTTATCTAAGTTTTACACCGCAAAACAGAACAACCAGAAAGTGGGTTGGTATCAGTGGTATGGTGTTCAGTTAGTGTTAATGGTAGAAAGACAGGTACGTACCAGGCAAATTTTCTCCGGCCCCCGAGACAAATTGACGTACTAGGGAAAAGAAGAAAAACGCAAAATATAGGTAACAGTAAGACAACTGTAATTTTTAGAACGGCTTGAAACTTGTAGTCTTGTAGTTCAAACATATGTAGCTTGGACTGTGAAACAATAAATTTGGAATTGGCTACTGATTGTTTGAAAGTACGTAACTACCCCTCAAACCGCTCAAAAATGAAAATAAAAACTTTAGGCCAAATTCAACAGTAACACGGGATGAGAAAATCATAATGAACAACTCAAAGCTACTGCATCCAAAATAATACATAATAAAAACAAAAACGTTTACTGATTATAACATAATCAATAAAATGTATGTTTAATGTATTTTGTATGTATGTTACTGTGATCGTGGCATTTATTTAAATCGATGCAAATATTTTCAAGGTTTTGAAACAATTAAACATTTGCTATCGATTCCATCATTTTTAATCTTCATAAATTCTGCTCAAATTTGCAATGATACATTGTGTGTTGATCATTGAAAACTTGAGCAGTTCTAGGAAGTAAATTATTTGTAACAACTGCTAACCTGTAATGTTGTCGCAAAGTATTCGGGAAGTGATTATTCTACCGAATGGGCTAAATAACGCTTCTAAATCTTGTTGGGTCATATTTTTTGGTAATCCAGAAACATACAAATTGGCCCCTTTGATTGCTTCTGAGCTCGGTCTTGCATATGAAACCTGCAAAGAAGAAAATACCAAATTAGCTATTCTGATTCAAGAAACTCTCACGATATGTACGTCATCTCATGCTCTTATTTTAACTACAACTGTATTAGCAGCTGCTCATCTGTTGGAGAAACAATCCAAACAATTCTTGGCACGCCTTTCCGGCATAACTTAGCAGAAAGGTCGTGTCAACAATTTGAAAAACCTTTGGAGATCGTGATCTATTTAAATTCTTATGGTAATTGAAGAGTGAATTTCTTTGCAATTGTTCTGACAAAATAAAAAAGTAACAGAAAGCATCTAAACCCAAAATAAACTTGCCTTCCTGTCCAGTTGTCAAAGACTATCATTAAAGACAAAGACAAATAAAATAAAAAGGCAGAACTCGGATCGGGAACGTGATTTTGCTCGTTAAGCCCAAAAAAACAACTCAAAATCGGTTCATTTAGGCTTAAAGGGCACAAATGTGGTTGTTAGTTAGAAATATTATACGGTTTGCATACTTTAGCTAATAAACACATGCTGGAATCAATAGAAAAATTATGGGGAGGTCCCAATCGGATTTCCAAACTTGTAACTTACCTTGATAGTTTTATTTTGTAATCTTAGCCCATTAAGAGTATTGATAGCTTTTTCAGCGTCTTCAGGTCGATGGTAGTTCACGAATCCGTAGCCCAGTGATTGCCCTGTAAGCAACGGACTAGTGATAACCCCAGGAACTGTTGGAAATCCAATTTCGAAAAAAAAACACGTGTTAATAACACAAAATAAACTAAAAAAACTAAGTAAAAAAATACAAATTAGTTTATATACATAATGCTGTTTGGTTAGAGGCAAAAAATACGTAATAATATGCATTTATAAACTATGGTATAACTGCCAAATGAAAGCTTCTTACTGTTGATAAATACATATGTTATGTATTATTTGATAATAATAATAATAATAAAATAAAAAAAATAAAACGTAAATATGTATATCCAGTCCGGTTAAAGGTTAGTAAAAGGTTAGTCATCACAGCTGATGCTCTAATTAAACTTACAAACTTAAGAGGTGTAAAGACATAAGGAAAACTCATACATGGTATCAACTAAAAGAAATGTAAAGTATGTCAGATTGCAAAGAATCGCTTCCTTTTTTATGTTTCTCGTTGATATTTATTGATGTGCTAAATCATCATCATCAACTGATGAGATTTCGAACCCGGAAGGATATTATAAAGTTGAAAACAATCTGGATGTACCAAAAAAAGAAACAGGAGGCATCACGGTCTAACACGTTGGTATGTATCATATTTCACAGGCTTACACATTTAGACAGGTCAGTACTACACTTTTTCTGCACAGAGAAATTGTAATGAAACAGTCTATAGACACTAAATCCGGTCCTGTTTGTCTGAACATATGATTCTCCCCCTATATTTAGTATGGTTGCGAGCACGTGCTACTGAAAAGGTGACTCACTTTTTTATTCAGAGGGGCAGCACAAAAGGTCCTTTCCCTGTACTCGTTAATTATTTTGGAACGCGTCTAAAAAATTATCATTATTTTGTTTAAAGACTTTTAGGATTCGACTGAATTTCACGTAGGTTGGGTTCCAACAATCTCAAAGTAGCGGAAGTAACGATACTGAAACCAGTGATGTGTAATATTACAGTAGTAAACAATTTTATTGAAGGTTCGTCCCTGCTTCACCTAGAATTTTGCCACAATAAAATTAAGTAAAAATGTGTTATTAGTTAAAGCCCTTTTTAGCTCTAACACATAAATAAGTCAAAAAAAGTAATGAAGTTCATAATTGCTTATGTCTCTTTGTTTCCGATTTTTTTTGTGGTGCTCTATAGAGCACTTTTAGAGTCACGTTTAGTTTTGTGCTTTTTAATACTTTTTTAGCATTCACTAACATTACGTATTAAATTGGAAGGTTTTTCACTATGGAATGAATTAACTTGATTATTGATAGTGACACTTGACAGATTTTGCACTACTTTATGAGACCTACGTCTTGACTACTGAGTGTTACATTTATACTGTACAATCAAGTTATATTATAAGTACTTTATATACTGGGTTTTTCAAGTTTTCAGCAACTAAGCTCTCAATTCCATCAAATATATTTTACAAAACTTCAAACGCCCTGTATACTATTTAGTGTTAGTGTATTACTAAGATTGAATAACCATTTAAGAATGTTAGTAAAACAATCACAGTCAACTGATGTTTTAATCCCTTCTACATCCCTTAAAAGCATCTAATTGGCCATAGGAAGTTTGTTATATAAATATTAAAGAATAGGTAAACCCATTTAATTAACCCCACATTTCTAATGCAAAATATACAAGAATATGCCCGATATTTGTGAATAATGTACCTGTACTTCCGGTACGTACGCGGTACGCGGATCCCAGTTTATCTTCTGAAATTTTGTCTGGAAGGAAACAAAAAAATATCTCTGAATTTTTTTGGTAAGTTTTACCGTCGCTACAATTATAGAAGCAACTTGTTGTGCGGAAATAATGTTTAATTACGTTTAATTGCATTTAATTAACAAAATGCTCTGAAATATTAAAACTAGTGCAATTGCACAACGGAAGTTCCTAGTTCACGTTAATACCAGACTGAGTTACATTTTTTTAATATTCCAGCGATTAATTCATTAATGTTGTAATGTTTGTTAAGAAACATTGTTTTGGTTTTTTTTAGGGTTAAGAAAACTCCAACTGACTACATATACACACATACCTGTCACTTTATCCCTAATAAGTTTGCAACTCTCTACTTCTCCAATGCTAGAGAAAAGAGATCGTATCTCCTCCTGAGTCATTGTTTGAGGCAGATAGTTGACAATTAGATTAGTTTTCGATTCTTCTTGTCCTCCTCCAACGTTATTGCTTCCACCATTTTGCTGCGCGTCCAAACCGTTTGACATCATGTTCTTGTTAACCGCAGTGGGCTTTTCTTCGTTCAAATTAAAAGTGGTAATAGAGAATTTTTTTATTAAGTCTTCAATGGTGCTGGCTTGTTCGGGACCGGGTTCAAAGAGAAACGGGTCGCTGTTGCGCAAGGGTTTGGTGTTTTTTAGTTGGTAATCAGTCGGTTCCAGTCTTGTGGACGACCTCTAAGTCCAAGATGGTTTTTGTTCTGAAGGGTGTCCTTTTATATATCTGCAACAAAGTATTTCAAATCAGTATTCAATTAACAGTACTCATCTCTAAAAATGTCAATCATAACAAAAAAACACAGACAAAAGTGTAGGTGTGTATGTCTGTCAGTGTATGTAATTTTTTTAAAAGTTTGGAACGTAGCTGCAAAGATACTCACGCACCTCATTGGCCAAGGCCTGTTTAATCTTAATTTTAACACTAAACCGCGTTCGATATTTATCATTTCCGACTCTTCAGATCAGAAAGATGAGACCAAAGCGAATTTGAAATTTTGACATTATTGTAGTGCTGTCAGAAGTGCAGTGTTGCCAAAAAATGCTTTTTGTAGATAAAGATCTATTTTAAATTTGATTTTTTGTTTGTTAAAGACGTTTGTGCGCTACAGGGTCTTGAAATAAAAAAAATCCTGAAAATATTTTGTTATCTTAAACACCCTGTATCTCAAAAACTTCCGAAATACGTACAAAAATGTTTGAAAAATTATTTTAAAAAAACCTTTACATAATGTCTGACTACATTTTATAGTGATTTTTTGGTACAATATTCTGACACACTGTATGTTTTTTAAAGCAGCGAATTCTGCAAATCTAATCAGTTAATAATGTCAGCAAATTTTTACGTTTTTTGCTCGGAAATCGAATAAAAAGAAATTGTGGGAATCATATCGCCTCAAGTAGCAATATTGGTTTTATGTTCAATCAATCCTACAAAACAATAAAGCATGATGTAATTGCATACTTTAAACGTAACTGAATAACTACTAATAGTGAAAAACTTTATCAAATTGTATAGTAGAATTTTTAGTGACATTAACAATAGAAAATGTGAAAATAGCTAATTATGTAACTAGTAGTGATTAAGATATCCATTACTTTATTTGTTAAATTTAGGTAAAGAATTTTGTAACCTACTGATTTATTCACATTACAAGCACATAAAAATTACTTGTTTAATTCAACCCTAGGGATGTTCAAATTTTACTTTACTCAATATAACGTAAAAATGTGTCAATTTTTGTTTTATTGTTTTTAAGACGATACCCATAAAACCCTTTCTACTGACCATATTTGGTTGGACTATTTCTATAAATGCTGTCAACTGTTCAGGAGACGTTTTACTACAATTTCAAGAGTTTTGGAACCCTTTTGTTCTATACGAAATAAAGAAAATAATGGAAATCACTAACATGGAAAGTTAGGGTTAAGATGATCAAAAATTCATCATCGACGTCACTGAACATGGCAGCTAGGATGTGCCCCAGGTCCTTGCAGTTATTTCCTGAGGCACGTGTTAAGTTCTCTTTTGTAGAAGTAGTAAGTTATACCACCAAAAAGTAAGTTTTGCTTAGTGAGTTACCTTAAAGCATGATAAATTATCCAAATATAATATGCAGTTAAGTGTCCCAAAATGAAACTCTTGGGGTTCCCAGTTCTTGATATTTAATCCTATTAGTTTTCACAGCAGTCCAAATTAACCCCCAGTAAAAAACTAATTGAACATATATGAAATAAGTAATAGGGAACCTATTATTCTACTGAAATTTCCCGCTTATTAAATCAATCTATATTGTTCCATGTGAGTATACAGGGTGTCTGTACAGTGTACAGTGATTGATTTGACAGTTTATTGGTAATATCCAGTAGATTGTCCAAATTAAGTTTTTCCCTCTATACTAGAAAGCCTAAAATGTCACTTTTAATGGCGGCGTTAGCGGTTTTCGTTTTAGACACAAACGTATGCAGATGCAGTAAAAAATATGTTTTTTAATTGTTTCGTGTAGTTGATTGCAAGTTGTGAGTGAAAAATCAAAAAAAGGTTCATTCCTGATCCAGATATGTATAGATAGAGCTTTTTATACACAATCAAGTCCAGCCTAAACAAAATGGTTAGAACATTTGTCCCGGAAAGTACAACAAACAGCAAACTAGTTTAAACACTGTTCAATGTAAGAAAATCCTTAAATCCTTGAAACTAGATAAGCAAAACTGGTAAATGGTTCTTATGTTATTACCAAGAACATTTTTGTTGCTCTCACATTGAATTATGCTTTAAAATGTAACTCACATACCTGTGCATGTAACAAGTACCTAATAAGTTTACTGTACTAGAAAGCACTTGTACCTACAATTGAGTATAGTGTTGGAGTAAAATCATCCCACTTCAAAGTGTTCAACCACTGTTGAGTTAGATCCGGTTTTTTGTAAAGTAAAAAACTGACACGGTTGAGCTTTTTCCTGAATTGCTGTTACAATGTGGCTTGAAAAACTTATGAACGGCAGCAAACAAAAATAACTTACGCAAATAACCTCAAGTCTTGATTTTAAACCGTAAAATTCATCTAATCCTCAAAAAAACTCAATTTCCACAATACAAACTGTCAACACTATTTTCGCCATATTGGAATTTTTGACAGGCACCTTCTAGGCTTTCTAGTATAGTAGGCGGTGGTCGTAGGCCTCACGATGACGTAATTTGACACTTGCGCAAACTATTGTTTTGTTAAATTACGTCATCGAGACATCGTGAAAAAGCGTCAACTCGAGTGCGCCCCGAATGAGGTGATATTTTGACACCTGACAAACACATTATTGAGTACTAGACACTACTAATTTGTCTAAAAGATAGACGGTTAAAACTTCAGAAAATGAAAAATCAATGGTTACTGCAATATTAGAAGGCAAAATAATTTTATTAATAGAAATAATAGAATACAATAATTTACCAGAATTAACCATGGAGCCCTTGGGTTAAACGTGCTAAAAAAATATGAATGAATACAGAGAGACATTTGTTTTTCTAAACCTGTTAAAAATGTGTTCGGCTTATTTTTAGACATACTGGGCGCATTAAAACTTGATTTTAACCTGAATAGAATAAAAATACATATTGTGGTAAAGTCCATATAAATATTTGAAATATTTTCTGTGCAGTTTTATAGCCGAATTTCCTAGTATGCGCAGTTTAGCGGAATTATAACCATTTATTTTTAGCCACAATCTATTTTAGTTCAAAGAAACGCCGGCAAAAAGTCTCATTTGGACTGAAAAAGCGAAGTATAAGTTAAATAATCGGGGAATATTTTACATTTACCGGCAGCTAACGTAGTAGACATTAGAATTGGGTATTAAGTTTCTGGAGCGGTTTAACTAAAAAAAAACAACAAAGCTTAAATAAACAAATACTAATGCAGTTACTAACCTATTCATCATCAATCAAGCTGTGTGTATGTATTTTCAACTCTTTTAATTGTTATACCCATATATTATTGATTATTTAGGAGTAATGACGTGCAAAACTTACCAATATTATAACAAAAACAGCGAAATTAGGATAAAAAACTAGAGACACTGTTACAGCGTGAAAAATAGCCAATTAGGAGCCAGAACTGAATATTGGGGTACTAAAAGCGAAACTTAAAAAGGAAAGTAACGAAAACAAAAAAGAAAAATTAACTAAAACGGCACCCGTTTCTCAGTTCCACGGTCGGATTCGCACTAGCCATGGCATGGCGATTGTGTGGGGCGCCGACTCAAACCAAAGCATGCTTGATCTGCATTTACTACGCCTGCGCACCCCATTTAAAATCCTAAATGAAAGGGTGGCTTCTAGGGGAATAGTCGGGATTAAAGCAGTAATGCATTCCCCTATTTTTTTTTTTACAGTAGAGCTTTAAAAAATTAGAATACTGAGTGTCTGAGTGTCCATTTATGCAGGGCCGTTTTAAGGAAATAAGCGGTCAAGATCTATTAGCAATACAAACAACCCTTCTACTGATTAAAAAAAAACTAGGTGTAGGTGTGTCCTGCTCTATCACATATTATTGAACAAGTATGACAACAAATCTCTAGGTCACTGCTTCTATGACATTTGATAGAGCTTAGAGCAGGATACAATCACAGAACGTCACTAGTTGTGCACTAAATTTGTATATAGATAAGCCATAAATAAAATTAATTTAGATTTTGCAATGTTTGTTGTTCTTTTAACTTTGCGAATTTAGCAATAAAAGCTATTATTTCAAATAAAAGTAATTGAGAGATTCCTTATTTATAATGTTATAACTATATTTGCTGTTAACTAAAAAAACTTTAACTCTAGTCATGCGGTAACAAATAGATTAATTACACCTAGGTATTATTTGAGTTGGTATCAAAATGTTTTAACTTGTTACTCCAATAATTTTTACGTTAAACGCGCCCTCTGAAGAAATATCAGAATTCATAAAGTATCTAAAAAATTGATCAAAAACAGATGAAAAACTTATTTGGTATTCGACAGTTAACAGATACTATCTAACCTCATTTGTTTAACAGTCTCCAAAATCCCCGATTTCGAATGTCTTGTTTAGGGTTTTACGATATTAACTTTCAGGGAAGTGTCTCGACGCACTTATGTAAAGAATTAAATAGATTAGATTTATATTTCACAATTTAAAATACAAATTTAAACTGAAACGAAAATTTGTGTTAAAATTGTAGAGAATCATTTTTTTGTCAAATCGAATTCCTTTAGCAAAGTTGCGGGAAATAACCATGTGGAAAACCATGAAGAAAAAAGAAATTTGACGTGTAAGTGTAAGTTTTTTCTTTGAGAGTATCATAGTTGTAAAACTAGTGTATTGTCGTACCTATACTGCTTCAAAGGCATAGAGCAAGATACACAAATACATTGATAATTGTGCACTACACTAGCAAATGCAAAACGCCATAATAATGATTTGGACAATAGCAAAAAATGTTAAAGTGTCTAAAAGTGTTGTCAATTATTAAAAAAAAAATTGTCTATTGTTTATAGGTCCTGACTAGAAATTTTAACATTTTTAATATCAATCAACTAATGTTATATCAGTTTAAATATAATCAAATCTACTGACACTCTTTTTGGCTAAAGAAGCACGTGCTAAGGTTTGACAAAGTTAATATATTAAAATTAGATTTTCTGCTTGTCTTTTGTGGCACACCTTACATAAAAGAAGTTCATAGATTAGCCAGCTTAACAGAAAAAGAAACCCAGTGTAATATATCCGTCTCGGTTTTTATTACAGGGAATGAGACCAGCTGATATAGAGGACAAAAGAAATTTTAGGGGTGATTTCCCCTGTCTAGTTTTCGCCCAGCCTGTCTAGAGTAGCGTTCTAAGGGCATTAACCCTGTTACGTCACTTAAGTGATTGCCTACTGGGTTCTATCCCAACACCATTTACGCATCTTGTAGGTTCAATGAAAGCTGCAAATGAATTGGCATTTTGGGGGTGGAGGTTCTGCTCTTTTTTCTACTATTAGGGCGAAATATTTGTGAAACTGTACTAGGAAGCACGGAAAACTAGTTTGGGTGCCGTTAATGATATGTATTGTTGGACGCACGTGTAGCATATGGTCAGTCCAGTACGCACCCCCTGTGGCACACGCTACTCTACCCCTTGATATTAAAATCTGAGTTGTATTGTATTGTGTGCCAGACAGTCACTATTCAGTGACCTGAACTTCAATGTAATGTCGTTTTAGTTAATTTATGCAGTTTATTTAAAGGGGAGATTTTTAAGATTAAAGTTTGAAAACACGAAACAGTTTTAAGGGTGTATATGCATAGTAGTATTGATTATTCATTAGATCAGCCTCTATATATCTTTTTCTTAAATCTTTTATAGACTTATATAGCGCTCCACCTTAGGATAAAGTGTCAGTTACAGAACGACCCTCAAATTGAAATCTTTTCACCCCCACTAAAGTCAGACTCCCTTTTTAAAAGTCATCGACCGGAACTGTAATGATAAATTACAGTTTTAAGCAATGTAAGCCAAGCATGTATAATATAATGTATAGGGTGCAATGGTACTGTCATATGGCAAAGTTGTTTGCAGCGTTTAAATAAATTCGAAAATAAAACTGTTGAAAAAATCAAGCCAAAATAAATTTCCTGCTACCAAACCGAATATTTTGATTACAATCTATTTTTAAGTTTAATGTAAAACTGTAACATGGAGAAATTTTAAATAAAGGCTATTTTAAAGTGTGAGTGTTTCAGTTACGCAAACATATCTTTAACATAAAAGTGGATATTATTGGTTTCATTTAAAATCGAGGATTCAAATCGATAATGCAAAAAAAACCACGGGAAACAGGGCTATTAATGCATTTATCCTGAATACCGAGTGAAAACTCAACACTTTATTAAGCCAAATTATAGTTAGTGTGGTGTATGTGTAAGTTTTGTAACTGGAGCAAAGAAAATTGTAATTGGAAATCAGCTCTGTTAGCCGGGCAAGCCTTGTATTGATCCGATACACCCTCCCCCCCCCCTCTAGCCGGTAATTCCGCGCACCCCGTTGCCACCCCCTACGTTTGATGCTTTCCTAAATATAATTATTAACTCCTGCTAAACTTAAGTAATAGTCCACACTTCATCAATCAGCATACTATACATTTACATAGACACAAACATTGAAGTACAAGTTAGTAAGTAATTCAAACTTACCTTATTGGTGAGAATTCTTTCAAAAACTTGTAAATGTTATCAAAAACGTTCGCGATCACAAAATGGAGAATTAGGAATAGTAGGTGTGATTGTATGAGTATAGCTATATATGAGGCGAGTTAGAGTATATATAATACTAGAGAAAAGATCTGGGAAAAATTGCACTGAAATCTTTGCGGGATTATTGAAGCCAACCTAGAGATACGAGAATCAAATCGAAATAACCGAACTGTCAAAAATCGAACTTATTCTTGGTAATTATCAAACACTATTGCAAACGTACACAATAGATGTAATTATTATTAACAATTAATTATGCAAGAATGATATTATTACATAACGTACACTACCAAACGTAACACAAGTGTTATTCAGAGAGTGCAATAACTAAATGGTGTTGCATGGCGCTTCAGGAAAGGGTGTCGGCTTCCCTGCTGGTCGATAGGATGAGCGCGCACCGATTTTAGGGGTGATTTTCTTCCTGCAAACCGCCCCCATTCCTGCTCTTAGCCCGGATTCCCAGTGCACAACCCAGCTTTCTGCACGCCCGATGCAGAAGCGGATACTTTTTTTTTCACCTAGTTTGATACCATTACGCCCTCTTTATTAAATTTTCTACCCTTTTTTGAACATACCAATCCAATTTGTTTTATTTCCACAACAACGGAGGACACTAGGCAAAATCGTAATTTTAACTAATAATTTTTTTATGTATGCACGCCACTGGGGTTCGCGACTATAATAATACCATAATTAGGTCAAAAAATAACCTTTCTATATTAAAAACATGCAAAGGGCTTATATCGACCAAACTTGCCCTAAAAACTGTCAACTTGACAAAGAATGGTGCATTGATGAGCCAGTCTTTGCTTGTGTGTCAACTTGAGTCCACCACGTCTTGCGTTAAATATTAATAATACGTTATGGGTGATTTTGGTGAAGGTAAGCAATTACTTATCTCTAATAAATACAAATTTTCTCTGGATAACTAGAAAGAACGAAATTTTAAAATTGTACTGCTTGGTCAAATATCCTACCACTGAAGCTTACCAAAAAATAATTCAGTAACATCGTAGAGACTATATTCTTCGGATAACAAAATTTTGGTTTATCATAAATTAATAGTCAAAATTCTAATCTAAAACAACTGTACAATTTGCTTTAAAAACGTCAAGGCTCTATTTGAATGAATGAAGTTGATAATTATTTCTCCCAAAGCTGAAAACTAAATATTGTTGAACTGCAAATATCTCTTACCGTTTTTAAGTAGTTACTACTAGCTCAACAATAGACAATGCTTAGAAGGATAATTTAATATTTTAAAGCTTAATTTACAAATAAATATTACATCATAAAACATATTGAATATGTATAATATTATAAAGTAATTTTAAATTTTTGATAACTGAAAAAAACCTATAAGTACAGTAAGAGATCAAAATAACCATTTTTACTAACCGATGCAAAACTCTAAAATGTTTCATTAACAATTACTTTTTTAAAATACCTTTTTGTATTATCAGTTTACTTACTTACACTTACATACAAATTACGCCATCTAGTGGACAAAACAGAAAGTTCAAATGTATTTCTAAGGTATATAGATTTGTGTTCAGAATTTCATTTTTAAAGATTTTGGGAAACCCCTCGTCTATAGTACAAAACAAAAAAAAAAGAATATAGCTTCTCCTTAGTATTTTCTAAATCATTATGCAGCTAGCGTGTGTTTTGTTTTAAGTTTAAAATGTCTAGAAATCCACTTTCAGGTGATTAGCAAGTAGTACGTTACTATGAGTGCCTCAACATTACTGAATTTACGTGAAGAGTGTAATTAACTTAAAGGCCAATGTTAATTGAAAAGTCCTGTTCTAATTTTACACACTCTTCGTGACGGATTCGTATACAAACCTACAAATATAGGTCAATAGAATCGTGATTTAGAGCTATTAAAACGCTTATAGAAGCAATGGTTATATCCACAATATCGAATGACCTTTGTTTATATCTGTGCCCAGTGCCTCAGACAGCCCAATACAGATAAGCCAAAATGGTATTTTGTAAAATAATGTTCACCTAGAACCTAGATGATGGATTGACTTGTATTATTGCTATTATTCATTAATAAATTCAGTTTTAATAATTGATGTTTGATAGGAATCTGGAAGACAACTACTTGGCAGGTGATAAAGTGAGTTTCTTACTAGAGCATAATCCAGTTTGTCTTTTATTATCTATTCCATATTCTCTATGATTTATATGTACTTCCCAGTCTATCTTTTGCGTATGGAAAACGTCTTTGTATACTAAGTTTGTGTGGTGACGTTGTCAATATTCAAAAAACAACTCATTGTGCCGAGGTCTTGGGTTAATTGCTCCTGAGGCTATTGGCTATTTCAGCCAATCTATTTTGTTGTATTTTTCTAATGAATAAGTCATGATAGAATGTACTGGCATTCACCATATATTCCTGATCCAATGTTGATTGATCTTTTGCATATATTTGTTGCCTGTATGACAATATAGATACGTTTCTATTTGTTATTTATTATTCGATATACTAATAGTCTGAATTCCTTTTATTTGAATTGGCAACAAATCGACGTTACAACCAACATCGTGCTGTTAAATTGGTTTTCGTCGTACACCTACTTGTCAAAAAACTATTTTGCCAAATTACTGGCAGTAAGAAATGAAAATCCCAATAAAAGTGGGTATAAGAAGCTTCAAATCTATTACACTCACTTTGATAGATTCTATTTAGCTATTACTTTACATACTACATGCAAACTAACTAAAAGTGTAACACTTTATTAAGTCGTACGCTACTTTTGTAAGTGGTTTACTTCAAAATTTCTCTTTCCCGATAGTAATTACATTTAACTTTCACGCAACGTCTGAACCCTTTATACAACCCGTCTATCAGATTTCCGTTCTTGATAATGAGCCTTGGAACTAACTGCAACTGTTAGTTTTCTAAAAGCTCTCCCTTTAATCACATCATGCTAAATACTGGCTATGACCCTTTACAACACACTAGCGTATATCATGGCAAAGAAGGTAACAAATTTGAACAGTGTCTTCACTTAAATATATTGAAATTGAATTAATCTTGATAGAACTCTAATGATTACAGATTCAGATGATAGTGATGGAGAAGGTGGTCTGGGGAATGTAAACAGGCAAATAATGCGTCCTCCAGGTCATAGTGGAAAAGCTAAAAGAGGTCACTTATGTTTTGACGCATCGTTTGAGTGTGGCAACTTGGGAAGAGTAGATTTGATCAACGAATTTGAATATGATCTGTTCATCAGGCCTGACACTTGTAGTCCCAGATTGAGATTCTGGTTCAACTTCACTGTTGATAATGTCAAACTAGATCAACGAGTTATCTTTAATATTGTAAATATTAGTAAAGAGCGAAATTTGTTCATGGAAAATATGACTCCATTGGTGAAGTCTTCCAGCAGACCAAAATGGTGGATTGTTGGTAATTGTGAATGTACTATATTTCAGCGTTAGACTTTTTAGGCAAAGAATTCCGAAGAAACATGTTTTCTACCATAAATCCAACGTCCACCAAGGCCATTACATTTTAAGTTTTTCATTTGGATTTGATAAGGAGGAAGATATTTTTCAGTTTGCTCTTGCACCACCATACAGCTACTCTAAGTTACAGATTTTTCTATCAGTTTTGGAGAAAAAGGCTGTGTATTTGAAGGAAAACTTTACTAGAGAGCATCTAATTGAATCTGTGGTAATTCAGTTGACATTAGTCATAACAACTATTATTAAAAAAAATATGTATTTTAGCAAAAACGACGGGTGGACTTGATTACTATTGGTTCAATTAAGCACCAATCAGAAAAAGCCAAATCCAAATCAAAAAGGCGGATAGTTTGTATAATGGCCAGGATTCATCCAGGTGAAACTCCGGCAAGTTTTGTTTGTCAAGGTAAACAATAGTAAGACTTAAATCATTGCATAATAGTGCATCTTCTTCAGGTCTTCTGGAATTATTAATAAGCTCCAATAACATAGCAGCATTATTGAGAGAAAACGTCACTTTTAAAGTTATACCAATGTTGAATCCAGACGGCGTTTTCTTGGGAAATTATCGAAGTACCGTGATGGGAACAGATTTAAATAGATCTTGGCATATTGCCAATCAATGGTTGCATCCTACTGTAAGAGCTGTGATTGATATGTTGACTATATTGGATAAAAGTAAAGTAAGGGTTCGGAGATACATTTAATACATTATACATAATTGAGGGTGTGTTTCCAGGAATTTCAACTAGATTTTGTACTTGACATTCATGCTCATTCTACACTAACTGGATGTTTTATTTACGGAAATACCTATGACGATGTGTATAGGCATGTAAATGCATCCGTAGGTTTCGTTGATTAAAGTTTCATAGTTTTATTTGTAGGTACGAACGACATATTTTATTTCCTAAACTGCTGGCAGCAACAATGGACGACTACGCGTCCAGTAACACCATGTTTAACTCTGATAACTCTAAAATTGGGACTGCAAGGCGACATTTGTGTTCATTGTTGAGTGATAAAGTTAACTGTTACAGCTTTGAGGTGTCTATATTCGGTTATAAGTTAAAGGGCACTGATGTTGTTATCCCTTATACTGAAGAAAGCTGTATCCTTTTCTTGCAATCATTTACTAAACTAATTTTAGTAAAAATTCAATCTTGACTTAAGTATACAGATATGCGTTGTGGAAGAAATCTTGTACGCGCTTTTCTAGAGTATTACCGAAGCACGGGAGCAATTCCTATCGAAATTACTACAGAGGTAAGCAACAAAAAGAAGAAACATAGGTCTTCCAGACTGCGCCAAAAAAACAAGAATCATACTAGGAACCGAAGCCCAGTGAGCGGACGTGTTCAAGCTCAACTCCACTTTAAGAATTTGAATATGACTTATGATAGTGAAACTTCCGTAGAAGAATGCACGTATTCTTATAGGAGCGGAAGTCCTAGGAAGCTTTTTGATAAAATATCGCAGCAGTATAATTTAAAAACTACGAATACAGCAAAGCAGTGGCAAAATTATCGAAGCGATTCTCCTATACCAGTTAAATATTTAGTTATTCCTGAACCTAGCTTAACGGTAATTGATTTTAATGTTATATCTCGTGAAGGGATAGACAAGGTGTCAAATTTGAATAAAGTAAAAAAGTCTTCGTAGTTAGTGTGTAGTTTATCCTGCTAATGATTATTTAAGCTCATTAATACCTGTTGAGAGTCTTATAATGTGAATGATGAGAAATGGTTCAGAAATTAGGCGCATTTGGAGTTAATGCCCCATTAACCTAACTTAAAACGATCAGGATATAATATAGCATCACAACTTTGATGAAATGTCTTCCCTATGATGTGTGTATCAAAGTTGTAGAGTATTTTTAATAAGACATCCCTAGTAAAATAACCGTTTTTACTTACTCTGTTTATACATCAGTACGAAAAACTATTCGACTCATTTCACACTACACTATACTTTCTATTAATTTTATAACGGCTTTTAGTTTGTTGTGTAAGTGTCAATACTTTCATCTCTGCTTTCAAATTTTCAAATTAGTGTTAGGTTTTAAATTTTGATGAGTCCGTCGAATAGTCTATAACCAGCTGAAGGTAGTAAAACTTAAATTTCTTTTTTTATTGAGTGAAGTAGTAGTCCATACATGTAGCAGTCCTTTTTTTATTGTTTTTTGTGATATGACGACTATGTCAGGATCGGATCGTAAATAGCAACACACGAGTGTTTGGTATTCTGAATCTGTGGTACCTACTCTGGTAAGACGTGTTTTATTCCGTAAAATCTAAGTTAAAAAAATATCTTGTGATTTTGTAATGCGCCTGGTATATATAGACAACCACAATTACCAACACATGTACGGTGTGTTGCCTACAAACTACGCATTTACAAATTTTGGTTTCTTACTACTACTATGAATAAAACGACCTAACTAATACAATAACAATATATTCAAGTTCTATGAAATACTGGCCCGTATAAATTTAATGTGTAACCTGTATTAATTGTGACTATTACAAATATATCCTTAGGTATCATATTCCCGTAAAACAACAGTGACTAGCATAGTACATTTTACGTACTACTTACAGTGATTTTTGATTACAGTTTATGATTGCGTTAATTACAAACACGCAAACTAATTAAATTGTTACTATAAAATAAATATTAATTTTTGATTCGATAATCGGGAGTTATTATATACAGCTCGATAAAAAATACTTGGTAACGTTCAACTTAATTACTTCGTAAACTAATACGTACATTATATATATGATATTTTGTTACTTCCACGTCCACGAATAAAAAAATAACTTCAAAAATAGGGATAATCATTCAAACCTCAAGTCCTCCATTAAATAAAATTATAACTGGCTGAACATCACATCAGAAATTAAATTTAAAAGCTTCCCATGTTTCTTACGGGAATAGCATTATGACTAAAACTGAATTCTTTGGTTTGGCATTTAAACTTTGCTCTCAGGTCCCGAAGCACTTTGGTGGCCACTGAACGAACTTTGTATATTCCCTAATAACATAGCTTGTAGATGACCAAAATGTTTTTGGTACCAATCGGGTGTTCTGCCCATGGTGTCTACTCGGGAAAAATGCAGTAAGCGAGACCTCCCGGAGCCACAAGGTTCTACCAAATATCGGGAAGCTAGGACAAGTCCCCTGGTTGTATTGGTAATTGGATGCGCATCAGGATGCTCTACTGACGTTTCTACTAACAAACAGGCATCTCGAGCTAAGTCAGTTCTCCAAGTTCTCACCACCAGGTATTCTTCAGCTGGTCGTGGAGCTGTACTGCCTCGAACGAACTGGAATACTTCACTCCTGGTTTCTAATTGCATTACACATTTAGTTGCGCGAATATCCGGATCCCATAGATGCCTTTCTCGAAGAATTCGATGTAGAACTTCTGATGGAGGAGCCTCAATTTCAGCGCAGACCTTCCATACTCTTAGCGGAATCCCATCTGCGACCTTTTTGTACGCTAGCTCAACCCTAGGTTGATGACTACTTACGGTAATCCAACCCCTTTGCTTTTCTTTAGCTTCCTTCAAAAGGTTCACTTGACAATCTTGCAGATACTCCCTCCAACCACCTTTTTCAAATCCCAACTCGTTCAAAAGCTTTGCCTTAGTTTCCTTCATCTCACTGCCTTTACACTGAGTTATGAACTCTTTCGGGACCTGAAATAACCATATTTTTTATTTAGTTTTAGAGAATAATCTTTTTCAACCAAACCTTAAACAAAACATTATAGTTTTTTAGAAAATACAGTAAACAATCATAAGCTGCCTTGTTTTCTGCAAGTTCTTTTGCGTGAGGTGAACCGCCATTTTGCTTATAACTTTGATTGTAGTGGAACAAAGAGGGAGCAAAACACATCGCTAAGTTGCTTTCGTTCATCTGATTAACATCAGAGTGCTTGGCAATCGCAAGCATAAAATGCAGTAGGGCCTGGAGCACTTCAAGGTGTTCATCTGGCATTAACAGCAACGCCCAAAGTACAGATTCTTTCCTCAAATATACAGGGATGTCTGTAACCAAATAACATTTTTTTCAAGTGTGGTGTTCATCATGCTCTCTGAATGCTAATGATTATTATTTAAATACAACTTACGTTGAAATATTAGAATAAAAGTTTCCGATAATTTGTTAGTCAGCAAAGCTTCAGGTAGTTCCCGAAAGTACTGCTTAACCATATCAGCAACGTCATAGGACTGTTGATCTGAATAATCCAAGGAGACGTTGGTCTCGACGCGGTTTCTTAAAGCTTGGATCCTCGATTTCACTCCCGGTTTCCTAAATATACCCACGTGATCAAACGCGTTCATTTGCAACCAACGCAACGCCTGCTCGATATTTCTGGGTAGTACCTGGCCGGTTCTTTGTAATGTTATTGTTATAGGCACACCGAAGACGTTTTTATCTGCAAACAATATGGTAATAGAGTGCGATGCTCAACTACAGGTTATGGCTACGTTTATCTTAAACAATTGGAGTTTCTTGAAAAATAAAATTATTGTTGAACGTTTCTGTGACACAAAAAACCTATATCCGATTGGTATAAGTGACAAAAGTAACAAGAACATATTATCAACAAAAACAAACTAAAAAAACAAATTTCTACTAACCTTTATATACAGGAGCTTTAATTTTCCGCAAAAATTTCGGTAAATCTAGATTCCAGCCTGTCCTATGAGAAGGGCAATACTTTTCCATGTGAGATGTAAGTTTCAACAAAGCTAGTTTTCGCAACACTTGCAACTGGGTTGCTGTCAGGCTATGCAAAGAGACTATTTCTCCAGTTTGGTCCTTCGGATGTTCATCGATTTGTTCGACTGCACTTTCTGGCAATTTCTGCCAAATTAATCTTTCTACTGAACTAGAAGGTTGAGCCCATCCTCCCGGTTTTTCGAAACTGTTAGTCCTAAATTTTCTATAGTGTCTTGGTGTTATTTCCGAATCCGATACGTGATTTATTTCTAAAGTTTTCAAGCTGCCCACTGGTGAGAGGGATTCAAAAGTGGCGTCTCTTTCACTAAAACACATGCCATCTCTGCGTCGTCTGAATTTACTCGAACCGGCACGTTTAAGTCTTTCCCGAGGGGATTGGTTGACTTTTTCAAACACGTCATCTTTGTCTTGGCTTGACAGGCTTGTTGTTCCAAAACGTTTTGTTAATTCTTCCAAGTTTGCTGCAAATAGAATATAAAAGCTATAAATATTTCATAAGTTATTCCCAGTATCAATAAACAATTAAAAATCTCTGAATTAATGTTAATACCACAAAATTACGCCTAATATGTTTACTTAATAATTACTGTCGAAATGATAATAGGAACTATTTTCGAACGCTTCGAAGAATGCGATAACATGGTCTTTCATTGATTACAAGACAAAAATTGTTATGAGTAGCCTATACTTACTTAATAAAATGTGTAACTTGATATTAATAATTTATATAAGGTTAGATTTTCCCATTGAGAATGTTATTTTAATTTTTGCACTGCTTATTTAATAAGAATGATATGGAAGGTAAAATTTTACACTCAACATTAAAAATCTACTGTCTTTCCCGTTGAATTATGTCAGTCTATACTAGTGTGAGGTGCAAATTCCAAAAGGAATAATTAGCGACTAACTTTTAATTATTTAGGCCAGATTGTGTTCTCTCTTATTGATTTTTAATTCCAATATTCAGAGAAGTGCTGGGGATGTTACTAATAATAAGGTAAATGATAGTATTTCCATATCTCTAATATATGCCAATCTTCATTTGTACTCGGTTATTACTAAAGATGTTTTAATGATTTTTTTAAGAGAATGTTTCTAATTAGTAGAGATTTCACTTTTTGCCGTTTGTATGTCTAGCCCAGTAATTAACTTCTCCAAAATTCATAAAATGTTTAGGAATTCAAAGGGTTATAATTAATTTTGTCAATATAGCGACAGGTTTGTATATGATTAGTCTTGGGTGGTACCCGGTAGAATTTTAAGAAAAACCAAGAACCAAAAGGGGTGATTAAACTTGGTTTCTTCAGTAATATATGTTTACTTGTACTATTTATCGTTATTTTGTTAAAAATCAGATTTCAAAATCAATATTTCTTCACTGTTCAGAAGTTGTGATGTAAAATTGGGATAAAATTAAGTAGTCAGAATAATTTAAACTCTACAAAGAAGCCCGATAGGTCAACTTAATTAGGATTAATCCAGATAATCGATTTATAAAGTGACATAATAGTTAAGACTTTTTAACAATACATCATGCATTTTATCGCTGCACATTTAAGCATTTAATGTAATTCAGGGTGTCAAAACTCTCTTGTTTAAAAAGTTAAGTAAGTAATTTCCAAGGGTTACAACAAAATTAAAACATCAATTCTCCGAACTTTGTCAATATCAGATCTTGAACACTCGATTAATCGGGTCGATCGTGATCAATAAATTAGGCACTCCCAATTTTTCTTCTATCGCAATATCAAAGTAATTGGTCGCTTTTTTCTGCTTATTAATCTCTAGTAAATCTTGCAGGGTATGGAATTATATACATGTGTTATCATCTATGCAGGTTAATAGCGTAACGCAAAAAACATATGAAAGTTAATTGACGTTACTGAAAACTAATCAACTTACGTGGAGGGCCATTTGCGCATGTTCGAGACCATCGCCTTATGTCGCTCTGATAGGTCCAGTTATCGCTAAGAGCACAAAACTCGTCATCTGATTCGTCAGTGTGAGTGATCTTATGCTGGTGCAGGTGAGCGCAACTGTTGAGAATCTTGAGTCTCCGAAAGAGGGAGTGCAAAACATCGTTTTCCAGGAAGGGATGGTCTTGAGCGACTTGTGATATTTGAATGGGAAATAGCATATCTGTTTTTTAATTAAAAAAATATAAACAGTGAAAGGGTTGGGGATGAAAGAGAATTTATTCGTACCTTCGTACATCTGGGCATATTGAGGGAAACCTGTAGCGCGTAGCCATTTGCACGCCTCGGTGGCCTCGATTTCTAAAAAAAAGACCATTGATTGAATAGGAATGCCAACTTAAATAATGTAACAGTTATGATTGCTAATTTTTTGTTCGACAACCAAACTTGTTTTTGCCGTTTCTAGCTAAATTGGCAAATATCTCGGCCACTTGCATTTAAATAGTCTATTAAAGGTGTTGGAGGCTTACTAGCAATTATTACATAAGGCACAATTTGACAGGATGTTGAGGGATAATTTTTGTTAATAAATGGAATTGGGGGCAGCAAGACCTGCAATTTTGGTGGTGCGCATTAACTTCCATAACTGTTCGGCTTTCCTAACTGGCCAGTTGTCATTAACTTTAACACTAAGACTACGAAAAAACTTGTACTCCTTAACACGAATAGACATTTTTGCGAGGCACAATGTATCGAACTACTCACCGGCCAAATGTCTGTCGGACTGTGATCTGGATTGCCTGCTCACCTGAAATGATAGCAAATCAATTATGCATGGTTGGTCATCCATATTAACGGCTTGAAGTTCAAAGGCGAAGCTTAAACTGCCTATATATACACGCCTCTGATATTAACCTACATACAGAGAAGCTCAAAATTTCCAAAGAATCATTTTCTAATGCGTCAACGCCACCTAAGTTGTTGATTAATGTTTAATAAATGCAAGAACAATAAAGCAACCAAATCATACTCAGGTATTGTTAAATTTCCGAGAAATAGCTCATGGGCGTCAGATATACGGACAGTTTAAAATCGAATTTGCAACCACAATAATTAAAAATCAACCTCAAATTCATCAAAATGACATATCTCCGCGATCTTCAAGTTATCAAACAAAAGAATTACCTGTAGCGAGGGTGACACCTTTTCCAAAACAGGGGCCGAATTTGACTTCCCACTGTTTAAGGTACTCTTGGCGCAAGGGGGGTCCCAAGGGTCGCAGTCCTCCGAAAATTCCGAATCTGAACTGGAGGGCCATGTCAGATTTGTGGAACTTGCTGATGGCGACGGCGACGTTTGTGTTGCTATATTAACTCCGCTGATGATCGATGGCTACAGAAACACAATTATTCGTTAGAATTGTTCATTTGTTGTACCTGACAAGCCTCGCCAGTCTCATAATTAATTTTCAGTTGGTTTCGTTTAAGGGCAAACAGATCTGGCCATTATGATTAACGAGTCCATTATGAGATATGGGCTAGTCAAATTAGATCACATAATTACTGGAATTAATTTAATTGCTTCAACTAACTGGTTAAGTATAAGGGTGTGATACTCCTGCTTTGATGTCCTCTGCGTTATCTGCTATATTGAAAAATAACTCAATTGTTTTTTAAATTTACTTCTCTATTTTCTAAACAAAGTCATTATAGTCCAAATTGGCTTTAAATATTTTGCTTGCGTAATTGGATTTACTATAAACGTTGGAAGTGATAGCAACCAAAAATGAACCATATAATGACATCCAACTAATTAAAGAGAAAAACTTCAAAAGATTTTGATTTTTATACAGGGTGGTCCAGTTTTAAATGTCAATAATTCACCAATCCATAGCCAATTAAAAAATAAGTGGACATTCATTATGTCATTTTAATGAAAATACAGTCCTTCAAATTTCTGTTTAAAAAATCGGTTTTTTTTGTCATAACTGTCAGACCGTTGGAGCAATATTGATCAAATTTGGAACAAGCACTTTATTACACGTTATTACGGTCAAAGACCCAACCCAACTTAAAAATTGTCTTGGAAACGAAAAATTCACTTATTTAAAAGTATTGTAGCCAGTTTTCATAGTTTCCAGAAAAACTAAAAAACTTTAGTTTTTAAAATTGAATTAGAAAAGATAAAAATTTCAGAAGCTTAAAAATTATGTTTGTAACTAGTTGTCATGCAAATCGAGAGACTTTAATACTAAAAATTGACTTGTAGACATAAAAACTACTTTTTCAAGAATTTGTTACTACAATCTATACATTTAAACCTTAAAAATTGACTTGAACCCCAAAATGTGACTGAACTAATGAAAAGTTTTCATAATTTGAAGACAAATTTCAATATTTTAGTCTTGAAAATAGTCTTAGAGGTAGGACATTGACATTAGATTCATGAAAATTGTCTTGAAAACTAACTTTTCGTGCTTTTTACTTTGCTTTTCATTTTCTTTGAATTCTGGACTATTTTTAGTGCTTCAAAACTGCTTTCAGCTTGGAAAATCGAGTTTCAAGACTATCTTCACCAAGTTATTGACATAGCAAACTTAAAAAACAATTTTTACATTCTTCATAGTCTTAAAATGGTATTCGAAGCTTTGTCACTGTTAAATCGACTTCTAGACACCTCAGTGCTAAAAATTCGGGTATTTCTTAATAAACTAGACTGTTTTTAGTGTTTTAAGGCTGTTTTCAGTGCCTCAAATCGAGTTTCAAGACTATCTTTACAAAGTTTTTGACTTATCAGGCCTAAAAGCCAGTTTGTCCTCTGACCATAATCTTGAAAATGTTATTTCAAGCTTCTTCACTATTAAATTGACTTCTACACTCATAGGTGCAATAAATTGTAGCACCTCTAAAAAATTCAGACTGTTTTTAGTGCTTTTTAAGTGAAAAATCGAGTTTAAGACTATTTCCAAAAGTCAAGTTTCTTCAGTAATAAAAGTAAAAAATCTTGGTACCAAATGCTACAATAATAGTCTTGAGAACTAATTTTTAAAAATAAAAGAGTCCGAAAATCAGTTCTAGCATTAAAAGTCAACTTTTATATTATTTTTAGTAGTAAAAAATGAGTTTCATGCACAATACAATCTTTGTCTTGATTTCCGGACTTTTTTTAGTTCTTGAATGCCAGTTTCAGACACTCAACCAGGATGGCAGTCTGAGAAAGCGAATCATAAGACCATTCCTAGTAGTAAAAAGCAAGTTTTTAGACTATTCAGTACAAATTTGGACTTTCACAAGTCTTGAATGTTCAGTTTTAAACTATAAAACGATTTTTTAAATTGAAATTTGGAGGACTGTATCTTCCTTAGGTTTTTCAGAAAAATGACACAATGCAAGTCAACTTATTTTTTGATTGGCCATCAAATGGTGAATTATTGACACTTAAAACTGGACCACCTTGTATAAGCAATTGCTTATAGGTTCAAACTAAATATATTACTAAAAAATAACAAATGTCATTTTGGCTCAAACTTGCTTTTTCCATAAACTAGAAGTGTTAGCAAACGAAAATAGTCCATATAACATTTCTATTAAAGTTACTTGACAAATAAATAAAATTGAATGAATTGGCATATAACATTCAGTACCGTCAGGAAGTGCGTGTAATAAAATGAAACCGATTTTATATACTCTCATAGCGTAAGATAGTAAAGGTCCTCAAACATGTATTATCAAATGCAAACAAGCTGATATGAACGGTACATAACGAAAATACTATACGCAGCTGTGCGGGATCCTAATGGTAGGAACGATCGTGATTTAAAAATGTTACCGCCTGGGATTAGTTTGTTTGCTGTTTATTTTCAAACCATGTTTAAGTGGTAGTCTGTTTTTGCTAAAAAAATGCACATATGTACAGCCGGTTTGGTAGAATAATAATTGATACAACGGAGTTTATTTCAATATGTACTTTCTGATTAAAAATGATTTAAAAAAGTTTACCTAGTAGAAGTGGTAGTAAAACCGAGAACCCTGTCACATTTGCTTGGACAGTTAGGTGATCCAGATTCTTTGTCACATTTTGACTTTATTTTGAACGCCTTTTAGAATCTAATTGTGGGACTCTATTTCCAAGTATCAGTTTCACTGACAGAAAATTTGAAATTGAATTACAGTTATGCATAACATAATAATCTTGCATATGAAATCCTTCTATTTAATTCAGTGCATACATACTTCTGCATTATGTTCCTTTGACTTGTTAAAATAGACACGTCTGCTACCCATACATCAACAATGTTCTATTAATATTGTTCAATATACACAGCATTGAAAAGGGAATCCGTTAAAAAACGTTAGAAATTAAAAGAGTTCAGGACCTACTTCATACAAATAAATCTGAAATTGCGGTTTGTTTGTCCTCCAAGAAGTTTATTTGTACTGCTCAGCTGTTTCAAGTTTTAACGATTTATATTGATTTTTATTGGTTTTATAAAATAAGAATGGCCTAACTACATTAAACATGATTAATTAGTATTAATGCTGTTATTTTAAATTAATGCATTTAATGAATTTAAATGAATTCAATAATTTATCATGTGACCAAAAAAACTTGTCAAACATGCACTGCAGACAGTGGTATTTCAATGAGCGATTAAGCAAAAAAAAACTAAAATCAGATAGACAAACGCGTGTGGTTTTTGTGGTAAAAAGCTCAGCTGCACTCTGTAGGAGACTATAAACTAAAAATAGTAAAACAAGTAGTTTAACTTACTGAATGAGATTCCAGATCAGACAACGCGTCCAGTTCAATGTAACTTTTATCGTCGTCATCCAGTTGAAATTTACTCGCGCTATCATTCGATCCATCTTGATGGAAGTTAGTTTGGTCTTTGTATTTCCCGATAAAAGATCTATTTGTGCAAAACTGGTAGCCAGGCAGATCGTTTTCACTTAGATCATTTAAGTTGTGGTTGGCCAATAAATCGGATAGATCCGATCGGATAGCTTTACCGAGGTTTATTAAGATCTGAAGATTAAGTTCGATATCTTCAGGGTCAGAATTTCGGTCCTCCTTTTTATCGCTTTCCACTGATTTTTCGCTGATTTCCTCCTCAATCTTGGTTAGCCCACGCTGCGTCGGTTTGGTAAGAGACGATCCATGTTTACTGAATGTGTTGTTAATGTCACTCTGAAAGAAAAGATATAATAGGTTGAGTAACTGGAACGAAAATACGTCTAGCTCGTAATAATAAAACTACAACAACAAGGATTTATAAATCTACCAAAGGTTGACAGTCCGAATTCCCAAATCCCAATCTAATTCTAAATAACCTGAGGCTGTTTTACGCTTGGGAAAACTAGAGACCATATTAAAAGGCGAAATGCAATACTTTCGGATTTGTTTCCGTAAGAAATCTTGACGAAAGCATGATCCCTGCTCTTAACGTCTTGCTTTTTGTGCTTCTAGGCTTTGTACATGTAAGTATCTGCATATACTTGTTACGCAAACTATTTTGGAATTAAATAGGTGTAGCCGTAAATAATATATGTGTTTAATCAACTAATTTGCGATCCAATGTTATAAGAAGCGTTAACCATTCATTAAGTTGCGAAACAAATCACTATTTCAAGGAACATACTCAGTTACTGGTTTTGCTTCAAAGAGCTTCGTTCGATTTTTATAAAAAATTTGAATTTCAAATGTCTGTAAACATTCTGAAAATCTGCATATGATTTGCTTTAGTGACCTTTTCAGTGGTGCGTTTCCCAATGTGCTAGTTTCAAAGGCATTAATTTAGTAAGTGTAAAATAAAAAAATTTCAGATACATCCACTTATTTTCCAAGAGGCACATCTTTTGAATAAAACTACTAAGCTCAAGTTTTATCATAAAACGTGACCTCATTTTTCAAAAAAATAAAATAAAAATCGATAAAGTTACATCTATTTCTGTCTGTTCAATGCAAATCAAGTGAGACTTAATACATTAGGTATTGGAGATGAAAATGAAAAATCCATTGCTCGTGTGTATATTTGGTTGCCTATAACAAAATCATTCATTAAAGTAAAACAGTTTACATTTGATACTCTTATTAAAAAGTTACTTTTAGTTTGTACTTATTGTTTAAAACAATTTTGGTATTCATTACTCGCAAATCACTCTAACAGCATGATAAGTTATTTTGTATAGTGTGTGTGTGTGTTTCCTTTCCATGCCAGTGGAATACTAAATCCATCATTATCAGCAGCTTTTGTATATGGTAAATATCCGGGAAACTACAAATTATAGAAAATTGTAAGTGATATTTTTCTGTGCTTTAATATAACGGTAAAGGACATCCTGTTGGGACACTGATGTTTTAGTTTTAATTTGATTGGTACGAATTATGCATACACATGAAAATAATGTTTCATAGACCAATAATTTAGATTAAAGATAAATAAATGTGAATATATCACATAAAAAGGAATTTTGTGTATAGTTTAATCTCCGTCTAATAGCCAAAACCGGTACTGTGAGCAATTAAAAGTCTAAAAACTACTATTGTATAACACTATATACCAGTTAAGTAAGAAGATTGGTGATTAAGATTTCCATTTTAAAATTATTTTTATTGTCCTTTATTTAAAAAATACTTATTTAAATTTGCTATCAAAAAACACAAAGTTCAATGTGACTTAACTAACTTCCTTGTTTTATTTGGATATAACAAGGTCGTATGGGATATAACAATTATTTGGACATGATGTATATTGCTTGAGGTATTAACCTTAACCACATTAATAAATATTATTAATAACACTTTATTTATAATGGATTATTCAAATATTATTCGTGCTTCTTGCTCTGAGATGAACAGAAGATATTTGATATGAAAACAATATCAATATCAAATCAGTGTTTGTTGAACAGTGAATACCTTTAGAAACTCATTCTATGCCAAACGAAAACGTGCCTTATGGGTTATTCCAAAGATTATTCTTGAGAAGACCTTGAAGAACCTTCCTTTCTCTATCTATATTGAATTAAGATTCCAAAAATTTTTACCTGATAACAATTATTTGTTCAGCAACAGGGTTCATGCAATTATGGTTAATTATCGTGATTTTTTGATGGTAAATTTACGTTCCTAACTGGGTTTTCTTCTAAGCAAAAATGTGCTTTATTCTAGCAGTAAAACATAAAAATGACTTTCTTTCTCTAACTGTCACTATCTGACATTAAGGTTTGTTTTCACTTGAAATAAATTCGTGTTAAACTAACCAAAAATAAATGTTCCTTCCAAATTTTGAACTAAGTTAAAGTAAAGTAAGACGAACAAAGACGAAGAAGCAATGATAAAGATTTACGGTTAAAATGTGGTCCTATCGGGCTGTCCAGTTGAATTATGGGGCTCCAAAAACGCCCCACCAAATTAGTTTTTGACCAATAATTCAGTCAATTTTAGTGATTAAATTTGAAACCATATAAAAGTTTTTAGTCTTAGTTATCTTTTGACCATAAAATTAACCAGGACAAAAATATGATTACTCTCAAAAGACCACCCTATACATATTTGCACCGAACCTTGTAAAATTGTTGCTGAATGCTTAGTATTCTATTAGTACAAAGAATTTTTGAAAAACCTTATCATTCACTGACGCTTTATTAATATAAAAGTGGTTAATGGAGTGTCAAACTAATAGTTGTGTAAAAACAGCTTCTCTATAAATAATTCCCTTCTTCTTTTATCGTTCTGAGTATTAAGCCTCGCCCCATTATCCCGGCTGCCCTGCCTTCTTATAACCTACACCAAATTTCATTAATCACACTACGACAGGGTGTCCCAGATAAGAATACACGTGGGCTTTAGAAAGAACTCACAACAAGCCTAATGTTAAATGCATACAATTAACTCGTGCTTCTATCCTTTTTTGGTTTTAGTGCCAAGATCCACGCAAAAGGGGTTCAGAGCCTCTGTTTCTTCAAAATGATGAAGAATCTTCCTGCAACTCAAAAGGTTGCCTTAAAAGGTCGTCCACCCAAGATGACATAGGGCCCTTCTGGGCCAACCGAGGAAAGAAGGATCCTTCATATAAAGATAATCAACTTTTCGTTGAAGAACCGCAATGGATTTTAGTTCAAAAAGGTCAGTTTGATGTTCGGGAAAAGGAACCGTTCTTCACATCTAGAGGGAAAAAACCAGCTCAGTGGAAGAATCTTGGATACTATTTTGATGATGTGTTTAAATCTAGAAGAGACAGAAGAGATTACGTTGATGACGTCGAGCCAGCATTTTTTGCAGCCAGAGGCAAAAGGTTGTTGAAGGGCTCTGAACAACTCGCCGATTAAAAGCTTGCAGTTTCAGTAATTGATGTAAAAGCTTGAAAGAAGACTTACAATAAAGCGGTACACGATCAGATACATGAAATAAATTGTTGTTTAACTCGAAAATAGTAGTAAACTTGTATAAAATTAAGGTTTTTAACTTGCCTACCTCTGCTTGTTCAAGGAAAAGGAGCAGATCGTGGTAGTTGTCTGCGTAGTTCATGGTTTTACCAACGGTGATTTATGCTTAGGGCCATATTGCTTGCCGTGCACCTGCAAAACAATTACACAATATTCATATACAATGTAAGTAGCAAAACCGTAAGGCTTATAATAAATTTAGGTACATGTCCGCAACGTTGTGACTACAGCGCTTTCTTTGTTCTTCTTCGGTGACAAAACGTCCGTCTCTTATCTGACCGACATCAACGCCCCCAATTCTTTGAAATCATTTTTATTCACCATACACCCTACAAATAAGTTTACCACTCAACTGCATATTTTTAAAACCGATCATAAACTTCATAAATACTCCCACAACATACATATACACAACTTTTTTCTGGTTAAGCTTAAGAACTCGTTATACGCAGACTATTAGCAATAAAACGTTCCTAAACAATATGCAGTTTTACTGTAATTTTTAAAACACGTTTTGCCTAAATTCATTGCCTCCAAAATTAATAAGTTAACAGGTAAATATTTTTATAAGAGTCGAGGTTTTGTTTATTGGCAATCAATTCACTGACGCGTTTCGCCATATTGTGGCTCTTTAGAATGGCTATAGAACCTGATAATCCATGAACAAAACTTTTATTCCAGTATATTAATTGGATACTAACATACAGGGTGGTCGTTATCAAAAAAATTCAGTCAAGTTTCTAGTCTGAAGTTTATTTAAGTTTAGAATTTTGCTGTTAAAAACACGCATTTTTGTACTCCCTGTATATGTTGTGACAATGTGTGCTATCAACGTGGTTAACACAACCAACTGACTGTTTTTAACTATAAAATACAATAGGTCCTTTTAATGAATCATTTTGAACAAGATTAAATACTTATTATCATTGTTTTTTTATATTGAAACTGTTGTCAAATTTGCTTCAAATAAGTTACCAGCAAAATGGCTTTTTGGAACAAAAATCGTGCATTTTGAAAAAAAGGTAAGAAAACGCTGTTAAAGACTGAATGATTGATTTGAAAAATCTAAACATATTTTAAAGAAGAATTTAATTCTTTCAGCGACAGAAAAGAAGAGTACTAAACCTTCTCTAGTAGAAATTAGAGAAAGGGACAGAGATTTCTAATAGTAATTTTTACAGTCATTTATCTCCTAAGATCTGTTTTTAATGCCAGGTGCCTTCACATATATCTATAATCTGTAAAAGTTTGATTTTTGCTTAGATTATTCTTATTTCAGTTAATATAATGAAGTATGTTCATAGTGCAAAAGAATCTGTCACATCAGTGTTGCTAAAGATATTAATTTAGTATTATTACTTTAGCGTAAGGTTTTTTTCTTTGGAATTGAAGTTTCAGTAGCAGCCACAAGGTTTATTAAACAGCAATGGTAATAGTGGGTGTATACATAACAATTTCAAAATTATAAACCAATAAAGTTAGTCTAGAACTGAAACCTCTGTCAAAACGAATATGACAGTTGATCACATGACTACTGCATGAAAAACTAATTGGTTCCGTCACATGTCACTTACGAAGCTTGTCTAATTCTAATGGTTCTCTCTTCTTAACAATTTTGAAATAGGTTGCGTTGGTTAAACCAGAAACAGTTTGCCATTAAATGGTTAAAAAGCCAATCATTACAGCAATGGTAATAGTGGGTGTATACATAACAATTTCAAAATTATAAACCAATAAAGTTAGTCTAGAACTGGAACTATAGCAACAAACTTCGTGGCATGTGTCACACAAGTCTGTCAAAACGAATATGACAGTTGATCACATGACTACTGCATGAAAAACTAATTGGTTCCGTCACATGTCACTTAGGAAGTTTGTCTAATTCTAATGCTTCTCTATTCTTAATAATTTTGAAATAGGTTGCGTTGGTTAAACCAGAAATAGTTTGCCATTAGATGGTTAAAAGCCAATCATTTCCACTTTTGTTATTTAGAGACAATATTGACTTGCATTGAACCCTTTTGCTTCTAACCCCTTCATAAGTGTATTCCCCTTGATTTTTCTAGGTAGTTCCTATGAATTTAAAGTTTGTAAAAATAGTTTAGGGCGTTGTATAAATTGACAGATGGTTCGTGCCATTTACTGTTGGCATCAGGCCGACCTTTTGCGGCAAGCTACCAGCAGATGTATACTTGCAAGCACCCTTCAAAGAGTAAATTAACACGTGAAGTTGCAGATCGAATTTTGAACGCGTAGTAAAGAAAACACGCTAAACCATCCTATTAGAATGAGGTTCGTTCCGTTAGATTTTTTTTTTTTTGGTAGGTGGTCTCAATTCCAGCTGACGACATAGAACTGACAATAAGACAGCACGAAAGGAAATAAGAACCGGTCTCGAAGATGGATATCTGACGGGTACAATTAATTTAGCATTACGCCCAAAGGTGTTTCATAAGACGTTGGAAGTGTTTATACCTCTACTAAAACGTATGGTAAATGAACGCTTCCCATTCCATTCAATTCAGATGAACAAATATCTAGGCCATCAACGTGAATTCAGCTGAATCCTTAACAGGCAGCTTAGTTGAATTGAATGGAAACCGTGGTGAGCTTTGTGTATAAAGCTGCGGTACAAAACGAAAAAAAAATTGATCTCCAATGTCGTCAAACCCGAACTCATCCAACACAAACGTTTCTTTAACTTAACGATGCGCTTTCGAAAAGAAGTTATTAATATTAATAACAAGACTGGTGGACACACCTCGGAGACTTAATATATTCTATACGACCAGACTAACTTGATTGATGTTGCCTTTAATAACGTGTCATTTGGTTCTTTTGTGTTGTTTTGTAATTTACTAAATTTATTTTATACATTTGACAACCCTTTTATTCCTGACATTGAACTTCAAAAGATGAAATTACACGAACGAAGA
Source organism: Ips typographus (assembly GCF_016097725.1). Taxonomy (NCBI): domain Eukaryota; kingdom Metazoa; phylum Arthropoda; class Insecta; order Coleoptera; family Curculionidae; genus Ips; species Ips typographus. The sequence goes on along the minus strand of NC_138437.1, from coordinate 6,453,273 downwards.
TTAACGCAAGCAACGCTAATGATGATGATGAAAATCTGACGTCAGCTCAGCTAGTAGGCCTTGCTGAAATGTGAATGCTTTATACACAAATAAATGCCAAAATGAATAAATATATGGTAATGTCGGACGGTTTTTTTGCAACTCGCTGTATCACATTAACTCACATCGAAATATCACATTAACATTAATGATTAGTGTTTTATCTATTTATAGTCATAGAAATCTTACAGGCGGGGAAAGCAACAAATGATTTCTTTTTCCTGCAAAACTGATACTCTGTCGGTCGATCTAATGTCCCAAGTTACCTTTCTAGGTTTTCATTCATTAAATGGCATTCCGAGGTGCGCTTTTCCTTCCATTAAAAGCCCATTAGATGTTCACCTTGTAACATATTTTTAACTTTAACTAACATAAATTATACTGACATTTATTATTAAAAAACAGTTAGGTACTTACGAGTACAGTAAGAACCTGAACAAAACAGGACTTTCTGATTAGAATATTCTGGTACGTATATAGTGCCTACCAAAATTAGCTTAACAAAATTCAACGAAACTGATAAGAGAAGTGATATAACCGGCAAACTGAGAATAATTTACTTTCAGGTAGAGCAGCAATGCTACTTCTACCACTACTCCCTCCGCATACACTAACGAGATAAAAATGGTACCCACAATTTATCAAAATATTTTTTGAATACACGCTTAAAAGCAGAACCATGTGATTTTGGAAATGTCAATATATACATTGTTATCTTGTTTAGGGGGGTCTACCACAGACTCATAAACTAGAACTTTGACTGAATGTGTGCCTTCTCTGTGGCTTCCTTCCTTATTGGTCTCTATATGCACTAAAACCTGATAAGATGTGCAACGTGCAATAAATTGCGTCATTTTCACTCTCCTGCTTTCATTACACTTATCTAATAGCACAGAGTTTCCAGAAAGGTGTTAAAAATCGATTGATATTCCTGATTATCTTCAGTCAACAGTTACTGCAAATACACATACATCATTCGACCTTTAAAATTTTATCAAATAGCTGTATTGTTTTAGCGAGATTTTCTCAAAGTACAGTACATAACATCAGTGACGCAGCAACAAAACATTATGTACATATGACGACTACACAAATTATATGTACGTATGTAATTAGCTCGCAAAACACCATTTAGGTTCATTGTAAATATAGTCTACATACTACAAGTACCGTTTGTCGTTGCATTATGAATAGACGAGTATTTAAATTTGTATATGTATCAGTATATAATGTGCATGTTATACAGGAAACTACCGAGTCTCTCTTTCAACTATATTGTTAAAATTTTGCCTAAATGTTTGTCATTTCTAATTAGTAAGGTTAATTATTTGCGTATTTTTTAAGTACTAATAAGTCCGAAAAAATAGTATTGAAATACTACATTGTTCAAAAGCTCGCCATTATGACGTAGTTACTGACCAATGAACGGAACGAGATTGCTTTATATGGAAGGACGAACGTGTGTGCCGTTTTCCAACTAGTGTATGTTTATTCTTTTTTATCAAACGTCATTAAAAGAGTATAGACACCGCCCTCTGTACAAGAAAGCCAAGAATGCCAATATGGCCGAAATAGTCGTTGACAGTTTGCATTTGTTTGTATTGTGGAAATTGAGTTTTTCGATGATTAAATTAATTTTTAAGGTTTAAAGTCAAGACTTGGGATTACTTGCCAAAGTAATTTTTGTTTGCTATTATATATTGTTGTTTATATGTTTATTGTTCTAGTGAAAGTGTAGTTTGTGTTCATTTTATTGTGTTATCACTATTGTTATTGTTCCTTCATTGTTCTATAATTTGATGTTGGTTTTTTAACTTAAATTCTATTGCCTCTACAATATGCCGTCCACTTGTTGTTTGCCAAATTGTAAAAGCAATTTGGTGAAAGGCCCAAAAGTGTCAGTCTTTTACTTTCCAAAAGATCCTGCTGGAACCCAACAGTGGTTGAAAGCTTTGAACTGGAATGATTTTACTCCAACACAATACTCAGTGGTAAGTACAATATGCTTTCTCATTCAGTAAATTGCCTCTTACATACATAAGTATGTGAGTTACATTTTGAGGCCGCCTGCATTTTGAGAGCAACAAAGGTTTACTCTGAAGAAACAGGACAGCTTTTAGAAGTTCCATTGGCACATTTACATTTTAAAAGACAGGTCTTGGTAATAAGTTAGTTTCAAGGATTTCCAAATTTTCTCTGATTGAGCAGTTTTCACATTAGTTTGTTGTACTTTCCAGGACAAAGGGTTCTAACCAAACTTGCTTTGGCTGGACTTTATTGGGTAAAAAAAGCCATATTTATACATATCTGGATCAGGAATGAAGCGTTCTTTGATTTTTTACTCACAACTTCTAATCAACTACACAAAAAAATAAAAAAAACATATTTTCTACTGCATCTCCATAGGTTTGTGTACAAAAAAAAAACCGCTAACGCCGCCATTAAAAGTGACATTCTAGGCTTTCTTGTACAGAGGGCGGTGGTATAGACCATTTCGAGGTGACGTCACAAACGTCAAACGTAAGTCAGCCATATTGCCGGGGGGGCATACAGACCCACTAGCTAAATGTAAACCATAGAAATTTTCGATTGAGTTCAGAAGATTGTAGAAAAATGCTTTTGTTTAGTCGTGCGTTGTGGAAATAGAGCAGAAAGGAATAAAGTTCGATTTTTCAAGATTCCCAAAGCGTTGAAGAACCGGGGAGAACAACTAAACGCCTTGTCAAAAGAACGTCGACTTAAATGGGTTGCCGCTTCAAAAAAGTGGGAATTTAAGTAAAACCTTCCTTAATAATGCACGAATTTGTGCAAATCACTGTCTCAGGAATCTATTATTATTATTTGTCAGTAGTACAGCATCTAACGAAGTATGTTTTAATTTTAGTGTATTGTGTCAGTTTTGTTTGGTTTTTTTAGGCGAACCAGCCAAATCGGAAGATAAGGACAATCCTGACTGGGTTCCTTCTGTAAATATGGGATATATAATATTACCAAAACCCAAAATGTACAAAGTGTATAGCGGCATGTTCAAGCAGTTAAGCGTTAAACAAAACGTCTCATAATAGTAAGTTTTTGTACAAAAGTTATAATTTATCTGTAATAAGACCTTTATATAGGAAGATGAGCATGAAGATGAGAGAGCACGTTAGCTATGAACATGGACAGGGAACCCACTGCAGGTCCATCTACAGAAGTATCTGTATCTTACTTGGAACAACTTCAACAAATTGATGACAATAGTCAACTGAAAAGTGAACAAAATGCTGTGTATAAATTGTCTATCAGAAGATTTTAATTTTGCAAATCAAAAAATTATACATTGCAAGAAAGAACATTATATTTTACAGGCTTTCCAAAAGCACAGATGATGTTTTTAGTTTTTAACAGTGTTTCTCCCTAATATCAACTAAATGTACTCTGCTTCCTTTTAAACAGTTTATTAAACACCAGGAGATCACAAATAACAATGAAAATCAATACAGCTAAATTCAGTTGTCTGCCCCCCCGGCAATATGGCTGCCGTCGAAAGCCAGTGTCAAAACCAGGTGACTCAAAATGATCTATAGCAAAGCTCTAGTTTTGACTCCTAACCTAACCTAACCGCAATTGAAACGTCAAAATCGTAAACAATGTCAAAAATCTAAATAAAAAGGAAAAATTATTACATCCAATAGCAATGCGTCTAATCAGCAAGTTTGATTTTTGGTTGAAATTTAAAAAATACTATATTTTTGCAGTCATACTTTCTATTGCAAACTGATTTTTTAATTTGTCTTTTTTCCAGAAAGCCGAAAAGTTATATTTTGGTGCCTATAAAACTTGATGTGATATTGCAGAGACACCCTGTAGATTTAACATTCAGTTGTCTAGATAAATAAAAAAACTTACTAAAATATTCCGGTAATAACCATTGAATGGAATTGGGTCCCTTCTGAATAAAGATTAAAACCGGCGAGTAAAAGGAATTTTTCAAATCAAATTTCCGGTACTAAACGACCTCTAGCGTTTAATTACTTTTGTTAGTACCGTGATTGTTAGTGACGTAAACTACTAATTACCAAATAACGGTACCACTGATTAGTTTATTCCTTTTGAAATTTCCTTGACAATCCCACCACTGAAAATAAAACAATATCCTTGGGTAGCAAACAAGAATATATGGAGCAAACAATATGTGCCTTAACAAACAAGAAGCAAGCGTTTGGTTTCAGTTTTAGTAAAGTAATTATAGAATTTCTATATCCTTTGCGACACAAAAGCATTTCGGTTTACGAGTTTGGATAGTGAAACATATACAAGAGTGATTAGAAATATATTTGGGAATGTTGGTTGACCCACATGTGCGTTGCACGTGCTTGGTTTTTAATGTACATACACTTCCGTTACAACTTATTTGAAGTCCTGGGTGATTTTCTATTATTTCGAATACGTGCTTGCTTACACACTTGGCTGCATCATTCATACCCAATTCACATTTTATTATTGTTATGGTCTCGACCACAGAAGAAATTTCCCGACCAAAGAAAACCACCTAATATACATATTAAAAGGCCCTCGAATTTCAACATGCTATTTATAAATTCATAGAATAGGAAGTCGTCTTATAAATTAATTTGTAATAGTTTCAGTTTGGGATTACACAGACTTTAATCTGTTCCCAGCCTGATCGGTTTGTTTGTTTAATAAACTCTTTGATTTAAATTTAACCAGATCTATCTTTCCGTTATGCTTGGAAAAAAAGGTCACTGATGGTCACGGACTAAACCTGCAAGGCGTAACAAATTGTGTGTGAAAACAGTTTAACTCCAACTAAGCAAGAAGAAAAAAGTTCTCTGACAAACAAGAGACGAGGCAACAATAAACAAACCACGATGCGTGTGTCTTAAAATCCTAGGGTGACTGAACTACTTATCTAATAACAAAGCTGCGTTCAAGATTAAAACAATACATACATAAACATGCTTTATTACGACCATCTGAGTTCAGATAAATTAGGGTCAGCATCGTTTCAAACATATTCTACTCCATGTTTTCTCATGCTGCAATTAAATACATTAATATGCGACCCGTTTATGGCTATTGAGTTTGAGGATTAGAAAACTATTCCCACGAGAAACTCAATTTAATTGCCAAAACTTTCAATTTAATGTGTTTTTTTTGTTTGTCAAGTAAATATACACCCCTATTAAAAGTGTCTGATTACACAAAAGGGTTCTTTTCATGAATCTTCACGTTTTTTATGGATACTTTGTTCGGCTTAACATGATACTTTAAGGGTCCTACATTCCATCTACTAGTCATATAGTGTTTCACAAGGCTGTGTTGGTTAAGCTAGTTAAAAACAAAAATATATCGATCTTTTATGACTTATTGGTAGATTTAGTGAAAAATTTGGTACGTCATCAGTAAGAACTATGGGAAAGTTTTCAAGTACAGTCATAATTGTTTATTCCTTTATTAATTTCCAGGTACCTACTACTTCTCAGAAATTGATTAAATCTACATTATGATTACATACTACTTAAAACTATTCATAGATAGATCAAAAATAAAAATATGTAATTATGAATACAATAGTTCACTTGACAAACTCATTTGATAATTGACAGTGACGTGTCAAATCAACATCATCTATATAGAAGGCCAAGCTTGTTAATTTACGAGAGTCTTGTCAAAGAGGTGAAAGGTAGTAAAATTAACAAACCAACATTGAAATACCACTTTGGGAAATTTGGGGACAAGTTTATTATCAGCGGTTTTTTGCAAAAAAAAGCATAGTTTTAAATCCAGAAGCGGTGTGTCATATTCTCAAATGTTATGAAAGACTTTTTAAGTGCGACAGTTTCTGTCCTTATTGGGAAAACATAGGATTAAACGGTCCACCTCTTCAAAACCAGCTAACAGTATTGTAACACAAAGATTTCACACATCAATTCAACGTCTTACTTTTAAGTACAATTGACTATTGACCTTCTGAGATTGTAGTAACAAAGTTGTGTAACCATCAGAATTTTCAAACTGTTGTTGGTATCAAAACAAATTAGTGTGGTAGTTACCAACACCTTTTAACCCATCTCTACTGTTATTTTTGTCAAACCATATTTGCGGTTGCTAACATAATGTAATTTCCGTTGATTAACAGCCTCGTTACTCCTAAATATGAGTCGAAATTACTCTTTTGATAGCCAAAATATCAACAGGATATAGAAATATATACAGATCTTTCCACGACACCAAAAACGCAATAAAAACTCCTCCTTGCCCTGTCGGTAGACATAGCAATTTCAGCTTGATTTATAGGGTGCAAATTAAAATATCGAGCGAGTTGTTATTAAAAAAGAAAGTTTATAATGAGAGCCGTGTAATATTCCCTATGAAGGGCAACAACCTTGACAAGTAAGACAAGATTTTCTCCCTGATGGCAATATAAAATAAGTTTAATTACCATAATGGCTCCTACAACAAACACATCATTGAAACTCTATAGCTTGAAACCATTGTCAAAGTTGAAGAACTTGCATAATAGTCCATGTCCCGCCAAAACGAGAATGTTTCAATGTTGAATACAATGCAGTATCTTGGGAATACGTGCTTAGACAGCCTATTGTTTTCATCTTGAAAAAGTCATAAATTTTCAATAAAGATTTATAATGCGTTAAACGTTCTTAAGAGGTTTAACTGCGGTGAGCCTATTTTTCCAGTGAAGATAAATTGCCCCGAGGGCTAGTCGCCCTGTATATTAATGCGTTGATATTCGAATATAAGGCAGTCATTATATAAATACACAAACATCTGGCTTGCAGACTACTTATCCGAAGTAAAACGCGTCTAGAATTAACACTTCAATCAAGCTTTAATACGCACATTTCATATATGCGGCTGATTGAGGTCCATGTAAAATTACTCCTCTTTGACGAGCTTTAGTTAAATTCCCGCTAAACAAAAAAATGACACATACACACAGAGAGTACCATCACATTCATCATCATGCCATCTGTTCTCGGAACTATTTTGTCGAACTTTGACCTTTGGTACCGCTTTTAGTTTGTGGCGAGGTATCGGAGCCGCACCATTTTTGGTCAGAATTCAAAAAAGTTACGCAAATAAAATCAAGATTTTACTCGCTGATTAGCATACTGATGAATATTCCTGTCATCCTGCTCGAGTGTACTAAATGGCAAAAATTATAAGCTGTAATCTTAAGGTAACTTATATTATGAAGGGAATCACCTAATCGCAATCTTCACTCGCTTCTACGCATAAAAGGCATTAAAATAACTAGTTAAGTAGTTTTTGTTGGCGTTTGCGTATAGTTATAGTTAACTCGCCTTAGAAATGAGATTGCCAGCAACAAGAACCGTGAATAATTAAATCAACAAAAACGTAAATCCAAATCCTATAAAACGAATTAATTTACTCAACGTGTACCACCCTGTAGGAAAAAACTTAACGAGAGTTCCGAAACTATTATCAGGTAAGAATTATTCAAATTCACTTAATCGGACTTGTTAATTATACAGTACCGGCGACTTGTCGAAAATAAACAATATTTTTAGCACTTATGTCATTTCCAATTTTTTCTTGTGAAGACACTCGTAGGTTTCTTTTTTAATTATCGAAGGTCACCTACACAACTCAAGGCCTTCTAACTGTGTCACATTAGAGAAAAAAGTCACACTAAACACAGCGTAAAATAAATAAATAATATGTTAACAAATTATTTTACAAATAATTATATATTAGTGTCGTACCATATAGGAATTGTCAGCACCAAAAAAATTGACACTTTAGTCTACGATAATCGCGGGGTTGTTTATCCAAAAAGTCTTTGCATCTCTGCACGTATACAGATTGAACAAATAATACACACTTCCACTCGTCGTACGACCCAACAAACGCGACGGTACCGTGCGGTACGTCCAGTACCTAGAACAGAACTGACTAACTGAATGCTATTTAGTTGTTGAGTGTTGAATCTACTTAGCGCGAGATTGGCATTGGGCGGTTTCTTTTTTTTCCTTGAGATATGGTTTGAGCAAAACAACAACTTATGTTCCGATTTTTGAACACAAAAATCAACACCAAAAACTGTCGCAACTCATTTACGACAATTTAACGCTATTTTGAAAAAAAGTTTTATGATACTCTAGATATATCCTTATCTAGTGTAGTTTAGGTTAGAAAGTTATTTAAAAATCATTTGAGTGACCTTTATTTGACACCCTCGTTAGAGTGATAAGAAAACAAAGTATTTCATTAATTTGGGGACAAACAATTAACTTAATTAGTGCAAAATCGGTTGATTAGAAAATTGCAAAATGTGCGTATCAAAAAATTAACTATTATTCTTCTAGATATGCAGTCAGTTAAAACATGAGTATTTTGGAAAATATTGAAGTACAAGTACATAGTATTCATTTTATTATTAATCAGAATGAGTAACACTGACACTCACAAAATGTTAGGCATAGTAACATTTACACTCTGCCCATAAATGTCATATTTCTTTTGCGCACTTAACCTCCGGTTACATTAATTTATAAAGCCTGATGATAACTTAGACAAAAAGTCGAAACGTTCTTGAATAAACGATCAAACCAGGATAAAACCCAGTAACTCCACTAATTTTGATATTAATTTTATAAAATAAAGTGAATAGTTTATTGCAGAACACTTAGACAAAACAAATCGTTATTTCGCGTTTTTAACATTTTTATTGTTGTTTCATTTTGTTAGTCAAGTTTTGTCATTTAGTATTTAATTCCCTAGAGTTCTATCTAAATGCTTGGTTTGTTTACTTAAATGTTCATTCACCAGGTCGTCATAAAGTAGATAAATAACTGTAATTTTTGCAATGTAATGTAATGATAATAGGTTAAAGTACCTACTAGGATCGCCAAAATTGCAATTTTTGTATTATTACCAAAAATAATTGGCATTCATGTAAAAGTTATACAACATAAAGACAAACATCACATTATTCCAAACTTGAGCAAAATAACTTGGAAGTCTTATTTATTGGTCTAAAAGCACCTAATATACAGACAAAATTTTTCAGTCTTTAATTTGACTGTCTGATATCGTCATTGGCATGCATAAACCAAAAAACACCTATTACCTATTAAAAAAAGTAATCTAATTAACTTCAAAGAAGCATTTTTTATTTAAGTTCAACATGTTAACAAGTATATTTATTTTCAATGTTCCTTAGTTCCACCAGAAATTTATATTTAGCCAAAACCACTAATAAAAATAGTGTAATATCTTTAAGTGACACTCACCGTAAACATTTTGCAGTCACTGAACTCCCAAAAACTCACATTTTACTGTTTGTTTATTGTTTTAACGACCAAAACCATAATAAACAAACTGTCCAGCTATTCTAGTTTTGAGGTTAGAATTCAATTAAAAACGTATTTTGTGTATTTACACATTTTAACTACCGTTAAAACAAGTGCACTAAACATTTTGGTAACTAAACAATTATTTGTTGTTTATGAGGAAGTGTGAGGGTAGCTGTTAATTTGGTTAATAATAAAGTAAAAACAAATTGATTTGAATATTTGAAACTTGCGCTATTTACAATACAACGAATGTCAAATGTCAATTTACAAATCTTTGTGAGCTGAGCTTGGATTTGGAGTAGTTGGTGTTGGACCATTGTACGTTGGACTGTTGGAGTACATACAAGGCAAATATTCATTTGTTTCCATACTGTCCTTTTAAAGCGTTTTGGTTTTTGCAGATCGAAAATGTAACAATATATATTTTATTTTATTTATTAGGTTTTACATATTAAAAAACTTTTTTCAAAGAATAATAAATAAAGAAACTCATCAATATTACAGCGCGCTATTTTAAAAATGTCTGCCTCGCTTTCGTTGTTCGACGATTGGAAATAGAAAAAGAAATATAATCTTAAGGCTTTAAAAAATAATTTTTCCATAAGGAAATTTCTTTCCTACATCAACAACACTACAACACGTCGGTTCTACTAAAAGGATTGCCGTAATTATACTTTTGCCTTTGCTAAACATTTATTGTATTAACTATTGAGTATTAAGCTGTACATGTTTCATGCAAAATAAATCTCGGGATACATCCTTACAAGTGACCACATCCCTAGTCGAATTCCCAATGTCACGCTGCTATATGTCACTAATGTCACTGTCACTGTCAATATTGTCAATAGAATCCATGGTCCATGTTTCCCTTGGTGGTAACTCAAAAGATGTGAAATGCAGTTTCAAACACATTTCTTGAAAAAAAACGTCTTTTTATCGTGTGAAATTGATACTAAGAAATTATTGTGAAAGTGAATAAGTTTATTAATTGTTGTTACGCTTTTCCGGCTATATCAAGTGAATTGTACGTAGTAAAATACAAAAAAACGTGACGTACTTCAGCAAGTCGCCATTTTTTAATGAATACTTTTTGAAACCATAGTTAAAGCTTTATTTACATCATGAGTAGTTAATGACAACACAGGAACTTTATTCTGTAACTTTTTTTATTATTATTTGGATACTTTATAAACATGAGTCTGAGATTTTCTCCTCCTCGCCAAAGTATGAGCATCTCTCCTGATCCTTACAGAAGAGGCTCAAGATCAAAGTCAAGGTCTCCAGTTTACCACAGCAGAAGACACAATGGTTATTCTGACTATAGTAAAAAGGGTAAGTAAAATTTCATGCACATTCATTTTCATTGTGTGCATATATTCTATGATTTTGATCTGTGTATAGGCTTTGTTATTGATGCTCATCTAGATGTGTCTTCCTTCCCTCTGTAGGCAGATATTCTTTTTTTGACGTATATATTACTATTGTCTGATAAAGTCATAGATATTGTCATATTGTATGCCAGCAGCGGCGTAGGTACAAGCCCATCAATTCTTGCAATTCAGGAGAATCTGCTGGTGCTAGGAGCCCATTGTTGGTTAACTAAACTCAAACATATTGCAAAGCATGTTGGTTGTTATTGTATTATATGATTCAATTCACAAACTGGTAGGTAGATACCTACTTAGAAAGAAACAAACAACCATTTTCAATTTAAAATTTGTTGTAACTCTTCTAGAGTCACAAGAAGTGAAATAAAACAAAGGAAAAAAATATTGAAAAGTTTTGCAATAAAACAAAGACCTTGTTTGACATGCCCTGTTCATGAGAATCATCAAAACTGAAATGAGTGTAATAGATGTAATTTAATATTTGCATGATTTCATGATAGTGTTACTTAATCAAATCAAATAGTTGATTAATCTAATTTTTATTATTATTATACTTGACCACTCTTAGCTGGTGTTGCAATGCCAACAAGTATGAAATGCTTTATTAACTTGGCATAAATAAAAAATGCATTCAGGTGCATAGAAAGTAGGTTGGCCACTTCCAGCTTGAATAATTTGACCTGACTTTGTTTCATATTGTTGTTACATATTTAAACATCAATTGTTCAACTTTTAAGATTTTTCAGACCTTAAAGTTGTTATTATATACAAGATGTTCAAGGTAAGGAAGTCATGTATGGAGACTTTGGAAAAGATAAGAAAGTCAGGTACTCCTCTTTTAATTTATAGACCAATTATTTTTTTGAAAATATCACTAGATTTATAATTATTGACACTAAACCCTGATAAGATACTTGTACACAATGACAATTTTATAAAAAAAACTTCCCACAAGTTTACTCATATGACTTGCTGTCATCTATAGATGTTTTTGGATAATTTGAGAGAACCAATATAGAGAGCTTTTATGATTATGACTTATTGTGCTATTAATACTATTCCTAAAAATAAAATAGGAATGAAATTACTCATTAAACTGACATTGGTACAAAATTTTAACCACAGTCACATTCCTAATTCTTTATCTGCATCTTTTATGCTTGCTACTTCAAAATTGCCTTTTATGTGGGCTGTCTCTCTCTTGCTCCAGCCAGAGATTCTTCATTACTGCAATACACATTTTAAAATCCCAATTTTGTGTATGTTCTTCAGTTCTCTTTCAGTTAATTGTTAATCTCAGATGTAATAAATAGCAAAGTTTACAGAATATAATGTCTATACCACCAATTTACCTTTTCGACCCTCCACGTCCTGCTCAAGCCTCTAAAGAAAGGATCAATGTAGAGATTTGAACTATACAGATATAAAACCAAAAATACTCATTTTTACCTGTGTTTTTACTCTGTCTTTCCCTGATATTTTAATAGCAGTAACAACCTTTGAGGCGTTTGCCGACAGTCCCCACGAGTTTAACAGTGATAATTCAAAATGCATCAAGGAGTGACCCCTGTTTTTGTAAATAACTGACTTGAATCACCAACAACATGGATACCTTGAAATATAAGCACAAATTCAAAAATCTTTTGCAAATCTCCAAACACTTTTTATTTAGATGTTTGAATGAATCCCTTTACAGAAAGTTTAGGTGTTTGTAAATGTTTTAAGCAAGATGCCAGTCTCTTTTTAATTGTTTACTACCATGAATGACTTAAACTGGGTTTTGTGTTATTGTGTGTATGGTTTCACATTTTTTAAATGCAATTAATAAAATTAATGCACATTTGGTGCAATAGTGCCTTCTCTTAATAATAAGAATACCATTTGACTACTGACAAGTTTGTAGTTACGTCGCTGTTGCAGGGGCTTGTAAAAACAATTAAACAGTGGTTTCCAGCCTCAGTTTCATTAAAAGGTAATCTGCCTAATAGCTATATTACCACATATACATTATTTAAAACCCAGATTTCAGCCTATGATTATAGAATAATATAGTTCTTTAAAATAAAGATAATTAGTATCAAAGCCTAGTTTAACAACATGAAAGTGTTTGTCTTGAGTGTTTAGAATGTGTTAAGTTTGAGAATAAAGGATGCAAGAAGCAAATAATGGAGGTCTTCACATAACTGAGAAATCAAATATCAAACAAGGTCATAATTGGGTTTATATTTTCTATGCAGTAAAACATGATAGACTGGAAGCAAAATCAAGACATGGCTCGGATTATGATAGTGATAGAGAGTATCGAAAGGAGTCGTCATTTGAAAAGAGAAGCCGTTCAAGGAGTCCCTCTTATGAGTACAGAGACAAGGATCGAGAAAGACGACACCACAGGGGCCGAGACAGAGATAGGGATAGGGACAGAGACCACCATAGAGTAAGAAGAAGGTCAAGAAGCAGCGAAAGTAGGTGGGAACGAGAAGAGAGAAAAGTTCGTGACAGGGACAGATATCGTGATGATGATAGGGACAGTGATAGGTATAGGTTTTTCCGAATGGTTCTAGAGCCCTTTCCTTGAAGAATATGAGATACTTAAATGAACTTATAATTTTGACAGTGAAAGAAGTCCCATGGGTGGCATCATTGGAGCCAGTGGCTCAGAAATCATTGGTTATAAAAGTCATCCTCCAAACAATACAATTATGATCAGAGGTCTTGCTCAACATATCACTGAAAATGATGTAAGTCTGCTTGGTTAACCCTAAATTCTTTGCATTATTTTTATCGTTTTTCAGATTAGGCAAGATATTATCCAAGGAGGTTTGATGCCAAAAGACATACGATTGATCAGGAAAAAAGACACAGGTAAGAAATTTGACTATATATAAGTATATTTGCGGTTGAGTGTAGGAGATTGTGAAGCAAATTGGAAATAAGTTATTGACGCATAATTCCTTTCGTATCTGTTGTGCTGTTTAGGTACATCACGTGGTTTTGCCTTTGTCGAGTTTGGTACAGTGAAAGAAGCGGTGCGTTGGATGGAGATGAAACAGGTATTAGCTTAGCCAGAAGAGTTAATCCAAATAGTGTCACTTGATAAGTACAACAACTTTTTCTATTTTATTGTCCACTCCACTTAAAAAAATGGAATTAACTCTCATACCAGCCTTTCTTTAAAACTTTAACAACTTCGGTCATTAAAATTCATACTACTGTGTTAAAGAAGTCAATGATGTCTACAAGTGTAATACCCAATTTTACGGTTTTTTTGTTTGGTTTTCATCCAAAACAAGTTCTAGGGAACCCAATGGTCTCTATGAAGAGGGGTTGGTTGATATTTAGGAAATATACCTTTAATACAAGTTTATTTTTTCAGGGAGTATTAATGGTACAAGACCATTATCGAGCCATTATGCAGTTCAGCATTCCAAAAGATATCAACGCATTTGAGAAAGCTCCTCTTCATAAAACGGCTGATTGGTTTTGCATTAAAGTAAGTTGCTTTATAGTTAATTATTCCGAAAAATATTGGTTTTATTTACAATTTTACTCAGTGTGGAGCTCAGAATTTTAAAAGGAGGGACAACTGCTTCAAGTGTCACGCTTCAAGAACAGAGTCTGAGGAGGGCGGCAGTGGAAGCGACGAAACATGTTCTTACACTACGAAAAGTAAGAGAATTTGCTAATTTTGTGAGACGTTTTTAGTTACAAGTGTATTACAGCTATTATGTTACGAAATTTGGATGCGTTGACTACGGAGGACTCAGTTATGACAGTATTGAACAGTGTAATTCCAGACTTAGTCAAATCTATTTCTGCAGTTTGCATTGGCAGAGATCCTTTGACTTCCACATCTCGTGGAATTTGCTATTTAGGTACCGAAAGCACAATAGATGCTTTGGCTATTTTTGGTGCTTTGAGTGGATTAGAGTCTCCTCTTGCCATAGATGGTAAAACAGGTAAATTTTAGTTTTCAGTTCCATTTTTTATTTACTAGAATTAGTTTTGTTTTCTGGTCTGATTTGATAGGAATATAAGTATTAAACTTAAAGCAGATTTTCAATTAGTTGCCTATTTATTGCATTTTAAAATATACCTTAAAGCCTTATTTTGCACAAGTTAAAGTAATTCAATTTAATAGCCCCTACAATAGGGTAAAACAATACTCAAGATGTAAACTGAGTGAAAACATATTTAATCTTACACAAAAACAGAGTCCTTTATTTTTAAATTAAATTTCCTTTTAGTGATTTTATCATATTGTAAATACAACATGGGAGACACGAAAAAAGCATACTCTCAGGCAGACCATGCAGCTTTTCCGAACGCATCTATACCGCAAACTTACGCCATGACGGACGTGGAAAGTTTAGCAGAATACGCTTCTAGGAGATATTCGAAATCCTTAGATGAATACACGCATTACATAGAATATTATAAGCAGTATTTCACACAACAGATCAGCGCAGGAAATTCTATTACTTTGCACAACGATAACCAAATGGATGCTGCTAATGCTGCGGCCGCCGTTGCCCATTCCGCCATTCAACAAATTCAAGCTACTAAAACTTATTATGATAACACTCACATGCAGATACCTACTGGCACTGATGGAAAAAGATATCGTAAGTATTTTGAAATGTTGTTGAACACTTAAATTTGCGTCTTAGATACAATTTATAAGCAGATTGTTACTAATTATTAGAGTTTACCGTTTAATTCCACAATTTAATCAAACCTCATACTGACTTATTTATTCTAGCTCTTCCTGATATCACAACTTACGTGTACGATAAAACTACAGGTTATCAATACGATCCAAGTACTGGCTTATACTACGACCCAACATCCACTTATTACTGGAATAGCGTTATACAAAAATATTTATTTTGGGATCGAGAAAAATGCACTTACCTATTAGCGCCCACTTACGACAGTTACTCTTCCCATGGCGTTACAACTACAACAGCAGCTCCAGCTGTAGTAACACAGACTGCACAAATTGAAGAACCTGCAAAACCTATTACCAAAAATGCTACCATTCAAAAGCCGCCTACTGAGAAACATGACAAAGTGAAAGTGGCGAAGAAAATAGCCAAAGATATGGAAAGATGGGCCAAAACGTTGAATCAAAAGAAAGATCTTCCGTCAACTAGAAGTGAAGCCGAAGGGAATTATTCAGCCAGTGTTGGTAGTGCTGACATAGGATTTTCAGTGTTGGAGAAGAAAGTCGCGGTGGTAACCCCAACTCAACCAGTGTTCAAAAATGAAATGGTTGAAGTTCAGGAGGAAGCAAAACCTCCTTTGGTAGCGTCTTATGGTGAAAGCGAATCGTCAGGAGAAGAAGATGACGATGCTTTATTGGACTTTACCAAATTGATTTGTAACCTGTGCAAACGACAATTGGGTTCGGCTGAAGCCTTACAGAAACATGCCAAAATGTCCTCTTTGCATATACAAAATTTAGAAAACAGGAGAAACCGTAGAGCTGAAAACAAATCGGGAAATAAAATTGTTTATAGAGACAGAGCAAAAGAACGCCGTATGAAGTATGGCGATCCTGACGAGGCGCAGCCAAGTAAATTAAAAGAAAAATATCTGAAGGCGTTGAATAGTGAACCTCCTACACCTGCAGCTTCAGTTTCTGAGCCAATCGGAGCTGAAAATGTTGGGAATCGATTACTACAAAAAATGGGTTGGTCTGAAGGACAAGGGCTAGGAAAAACTAATCAAGGAAGAACCACCATTATTCAGGTAAGAAATTCTTAAAATCTAACATTGCAAGTTTGCAAAAAAGATTTTTTTGTAGGCTGAACAATATGGCAACTCTGTTGGGCTGGGAAATAAATTACCTGGATATACAGCAGGAGAATCCTACAAGGAGTGTGTTAAAAAGATGATGTACGCCAGATATCAAGAATTGAATGAGAGGGAAGAAGGTGTAAATTGATATAATTCTAATACTTAATGCTTTTTTTCTGCTTTATATTATAATTATGAGTTGAGTTTAACTAAACTCAGTGAAGACTTTTTATTTACTTTTTTCTATAATATTGGGGTCACTTATTGATTTTTTTTTCTTCTATAAGATTTATATATATCGGAATTTATTGTGTTGACAAATTTTTGTCAATTAATTTACGGCCTCATCTGAATATTTCGTATAATTTAAATGTATACAAATAGAATTGTTTTTTTTTTAAATGCCAGAAGCATTTTTAGAACTAAGTGAAAGATAGAGAACCAGTCAAAGCAATTACGAAAATATTTTGTAAACGGCAACACTGTTAAATATTGTCTAATTTAGTCCGAAAGTGTTAAGTGATCAATTGAATATTAAACTTGTTTTGGATGATAACTCATTTTATTTTTGAAACAGCCAGGATGCAGAAAAATGGGAAAAGTTGCACAATAAGAAATTGTCAATCATTTCGAATTACTACATCAAATAAGCTCAAAATAAGAACTTTTTTCCATTTTAACTGATTGTATCTTATGCAGTTTTTAACCTTCTATAACTTTTAGTAACCCACATATATCTGTAGGAGGAACAAAAACATTCTTGATATTTTAAATTTATCAGAAAATAACTTGAAACAAAAATAATCATCTATCGTTTAAGGGTTCTTACACTGTAAAACTGAAAAATGATAAATGACCCTTCATCAATCAATGCTGATACGCCTACTTTTAATAGACACGTCTTAAACATACAGCAACTATAGTTATATTCAAAAATAACGGCGTTATAAGCTCCAAAACATTATCGTCTCTATCGTTCACTACAGTTGGCAACAATATAACAAATTAAAGCCGAGGTCAGAGGTGAGTTTTAAAAGTTGAGTCATTAACTTGAAAGAATAAGGCTCTAATCATTCCACTTAAACCATTAATCTCGAATTCAATAAAGTGTGTAAATTACGATAAAAGTAAGATAACACGAAATACTTATTGTTGTCTGTACTAATGAACGTAGTATTCTCAAAGCTCGATGAGATACACTAATTTAATTTTCGAATGTTGAATCATAAAGAGTAATCTTGGAATATTGGCTTTAATAACCAAAACATTAATGCGATTGAGTCAATTAGAGTAACGGGCGAGTCAGTCTTCAGTTGTGCTATTCTCGAAACATTTGGGTACGTTTAAAACTACGAGGTAATTGAGTATTTGGCGGTCTTTATGAGAGTTAGGTCACTAAATTCGTAGTGTAATTCAGCTAGTTAAGCTTTGTTGGAGCAACCATAGTGGATGTATAACGAAAATCTGGATGTGTTGAAGTGATACGTGATAGCCATCAACTATTGTAACTACAATGGTAAGTTTTATTATTTTGTTTTTAAAGGGTAGTTTTTGTATAAGCTAACTTTTAAGGCAAGTGAAATTTGAAAATGCTGTTAAAACAAGAAGGGCTATGGTTACTCATATTCTGCACTTTATTTCCTTTTTACTCCAATGCAAACTGCAGGGAAAGGAAATGCAAGACTACCCGAGTGCACGGTTTCAAAACTTCCGACTGTTACAACATGGAATTTACAGAAATACCTAAATGTTTGCCATCCAATGTTGAAGTACGTAAGTACCTTAATCAAAGTACCATACAAATATACCTAATAGGGAGCTGTTACATAAACGCTTTTATTCAAATAACCACTCCTTCCTGATTGACATTGATTTTAACTTTATTTAACGGTCACCATGCTTTGTCAGTATAACAATAGTTTTGTATAGGTGATCGAGTTGAGCCATAACAGAATCCGAAAAATCGGCCCAGATGATGTACGTCTCTATTCCAATCTTGCCGCCCTGTACTTAAGCGACAATCTACTAGTCACCCTAAAAAATGACGTTTTCTATGATATGACAACTTTGGAAACTTTGGATTTGGCTATGAACGCTTTGTCCAAAATTCCACCAGCAATTTTTCAACTACCCTCTCTGAAAACCCTTTACTTAGGGAGGAACATGAACATGAACATTGCAGACTCTATAGAAGAAGCTAGGCCTATCAGTCAATCTAGTCTTACCAAACTGGATATTAGTTATATTACGGAAAGCGATTCTCCCACGGATTTTCCAGATTTTAGTGATTTTCCTTTACTAGCCAACTTGAACATTACAGGTACGGTTTTATCAGTAAGGTGTGTTGGACAGTCAAATCCCATGACTGATAAATGTGTCAATATTTTTAGGTGATGTTTTCAACTTGATATCACCTAAGCACTTTGCGCAATTATGCAACTTGCAAATCTTATCTAATGAGAATGTTACCACTGACTTTCTGGAAGATTGTGATTGCTGGAAAATAAATCGCTGGTTAACTGATAGAAATGTAAAATTTAGCTTCTTCACTTGTCCAATTAGAGAACAAGGTGTGTTTACTAAACTTACAGAAATCCAGGTAATCTAATCAAAACATTTTTAGAATGTCTGGATCAAAACATCAGCCAAGAGGACATAGAAATTTTTGAAACTTGCAGGAAGAAAGTCAACCAATTTCGACTAGCAGGAATACTAAAAAAAGTAGGACTGTGGGTTGGATTAATAGGTGGATCTATTTTGTTACTAGCAGCTGTGTTAATATATTGGAGGTGGAAAAAGCGTCGAGACCGAATAAGACTGGAAAAAAGTGGCATGGACCTAACCTATTCAAATGCTTTACTAAATAATAGGTCGATATAAATAAAAAGATATGTGCTTTAGTGATAGTTGTTATGTTTAGTGCTGTTTTTTATGATAGTAAATAGATCAAAGTTAAAGTTGTATGGTTTTATTATTTTTATTAGAGCGTGAGTGTGATTTTAATTACCATGCTCTGTACTCAAGAAGGTTTTTTTAATTAAATAACAAATATGTTTTTTTGAGTCAGGGGATGTTAAAAATGCTTAAATTATTTTCTTGCATTATTGACTTCCATAGCATTATTTAATTAATTTATTTAATACCATTCAGATATTATTATGCTAATATACTCGATCATTTTGATATGCAGTTTGAGAAATACTATTCTGGATACAGCTACAAATTGGTATTTTTTTAACATAGCTTCAGATCGCTCAGTCTATATATAATGAGGAATAAGCTGTAGCATAGCAGTAATCAATATTATCATAATATACAACCACCAGGTGAAAGATGCTTTCTTTGGGTTGTCTAAAATCTTTGAATTTTTATTTTATTTGTGCTTTAACCCTTTAAAAATAATTTTAATAGGTAGATTTTAATAAATAGAAAAACAGATTTTTTGGTGGTATTTCCTCCACCTAGAACTGTTTCTGAATTGTTGCTTCGACGTAATAAATACCCAAAAACGTTTACAAACGTACAAGATATTTGTAAATATACCGGATAGTAAACATAATAACAAACTACATTTTTAAAATTTTAAATTTAAATCGGACTACCTAAATGGCGCCATCTGGCAGTTTTCGTTTACGGTTAGCCGTGTAATCTTGATTCGTTTTAGTAGATGGCACCACCAGTAAGGGAATTTGAAAACGTTAAATAATTGATAATTGGATATAACATATTAATTTGTTGCGTCAATAATATGGAACTGTTAAAAATAAAAATTATTGCAGTTAAATCGTTGTCAGTTAAATCGAATACTTCTTCAACCTCAAGTTACAATATTTTTTTTTTATTTATAAATTAAATTAACATAAACCAATTACTTTATTGATTTATTTATTACAGAAGAAATATTAAATAGCATACTGAACTGAAAATAAAATATTCCTTATAGATTTTACATCCTCCTGGAATTAAACTAGTATTTCCAGGTGTGTGTCAACTACGACTTAAAACTGTCGTATAAACAAACAAAAAACATTTGTGTCACAAAAAATCTGAGCTCAACAAGTACAAGAAAACGAAATGCTTAAAAGCATACTGCTCGTATCTATCTTCTGTCGTTAAAAAAGGACAGCAGACCGCCAGTACGTCTGTAAATTCTCATCTTGTAGGTCTTGCGCATTAGAGGCATTCTGTTATATATCGGTAACTACAGCAGTGAACTGAACAAGGTTGTTTCCTAACTGGCCAATGACGTCAGCCAACTGATGAATGATTTGTGTTTGGATGACTCATTCCGCTCTCACTCAAGTCGGCGATTGATTGACATACCATACGAGAACTATTTGTGGTAGAATTTCAGTATCAAATTCGAAAAGAAACTGGCTGAAAATTTCCGCACAATGCATGAACAGTTTTGTTGATAAAATGTCGAGGTTTGTTCTAGTTTCAAGTGTTGTGAATGTCAGGAGGACTTAGGGAATTTCTAATAACATTACCTGTACTAAGTTTTGTGATAATAGTACTATGTTTGCGCTAAGTGTAAATTAACCACTTAACAAAGAGGAGAACCTTTGAGGTAAGTTTTTGAAATATTACAACAGGATCTGGTAAATGATATTTGCTTAAAAAGATAAAATCATCATCATATGTTTGGAGTAATAAACAACATATTTATAAATAATTAAACATTTAAATTACCGCTGATAATGAAATGGTTAATGTTAAAGACCAAGCTCACTTTTCTGTTTTAGATTTCTTTCATAATTCAGGACTTTATTCTGTGACGTCTATTAAAATATCATCAATGTTCTATAAATAGAGGCTTATGTTATCACTGATTTTTTCCACTTGAGTACCCAAAATCTGACACTTTTCTTATGTTGTTTGTATATTTATTTTTAAAGCAGAACAAAAAACATATTTTTGATACTTGTGAAGGTGTATTATTATCATTGGTGATCATTTTCATATCAGATTTTTTAATTCTTGATAAAAAGTTAGTCACTACTTTGGCATGTTTTCAAATTGGTGGTTGTTTTATCTGTCAAAAAAGTCTTGATCAATGACCGAAAACGGAAATTGACTCCATTGACGTTAAGAGGTTGTTCATTGGCAACTTGACTTGTATATTTCCATCTTGCTCTATCAAATGTCAATGGAACGGTATGGCTCTACTCTAACTAGCATACCAATGAAAAACAGCTCCATTTATAATATCAATTATTGGTAATCGATTTGCCGGTAACGTTTTTCTCTCATTAATAAGGTGTTCATAGCTTCATTAGCTACATTTGTCTCTGTGATAACTAATATTAATTTTATGAGTGGCAGATTCAAAAGGCAACAAAGTGCAATGATAAACAAATTAAACAATAACTGACTAATGTTGCCAACCAATAATCAGTGATTTTTCATTTTTGTGAGAATTTTATTTCACTTCGTTTATAAATTAATTAAAAGCCTTCTGTGAAGAGATCAGCATCATCACTAAATTCACGATTTTGAACTGAACATATTCTTCAAATAAATATAATAAAACTAATTTTAATCGAATTCTTTCTGTTCTGTTCTCGGAATATTCCAAATCATGCCAAAATAAAATAAGTTAGACAGAAATTCTGAAAATAATTACATGCAATACATCAGGGTGTCCAGAATTTTTACAGCATTTACTTTTAGGTCCAAAATAATTTTAGTTTGCTATAAAAAATATGTATATTTCTGCAATTTGTTGCAAAAATTACAGTTTTGATACTTTCCTAGTTTAAGTTAAATTAAACTATTAAAATTTCTGGTTAGTCTTGATTTCTGACATATTTGATATAATATACAGGATGTATCAAAATTGGTCTACAGCATATTTTTTGTAGTTCTTGTGTGATATTTATTGAAATATCAAACAATATTTATGATCATAAATTTACCAAGCAATGCATTTTGTCAAGAATATTGTTGTTCAGGGGCGTATCATGTACATATTTTTATAATGATTGGGCAAACCTATTTTAAGTTACATTCCCCATGGGGAAAAAGTAAAATACAATTTAAAATTTAGTACACCCTGTAACAAAGATACAAATTTTGTGACAATTTTCACACACTCTATTGCTTAAGGCTAAATAAGGTAAAGTCTTTAGGAGTAGAGAAAATTCAAAACTGTGTGCATTTTACATTATGTGAAAAACCGATTAATTGTTTTATTTCCTTTATGACTAAAACCACAGTTTCTATTAACATATATAACGACATTTCCTGGTGACTTTAGCACCATATTAGGTTGTAGCCAATTATTCTGAAATATTTTAAAGACTGGTCTGCATACGTCCTAAATAATTGACGCAATAAAATGTGTACATCAAAAAAGTGTGAGTAATCATTTAGGCAATGTATTGTTTTTTTTAATGTCACAATATCTAGTCAATATTTACTTAAGCGTTTCATTAACGTAGATAATTGCATCAACATATCGTCGACAAGCATTCGGCGGTTCTGTAACCTGTTTTAGTCACTCAGTAATCGATTCTTTTCTTATTAGCATATAAGATCATTGCGTATGTATTAGTACTATTAACCAAAATTGTATGATGATGATTACTTGTTGAAATAACCTTCCACAGAATGGGACAGCAAAGCATAAGCTCGGCTCTCTTTATTTTTCAGGTCTTCCCGATTTAGCCTGTGACGATAATAGTATACGGTACGTTCGAAATGTCGGTGTGCCTCGACAGTAGTCGACCGCGAAACGGTTTAAAGCTTCCTCTGAATCGAAGTTTTAGCGAACCAGGTCCGCCCACCCCCCTTAGTCATCTTCATCCGACCAAAAGGTCCAAACTGGAGCCCCAAAGCAGCAATAGCAGCATCAGCTTGCCGACGAGCCCGTGCGCAGAATCTGCTACCGTGCAACGCATCCAAGTGCTGAACAATGTCAAAACGATGGAACCAGAAGCCCTTAAAGAGAAACTTGAAGATCCCAGAGCGGGAAAAACTTTTATTCTTTTGGATTGTCGACCTTTTATGAGCTACAACATGAACCACATTAGTGGGGCTATAAACGTGAATTGTTCAGATCGATTCAATAGAAGAAGACTTCAACAAGGAAAGGCTAGTTTGGCTGATCTAGCTACAACTAGAGAAGGCAAAGAGGTGTTGAAGAAACGTTGCTTTAGGGAAGTAATCATCTATGACGACTCCACCAGCGAAAAGGATAGGATTACTCTAGGGCATCCTTTACTTTTGGTGCTCGTTTCTTTGGTTGAAGACCACAAAGAACCTTCTCTTCTGATAGGTAAGTGTGCAATTTTATTCTCATAAATCACGTTTATAACTCATTCATACTACTAATTACTCACTAATAAAGCGGTTCACATATTTGCATTGTGCACCGCATTTTCTCCGAATTACCTGTCAAACATTACTCATATTGCCATGTTCGTTCGTTTGTGAGTCAGTTTTTCGAGCACAAGAAAAAATGTTAGGACATTTTCTAATAAATATAATTAAACTGTAGACGCTGAGTTCGGAACTAAAATAGCTATTACTACGCATTTTAATCCCACACTAAGTGATTTTCAAAATATTTTTAGAAAGTTGCCTTTTTTGAGAACCAAACGTCACTTCTTATGGCTTTAAAATAATTTTTGGTCTTACAAAAATGTTTTATCAGCCTTTTAACGTTTCTAGGTGGTGATGGTATCATTTGTGACAAATAAAAAGACATCACTGTATAAGAATTACAATGATGTCTATAGAGTAATATTTAGTCACCTTGTAATCGCATGTTTTATTACCCTATTTTGCAACAAAGTAATAACATCATGTTATTAGAAAAAGCTAAAATAATTTAATTTAAAATTTGATTGACGTCGAACACTCATTTTTACTCTTTAGTACACAATTTATACACAGACTTACTTATTTTTAGTTTTCAATTTCAAATATGTATTTTGTTGTCGATGACTAACTTCTACTGCCATTTGGATTATAAACATCAAACATGATTTTTTGATACTTTGGTATTTCCTAATCTCATTTAATTTTATGATTCCTTATTTACTGGTCGGCATTAAAACATAATGTGCATATTAGAAAATGCTGCAGAAATAGCGTTTTACAGTAGATATCAGATAGTCAAATGTGTACAATCTACACAATTGATGTAATAGTTCAAATGTCAAAATCTGAATTTGTCATTATTTTGTTACATCTTAGTCATCAGTGATAAAAAGTTTCTATCAATTAACAAATGTTTGTAGAATTGTGAGTTGTCGTTTAGATACTCTTAAGTAGTAATGAGTAATTTGATTGCAAAGTAATTATGCTTTTGTTAATAAGTAAATAATTATTCTATAGTTCAAAGTGACAAAGTTGAAAGTATATCAAGCAAGGATTTATATGATACTTATACTGGGGTTTACATTGATTTTCTTGCTATAAACAAGTTACTGATATTACTGTGGTATGTTCTTCTCAGTTATAATCTCAGTTTTATATGACTTATCCTCTTTCTGTTCTGAGTAACCATTGACATTTTGTTTTCTTAACTCTCATCTAAACAGAATCATGAAAGTTTTCAAGTTCAATGTAAGATTCTTACTGGGTTTCTGTGTATTTTTCCTATTTCCTACAGCTGTCTGTAAATCTCGCAGTTGAAACAGGTAATGTCATAAACTCCGTTTACGGTATAGTAACAAAGCCAAAAAGTGTACTAAGTTATTTATTAGGTGTTAAACCATTTTTCAAAAGGGTTGTCATGTTGTTTTAATTGCCCCTTAACGTAACATCTGAAATTTGTAGGGCCTGTGTTTGTATGTTTTAATTCTGTTTAGGCTGAATTTTGGTATTAATAACCCTAGTTAAGAAATCGTGTAAATGTCAGTGCCAATCATTTAGAAACTTAACACTTGGGACACCATAATCCAACACACTTTTGTCTGTAAATCTTGTAAATTTCAGACTTTGTTTATACAGGCTAGATTTTTGAATTAATATTGGTGGAGCTCCTGATGAACCACTCACGTCAAAACTAGGTACTTTAATACGACATACTTTTTTCTATTTATTTTCAATTCTCTCAAATTTTTATTTTTGTTTATTCTAGAATTGTCATAATATTGGTATATTTTAACACATAGACTTTCATTATTATATGAAATCGTATTCTGACTGCTTATGTTCAGTAAAGTGGCATTTTTAGATGTGACAAAACATTGAGTTTGTTTAAAAAAAAGGTCTTTATTTAAAAAAATCAAATTTTAGATAAAACATTTTCAAAATTGAAGAATGTTTTCTAATTGATGATTTCGGATTAGATTTAAATTGATTAATTCGCGCGCAGTATAATTTTCATCTTTTTTGACTTTTGAACTCGTCTCATTTTAGCATGATAGAGAAGGATGGATTTAATTGTAATACACTAGTTGGCGCTCTAGGTGCTTTACAACGTTGTCAAAAGCATAAAAAAAGTAAAGAAAGTGGCGACAAAAAATTCAAAAATGTGTATTAACCACCAGTCTAATTACTTATAGATACTAACTATACAGTACAATGTATATTAGTGTACTCTAATTCAGTGCAAATTAATTAAAAGTTACAGGTTGCTAAATCAAGATTACAAGATAATCCCATGAGATAAAAAAATAAAGTTTTATTGTTATCATTGCAATAAAATTTAATTGATGATTGTTTCATAAAAAAGATTAAGATTAAATTTTGTAATATTAATCGAGTTACTTTTTAGTTTTGTGAAATTTTAGCCAAAGACCCATTTCAACATTTTCCAACGTTTAGATGCGTCAAACAAGTAAAGATAAACGCTAGAAAGTAAATATTGAAATTAAGTCAACTCTTATCTACCCCCTGATATTTGCTCTGTAGTGGTATTGTTCATTTAATAACGATGATAAGTTTAAATGATGATGATGTGTTCTTTTTGTTCTCAGTCAAGGAAATCAGATCACTACTACTTGAATTATTTAGATTGATTGAGGAAACAAACGGCCAAAAAACGTGACTTTGTAAAATGGCATCGGCCAAAAGAGTCGTATCTATATTAAGGAACATAAATGTTGAGTTAGTCATACGGATTAGTAAACAAAAAAGTGGTTAAGCACTTGGACAACGTCCAATTTGTTACTGTCGCAGTCTATTTGGGTTTTTAACCATTTTGGAGATATTCATACCTATATATATTCTCATTTTATTACCTACTTGTGCGATTAATCGTTAACATAAAGTAGATAACAGGCCTTTTACCTTTCTGGCCAGGTACTACTCATAATGCGGGTATTTGATATTACCTTCAATTTCGTATTTAAATCGATAATGTTCCGATGACTAATACTCGTATAAATAAGAAGACAATGTATATATAGGGTGGATGTCAATATAATATAGTAAATAAGGTTATTAGCGCAGATTAAAGGTAAATTATTTGCATGGAAATTTTAAGAACAGCAACAATTATTCACTGTTCATTAAGTTGTAATAGCTTGAATTTTTGCGCTGGCGTCAGCAAATTGTCCGAACTGAGTCGTAAACAAAAGTTGACTATAAAAGGATTTGCATGTTTGTTTTATTAGTTGGTGCAAATCCTGAAAGTTTACATCTTGAGATCATTTTCTGAGAAATTTCAGTCACAACAATAGAATTCCCAGTCTGATTTTGGGATCTCCTTTTATTGTTACCTGAAGTCACATATGTGCGTCATCATTACTCACCCCGATGTAATGTCTTATTTTTTAAAGGATCAGTTTTGTTAAAGTCTAGTTAATGTAAAATCAGTATCTTAAATACATAATATTATTTTGAAATAAAAAATGCTTTATAGATCAAATTATTATATAATTAACTTTTATTTTCTATACCTATATGTGCAAATTTCTCTCTACTTTTGTAGATTTTCAATTGAATCATACTTTTAGAGTGGCTTTGAAAGCAGTTGATAATATTCCAAAATATGCCGATAACACTGCTAAATCCTTTTAAAGATGTTAATTTTTTAGATAAATAATTGATGAGTTAAAAACACTGAATTGTTGGCAGTACGCTACGTTGCCAAACATTACCATATGCGTATTTCCTATATCAGATGTCTCACGAAGTTCTCCCTTTTCAAGTCATATAGTCAGTTAGTCATCATCTCCAGAATCAATCATCAGCAATTATCGAGAAAACGGCTGCATAATGTTTCCTTGGGACCTCCCCCCTTGCCAGACTTTCCGCCTAGTGATTTTCCTCGATATTGTGTGATTTTTGTGAACCGACAACGGTGCTCGTTATACGATCGTTTGGGTTCGGTTTCGGCGTCCTTCAGTCGAGAGAAATAAGGTATATGACGCAGAACATAAACATTAGCGGACATTCTGAATGAATCACTCTCCCCCTCTACTAGTACCTCGTAGTGACCCTGTTAATTCAGCATGCTCATTTATTTACTCTCCGAACTATTCTGCAAACGGGACGAATTAATTGTGTTGTGACTTTCCGGTTGTTTTTCAAAAAAATAAAATAAAAATTGTGTGTTAGTTGTGGCTTTAGTGTGGATTATTTTACAACAACAAAATGAGAATAAAAAGGCCTAATTCTCATCCAGTACTCAGATTTTTACCTATATCACCAAGTAAGTTTTATTATCAGAAATTTAATTCATAAACATTTCTAATTTATCAAATATATAAAATGATAGTTCTTCTATATTTCAAAATAATATTAATCACTGATAACATAGTTATGAAACTGTAATTCGAATAGTATCCAATGAGTGTATGTATAGTGAGTAACCACATGTATAACGCCAGCTGATAGCATTAAAACCCCCTTTCTTAGTCACCTTTTGTATACCTGAACACCAGTTATTACATGATATTCTGTTCATTAAATTTTTCACCTATTCATGCAATAACAGAAAAAAAATCATTATGAATCAGTTCTTTAAAATGCAAATTAAGTGGAGGAAAATCCCCCCTTTACGCTGGTTTCCCCGACGCTTCCAAGTCGATTTTAAGTAAAACTTGAGCTAAGTTGAGGTTTGAATGTGACACATTAGGTGCAAAATAACACAGTCTAAACTAAACCTACAACTTAGCAAGTGTTGGGGAAACGGACATTAGTCAAATAACCCAAGGGATAGTTAGATTTTGTGTTTTAGTAGGAATATGTGTTTCCTTATTGTAATGGCTTGATAATTGCCATTCAATTTTACATATTTTTGATATGATGAGATGAAACAATAGAAATTGTGTTGCTATGCATAAGTAAAACATATTTAACATTCTACACGCACTACACTGTTTTTTTTTTCATTATTTATGATACACCCTGTATACATTTTTCTATACATCACATAAAGTTTGCAACACTTTGAGTTTCCTAACTTTAATAAAAACCCTTTCACAAATATTATCCCCTTAAAACCATTTTTTGGACATATTTAATCCCCTCACAAAAAAATTTAATGCAATTTTTGGATACCCTATAAAGTAATATCATTAAATAAAATAATCCTATTGAGTGGAGGACAAGAATGTCTTATGGTTACTTTACAAGGTGTTCCCTTCTAATTAGTAATTGTAATAGAATTATTCATTTTGATTTGATTATCTGAAAAATCTGCTGCATTTATACCATTTTAAGTCTGTAATAATTGAACAACAATTATGTTTTAAGTAGTATAATGTGGACCCCCATTCCAGAGTATTACTCATACTCAAAATCTGACTCCCCCTTCATTTATTAATAAAAACCATCAGTCTAGAAAAGGGTTTTTCAGTAGTTTAAGTGTTAAACATGATTTAGTGGGGAACTTATTGCGGAAATTCCGATTGAATAATTTACATTTAAAGGAATGATTCACTTTTGGTCAATACAACAAATATTATTGTTGAGCAGTTTAAGACATTCCTAAAATATTTTATGTTGTTTGCCTTGTGAAGTTCACAAGTCATATTGGACTTACAAGGACAATTTAAAAATTTACTTAAGTAAATTTATTTTCTTAGATTTTGTGTCCATCTATAACAATCATAGTGAATGAAACATGAGTTGTTCTGATTATGCAGCTGTTTTTTCCAATTACTTATTAAATTATTCACTTTTTAAGTTTTCAATTGAATAAAGTGTTACCAAAAAGAGTATATTTTAATCATATATCTTGTTTGTTGACAAATAACTCTCAAATCAAAATAATATTAACTCAGAGGTGTCCAAAGTTTCAGAGGTTGCTGGCACTTTTAAAACGCTCTTTAGACCCCTCTGACAAATTTTGCAAAACTCTTGAAAGGTCCCAGAGGTTTATGACTAGTTTGGTTCTTAACAAAAACAAAGCAGCTTTAATGAAATAAAATATAAACAGCATTTTAAGCAACTTTATTTTGTACCAATGTTTTACATTGTGTAACTGAACAAATTACAATCTAACACATGAGAAATATAAATAGGAACATGGACAAATGGACTCTATCTAATTGATTCTTTAGATAGAGACAACTGGAAATTACAAACTAAACATTCTCTAGAGCCGAAGCCAACGGGTTCTTGACCACCAGGATCACGGAGTCCCCACGAAGAAACATCTTGGAGATGAAGCGATCCTTGTAGACACGCTTTTTCTTGTCCTTCCCCTTCAGGTTTTTAGCATTGGGGGGCAGTTCAGTCCACATCTCCTTCACGTTCTCCAGTATCATGTTGAAGTGACGATCAAAAGCTTTGATTCTTCCAAGCAGCTTCTTGTTGTTTCTGCAGTTGATCAACACTTGAGTGTTGTTCCTTACGGCTTGGGCCAGGACGGAAAGGGGGCCGTGCTTGAATTCTTCCTGCTCAAGCTCCTCCAACTCGGCGAGGGACATCATAGATTTGGAACGAGGAAGAGGAATGGGACGCGGAAGGGATTTGGAACGGGGTTCAGACATGTTTCCTGACGATTAATATCCTTTTAGTGGACTTTTTGAGGGTTTCAAAACGCGTTTTGTTCAAATTTCACAGTTCGGGAATGAAAATGGCGGGCTGGCGTCACTTCTGCGCATTAACTAGTTGATAACTGTCAAAATAGTGCCATTTTTATTTTTGGTTGTCATTAAGTGACAGGACAGGAAATCTGATAGTTGTCACATGAAGTCAATATGTTTAATTCATAGGCGGTCATGTGATTAACTGTCAACTGACCAGACAAGCTTTAAAATAAACAGGGCTGGTAGTCGATCCATATTATCGATTTTATATGGTCGATATTGGATCATCACATTTTTCGATTTTACATTACTAAAAAAATAGAAATACCTAACCTAAACCTGACCAAAATCAATTAGGTAAATTAGGTTAGGTTAGGTAATAACATTAAATAAAATAATCCTATTGAAGATGGGGTACTAGAAGACAAGAATGTCTTATGGTTACTTTACAAGGTGTTCCTTTCTAATTAGTAATTGTAATAGAATTATTCATTTTGATTATAATACATTTGACGACTTATGAGTAAAGCGCATTATCTGAAAAATATGCTGCATTTATACCATTTTAAGTCTGTAATAATTGAATAACAATTATGTTTTAAGTAGTATGATTTGGACTCTCATTCCAGAGTATTACTCATACTCAAAATCTGACTCCCCCTTCATTTATTAATAAAAACCATCAGTCTAGAAAAGGGTTTTTCAGTACTTAAGCTCTTTTTTAAGCGTTAAACATGATTTAGTGGGGAGCTTATTGTGGAAATTCCGAATGAATAATAATTTACATTTTAAGGAATGATTCACTTTTGGTCAATACAACAAATACTATTGTTGAGCAGTTTAAGACATTCCTAAAATATTTTATGTTGTTTGCCTTGTGAAGTTTAAGGTTTGTTTAAAACAAAACAGGTGGATAATGGTAGATTGTTGCTATTTCTATGAAGTAAAGAATTTTTTTAAAAAGCATGGACAAATTTTGAAAAGACAATTTAAAAATTTATTTTCCTAGATTTTTTGTCCATCTATAACAAACATAGTAAATGAAACATGAGTTGTTCTGATTATGCAGCTGTTTTTTCCAATTACCTACTCATTAAATTACTCACTTTTTAAGTTTTCAATTGAATAAAGTGTTGGATTACCAAAAAGAGTATATTTTAATCATATATGTTGTTTGTTGACAAATCATTCTCAAATCAAAATAATATTAACTCAGAGATGTCCAAGGTTTCAGAGGTTGCTGGCATTTTTAAAACGCTCTTTAGAGGCCTCTGACAAATTTTGCAAAACTCTTGAAAGCCCAGAGGTTTTTGACTAGTTTGGTTCTTAACAAAAACAAAGCAGCTTAATGAAATAAAATATAAACAGCATTTTAAACAACTTTATTTTGTACCAATGTTTTACATTGTGTAACTGAACAAATTACAATCTAACACATGAGAAATATAAATAGGAACATGGACAAATGGACTCTATCTAATTGATTCTTTAGATAGAGACAACTGGAAATTACAAACTAAACATTCTCTAGAGCCGAAGCCAACGGGTTCTTGACCACCAGGATCACGGAGTCCCCACGAAGAAACATCTTGGAGATGAAGCGATCCTTGTAGACACGCTTTTTCTTGTCCTTCCCCTTCAGGTTTTTAGCATTGGGGGGCAGTTCAGTCCACATCTCCTTCACATTCTCCAGTATCATGTTGAAGTGACGATCAAAAGCTTTGATTCTTCCAAGCAGCTTCTTGTTGTTTCTGCAGTTGATCAACACTTGAGTGTTGTGCCTTACGGCTTGGGCCAGGATGGAAAGGGGGCCGTGCTTGAATTCTTCCTGCTCAAGCTCCTCCAACTCGGCGAGGGACATCATAGATTTGGAACGAGGAAGAGAAATGGAACGAGGAAGGGAATTGGAACGGGGTTCAGACATGTTTCCTGACGATTAATAGCCTTTCAGTGGACTTTTTGAGGGTTTCAAAACGCGTTTTGTTTAAATTTCACAGTTCGGGAATGAAAATGGCGGGCTGGCGTCACTTCTGCGCATTAACTAGTTGATAACTGTCAAAATAGTGTCATTTTTATTTTTGGTTGTCATTAAGTGACAGGACAGGAAATCTGATAGTTGTCACATGAAGTCAATATGTTTAATTCATAGGCGGTCATGTGATTAACTGTCAACTGACAAAATAAACAGGGCTGGTAGTCGATCCATATTATTGATTTTACATTACTATAAAAATAAACACCTAACCTAAACCTGACCCAAATCAATTAGGTTTAATAAGTGTTTATTATTGTATTGTGGTGATTAAGAAAGACTTTTAATATATTCTAAAAGGGCCTTCTCTGCAAAAAAACTGTGGTGTCCTGGTAATTGGGACACCTTTTTAGCTATATGTTACTATCCTGAAGTGCTAGGTGTAAAAAAATGATTTTAGGATATTGTGGGACACAAATTCAACATACCTCCCTAATCAACTTTGATTTGCAAGCAAGGGCTGTAATACCAGGTAAAATAAAAATCAGAATGGCCCCTTTGATCGTTAGATCACAATATTCTACAAGTTGCAAACTTCGATGTAATAAAGATTTGCAAGCACGTCATGCAAGTTAACTTACTAATAAAGATATTGAAGAAGTGGTATAAAATGCATAAGAATGCCACAAAATGTTTTGTTTGTTTTTAGCAGTATCAAACTAAAATATTTAGAGTTGCCCAGTAAATACAGGTGATTTACCATAGTGAGTTAGTTATGCTTATTTAGTGTGGTGTGTAAGTGTAAAAAGGCTTTATTATAAATAACTTAAAATGATTTAATATTTAACATAATATTTTTTTGCAGGGGGTCACAGGGAATTTCACCGAAAACACAAAGAATTATGCGAACACACCCTAACCCAAAGTTTAGCCTCAAGGGGAATTTCACCTTCTGCATCTTGCCCCAGCCTGGCTGACGTTGATTCGTACCCAGCATCAAAAGTCTTACCTTTCTTGTACCTCGGCAATAGCAAGGTAAGTTTTTTGTGTAGATCTGAGACCTTAAGTTAAGTTTGCTTATTTTTGTATAGGACGCGGCCGATCTGTCTTGCTTGCGGGGATTGGGTACCACTTGCGTGCTGAATGTAACTTCACAGCTGCCCGGGTACCACGAAGAATGCGGTATCACGTATAAACAGATTCCAGCGTCGGACTCGGGCCACCAGAACCTAAAACAGTATTTCGAAGAGGCTTTCGAATTTATCGGTGAGTAAGCGGACTAACAATTATTCTTTAACGGCCCTGAATATGTAATAAGAGGTTTTTGGAACATATTCAGTGTAGGCCTAATTAATTCATTTCGAATTTTATGTTAAAATATATGGTGAAGGTAATCTCTTTCACTACTTGAAGCAATCTTCATTCAAATCATACTGACACAGATTCGGTTCACTGAAAAGTCCTCGGTTTACTACGAGTTATGGAGGCATATCGTATATTTTATCAGTCCGGAAACGCCAGGGTTTTTCCTGTTTACTTGTGTGATATACAAGCCAAACCAATAGGGGTATAAACTGATTCGATAACGTCTTACTTGTTTGCTGCGCTACCGTGTCAGCTATGACTTTTCCCAAATAAGTAAAGATGACTTAACTGTGGGAAAAATGTCCTTTGATAACACATAAACAAACATAAGTAGCGCCGATGTGGGTCATCGGCACGCAAACTTGTTATTCTCTTGAATGGCCAGTTGTGAAATGGCCTTGCTATGTCTTGAGTCATTCGTTACTCATCGTGGTGTCATTGTTTGAGGGCCGATGCACTCTGCTACATTCGGCTGCCGGGGTGACTCATAACGTTCCGCAGCTTTTGGGGTGCCTCCGTTTATTTTGGGGTGCGCTCTTAAAACCACGTGCACTGTTTACCCATATGTCCCAGTTTATTCATTCATTCAAACTGCCATTTAATCAGCCGTCCTTTAACTGTTGCTCAAAATAGGTTAACACCCCCCGTAGGGGGTTGAGAGGATTCGTCATCCAGTTTTTTTACCAACCCCCTTCCCCCTTGTATATGAAAGCTGTGTTAATAGTAACTTTGTATTAAGTTCTTAACACAGAAACTATAAGTTTTTAGTATTATGGTCTTTTATTGTTTGGTTTTTAATAAGAAAATATCAGAGTCTACAGAAATTGGGGTAAACTATTAAGAAGACTGAATGATGTAGGACATATTAATGTAAAGGACTTGTACTTATATGGCTTGTAATGAGTCTTTGGCCAGCACAACCATTATGTAATTAAATTAGTTTTATTTAATTATTGACGTTCCACACGTCCTCTATTAGCAAGAGTGAAAACAAAATATAATTTTTCCCCACCCTAGCTCCTTGACACTTTTTTAAACGACCATTTAAAGCAAAATTTCTTACCTAACTTTAAATTTTCATGTTTTTTTACTGCTTTACAAAGAAGATATGAACAAAGCTGTTCATAGAGAAAAGGAAATTACACTTGACATTTTTCTATACCTTTCCATTTCAAATTTCAAACATTCAAGCAAATATTAATTAGCAGGTTTTCGTTGGGTTTCAATGTCTAATTTCTTTAAAACACTTTCAGATTTTCTGTATGATGAAGTGCTAAATAATGTAAATTTCCTCACTTCATGCAGCTCACCAAATACGTTTTAAACGTTCCACTTTCGTTGTTAGCTCTAAATGTTATTTGAAATTAAATAATTATTAGTCATTTTTATAACGTTTATTCAAAGGAAAGTTTCGATGTTTTATGAATTGTGTAATGGGAACGGACGAATGATAAATACCGTCAACGGTTTGGTGTATCAGATTATGTAAGGATGCAGTAGGAAATGTTTTGGTAGTGTTTGAGTAATGATAAACGCATATTAGATGTATGAATCATGTTGAACTGGAGTGGAAACGGGAAAAGGAGTGACTGAAAAGGGCCTCTATTATTGGATATCGATTTTATATGTAAAAATTACCAGGGATTTCCTAAAAAGAAAATATCTATATTCTTCATGGACTAATTAATAACGTTAGATAACATACACTGGAGTAGAGGAACTTATGGACGAAAAAGGAAAGTTTTTTTTTGGTTTTCCCGTTTAGAACGAAAACGTTTTGTGAATTGTATAAAATTCTACAGTTGCTGATGTTGATTTAGATAAACTAGACTAATGACTGTTACTATTAACAACAGTTTTCCAGTAAATATTAAATTTATGTTCTTCTGAGTCATTTCTCTTGGTGACTCAGAAGGGGTGTTAAAATCACGTGCACTGTTTACGCATATGTCCCAGTTCATTGAAATAGTCATTTAATCAGCGGTCTTTTAACTGTTGCTCAAGTATGGTTAAGACCCTCTATAGGGGATTGAGGGTATTCGTCACCCATTTTTTTGTCATCTCCCCTTTTGGTTACCAGCCTCCCTTGTATATAAAAGCAACCTTATAGGCAATGGTAATTAGTATGTATTCTGTATGGTTTCATGCTATGTGCAGTATTTGCGTAAAGCGCAACACTATTTAAATTGAGTGTGTGAAAATTCAAGGTACATTAAAGAAAATTAAGCCTAACTTCAAACATTAATAAATCAACACTTTCTACTGACTCGTTTTTTTTGAAAATAGTTTATTACCTATTTAGAAATAGTAATTGAAATGTATGTACCTGATATACGACAATGTATTACAATGCAATACGTTCATATAATATGCGATCAATCATTTATTAGTAATCCAGCACATATAAAGTAATCACAAAGGTTTTGTTCTCACAATGAAACATTTATTTGCTTAACATCATCTTAGTGACTCAGTTTTTCTGTCCATTACACTAAAAACAATACTTTTTCTCGGAATTACAACAACGCCTGGACTATCCAGTTACTTAAATGTATATTATAGACTGTATCATAGTTCCCCAGAGGTCTAAAAGCTAAAAATAATAATTCCAAGCGGGTGCCAGAACTTTGACCTAGATGAGTAATAGTTCAGAGTGGATGAAAGTGTTACTAAAATGTATCAAATGTTTATTGCATGCCAATTTATTTCTCCATAGTTAACGGAAGATCAGGTTGTTAAATAGAGATAAACCAGCAACTTGGTTGTGTTAGTGACTGATGATATTGTTTACAAATATTTTTTTTCTTCTGTTAGCTTTGTAGTATGCATTGATGTCTATTAATAATCTGGAAGTTATTTATAACTTTATTAAATAACCTTTTTGGGTAAAACGTGAAAGTGTTAATTTTGTACTCAATTAATCTAAATACACAATACACTCTGAAACAATTTGTAATTAATCATAAAAGTGCTTGCTTATTAATATTATTTAAGAAACGTCGTATCACCCTGTATATGTAGGTAGATATAAATCCGTTAACGTGAACGTTTACATTGCCGTACGTTAGATAAATGATTTCGAGGGATAGTTAAGGATAAATGGTTTTCGGTTGATGGAGTTGAACCAATAAACCTCAAGCTGTGCATCCTTCACTATGTTATATAGGTTACCAGGAAATAGCAATCTTATTATATACCAGGTGTTGATTAAGTTCTTTCCTGAAAGCTTTGCACTCGTTTAACAGTGAAATAAAACGGCTGTACTGAAAACCAAACAAAATTAGAATTACGTCAAAAGAGTGGACAGCAGTAAAAAAATTTCTTAGTAGC
This sequence comes from Ips typographus, assembly GCF_016097725.1. Classification (NCBI taxonomy): domain Eukaryota; kingdom Metazoa; phylum Arthropoda; class Insecta; order Coleoptera; family Curculionidae; genus Ips; species Ips typographus. Next base: position 6,416,099 of record NC_138437.1, on the reverse strand, counting down.
AGCATTTTAGAATTTTAGGTAATTTAGTTTAATCTTTGATATACATGTACTTGATTCAACATTGATGGCTAATGTAAATAGATAAAATATTATGTTCTAGTATACAATATCAGATTATATAATCTGAATAGGTAACTTTGATACACAGTGAAATGTAAATGGTTTAAGCAGATAACGTTTTCTTTTAAAAAACTGCACATTCCTTTCTATTTTCTATAAATATATATATATAAGTGACAAAATGGTGAAATTATCAACTTTTTTTAACTGCATTTATTCAATTTGTATTTGTATTGAGTTTAGACTGATATGAATCATTTACATTACCCTTAATTATTTTATTGAACAGGCATTAATGTTTGAATTTTCCTTTACAGAACAGGCACGGAAAAACGGGTCAAGAGTGCTGGTGCACTGTCAAGCAGGTGTATCAAGAAGCGCGACGATTGCCATCGCCTACATAATGAAATACAAACAAATGTCAATGTGGGAAGCGTACAAAAAAGTGAAAGAAGTCCGACCGATTATTTCACCAAACTTAAATTTTATGGGCCAACTTCTGGAACTTGAGCAGAATTTACGTACGGAAACCAGTCACCAATGCAGATGGAGTCAGCAGCCCACAGATGAAGTAACGCAGGGTTGTAGTGTGTGAGTTTAAGTGTTGGTATTGACGGAATAGAACATTAAAAAATCGCTCCCGTATCGCCATACATTTCCCCATTCTAGTCGTTTTAATTGGATAAAAAGGCTGTGTACCAAAAATAAGGTTGAAGGGAAATTTTACGCCCCGATATAGGCGTGTCGGTTTTCGTTGTGGTAACTTTTCTTGCAACTAATTACAATATATTTATGGGAAGGCAAAAGTGCAGCATTCACCAATAATCACCGCACATTGATTGTGTTGTGTTTTTTGTTGATTAATGGTTCTATTTAGGCTGACTAACCAAAGAAGCTGATGTCAACTTGTAGGTATTTTTTAAACAATTCCTAGTGTCAGTGAAAGTCTCTTAACTTGAATGTAGTTTTCGTATAAGTGCAGTTTTCTAATTTCACCCGCAACAGTAATTGCGGCAATACAAGCGAGCGGCTGATTTTTTCAAGTAACTGCTTAATTACTTACTAGAAAGTAATTAACCATCAACTAGAAAACGTACAGTCCGTAGACGCCAGAAATGCAAGGCAATGCAATGAGATTAGATTTTTTGCACCAGAAATATGTCGTATATAAAACTATTATACAACATAATTAGTAAGTATGTAAAAACACCTATTAACTATGTCACTACGACAGTGTATTATGTTTATGTATAAGTTGTATTAACTACTTAAAGTTTTGTAGATTCAGTAAGTATGTCATTCAGCTTCGGCGCGATTTATTTTCAAATTACCCAAGCTGACTATTTGACGTACTTTCATCGCTATTAGGTAAAATGCCATATTTATTTTTAATACCCTTTAATAAGATCGGTCTATGAATATGTTTGATTTTTGGTATAAGAGGGCACTTAATCAGGGTTTGATTAATATTATTGTGATTTAAAATATTGTAGTTTTTAAGCCGTAATGTCGTACGTACTAAACAAGGAATGGTTTTGTTTCCCTGGGCCTATTCGGGAACGGTAGATTATGATGAACATTGTCTATGTTAGGGCCATCTAGATTTCTTTGATAAACTGTTGAGCTATTCAAAAAACACCTTTTTCCACAATAAATTCTCGGCTGTCCATCTGCCAATTAGGTGCGTTTAGAGCTTGAACAATTTATTGTGGAGAAATCTGTGCTTTTTTTCTTACACCTCCACTTTAATAACATGAACTACTATTTCACTTTTAAAGTTTTTTTATTTATTTCAATGTTTTAATCGACTTGAATAGTTCAACGCAAGGTCGATGTAATGGCTCTAAATCTGATTCGTATTGCGGGATTGTCTAGTCAATGTTCCTATTAATATGTATGAATTGCATATATGTATATTATTAAATTGATATGTGCCTTCACAAGTTTACTTCAGACATTGTATAGATTTCAGACTGAACATGTAAAACATATATTATCTGAATAAATCAAAGTTACTTTAGACGGTTTCTAATTCACTATGCCTAATTTACTTTTTGCCCTCAAGAGATGGTGAGTGAACCCACTGAAATCAAATTTTTGTGATCAATCAAATGCTATCGAATTAGACCCCTTGGAAATCATGTTACTATGCAACCAGAAATACGACGGGATACATAAATGGTTGCATACTTCACCTCCCAATAAAAGAGGGTACTGTAATTTTGTCCCATGTAGTATAGTATTAGTATATTTGTAAGCGATTTAGATGTGTATGAGGACAAAGTAACAACAAACAACACTTCTTATATAATTAATGATATAATTTAATATAAAATTTAATAGAAAAATCAACACTTCTAGGAATAATAGATAATTCCTATAACTAAAAAGATATCATTTCTCTTCAATCTTTAAAACCGCATCTATCAGGGCTTCATCAATAACTATGAATCGGTATCTACTACCGCTATAATGTAACCTAGTAAATACTTATTCATTATACACATTATAATAAATATTATTTAGTAATTAACTAAATTCTGCGCTAAATCGTTAATGTTCAATTACAAACTATTGTAAGCAATGCTATAGAAACAATAGCACTGGTTGGGCAGGGATATTCGTTTTTTGGGTTCTGCCATTTAATTTTTGTTTAGCAGTATGTCTGCAAAACTAAATTAATCCTGATTTAACGCCAGGAAACAATACTAAATTAACCTTTTTAATTTTTTCATTGCATCAAATAACATCATCATTATCATGTCCAAAGATTATCTGTAAAATGTAGAACATGTAAAGCAGCTAGAAATACAATGAATCCCATCTCACGGATGCTAGATATGATGCAACTTTTCTCAACACTCTACGTCAAACCTAATAATTAATTTCTGCCCGCAATTGCTTTCAACAACCTCAAGTAATTATTATTGTTATGTAATAAAACACGTAAACAACAGTGCAAAACAAAAATCAACATTCGGGAATTATTTTATGTATGTACGTACGTGAGAATCTGGATCCAACTTATCATAACATAGTCACAAATTATGAGTATGCTCCCGGTTGTAATCCCATACACAATGAGCCGTCACTATAATCCGGTCTCAGAGGTAACCGAGGGGGCCTGCGTGATCTCATGGTCCGGCGCCGCACAGGTGCACAAGTACAATCGCAATGCATCACACACAACGCCACTGACGTTGCTAGCGTAACCACAAATGGAATCGCAAAATAGTGAATTATTATCGCAATCTATAATAAAAAAGCGAATTATACATGATTGCAGTAATATTTGATTAATTTACCTGTTCGTCTTTAACGTAATGAGTCAACACCAAAGTACCATTCTGTTTTGAGGGAAAACAAGGGAATTCTGTGCCTTCGTTGCCGAAATTATCTGTAAAGTTGGCACATTTAATTTTGGGAGGGTAGCCACAACCCTTTATGTTGACTAGGAGAACGGCTTCCTCGGTGGTGTTCAAACCTGGTACTGTTCCATTGTAGTTCACATAAACGTGAGTACAATGATAAGCGTCGCTGGTACATCCTTCCCTACAAGAACTCCAAGAGCAGTTAGCTAATCCTGTAAAAGGAGAGTCAATGTCAAACTAGATTGGTAAGAATGCTTTCCATGTTAAAAACGAATGTGGCGTTAAATAAGAATAATTTAACTAATATAATAAATGAAACAAAAATTATATATTTTCTCTTATCTGACTGAAGAGGGCACAAAATTAAGTTATATAGCTACCCTACTTTGTAAAGTTTGTCTTTTTATTATTAAATGTTTCAGGCACAGTCCCTCTGAGGAATACAAACTGAAAAATATGGCAGATTGTAATCATGTTTGCAAACGTTTAACAATTAACAGAAATCATGCAGGTATATCAAAGCAATAGAGGCAAGTGGCCACAGTTACTAGGTCACACCACTTGGGGATTCAAACATGAATTTCCAAGATCCTAAGTTATTAAACTTTAAATAATGAAGATTTGAATGCACCACATCACAGTTAAAACAAAACATTAAATGTTTACTAAAAACTTACCTGTAAGTTGTTCAACTCTAGCTGTTACACAAGTAATGGGTTCTGTAACAAAATCACTAGCCAAAGTGGATATAGCTGGGTCAACATATAGAGGTACTAAGAATAGAAGTGACGAGCCAGCAGCTATGGACAAAACGGCCAAAAAGCTTGTCGCGTAAAATAGAGCTTGCTCCCTACAATTCCTAGAGCCTTTCTGTCTTGTTTGGCCTTTTTTTGCAAAAGCTAACTCCTGCAATCATTGTTGGTTAATAATCAATGACAAATATGGGTTAACATACCTTAATTTTGCGTATCCTAAGTTCTTCCTGCTGATCTAATAGGAGTTCAGAGCTGGAGCTCCTCATCTCGTAGAGCTAAGACATTGAGGGAGCCTTTAGCTTCAATTCTTCATCGCCAGCTGTAGGGCCACCTTAAAGCCGTAACGAAAATAGAAAAAACCATACTCTTTGACAAGGGGCAAGGGGCCGCCCTAGATAATGCGCAAAGGATAGGGATAGAGCATAGAGCAGTGCACAACATTAAGCTTATACTTGCGTACCTCCATCCATTTTGTCCAGACTTTTTACAGCTTTGCCAAACTGCTCGATAGACAATTTGAACTGAACTAAATTTCAACCGCAAAAAACAAATTTTAGTGTTTTAACACTAATAATTTGAAATACTAATTGATAAAAGTAACTTTTATATAATAAAAATGTTAAACTTGTACAACATTTACGACAGAAAATAAAAAGGAGCTAATTTTGGCAACATTGGTGAAAAATGACAGATGATCGATCTAACCTAACTTACCTAACCTCAAAATTACTGTCAGCTCTAATATATAAACACACGTATTTTAAATAACAATAAAGAATTAGTTTATCTGCAATGAACTCTACAAAAATACTTTCGTGTTTTAAAGTAGGAACACCTAACACTTCACCACCATAACCTTTTACAACGTTTCAATCAATTTCAGCAATTTTTGCGACATTCCACAGTGAGCATACAGCTTTCCAGGTCTATAGGGCTTATTCCAATAGTAGTGGAGCAAACAGGTAGAGGTGAACGGTCTTATGATATATACTCTCGGCTGCTCAAAGATAGGATAATATGTTTAATGGGACCCATACACGATGGCATGAGTTCACTTATTATTGCACAACTGCTGTTCCTTCAATCTGAAAACACTACCAAACCCATTCATATTTATATTAACTCACCTGGGGGAGTTGTCACTGCTGGTTTGGGAATATATGACACAATGCAACATTGTACTCCTCCAATAGCAACCTGGTATGTACTATAAATGTGATCTGGTGAAAAACCAAACTTAGTTAACTCTTTTAGGTGTGTGGGACAAGCTTGCAGTATGGCATCCTTAATTTTAGCTGCAGGATCACCAGGAATGCGCTATTCCCTACCAAATGCGCGCATAATGATACATCAACCATCAGGTGGGGCTCAGGTAATTCAAACTTAACCAAAGTTAGCAAATTATTAACAAAACTATTCCAGGGTCAAGCCACAGATATACAAATCCAAGCTGAAGAAATAATTAAACTGAAAAAACAAATTAATCAGTTGTATGTTAATCACACAGGTTTGGAGCTGAAAACCATTGAAGAGAATATGGAGAGGGATAAGTTTATGAGTCCAACTGAAGCTAAGGAGTTTGGTTTAATTGATACAGTGCTAACTCGCCCTACAAAGATTCAAGAAACTTCCACCACTGCTGTTGAAAGTAGTCCAGAACAAAGTAAAGAAGAAAAGGCTAGTTGATTTGTTGCTAATAAGATGTTCAATGTTTTTATGGATTTTTAATAAAAGTTAGTTATACAACTGAGGTGTTTGGATTTGGTGCTTTTATATAGATAACCCTGTACAGGCAGCTTTCATTAAAAAAAAGATTGAACACAAATGGAATAAACTAGCAAAATATTCTTAAAACAAACAATCACAACTCTGTGGAGTGGAAATTCACTAAAAAAATCTTATTTGCATTCAAAATCTAAATTATGTTTTCAAAACTGAAGATGCCAAATCCACTATTAAGTAACCTGTAATCAATAATATCTATTTGGTAAAACTACTACTTTTCCTGCTATTTAAGATTACACTCATCACCTTTGTAGGTTAATTTAAATTCCACTAGCAGTTGACAATCTCACTGAAAATTATTGGCAGGATGTTTTAATAATTCAGTTTACCCCTAGTAAAAGAGAATACATACAAATAGTAATTTTAACTTTATTAACAAGTACATAAAACATAAAAAAAACTTAACTAACTGACTAAAGCAGGCAAAGTACAAACTTGTAAAACAGTACGGATGGATTTATTATTGTTAAATATGAAAAAAAAAATACAAATTAAGTACTATTATTATCTAGAAATTTACATAAATGTACAAGTCTTAACTAAAATATGTAGGTAGGTAGGTTTGGTATGTAGGATTAGTTTCTATCTGGGACAGTGGTAGTGGCTTTAATTTAGATTTAGGAAAAACATATAAAAATTGTAGACTTACTGTAGAATATACTTTTGAAAAGAAAAAGTGCTAATATTGTCAATATATGCACTTTTACCTTTAAAAGATAGTTTCTTAACCCATCACAGTTTGTCCCAATTATAAAAACCCCTGCACATTTGGATGGCTTAAATTATGTATAATAATCACAAAATAAATAGTGAACAGTGAATGAAACTATGACTAACATTTTGTAACAACCAATGGTTAACATGAATTATTCACTTTAAGTTACTTACAAACTACCTCATACAAAAATACAGGCTTAGTAGAACAATTTCTTACTACTAACTAAGTATAGGTCACTTCGTGGGCTGCATTTATTAGTGACGAACAACAATTGTGATTTTATAAAAAACAAATTATAGAAGAAATAAAAAATACAAGAAAGACTATTTCTTCTTATTCAAAGTGCGTTGTTTCTCGGCATGAACAACAACCTCATCGTCAACCGCAATGCCCTTTCTTCTTCGCACGTCTTTCCTCAATTTTATTGCCCTCATAGATGCATCGAATCTAGTAGCAAACGCATCATCAGCTTCATCTGTACCTTGAGTTGGTAGAACGTAAGGGCTTCCATTGATAACCTATAAAATATTTAGTCATATTAATGCATTTAGTGGATTTTGGGAAACGGATATTTGAAAGTCTGCCAGGGATTATGATAACTGATCAGGAACTAATTTAATATCAGAGAGCAATCAATCAATATTAGGTCGTTTTAATTGAATTTAAGCATGGTTGCGTAGCCGCGAAAACAAACAAACAGAAGCTAGAAAATTGGAAAACAATGATCCTAATTATTTAGGTAAATATTGAGAAAGAATTATAGTTCACCGCGTTCGTCCCATATGTTTGAATCTAATTAATTTCAGATTGATAACAGCTAGTATAAAATAGGGTAAGGTAACTTAAAGGACAGTTCAGTTGATGCATAGATCAAATAGCAAAATGAACCAAGTGATAACTCTGTTAGCAACCACAGTGGCAATGGCATTAGCCATGAGTGTTCCCAGCCGCAACATGTCACCTCTTTTGAAACAATACTACAGACAGTTGGAACTAAGAAAAGGTATAAATCTCTAATTAATAACAATAACATAAAACATATAATACACTACATCTATACTTCTTTCGGATTTAACGGCTCTGAAGCTATTTTTTCAATGGAGGAAAGTATAGAAAAAATAGTTTTTGGGCGTTTCAGTTGGAAATTCCCACAATAAACACCATACTAGAAAACTTAGCTCAAAGCAAAACTCAGACAGCAGTTCTAAGCCAGTGTGTCTTCTCATGGGGGAGGAAGCATGTCTTTTAGGTAATTTTATTCTTCATCCTTAAGCTTTGTGTAATCGTAGCGTGATGATATTGGTTCTTAGTGCCATTGCGCTTTTATGCTTTCTTCTTCCCCCTAGAGGGTGTATATATAATATGTAATGTATGAAAGAAGATTATTTTCATTTATAATGATCGTTCAATTTGTAGCTGGAATTTTTGGGGCTGCTTCTGACAGGGAGTGGTTAAAACGGTTTTCTCCAGGAAAACGATGCCTTCACACTGGGGATGATAGATGCTTAGGTACAGTACATAGTTTCTACAGGGTGGTCCAGTTTTAAATGTCAATAATTCACCAATCCATAACCAATTAAAAAATAAGTTGACATTCATTATGTCATTTTCCTGAAAAGTGCTTCCTAAGGAAAATACAGTCCTTCAAATTTCTGTTTAAAAAATCGTTTTTTTTTTTGTCATAACTGTCAGACCGTTGGAGCAATATTGATCAAATTTGGAACAAGCACTTTATTACACGTTATTACGGTCAAAGACCCAAAACTAACCCAACCCAACTTAAAAATTGTCTTGGAAACGGAAAATTCACTTAAGAAGTTTAAAAAATATTATTGTAGCCAGTTTTCATAGTTTCCAGACAAACTAAAAGACTTAAGTTTTGAAAATTGAATTAGAAAAGATAAAAATTTCAGAAGCTTAAAAGTTTTGTTTGTAACCAGTTTTCATGCAAATCGAGAGACTTTAATACTAAAAATTGACTTGTAGACATAAAAACTACTTTTTCAAGAATTTGTTACTACAAATTCATACATTTAAACCTTAAAAATTGACTTGAACCCCAAAATGTGACTGAACTAATGAAAAGTGACATCAGAAGCTTAAAATTTGCATTTGAAGTAAGTTTCATAATTTTAAGACAAATTTCAATATTTTAGTCTTGAAAATAGTCTTAGATGCAGGACATTGACATTAGATTCATGAAAATTGTCTTGAAAACGAACTTTTCGTGCTTTTTACTTTGCTTTTCATTTTCTTCGAATTCTGGACTATTTTTAGTGCTTCAAAACTGTTTTCAGCTTGGAAAATCGAGTTTCAAGACTATCTTTACCAAGTTATTGACATAGCAAACTTAAAAAACAATTTTTACATTCTTCATAGACTTAAAATGGCATTTGAAGCTTTGTCACTATTAAATCGACTTTTAGACACCTCAGTGCTAAAAATTCGGGTATTTCTTATTAAACTAGACTGTTTTTAGTGTTTTAAGGCTGTTTTCAGTGCCTCAAATCGAGTTTCAAGACTATCTTTACAAAGTTTTTGACTTATCAGGCCTAAAAGCCAGTTTGTCCACTGACCATAATCTTGAAAATGTTATTTCAAGCTTCTTCACTATTAAATTGACTTCTACACTCATAGGTGCAATAAATTGTAGCATCTCTAAGAAATTCAGACTGTTCTTAGTGCTTTTTAAGACTGAAAAATCAAGTTTAAGACTATTTCGAAAAGTCAAGTTTCTTCAGCAATAAAAGTACAAAATTTTGGTACCAAATGCTACAATAATAGTCTTGAGAACTAATTTTTAGAAATAAAATAGTCCGACAATTTAGTCTTGAAAATATACTTTTGGACTCTTTAGTCCTAGTAAAGTCAGTTCTAGCATTAAAAGTCAACTTTTATATTATTTTTAGTAGTAAAAAATGAGTTTCATGCACAATACAATCTTTGTCTTGATTTCCGGACTTTTTTTAGTTCTTGAATGCCAGTTTCAGACACTCAACCAGGATGGCAGTCTGAGAAAGCGAATCATAAGACCATTCCTAGTAGTAAAAAAGTTTTTAGACTATTCAGTACAAATTTGGACTTTCACAAGTCTTGGATGTTCAGTTTTAAACTATAAAACGATTTTTTAAATTGAAATTTGGAGGACTGTATCTTCCTTAGGAAACGTTTTTCAGAAAAATGACATAATGCAAGTCAACTTATTTTTTGATTAGCTATCAAATGGTGAATTATTGACACTTAAAACTGGACCACCCTGTATATTACTTTCGAATATACTGTATAAAACAAGCAATTGCTTCTTATATTATTAGATTCACTCATTAGAACCTCACAAGACACCGCTTATATTAACAGTGGGAAGACTCCAGGAAGACGCTGTGCCAACTTCGGCGATGACGGCTGCGCCTCAGGTATGTTGTCAATACTTTTTAAAATTGAAGTTGATAATGCTAATTTAGCGGGGATTCCTGGAGCCGCCGCTGACACCGCTTGGATCGATGGTGGGTTCACTCCAGGAAAACGTTGTGCCAACTTTGGCGATGACGGCTGCGCCTCAGGTAAATTAGATCATATACACTTGTGGTGTGAATATTGATATTTTTTTACTATACAACGAATTTGAATTTAATTTAAATAGATCAAGGTAGGAACAAAAATATGATTAAAGCATTTATGATCAATAGCTGGAATTCCTGGAGCTGCAGCTGATACCGCCTGGATCGATGGAGGATTCACTCCAGGAAAACGATGCGCCAATTTAGGAGACGACGGATGTTCTGCAGGTTAGTGTAATATAGACGGCTTGTGCGTGTTTTGTATTGGAGTGAATAACAGGTGCAGTAGCTGGAGCAAGTGTTGATAGTGCATGGATTGATGGAGGATTCACTCCAGGAAAACGATGCGCTAACTTAGGGGATGACGGATGTTCAGCAGGTTAGATTAATAAAGTTAATTTGTGCGTGTTTTGTATTGGAGAGTATAACAAACAGGTGCAGTAGCTGGAGCGAGTGTGGATAGTGCATGGATTGATGGTGGCTACACACCAGGAAAACGATGCGCCAATTTAGGAGACGACGGATGTTCTGCAGGTTAGCATAATAAAGACAATTTGTGCATTTTATATATTTGAGGAAATAACAGGTGCAGTAGCTGGAGCAAGTGAGGATAGTGCATGGATTGATGGAGGATATACTCCAGGAAAACGATGCGCCAATTTAGGGGACGATGGATGTTCTGCAGGTTAGTTTAATAAAGATAATTTGTGCGTGTTTTATATTTGAGAAAATAACAGGTGCAGTAGCTGGAGCAAGTGATGATAGTGCATGGATTGATGGTGGCTACACACCAGGAAAACGATGCGCAAACGTAGGAGGTGACTGTTCTACAGGTTAGTGATTAAATAGTAGTAAATTTTGGTGTAGATCTGTTTGTTTTTAATACCAATAATGCTTTTTGGTTTTGCCTTACTATTTTCCGTTAAAGGTTATATTTTGCAAAATTTTTTTGTTTTTGAATTGCGAATAGTGGGCAACAGCAGATTGATAATCGCCACTTTTGATTGTCTGACAGTGCCAACCGGAAATTTACCACCGCCATACTGAACGATTTTTGTCTCCCACTTTTGTTGCTATTACTCCTTCCTGCTATATTTTTTTATTCATTGATGTTAAAAGTAAAAATAAAAGGTCGGGATTATTACATCTTATAGCAACGCTTAATGTTAGTTTTTTGTTGAAATTTGGAAATTATAATATATTTTTGCTCTCATACTTCCAAATGATAAAAACTGATTTAATTTGTGGGATAGGCCATTATGATTTGGTATTCTAGTGTCTACATCTTTTAGTTTTTGATATTCATAACAAAGATGCTGTAAATTTGACAAATTACCAACTTTTTACTTTCAGGAATAACATCATTTGCACGTGTGGATTCTGAATGGCTTAACGGAGGACAAAACCCTGGAAGATAATATCATAAAACTGACTGTGCCTAAACAAATTTGCTGTTTCCATTAAGACTATTAAATGAATTCCAAGTTACTTCTCTATTTTTTCTCAATGTAATAGATTGCTCGATGACCCCGAAAACCTCGATCTAATGCAATGAAAACTTATTCAAGTATAACACGCTACTGATTCCTAAACTGTCCGTAATTTTTTGTTCGATCACAAAACTGATGATGGATCATTTAATCACGTGCCTGCACAATGTCTGAGGTTTGAGAAAAAAATCTGTCAAGTGCGCAGCTGGTTAAATGGAACTGTCCAAAAAGAAATAAAAAAACAATCTCGAACATATAAAAAGCAAATCTTCGTAATAGACCCGTGAATTGGGATGAGTCCCAATCGATATTCGAAAGGCAAGAAAAATCATGTCATGCTTCAATGGTGCATGGCTGTTTTGTTTACTAACAATTTCTTACTGGCTTTTGATTGCTTATGCATCAGATAGACTACCGTTTCTTTGGTTGAGACATTTCGAGCAATTGTAAAACCGACTTTATTTTTTGATTTATTTCTGAAACTTACCCTATAACCTCCAAACTCCAAAGCAACATCGGCATGGCCAGAAGTTGTTTTGCGAATATCAGTAGCAAATCCATCGCTGAATAGAACAGGAACTTCCGCTTTAACCATAAAGCTCCGTTCTTCCTCGTCCATCCCGACTGCTTCTAAGACGTTTCCGTGGCGTCTGCTAATCACTGAGTAGACTTTACCTGTAACAAAACACGGCAGTTAAAGCTTATTACATAAACGAATAATGTTAAGAAAGGACGTAGACAGAAGATGACAAATTTGGCTCCGGCAAATCAGCGCCAAACAAAAAGGAATTTAAGGAGGGTCCACTGTTTCCACCTAACCATCATCTCATGATTACTTCCTTCCGATCTTATCGAACTTTCGTACACACCAAAAATTATTATTCTCCCAATATTTACGTTTATAATTTATATCCGGTTTTACAAAAAAAAAAGATTACTAGTGTTTGCCAAACTTTTAAGTGTAAAGGCGCCAACTCTACTACAAAAACGGAGACACTTAACAGTTTAGAAGCGCTGGGTACTCAATATTCCTTTTAAAGGTGCCCCTTGTTCACGTATAAATATTTATGAACCAGCGATCGCGGAAAATATTATAAACACAGTAAAAGCTATGTGACATGATGATGGTGTTATGGTTTAAACTAAGTATTTAAAAAACACCGTAACGCCCGAAGAAATTTTGAAGTATTTTAACTTCCGGTAACACCTGAACAATTATGATCACGTTTACCTTAGTAATAGACTAACATTTACTTATTCCAAAAGCATGATTGATGGCCATATTTCCCAAATTGTTATCAAATTGATAAACATAGTGGTGAGTCACGTCAATATATTACCATACCATACATACAATGTGTCTCAAATACAGGGTGGTCCAGTTTTAAGTGTCAATAATTCACCATTCGATAGCCAATCAAAAAATAAGTTGACTTTTTAGTCCTTCAAAAATTTCAATTTAAAAAATCGTTTTATAGTGTAAAACTGAACATTCAAGACTTGTGAGAGTCCAAATTTGTACTAAAAACTTTTACTACTAGGAATAGTCTTATAATTTGTTTTCTCAAACTGCCATCCTGGTGGAGTGTCTGAAACTGGATTTCAAGAACTAAAAACAGTCCAGAAATCAAGACAAAGATTGTATTGTGCATGAAACTCATTTTTTACTTCTAAAGATAATCTAGAACTGACTTTACTAGGACTAAAGAGAGTCCAAAAGTCTATTTTCAGGACTTCAATTGGTGTACAACTCAATTTTCTGGACTGGAACAAGTCTAGAAGTAAATTAAATTTTCGGACTATTTCATTTCTAAAAATTAGTACTCAAGACTAATATCATAGCATTTGATACCAAAATTTTTTACTTTTATTACTGAAGAAACTTGACTTTTGGAAATAGTCTTAAACTCGATTTTTCAGTGTTTAAAAGCACTAAAAACAGTCTGAATTTCTTAGAGATGCTACAATTTATTGCACCTATGATGAGTGTAGAAGTCAATTTAATACTGAAGAAGCTTGAAATAACATTTTGAAGACTATGGACAGTGTACAAACTGGCTTTTAGACCTGATAAGCCAAAAAATGTTTAGCACTGATGTGTCTAGAAGTCAATTTAATAGTGACAAAGCTTGGAATGCCATTTTAAGAGAATGAAGAATGTGAAAATTGTTTTTAAGTTTGCTGTGTCAATAACTTGGTAAAGATAGTCTTGAAACTCGATTTTCCAAGCTGAAAGCAGTTTTGAAACACTAAAAATAGTCCAGAATTCTGAGAAAATTAAAAGCAAAGTAAAAAGCAAGAAAAGTTTGTTTTCAAGACAATTTTCATGAATCTGATGTCAATGTCCTCTATCTAAGACTATTTTCAAAACTAAAATATTGAAATTTGTCTTAAAAATTAAAACTTACTTCAAATGCAATTTTTAAGCTTCTGATATTACTTTTCATTAGTTCATAATCACTTTTTAAGGTTTAAATGTAAGAATTTGTAGTAAAAATTTCAGTACAAATCAATTTTCAATATTAAAGTCTCTCAATTTGCATGAAAACTGGTTACAAACACAATTTTTAAGCGTCTGAAATCAATTTTTATCTTTTCTCAGTCAATTTTCAAAACTAAAGTCTTTCAGTTTGTCTGGAAACTATGGAAACTAGCTACAATTAAATTTTAAACAATGAATTTTCTGTTTCCAACACAATTTTTAAGTTGGGTTGGGTTAGTTTTGGGTCTTTGAAAGTAATAATTGAATTATATCGTAAAATAAGTTTCAAATCAGAATTTTATAAGAGATAATTTCTTTTTCATCGTAAACAATGAAATTAAAAAAACACGTAATTTTTGAAAAATATCTAGAGACGTAGAAGGCAAAAACATTAAAACCATCTTCCTGTATCTAGGCTACTGGAGAATTTTGGCAAACGTCACAATGAGTATTAATTTCATAATGAGTGTTCCAAATTTGATCAAAATTGCTCCAACGGTTTGACAGTTATGACAAAAAACCGATTTTTTAAACAGAAATTTGAAGGACTGTATTTTCCTTAGGAATCTTACATAATGCATGTCAACTTATTTTTTAATTGGCTATGGATTGGTGAATTATTGACTAAAAACTGGACCACCCTGTATATGAAAAAAGTCCTTTGGTGAATTAAAAGCTTTATCCAAAAACTGTAAATATAATAAATATATTTTTGCACATGTTCATAAATGTTTTGTCATCAGGTGTTGCCACAATTCTTTGAACTGACAGTTCCAAATGAAGTAAATGTTGCTGTCATAAAACATTTTATTATTTTTATAGAAATTAACTATCAAAATCTCTTTCCGTCAAAGTGTCTTGTATAAATATTATACATTCTTCTTTTTTTAACAGTAATTATACTTGTCTTATCCGGAATCAATGACTTATGAACAAAATTCATAAATTATCTTGTCTCTTAAATTAAATATTAACTGACCAAAACACTTATAGGTGTAAATAAATCCCAATTGTGCATACCATCAATATACAGGGTGATTCCAAAGTTGGGGCTTTCCTTTCACCTGCGATTAAATTTTCCAAGAAAAACAATTTTCTTGCGTTTATCAGTGGCTCGTGTATAATTTTTTAAAATATTTTTGCTGTTTTAATTTAAATTGTCAAATTATTAAAACTTAGTTTACAAGGCGGCTGAAATCTTTTGTTTTTGTATGTTGATAAGAACCTGTCAGTTAATTTTTCTTCGTTTTTTTCAGTTAAACTTTGACACCTTGTATCTTCGTTATGGTTTCATTTCGAAAAAGCGTTTTTGAAGCCCTATTCGCAGGCCTCAACTTTGGAATCACCCTGTATAATATAATAGCAAATCCCGTAAGAGTTCTAATTTGTTTTATGCCAATATCGACCTTATGTACATCAAAGGCTTATTAGAAAAGCAGGAGCTGTAAGGTACTCTTACTACTTAAAAAAAAGTATAAAAAAAATCCAATTAATTTAAATTGACGTTTAATTCAAGTTAATAAATAATGATGTTCTACTGATCAGAAACGATTGGAATGTCATTCACTTCCTAAATTGAATGACTTCATAAAACCTGATTAAATAATAGCCCGTCGAAGAATTATCAAAATAAAAGGTAAACTACAACTTTCACGTTGCAATCGCCAATCAAGACTCTAAAAAGCAATGCAAATTCTCTTATCAGATGTTGTACGGCAAGCATAGTAAAATCGCGTTAAATATGAATGAAATCTTTACAAGTCTTTTGGTACCATTCATAAATCTTTACGTTTAGGCCGGCTACGTGGGCTCTCGCTTACACCTGGTCGATTATTTTCTAACAGGTGTTCGGGAAATTACCACGAAATTTTAAATTACAGAATCAATTATTAATTTACGATGCACGCGATTGTTTTCTCGGAAAGTCCGATATTGAAGGTATTTCACTTAATTGTATGTTAATTAAATCAGGCTACTTAGAATTTTTTAACCCTCTATTATGAAAAGTAGGTATAATTTATGAGCTTGTAAGGGAAATATTTATGACAGCAGATACAAAAGGTTAGTGGAACCTTATCCTACGGAGTTAGGCAGTAGTACCAAAGTACCTTCTTGAGATGTGTAGCGTCAAAGAGTCGGCGTAGACGGCCCACTCCGTTTTCATTCATGTCTTGGATGGAGCATAGTAGTACGTTTCGTGAAATGATCAAAGTAGCACTTTAAGCGCCTGTGTAAGATTTTACGCAACCCATTGATATCTGACAGTATAACATTCCAATTGCCATTTAAATTTAAAAAATAACCATGTACGTCGAAGGACTCACGGTTTTAATAGTGCTTTTGGACGTTTGTGTTAGTACCAGATTGCCTCTGGAGGTTTTTCAGAGGTATCCTTCAGAACACCACCACCACACTCACAAGAATCACCTGAACAATGTCAATTTCCATAGGAAGAGACTGCAGGACCACACTGCTATTAAAGTTCTATACCAAGTTGGGGTAAGTTCAATTTCTGATACTGCGGAAATTTAAATTAAGCCTGCAGTGCATAAGAAATTCTTTGGTATGCAATTGCTAATGTAAAATTGTAATCAGAGGTGTTGCAATTTTTAGCTAGTAAACACTCTTCAATAAACAATAAAATGCTTTTAAGTTGAGTTTAAATAATTGTCAACATTAGCATTGTTTTTGAACAGATTTAAGCAAAAGTAAAATTGGAAAAAAGTATTATAAGACGTAAAATAGTAGAATGCTAGAATAACTTTATTGAAATCGATACAATCCATACAATTTAATTTTCAAAACTTTTACCCCTAGATTGGGCATCAGCCAATTAAACTTAAAGGCCCAATGTATTTAGTGATTTTTATGAAGTGATATATAAATAAATTAAGAAGTAAGAACTACTACAAGAACACAACATTCCATATAATTCAAGGTAAAATTTAAACTGAAAAAATGGCACCTGGACAAAAAAGGTACCTTTTAAAGTACTTTTGCTCCAGGGGATCTCAATAATTGAAAAGTGTGCAGTAAAAAAGGTCAATATTCTTTCTCGGAAACTGAAGGGCTGTTTTTCAATTATTTGTCTACTCTTCACAGCTTCTTATCTTATACGGCTAATAGGGAATGCTTTGCCTCCAAAATTACCTTGTGTAACACAGTGAAGTTAATTTTGCTAATATTGGTTACAAAATGTACGCCACTGGCTTCTAACAAAAAAGTAATTCCGATGAAGTCAATTTTGAATAAGATTTTTAATGTTTTTAGTCACGTGACACAATTTCAAGTTTTGGTCAGCTTGAATTTTGAAACTGCGAGTAAAATTAACTTAAAATTGGATTTTTATGGTCACGTGACAGTTGAAGTCAATTTTGAATAAGATTTTTCATGTTTTTAATCACGTGACACAATTTCAAGTTTTGGTCAGCTTGAATTATGAAACTGTGAGTAAAATTAACTTAAAATTAGATTTTTATGGTCACGTGACAGTTAGTAGACATTACAACAGTTAGAGAGTTCTGCTTTCACTGACAAATTTTTTTTTATGTCACATGACTATTAGACATTGTTATCAAATTCAGGACAAAATTAAGAGTGACATTTTAGGCTCATTTTTGAATTTTCTAGATGCCCTGTAAATTCGTAGTATGTATTTTGTAACACCCTGTATATGTGATGTACTAACATTTTATAACGTATTTTTCAAATATTATGTCCTTAATAAGAAGAAAATAAAAATGGAATCGACTATGATAATCGAATTGTCATATTTAAAGAATAATAAATTTATTTGTTTTGTTAGATTAGTTAAATTTGTGTAAAATAAATTAACAACATGTACAGGGTGTGTCTAAAAGGTTTGTACAAAATGCTATGACATATTCCTGACATCAAAATAAGCCGATTTAAAGCAACTCACCTTAGTCTGTTTTCGAGATACAGTGTGGTAAAGTTAAAAAATATAAATAAAGTAGCAAAATTTTGTAGCATATTACTTTCAAATCTGGTAGCCAGAGGTTTCTTGAGATGCGAAACCCAAATTTGGATACTTTTGAAGCAAATTTCAGGTGACAGTATCGAACACTAAAAACAGAAATATCTCGACAGCGGTTTACATTAGCTGTTCTTCGCAAATACCTTTTTTACTTTAAAATGTTTAAAACCTCATTTTCTTAAAAAATAAATATGAATAAGAAATAAGAAGAATTTTTAACTTTATCACTCTGTATCTCGAAGACGGAGCAATTTCGGACTAAGGTAAGTTACTTAAAATCGGCTTATGTTTCCGTTATTTTGACACCCTGTATATAAAGGAAGTTATTTTATTTTATTTTCTAGGGTTTTGCCCTCTTTTGCTCAAACACTTTGGGGGCACCTGGTAGTTTCTTCTTGAAAATTTGAGTCAAAGCAATATTAAAATTACACTACATTTCAAACAAAATTAAGGTGACAAAACATTTTATAACTTATGATTTTAGGCTTTATAAACCAGAGAAAAGTGCCAAAAACATCATTAATTAATAAACAATATAAGAACATTTGGCTTTAGCTTTGTAGTAAGTTGCAGTAAGGTGGCGGTTGTAAAATGTCTGGACGATAGCGTCAGTGTTTATAATTAATTTAGAAATGCCGTCTAAACAAGTCCATTTATCAATCGATTGACCGATTTAACGTTTAATTACAACAATTATATTTAAAGCAAGGATATCAAGAGTTCCTCGTACGTAGTAATCTTTGTACGACAAACAAACAGGATTTCGTAATAATCGGCACAAAATCTGTTGGGAGTGTATTTTCACTTTAGTTACAGCATCTAGTGTTTTATTGAGGAAATATACTGTTATTACAGAATTAATAAAAACTATTAATCTTAGTCGGAAAACCGAACCAAGGACAAATAATTGTAAAACGCTTATAATTTTTTACTTCCTGTAACTTGTGCATTAGTAGAGAATGTATATTAGGCAAGAATTGCTGTTCTACAGGTTCGGTTTGAAGACTAATCGCATCAAGAAGTACAATTACGATTCTTGTAATACTTCCTTTACGGTTTTTGTTGCTTGGTAATAAAATTAGGTGCCGAATTGACAAAAGGGAGTTGAAAAAGGACCAAAACGGAAGTACCGGAAATAAAACCTGACGAGACACTTATCGTAGGGTCCTAAATCGTAGCCATTGTATTGGGCTCAATAAAGAGGAAGTGAATTCACGAAGTAGACTCGCAAGTACCGGATTTAGCCCCGATGCCACAATTAATAGCTATAAAACTATCAATTTAGAATAACACCGCATATATTTTATATATATTGTATGGTTCTCAGGAGACGGGTGATTAGACGCAGACATTTCATTAGTTAAGTAAATTTTTTGCTAATCTCGGATGGAAGGAAACGTCATTAGTCCCGTCCTGTTCGGAGAGTGGACTATCAATGTTTACAGTCCTAACAGTGGCCGGTTCTGAGAAAATCACATTAACTCGGATATCCGTCGACACAAGAAAAGAAACTAGCCCTAAAACCGGAACTTCATCTTTAATACAATAAGCTTACATTACGCCTCGAACACAAAAGGAAAGAAACCATTTTTCTCTTTGCCTGTTTCCTATCCTTCAGCTGTACAGAAACATATACCTGGCAGTTCTTGATATTGGATTTTACATAAGTATTAATTTTTAACAACTATTATAAAAATGTTGCTTGTTAATGTAAACATAAACATCACTCTAACCAATTGATTGATTAATTTTGCTAGTTCAGCATTATGCTCTTGTTTGCTGACAAAATGGACCTTACTGTTAAGTTCTTATCCTCGCGTACATGTTATACAATAATAATTCTATTCGAAATCTTCAATGAACGTAGGATGACGTAATGGTGAAGACCCATTAAATAAAGAACATTGACACAAGAACCTCAAGCATTAAAGCTTTTTGCTGGTTCTTATTATCTCATCTTCTCGGTATTTTTTTCAGCTTCTTGTATTTTTTACACATTGTAATGGTACAAAGTTCTATGTTAAAGCCAGGCCCTGGAGCGGTCATTAAAATTTTTACTGGGTGCGTTTTTTTAATATTGCTTACATCTTGTTGGGCACGGACAGATAGTATTTCTTAAATCCGTATAAAAACAACACGCTCTGCAAGTTTCCTGAGAGGTATCCAAAACAATAACAAAAATATATGCCAGTGGCGCTACGGCTACTACTTTTACTTAATTAGGTAAACTAATATTTAAATTACATACCATTTTCTTTATGACACATATTAAAATTGATATTAAACATTTATAGCTATTTGTAACGGATTTTGTGCTCGTAATAGTTTAATTTATAGAGGAAATTGCGTACGCTACTGATTAAGAAGATAATTACTTGATGTTATACGACCCTGCCCATACACACGGGATGTCGTTAATTTTATCTGCTATCAGTTTATCGACGCTGGAAGGAATATTTTAAAGCCCAGTAGTTAAATTATTATATGTTTATAAAGATTTTATCTCCAAATCTCCAACCTAAAGAAGAATGATGTAGGTAGTAGTCATTGTTGTTATGGACTTAACAAACTAGGTAGGAAATGGATTTAGTACTCATTTCGGTAGTGGTTCTTTCGGATACACGTTGAATATTAATGGATTTGCCCGTCAAAATATTTCTTTTTAATTGCAACAAAGTTATTGAAATAGGCTAGAGAAGTCATTAAGTGATGACATAATTTCCTCAGAATAACGGAGATTAAAGTTGCCAGTTAGCGGCACATAATAAGCCGGATATATAACTGCAAAAAAAAAAAACAAAGTCTTGACGGGAAACGGTCATTTTTTTCTTAAGACTCATTAACCACAACAGTCTAACGAAAACATTCTAAAATATAATAAAATAAATATTAGAATTACAGCCAATTAAAATTAAAGTAATATATGTTAATTACACAGTCCTAGAAAACCTACTTTTTGACCATCAAAGTCCCAATTATGTACTAGAGTACCATATGTATATTTGCACTTATTGAACTAAAACATTTTTGTACCAAGGTGAAGGCTTTTTAGCTTCAAATGTTATACTGGTTCTATTTAGAAGGTTTCTTTTCTTACTTAAATTTCAACTCAAGAAGAGAATATTTTGCTTGTGCTGCTTCTTAAAAAAAGTTTTGTTTTACCTAAACTCATTCAACACTTCAGGAAGGTAATTTGTAAAGAAATTTGTAAATATCAATAATAGCTTCTGATTTCACGGTTTCTAAGGAAATTATTCTGAAGTGAAAGTACCCTTACAAAAATGAACATCCTCTCTGTTGTCAATATTGTTAATTACTTACATACATCTTTATAGAATTAACATTACCGGGATACAGTCAGTAGGAAAACAAACTGTTAATCTTTTCTTGATAGAGAGAAGGTAAAAGCAGGTAATTGTTACGCCACTGGGTGATCGAAAAAAAAAGGAGGTGTGCCAAGGAGGTTGCCAGCGTTGTGCCAGGCTGGTGCCGGGTGACTATTGGGTTTCTTTAAACCACCTTCCGATTTTCCCACGATCCGACAGAACAGACGCAAGGTGTACGATAGCACAGATTTTTTACGGTGCGGGTACCACCAAACGCACCCCCGTAAGATGAACACCTGCTGAACCGAATAACGCCCACATTCGCGGTTAACACAGGACCGGACGTTCTCTCAGTTTCCTCTTCCTTCATTTTATTAATGATCCAACAGAGAAGTCCGATCGTTCAATTTATGTTACCTTTAAGATGATTAGTCGATAATTCTACAGAGACTCATTTGTTGACGTGTGTCATATACAGGGTGGTCCAGTTTTAAATGTCAATAATTCACCATTCGATAGCCCATCAAAAAATAAGTTAACTTACATTATGTCATTTTCATGAAAAATGCTTCTCAAGGAAAATACAGTCCATAAAAGTTCAACTTAAAAATCGGTTTCTTGTCATAACTGTCAGACCGCTGGAGCAATATTTTAATCAAATTTGGAACAAATACATATGAAATTAATACTCATTAGGTGATTTAATGACATTTGTCGAAACTGTCTCTGTCTGTTAATTTTTCTACCTTATTCTCTACGTCACTGGATATTTTTCAAAAATTTCAATATTTTTTACTTATTTGAAACTTTGTTTACGAAATAATTGAGTTATTACGTTCAAAGACCCAAAACCAACCCAACCCAACTTAAGAATTGTCTTGAAAACGGTGAAAATTGACCTAAGAAGCTTAAAAAATGTCTTTGTAGCTAGTTTTCATAGTTTCCAGACAAATTGAATGAAAATTGACTTATTAACCAGTAAATTTATGCTACAATATTAGTCTTGAACACTAATTATTAGAATTAAATTAGTTCAAAAATTTGGACGGTAACCAGTGTTTAATTGAATAAAAAAAAGTTTGAATTGAATTATCAGTTTTACACTACCCATAGTCTAAAAATTGAACGCCAGTAAACATTAGTCCAACAATCCGGTTTTTTGACTATTTTCAGTGTCACAAATTAACTCGAAAACCTCACAGATGACCAGATTTGAATCCTTTTGAACCAATTTAAAGTAAAAAATACAATAACCCAAGTAGACTTGTCAATTTTGAATAATATCCAGTGAGCGTAGAAAATAAAGACTATCCCCCTATATCAACGCGTCTAAACAATTTTGAAAAATGTCATTCACATGTCGCAACTTTGGAGGTCTGTGTCTTCCTTAGGAAGCGTTCTTCAGAAAAATGGCATAATGCATGTTAACTTATTTTTTGATGGGCTATCGATTGGTGAATTATTGACATTTAAAACTGAACCACCCTGTATAAACAAAATGCATTCTTGGAGTAAAATATTTATACTATTTGACTTGCGTGGAGATCAATAGCTTATTGGGGCTTTTTTCCAGAACTCAGAAGATGATCTACCAGAATGCAACGTCAAATCAGTCTGCAACAAAGTGGACCTTTACGATACTCCATGGGTTGAAAGACAGTGCAAATGCACTGGAGGACGTACTTGCCCTATGGATCTTAACACTGATGATGGGCATACTTTTGTGGAGAAAACACGACAATATAAAGTGTGCGAGCCTATCAAAAAGCTTCCAAAGTGTCGGTAAGTGTACTCCTGTAGTGAGTGTATGTGAAAAATGCCACCCAAAACAATGTAAAAAAATTTAAGTGAATATCTCAGAAACTGTAGGCACAGTATTGACTGTAAGAGTTATTGGTCAAAAATTATTTTTTTGCGGCTCTATGACATTGACAGTATTATGATAATTTTGTACATTCTCTTTAAAATGTTAACAGTTATCAATCAAGTCACTAGTAACTCCATTGGGTCCTGACGTTGATTGATACTTTTGGTATGCGAAAAAAAAACTTGACAAACATTGAAACTCTGAAAATACCGTTTCAATCTCTATTAAGGCTCACCTATTTTGAAAGTAAATCGTAAATTAACTATCACTAACAAATTTTTTTCTGGTAGCAACAATTGGCCGTAACGACAAGAAATAACAGCATTCCTCGAAGATCTGAATAATTACGCAACCACAAAATCATAACAACACTTTTTTAGGTACTTCCGAGATACGACGTGGTCAATTACGCTCTACCAGAACAACGTGACCGACCAAGTGATCCACTGTCACTGTCCAAAGAACGCATTGACATATCTGAACAAAAGGAACGTCCTACATTTGCCTAATGGTCAATTAGCCTTCCAGTACTTGTTTTCCTGTTCTCCGCCAACGGTACGTAATAAGTTAGAATTCATAAGTTGTAAAGTACCTCAATGAACAGCTACAATAGTGTGGCATTAGGAAAGAATATCAATTAGGCGATAAGTGAACTCGATTTGAGATTTGCATATCTCGAACTGTTGCAGTGAATGATTAAGATAGCGATTTACATAAGGCTGGTACCCGAAACACAACTAACGTATAATTATTCTTTTCAGAGATTGAGATGCCAGCGAAAGGAACCTTGCCGCTTATTTACCGTCCGCAAACGTCAAGAATTCTTGGACGAAGTGAATGTAAACACCCTGTGCCAATGCCCCCATGCGCACAGATGTCCGCACCACCATACAGACTATGGCGTAATATCCGTAAAAAGCTTTAGCGAAGACATTATTAAAACGTTCAGTGGGTATTGCTTGCCTTCGTAGTACCATGGTACTTGGGTAGATGTCGCTTAATGGTACTGTTGTGTGCCAAAATATGTGTTCCCTTATAGATGTGAGAGAACTCAAGTACTGTAAGGTCAGTACTTAAGAAAGAAACGCTACTTAAATGCCTCCTAGGCTGCAGCTACCTTGTATATTAAATTTAGTTATAATTTATTATTGATTGTTAGTACAACACTCCTTACCGGAAGTATTGCTCAGACTCACACGTGGAAATGTTTGCGCTTAAGTGTACATTCCGTTTTTAAGGCTTTAAGATATTATTATAGTTTTTATATTTTGATATTTATTTTTTTATATACTGATCAACTTTAAGAACTCAGCCTGTAAATACAACATTTGAAGCCCCACTTTAGATTTAACTTGAACTTATCATAAATTTGCCAACCTGCATCCCTGTATATAATGCGAGGATTAGTAAATAATATTATGTAATATAAAATGTATATCTACTTAATATAAAGTTGGTCTGATATTTGCAGTTCGTGTGTACAAAATAAATATATAATTAATTTATAAATGGCAGTATTTACTTCATGTACCATGCTGGCAGCCCCATCTATGAACAATCCCCATAGAATGCTGCTGTAAAATACCAACTTACGATCTCAAGTGGTACTGCAGACAAAGTCCTAGTTTAAGTTGATAGTAAATGTCTAAAGATGTCGCATGATGCTTTCAAAGAAGATTTTGATTATTTCTACAGGGTGGTCCAGTTTTAAGTGTCAATAATTCACCATTTGATAGCTAATCAAAAAATAAGTTGACTTGCATTATTTCATTTTTCTGAATAACTTTTCCTAAGGAAGATACAGTCCTCCAAATTTCGATTTAAAAAATCGTTTTATAGTTTAAAACTGAACATTCAAGACTTGTGAAAGTCCAAATTTGTACTGAATAGTCTAAAAACTTTTTTACTACTAGGAATGATCTGCCATCCTGGTTGAGTGTCTGAAACTGGCATTCAAGAACTAAAAAAAGTCCGGAAATCAAGACAAAGATTGTATTGTGCATGAAACTCATTTTTTACTACTAAAAATAATATAAAAGTTGACTTTTAATGCTAGAACTGACTTTACTAGGACTAAAGAGTCCAAAAGTATATTTTCAAGACTTTAATTGGTGTACAACTCAATTTTCTGGACTGGACAACAAGTCTAGAAGTAAATTAAATTTTCGGACTATTTTATTTCTAAAAATTAGTTCTCAAGACGTATTATTGTAGCATTTGGTACCAACATTTTTTACTTTTATTACTGAAGACACTTGACTTAGTCTTAAACTCGATTTTTCAGTCTTAAAAAGCACTAAAAACAATCTGATTTTTTTAGAGATGCTACAATTTATTGCACCTATGAGTGTAGAAGTCAATTTAATAGTGAAGAAGCTTGAAATAACATTTTCAAGGTTATGGTCAGTGGACAAACTAGCTTTTAGGCCTGATAAGTCAAAAACTTTGTAAAGATAGTCTTGAAACTCGATTTGAGGCACTGAAAACAGCCTTAAAACACTAAAAACAGTCTAGTTTATTAAGAAATATCCGAATTTTTAGCACTGAGGTGTCTAGAAGTCGATTTAATAGTGACAAAGCTTCGAATGCCATTTTAAGTCTATGAAGAATGTAAAAATTATTTTTTAAGTTTGCTATGTCAATAACTTGGTGAAGATAGTATTGAAACTCGATTTTCCAAGCTGAAAGCAGTTTTGAAGCACTAAAAGTTCGTTTTCAAGACAATTTTCATGAATCTAATGTTAATGTCCTGCATCTAAGACTATTTTCAAGACTAAAATATTGAAATTTGTCTTCAAATTATGAAAACTTGCTTCAAATGCAAATTTTAAGCTTCTGATGTCACTTTTCATTAGTTCAGTCACATTTTGGGGTTCAAGTCAATTTTTAAGGTTTAAATGTATGAATTTGTAGTAACAAATTCTTGAAAAAGTAGTTTTTATGTCTACAAGTCAATTTTTAGTATTAAAGTCTCTCGATTTGCATAAAAACTGGTTACAAACACAATTTTTACGCTTCTGAAATTTTTATCTTTTCTAATTCAATTTTCAAAACTAAAGTCTTTTAGTTTGTCTGGAAACTATGAAAACTGGCTACATTAATATTTTTTAAACTTCTTAAGTGAATTTTCCGTTTCCAAGACAATTTTTAAGTTGAGTTACACAGGGTCCTAATTTTTGTGTGTGTTTAAGTGTTGATAGAATGTGACAGAAGAAGCTGACAGTGGCAGGTTCCTGTCAAATTCTACAAACCTTTCTCTTGATAACTTTCTTCGCTCATTTCAAGAATATGCAACCAGGTGTTAAATACAGGTTGTTTCCTTCTTTGATTTTTATAACTAACCAAGTACGGATTAATATTTAAGATTGTTAACCTAATCTAGCATTAACAACTTAACCATAATCTAAATTGATGTGCTTTAAGAAGCTTTTAACTGTAACATAAGCCTAAAAAATGTTAATTAGAAGATTCAAGACTAGTATAACGTGATTTTGTCGATATCTAAAATTCCATTGCTTAAAATTACCAAAAAATTGGTAAAGAATATCACAATATTGTGATCATTTTTTTGAATATTGATTTTTGAAAACCACCAGGAATTTCATGAATTGGAATTTTGGAGCGACTTAGTAAACCGCAAACTTTACTGAAAAGATCATGGGACTTGATATAATTGAATGGCTGAAAAGTCACGTGACTGAAAATGCCTAAAAACAACAAAAATCAAACTTGATAATGTTCTCTCTTCTTTAGGTTAACAGTTTTCTAATGCAAACAGTGATATTTTTACGGAAAGTGGCCTGAACGTTTTTGACAAATTTGAATTGAGAAATGCGGCCAAACAAACTGAAATTAATAATTAAATCACATCATTTAATAAAAAAATAGGTTCAGTATTAGCTTTAATAAGCCACGTACCAATGTCAAACATTTGTTAAGCTTACATTTCTGAAAGTGCTTTCTTATTCACATAACTGACATAACTCTATTTGTTTAAAATATATTATACATTAACTAAGCGCCGAGAGTTTAGATATCATTATTTCCAATTAACTGTTAACCATATGCGGCGTGAATCTACTGATATTGTATAATAAGTGTAAGTTGGTTTACACCGATTACATACAGCACGACCCTATAAAAAATTGTACATGATGGTAATTTGTTTCCTAATGACTTGACCTGGAATAGTGCGGTATCAAAGAGTACTAAATTGTGTTCGCAGCATCCGCTGTTCTGCAAAAGTACCTGACGTATTAGTACCACATTAAAAGTTACCTTAATACCGCATAATAGTCCGCCAGCGCGATAATGATGATTTCCTGACATTCCTCAAAAAGTACCCGTTAAAATGCTACGGTTTTATCCACGTTATATATAGGGGAATGTGTGTGAAAACCAATTTGTTCAGGAATTTCTTATTAACAAATCGGTTGTCACAACTGACGGTTTTTCTTGTTTATTTTAATCGTCGCGGATTACAATAAACGAGCTACAAAAGGGTCATTTACCATGGGGCGTTCTAATTTCAATATCTGTGTGAAAAGAGTCATTACTGAGATACCCGTAACGAACACGATAATCTACCGTATACAGTCGTCAATGACATTCTCTTGTGAATAAACTAAAACTCGTAAATTTTATTAATAAATTTGATCCACAAATTTGTTCTTAAACCGCAGACTGTAGCTCAAAAATAATGAGCCTGGTTAAAAGGAAATGTTTTAAGACCTTATACTGCAATAGTTGGCGGATATATTAAGGCAATTAAATAAGTAATAACGGAGAAAGACAGCTTGTCTATATATGGGAGGAAGGTACGCACTGAGGTACCTAAACGAAGCGAGCAAACAATAATGGGCGCATTGTCTGTCCGAGTGTTAAACCCTTTCGGTTGGGTTCCGAACGATATTTCTGATCGTCGATAAGATGATAGCGAACTTGATTTATCCAGGTTAAGTTCAAAAACGTTTTTTTTACAATGGAAAGTCCTGTTCAACTTAATTGGTGGTTATGTCATCATGTCATTTATCTGTGGCTTAGCCTAAAAATTAATTATTTTGTAGAAACTACTGTACGAATAAATCTCAAAATTGTTGTTACACTACAGAAATTGTCAAGTATGTCTATTTTCATTGTACTTTTTGGTTTGGAGCAAAAATTGCGCTGGTGCAATATATCAAGAAGACCTTGCAATCACTGATATTAAAAATGAATTCCGTTTTAATTAACAAATAATAATCTCACATTAGCAAAAATTGGAGGTAGATACCTTTAAAATATCGAGTACCCAAATCTAGCTCAACCGTGGATACTAAATTAAATCGGAATTACTTGCAAAGAACGGCATTTTTTCTTAAAACTTTAAGTTACAATTTATTTAAAAAAACCATCAAAATAGCTAACGGTGTATTAGAGGTAGTTATTGAGAAAAAGAACCCGTTTAAAACGACTGTTTTTATTCTGGGCTAAGAAATAAGCGAGCCAGCAATACAAGCTTTAATTTAACTATAGCTAAAAGATTTGTTTGCAAATTAAATAGACCGGTAATTAAAATTCTCGGATTTTATTGAAATGCTGAACGGTATACTGATTCGAAGGACGATAGGTATTGATTTTGAATTAAATCTCTGCCAGATGGTTAAATGTACGAAGCGTGTCCGCAAAGTAGTACATTATAAGGATACTGTGATATGTACCTTCACCCTTAATGTTGACTTAAAAACTCTCCCAGAAATGAAAGTAAAGACTAATAGGTAAACAACGATTTTAGGGAAAAGTAGGTTATTGAATTAATGGTTAAAAATTAGCGAACGTAATATCAACAGCCTGGAGAAGTATGTTAGCGCAAAATGAAACGAAACCAAAATCAGGTCTTAAATCATATCAGTTCAATGGGGTTCTTCTCTGCTGATGGTTATGAGAAAGTTAGAAAACGAATATTACGGACTAGATCATGCAGTTATTTGCATTAATGCGGAAAGTCCAAAATGAACAAAATAACTGATGGTCTAGTTAACTGAACCACATTCTTTACCACTAAGTACCAGGCATTAAAACCAATCTTCGAAATGACATTTCACCTAATTTTTTTGCCTTCATATATTCGCATGTATACTGTACAAGAACCCGGTATAAAGTCATTATACTGCCCAGTAAAAACGTAATTGCTTGCCCAAAAAGCTTTTTATTTAAAATTTGCTTTAATCTCTACTCATTCCGGTAATTTATTAACCTCATGATTAACGAACAAAAAAGCAAACAAAGCACAACCATACGAAAGATCACAGCAAGAAAAATGGTTTTAAAAATATGTCAATGACTGTGCGTACATACGTTTCTAGTGCACGACTATTACGACTAACTGGATTTACCAGGTGTTTTTGAGAGGCAACGCTAGATTAAACCATTGTTTTACGCTGCAATTTGATGGCTCTCTGTTGATTCTAGAAAATAAATATCGAATTTAGATTTTGATTGAAAACGGTCGATTATTAAAAAAAAGCACAAAAAAATCGATTATCTAGGACCATTCTCTATATGAAACGTATTTTACCGTAAAAATATTAACCTCTTTAATATTTACATTGTCCTGGATTTAAGAATATTGCTATAGAACGTCGAT
The DNA here is from genome assembly GCF_016097725.1 of Ips typographus. Lineage (NCBI taxonomy): Eukaryota > Metazoa > Arthropoda > Insecta > Coleoptera > Curculionidae > Ips > Ips typographus. The sequence continues at coordinate 6,386,066 of NC_138437.1, read as the reverse complement.
TTTTTTTTTAACGGAAATTTTAGAGAACCTAAATACAATATGTGCTGAAATAACAGTACCAGAATTTAAAAACTGTGTTACTTTAAGCATTTAAGATGACAATTTATTGTTGATGACCGTTATTTTGTTAATTTTTATGTTAAAAGTTTGTAAAACTAATTTCTACAGTATCAAAATCAGTTTCAAGTTGCCAACATTTGTATCAATGTTCTAATTGTGACAAAATGGGAATGGATAATGCTTGCCACTAATTGGACTATTTTTATTGGCTATAAAATCAAAGAAACTCAGTGCTTAATACCGAACTTCCGTTATATATCAAAACAATGTCATCCTGGTTTTGGCAATAAAATGGTACAAAGTCTGTTTTAATAGCAGTTTCTACATCATTCATCCTCATCACGCATTCCCAATAATCAGCATCCTCCATGTAAAACATTTTCTTACAGGATGCACAGATTAGTGCGTGTGAGTAAGCAGTAAGCTTTTTGACGTGCATAACTTAAATTCAGCCTTTATAGTGACCGTCCAGCATATGGTGCTTGAAATAATTTAAGTCAGACTTAGACGGAAAAACGATTTACTGTCATGTGCGAAACGCAAATAGTACGGTCATCATAATCAGCAAATTATGGTTTAACATGAAAAACCTAATTTTTTTAGCAACGGTGTAGAGAGTAGATTTCTAGTCCAAATATGAGCACAGTGGCCATTTACATAGGTGCCTAACTACGTAACTACTGACATTTAAATTACCGGAATTAGAGTAAAAGTGAAGCCGATAAACTGTTATTTATAGTTTTAGGTATAATTCAGGACGAAGAAGACATTTATCTAAACGGGGAGCAAAAATTCAATGAAGATATATATCGGGAGAGATAATTTATAAACAGTTATTTCCCACATTAATTAAGAGTTATAATATAAGCACAACGAACAATGCTACAAGTGCCTTTCTTATCATAACGCGTAACTTATAATAATTATAGCTCTTCTGTAGGCTCAAAGTTAAATATGACTATTGGATGCAAATTTGCCATGTGTGGTGACATTTCGCTAAAAATATCTTCAAGAACTAATATTGACAATAAGGAAAGCGGCACAAAATTCGGATGCAAGCCTTTTAATTTTATGACCTGTGAAAGGTAGTAGAACGCATGTTAATTAAGACTGAGCTCCCATATCAATTACTTTATATTGAGAAAACGTCTAAAAAATGCGGTTTAACTCAGCAATAAATAAGAGAAGCTTTTAATGAAAGAACACATTAAAATACCCTTTAGAATGTGGCAAATTAAAACTATTAATAAAACCTCGTTCTCAGTATGTTTATCAGGCCCGATAAAAGTACGGCAATTTCCAAGATAAACAACCACTGGATCTTATACTATTCAAAAAGGATTAGTAGTAATATGATGGGAACAAAATGCAGTGGAAAAATTAACTTCAATTGTGATTCAATCTAGTATAATTAATCGAAACTGGGGAATGTAAACATTCAGCTATTAGAGCTCGTATTTAGTGTAAACCATATTGTAAGCGAAAATATCTGAAAAATTATCAAGACCACTTGTGTACATATATGGCAAACATCAACAGTTAATTGTGCTTCACATAAATTCCAATCCGAAAATGATTTAAGTTTTTTTAAGCTACTTAATACCGGCTAAGAGTCAACTGGGCAATCAGGTCTTGATTGAAAATATTATTACTGCCAAGACTGCAGTTTCAGGTATTACTACCAACTATCAATTAAAATAATTGTTAATTAACAGCGACGTAATTATTAATACATTTCATATAACCTCATCGAAGGTGTAAAGAAGCAGTTTCAGTCTATTGATGAATTCTGCTATGTTGTATTCTTGTTTTAAACATTAACTCAGTTATTATGTTCACATGATTGGAAGAGGTTTTTTAATGATGTCATTGTAAAAATTAAGACTTGTTGGTTGTAGTAAAATGTAATTTCAGTTAAAATTTAAGTCAGACTTTAAGTTAATTCTCTCTCAAAGGGTAATAGGATAGTGCCTTTTTATAACCCTGTATTTTTTTTCATCGGAAAATCAAATAGAGAGTTGAGCAGAAATAGACCTAAACTTTGACACATCTGAATTAGGTTACGACATACCTTATCAACTGTAAAGTTTGCGAGTAGGTCTTTAAAACGCTGAACTGAAAACTAAAACGTTGAAAAAGCACCGTTAATGAACGCTTTGCCTAATCAACTGACTTTATTTAGTCTGTAGAGAATGAGTTAGCCTTTAGGTTTTAGTTTAGAGGAGTGTTATAATACGATCAAAAATTGACAATATTAAACTGATAATTAGTTATTAAATTACACAATTTGATTTAGAAAGGTAACTAAAAGAGAAGCAGATAATTTGAAGGGCAATTTCCTTGCTTACATACCTACTTTTTAAAAATTAAAACTTAAAAAAATTCAAATACGGATTTTTGCTTTTTTTGTGCTTTATCATCTAGTGCAGTGTTTTTTTGCACACCCTGTATCCAATGTTTTTCATAAAGTTTTTTCATTGCGAAAGTTAATTAGGAACACACTGAATTATTTTGTGATTTGTCACGATTTCCACTAATACATTTATGATGATTACAGTTTAAGAAATCAACAAAATACTACGTAACACATACAATAAACATGACTATTTCCATTTTCTTGTCATAAGAGAAAACTAAAGCAAAACACGATTATTCTGAAGGAAAAATAGTATATACAAGTAAAGTTAAACAGGAATGGAAATTGAAAAGACATGTTGCAGTCACAAATGATTGATAATATAAAACTAGAATGTCCAGGTTCATTGACAATGATTAACTTTACTGGCACCATCATATGACTAATTTATAGCTCAGGTTGGAACCCATGCAAAATTAAGTCATGAATCTCATATGATGCAAAAACCTGTTCAAACTGAAAACGACAGTAAAAATGCAAATGAGTGCCAAAATATGTGCTGAATTTGGGAGAGCAAACTGCCGGATGCGTGTGATTGGTGGTTCCGAGTACGGTACCATTGAATAGGAAGTGGGTTAGCTAAGCTCTTCGGCAGGCGCTTGCGGACTTAGCTTACATAGTGCATAAAGCTTTTTCTACGACACAGACCTTCTTCAGCCTTCGATAGTACCACCGGCTTCAGTAGTCAAGGACGCACGCGAAGAATTACACTTGAACGTGACAAAATACGGGTTCGCGATTTTTTCCAAACTTCTTAATTTAAATTTGCAAGAAAAATGCGCGTTTTAGTTTTTGTTAGTTTACTGTGCGTGGTGCAAATTGACTGTCAAACGAATTTTTGGGACTATTCCCATAATTTTCTGGCTAAAATCTTGAGGCAAGGAAAGAGTTCCGCAGAACGAGTGGTAACTTCAACCCCCGTGGTTACAACTCCTATTCCAACTAGCACTAAAATTCACACCACTCTTTACACAACGCAAAGCCCTAAAACTCCGTCGACCACCCTTGTTACCACTAGTACCACCGTTTATACTACTTTACCAACTGATTCCTCAACTGTGGGGAAAAATTTGACTTCTATTACGAGTACAGCCTCTGTGACTAGTACCATACCAGACTACAGTACAGCCAGTACTGTTCTGGACACAACCACCCCTGATTTTGTCGCAACCACGGGGGAACCTAGAGAGAACCCGAATAGCCACGAATTTTACCTCAGTTCTAGCATTAAGAGGGAAAAACCTCAAATTAAGATCTCCTCCAATATCAGTCAGGTAAGTTTTTCAGAATTTAATTAGATAATTGGTTGTAAAGCTAATAAAATCACTCTTAATCTCAGCTTTAGATGAACTGAAATTAGCATATTAGAACAATAATTATTTGCGGATTTGGAGCGTTCTGTTCATTCATTTAAATTATCGTCCATACTTTCATACGATTGCAAGATTAGAAAACATTTGGATTGGAACTGAAGAGCAACCAGTTACTAACTGGAAACAAATCAGAACAGTTTTTGCTCTGAGTCTGAAATTACTCGTTAAACTGCGAAAAATCCTATTTTGATGAGTTTTGATTTTCTGCTTGGAGCATCAATAAAAAATCTGTTCACGCTGGAAAAGGTTCCCACTATCTTCGCGCTATTTAAAGCGACTTCAATCAATCGCTGTTTATTAATTGAAATTAGTTATGCATATTTTATTTTTCGTTGGGAATTTACAAACTGGAAATTAAATTTACCAGACAAGATGGAGTGATAATGTTTCAATGGCCACGGCCATCTTTATCTAACAGTCTCGCAACAATCAAGCTTTTGAAGTCAGACAGCTAGCACCTTTGGGGGTATACCATTAATTACGACCGAAATTTATGACTTTAAAGGTGTTAAATTATATGAACCTGAATAGTTTATCGGTGTTAAACGCCCGTTTAAATGCTGCGACGACTTCCGGAAATGTACTTCTTAATTATATGTTTGTCATGTCAGTTCACTCCATTGAAATGAACAAGTCTGTCAATATTGGAATAAACAATGATCTTCATGCAGTTTTATTTGCATTTCACTTTTGTCAATGTCAGCTTAGAAAAACAAAGTTAAAAATTGTATTAACTTAACAATTCCAATTAGTACCGATTCTTATTTCAAACGCAAAAAGTATATTACCTACGTTTCAATAAGTCATAAAATATCAGAACATGTTAAGAATACCTTGTTACTTAGATAAACGAATTGCTCCAGGCTTACATAAAAACATCTAACCATAAGATGTATGAAATGAAATAGACACTTTTCGTTTTAATATGATTATAACGCCCTAAAGGCACCACGCCCTTCTGTATCCATTTCAGTCCGCAAAAATTTAACCGACCTAATGCAATCAACATACGAATGGTAAATATTAGTTTATTGGCATAAATTCTAAAAGTTGCTGAGAATTGGAAATAGAGAAAAAAAGCAAAAAATATGAAAAATACATTTGAATTGACAATGACAAAACATAAACGTAGTTCTCAGATGAGTATGTCACTTGACTGAAAATAATATAAATCAAACTTGAAACCCTAAAAAATATATATTTCAGTTATCTTCTTATTTCGTCAATATGCATAATTTATACTTTGCATTTTCTTCTATTCAACATAATAAGATTAAGAGATTTGAAATATAAGTGGTCAAAACTAAATTAAAAATTAAACGTACAAAAATGCAAAGGATGCAGAAAATTTACTTGAAACCTAAAACCGTTATTTCCCACGTCTGAGAGTGCGTACTATTGAAATTAATACGTTTGTGAGACACTTGGTACCAGCAGAGGTACTATTCAGTACCCGATAATTTGATTACAGTTCAATTTGCGCTATTAGAATCGGCAAATTCGTAACTGTACTTGCCGATGAAAAATCAATTTCTTTGTCAGCAAGGTGATTATTTTACCTACCTAATTAACGGTTGCTACAAGCATGTCCAGAGCCCAGTATTTTAATAAACGCAACACCCGTATGCATAATGTATCACCACTAATTGGTCGAGGAGTCATTTTCATATTTTTCGCGTTTGATTAAAATCTGGCCGGTATTTTTCAAAGCTCGGGTCGCAAAGGGCACGTAACGTCACGATCTGGGAATCCTATTAACGATTTGGTAGTTTAAATGGGGATACCTTTCTATAAATTAACTGTAAGCGTTGCAATTTCTCTACACGCATTCGAGACCTACTTTATGTGTGAAGACTATAGCCATCAACAAATTTATTTACTTTTTTGGGATTCATTCAAACTGGCTGTTAATTTACCCCCCGGGAGTTACTTAATTGCATCGCTGCAGCAGCTTGGGATTTTTGATAATATACACAAAAACTCCAGCACACACACATAAAATCAGCATCATGAAGTGCAGCAGCTTTAATTAGAAATTAGACTAAAAAAATTAAAAATATTGCAAAAGAACAACCTTTCTAAGAGGATTAATCGAGAGATAAAGAAAAAGATAAGCATCATGTTTTCATATGAGATAAATTACTTATTCGTAGTAGTGATCAAGATATTCTCAACCCCCATTTGCAACTTAATCGGTGTTGAAGCTACCACACCTTTGAAAAAACATGTCTTCAAAAGCGGTACATAAGAAAGTAAGTGATCTCAGATAAAAATTTAAAAAATGAAAAATATTTCGTAGAGCACAAATACTAAAGAGAATATCTAACAATTTTATTTTTAACGTACAAACATCGTCTATTAATAATACAAGATGCTAGTTTAATTACTTTGTGAGAGATTACAGAGATTTCAACACTCGCATAGCGCGGGAACTTTTTTAATCAGTACAAGCATAATATATTGTTTAATTTGGAATATGCAGGTAATGCAATTATATTATTCTTTCATACAAAATGACAAAATAAGAAAAAAATTCGGTAAAATGTGTTTTAAAATCGTTGGATCGGTTAGAATGAAATCTAAATCGTAAGAATTAACTCAGCTGAATGGAAGGTTATTAAGACAGCTACTTAGAAAGTAATTAATAGTACCAAGAACACAAAATACGTTACTAAAATATAATATTTAGCATTGTTCACACATTGTGAATTTCTGAACAACCAGCTAGATTTATAATTTTTTATATCAATTCCCGTATAGTGGAGCTATAAATATTGCAAAGTTGCTTTATAATGGTGGATGGTAAATTAAGATTCGAAACTGAGGACCGGTCTGGGATGATAAAGTGTAGAAGAGCAACCTTGTACGTCGTTGCGATAGTAACAGTAATAGTGAAGAAGATTACTTTACAAAGGGTCTTGATATGGACAGAATAGATAGCTGAGTTCATTAGATACATTGTATGTGAAGCTAGTTAAGAGAAATCCTTATTTACCCACTAGATGAAGATTAATTACTTGGAGGAATAGCAATTTTGAGTAAATTAGGACCATTTATAGATGGTAAGTTACTGTTAATGAAGCGCAACAATAAAATGTGCAACGCTACAAAGTGCAAAATCATAAAGTCTACTACAAGATTGATGTACCTATTACATGTAAGTAGTCATCAAGAAAAAAACTTGGAAGTTGAGATGGATTTTATTTTACAAGACATACACACAATTATTACTTGTGACTTAACTGGTTCACGGTGATTAACCTAAATTGCACAAACATGCATAAATATATTTTTAATGCAGATCTACATATATTTATCATAAGGAAAAAAATAAAAGTACTGACTTTCTAATGCAACCATTTTTGCATAAATGTTTTGAGATAAGTAATGAGAGAGGTACTTTCAACACGTCACTTTTCAGATTTATTAATTATAATGCGCTTATCCTTCTCGCATCTCTTTTGCTTAATTATTAAACACAAGCAGATAATAACACGTTCCTGTCATAACCTAGTTCAACGATTCAAGTGCATCCTGATATCTTGGCAACGGTAAGAACAATGATGAAATCGAATCTTACAGGACTATAAAAGTTTTGCAAAAAGAACAGAGCGGCTTCCGATCCATAACGATAAAAACACTCGTAGCCATGAGTCAGATTTAATGATTAGAGAAATGACTCTTTGCAGCACAAGTCAATTATCAAGGGAAACATACGAGGACTTCCTTTTATTGCCCAATTACAGTCAAATCAAATTCCTTTTGGTCGTAAAATGACGTAGAAAAAAATGTAGCTTCATGCTCTGCAAGACGTCTATCATGAAATGAGTTCCGTATTTATTTTTATTGGGAGTGGTAATTTATAAAATTGACAAGTTTTATGAAGGAAAACTGAAAGAAAGAAGAATTTCTTTTAAAGACCCTGAGAATTTAAAAACACAGCTTGTGGTTTTATTAGACTTTCTTATTATTTTATTAACTAATTTGATTAGCAGATTAAATTTTCTTCTTTATATATAAAGCAACCAATAGACTATAACAACACAACAAATTATTTTAAGAGAATAAAAGTGAGGTTTCTGATCTACTTGACTGTCGATGTCCCTAATAAAACAAATTAACAATTCTGGTGAAGAAAAATGGGGATATGTAAAGCTACTAGTTTAGCCAAGAATAATACAACTCTAACAATTACGTAACCTGATTAATGTTGAACAAGTTTAAATAAAACATTTTTGAATTAAAATTGGCCAAAATAAATCTTAGGCTGTCTAACAAGTCACGAGATCCCTTGTATATTTTAAAGTAATAAATCTAAACAGTTGTTAAAAGAGTAAGATTTTGTTTCGATTTGTTTGGCTTGGAAAATGTAAACGTAGGTGGAAGTTACAAAACCTAGGAAACGAACAAGTCTACAAATATCGTGTACGAATCTTTTTTAGAATAATAAATGTTCGCTGAAATTGCCTCTCATTATTCTTTCACAGTCTTCATGAAAACCTCACAAGGTGATGATTGGGTAAAATATTGAGTATACAGTACTATACAAAACACTTAATTAAGAAAAACAGAGAATGATGACTTTGTTGAAGATTGAAAAACAAATTGCGTAATAACACTTGAAGCCAAACAACAATGCTTTACAACTCAAGTTTTAAATAATTAGACTACGGTGTAACACACATTTAATCACAAGAAAAAAACTACATGATTCTTTATTGTAAAGCTACTCTTTCCTACTGTTTTCCGTTAAAAATCTTCCAGTTGTCACGTGTTCAGAGAAGCAATAAGTGAACTAGACCGAAAAATTGTTTATGTAGATCCTAATGGCCGTCATTAATGATTCTGTCGATTTGTTGTATTTACAACAGCATTTGCTATGGAAATCGACGAATATTACATCCTGCATCGAGATTCTGTGTCATGCAGAGGTCTTAACTCACTTTCAGAGATATTAAAGTTGGAATATAAAAAAAGATGCAGGTTGCGGGCTTTCAAGCGAAGAACCTCTTGTTTATTTTGCATGCAAAACTAGAAAAATCGCTCGCGGAACTTGTATGATGCCAACTGTAAATAGTTGAGTATTAATCCGAAAGAAAAACATGGTTGGTTTCGCTTTAGATTAGATTTAAATTTTTCTACCAGTCCAAATCAAATAAACCACGGTTATCTTCGTCCGTCAGGTCAGATAAATCAATGTTCTGTTCCTAATGAGATTTAAATTAGAGTAGTGCAGGACGTTTGGCGTGAGTTTGAATTGTTTGCCTATAATAAGATTAGAATTGAATCAAATTGAGAAATTCAAGGCTTACGGTAAAAAAAACTAATTTTGTCAAAATATCATTCACAGAACACAGTTAACAAAATTGTTACTCACTACGGTAACCATGCATGGTTGTCCAAAAATCTTCAGTGGTGTTCCAAAGTGATTGGGATTTTTTTACCATAAGGCATAAGTAACTGTACTCTAATTTGTTTTGCCGTTTGTGGTTTTTCATTATTTTAATGCTCAAAACAATTTCGAGCAGGTGCGACGATCCAAATTTCTACCAAATCAAACCGCATTGGTTTGCTATTACTGGTTCCAATATACTTATTTTAAATGCACTCCTCTTCCGTCCTCATTAAAATTTCTTGTTTTTTTTAAATTGAAAACAAATTATTCACGGTGTGCAAACACCGGTTGGGCAAGGTCGGCTGACGATGAGCCAGCTAGTTTCAACTTAACCGTCTTACGTTTATCTTCAGTTTTTTTTATCCTTCCTATATCATTTTATATAGTGCCATTTAAATGCATAAAAAACCACCCTATTGGTCGCGTACGGTTTGATGAGTTACGTAATTGTTTCCAGAGTGTAATTTGCTAAAATTATTCCACATACATGTCAATTAAATGTGATTAGAATATTTTACATTTCTAGGCTATGGGAACGTTTATACTATTGGTTGCAATAGAAAAACTGGTTTAAAAAATCATTTTAGTAGTAAACCTAATTATGGTTGGAGGTGCAAAAAACGTTTCGATATGGTACTAGAGAGATAATTGAAATACTTTGAACATGTAGATCTTTCAGAATTCTATGATTACCTATTAAAAGCCAACTAGACCTACCTGAGTGCTGATAATAAGAATGATGATATGATTAATCGTGCCTACTCAGTAATTTATTAAGACCTCCATAAGTCTAAACGCAAGCGGGAGTATTTCTCCTGCTACGATTTTCAATTAATTAAAACCATTAGAGAGCTTTTTATTTAAAAATAATAGTAGTCACAATCAGTAAACAAGTATGATAAGCCTACTTTGGTCTATTCTGATGAGACTAATGAAGTTTAATATAACTTGACATAGCAAAAGCACTAAGTAAAATGTGTTTATTTTTAAATAAAGAACTTGCTTTGGTTCGTGATGGTTTTGTATACATAAAGCTTCAGGAACAAATATTAATTTAAAACCTATGTCACCTTTTAAGTAAGGTAATAATTAATTTTTTTGCATTGACTGACTAATAATTTCATCTCTAGGCAGTCACTGGATTCGTTCCATTAAAACTCATACAGAGTGTCCCAAAATCTAGTGCCATGTTCTTAACTGACCTTTAACGAGCTCAAAACTCTCATGAAGTTACAGTGCCACATTTAGCTCTTAAATTGCTTTAATTTCGTCCTCTTGCAATTTTTTCGAATCTCTTACCGTTTAGGAGTTATGCCACAAAACAAATTTCTCAGTATTTTGACCAATTTTTGCCAAATTGAGTTCAGAATTTTTAAAATGAAATATCTCAGTAGTTTATTAATTTACAAAGTGCTTAGACCACTCAAAATGTAGCTCCAAAGGTCATTTTCCTGATTATACCATTCAGAGGATTCGTTTTGCCAAAATATATACAGGATGTCCCAAAAACTAGGACCATGTTCTTAACCAACCTTTAAACAGTCTTTAACGAGCTCAAAACTCTCATGAAGCTACAGTGCCATATTGAATACTTAATTTGCTTTAATTTTGCCCTCTTGCATTTTTTTCGTATCTGTTACCGTTTAGGAGTTATGCCACAAAACAAATTTCTCAGTATTTTGACCAATTTTTGACAAATTAATTTCAGAATTTTCAAAATGAAATATCTCAGTAATTTTTTAATTTACAGAGTGCTTAGACCGCTCAAAATGTAGCTCCAAAGGTCGTTTTCCTGATTATACCATTCAGAGGATTCGTTTTGCCAAAATATATACAGGATGTCCCAAAAACTAGGACCATGTTCTTAACCAACCTTTAAACAGTCTTTAACGACCTCAAAACTCTCATAAAGTGACAGTGCCGTATTGAACACTTAATTTGCTTTAATTTTGCCCTATTGTATTTTTTTCGTATCTCTTACCGTTTAGGAGTTATGCCACAAAACAATTTTCTGAGTATTTTGACCAGTTTTTGACAAATTGAGTTCAGAATGTTCAAAATTAAATATCTCAGTTATTTTTTAACTTACAGGGTGCTTACACCACTCAAAATGTTACACTTTAAGTCCGATTTTCGATTATACCAGTCACTAGATTCGTGCCCACAAAATGTATACACAGTGTCCCAAAATGTAGCTAGTGTCATGTGGATGATTCTCTAAGTTGTCAACCAATTACAGAATGAGATTCTACGTTTAATTTGCCAATACTTTCTAAAATATAGTATTCAACTTGCTCTCTTGTGATTTTTTCGTATTTCTAACAGTTTTGAAGATTACTAAATCCTAAAATTCAAGTCAAATGATAGAATGTGCATGCGTGGAATAACATCGACTAAAAGACTAATGTGTTATATGACTGTATCTAAATTATTCGCTGTACAATCCGTTTCGTATCTTTTTAACTAAATTCCTGACCATTTTCCCCTGCAAAACTTGGTGAAGTATTATGTTACGTGTTCAGACTCAATGTGTTACCATCAAAGACTTGGCATGTCAAATATGCAGGAGAATCGTAGAAAATAAGCTCTAACTTATAATGATTAAAGTACACTAAATTATGTAAAACATATTTAATATTTATTGATAGGACATGTATGGAAGAAGAAAACATAAAACATGTAGATAATATGAATCAAGGATACCTTCGCATAGCTAATTAACCTTCAGTGTTCAGTAGAAGAATGATGCATATATGTAGACTAATCTGAAATATCCCATAACTTGTAAATTCCTTGGCGTTATTATAACATAAACGAAGAAAAAGTCATATAGGAAGTTGGTAGTCGTCGTTAATTACTAGAAGTTGAAATAGTATGCTTTTAAATGTGGTTTGGTACCGGGTAAGAATTATGCATATGAAACAGGAGTGATGTTACTTCTGAATGCAAATGCACAGACAGTAATATATAGTTGGTTATTTAAATTGGCGCACACACCTACCGATAACACATTCAACATAAAGCTTTGGGTATGTTTAAATTTAAATTCCACATTTTTCACTCTCACCTTCTTTTGACGTTGCAGTTTAGTAGTGCTTGCCACTACCCATTTGTTTAGCATATTTTTCCGAACGAACTCGAGCAATGATTTTAATTGCCTTTAATGAACCACCCTTTTTAAATCACTTTAAAATTGCCGGTTGCCATTGCTGCATTCATTAATAATTTAGCGCCGACCAAACCAATTTAATGATTATTAACTCTCCGAACGTACAGTATAAGCACTATAAGCGACGAAACTGCATGCATCTTTATGTCAAATCAAATAAAAGCAAACCGGTGCAGGCTGATTCCTGTAATTAAAAACTATCGAGAAATGGTCCAACTCGATCTAATTAAAGTCCCATAATACTTATGTAAGTAAGAGCACAACTCAAACAGAACAATTAGCTCTTTAACCACATAGATATCTGTATTCTATAATGTACTGCCAGTTTACTGCTATCCCATTACGTTGATTGTTTGATTTTTAATTACCAAGTTCATTAAACACGAAAATAATTGGGTGGAATGTCGCGATCAAAACAATTTAATAATAAACAAAACAAATTAAATGTGGGTAAATATAGTGCTTGAATAGTCAAGCTTCTTGTAGAAGAGTGCACTTACTCTTGAAACTGCATTCTTAACCATCTAAACATATGATTGTCTATGTTAGATGTGGAATAAGAACGTGCATTTTGATCAGAAAAACTTTCCCAGGGTAAATAATCTTCTCTCAAATTGCTGAAATATAAGTTTCCATATTCCATTTTACGTTGTCTAATATTTCCAGGGATGTGCAAATAACCACTTTTTTTTATTTTGACCAGGGCAGTGGTCAAAACTGGTTAAAACCAGAATAAAAAATGTATTCCTAGAATAAAAAATTAAATAATAAATAAATTAGGTGTAAAAAAATGTAACAAATTAATTTCTGTATATAGAATGTTAAATTTAAAAATAAAACAAGATAAAAATTTTGAAAGGTAGGAAGGAAATGACTGCATGTATAGGTATAGTAGGCAGGTTTATAATTTGTTGGCTTTTTGTTGTTTAAATGTTTCTTTTTGTTTAAAATTATATTTTTTTTATTTTGAATACAAATATTTGTATATTTTGAGGTAAAACATTTCTTAAAAATTTGATATATATATATTTTAAATTTTGAACCTTTGGTTTTGACCCATTTTGACCACTAAAGTGTCCAAAACAAATTTGACCAGGGCAGTTTTAACCGGGTTAAAACCAATGGTTTAAACCAGGCTGTCCAAAACTTGCCAACCCTGAATATTTTTATATGGTCTCAATGTAGTTTGAAGTATGAATTCTGATTTTACTTTAGTACTTTTACTTGAAAATGCAGATTGTTTAATGCTAAACCTAAACAAAAAATTAAACCGAATATAAGAAATATATAAATAAAGAGTAACTACTGCAACATTTTCACCTTACATTTGTCATATTTAAATAAAACTCAAAAAATGTCCTGCCATTCTGCTGTGAATTCTCTCACGACAATTGCTTTTGTTTACTCCTATTTGAGTTATATTGCTAAAATTCACGTTTCCTTTAGCAGTTAGTTCAGAATTTTTAGGTATGTTAATAATTTAATTAGTAGTAACGTTGCAACTTCACACTTCCTAATAAGGAGCAGTATTGCATTACAAAATAAATCATCATGTATTTTTTTATTCTGATTGCAAGAACTATAAATTGACCTGTAAAATCTAATTTGCAACTCCTACTATTAATACACATTTCAGCCCGCTTGAGTACCTGACTGTTTCTCTACCATGGGAAAGATAAATATACAAAAGAAAGCATTCGCGCAGATGAGTCGTTAAAATGTTTAGGTAGTTTGAAAAATAATAAGAGTAATTTGCTTAAGTTAATTTACATCATTAAGTTTTTCTTCCTGACTTTTCACAACTCTCCCACAGCCATATTTTTAATCTAAACTGTCATACACAAAACATTTCAATTATGTGCATAATATTATAAATAACAATTCTCGTGCAGAATTTTAAGTAAGTTAGCATGCAAAATGAAGCGAGGAAGTCAATGTTCACAGGGAAATGCCATATTGCTTAAAGATTTATATTGAGAAAATGCACAGATAAAAGTGAACTTTTAAATAATGTATTCGTGCCTGTTTCCTTAGTTTCATGTCAGTTATTTTTCCAACTGAAGTTAGAATGAAGAAAAGTAGTTCATTGTGAGTCATTTCGCACACACGTAAGTTGAATTTACCAAATTCCTGTGTTGACAATATCAAGATCAAGGAAAACCTGACGTAGCCTCTGCTAGTATAATGACTGCTGAGTAAATAGGCACTTTGGCTTGTGACCTTTAACTTGTTTATTACCCTGCGAAAGTTTAGGCCGTTCAATAATTAGCTAAATTCTAGTTAATGAAGTCTGACGGAACAAAGCATTTACTATCTCTTGTGTCTTCTAGAGAATGTTTTGTGGAGGATAAGTAATTGGTTTTTTAGATAATACTTCTATAAAAATACCAAGTTGTGCTACCAAGATAAGTTCCTATTGAAACCCACAGTTAATTCAGATAAAGTACGGTTAAAACAGTACAAATAGGAAGTAATTAAAGTTTGATAGGCCAGATAACGCTGCTAATTAGCAAAAAAATGCTAATGCCACTTTAAGACACAGAAAAGCCACCATAACCATAATTAGTCTATAGCTTAATGTGCCATTAATATAGTTCTTGTCTATTTTCAAGGAAGTCCAAAGCTTCAAGTGTGTAATGCAAATAAACATTGACAATTAACTTAATCAGACAAGGAAGTACGACTGTCGATACAGGAATGCATTGCTTGTTAAACCAACCAAGCTATCTGGCTGCTCCGGACTCAATAAATCTAATATTTTAAAGTTGACATCCCGCATCGATTTTAATAAATTTAAATTTAGTTTTCCACACCGCCTATCTGAGTACTACGACTGTCAGTACTGTGGAAAACAAGGTTGTTACAATGACATAAATGCGACATAAAAACCTCAGCAACCATTAAAATGCCCGTGTCTTTTTATTGTAACATGTACATAATTGTATGTGACTAAAAAGTCCAATGTGAATTTCTTGGACTGGTTTTTGATGGACAGAGATGTTTCAAGTTTTTGGTTACTCAGCTAAGTTAACTATTATTTGGTTAAAATGGCTATTAACAGTGTAAATCAGTTAATTCTAACCAAAAAATCTGGTCCTAGGCATTCTCTATTAGAAATACATTATTTCTCATACAAGTGATTGTTTATGGTTCATATTTGCTTGTTAACTTATAATGCTTATAGTAATTTCTAACATGTGAACGATTTCTTTCAAGCTAATTTCAATCTTAATGACGTTCTTTTCTTAAATTTGGAAAAGCACCTTTTAGACTTGACAGTGAAAAGTGATAAAATATTTAATCTTTGTAAAGATAACTTTTACTGACACTTGCAGGTTTTAAAAGGTTTTTGGTAACACAACATTTAGGAAATATCGCGCTAGTTTTTGGTTCAGTTAAGATGCAACATCAAGTCAAATGAAGCCTGAAATGTTGATTTGTCGAAAATTATTTAACATACACCGGGCGTTCAAAATCATATTCTAGTACCGTCATCATGGAAACCGTCTTCCAAACATTTTCCCAACCTTTTTTTCATAAAACTTACTCACTCTCTGGCATTTCCTTTAATCAAGCAGAATATAGGAATGCGGTAGTTCTAATTAGAAGACTTACCTGAAAAAAAAATCATAATTAGTCAAACTATACAAAACATTGCAGGTTCTGGAAGCTTAGACATTTGAAGAACATATTAAAAGCAATATTCAGGACAACAAACCTTCTTGCGCTATCAAAATTCCTGAGATTCGTGCTTACAGAATTTAATTTTCAAAAAAAAAACATGGTTGCATGTAAGCTGTGATTATAGATTTCCAATAATAAGTATTACCTTTGTCATAGTGAAATAAAAATTGCTTTGCATAATGATAGATTCAAGTCCGCGAGAAATTGCGCGTTTCTAAGATGTCGCTGAAGAATTTGTTTAATAAGTGAGACGAGTAAATAAGTTATTACATTATTTGTTAGAAGTGCAGTTAAGTGTGTAAAGCGGTAATGAGCACTTCTAAAAATTTAATTTTTGGCTCATAACGGGGCCGTTCTTTAACAAGCTTTGGGTAACTACAAATTGCCATCTATCTTCGAAATAACTGGATTAAAGCTGTTAATTAAAAATATACTTATTCGCGTGTTAATTACCTCTCGTACGTATTCCAAGTAGTTATGCAAGGACACTCTAATAGCCTACTTATTTTTATTTGTGCAAACTTCGAGTTGAGTGGCAGGTTCCTAAAACGTATTTATCAGTTGGCAGGATGTGATAATTTATATCGGTTTTCCTTCCGGCAAAATGGCATAATAACAAAAAGTGCCACCATGAAGGCGAACGCAGCAATTTATGAAATTGCGACTGGAAATGTGTGAACTAACTACAATAATTATAACAGTGGTTTGAATTTTATAATACACTTACTGATGATGTCCATCGCTTCCACTTTATTATATTTCAGCTCTTTAACAAGCTGCCATTTGTATTACGACTACCACTCATTCATATGATGACCACTGCAAATTAGTTTTAATTCTCTTTCAGCACCGCCACAATCATTGTTATAACATGACACTCAAAAAACCAGTCTTGTTGTTTTAGGTATAATTAAAATCTTAATTACACACTAGAAATTATACAACTAGCTGCATTCTGGCATTCAGGTAGAACTTAAATTACTCACTTCAACGCGTTTTTTGTCTTTAAAAAAAAATTCTTTATCTTCAATGCATAACAAAATTATTGTTTCGTCTGCTTTGGTCCGACTTGTTTCAGCCGCTTAACCACTTAATTACCGTAACATTAAGGAAATTATTATTTAATTCACTTGGAATCAAAATTTTTTGAAGCTGAAAGTGTTACAGAACCATTAGGTTAATAAGTGCTTGGAATGCGATAGAGTGAAACTTGCAAAATTTTTCTTTGGGGCACTAATGCGTTTCACCTTATTTCTAGTGTCGATTATAATGTAAGAAAGAAGAATAAGGTATCTCCTTAGTCAGTTTTCAATTTAATTTTGGAAACTATTCTCTCTCATTTTCCATGTTTTAATATTGATAAGTGTGGACTAGAAGACATTGTAATCACTGCTTTCAACTTTTAAAATCCAAGGAAAACCTTCAAGAAAGACTTAAAATACAGAATATTCTCTGAAGGTGATTTTCAGAAGTACTAACTATCTTAACCTTAAAAACAGATTTGAAGAAAAAGTACTGAACCTAACCTGAAATTATGACAAAAATATTTTTATTTTAGGCTAATCTCAAATATTGAGAACTTAAAATATTACTTAGAAAGTCAATGTCGTCAAGGTCCAAATTTTCTATTACCATAGCAACTTTTTTATAGTGACACAGTTTTAAATAAAGTATACTTAGATTCCTTATCCATTTCATTTATCGAAAACAACAGTTAAGTTAGTGAATTCTGAAAACATCCCCAACAAAATTCTTTTTGTTTCGCCGAACAATTTTTAAAGATAGCAGAAACTGATAAATCAACTCACGTAACATAAAAGTGTGTGAATGGGTATAAGGAATAGAGTCATAGACACAACAAAGAATTGTCATTTAGCGTTAATGTTAGTTAACAGTAATTTTTCTTCTCAAGAGCAATCGACTTATTACCGAACGTTGTAGCATTCACAATTTCCTAATTGTTACGCACTATCCCACTGTGCTATTTCTACGTCTTGTTATTTCGTTTTCGGTGTAATACGGTACATTACTGTTGTTAAAGTGTCATTTAGTTCATCAGGCAAAAAGATGAATGTACTGTTGCGTCATTAAGTCGTAACTGAACTCCACACAATGGTGTGGTATGAATTTATTTATGTAAAAGTGAAACGTGTTATTGTGACTTCATATAAAATGTTATCATAGGCATTTTATCCAGAACAGTTTTATGTTCGTGTCCTTCTCAGTGCTTCACTGAGCACACCAATTCAATGGCAGTAAAAAGTAAAAAATCTTCCACCGCCATTATGTATGTTTCAGATTAGCAGAACGAGCGAAAACTGTAAGTTATTGCAATACGAAATATCTGATGTACGGGATAGAAATACCAATGGAAATTACTCATGTTATTTCTTTTTTGCAGTCAGGCTTATTAGTCGCGTTTGCCGAGACGGAATCACAATTTCAAAACATCGACATCAATAAACAAAGACCAGTATCATTTTTAAATTGCAGATTATACGTCTTCTGAAACTAGGTTCAATCTCCACGAACCTCGGTCATTAGTTCGATTGTGGCATTAACAAGGGCAAGGGATTTTTCTGATGCAGGCGCATTGACCTAAGCAAAATAGAAAAGGCAGTTCATGCACGATGATAGTGCTAGTTAGGCCCATTAAGTTTGATATGCATCATGGAAAAGTATGCAAATTCTAATTACACACTTCAATTAACAGTTCAGAAGACCTCGTAGACCATTTTAAATTGATTTTTTAACGATGTCGAGAACCTCCCACGATAATCATTGGCGGGTAGCAACGCTCATTTATCAACGTCCCGACTTTTTCTCAGATAACTGAAATCTCTGTCTTCGCAGAAATTGTTAAATGCCAAAGACAAAGTTTTCGATCAAAAAAAAAATTAATAAACATGCCAACCTGCTTTGCGTATACTTCCATAAAAAAAATTAAACTAAAACCGTGAAAAACCGAACGTTTCCTACTGATTGATTACTTTTCTTAATTAATTTCACATGCCATCAGCACAACTATGAATTCAATCACCATCCAATTTGCTTTTATCTTAAAGCTTAATGGTCCTAAACTACTGAAAATCGAATATCTCGACTTAAAAAACCAATAATGCCGCCATTTGACTGTGACAGAGTATGAAAAACATGATTACAATGAGCTTGTAAAACTAACCTTAACCGCCTTTTAAGTACTGTAATCTCTATTACCTTTACAATGCTGACGTAATGGATTAACAGTCATCTTTAAAAGAACAGGAGAAAAAACTTCTAAAATGTAACAAGTTTGCTGTTAACTATGACTTTAATGGCATTTTATGGGAAGCTTCTCGGCTAACAACATTTTTTTTTTACTTCTACGCAACATTCTCTGTACTTTGATGATTACATTATAGTACATCACAAAATATCTAATAATGTTCAAACTAGTTAATCATGTAGATGCAGTGCTAACAATAGGTAAAAAAATTCTACTAGTTAAGGTGGTCTGTATGTAAAAATGGTAGATGTTAAATGAACAGGTTTACATAATGGAACGTCAAAGTAGTCTAGTAAAACTCATCAAAGAGTTTTTATTAGCATTATACAAAAATCACTTTTTTGTTTTGTTAGAATTATTATAACTCAGACAGTGTTTATATTGAACAGCTTTCTCTAAGTTTTATAATTATGATTGTCCCAAATGTGTGTTATTTATTGCAATTGCGACTAAAAACTAATTGCTTTGTCACAGAAATAAATTTTGGTCTGCTAAATTGCATAACAGATGCAACAAAAAAGTTTGAAAATGTGTTGGTTAAGATAGTTTACTTTGAAAGTTTAAATAAAAAAAAATTGGGGGCTTCCACCCTGTATACCGTAACAATCTTGTCAGCATTATGACATTTATTTTGAAATCTGTATACAGTGTGGAACAGCCAAATGGAATAAATTCGATAACGAATGAATGAGAGCGTGTTGGGAAAAACGCTTGGACACGTCAATTTGTATTTAAAAAAAAAATAATATAGGGTGTGTCATGTGACAGTGGCCGATACCAACTTTCTTATTTTAAATACAACCCCCTGTATATTATTAGTTTTTTGGATTCTTCAGAAAATTCTAGACATAATTCATAATATAATAAATAGAAATAATTCATGAAAGTTGGTATCGGCCACTGTCACATGACCCCTATATAATTATTTTTTTTTTAAATGCGCATTTAAAAATACAAATCGACGTGTCCAAGTGTTTTTCCCAACACGCTCTCATTTATTCCTTATCGAATTTATTCCATTTGGCTCTTCCACACTGTATACACTACAAAGTATACTCAATTCTTCTGTTTCATCTTCCTCCACATTTTATTTATGGTTACAGATAGAAAATCTGTTCCGAGCTGAACATACAAGTATATTCCATAAAGTTAATAAGATACCATCGTTATACACGTTTAGCAAATTAAATGTAATTGTTCTGTTATGTATTTTTAATTAGAATATAATAAGTTTATTTTCATCAAAAGAAAACGAAATGTCTGTTAATTAATTTCTACATCTGATAATCATTCTTCGCTAAATTGTCTGATTTAATTTTTATTTGCGATTGTTGACAAAGCATTATATAAAAATTCCTATCTCGAAAAGCGCTGTTAGCCTACTGCGTTGGGTATTTTAAAAGCATTTCTCTGTGGTAACTGGCTGAAAGGTCAAGATGAGTTTTTATTGTAGACGATGGAAGATAAAAGGCACGATGTCGCATAAAATGTATTCCCAATTTATACTTGTGGCGTTACGGTACTCGATAAAGAATTCAAATCTATGATTTATTTAGCTCGCCCACAAGTTGGTCTTGGGTGGTTTTTAAGTTACTCAACAGTTGCGGCTTATACAGTTATTTAGTTGAAAAAAAAACACAATAACCATTAGACTGAAATTTATCATTTAAACTGGAACTGTAATTGCCTATTATCTCTGATTCTTTGCTGATGTTAAACTGAAAGATAATGTAAGCAGACCACAACAAGAAAATTTACATAAATACATACTCTTATCGTTTTATGAACCTTAAAATGATAAATAGGTAAACTAGAGATATGACGTTTTTCCCGAGCAAATAAAACCTAAAATACAGTAATTGGTAAAAATACCTGGAAACGTGATGGCACGATTTTCTCGTGAATCAACGAGGAAGGGGTTATTCGAAGCGAAATTTATTAGTTACATGGTTCCATTGTGCATTCTCCTATATTACATTAATACATCAGCATCAGCTGGAATCTGAATAGGCCATAAGATTTACCTGACATTCCTACAGTACAGACTTATGATTATTAGACTTTGGTTTACATTTTCCAACTTTGCAGATACACCATAGATAAACCATCAGAACAGTATGGCACTAAATTTCGCAATCTCATCGAACCAATTCCACAGAGTGCCCCACAAGGAACAAAGCATATTAATTATTACTTCCATCTTAGGGTACTGTTAATAATAAATCAGTAACACCTAGGTAGCTATATAGCCACAGGGCTAAACTCGAACACTCGAACGCTATAAAGACATCCATTAACGATTTTTTCTGCTCAAAGACAATTCCTTCATAAATCAGACCTAGAAACGTTTATAAATAAAACCCAACTTAAACCTGGTCGAATTATTAACATCCATCATTGCACGGCTTAATTGGATTATTTTCCTTCCAAGGGAATGCTAACATTATGATGTCGATAACTTTTGTAATGATGGAATAAACCATTGTGTATGATTTGAGAATGGAACATCTTAATAGCACTTTTTTAACATCATTATATTACTTTGGATTTTGCAATTGATCGCATTTGATTTCACGTAAGAGTGTATTGAAATCATTGTTTATAGACTTAGAATAAAGTTTTAAGGCTATTAAGGAAGTCTTCAAGAGGTTCCTTAGAATTGGGATGATAAGTATATAAAACAAAATGGTAATGTAATCTCTTTGAGTACTTATTTTAAATGTAGATGAAATTTCAATTTAGACATTTTTTAGATACTCTAAAAACTGAAAATCTCCACATCCACGCATATGACTTATATGAGAAAATAAAAATAGTTTATAACGGCTAAGGTGATCATTTTTAGCAAACAAAGATTATCATTCTCAATCAGTACAAGGTTAAAAACATCTTAACGGCATTTGAGTTTTGTTTCAGATCACTGTTAACACACCTACTTGACAAAAAACCGTATACAAAATCAAAATCATGAGTTTTAGGCATGGTGGTTTTAGTAATTTTTCGCATTGCGGCTTGATTCAGTCACCATGAAATGCATACAATACAAGTACGTCTTGGAAATTAATTGTTTTTCGACGATTATGTTGGCAAAAACACTTGATGATGACAAACTAATGCAGAAGTGGAAGTAATTTATCAACACCCAATCGGGTTTTTTTTTCAGTAAGGTGTGATACGCAATTTCCTTTAGTAACGCCACTGAACTGCATCTTACAAATTGTTAACTGGAAAAGGCTGCAAAATGAACTTTATTATCCGTCGACCATCTCGATACAAACGAGCATTTGCGGCGTCCGTCATGGCAACAAAATCAGATTCAAATCTCAATTCAAAGTTTCCTCTTCTTGCTCCTTTCGGCCAGTCCGTCATATACTTTTCATTCTATTTTCCATTTCGTTTCAGCTTTATCACTTTTGCTGCCATACAAAAGATTGCCATGCTGACTTGTGAATTCCACAACGAACATTAATCCTTGCTCGTCTATTGTTCAGGTTTTCATTGATTAAATTAGATTTAGAGATAACATTCTCATTTTGTAACTACAGAATCTATTAATATTTTTATTTAAGGTTTCATTTATTTTTTATTACACCAATGATATCTTCATCATTTCAGTTTTTCTCAGATGAACATTGAAAAGCCATCTCAATGATGATTGTATTAGCATTTTCAACTTTTCAGTTTTTCAGATTGGAATTTGGATTCTTCAGTAGTGAGGTTGTGATTTTCAAGGGTTTAAGACAAAAAATATGCCTTTTTCAAAGATTTTATAGCATTTAAGAGTCCTTGTAAGCTTGTTGCCGAGGTTCTTCAGTTAGTTTGGACATCCTCAGGATGATTCTCATGGTTTTGAACTTTTTGAACTGAATATAAGGATCAGGATGGCTCATAACTGTGATGCAAGGTGCAATAATATTTTCATACATTGAAAAACTTCAGAACCACATTTTTGAAAACCGAATATGCATTTAAATAAGGAATCACCAAGTTTTGGAATACTACAAACATCACTCGATGTGGAAATTCTGCTTCATGAAAATTAGAATTTCTATTATTTTTTAGGAATTGGCAAATGAAATGTTGCTAATTTAATTATATTAAATAAAAAGGTTGATAACTTTGGTGTGTACCATTTCACTTATCAACTTATGGGTTATTTAGTATGCAACATATTTTCGTGTTACTAAATTAATGCCTATGATACGTAGACAAGAAATGAAAGGACACAATGAAGGACACCTAGTAAAAATATATAACACCTTATTAGAGCATGACATTAAAATATATATTTTTTTCTGTAGTAGATTTATCTGTAAATATATTCACCTATGGTGATCAGTAAATAATGAGGTAGCGTGAAGGTTGTTATATTTATAGGTGGTCTTCTCAAGTTCAAATCATGACAGTCATGAAAATCATCGTTCCTCCTGAGGGCTTCCTTTCCCAACATGACAAGTTTAAATTACAGATTATTGTTAGCTGCAAGTTATTTTGAAATATAAGATGAAAATTACACGGATTGATGTCAAATAGTGACGAGTGAAATTCGTGACAGATGTGGTTTAATTGAAACATTATTGGTGTATTTAAAGGAATTCACAGTTGGTAAACGCATCCTATTAATTGGTGTCGAAAAATGTGGTTCGTGAAACTTAGTGCAGCTAATGGTGATGATTTGTTTTGATAGACAACTGCCGGATAAAACAATGCACGCTGTATCGGATACAGTTTTCATCTGGCGCCAAATTAACGGTATACTCATGAGAAACGTAACAGTGTTAATAAATAATAAATTATACGTCCACTATTTGAACAAGTATAGCAATGAGTAAGCATTTTACTAACAATATCACTGAGAAAATCTTTTTCTTTGTGAAACAATGGTCGTTACAATAAACAAATAACAACTTATTGTCAAGTAATCAAAGCATACTGATCGAGAACAGGAGAGAAAAACTGCGTCAATATTAAGTGTTGGAGTCGATTATTATTGTTGGAAGAAACCATAAAAACCTGAGCATATACACTGATAGGCAATTTACAATTTGAGACAAACATAGTAATTTTGTGGTAGCTGGAAGAAATCCACGTATAATGACAGCACATGCCTGGAGTGGTGTAGAACAAAGGAACGTGTTTATAACAAGAGCCAAAGAATAAGTATCAAATGGTGCTGCAGTTCTTACTTCGGTACAGTACCGTAGGTACCCAAAAGCGAATAATAATTCATAATTAGGGAGAAAATATTTAAAATACATTGTCATGGTGACTGTGATGTTTCAAACCCCTTAATTATTGTTTTGTTAATGTGTTTTATTTCTGAAGACTTCTATTCATTTAATTGTGTAATTAACAAATTAAAATGCTTCATATTCCTTTAGCAGTTTCTGGCGGACATCTTTTGGCGGTTTGATGTTGTAACAACGACAACCGTAGTAATTAATTGATATGGAACGTATTTACATCAGAATAATTTACTCCGAGTGTTGTTCTTCTTAAGGTCAGCGTAGGAACGGCATTAAATTAGTTAAGCCAGTAACAAGAACACCCACATTTTCCCATGCCCAAGTTGACAATATGTATATTAAAGACTTTCTTGGTAAATCTGATTTAATTACGGTATTCTATTTACCCATACCGCAAATAGATGTGAAAAGTCCTAAACCACAATCTGAACTAAATAACACGACCTGAGATGGAATCTGCAGCCAATCAATAACTCGCGATGCTATTTGTTGGATAAACATTTCAATCAAACGGATCGATCACTATCCCACGGATTGTATCGTGGGTTGTACTAATGTTATTTTTTTCGGTTCATTAAGTCTTCAAAACGTTCAGTTCAATAATTATTATCGATTACGCTACGCAATTATTCAAAACGGTTCACTTACTACTAAACTGATCCAAACTACTTCTCATGCAAATATTTACTTAAGAAACAAGGCTGACAAACGAAAGCTACATGCAAAAAAGTCGATGATAATATTTGTATTCAAATGAAAAATATTTGAGGAAGTTAACTTTTAGCGGCTAAATGGACTAGAACTAAACTTCTCGGGCAAATATTAACATAAGGAGTCAGGAGACTTCGTGTTCAAACAACTTATTAAGGATGCTGTATGTAAATGTACTGAAATGGCTTGCCCAAAAGGCAACTACAACGTTAAGATGTGTCCAAATTAGGCAATGCTTTTACACCACAGAGATTGCATTAAAGTACCGCCTGACTATATACTGCATAAGATTTATAACTCGGTTTTACTATTATTAAACTTGTTATGTAGGTATATAGGTAATGATCAATATGGAAACAATTGAGTGACAAGTGATGCTCTTACCTAGATGCATGACCTGATCAACAAGTTGATTTGCCTTTTTAGGAATTAAAATCCTCATTATTATATAAAAAAAATTCATCGTTTTGATTTCTCATTAAGAAAATGTTATTATGTTATTATTCTCCCTTAGTTGAAGTAAAAGTTAAAATTTAGAAAAGGAAAGTGGAGCAAAGTTCCAAGCTTTATTCTATACCAAAAATCAACGTAAATTAAGATGACGTCACAAATTTCAAAAGTTTGAGAGTTCTCAGTTCAGATTGATAATTTGGTAAAAAAAAGTTACAGAGTGACAATTTAGTATAAATAATGATCATATTTAAATCAGAATATTTTAAATTTAGTCCCAAAAACACACTTCGTTTAAGTAGTGGGAAAAGTGCAACACTTTTGCCATCCAGACCACTATGCAATCGTTAGAAAGAAGTGACGTCATACAAATTTTGTTTAATTTTAGGTATACTTAATCATCTACACAGTAAACAATTGCCAAAAAATAATAAGTATTATTATTAGAAATTGTTTTACTGATAGATACCAAAATAGAAAAAAATTTAGGCAGAAAGATAATTTTAAAATATACTTGTTGAACATACCTGAAAGGTCGTGCACACGAGGTCTGATCTTCCTTTTAAAATTTTGACTGGGATCTGCAAAATTAATAACGATGTACTTAATCTGTATGTGCAAGGGTTCTCAACAGGTTCTAAAAAAGTTCGGAACCGTAAACGAGAATTTCGTGAAAGGATAGTTCCAGAAGTAAAAGAAAAGAAAACGTAAATAACCTGAAAATCACTTAGATTCCTGTGGTACTGTTACTAAAAATTAAATAACCCTCAAATTGTAAGAGATTCAGTTTGATTTCTGTTTGTCCTGTTAAGATAAGCGTATTATGTTCCATCTATAGTTTGTAATGTTAGCTTGCTGTTTTGACTTTATGAAAATGTACTAATTTTACTTTACACAGTTTATTTATGGTATTTTAGAAAATGTCCAACTGACATGACAAAAAGTACCAATAAAAACTTACTCTCACATTAATCTATTACTCACAAAAATATAACTTAGGCAAAATAGTTTAACGGATTTTTGGTAAAACACAGAGGAAGCGGGTTTTTTCGATCAGTGACTTAAACACAGTTACTTCTCAAAAGTGTAAAAAAACTATAATTTTCGTTAAAGGTACGGTTCGCTGTGGTTACTGACTGAGTGTTATAAGCGATTAATTTAATGCCTTTTAAATGCTTTCGGTGTCAAACCGGTAATTACCGTATAAACATATAAAATATTGCCCGCTAGTTTCAAAGTCGCAGTAGCAACGGTATAGCACTTATTAGTAACGTTTATAATGGAATTTAAACCAGAACACGTACCGACAACACTCTTGCGTTTTTTGTTACATCACTTGTTATTAATTTTCTGATCATTGCCAATAAGGCTAGTTAAAAATGAAGAATTTATTTTAAAAATAATTCATGCCAGTAGGTTAAACTTGTAAATTGTCTTAGCAAATATATAATAGAAATTATTTACATAATTTCAGTTCCGAATAGTTACTTAGGAAATGCATTCTCTGTCACGAGTACTCTTAACTTCACCTCGTTTAGCTTTGTTGGTGTTTTGTGTGTGCAGGAAGAACCCTGCAAACAAACAAGGCTTGTTGCTAAAGGTTTATTTTTAATGACTTGTTCCAAGTTTAAGTGTGCAAAACAGTTTTAACTGTTATTTAACAGGGCCTTATTGATTCATTTTGCCAACATCTTACTGCACAATCTGTTTTGCTTGAAATTACACACAATCTTATTATGTACGTATAATCACATCGAGAGTATTATCGACACGAAGCTGCGCTAGCTCCATTAGTTACAATTTTTTTTTCATTCCCCATCTGGTCTATCTTGTCTATCCTGTTACATAACGTCTTCCACTATAAGCTGTTGCATAATCAGTACTTGTAAATATTAATGTGTACTGGGAGTATTAAGTCATATAGTTATTTTAATAGAATTAAGTTGCAGTTAATTCCAAAGCTTTAATGACAGTTTCCTAGTTTCCGCAATTTTTGCATTCGCTTTTATTACTTCCTCAACCTTAACTGTATTCTGATAATGTGCTTCAGTAGTGAAAAATAAAGGAAAGTTAATTATGCTCTTCGGTAGTAAAATTGATTTGTCATTAAAAGTAGTCTAATGGCTAATTTCGTAAAATAAATCGATATTCCTGCTGTTGAAAATGCTTTTAACCTAAGCACTTGCTGTTTCCCACCTGTAATTATTTTGAACCAAATTTCAGAAAGTTTTTTACAGGTTTAATAAGTTTATACAGGATATTGAAGTCACCAAATAGTCAAGTGACTAGAGAAGGGGGACTAGCAGCAGATACGACACATGTGAGAAAAACCGATCTTCTATAACGACTGATAATAAATAAAACCTATTACAATCTAATAACTTCTCTTTGGCAGTCCACTATAGATTTATCTAGTAATTGCAAGATTAATAACCCAATAAAAGCCAGTAAAGGATGTCACTGCTAACAAAAATTGGCGCGATTAGAAGAAACATTTTCCATCATGAACCCACTTACAACAAATAACGAGTCATTATAGCAAACATCAAACATATGCTACACCAAAAGCAATTCAGCAGAGTGAAGTAGGACGAAAGAAATTAATAACAACACTCTTGAGAGCGAGAGCTACTAGGTCATGTTATTTATATATCTTGACCTACCCTACGCCAAAAAATTGTGCGCACCAATAACATACACACCCATAGATGAGTTGTTTCGTAATTGTACGGAAGATGTATGGGTTTCACTTATTCGGTAAATTGTACAGTTAGTAAAAGACAAGCTGTGTTGATATTGTTTACAATCGCAAAAATAATCGTGGTTGATTAAAGAGCAGTCTTTTTTATATTTTAAAAGCTTGAGATTATACTATAAGCAAGCATATGTTGCACGTATGGGTAAATTGCCTCAACCCAGTTTCGGTCGTTGCATGGCTGGATGGTCTTAAGATAGGCTGAGTTCCCAAACAGCACAAAAGAAGAGATGGAAAATGCGAGCCTGCAGCAAATCGAAAATCAGTAGACGAATGGCGTAACCCCAATATACATATTTGGGCGAGGTTAAAGAACACACCGCAATATAGCATCATTAAAATTCTGTTAGTGATTTGCATCACCATAATGGTGATTTTTGATGTTCCTTGACACAGTACCGTAGGTAGCACACATTGCGGAAGGCAGATTTATTTTACTTAAAATAGATTAGTGTGTTTGTATACGTGAAATATTTCGGTCGTGCACCTGAGATTTCTGGTTGCATTGTTAGTTGGTTTACAAGAATGAGTAAGTAAATGGTGGCTTTTCAGAAAATGGTAAGCAACAATAGAAGGCCGCCTTTATGGTCCTTATTTAACAACACCATAAAAAAAAACTTGTTCTAGTCTTGACCTTTTCACAACCAATATCCAAATATAAAGATAACACAGAAGATGAAAAAATGACCAACAAATTTTGGATTCTCTCTGTGAGGACAAGACTAACATAAACCATATTTCATGAGATAGCAATCATATTAAAACGACCATGCTGAAAAAAGTTGCTGGTCGTAAACTGATCATACAAATCGAATAACACATAAAGCATTGTGATTTTCTGATGCAACTAAAACAGCTGAATCACCATGAGAAACTGCAAACGTCATACTTCGGACATAAAAATGAATATTGACTTTGTAAAACCGTGCAATATTGGATAGTTGCTACAGTCTGCAGCAACTACAAATAAAGAAGTGGAAGATAAACTTTCCGCAGAAGTGAAAATAGCGAAACAAAACCAAGATAGTCGGGGCTGGGAACATCTTGAAACAGCAATGATCTATAAAAGGCGCCGACCGAACAACGATGAGTCGTGACTGTTCGGCCTTGACACTGGGTTAGTTTTGTTCGATTCTATGATAGCCCTCAGGGGTGCTACATATGCACTTTGGTATGGTACCAGGTCAAGCTGACAACCATCTTAATGTAGTGCGCCGTAATCGATGGTCTCTATCGATTTATATGCACCACGGCGCACGAAGGCGAAGTGTTAACTCCATTTTTCTTCAGGACTGTTTTAAATAACTACTATCTCGATGTCCTTTCGCTCCTACACCGAGAACATGACAGGAAGCAATTATATACCTGAAAGTGTTTAACGGAATGAAGAAAAACCAGAGCAGGAACTGAAAATCTCTCGAGTGCGTTAGGAAAATGGAAGCAACAAATTGCGTAATTACATCACCGGGTAATAGAGCACTAAAGTTTTATACGCCTTAGAACGGATTTCTGCATTATGGAAATTACACGGAGGTAACATTAGGGAGAACGCCAACGTTGTAATTTGAAACTTTTTTTCAAGTTAAGTGCTTTAAACATACAGAAGCATCTTTATTAATAACTGACTTTCTATAAAATCCCTATACTTAACAATGAGGAACCCTCGTTCATAATAAGCTTTTGAGCTTTAATTTAAATTTAAATTCCTAACAGGAACTATGCTAAACAACTATCACTATGATTAACTTGTAATAAGCAATGTTCTAGCAACCTGCAGACCGTCAAGAACTTAAATAAATCTTTTACTGACACGTGCAGACACGAAACGGTTAAGTCTTAAATTGTGTTTCCATTTACTGTGCTATCTTAAACCAATAAATAACACCCGCCAATAGAAGAAAATGTTCCATAAATTTGAATACATATAATGGCAATGTATTTCTCTTGGCAGTTGCAATAAATAGGTTTAATGCAGTATACTGCTAACTTCGTATATTTTTAAAATGTCCTATCAAGTAGTGATAACGTGTTTTTTTTTTGTTTCAGAATTTACTGCCCCTGCCTGCTGGAGCTGGTGCTGCTTTAGTAAAACCCACCAAGTACCACTACTATCCACACAACCAACACATTTACCTGTTGCCAGAGTGCGCAATTCAACAGGTAAACTTAATGAGAAAAAAAAGTTGTTTGTGATAACATATGCACCAAAATGTTGTCAAGCTGATAAGTCACATGTTGATAACATTCACCAAATTGGGTTTAAGCTGGATTAACAAGCCAAATGATTTGACATGGTAATCTTTTGATACGCATATGTGTTACACATCATGGAAAAAAAATTAAAAATAGATCAAATTTTGGTGCACAATATACAAGATGTCCTATAGACAACTAGTTTCAGCTAAAAGAGTTCAAAATCACATATTTAAATTTTGACATATTCCTTATGCACCAAACTTGTCTATTCTCCACTTTTCACTTTCAGAACAACCTATCATGTGTTAATCACAATATTTTAGGTGTGCAATGCAGTGTACGTGAGACTGAACTGGACTCAACCATTATGCGCTTGTCCATCGAGATACCGGGATCCATGTTCAGCATCTTTAAACTCAGACGACCTTCATACCACCGAGCTAAGCATTAATAAAAAATCGAGGGTAAGCAGGCCGTAAAGTACTTTTACAACTCCACTAAACAACCCATACGCATTTCCCGATAAGAATCCTATCCAACATTACTTGGCACGATGTAAAGGTATGCAATTATCTGGTGCCTGTCGAATTAAAGTACTGTCATAAAAAATTGCTAAAGGGCAAACGATGATATAAACGATAATGGTTTCCATGTTAATTGTAAAGCTCAATCAGAGCCGGTTTCACTTCTGTCTCACGCTTTTTGCACTCTTCTTCAGCCTCATCATCAATTTGTATAGTTAGATAAGTTAACCGACGTGTTGTACTAGAAAATCATCTTTAGAGTACTCTCTAAAAGTACAATGGTTTCACTTTTTCGCATTTAATTTCTTATGAAGGTGTAAAATTAAGAATGGCACAAGAAGTGATTTCTAGATCACTTCGCGGAAATCATTAAAGATGCTTCAGCAGTGAAATGCACTTAACTTTATTGCAGTATTGCCTAACCTTCCGGACATGTGGTGGTTAGGAGACAGAATATTAACTTGAAACGAGATCTTGAATTCATTATGTTAATCGGGACTTTTACTGTTCATGAAAGTGATATAAGAATAGTATCCAACTAAAGTCTATACATAGGCAATTATTGAAGAAACTATAATATAAAAAATTCAAATTCTACAACTTTGATTAAAATTGTATCATCTGCATAAATAACAATTGCAAGATAGCCTCGGGCTTGAATTCTGAAATAATGTATTATGCATTCCAATTACTCATTTAAGAACGTACTCCATTTACCTTGAGGGTTTATGCAGAAACAAACATACATACAACCAAGCGTTTTTTTTTGGAAAAAGTGCAAAAAAGAAACCAATTACTAAATTTGATGAACTTTAAAAATCCATTTTTCTACAAGGTGCAACATAAAGCCAGAAAAAACAAAACTAAATGGTGAAGACTGTGTTGTTGAATAAATTTCCCACAAAGTTGCTTCTTTAAATTTTTATAGATTCATTATGTAATAAATATTTACTTTTTAGAAGGCTATAACTCTGGTAAAAACTTGTGAACCAACCAGTGAAATGAGGATATGCAGAGCACCAAGGGATTGGTCCCTTCTGGCCCTTCAAAACATTAGGACTGGAAAATCGCATTACTTGGTTATCTGCAGATGTCCAGACAGCAGTACGTTAGGTTAGTATAGAAACTAGAAACTATACTGGGTGTCCCAGCTTGTATGAGTAAAACAAAAAACATTTTAAGATTTGGTGTCTCATATTAGTTCATGGGAGGATTGAATAGAAAAGTTGGTCAAGTTGCATAGTTTAAAAATGTTACTATACTAGATGGTTCAAAAAACATTTTTTGCAGAGGGTCCAATGTCCCACGACCAACCAACTTATGCTAGCGTGCCTGGCATACGAGTATACGGAATGATGTGCGTAGACATTAAACGTAGGGGCAGACCTTTGAGAACTACACGGAGTTTGGACCTTCCCCCATTCCCCTGGCAAAAAGCCCGAGAACTTGCAGAATCAGCATTATGGGATTAATCGAATTCAGTATATGCTAAAGCAATTAGTTTATATGTGATTACAAGAAGTCTATTTAAATCTGATTGAATATTTATATCTATTTAATCACGAAAGCTATTTATTAAGTTCGTTTAAGATAATTTTCGTCCAGTTTTCATAGCGCAATTAGTAGTGTAGTAGTTAGTATACGAGCATACAGGGTGCATGTGTTATAAAGTGTCACGATATTGTTTTAATTAGAATGAAATTTAAAACTCCTAATATGCTACAAAGAGATGCATTTTAGATGAGTTAATTGAAAATAAAAAATCTAACAAGTATCGTTTTATGTATTTTCCTCAATCAAAATAAATCTCTATTGTAGCATACTTTGGTACCAATACACCGTAAGTCATTTGAATGGTTTAAAATCTAACCACACCTTTAAGACTTCATTATTAAAAAAAAAAACACTTTAAAAACATTACCCTGTATTCAACTTCAGCAATGTTAAAGCGATCTTATGATCTGTTAGGTTGATACCTCTGCTTGTTGATAACTTTCAACTTGCTGACCTAGCAAACAGTGCTGGAAAATTCACTGTGCTGTACCTAGATCGGTAGATAAATAAGTTAGCCTAAAATACAGTCTAAATAAGTAGTTAAAGTTGAGTATAGTAAGATAAATAGAAGTTGTAAGATAAAAGTTAAACTGTTCTTGGCCATATTTAAAATTCGTTTTTGGCAAATATACACAACAGGTAAAATAAGTCCAATTTAAATTTATGTTCACGACAGTTTTAAATATGGCTAAAATTTAGGGATTTTTTTTCATCCATATAAACAAAATACAAAGGCTAAAGGAATACCTAATAATGCCTAGAGAATTTACTTGGATACCAGGAAGTACTTGTATATATTATGCACGCAGTAAATCAATAAACCATTAGAAGAATATTAAAAGTATTTCTGTACCACCCAAAATCCCAAATTACAAAAAAAGAAACGCAAAAACTTACCCAAAATAGCTGGAACTACCCGGATACTGGTGGTGAATATAGGTTCCATTAGTCGCACTTCGGTGGCTAGGAAAGCATCGTTAAAAGTATTGTACGCAGCTCCTTCTTCAGCAGCAATCAACTGGGGGCTAAACTCCTCCAAACATAGGTTTCCAACCAATTTTAAATTGTCTACTATCACAGCGCAGTTTGTCACGGGTTCGTTACATATAGGTCCAGCCTTAAGGAAATTTTGAAAAGCATTTCGAAACTGCTGATCCAATAAGCAATTTCGGTGAGTCATGTTCAGTTCCAGAAATATGTTTTGAGAATAATTCTTTGTGTTGTTAATAAGCAAGTTGGGGCAATCCGGCATTTTACCCACGCTCCAGATTTTATCGTAAAAGTTTGCCCATCCGGTTCCTACTTCTTCACAAGCCGTCTTAAGTTGAGATTTTAGGTGTTCTATAGCTTTATTGGTCCTTTGGCTTTTAAAGACTTTTGGTTTCGGGGGTGGTGCTCTAGTTACCATGTTCAGTAAACAATAACGTTTCATTAAATCAATAAAGCCATATTGTTCATGTTCTTCAATCGTAGTAAGCAATTCGTGGTTCTTACTGATCATTTCGGCCAGTGGTGAAGGTAATGAAACCACTTTTACCGACATGACGATTTGTTCGGTTCGGAGGCGTTTATCTTTCCTCGACTCAAAAAATTTACTAAGAACAGTTTCTCTGAATGCGACCATAGGTGATGACACATTGAATTTAACTTTAGCAAATTTCATTTTTAGATCTTCCATACACTTTTCCAAGTGAACATCTCCAGCAGTAAGAAGAATTAATTCACCAGTTTCCTGAAGCATTACTTGTACGCCCGAGTCCGTCTGGCTTAACAGTTTTAATCCATGGCGTAAAATTGGTAGATGTTTTGGATCGACTGGTTCAATAGCATAGCGAACAACGGGGAGCAGAACCTGTTGCTCAACCAACGGCACTACATTTAACTGAGTGGATAATGTCGCGGTTCGAATTACGCCAGTGTGGACGCCGTCAATACCACAAATGTTTCCAGCAGGCACACAATCCGTCTCAATCAAATCCTTTCCAACTAAAATATACAGTTTTTTTATTGTGATTGTACTGACACTTCTATTAGTTGCAACAAAAGCATCAGCATTTTCTGCTAGTTTTGATTCATCCGGCAAATAGTCCTTCGTCAAAGCATATATTTGTTGGCCTATTCGTAACGATCCGACAAACACCCTTGTCAGACCGATAATAACTATTTCATCTTCAATTAATTTAATCTTCTCTTCATCGGTCGTAGATGACGAGGAACATGCTTGGTCAGTTGATTGTTCCGTAGGCATAGCGCGATGCGCCGATGAAACTATGGGTCTAGGTCGACGCACCTGATGACTGACGTTAATAGCCTCCTTTTCCAAAACCAGCTTATCAACCGAAAATAGCTTTGAAACGTAGCAATAGGTTGGACTGTCTATATCAAATCGTTTAAGGTAGGGCATAAAGCTCTCTACACATGAATTTAAGTAGGTGTCTTCTAGGTGTTTGTTCGCGTTTAGTAAGTACTGAATTCTGGTGTCATTTATCTCTTTAGGTGAGGGAATCACATTTAACGTTTGAAGATATACTTTTTTTGCAAGTGGACTCCAAGTAGACAGAAGTAATTTCACTTGTTGCCTAGCATTGGTCGTGAACAGCATTTCTCTCGTTGGATCCGTTATTTTCAGGGTCTTCAATATTTTAGGTAGTTCGGTTTTATCCATCTTTATAGCAATCGTCTGATAGATGTGGAGAATACTGCGAAGACAAAACTGTGAAAATATGTTCGTCTTTTGTTTTGTGACGGCTCCAGACTTGACGTTGCCTTGCGAGTCCACCCAAAAATCAAAATTCCACATTTTGTTGTTAAGGGTCTCTACAGTCTCATTTTTTACTTTATCAATTATCATGCGGCAAATGTCTTTGGTTGTGAAACCCCATCCATCAGATGCACTGGCAAAAATTACATTGCCTGTGTCTGGACTGAACAGCAACCCTGAAATTTAGTAAGTGAATATTACTTGTAATTCCAGTTGTTGCAGAAGAGAAAACCTGACAAACAATATTTTTTAAGACTAACCGTCATTTATATTTTAATTTAGTGCCATTAAAATACAAGAATGTATTGATATACAGAGTGATGTAAACTTTTTTTAGATAAAAACTTATCAAAGTATCATTTAACATATATAAGAGCAAGAACCGAGAGTTCTAAAATTAGAGGCATGCGTATTGACCAATTTAGTTTGATCAAAGTAAATCTAAACTATCATCCTATCAATCAATTGGAAACCCAGCCAATCCCGCTATATTCACCACAGAATCGTTTGGTATATCCTTGTTTTAAAGATTTAAGTATAATACTCTAGTTTTATATTATACAAAATTGACAAAACGTAAAAATGCAGAACAGGAACTCCAATGACGGTTTTAGATTATTTTGAATACAGAGCCGGGCAGTAGCTAGCTACTAATTAGTTAAGCTACTGACTACAATTTGGTTAGTTTGTAGTTGTATTCTAGTTACTTTTTCAAATAAGTAGCTGTAGCTGTAGCTTTCTGCATTGTGGCATTGGTATTCATAAAGCTACATTTGAAGTAACTTAAGTTACTGAAGTTGAGCTACTAAAAGTAGCTTCAGCTACATAATTAATTTAAGTTTTTTTCATATTTCAAATAGTATACTTTAACAAAATAAGATAAATAAGACATAACTATTTTAAAAGATACAATTCTCACAACTATTAAGTTGATTAGAAATTTGGTTATACATACAGGGTAACCCAGTGGTTGGTGAAAGTCAATAGAATGACCAGCAAAATAGACCAATACTCACTCCTGGGTCACCCTGTATTATACTATAATTTGTAACAAGTAACTAGATTAAACCAACTAGTAGCTTTAGTTACTTTGTAGCTTTACTACTTTTTTCAGAAAGTAGCTATCCAAATTGTAGCTTGAATAATAGAATAATAATGTAGCTTGTAATTGTAGCTAACTACTTTATTTCAGTAGCTTGCTAGGTTCTGTTTGAATATCAAAATATAGCTGGCAACACTGTAAAGACAAAGTAGAACCAACCTTTTATTGACAAGATGGCTAATCAAATGCATTTCAACTTAAACTTTAACAAAGATCAAGTGATTTTAACTAAAAAAAGAGTTCAGAGTTTTTGTGACTGTCTTGAAAAGAAAAAAGAATACAGCTTAGTAATTACCCTGAAGAGGGGTGGCTCATGTCATATTTACAAAAAAGCTGATTATTTAGGCCTAATTTATGATACTCAATTTTCAATGGCTTGCATTAGGAGTGTTACAAGTGAACACACCCCAAGTACTGATGATAAAGAGGTGGAAAGAAGCCACAAAATCTTAATAAATTAGGAGAGGGGCTAAGCAGGTAGAAAATAGAAAAAAGTCTGGCCTCTTGAGTATCTCTTTTGCCCTAGTAAGTAAGTTATTATCTGAATAGTAATGATTGAAGGGAGACTTTTCAGTGGTATAAAACGTGGTGATTTCTGAACAAAAACAGGTGAATAAAAGAAACCAATCAGTGAGTAAAAAGCTTTTTCAAACATGTATTGAATTTTTTTGATCAATGGGTAAAACCCACCAAGATATACAGAGTAGAGACTTTTTGTGTTTGTTCCATAACACAAAAAAATCTTTTGTAAGACTTCAAAATTGTGCACTGGTTTTTGTGTAATGAAACAAACTTAATAAGGCTCAGCATAATTGAAAAAAATCAATAATTGTAATAATACATCATATAATAGGATTCTTCTTTCAAAGAAAATTCTACAGGAGAGCAAAATACGTACACTTTTTCAAACCCAACCTGCAAATAACTACTAATCCTTTGCAAGTTTCAAAATTTCTCAAATACCAAAAAAAGTCAAAACAAAACAAAAATAACCATTTTGAAAATTCATTAAAAACATTTGATTGTCAATAGTTAGCTTACCAGTATCTTCAATGTCCACTTCATCATTAGTAAATCCATACTGGTAGGCTTCAGCAACAACCACATTGCAGTCTTCAATAATTTTAGTCACATTCTGGAAAATTGTGTCAATATCCTGGAACAGCTCCATAATCAAGCGATCAAGTTTGTTTATGACCAGTATCATTTTCAGGTGCTCCTGGTAAGCATGTTTGATAGCCTCTCGAGTCTGAGCACAAACTCCTTCTGCTGCATCGACCACAATTAGAGCCCCATCACATAACCTAATTGCTGCTCCAACTTCAGAGGAAAAGTCGATATGGCCGGGGGTGTCAATCAGGTTAAACAAAAGTTTTCTATTTTTGTCTAGTTCTTCATCATAAGTTAAGTTTAATAGTGAAACACAGCTACATTTCATAGTAATCCCACGAGCTTGCTCATCAGGGCGGCTATCAAGATATCTTATAGTTCCTGCTAGTCTTTTACTGACAATAAGATTTGTGGCAAGTAATAAGTCAGCAATCGTAGTTTTTCCGTGATCTACGTGCGCTAGGATACAGACATTTCTTATACATTGCCTATCTGCCATGCATGCTCTTAGTTCTTCATAAGTAGGTTTGAACGACTCCATGATCTATGAAATGAAAATACTGAGTATCTACATGTACACTCAAAACCCCTAAATAGGGTTTTTTTTAAGAAAAAGTTATTTAAAGTACAAAAGTTTTGAAATTGGCGGCTAAATAACTAGCGAAAAACGCAAAGATGTGCAACTTATAACAGGGCGAAAGCGTCACTTACCCTGGCGTGTTGTGGATAATGCTCAAAACAGTAAAACGTTAATTAAAAGAACGTACACTTAGCAAAAACAATCAAATGTTTAAATTAATTCAAATTGAAAATTTTAAAACAACCAAATTAACCTCACTATAAAATAGACTCTCCTGAGCATGCGTTACCAGTGTCAAGAGAAAAAGGAACCACAAAATGGCCGCTCGTCCGTTCGAAAAGGATCCTTCCCAAACGATCACACGCTAAGAGGAGGGAGTATGATGACACTAGTGACAGTTGTCTAATATACTTCAACCTTTCAATGTGTATGACGTCAAAATTGTAATAAATAATTAAAAATTAAAACCAGATATTTACTATTGAAGCGATAATTTGAACTAGAACATTCAAACATCAAACAGCCTTCATCCTGTTCTCTAAGGAATATGCTAGGTGTACAGTTTGAATATCATCATTTGCTACTTTGTTCTAGTTCGACAATTTAGTGGTAGATGGCGCCAGTGCAGGGTTCCAAAATTCCACCAATCACCAATCCTTCAAATTAGAGGTTATAGAGATTAGAGAGACGTGTCACTTGTCAAATAAAAGCTATGTGATGTGTGTCCTGTGTGTTTTATATTTGTAACAAATTTGTTTAATAATAATACTATATTTTAAATGATATAATATATTTTTGAAATGTTAGCATCCGCATCACAAAATATGTCAAGCTCCAACTCATATTCGAACGACCGTGGTTTAAATTTTGAAGCCGAATATGCTGCAGATCCAGCAACTGGAGGCTTTTTCAATTCTGATTTTAAAAAGTAAGTTATTATTTAGTACTGGGATACCAGAGTTCTAAACTAATTTATCTAGGCATGACGATCTTAAGGAAATGCTGGATTCTAATAAGGATAGTTTGAAATTAGAAGCAATGAAAAGAATAATTGGGGTATGTTTGTTAACTCTAGTTTCTAGTCCTACTTAAAAAACACCTTGTTGTATGTGTTTTATAGATGATAGCAAAAGGAAGGGATGCTTCAATGTTATTTCCTGCTGTTGTTAAAAACGTAGTATCAAAAAACATTGAAGTTAAGAAACTAGTTTATGTTTATCTTGAACGGTATGCTGAAGAACAGCAAGACTTAGCTTTACTGTCAATATCTACATTTCAAAGAGCTTTAAAAGAACCAAATCCATTAATTAGAGCTGGTGCTTTAAGAGTTTTATCTAGTATTAGAGTTAAAATGATATCACCTATTGTAATGCTAGCTATCAGGGATGCCTCTTCTGACATGTCACCTTATGTCAGAAAAACTGCAGCTCATGCAATACCAAAGTTGTACAGGTAATAAATACCTCAAAATTTAGATTTCTGGTCCTAGCAAATATTTAATTTTTAGTTTAGACAATGAATTAAAATCAGAACTAGTAACAATTATCCAGAAGTTACTAGCAGATAAGACTGTGTTAGTTCTTGGTTCAGCAGTTATGGCATTTACAGAAGTGTGTCCTGAAAGAATAGATTTAATACATGAAGTATATCGCAAACTCTGTGCCTTGATAGTAGATGTGGATGAGTGGGGTCAAGTTACCATTGTTAACATGTTAACAAGATATGTCAGGTCCCAATTTGCTAATCCC
The DNA here is from genome assembly GCF_016097725.1 of Ips typographus. NCBI lineage: Eukaryota > Metazoa > Arthropoda > Insecta > Coleoptera > Curculionidae > Ips > Ips typographus. The sequence goes on along the minus strand of NC_138437.1, from coordinate 6,345,967 downwards.
AATATTCATGTAAGTAGATTTTTTCATTATTAGTCGTTAGTTAACATAAAGGGTGGATTTAGGTCATTTGTGATTAACCAACTTGTTATGATAAATGTAAGCAATTTATGAAATTAAGTAAACTATTTTCTTATTGTGACTAACAGTGTAACACCTGTTTGTGGCTTAAAATATTGAGACAACAAATAAGTTACATTTTATTTATAACCTATGGAACTTAATTACAGATATTACCCCAAAATTCTTTCAAATTCTTATTTCTTATTTGTTTTGTTTTATTTAAATGAGCCTAAAGAGGAATGGTTCTAATTAACATTATACAACAGAGTACTTATTAGCTGGGTACTTATTTAAACTTCACCATTTTAAAAAATGTATTGCTGGAACTAATTATTCTCTTATAACCTTTTAAGTGTTGTATTAATATTTAATTGTGATAAATTAATAATTCTGTTAAGTAGTTATGTAATTCTTACTGTGGTTTATTTTTGAATGGGACAGCTTATGCTGATTACTCATGACATTATTTGTTTATAGTTTATGTTCTTAAAGATCATTTTTGACTAACATAAACATCTAAATAATTGAAATGTACACTAAATTTGAATATTTCTTAATGATGTTGTAAAATGTATGTGCTTAAGGGGCCCTATTCAGTAGAAAAAAAATCTATTTTAAAATCAGGTTTTGTGAATCAGATTTTTTAGAATCTTCACATTATTGTAATCAGCTGAAGCATTTATGAGATGGAACCTCAAGAAATATGTTTTTTCTGACCAGTTTGATATTAAAATGGCTCAGAGAATCACATTTCAAATGGTAGGTATAAAAAGAAAAATTTAGGTAATATTTGTAATTCTGGCATTGTTTTTGATCTCTCAACAATGTGTGATTAGATTTTCTGACTAGTTTTTATTCTGATTTAAGCAAAATTTATCCTGTTAAAAACACAATATATTGCAACGTTATCAAAGGGGTTGATTAAAAAAACAGTTTAAAATAGTATAATAAAGTACAAAAGTTTATTACTCATATTTGAGAAATTAACAAGTTTTTGGTTTACTAACAATTTGACATATCAAACAGAAATTGTTCATATTGAAGGTTTGTAGGAACTTGAAAATGAACAGGACCGTCCGTTTTACGACTCAAACTCCGACGTTTCGGATAGAGCAGCTCCTACATTGGACCCTGATCATAGATTGATATTAAGATCTACTCGACCCCTTTTACAGTCCAGGAATGCTGCTGTCGTAATGGCGGTAGCACAATTATATCATCATTCAGCGCCAAGAAATGAATTTCCTTTGGCTGCAAAGGCATTAGTGCGTCTTTTGCGCTCGCACATCGAAGTGCAGAGCATCGTGTTGAACGCTATAGCTTCTATTAGTTCAAAGAATAAAGGGATGTTTGAGAGCTACTTAAAGAGCTTTTTTGTCCGGACTTCTGATCCCACCAATGTGAAGCTTTTAAAATTGGAAATTCTAACAAATTTAACTACAGATGCTAACGTTTTCATAATATTGAGAGAACTACAGACTTACATCTCCAGTAATGACAAAAATTTTGTGGCTGCGACAATTCAAGCTATCGGTCGGTGTGCCTGTTCCATTTCTGACGTCACAGATACGTGCCTTAACGGATTAGTTTTTTTGTTATCAAATAGAGATGGTTAGTGTGCCTGTTTTACTTTTTGTAAAACCAGTTAATGTATGGTTGTTATATTTTAGAAGCTGTAGTGGCAGAAAGTGTAGTTGTTATTAAAAGACTGTTGCAAACACAAGCCGCAGACCCAAAAGAGATAATCACCCATATGGCTAGATTACTTGATACTATTACTGTTGCCCAAGCTAGAGCTGCAATTCTCTGGCTTTTGGGGGAACATTCTCAGAAAGTTCCTAAAATTGCACCTGATGTACTTAGGAAACTTGCTAAAACATTTGCTGATGAGGTACTTATAATAATAATTTTTTTACGCATAAAATGAGAATGCCCTAATTTTTATTTTAGCACGACATTGTCAAGCTGCAAGTTATGAATTTAGCAGTTAAGTTGTACATCACTAACCCGGAACAAACAGCCTTGCTGTGTCAATACATTTTTAACTTAGCCAGATACGATCAAAACTACGACATTCGCGATAAAGCTCGATTATTAAAACACTTTATCAGCGAAAAAAATGGAAAATTAACTGCCGCATCCGCGAGAATTTTCTTAGCCAGCAAACCAGCGCCCATTTTACAATCACAATTTAAAGGTACCCAGTGTAAGAACTAAAAATGAATATAAACTCAATAAAAACATACACATTACAGATCAGGAAGACTTACAATTGGGATCTTTATCGCATTATATAAAGCAACGAGCGGCTGGCTATGAGCCTTTGCCAGACTTTCCTGAGGAACCGCCTTCAGGTGATGTAAGAAACGTTGAGCCTATTCCCGTTGAGGAGCCTACCAAACATTACAAACGTACGGTAAGTTTTTGTGAGTTTAGGCTGATATCTTTTGTTTTCTATGACATTTTGACGTAACTTTTCAAATAAGGGAGTAATTTACGGTCAAAGCAGCGGGTGTCACAAATCAGGGAGGTTGAACCTCTCAAATTAACCGTCTTGAGCTCCTCTTTCCAGTGGTGTTGAGCAAAATATTCTATCTGAAAAATTGCGTGCTGACTGCAGGGTGACCAAGAACAGTCAATCACCATACTTTTCATGCACACCCTGTATACTGGAAGTAAAAACGGTCCTGTAAATTTACAGTGTTGGGTTAAGGAGTTGATTAGAAACATTTTTGATTTCTTGTAATTTTTTTGTAACTTTCACCGTTTTTGAGTAATTTAGGAAAAACTGTTTGGTGTACTGAAAATTGAATACTGTTAAGGACAGTCAGGGACAAAATCGCCTGTAAAACCCACTTGGAGTAACCGAATCATGTTTTTAAGCAAATTTTTGGAATTCTTATTAAATTTCCTATCCAATAACGTGAAAAACACTAGAAAATTTGGTACAGTCAGGGAGAAAAGTGGTGTCAAAGTTTGAACTGCCAGAAACACTGTTTGAAAGGACTGTCAAGGTTAAAATCGCCTGTAAACCCACTTGGAGTGAGAAAATTAGTGTTTTAAGCATATTTTCGGAATCCTCATTAAGTTTCCTATTCAATAACGTGAAAAACACTAGAAAATTTGGTACAGTCAGGGAGAAAAGTGGTGTCAAAGTTTGAAATATATTTTTTATAAATAATTAAATAGCTCCGTTATTTGAGGAGCTTCAAAAAAGTAAATAATGAAAGTTGTAGGTTTCATCCTCTATAAGATTGTATTAAGGTGTTTTTGCATTTAAGGGCCTCCTTAAGGAGGCAAAAAGTGACAGGATGCACCAAACTGCTTTTTTTAAACTATTTCGATAGAGCGCAACTTTCAGTCGCAAAACGTTTATTAAAAATATTAACTTGCTTTATTGAAAAGATTGCCTACTTATACTAAGCAACTTTCAGGACAAAAAAGGGAAACAAAACATGTTTTCATGGGAATCAGCTTCTGAAGCAACATCTTCTGTTGAAGGGAGCAAAAGTTCCAGTTCTTCGGACAGCGAATCTTCTAGTGAAGATACTGGAACTGAAGAAACTACCAACCCTGAAAGTTCAGCTGAGGATGATACCGAAAAGTGACTCTTTCTATTTATTTTTAGTCCGTGGTTTAAAACGTGTATTTTTTTCTAGAAAAAGCGGCTCTGAGGAATCTTCTGACGAATCATCGTCAGAAGAATCAGAGTCTTCAAGTGAAGAGGAGAGTTCTGATGAAGATCAAATTAATGATGCTACAGCATCTAACCACGTAGATAAAGAAAAGGTTACGTCGAATAACGTCAGCAAGAATAGTGAACAAAAATCGAATTTAGATTTGCTATTAGACTTTTCGGATTTGGATGCCAATACCCCAGTGCTAACCCCTTCATTAGGTATGCATTTCAATTTTATTAGTACTTGCATTATCTGATTTAGCATTTTATTTATTTTTGTTGTTTTAAGGTGGATTTCTCACTCCAGCGACACCAGTTGAGCCTTCAACCACCTTACAAGTGGTTTCACCAGTTTTTACTAATACTTCACCCAAAGAATTGTTGAGTAAAATTAACGGCAAAGGCCTGTCTGCTTCTTACCGTTTTACAAGAAATCCACATTTATATTCTCCTAGCATGACAAACATTAACATTACCTTTGTCAATAATACTTCTGAAGATATAAATGACATTCGTTTAGGCAAGAAGGTATACAATTTTGTAAGTTTTTAACAGTCCAAGGTAATTAAGTTTTGTTTCAGAACTTAGCAGTTGGGATGAGTATGCATGACTTTGCTTGCATACCAAAATTGCCGCCGAATTGTTCGCTTCCTGCCACTTTAGGGGTTGACTTTAATGATACTACACACCCAGCGAATTTTGAAATTGTGTCTTCCTTAGGTTGGTTTATTTTCATAATAGGTCTGGCAAAACCTAACTTGGATTTTTAGGAAATTTCTCCGTTTGCATTCAGCCAAATGTGGGTGAATTGGTACGACCTGTCAAAATGCCTAGTGGCATGTTTGATGAAAAACAATCTAAATTGTGTGGCATAAATGAACACACTACGGTTCTATCTGAGTGCAATAATGTTGGTGAACGTATTGCCGAACTTACCAATTTAGGTCCCTGTGATAATTCTTCTCCAGATCTTTTAAGGTAGGTTAAATTTTGTACTTTCAATTTTTTCTAATGCAATTTTTCAGATTTGCCGGTCAAACAATGACGTCTGCAAGTTTAATATTAGTCACTTTTCAAGTAAAGGAACGTCCAGTGCTAAAAGTAAACTGTGAGAATATCGTTTTCGGCTTACTGATGCTCAATGAGTTAATAAAGATGTTAAACTCATAGGGTTAATTAAATTGATATATTATTTTGATTAGTTGTTCCAGTTCAGTGTTTATATATGTTTGTTATTTTGTATTACCTTTTATATGTTATTATCACATTCCCACTTAACTGAATTTGTTAACATTGCTCTGAGTCTGAAAAGTACCGATGTATTTATTTTTGAAGAGCGCCTTAAGTCAATAAAGTGAACAAATTTTTTGCTTATTTTTTTTGTTGACCTTTTCAAGTAATTAGTGCCTTATAATTTTACCAGACGGAAGGAATAACACACTCGTCTCCACAATACTCCATTTCATCCTTCAAGAATTAAAGCTTGCTCAATCAATTTCAAACATAGAAATGCCCATGTTGGGGAGCTTAATCCCAACTCAGTGCGCCGGCTATCTTTCTATCAGGGGAGAGATAGTAAAACCCCATGTTATAATAAAAGTGAACTTAAGAAGTGGCGCTTAAAGGGAATGACAAAGCTTATTATGAAAAAAAAAATGATACTACATACTAAATAATTTAACTAAAATTAAAGAAAGCCCATTTTGTTGGGGCTGGGGATGTCCCTTGAGGGAAAAGATTTATATTTCTTTTTGAAACATTATTTTCTTTTGTTCAAAAAGAAATATACATCTCTCCCCCTAAAGGTCATCCTCAGCCCCAAGAAAATAGGTTTTCTTTAATTTTAGTTAAATTTTTTTCAGTTTGACTGATATGCTTTATTAGTAACCTTCAACATTCAGTGACATTTTAACTAAACCAATAGGGACCTCACAAGTAAAATAAAACTCAGATAAATAAACAAACTTACATTTTATTGAACACAATTAACAATATCGAAATGTAACATAGCTTAAGTAGCTGGAAACTAATAATTATTAGGGTGTTAACAAAATCTTGTACAGACTGTCCAATGAGTTTGCCCTAAATAAGCTTAATATTAAGTATCTGCAGTCTTTTTATGTGACAAACTTAAAGTACATTTGCATAGTTGACTGAATTAATTTTGAATTGTGGAAGTTATCAAACTAATGTGGTTTTTACATCCTACATGCATTCATAAGCTTGCAGGGCATGATAGAAGTCACTAACTATAATAAACATCAGTATTCAACACCCCATAATACATACAAATATATCACAAAAATTGTTATTAAATTCATAAACAAAAGAATACAAAAAAATAAGTCACACTTTACCACATTTTCATAGGGTAACTCCTCTGGCTATTCTTGTGCATATTTTGTCACATACTCTATAACTTTCAATTTAAATTCATCTTTAGAGTGTCTGAATTGTTCTGCTGCTTCCACATTTAAGGGATCTTCAAAGTTTAGCAAGTCCTAAAACCACAACCACTAAATAGTTACTATAGTGCAGGTTAAAAATATTAGACTTACTGTAAATAAGGCATGCAATCCCCAAACTACGTCATTCAGTCTTCTGATAGGGGACCATCCCATTCCATCCACACTATGTTTTCTTAGTAAGGATAGACAAACTTCTCCTGTTTCTGAAATATTTGGGTGCCACAGCTTTGTTGAGCATTTAACTATGGGTGGCTAAAAAAAAATAACATGAGTATACTGACAACTATTACTTAGTTAATTGGCAGTCTTACCACCATATTATATTCCTCTGTGACTACAATATCAAACTTGAAGGTACCACCTTCCCAATACCCTTCTGTAGGCTGTACAGTCAAAGTGAATCTGCTTAGATCATTTTCATTTTGGTAATGTATTGAGCAAGACGCAGGCAATAGTTGAGACATTTCTTGTGCTTCTTTGACCAGCAAGCGGTCTCTAATTGGGGCTCTGGTCACTGGGGCCTTGTCATTATCACTTTTACGTTTTAATCGCTGAGACAGGGTAATCATGATGAATTTACACTGACGAATTATTAAGGCAGAATACGGAACACAATTTTTTTAACGTTTAAACTTTAAATAAACATCAAAACATTACACTCAGGGCAAAACATACAATTCTTTTATTTGCAAATACGCAAATTCGAGGTTAAAGTTTTTATACATTTTCCGACAGCTGTTTTTGATATTTGACATCTATTAACAGGACATCTGAGGAGCTTGCTCTGTTTTGTTATTAAAATAATAACGAAGATGGAGGAAAGCGAGTACAGAATATCCAAATTCTTAAAGTTTTAGTGAAACTTAATAAAGATAGTTTATACTTACCGTTAAAATTATGTAATAGTAGTAATAGTGTAGAAGACAATTTTTGAAATTGCTTACACCATTGCAGATGATTAACAGATTATCTTAAACTCTGACAGCCAAAAGATGCTTATAAGAATTTTAAGAGAATTAAAAATAGGCTTTAATTAGATATTTTAAGTGGGAAACTAAATTTACCTAATGCATCCTGCTCCATTTTCAATCAAATTTGTAATCACTTTTTCTATAATGGTACCACGTACACTATTACAATATTTTTAAAAATATTTTTCAGTTCTTGCATTGGAGAACAAGAAGAGCGAGTTCCTCAACATTAATTACATATGCAAGTCGGAAAGATTAATATGACATTTAGCTTATTTAATATCGAAGTCAAATAAATAAAATATTCTGAGATGATCTCGTAAATGCCACACCTGTATAGACATATTTGGCGCGTGAACTAAAAAGCCTACGCGCAAAAGTGACCTAACCAGGTCACTTAAATTTGTAGCAAAAAATAAAGAGCAAATTTGAAGAACAATCAATTGGTAAATACACAAACCGTAAATAATAATAATGTGTTATTACAATGTCACATTATCAATACCCTATAGTTGAGTGGCCAGAAGTAGGCAGAAGCTGACCGATATATGCACCGCTTTTCTTTTTTTGGGCAATTCTTACTTTTATTATTACTGGTACGACCACATATGCCTATATTCTTACTGGTTCTTATAAGCTGCGGCAATTTTACACTCAGTTTGGCATCGGCAACGTGAATCGACACAACCCAGTACCACCAACTCCCATATATAGATACCGAGTGTTCTTCTTTGTGTGTTTTATTATTGAAATGTTATTGATTTGTTGCAAAAATGTTAGGAGGGTAAGTTTCAATTATTTTAATATATTAAATAAATGAATGGCAGTTTTTAATAGGGTCTAAATAAAATACTCTTAAAAAGTCTTTTTTAAATTAAAATATTATTTTTATGATTAGTTTAACAAATTGAAGAAATAAAAACACAAAATCAATCCCATCCCATTTTTGTGTTCATTTCTTCAATTTGATTTGTTTCAAGCATTATAGAGTTTTTGTTGTGTTTGAACAGGTTGTCCCATTCTAGACACTTTTTGTATTGCTTCTCCGTTATTGTTTTTAAAAATATACAGAGTTGCGGTTTTTGCGATATTACCTATATGTTACGTGGCTTTTAATTTGTAAAATTAAACATGGTGCAAAACATAATATTAACACTTCTACAGGGTGCCACAAATTCGTGTCTAAGTATGGGGATCTCAAAAAGGGTATCCAATAAGAGATACAGAGTCGGTTAAATGGAAGCAAAGTTGAGCAATTTAGAGTCTTTTTTCTGATTTAAATGACGTGCATCACTTGATGATTAATCTTTTGAATTTTAAGTTAGAATTTGATGATAATTATTAATTAGTGATGATGACTGCTCTTGCACAAAGCGCATGTTGTTAAATTTAATACATTAGTATGTATGCTGTAAAATCTCAAAAGTAAGATAAATAAAATAGGTGATTATTATACTTTTTAATTTTATGTCCAATATAAGAGTTTCTTAAATCTAATATTGCCAAGAAGGTATTTCCGAAGATTGAAGCAGAAAAACCAAATTTTCCGATTTATTTTTCTAACGAACACTTTGTTTTCAACATCAAGTTTTCATGGAAATTATAATGGATTTCATTAAATTTGAAATTTACACAGAATTTCTATTTAAAATATCTCTCCTCTACTGCTACTAATTTTGTATTAATACCCGGAAAAAACACTTTTATCAAAGTTTTTTCACCTAAAATTCAAAAGATTATCAAGTGTTGCACGTCATTTGAATCAGAAAACAAAGCATTTTCAAAATCTGCCTTAAAAAAAACTTTGCCTTCATTTAACCAACTCTGTATCTCTTACCTTTTTCGAAATCCCCATACTTAGACAAAAAAGCACACTGTGTATATTTAAAATAACGGCTATTGTTATGGAACTAAATAAATGTAAAATTTGATTTATTTTTGTGTTTATGCAAGATGACCAAAAAAGGTTTTCTGCACATTCTTAAAAAAGTGCACAATTTTGTAGAATTAATTTTTTTAGAAGTTTGAAATATATAGTTTGAATCCTGCAAAACATTAGCATAAATGTGTGATTAACGGAATATTGATGCACTTACAAATTATTACCTTTAAAAATCTTTTAATTTGGGTTTCTTAAATTTCGAAATCTTTTATTTTAAATGACAAAAAAAAATTGCAATCTTTTATTGTGCATATAATCTAAACTCTACTTGTACAACCGGTTTGCTAAGTGAATCTTTCATATCCAGATTTCTCTTGGACACTTTGTTTTATTTGTGGGTCATCAAAATGAGTTTTGTTATCATATCAATGCATTTACTTATAAACCTCGATTATGGAATTTTTATAAAACGTATACAACGAGGACATTATTACTAAACAAAAATGAAACATTCGATATGTTAGCTGCAAGCGCTTTTATATCACGCTTTAATAACTTGGGTAATATGTATAATTTAGTATATCCATTCCATAACGGTATAAGAGGTAAGAATGTGCGACAAGGCGAAAAAATTTTAATACCAACTACACAAAATAAATAAACCGAATCCTGTGATATTGGCTATTAAAATTATGTGCAGTTTAAAAAAAGATATTTTTTATAAATCAAGAGATTACATAGAAAATGTTTTTTTTATTTATTCATGCCTGTACACGATTGGGTTCAGAAGAAAGTTCAGATAATCAGATAAAACAACTCTTGGAACAGACGTTACTATTTTTCGCCTTCTGTTAGCATGACACATTAACATTTTAAACTCAAACCACAAAACAACTAGCCAAACAATAAAAAACATATTTCTCGAAAGCACCAAATTTGTTTTGGGCACAGAAACGTGCAATTTCGCATTGTCGTGGAATTGTCAACACGCAATTACATAGCTATACAAATTCGTTACACTTAGATGCCTACTGCAATAAATTTACACAGTTACTTTATTTTAAACATTTAGGAGACTCCAATGTAGTTTGATAATGACGTTGGTGGTGACATCATTAACCAGTTGCGAACAAGGTACAATAAGTCACTACTTGGAAAATGCTGTTAAAGGCTTGAGGAGTTTAAGACAATTACAAACTTTTAGTCCTGACCAAAACGTCCAGACTCTTAAAAGCGAACAACGCAGAAGACATCAAGTATAAATTATTATAGCAGTTCTTTAAATGTTTTTTGCATTAATGGTTTATTGCAGCATGTTGAGGACGTGCCACCTTTAACCCTTACCAAAGGGGAGTTAACTGCGATTTATGAACAGGCAATATCTAAAGGAGAAACTGTAAAAGTCAACACTGATGACAACGGTTATGTAAATGCTCTAGTTCACCACATAGACGAAGATGCACATCTTGAAAATCCCATTCCTACTGAAATCTCACAACACCATGAAGCTATGAGCGAAGATGCTGGATATTATTACTACTACTATCCTATTAAAAGCTTTTTGGACGAGTTTACCTCACAACCTCCGGAAAAACACCATGTAAGTGATTATATGCTTAGTATAAGCTTTTATTAAGCTATTTTCTAGCAGAATAGTTATCATCACAACCACCCACACCATCACCACCACCATCGTAAAGAAGTAACCACTTACAAACCACCCTATACCTACCATTCGCACCATCACCAGGTATGGTAAATTACACCAACAGACTAACTTAAATAAAAACCAATCAAATCAATTAGCACAATATTACCATTCAAACCGCTGACGAGAAAAAAGAAGCTAAACCCATGGAGCATCCACTTGTCATGGCAATATCCGGTTTTATTGGCATGGCAGTAATGTTTGTCTTGTCCATGGTCGTGCTACCTAAACTAGGGGGAACAAAAGCTAAAGTTAGTAACGATGTCAAGAAAAAAGACCAGCTTGATGACTTTGCTAGGTTTGCGCTGAACGCTATTGAAGGAAATTGTGCTGAACGGTTTGCCTGTGAGTTGACTAAAACCGCTAGATCATTTGATATGGAAGATAACCGGTTTTACAAGTGAGTTGGGGTATTTGTCTGGAAAATTGTGATTGTATTTTAAACTCGTTTAGGTTGCTGAAGCGAGTCGCTCCTGGAACATTTGGCAGATACATTAAAAATTCGGGAAAGTACGCTAACAAGCAGTTGCAGTGCACTGCCATACCTTGCAAAAGGAAAAAACCAGGCAATCCACCAAACACCAGAAAACCCCCAAATAAAAACCAGGTTAAAAAAATTAATCCCAGTAAGAGATTTAGTTAGATTGACGGTACCAAAGCCATTATATTTATTTATCATATTTATTAATTTATTTATTGTAAAAGTAAGTAAATAAAATTATTTCTATTTTATGCTTCAGACATGTTTTGTTTTATACTCTCTGACTTTGAAGAAGTACATGAAGTACATGATGATGAAGTACATCAGATGAAAGAAAAAAAATCTATATACGCATGAATGTTTTATTACAAGAAAAAAATGGCAAATTAAGAAAAGGTGGAAAAGTATACAAATAAATAATTCTTAGCTGCAAAATTCGCATATACAATACAGTCTTAATTTTGTATTCTATCTAAAATACAACTTATATACAACGAGAATTAACGTACAAAAAAATGACGAATACACAATTAGTAAAAATATACAAAGTACATTTAAGCAAAAAAGCTTCACTAACATCTAAAGGTCAATTATGCCTAGAAAGTGTTCTAAAAACTGAGTCCAAGCGGGACATTTCAAAAACTTTTGGTAAATAAATGAACACTCCGAGTCTCCCTCCAATTAAAAAAATACTGATTTTTGCCAATTTAGCATCATTTAAACTAAAAACAGAGCGGGAGGCCTCGAAAATAAAGGTACAACTCACTCTACGTCCTCTACCTAACAATACCAATACAAAAGTGACAACCTACCTACATATCAATGTAACTTGTGTTGTATTAATATCAGTCAAATCGAATTGAGATTCAATTATTAAATTACTTCCAGTGCTATAGAGAGAAAGACAAAATATAATGTATAAATCAAAAATATCACTAACACCGCTAAGAGAAAGCAGGATTTGAATGAATTCGATTAAACGGAAAGTGTCATTCCTGACGTAGCAAGCAGAATAGAATATACAGAGTGTTGTAATTAGGAGTGGAATCTGTAGGTCGAAAATTATATTGCAGGTGTCAAGGAGAATTTTTTTGAAATTTTTCTTCAAAACACACAACAATACTTTTATGTTCAAACACCCTGTATATTCTGTAATCTTTGGTTAAAGCGAGAAAACTAAAATAACGTACGAGTGAAAGATCACCTCATCTAATAAATGTGTAAGTAACTGCCAACATCAATTTATGATAATCCAATTTGGAAATTGACGGTTTTAAGTGTATTTTCTCATGTTTGACTGACGAAAACAATATCAAAATAGGACAAGCTTCAAAATTTGATATGTTTGTCCGCTTCTTGAAACCAAAAGGGAATGTTTAACAGTCAGAAAGTCTGCCAATGTCAAAGGATTAAAGCCTATATGCCCTTAATTAACAATTAGAAGTGGAACAATCTATATGCCTACAGTGTTAGTGAAAACTACCACGTACCACAAAATGCTGGAAAATAAAATCCTTATTTCTTGAAAATCACAAACATCATTGACATTCCCTATTCTAAACACGCATATTGTAATTTACCTGTTAAAAAAATAAAAAAATTGAGCAAAATAGTTTATTTTCAAATACTTTCGCGCTCAAGGGAATGAGAAGATTATTGTTACTAAAACTAATTAGACGATCTAAATTTGAGTACTTTGGTTTTCAAAAAACTATGACGGCTTACTGGAAATGCCTTCAATTTACAAGATTAATAAGAATACATAATACAATATATAAAAGTACAGCACATATAAAAATACCCAAACATCCTCTAAAACCTGTTACGGCTTTTTTTTTTTTTTGGAATGACCTGTCAATATGGCACCATTATACTAAATTGTTTACGTCTCACTCAAACCGTGAAGCTCTGCGTAATTCACTATGGCCCGATGAAGAAACTCGTATTGTGCCTGTAAATCCATATGATATACTTGACGTTCACTTACACAAACAGTGATTTTTAATATTAAAAAAAATGTTCTCTAAGGTTAAATAATGTTTTATAAACAATCGATACTTCCCAATAATTAACATAAGTAATCAGTCTGTAAATGGATTAGATTCTAGCAGAAGATATTGTAAGCCTGTATTTGATTTTAATATGTGTTTTGGTAGTACCTGGTGTTGTCTAGTATAAATAACTGTCTGTCTTGAGACATTTATTTTAATGTCTTGAGGATGACCCAAATAAAGAAGTCGAAACGTCGACAAAAGTGAAGAAAAATCCTGTGTTTTATTTGGCCGTAACACACCAACAAAAAATTTAAACGTGCAAACTTTCATACGGCCACTAAAAACAATTTGTAAAATTACGATTTAATTGGGTAACCACCACCAGACAAGGACGTGATGGGTTTTTTGGAGAGCATGAAGCAGAAGTGTGCTGAAGAGACCAGAATGAAATTGAAACTTTGGGCCAACTCTAACAGTAAAACTGAAGTTCGTGATGCAATATAGGCAACACCAGGTACTACCAAAACACATATTAAAATCAAATACATGATTACAATAAGTAATCAGATCATTTCCCATTCCTCCCATTCTTTATATATTTTTATTATGAAAAATGAAGGTACTTACATAGGTATTTATCAGAGCCTGTCTTTGTGACCTAAGTTTGCGAGTAACAGTGAAAACATCGACACGACGTTCCGTCCTCAGCTGTTGCACCAATATGCTCAACCCCACAAACATAGAACTCCTGTCAGAGCCCAAGTTACAATGCACAACCATAGAAGGAGAGCACCCTGTTTTAATTATGGCCGCCTGAGAATTGTCAACTAGTTCAATCATACCCCTTGTAACTTCAGGGACCTAAAAAAAATCCGTTAACCTTATTTAAGTACGGCTCAGAAGTGATAATAAATATACCTCGCCATCAACGGTAGGCCAACCGTGATATTGTAAGTGGGTAACCTTATGTTCTTCCTGGTCTCTGCCCTTGATGTAAAACTCCCGCCTCGTATAATAAGGACAAGTTTCAGCTTGTACGTATCGCACCGTTATGTAGTCGTAAGAAGCTTCACCGCCTTCCTCAGGCCAATATCTAGCACATTTACCTTCACCGAGCTCAGAAAGCATAATAATGACGCTAATGCCTTGTTCGGAAATCATACGCCAAAAGTCGTTTACAGTAGATTCCATAGGATCTTGACTTATTATAAAAGACTCGCAATTATCATAGCCTTCAATGAAGGAAGCGTTTATGTAAGTGGAATGTTCTTTTCCAGAAAGAGGAGTTAAAATCACTCGGTTCCTGTCATAAGGAAGAACTGCGTCAGAACGGTTTTTGTCTCTGTTCTCTTCTCCTCCGGCTACAGAACAGGACTTCCGATCTTCAAAAGCGTTTATCATATTTTCGAATTCTTCTTCAAGTCTGCATTTGCTTCCTTCCTTATCTACTTGACGTAACCTTTCTACAGAAGCCTTTAATTCGTTTACAGGGATTTCAGTGTCACCATATTGAGCTACTTCCATGAGAGCGCGGTAAATAAATATATATTGTTTCTAAAATAACAAAATTTGTCAGTCAAAAAACTATTCCTAAACAAATAACTTACCAAAGATTGCACTAGGAAATTTCTTTGGTGTCTCAAATCACAGATATTGTTAAAAATAGAAACTTGACCTTCCTCTCGGAGCTGCTGAAGTAAACAATCAAGAGCAACCAATGTGCCAGTTCTACCAACACCAGCACTGCAATGAACCAGGATGCATCCCTTTTCAATGGAGTATGCCTCGTTGACCCTTTTTATGAATTTAATTATTCCACTTGGATGTTCTGGGGCCATGAAATCCTTCCAAACCAAATAGTGATATTGGGTGATACGTCGTTCTTCGACATCCTTTCCATTTCCAGACTTAACAATTTTCAACTCCCTGACTATATAGTCCGAATAACGCGTCTCCTGCACATGTACTACAGTTATTTTTCCAAATATCTTTTCACCGTCCGTTTTATCTGGCCAATACTTAGCACATTTAGTTTTACTGTATTCTTCCAAATTAGTCAACATAAGAATCATTTCAAGGTGTTGTTCCCAAATCATTCTCCAGAAATCATTCACTGTGGTATCCATTGGACCTTGAGCACAAATAAACTTTTTACGTTCTTTATACCCCATTACAAAATTAGCATTGATGTAATCAGAGCCTGCTATACTATCAACTTGTGATAACTTAACCCTAGTTTGATCGAATGCCTTAATATCCGGGTATCTGTTCTTGTAGATATTCTCTTTGCAGTCCGATGCTCTAGTAGTACGGTCTGAAAAACGGTCAGGTAATAATTCAAATTCCTGTTGAAACCCGTAATCCGAATCACGATGATGTTCTACATAGGCAGCAACCAGATCTGATTTACTAATTGGGCTCATGTCGGGCGGATTCAATGAAACAAGTCTCTGTCGCCCTCGAAGATTTCTAAGAGAGGTTCGAAAAGTAATCATTTCAACAGCCTGAGCATGGGCTTGTTTAGTATACCTATGAAGAATACATAACACCGTCAATAGGAATAAAACCAAAACCATCAACCCGCACAAGACTTGGAAAATCAGGCTTAAAGTTTCAGTTCTTGGAGCAGCTATAACTTCGGGACCGGGATTCATCATATCCAAATAATTGCTGTAAGCCGCTAAAATAATGGGCTCAGGGTTCCCTCGCACGATAATTTCGACAAAACCCGTATAATTGCTATTGATATCTAAGTTGCCATCAAAAGGTGGTAAAGGATCAGTAAGCATTTCGTCTCTTCTTACTCTGTTAGCAATGTCACCGGCTGTTTTATTTTGTTGCTTTCCTTTAGATTTTTCTTCCCTTGGAGTATTATACGGCCTCAGACCAATGCATTGATTACATTCACTGCTGGAAACGTTTAATACTTGATCGTCTCCAAGAAACACTTCATCATGAAAAGAAGAACTGCTAAACATTTCAGCGACGTAGGCTCCTCCTTTTGGTGTACGATGAGCTTCTTGGTAAGACATAATTGTTAAGTCCTCAGGGGATGGCAGCTCAGATAACTTTTGTTGATCTTCCATACGTACCAAATAAATTCGGTAACAGCATATCGGCCCGTTTCTTTCAGAAATTCGTGGTATTAGCAATTTAAACATCCACCTTCCTAGCTGCTCCTCCATCTTTTTCCAATGAATTCTAGAGATTTTTTGTTTGTCGGGCAGAGTCGGTGGCATCTGACAGTAAAGAGTCACAGGAGTACCTTTCTTGCGGAGTCTAGTTACTCCGGAAATATTTACTGCATAGTTAGTATTTGGGGAAACATTGTAAAATCTAGTAGATAAATTAATGGCGCTAATACTCGCTACTTTTGGACCCCAAGTGACATTATCAAGTTCTCCTTGCTCATTTAGAAACGTTGCATTGCCGACTAAATTAACATCGTAAGACTGAATGATTCCATTAGGATGGACTGGTGGTTCCCAAGAGACGTGGATGAAATTTGTATGACTAATATTGTCAAAACGACATTCCATAGAAGCATTTGAAGGTGGTCCTGACATTCCATCCATAGTAGTACCATTGACACTTTCTGACCATGGTCCGCATAATCCACTATAATCGCTGCACGCAGCTACTTGAAAATTGTAAGTAGTAGCTGAATTCAAATGAGAAAACATATATGGATATTTTTTAGCTGCTTGTATAGCTTGAAGCTTTTGAGATGTATTGTAAGACCTCATCATAAGATTATAATAATGAAAGTGATCTCTAAACTTTTCTGGTGGCATTGTCCACTTGATGGAGATTGAAGATGAAGTAACTCCAGTCACTGTTACATCTGGAACGAATACAGGTTCTTCATCAAGCATTCTTAAAGTGTGACTGGTCGAATACGGACTATCGCCTTGGGAATTCTTTGCCATAATTCTAACTGTATACAAAGAGTTATTTGTTTCAACATTTAAAATTAGGGAGTTCTTAGTGTTATTAATTGAATTTCTATAATAAAGCCACTCAGAATCGTTTTCAGACTTGTACTGCACAATATACTGCAGTTCCTTAGGAGTGTTACCATTATTCACAGTCCAGTTAAGGAATATCTTATTAGTTCCTATGGGCTTAATTACGTCAATATTCACTTGGGGTTTATCAAGGACTAAAATTGCCGTTGATGCGTTTGCAGTGGATATTTCATTACCAACAAAACAGGAATAAGTTCCATTATCTTTCTTAGTAACTTGAATCGTTATAGTTGAACTCATTACAGTTTCATTAATAGAGGCAGTATTCCATAAATCATAAGGCAACGCGTTGTCATCTTTAAACCAAGCAAAATGCTCAATAGGATATCCTTCAACAAAACATTCCAACTTAACAGTTTCATGTATCTTTGTGTAAACAGGAGAGGTGATTTTAAAAACCTGAACCGCTTTAGTCACATTTAGTTCTATGTCAGACAAATCTAAATCACTGGCGTTTTGATTAGTTGCGTGGCAAACATATCTTCCTACGTGATTGAAGCTCATATTTAAGATATGGAGAATAGATACTTCAAACTTGTTTCCTGATTCTTTGTTAATGTTTTCACTTTCCATTTCTAGCGTAAATCTGTAATAAAAACCTAGTCTCAATATACTGATGATTAAAGGTTCTAAAAAACACTCCACAAAATGTTATAAGAATATAATAAACAGTTGTAATACTCTGATGGTCCCCAATACAGTATCTTCAAATAAATAAACCAAAAATAATGTCATTTTGGCTTCCCATCAAATTAAATTACCATGATAAATCCTGTTATGAAACTAAACAGTTTCAAGCCTTTTTCAACTTACTTTACAGTTTTGAAAACTATTGAAATATGTGGGTAATAAAAAAAGTTTAATTTGTTGAATACATTTTACTTCTGTTGTGGGGTTAATTGAATAATATTAAAAACTGAGGCACTGCCCATGCAACTTTGTTTCCATTACAGTGTGACAAACACCCATTAACTTAATTTTTTTAAATACAAACCCTGTTCTGTTTTAAAGTAGTAGCCTAGTAATAAATAGTAGGAGCATATAACCTTCAGTTTTAGTTTATAATTTGCAGGATCTATGATGCTTCTTAATGTACCTGTTAAACTTGTGTTTAAACAACCAGTTTTAAGTTTTGTCACCTGTTAAAGGGTTAGTGTGTCTTCTTAAATAAAAGGCTAAAGGTGTACATCATTTATTAATGGGGACATTTCAAAAGGGATCCTTCTTTAATGTTTTTTAAATAAATTTTCTTTCTTACAATTATTGGATTAGACCCAAACTATGACTATGAAAGGGGAATATGTTAGTAAGTGCAAATAAACTTCAGTAAGCAAATCTTTCATCCATAACAATATCCAAAATATATCAATACTGCATTAACAAGATAAATTAAACTTAATTGACTTACCCATCCTGCTCTGAAACATTTTTGTCATTGAAGGTCCATAACATGTGGCTTGACATCCATTTAGTCTTGCATATAATTGTGACATTTTCTCCTAAAGGTAAGCGCAAAGGATTTTCATGTTTCAGTACCTCAATGGTCATGTTTAACTCCTTATCAACTTGAGGAAATTCCTCTGTAAACAATTAATTGGCTTTAGATTATGTCATTGCAATAAACATTTGGTAGTGAATGAACTGTTTATTTACTATTTGCACTGTTCTTATGCAAGATTAAATACCCTTAAAGTGGGTGTTATATCAAGTGATATAGCTTGAGGAATACTCTGTTACATTGTCTTGTACTTTGTAGGATTCATACTGTACTTTACATTCATAACTTACCTATTGGATTACCAAATATCAAAGGATACAAGAGTGAGAAGATTATTGTGTGATAAAGGGCTTGGCTTATCATGGTGCTTTACGAAGTACTAATCTAACTAACACGAGAGTTAATTATCGATAAACACTACGTTTTAGGGGAAGTTCAAACCAAACAACTTCATTTCGCTTGTACTATCATTCGAGATTTATTTCATATTTTTCAGACAAATTGCCGACTACTTTGTTATGGAAACCATATTGAAAATAGGTATACAATAGACAGAAGTATACAACTCTGCTATTTAGATTTTCCGCTAGGGGGCGGTAGCAGACAGAAGGCTTTAAACTTTTTGACAGAGCAATAAACACATTTCTTAATAAATTATTAAAGAAATATTGATTTCGTTAAGAAAGATTTCAAATTTTAGTTAAAGTGAGGCAAACCCCTTAAAACTTTTCCAATATGTGCATTATAAATTACTAAAAAAAGGCAAAGTAAGCCTCTATAAAACACTGCATTGCTTTTAAGCCAACTTTTAAGCCATTTAATTGTAACTCTCAAACTGTTTTATTTTCAATCGTTAGGTTTGATTCGTTTGATTGACATAATGGCAACGCTGTTTTAGACACAACTTTTCTCTGTCAGTTTAGTGTCAGTGTCAGCCTCGTTCTCTCTTCTCTCGACATTCATAACCAAGTTTTGCCGGTTGGACCACAACATCATTTATTTTGATTTTACCTTTAACCACGTTTTTCTCCAAATATCCACATTGTTGTTGTTGTGTTTTTCTATTAAATCGTTAATCAACAACGTGCTGCTTCGTAGTGCGTGTAAAGGATTATTTAAATAAATCAGTTTTGATTGGTAAGTCATTAAAATTGATTGCAGTTTTTGTCATATATTTGATAATTGGACAGGTAGGTTTTTCTTGCAAAGGTATTTATTCCACCTGTATATTGTTGACCACGTTTTTTATTCATGACGTTTATATTAAATATTGATGGAAAGAACAAAGACAATTTTGTCTATCATTGTTAACTGCTGGTAGCTTTAATCAACAGTTTCTATTAGCAGCAATTTGTTTATAGGTAGTTCAACACAATGGGTGATTCAAACCACTTTGGTGATAACATGAATTCTAAAGTACTAAAAGTTGAAGAAGACCTTGAAGATGGGTTGTCAGCTGAGGAAATGATTTCTAAAGGAAATGGATTAACATACAAGTAATATTTATATTAATCACTCATTGATGCTTTACTATAATATTTTTTTAGTGACTTCATCATCTTACCAGGATTTATTGATTTTGCTCCAGATCAAGTGGTAAGTAAATTTTATTGGAACTTAAAGTAGATTAAATCTAAATATTTCTTCCTTCTTAAAGGATTTGTCAAGTCCTCTAACAAAGAAGATCACTTTAAAAGCTCCCTTAGTTTCTTCACCTATGGATACAGTCACTGAAGCTGATATGGCTATTGCTATGGCATTGTGTGGTGGAATTGGCATTATTCACCACAATTGTCTACCATCTTATCAAGCTAATGAAGTATTAAAAGTAAAAAAATATAAGCATGGCTTTATCCAT
Source organism: Ips typographus (assembly GCF_016097725.1). Lineage (NCBI taxonomy): Eukaryota > Metazoa > Arthropoda > Insecta > Coleoptera > Curculionidae > Ips > Ips typographus. Next base: position 6,325,340 of record NC_138437.1, on the reverse strand, counting down.
GACCCAGTGGTTTTAAGTCCACAACAGACTGTGACAGATGTTCTGGCTGTAAAAAAAGAGCATGGTTTTTGTGGGATTCCCATAACTGAGGATGGGAAACTTGGTGGAAAATTGGTAGGAATTGTGACAAGCAGGGATATTGATTTTCTAGATGACAAGGATTTTGCCAATACCAAGTTAGAAACCATTATGACAAAGTTGGATGCCTTGGTCACTGCCCAATCTGGGGTGACTTTGGCTGAAGCCAATCACATTCTAGAGAAAAGCAAAAAAGGCAAACTTCCTATTGTTAATGCACAAGGCAATTTGATTGCCTTAATGGCTCGTACTGATTTAAAAAAGGCAAAGAGCTATCCTTTATCATCAAAAGATGATAATAAGCAACTGATTGTGGGTGCTGCAATTGGCACCAGGGAAGAAGATAAAGTCAGGTTGGGTCTTTTGGCTCAAGCTGGAGTAGATGTGGTTGTCTTGGATTCATCTCAGGGCAATTCAACATACCAAGTGCAGATGATCAAGTTTATTAAGAAAAAGTATCCTAACTTACAGGTTATTGCAGGAAATGGTAAGTGGTTTTAATTAAATAATAAATATGTATATTTTCACTTTGCAAAATATTGGAAACTTTTCTTTCAAACTGATATAATAAATGCACCATATGACATTCACAATGTTACTGTGCAAGCTTGTTATCTCCAATAACACCAATTAGCACTTTAGTTCTATTTACCTCTTTATTGGTTCAATAACACAAAATTGACCTTCTACATTATTTGTATTAAACTATGATGTGATTCCTTTAAACCTTTGCCCCTACTGGGTTTATTTTTGCATTAAGCTGCCATATTCTCCAGATCAGCAGTCTATTTCTTTCTCTTATGTAGTATTATCTAAACTGTTTCTGGAAGTTACTGAAGGCTGACTAATATTGAAGACAATATTATTTTCAAAGTTATTTTTTAATATATTGTAGATCCAGTTTGATGCAATAAACGTAATATCTCAGTTGTTTGCTAATTTTATTCCTGATTTCACCAGGAAAAAACATAATAATATTCACAAAGGTAAAGTGCATAACAGTGCATTAATTAGGCAACCAATTAACGGATGTCATTTGTCAAAAACCGGCAGGAGATTTGAAATAAACATTTTATGGACTATATTTCAGTTATTGACATAATTTTCCTTATTCTGAGAGGGTTTCAACCCTAATATCATTATAAATATGTGAAACATTAACTTCTCCATCCATAGAATAAGTAGCTTCATTTAAAACAAATTGTTTGAACTAGTTGTGACAAAGCGTCAAGCAAAAACTCTTATCGATGCTGGTGCTGATGCTCTAAGAGTGGGTATGGGAAGTGGAAGCATTTGCATTACCCAAGAAGTTATGGCTGTAGGCCGACCACAAGCCACTGCGGTTTACAAAGTTTCTGAATATGCTAAACGCTATGGAGTGCCAATCATTGCGGATGGTGGTATCCAATCTATTGGACATATAATTAAAGCCTTATCACTTGGAGCTTCAACTGGTAACTTAAAGTTATAAAATCTTAAAGTGTTTGCTCATTGTTTTGTTAGTTATGATGGGTTCATTGTTGGCTGGCACTTCTGAGGCTCCTGGAGAATACTTCTTTTCAGACGGAGTTCGTTTGAAGAAATATAGAGGAATGGGAAGTATTGAAGCCATGGACAGAAAAGATGCTATGGGTTCTGCTATGAATAGATATTTTCACAGGTGGAAAATTGACAGTGATTAATTAACTTTAATGCTAAGTTTGGTTTGTTTTAGTGATGTGGATAAATTGAAAGTTGCCCAGGGTGTAAGTGGGAGCATAGTGGATAAAGGGTCAGTGTTACGATTTGTACCCTATTTACAGTGTGGCATCCGACATGGATGTCAAGATATTGGTGTGAGGTCATTGCTTCAGTTAAGGTAAGTTGATTTTTAGGTTAATGAAGATTGAGAAACACCCAATTGTTTTCAATATTAAACTAATCACAATGATTTTCTAAAAAAATGAATAATAAATTTATTATTTACAGAAATAGAATGTACGGTGGTGAACTAAGGTTTGAACTTCGATCGCATTCAGCGCAGTTAGAAGGAAATGTACACAGTTTGTTTTCTTATGAAAAGAGGCTATTTTAAGACAACCAATCAATATAGTCATTATATGTATTAAGGTATTTCAAATTGCCATATATAACTAATTGGCTGACCAATTGAAATGGAAGAATTACACCTTAGTAAACACACAACAAACACTGGGCACTGAGATTCTAGTAATGTTAATCTTGTGACAATCAAATGATTACAATTTACGGCATACAAATGAACTTAACAAACAATTCCATTTCAATGTGCTAGCAGTTTATTAAATTCCAGAACATTTCTTATATTTGACTGTTGAACTATAATATCCAAACTCGAACTCCTGATGTATCAATTTTACTGACAAATGCCTGACTTTATTTTTTATAACTCTGTATTTCCTACATGCAACATTAAAATTTCTTTGTTGAAAAGAATGCTTTAGAGCTGATGTGTATAATATAACATTTAGAGCTTAGATACAGGACATATACGACTTTAATGTGTGTTGTGTTTTAACTCAAAAATATATGTGTCTGTTATTCCAAGCCATATTTAGGAGACGGTTGCATGTGACCAATTGTACCGTGTAGTTGCCATTTATATTTCAGATTGTCGTTTTTTTTTTTTCAGTATAAAAATCGCCCAATTATTTTAAGGTTTAATTATGGTTTGGCCTTAATTTTGTAAACTATATTAGTTACTTTGATGTACTTAATATGGGTTACGGTTTTTTTTTAAAGTCTTGATTAAATTTCGAATATTATAAAAGTTTGGTAGATTAATTTTTGCAACCAAATATAACATAGAAAGGACAAACATCACAATTTCTAGTGGAGTGTTACCAGAAAATGCTGTATCTCTAGAGATATAGTGGGCATTTTCAGTTAACACTCTGTACATGTTCTTGTTTCCGGTATATAAAAATCCAAGTTGTGTTCACATGACCTTTTATTAACATGTCTTACTCAATACAATTTAAAATAGAACCAGTTTTGTATGCGATTTCTTTTTAGTATTAAAAACAATTGTAAATTTAATTTTACTTCTAAAATTTAATTAATTAATTTATAATTGAGTTGTAAATTTATAGTATTAATTATGTTTTTATAACTAGTTGGCGTTTAAATAAATGATCATTAAGAGCTTAAAGGTAGTCTCCTGAGTAGTTTAGAATGTTGTATACATTACACCTTCTACCTACCCCTGCACATTTTCTTATTATTTTACCCCACTATTCCCAAAAATTTGAGTCAATACAGCAGTGAAGCATAAAATCAATAATACGTCGCGCCCTCTCTAGAGAGGTTTTTTCAACAGTGATAACAAAACTGAACATTGCGACCTCTGTGAAGCGCGTTGTAAATAATAAACGACGCCGTGACGTCAACATCGACGTCCACCCGAACAAGATTTTTTTTGACACCTGTCACCAAAAGCTTGGTTTAATTACTTTTTCATTGAAGAAAACCGGTTGATTTTTGCGAAAAAGCTGCAGATATGCAAAGTTTACAGGCCGTGGGGCCTAAAATGGACGGGGGCCCCAATACTAAATATTTTGAATCGCCGGACACAATAAATTCCCTTGAAAATGTTAAAAACTGGCTTCAAAAAAACGCGAAAAAGGTGGGTAAATGAAAAAATTTGTATAGTAAAATTGTACTAACATAACAGAAACAAATCATTGATCTAGTACATCAACAATGACCCTCTGACAAATAAGATTATAGCTCAAACCGTAGTGCAATTTCTACAGTTTCAAGAAGACTTTTTGGGCAAAAAATCCCAAAAGCCGCCAATGACTCGTATACCTGTAAGTATCTACAATATCCATCAAAATAATAGACTCTATCAGCTCAACATTAAATGTAATTACCACAGATAAAACATTTTTTGGACTTTAAACCTGGAGGAAGCTTGTGTCAATTATTAACTGCAGCTTTCAAGTTTAGAATGGATCATGGATGGCGCCGTTTTGAAATGCCAACAGGCAAGGTAAGTGGTTTTAAATTCAGTTAGTAAATTGAATTTCAACTAGAACACTCTGATATATTCAATTGTTTGTGTATATAATCACAACCAGGACATCATGTAACTTAATAACTAAACCATTTACATTGAAATTTAATTTACTAATCACATGTAATAATCACACACATGGAAGTTCTGTTGGGCTGATTTATTTTAGCTTCTATTCAAGTTGGACAAAATATTTGAGTTGTTTCAATTAATGGAGAAATCTTTGATTCAAAGCAAGCTTTATACTTACCCTATTGTATATATTTCACCTGCTATTGATAAGATTATTGCTCAGAAAATAAAAGAGATAGTTCGACGTCGCTCTGGACAGATTGTTGAAAATGAAGAGAATGCCACTCATATATTGTATAATATTGTTGAGTCTCCTGTGGAGGAATATGGAAGACCTGTCCTTAAAAGGGACAAAATGGTCTTAATGCATTGGTACTACTTTCCTGACTCTTTTGATACATGGGTGAATGTAGATTCAGTTGGTTTGGAAGGTGTATCAATTGAAAGTCCTTGTTCAAAAATAGGTCCTTGGCATATTACTTATGCTTGGATATTTGATACTGATCAGTACAATGAGTGGATGTCTGAAGAGGATTATGAAGTGGATGAAACAGGGAGGAAGAAAATACACCCCAGACTAATGTCCATAGAAGATCTTATCAACCCAGCAGATGAAAGTAGTAAAAAGAAAAGAGAATATAAAAGAAAAAGATCTCCTTCACCATCTTCAAAAATAGGTAAACGCAAAAGTAGCAGAGGCTTAGGTTTGTGCAAGAAAAGTAGTAGAGATGATGAACCAGAGGACTTGACAAAAGATATGGAAGATCCTTTACCTGATACCCTAATAATGGAAGTCTCATCACCAAACAGTCAAGGCTTGTCAAAGAAAGACAGTGACATGAAAAACAGCTCAGTAATAGAATTGGATGAATCTGAAGACAAAACAGAAGAAAACTCTCAAACAGGCAAAACTAGTGATAGTAACAACCAAGATGAAGGCCTAGAAGATAATGTCACTGAACAAACCCATTACATAATAATTCCCTCATATTCCTCATGGTTTGATTACAATTCAATTCATGAAATTGAGAAACGCGCAATGGGCGAATTCTTTAATTCCAGAAATAAATCAAAAACTCCAGAAATTTACATGGCTTACAGGTTCTTATTGAAACATTTTAGCTTGGTAAGTTGTTAGTATAAAGTGGTTTTAGGAATTTTATGGTAGATACGTACAGATTGAATCCTACAGAATACATCACTAGCACAGCCTGTAGAAGAAACTTAGCTGGGGACGTTTGCGCCATAACCAGAGTACACGCATTTCTAGAACAGTGGGGTTTAATAAACTACCAAGTCGATTCTGATTCTCGTCCTTCACCAATGGGACCACCTCCTACATCACACTTCCACGTCTTATCTGATACACCTTCAGGTTTACAGCCAAATGTTCCATCAAAAACGATGCAGCCTAGTCCTGCCAAGACTCTCTTAGATTTGGATAAAATAACAGAGTTTAAGAAAGAAATTGATCCACTGAGTAGTTTTGGACTGAAATTGGACCAGTATTCGAAGAAACCGATCGTTTTTAGAAATAAAACTGCAGCTTCGTTAGCTAGGGATTGGACTGAACAGGAAACTTTACTTCTTCTAGAAGGTAAAGAGTATTTTATTTGCAGTATATTTGTCATCTAATGTCTTACTTAGGTTTGGAAATGTACAAAGATGACTGGAACAAAGTATGTGAACATGTAGGATCAAGAACACAAGACGAATGTATCCTACACTTCCTAAGATTACCCATTGAAGATCCATATTTAGAAGATGTAGAAACCAGAGGCGCTTTGGGGCCTTTAGCTTACCAGCCAATCCCTTTCAGCAAAATAGGAAACCCAATCATGTCTACTGTAGCATTCTTGGCTTCTATTGTAGATCCTAGAGTGGCTGCGGCCGCTGCAAAGTCAGCCATGTCGGAATTCGCTAACATCAAAGATGAAGGTGGTTTATACTTTTATTGAGGTTCGACTTTGTTATGTGTGGTTTTTGTAGTTCCTGCCTCCGTCATGGATGCACACTTAAAAAACGTGGAAGCTTCGTCAGCTTCAGGAAAATACGACCCAGCGGCTAACTTAGCTTTAACTGGAATTGCAGGAACTGCCATTGAAAAGGAAGACGAGCCTAAAAAAGAAAAGGATGAAGATAGCCCAGGAGAACTGAAGGAAGAAAAAAGAGAGGTGAAAAGAGTTTACCCTTGTACTTTTGTGAAAATTATAAAGTATATTCACAGGTAAAATCGGATCCAGACGAAGCTTGCTTAACTCCCAGCCAACCTGTGGAAATCAAAGTAAAAGACAGCGAAATGCAAAGTGCAGCTGCTGCAGCTTTAGCAGCGGCTGCAGTTAAAGCCAAGCACCTAGCTGCGGTAGAGGAGCGTAAAATTAAGTCGTTAGTAGCTTTACTAGTAGAGACGCAAATGAAAAAGCTGGAAATAAAGCTACGACACTTTGAGGAGTTGGAGACTACAATGGAAAGGGAACGTGAAGGTCTGGAGTATCAGAGACAGCAACTGATTACTGAAAGACAACAGTTTCATCTAGAACAGCTCAAAGCTGCTGAATTTAGGGCTAGACAACAAGCTCACCAAAGGTACGTTTTTCGTTTTGTTTGAGATAGTGACATGAATATTTTTGAAAAGGTTACAAGCTGAACAAGGACAATGGCCTGCACAAAATCAGTCTTCTGCTGGATCCAATTCTAGTGATACTGGCCCTAGTACAACTCCAACCCCCCCTTCCCCACAGGCGTCGGCAGTGTCGTCACCTCAAACTCCACCTCATCACCACATTGGGTATCTAAGCTAGTATAACAAAACTACTCTACAGTATTAAAATATTTTTTTTTAGGGATGGGCAAGACAGTGAATGAATAATGTAATATGCAATTTTTTATTGATCTCATGTGTATGTTATATGAATTAGTAAGGCAATCTAAAAACGTTATAGTTTCAACTTTAAACCTTCCAAAAGCATTTATATCAAATATATTATACAGAATCCCATAGCCATAAGGACACTCTAAAAAAAGACTAAAGTTAATCATGCATACAAATATGGGACACTTTTTGATGTAAAGAAAGTTATACTGCTCTTGTGTACTTATAGTTATGGGACGCCCTATACATTGGTGTGAATGTACCTGTTACATTTATTTATCTTGTAACCTGTTATAAATTTTATTTTTGTGTGTACTGATTGACAATATAAAATAATGCAAAACTGAACCAGTTTTAATTTATAAGTTATTTTGTACGATTTGATTTATTAAGGATAAACAAAACCACTTTAAACTTATCAATCAATTTATTCACTCAAAATTTGTCTTCACCTTGCATCAGTCTTCACTTACATTTAAATCTGCTCTTACTGGACTTTAACCTGAAATTAAACCTGTTTTCTAATATATTTTAATACAAGCTAAATCTATATTTTTACTTAATATATTACTTCAGTTATAAAATTATCAACAAGATGTCTTTCAGACGGGAAAAGAAGACAAAAAATTATAATAAATCATCATATGCAAGTGATACTTAGATACAATTTACATAAATGTAGTACAAACCTTTCACTAGCTTCAGGTTGCTTCTTAGCCCAAATATTAGGATTATAATACCTGCAAAAGCAACTTAATTCAGAATATGAATGATTACTATACCTACTAATTAATAGAAAAAAAAATGCATTTGTATGAATACATTCGTAAATAATATATATAGAAGTTAATAATATTATAAAGTGAATATTCAACTATGTTTTAGCAAGAATTTCACACCAGCCAGGCCATGAAAGCCCTGACCAGCTCTAGTACCTTGCAGTTATCTTCATGACATTTTCTTTGCAATGTGCAACTCACCATTTTCAGAGATGATGTCCCTGACCCCCTTCTGAAAAAAATACCGGATTTTAGTGTACAATCAATAGTAATTTCATTGAAATATAGTTTTTAATTAAATGTCCAACTTATGCCACTGCAACTGCCTGTATTTAACAAGCACAGCAACACAAGTCAACTTAATTTCCCACACACATGAACGCTTCAATAATGCGGAAAATTTCATTAAGAAACTGCCTGAGTGTGGATTATTTCAAGATGTTTTGCATAAATAAGGAAAGTATAATAAATACTTACTGGGAGTAATATCACAACAAAAAATCTAAAAAATCTTCCCACGTGTGACTAGCATATTGTGAGGTTATGTTCCACGTCGCGTGGACATGATAGTGCTCTAAGATACCTTGAAACACAAAATCAGGCTATTGCTACAAGTTACAGGATAAATATTTTATATAATTACCATCAAGGCACTTAATAGGATTCCATTTCCGGGCAACATGGAAATGGAAATTCCATGTTGCCCTTCCATTTAATACGTCAATGGTCTCCACTCTGCCGCCATGGTGGAAGGTACGTCGAGACGCTGCACTGTTGTGTTATTATTTTTTTATTATGAACAGAGACAGTTTTGCCATATTTCATGGTGGAAATTATTAGCCCTATGTTTCTCTGTACTTCTATAACTGTATTGTGATCTGACTGCGAACTGTGACTAAACTGTACTGGGTTCTGTTCTGCCACTGGTACTCTTACACAGGGTAGTCAACTCGGGGTAGCGCCATCTCTATTCTCTATAAGTGACTACTCTAACTCGCACACAAAACCACTGAGCTTTTTACAGTATCTAGAAAGGTAATACTGTGTTAATTAAAATTAATTGCATTCGCCAATTGTCAATAAAACTCAACATCGAATTTTGTATCACCTCAGAAATGCAAGTTGGTATAAAGTTAAAAACTCTTAATAATCAATATTTTTCTTCTGCACATTCTGTATTTTGGCAAAATGTCCAATTTTTACACAAATTTGAAAAGAGAGAGAAGGGATGAGAAGTAGATAGCGTAATTCAAAACCACAGATAAGTCCAGTGCACTTTTGAAAATCGAAATATTTCCAAAATATATCATTCTAGCTCACCCTGTATACTGGATAAGAAAGATAAATAAATTACTCTGTTTAGTTTTTAAGAAGTATATATTCAAATACGTGTAAATATTAAAATACATCTTTATTGTAAGCCAAAAAAAATCTGATAGAATAAATAACTCTTATATAAACAGCTTAATTAATGAATCTGCCTTCTAAGTGCTCTAGCTCGAATGTTAGTCATGGTTCGTACAATAAGCCATCTAGACAAACTAGGTGAAATAGCATCTAAGCAGTGAATAACCCCCACTAAAAGAGTATGTGGGAAGTACCCAGTCGTTTTTTCTCTTACTCCTATAGTGGTCATTGCTTCAGCAACAAATTTAGCTGGAGAAGGCGCCATCCAAGTTGAAGACCTAATTTTAGACATGTTGGTGGCTACATAACCAGGGAGCAGACATTGTACTGTTATGTTACACCTTGAATACTCTGTAGATAAATCCGCAGAGAACTTCTCCACAAAAGATTTTGATGCTGCATAAACGCTTAGTAATGGACTAGGTATTTGGGCTGCTGTGGAAGATATATTCACTATAACTCCCCTCTTCCTCTCCACCATTCCAGGAAGTACAATTTTGCACATATTAGTCACAGATATAATATTGCACTTAATAATATTATCATAAATTTCATCCTTGTTTTTTAGGTCTAAGAAATAATCAGGATGAGGGTAGCTCATCCCGACGTTGTTGATTAAAACTCCTATATCCAAGCTATGTAAGTGCTTATCGATGTTATGGTAGATTTCTTCCACTTTAGTGAAATCAGCCGCTATTGTTTTCGTTTCCACTTGGTACTGTTGAGCGATTTGATTTGCGACGTCGTCCAGTTTTAGTGGATTTCTGCTGATCAAAACCACGTTTAGCTTTTTCTTGGCTAAGGCTTCTGCGTATGCTTTTCCTATTCCGTCGGTGGCCCCAGTGATTACTATAAAATAAACATAGTTATAGTTGAAGTTATATTAATATGTTATTAATGATCTGTGACAATGTATAGCCTGTTATCAAGACAGTAATCCAAGCTATTAATGATTATTTGATTGCTGTAAATAATGTTGCAAAAAAGTTGAAACTGGTTATAAATATATGGCATCACCATGATTGAATGTAGGTCTCTTTTCATATAACATCTTTAATTAAACTATTAAGGGTGTTGTCATATGTAAAATTAGTGGTCTACTGAACCTAATCTAAATAATTTCAATTAAGGCAATTAAACAATTTTCCACATTTACAAATTTAATACACCACATGAACTTGCTGATAAAAGCTTATTGTTGTAGGCCTATCTATTTGATGTTTTAATGTTGTATACCTGCTTGTTTGGTAAGGTCAAATTTCAGTAGTAGTTAAATACGTATAAAAACAAAACAGTTTTAACAATGAACTAAATTTCCAATTGTAATATTTGTAAAACAATGCTGTTGTCGAATCAGTTATATGAAATGCTGAATCGTTTATACTGTACGTCAATGACATTTATTTAAATAAAGGTTACTCTACTAAATTTACGTGTCTTTTGTTTCATATAATTATAATGATTTATGAACTTAAAAATGGATCTCAAGAGATACATACTACACAAATTCCAATTCTTCAGACAAGAAAAAAAAGAAGAAACAGCTATTAAGTAATTCTACTAATACTTCATTTTACTGCCGTTAAAAAATCTATCCATCTGTATTGTTACATCCTGTAATAAAACAAATACATAAGCGGCAAGGTTTTGTTGCAATTTCTCGATCTAGGCGGTCAAGTTGAATGGTACTTTCTACTTTCTTCACCGCATTATATCAGAATATGTGCAGTGTGAACGAAGGAGAAAGCAGCAGCATTGTTGTGTAAGGTGTTAATAGTCAAGGCAAAATTTACAATTGTTTTCAAATTTTATTATGTATTTTATTGTATTCAAATGTTAATTATTTCATTTTGAAAAAAAATATGAAGCTAATTCAAGTAGTAGTATTATACAGGGTGGTCCAAATTGATTGTAGGACAATTCAAGGGTAGAAAGTACATAAAAAATAAACTCTTGAAGTGATCATTCAATTTTTTAATTAAGATAAAAAACTTTTTTCTTGGGGCCCGGTAGCTCCGAAAGGGCACTTTTGACTTTTATTTTTTACGTACTTTCTACCCTTAAGTATCCTACAATCAATTTGGACCACCCTGTATAATCAAATCTAGTGACTTAAATTAATATTCAACTAAACATTAAACATTATATACTTACAGAAAAATCATTGATTAATATCATATAAGCCAAGCTTATTTCTGTTGAATTTTCAGGTTTAATATAAAATATTATGCAAATACTTACCAGCCCATTTTCCACTTTCTTTCAAATTGACAGCGTTAACCCTTAAAGTAACATCTAAGAAATTATTATAAATAAACTTAAGAACAAATTTAAGTATGCAAAAACCAACTATAACTGTGCACAAAATCCCAATAGTATCCATAACGCGCGCTGTTTCTGACATTATTCGGAGCCGCTTTAATCGGAATGATAAGCTGATTATAAGCCCTGACTGCTGGTTAACGTCACTGATAACGATAAAGTGAACATAGAACTTTTGGAGAAATACTTTAGTGTGGCGAACAAGGCGGTGAAAGCGCGATTCAACGGCCGCATAGCATGTTTCGTTTTTTAAGCGCGCATGACTTAGGAAATTGATTACCACTTTCTCAAATCAGGATCCCCTTTCTTTCTCTTATACAAGACACAATCAAAAAAGATGGTTTGACCACAGAAGAGAAGACCACTATAGAAGTCTTTCATAAAACTTCAAGGAATGATAAAGATTCGGTTGTCGGCGAATAAAAATTAAAGAAAAACAAAAAATGACATTTAAATACTTCAAAACGGAAAATCATTATCTTAAGTTTGAGCTATTTTTTTATAATTTTTAAGACTTATTGGGACAGCTAGGTGAACGTTATTTTCAATATAAACAACAAATTTTTCTATTCTTCAGACTTAAACATGCTTGCTAAAAAGCAGACAGTCCTGTGATTGCTCTTCCAAGAACCAAAGCATGGACATCGTGTGTCCCTAAAAAAATATTTTATTAATCTTTAAACTTTTTATTATAATACTTATTATACCCTCATAAGTATTCACAGCTTCGAGATTCATAACATGCCTAATCACATGATATTCGTCCTGAATGCCATTACCTCCTAGCATATCTCTGGCATTTCTTGCTATTTCAAGGGCTTTTCCAGCGTTATTTCTCTTTAGCAGAGAAATCATTTCAGGAGTATGCCTAAATCAAATTCTTCAAATCAGTACATATATTTTTAAGTTAAAAACAACTTACAAGTTCTGGTCTTTTAATCTACCTACTTGGTAACAACCTACAAGCCCCAAAGCAATCTCTGTCATCATGTCAGCTAATTTTCTCTGGATCAGCTGAGTTTGTGCTAAAGGTCTTTTGAACTGATGCCGTTCTAGTGTGTATTGTCTGGCTATACTTAAACAGTTTTCAGCTGCTCCTAAATTTTGTTTACTTTTATTTTGACTGAATCAGACTGAGTTGAGAAGTACCTAAAGCACCCCACGCAATTCCGTAACGAGCATTATTTAAACACCCAAAGGGGCCAGCCATACCAACCGCATTAGGCAACAAATGGTCCGCTGATACCTTCACATTGTCCAATAAAATCATCCCTGTTGTAGATGCTCTGAGAGAAAACTTGCCTTCTATTTTAGGGGTGGCCAACCCTTTTCCGTTCTCCGCTCTGTTTACTATGAAACCTCGAACTCTGCCGTCCTCACATCTCGCCCAAACTATCAAAATATCTGCTATAGGAGAGTTAGTTATCCTGAAATTATTACTTTATACCAAACTCAATTATCATATTATTTAAGCAGCATACCAAGTTTTGCTCCCATTTAAAGTATAACTTTTTGATGCCTCATCATACTTTGCATTAGTTTCAAGGCCTCCAATGTCGCTTCCGTGATTGGGTTCAGTCAAACCAAAACAACCAATTAGCTCCCCTTTAGCTGTAAAAAATTTGTAAAAGTGACGCTTAATAAAAGATAATACAATAATTAAACAGGCCATTATTTAGTACCTACTTCAATACACAAATCCCTACTTATTTTGGTTTAGATTCCATGAACGATACATCAAAATCAAAACTGACAAACGATTGTGCAGCCGCCGGACGTTCCTAAGGTACACCTCTTTTAGATAACTATGTAATCTTAGTATACAGTCCGGCCACTAACACACTCATCAATGATCAATTTCTTCGATGTAAAGTTCATGGGTCCAATATCTAATGGACAAGTTGCTTTATAATTTTTTGGTTATTTATATCCGAAAAATTTTGGTATGTAGGCAAGATATTAACCGTTTCAAACCCAAAACTGTAAATAGCACATCTATGTACAATTTAGTGAATTACAATAACTGGTTTTAACACAAAAATTCTATCAAAAGTTAGGAAATCTTAGGAATGTTGTTATTGTTATTAAAAGTTGAACGGATTCACTTACCCATGGCAGGCAAGTACTGTTGTTTCTGCTCTTCACTCCCGTACATATAAATAGCCCCCATAGCTAAAGACGACTGAACGCTTACCGCAGACCGGTAAGCACTGTCCACTCTTTCAACTTCCCTGGTAAGCAAACCGTAAGCTACATTAGAAACCCCAGCGCAATTGTAACCTTGAATAGTGCACCCCAACACCCCCATACTGCCTATTTCAGTCATAATTTCTTTGTGAAATTCTGCAATAACTTAAATGTAAATAATACAGTAAAACGCACAAAAATACTAGTACTTTCATGTCGATTTGCTTCTATTACTCTAGGCATAAGCTTCTCCTGACAGTAACCTCTGAATTGATCCCTGATAATTTTTTCTTCTTCAGTTAGTTGAGATTCCAAATTTAGAGGGTCTTGCCAATTGAACGTTACTAAAGATAAAAGTACATATAATTAGCACTTGTAACTAAAATTTTAAATAATTTATGTTTCTTAAAACTCTTATTTTACACAGTACTTGTTCTCTGAAAAATTATGAAGTTATTTCAATTGTTTAACTACCCTTTTCAACTTAAAAAAAAACAAATAAAATGTAATAAATATTTTTTTAAATACCAGAACCGCGAAATCTGCTTAATTTGAATTCTATATTGTGGCGACATCTAGCAACCGTTGTATAGACTACGACTTACGTCATTACATCTATGTGTTTTCATCATTTTGTACGTCATACGTCATTCTCCATAAACAACACCACAATGGTGCATTCATTAAAAACTTCAAAAACAATGACAAAAATGATTAAAACTGTAGAAAATAGATTAATTTGATCATAATAATACCATTCTTACCTTTTTCCGGTGACTTTGTAGACAATAATCCTGAAATTTTTGTTAAAGAAAATTACATGCACACACATAAAAGTGCTTCCAACCTAATTTTTAAAGGATACGCTTAGCTTCTTTTTTTATGTTGTTGAAGACGGTTTTAGGACAAAAAGCCATTTTAGTACACAAATATGATTACAATTGAAACATTTACTGAAGATTTAACTTGAAGACCAAAATATATGTAGAAATGGTATTACAACAACAATAAACAGGTCCGCATTTTATTGCAAACGTAAATTTTAGTTTCAGTCTTGTAATTTACTGATATTGAGTCACAAAACATATTTCTAGTTGTGTATTTATTCATAAAGTTTAAATTACAATTTCTATGTCTCTGTTTTAGCAAAGTTTTGTTAAAGAGTATTTCTTGTTAATTTATTTTAAGTACGGGCGTATGACTTGATTATTTAAATCCAACGCCAACAATTTATTTGTCTTGTTAGAATGAGACAAAAAATTGTTCCGTATTCTCGTTTAGTGGGTTGTATCTGTTTCCATCTCTAAAGAAAAGATAAACAAAGATGCATATATGTTTTATCAATAAATTAATTAGTGATTAGGTATTTATGAATGTCAGAATGTCTCAAACAAAAGTAATAAACGGCAACACTGTGCTAAAACACCACGTCTAAACTGTCAAAATTTAACATAACATAACCACAAATTTCATCTTAAACCTTGAAAGTAGTTTGTAGTTTTTCCTAAAACTTTAAACTTTTTATTTCAATTCTTAATGGCTGAAAAAACTCCAAAAGAAAAAACTATAGCCACTCAATATGCGGAGTTACATAAGTTCAGTCAAAATGAGGAGTACGAACGTGCCCTGAAAGCTGCCAACAAAAGTGAGCAACACCTTACATATAAACACATATGGATATTTATTTAAGGCATTGTTTTCCAGTCCTTGGGATAGCCCCTCACGAGTTTCTAGCATTCCACAGTAAAATTGTGTGTCTTATTGAGCTAGGTCGTTTTGAAGAAGCAATAACTCAAATTAACAAAAACCCTGAGTATTTAGAGTAAGTGTTCTTTGAGGTCAGTTGGAAATATGCACACCTAATGTCTGGTAAAAATGGTAAAATAAGGGGCGTATTTTGGTGGAAGTATTAACATAGCCCAAAATATGTCTAAGAAGTGTTCAAAAATAGTGCTGTGTGTACAGGGTGATTGATTATATTTTACTCAATAGCTAACACATATAATTTTGATCTGACAGCATACTGCATAGTTTAAATTAGCAAAGCTGCTGGAGTATTTTTTCTGAATCCCCAGAATGATATCCCAGAAACCAACAAATGTCAGTCACATCACACTTTTATTTTCTTTCATTTATATTCCTTAGGCACCAAACAATGAATGCTTTTTTTATGAAAACTGACATCTTTATTGCCTCAAAATATACCATTTGAAGTCTAGACTGCTTTCACACTATTCAGAAGAAACATCATATTTTTTTAACCTTCTAAATTATCCTTGATGATGATCTTTTTTTTCAACTTTTTGACGTCAATTTGGCGATTCAGGAAAAATACTATAAAATTAGTTAATTTAAACTATGCTATCAGATCAAGCTCATCAGAGTTAGCTGTTGAGTAAAATATAAACAATCACCCTGTACTACATTTCTATACTATGGTCTATAGTAGTTCTTACCACACTATTAATATACGGCAGCATTAGATGTACATCCTTTTAAGTCATGGGACACCTTTAATCCTTATGTAGTAAATCTGAAACATCTAAAATAATCATATTTTAGTAACTTGATTTTCGAAAAAGCCTACTCCTTATACCGCGTGAATAAACTGCAAGATGCCTTGTCAACAATTAATGAAAGTGAAACGGACACGGACTACCGCATAAAAGAACTAAAGGCCCAAATCCTGTACCGTCTGGAACAGTACAAGGACGCGTATACAGTTTACCAGGACGTCATTCGAAACACTGACGATGAGTATGAGGAGGAACGTCTCACAAACTTGTATGCCACCATGGTTTTCCTAGAAAGTAGTGAAAGAGTGAGAATTGTCAATTTTGGCCAAGCTGATGATAAAGTAAATAATGTTTTAGGCTGATTTGTCTGATTTGAGAGAAAGTCCCTATGAGTTGTGCTACAATATAGCTTGCATGTTGATAGCTTCTGAAAACTTCACAGAAGCAGAAAAGAAGTTGAGACAGTGTGAGAAGCTGTGCAGGGAAAAGTTTGATGATGATGAAGATATTACTGAAGATGAAATTGATCTAGAATTAGCATTAATCAGGTAAGTTAATTAATTTAAACAGTATAGGTACCATTTATTGATAGGATATTATTTACACCACTCCAATGTGCAAAAATTAGTAATTAAATAAATTACGTAATAAAAATATTAAAAGTTAATTGATATGATATACTTTGCTTGATCAGTGAGATTAAAAGAATTGTTCATTGCAGTTTTGTCCTAACTGTAATTTTACTTCATTCACTTTCCTACATCAAATTGCATTAAAATCCCTATCTGCAGCAAGTAAGCTATTTAGCATACAATGAAAATGTCTATTGCAGAATTCAATTGGGGTATGTGTACCAAAAACAAGGACGCATCAAAGAAGCTCAGACACTCTATACAGATAATCTAAAACTGAAACTAGAAGATATAGCCTTACAAGCAGTTGCTAGTAACAATGTAGTTTGCATCAACAAAGATCAAAACTTGTTTGACTCCAAAAAGAAAATGAAAGTCGCTTTAAATGAAACTTTAATCAACAAGCTGCCGTCCTTGCAACGCAAATATATTGCACTGAATAACGCTATTTTGAATTACTATATTAATCAACCTGATCAATGTGAAAAAGTGTGCAAAATCATTGAGGCAACGTGGCCTGAGCTGCTTACTCCTGTAAAGGTCTTGAGAGCACTGAATCTAGTTAAAGCAAACAAATTTGGAGAAGCTGTTGAGTTGCTGAAAAAAGGAGGGGAGACGGATGATACCAGTAAATTGTATGTGGATCTGTGCATTACACAATTTTATCTGATGAAAGGAGATAAAGTGGAAGCCTGCAAAGTGTTGGAGAACCTTGGACAAGACACTTATAAACCTGGAATTGTGGGTGCTTTGACCACTTTATATTTGGCTATAGGGGAAGAGGCTGCTGCTTTAAAGGTCTTTGAGAAATCAGTGGAATTTTATAAAAAGAAGAAGGTAATTGTGTTTGTCTGACATTATTTATGCTTTAATTACTCTACATAGTAATTGGTTACTGAGAAAAACTGTATAATTTATTAACTAATTTGATTCAAAAATTAGGAAAAAAGTTGAACACTCATTAGATAATTTGAAATGTCTTATTGTTTCTCTAAAGATGAAGTCTGGTGATTTATCGAGTTTCTGGAGACAAGCTGCCGACTTTCATATTAGAAACGGCCATCCTCAAGTGGCTGCCAACAGTCTTGAAGAATTACTAGTTGCTAATAAGGATGATAAGAAAATCTACGCTCAGTTAGTACTTGCTTGCACACAAGTTAGTAGTTTTTGTCAATTTTTAAGTTCAAATTGTAAATAAAATTTTTACAGTTTGACAAAAAACGTGCATTGAAACTCAGTCAGGAATTGCCTTCAATTGATGAGCTTTCTCAAGGAGTTGACGTAGAAAGCATCCAAACATTGGCTTTGGTAAACTTGAAGAAAAGTCCTGGTGTTAAAGGAGATTCATTGCCAAGGTAATAATTTAGTGAGTGTTTATTCGTACTAGTGTTAACAGTGTTTTTTTAGTACTCCAAGAACGGACAGTGATACGCGGATTAAAACTCGAAAGCACAAAAAACGCAAAGGAAAACTGCCTAAAAATTATGACCCTAACGGACAACCTGATCCGGAGCGATGGTTGCCTAAATACGAAAGAACCGGTTATAGGAAGAAGAGGGATCGTAGGAATAAGGATGTTATTAAAGGGTCTCAAGGAACATCACACGGACAAAGCGAACAATAGTAAGTTATCGTAAATGTATACTGGAGAGCTTGAAATTACAATTAATGGATTTGTAGTGACTTCTCTAAAAAAGTGGACGACCTGACTGACAGCCCTGGAGTGAGTGTGGAACCTTCTCCTAGAGGTGCAGTAAGCAAGCAGAACCAGCATCAGAATAAGAAATCCAACCAGAAGAAGAAGAATAAGCGCCGTTAGGTTTAGTTATAACCTAACAATATTAATTCATTTATGTTTTAAAAGCGTTTTTAATTTTATTAAATATGGAGGTAAAATTGGTGAAAGCAGCTGTTTTATTTTATTTTCTAGTTACTTTGTGTCCAATTTTATGTTCAATAAAAAAGAACTGCCAAAAATTTTGCACTCATTTCTGTGGTAAAAAATTACTACCTTAATAATTACTATGATACATAATGTTACTCAAAGCAACTTAGCAAGCTACAACTATTTTTATGGATTTCTTTAAACAATATTCACCAAATCGTAAACTAAAGCACGAGATTCAAATCCAACTAATAAGGAAAAAAAATGTTTTATGAGAGTCTGCACAAAAAACTTTTTTTTAAGTGACAAATTAATTTTACTAAACTTCTTTAACACTAAACTGTTCTATAGCTATTAAAATATGTATTTCTGTTAAGCTAGAGTAAAAATTGAAATCAAAACATTTGTGCACTTTTACAGAAATCTGTAACTACCTTGCAAAGCAATAAAGAGATGGAGCTATAAGTATTCGGTATACCACTCTTAATTTAGGTTTGTTTTAAATAGCGCTTGGGGTTTAATTATATAATTTTACTGCTTCACATGTCACATAGGTTGGCGTTCAGTAAGGTGACAAGTTTTATCAGAGCTAGGGCACTTTTGTCCAGGTTAGAATTTTATTTTAAGTAAATAAAGCTTGGTATATTGGATATATTAAAAAATATGTAATTTTGATTCCTTTAGTAAGTTTTATTTACAATATAAACGGGAAATTAACCCAATTTGATTCGATCTATAGTGAGGTCAATCAGTGATACCTACCTAATAATTTAGTTCTACTCTGATAAAAAAAATACTGTTTTTTTTTTCAGTTTTTACTTTGTTGTACTGAATCTTGAATCTGTTCTTTGCTGCTATAGTTCGATCATTATATTCGTAAATATGGCTTCTATTATATGTGTTGCCAGATTTGAGCTATATGCAATTAATAAACAGAATTGAATAGGTAATTGCTTGACTCGTTCTATTATGAGCCTTTGAACTAAATTAAACATACCTAAATGGGTCAATAATTAAACTCCATTACAGGAATACATTAATATTATTCATTCAGTCTAAATTATTGACCAGCATATTTATTATGTAAAAAAATAATATATTCTCAGGGGCTTAATGGTTGTTTGTATGCATTTTTTCAAAAAGCAGAGGAAAGTTTGTGAGCACAGCACGTTTGATCTGAATAATGAATGAACTGGATTCGTTCAGAATAGAATTATTTTCAGTGTCAAAAATATGTGCCAAAAGGGGACCTTTTGTAAAAACAATCATTTATTGACCATGCTCAGTCAGAAACCTTCCCGAAACTGGGAGAAAATGGACCAAGTTTGACGCAAACGGAGGCGTGGAGTGAAACGAAAGGCTTTTCGCATTGCTTTCGTATTGTGCTTCAGCAGAATTCGGGAGTAATTAATGATTTCGGTTGCTTTGACGTGGGTTTTGCGCTCGACTCTAAAGCAACGCTTTAGTTGCTCTATTTTGGCCGTAATATTGGCTCATACAAAGCGCTTTGTGGAAATTTGGCTACATATTAAAGCGCCGCAGTCGAGCGAGAGTGCAAAAACTCTTTACATTTGGTGTAGTAAAGCATCTATCGATAAGTTGCGTGGCGCCCTCTAACAAGGAGAGATAACGAATCCAGCTTGGCAATCCTGGCATATTTACAAATAGAGGTGTCGTTCTAAGTGTCGTCATCAGCTGTTCGATCAGATGCGCGCGTCGCTATCGTCTGCGGTGGCCGTGAAGCGTCGGCGCGCCCTCTGGCTTTAGCGAATTGTAGAGTTCATCGTCGGAAATCGCCCGAGTTCGGGTGTCGTGGTTGGCGGTCGGCTCTGCCAGAAACAGTGACATTAACATGAAAGTGGGCTGGTGGTTCACTGGTTGAGTGTTCATATTCAAAAATTGACAGCAAGTGTATGTGTATGACATAACCGAGCCACGGGACAGCGTACGACTGGCCTAGCGGACAGTGACGCGCACTAATGGGGGAATTTAGTTTAAGCAGTAATACGAACATTGGGTTAAGTGCGGTGGAGTCCAAGCCAAATCAAAATACAATATTTTACTCGTCTACGCCGACCACCACGAGCAACGGCACAGATATCCTTATCCAGACAAAAAGTTATAGTGCGATAATGCAAGATGATCCCTCTGAAAAAAGTGCGGCAGCTGTCAGTGGATCTAGCGGTGACGAAATGTCCAGTACAGTATCGTCAGGGGTGGGTGACTCAATTAGTACCACTTCTACCACCCCCACTGACAAAAACCCATCTTTGTCTCTTCCCGCCAAAGATACGGATGTAACACCGAGTACCACCGTGAATAATTTTTCCGAAAAATTATCAGATCACGTTTCGTCGGTCAGCAAATCGGTACCATCACTTCCATCGGCCTTCTTCCATCCTGCAGAACCTGCCACCCCAGCTGGTGCTCTATGGTCCACTGCAATCGAGGACGGGTTTGTTCCCAACTTAGCCGGAGTTAACGGAATAGGATTCCAGAATTTCCCATCTCCGAATCAACAACAGCAGCTGTTCGGAGGAAATATGGGTCAGAATCAGACCAACCAGACGCGGAGGGCCATAACCGCCAGTCATAATTTTCCTCCTCAATTAGGTCGGCAACAATCTCTTTCAAATCATCCGCTTTACGCGAAAGGTTTCGGATCGTGGACCGGCGTTCCTCCTGGACCACCGGGTCAGGGGTGGAACCCTAATTCGAACGCGGCGGCCTCGGCTGGTTCTGCTTGGAATCGGGGTCGTAGCGTGCTAACACCGCTTCAGCAAATGGGCGTGGGAATGCCACCTGGAAGAAAACCGAGTCCTACTTTCAATCAACCTCAGCAAGTTATCTCACCTGTTAAGTTCCGAAGAAGCACTTCATATCCGGGTAAAGGTCCCTTTCCACAGCCGCCCACTTTCGAGATCACCAACATGGATGAGGTTCGAGACTTGCTACCTTTCCAGGTAAAATGCGTTTTTGTAGGCTTCTATGTTATGTACTAAACCTCTTGTGTGATTGTGGTTTTGCTTTGTACCCTATTCCGTCCCTTTTTTATGTCTTTGACCCAATTTTATTATTTTGTTTTGTAGCTTATTTGTGTTACCTAATTGTTTTTTTAATAAACTTAACGTTTTGTGTTGTTTTGTTTTTATTTTAACTCCTTGCTGCTTAAGTTTTTCCTGTTGTGTTTTATATGTTTCTTTTTATAAATAATCACATAGATCTGGGGCTTGCTTTATATATATTGTAAATGTATAATTTTATTCGTCAACTGTTGATAACCGTACCTAATAATGGTGCACAAGTGATCATATAATAGATTAGGTAAGACCTTATCTGATACATTGTCTAGCCTATTAATTTAAGCGTAATATTCAAAAGTGCTATATTAAAATAAAACTTTTCTACTATCCTTATTAAGTCTTCAAAGGAGGTCAGATGTCTATAGTTTTGTGTACAGAGTAGGTGCTAGTATATGCGCCGGAAAGACCTCTTAATGCAGCAATTTCTAATCCATGAAAGTCATAAAAGAAACGAAGTTTCAAAAAAGTTTCTTTTTAGTACGTTACAGGAACATGTAACGTATAGTTAGTTATAAACAGCACTTACATTTAACTTATTCTTGGTTGGGTAAATCCTCTTCAGGTTCAGGCAGTCGGTTCCGTAAGCCGCTGAAATAAAAAAATATGTATAATTATTAGAATAGCAAATTTCAATACGTCATTACTTATTTACGTTAGTTCTAGAAATTATTCTATAATCTAAAGGCAAAATTTCTCTTGGTGCCTTAGTGATTACCCTGAACTGTACTTTTTCTGGATAATGATCCATAATTAAGTTATTAACAGGATATCGACTAAGTTGGCCATTAGGCGCTCCTTATCGTCAAAGTTACAAAAATAAAGTGATATTTATTTGTAATAAGAACCACCCTGTAGGTCATCAATCACCATGTTATAGTATTTTCTTTTCTAGCACAGTTCTGTTATTTGAATTTCAAGTTTAAAGCAAATAGGCATTTTTTCCCAAAAATGTCTGCAATACAATACAAATAAATAAATTTATGTATATGTGTGACTTTCAGGCGAGGAATAATAAAATAAATTAAAACAATATGCGAATTGTATTTCACGTTACACTTCAGCTCTAATAATCCTCACAGTGAATCAGAATTGAATGAATTGTGAGGTTTATTAGGAGGGGTGGAGATTGTGGATATAATGGATAGTATTATATGTTCGTTGAAGAATTTATATCCATTCGATTGGAAATTGGGTTTGATAAATCTGTAATTTTACCTCAACAAATAAAATCCCTATATTGGTTTTCTTTTTAAGAACCGACATGACAGTGGTCAATCTAGTATCCAATTTATACTTTATTCCATTGGGAGTTCTCAGTTTAACGGCTTTGGGATCAATAAATGTGCGAATTGTCAAAACTTCTCTTCATATTTATGTCGCATTCAGTTAGCTGTATGGTCAAACAAATATCGAGAAAAGTTAAAACCTTAGGAAGGTTCTAAAAGCTTCATGAAAGTTGACAATACAGACGCAAAAGGACAACATTAATCCGCAACGAAACTCTAAGGGGAGTCGGAGATGTTTTTGAGGTCAGATTTGGCGTTATATTTGATTGAGTATGTTTTGAAGAAAAGGGAAATAAAAATAAATGGGATACTTGGTCGCCCAGTGGGACGAGATGTGCTCGACAAGGGACATAAATAAATGTCCGTGTAATGCTCATTATTTGACGTAGACAGACAAAGTCGATTTTCTAAACATATTTTTTGGCAATTGCCTTGCCGATTATGTAACTATAAAAATATGGCATTGTTTTTCGATTTGTACTACGTAAAAATAATAAACAACATTGTAACACACTTTCTAATTATATTTCAATCGATCGTGTGTTTCGTTCCTTATAGAAATCTACTAATCTAAGTTGAAACTAGAACGAGTCGCCATGGCCTAATTTGATTCCTATATTTAGATCGTCGAATTTTCAATCCTAAACCTGGTCGAGTTCGATTCTTCTATGTCCATAGTATTCCAGGAAAATCGTTGTTGCATCAAGTACGCTACTGAAGCAGAATGTCAGATCTATATTATTTATTTATAGCTCATAGGATAGGACTCATGGCCATTTCTATTTCTAGCATCGAGTTTACCTCACCTGAGTGTCTGGCTCTTCGTACATTTAATAGATATACACTTAAATTACCGCATAGTTGTTCAAAATAAGTCCTCTTCAAGGAGCTGTTAAATAGCTTGCATAAGACGTTAAGATGGTCGGATAATTAGTTCCAAAAATAGTTGACTGGTCTCACAAGTCTATTTTTTATCCAGAGATCACGGCTACTGCTTCTGTAATGTTCCAAAAACAAAAACACGCCATTATTTTTTTTTCAAAATACGTCGCAGACATGGAATTTTCGGTGCTGGTTGTTTTTTTCGTGGCATTTTGATAAAGCGAAAAAGCCTGATTAAACAGTACTTAACGACCTTTATCGTTATCTATATAATGTTTGTTTTCAAGGTGTTTTATAATAAAAGTAAGTTTCACGCCCGGGTAATGATACTAAACAAGTTATTCACTCTTTGCTGAAACTTTTATTTCACATGAGAAACTGTATATTCTGAATCTGTAATCACTGAGTAACTCAAACAAGATAGCAAATGTGTACAAAGATTGCTATAAGTAACCAGGGCACCTTTCAGGTTTTAGCTAATGTATATTTGCATACTACAAGTTGTTATGTATATTGCAAACGCAAATCAACAAATATTCATGTTTGTCTATTCGAATTCGTTTTACATGCAGTTGACGTGAAATGTATTAATTGGAATCGCTGCAACGCTTTAAAAATAGAGTTTTATGTTACCAAATATAATAATTACAGATGATGTTAAATTGGGAGTTTCAAATTAGTTATCGGACAGAATAGAAAATACAAAATGATCGATGTTCTAATGAAAACTGTCTGTGTTACCTAGAAACTTACTACTAAACTACAATTATTGACTTAAAATTGACATTCTAAATACTAAATATATTTTTTTAAAAAGCTGAGATAAATTGAGAATAAAAAAGTTCAATGAGACAAATTCAGGAATTGAAAAATGGGGTAAGTTGTCCTGATATCTTTCAATAGAAATACCCTATGCAGGTAAGTTTTTCTCAGTATAGGAGACCCACTTTTGCCGTTTAAAATACAATGATACAAAAATTCTGGGAACAAACAACAATGATACACAAGTTCTGGGAATGTAGAGGTTGAAATATGAAAGTTATCCGGGCTTATAACTCCGGATAACTTTCATATTTCAGTTTTGACTGGCCGTGGAAGTCTTTATAGTCTGAATGTAAAGGTTATTATGGTACCTAGTAATAATCAGTACAAAATATATAAATTGCACTATGACTACCATTACCAGAACAATAAAACAAAACCTAACCAATAGTCGATATAAATTGACCACAACTGCTAAAACTTAAAAAGTGAAGTGTTACCATTTGGAATATTTATATAACAGTGACCAGAAAAGATGGACTACTTTGTATTGAATGTAAAACGTCCAGAAGCATTACAAAAATAAAACGTCTCTAATATTCATACATTTTTGTACTTTTTGACTATTTAGAAGTTAGGTTGAGAACCTTGCTTGACTAACTTGTTTTTAATAGAAATACAATAGGCTATTATTCCAACCATATTTTATCAACGGTGTCTTACAAAAATAAGCAATAAAGTCAACTGATAAAACCTATTTGCGTGCAAAACACCTCGTTTATGGAAATTTTTGTTTGCAAATTTTCTACACCTACGTGTTCTCTTCACGACATTGTAAAGCCCTTACTTTAACTATACCAAGGAAATTCTTCAATCTTTTATATATGATAGAAGCAAAACTAACACCAAAATTTAAATTTAGTGTGTATTATCCTGTAGTTAAACTGTAAGTGGGTCAAGTTTGTTATAACGTAATTTACGAGCAGTATGATACGTACCTTATATCGATGATACATAATGATGTGTGAGTTTCCCATAACGCCCTACAGTAAGTGTTTTCAGGTTGTTTGTACATACGTCACCTGCCTCTGTTGTGATTGTAACGATTCCCAGTATTGCGATGTCGTACAAATTCTTTGCTAAAATCAGAAATAATAATAAATAATTATAACAAAATCAGTAAAAAGTATGACATATTTCTTTTGGATCACTTATAATGTTCCACCCAGTTTTGTGTGATTTTCATTATATCATTATATACTGAAACTCCAAATTGAATTAAGTTTTGAGTGACATTTTTTAACAAAAATTCACACGTTTAAGTTCTTGTCATATTTGAAATTCCTCCTTCTTGATAGATTGCGACTTCCAAATAAAATATTACGCAATAGGGCAAAAAGCCTCAAAGTTCAGTAGTCGGATCAAAATAGCTAATAGTAATTTGTACTCCTATACAAAGGTTGACTGAGTTGTTTACTAACATGAATATTTTAACGAAGATAATTTGAAAGTCGTATTATTTTAGGGCACTAATTCATAGTTTTAATAGTTCATTAATAAAGTTGCCACGACCATTCATTACATAATCCAGTCTATTTTAGTGTCTTGAATTAACTGATTTCAATTTTGTTTCAGGATCGTTGTGGTGTTGTTAGTGCGAATGGCAGTAGCCCCTTAGAAAATATGAGAGGACTGGAACATTATTTGAATGATATTATAAGCCCTCAAACTAATTCGACTGAATTAAAAGGTAAGTAGAAAAGCTTTATTGATTATTATGATTGTAAAATTGGTCTAAAATAATGTTTTGGCACCGAGCTCTTATCCGCAGCAAACTGCGACGCTACGTTAATCGATAAAAAGTGCAACCACTAATTTTCTAAGCAGATTAGAGGCTTAATAATATAGCCTTACGTAATTTCACCTACCCTTTGAAATTGTACGGTTTTAGACCATTGCAGTATATAATGAAAAATTCAGATGTTTACAACCACAGATTCACTATGCCAAATGTTCCATAGTAAACATCGACTAATTTGGATTCCAAGACGCCCACCGTCTGGAAAAATATACATTTTTAGTCGGATTAACGTAGTAAATATCTAAATATATTGTTTTCATTTTTCTTTATTTTTACGCCTTCACAGAAAATTCCATTTCCAGAAAGTTATTTTCCTCTCTTAAAGTAAATATTCCTTCAATTTAATCTCCAGATGTGAATGCAAATTAAAACAGTTAAAATCAACTTCTTCAAAACTTTATTCATCTATGCTAAAATAACTGCGTTAGTTCTACTTAATAATTTGCCATTTTTCATTATCCAGGTAGAGGAAGTACAAGCTCTTGGCGTTATTTTATTTAATTAAGTTAAGAAAGGAAACTTTATTCATTCCCCTTCAAGAAAGTTAATTGTAATTTGTATGTTTCCCAAGAATGAAAGCAACCCGGTTGTTTTCGATCACGTTGTTACGTTACACTTATCTACAATAATATTCAGTTTGACGTCACATCAAGTTGTGTTTTAGCTTAGCAAAAATAAAACACGTTATGACGAAAGCTGCAAATGTTATTAATAGATAAAATAGCCAGCTAGAAACAAAAGCACATATCGCTGCAAGATATTTTGGGTTATTAAAAGGTGTCGCATAAAAGTGATTTATAGCAGACAATTACACTTATGTACGTGCTTCACTACTTTGATTATCGCTTTAACACAATCAGCCATGCTGCACATATTGAAATTTTATTAATAAACTTCAGGGTGTAAATATTTGCTTAACCGGGGAAACTTTCTGTTAGTCAGAATGTGTTTGGGCTTACCTCGGAGCTTTGTTTTCGAATTTTGTTTCATCGAAAGGTGAGGACATGTTCATTGAAATTCCGTACGCAGGAAAAGGGTTGAAAGCAAATTCCAGTTTCTGCCTTCCAAAACGTTTTAAATGGCTTAAGATTTGTTTGTTTTCTGTGACATTAATTAAACCGGCTTTGTCGAACGACTGATTTGTAAATCCCCTTACAAAGATTTTTTAAATTTTTCCCTCGCATTTGTGTTTATTACACCGCCCTTGTTTTTCTCCCTCAAAAGTTTTTGAGGCGGATTTTACTTTAGCCAATTAAAGCTGGAGAAAGAGGATATTTTTATTCAATTTTCCAAAGTAATACCCTTGGGAAAAACACGTCAGACCAACACACCTATATTTCTATTTGGCAACTAAAGTGTACATTTGCACAAGATTTGGATTATTGATTTTTTTATTTGAACCACTTTCTGAAAAACTAGGAACTGGTGAAAAATGCTTAAAAAGAAACAGACTCAGGATCGTATTCAGCGGATAAGATAATTACAAAGAAATCAATATTTAACATGGCCATCGGGCTTAGCAACGGTAACTAAGAAACCTGTAGGCAGAATGTTTTACTTGCTTTAGGAAATGGATTTCAAAAACCACTTATTTTCTGACTTGCAATTATTTTGGATGATTATCAGATATTTTTACTTACTGAAATTTGAATTTGCACAATACTATTCAAATAGACCTTAAATATACTAACCAAGAATATTATATAGCATCGTTTCAAACCATCCTTAAACATGTTAAATTCAAACAAATTGCAACTCTCCAAAATGTAAAAATGTTGTTTTTTGACCATCAATAACTTAATATACAAGTTACTCGATAACACTTTATTTTCTAAAAAATAATAGGGTACGTGTTATATAATTTTTTTTGAAAAATAACTTCCTGAATTTTAATCGAATTTATGCAATACTCCCAAAAAAGGGTTGAGTTGAGTAATTTGTACACATTCTAAATCAAAAATCGATAATTATAGATGGTAGTTGGTGGTGGTTGGTAAGGCTGAAAAACAACGGTTATCAAGTAGCCATATAATGATTTTGTAGTAATTACGGTCAATTAATTAAATAAAAAAAACGCGTCAAGTCTTATAAAACCCCAAGTAAAAATATAGTGTGTTTTAGGGTGCTTATAGCTGATATAAACATGTTTTATAAATATTGATCCAGTAAGGTTTTATTTTCTGATACAAAACCTGAAATTTTGAGAGTGATTAAATAAAGTGGCCTTAAGAAGAAGGTCGTGATTTTGTAACAACGAAATGGGCCAACTGTAACAGAACAGTAATAAAAATAGCCGGTGGCATAAGAAAAATCGATGTGGTGGTGAAAAAGTAGCGGTAAATCAAGTTCGTGACAAAACTTATTTGTGAACTTCCTTCCCATATGTTCAATGTAACTAGAGCGAGCAAAAATAGTCCAGAAGTATTAATTGGATGAATATTGAGGTTAGAGGGTTTTTTTTAAAGTAAAATTAAAAATCAATTTAGAGTTTGTAGACAATCTAAAGTAAGCTGGCAAATCTGTCCGCGTGTTGTGGATACTTTTAAGTATTTTTAGCCTAAAGAGCTGGATGATTTTAAAATTAAACCTGACATTTTCAACACTTTTGTCAATACGGGAGGCTCGCTTTAGCTCTACGTGTGACTTGACTGATCTATTTCGGAATTAGCCTATTCCGAATTTAATTCCTCATCAAGGGTTGGACTTAGTCGTGGACAACTCCTCCTACTTGCAGGAGGTTCATTCAAAACCCTGTGGCAATATCGACGTAATGTAGGTTTATATAGGCAGCTTGCTCGTATTGATTCAAAGCTCCAGCAGTGCGATGTTTCGTCCTGTTTAGTGAGGGAGGTGCCCTCATATTTTGTCATTTACATACAAATGACTGCTTTTATGTGACTTCAGTCTGTTTTGTCAGATGGCTCAATTAGCGTATCCGAGATTCGAAAAACAACGTTTTTTAAGGAAATACGAAATTTGAGTTTCAACCGTGAAAAATGTTTGCCCTCAAGCCTCACGTTGGACGTCAAACTGCGGAAAGATTTAAGGTCGTAATTTAGGAAGCCAGATTTGATCTCGGAGTCAGGAAAGCGGGGCATTCCCTTAGACCCTTTTTGTTTATAGCTTTTTACTGGGTCGCTGAACTTTTAACTGCGCCCCATTTTTTTCAATCGTAGCTTCAAAATGGGCGCTAACTCCTTTAAAAAATATTCACGACCCCAAGCCTTGCTCACCCTTAAAATGCTTCGGGCTGGTAATTTATGCGACAATTATCTGTCTTCTTAATAGAATGAGTTTCGATCAATACTCTACTAACAATCTAGGTTAAATTTAACTTCTTAAGTCGAGAGTCATTATTATGTCATTAGTATAACTAAATACCTACTTTTGGTAAGTCGTATTTTAGTTATCCAGATAACTAAATAATTTTTAGTTTCCCCATAGCTTCCCAGTGCTTTATAACCTACATCGTTAGATATGGGCAACTGATTTTGCGATTTGCAAGTCACTTTTTATAGGGCATGCCCCTTACTGTATCGATTTTTTTATGATGCGCTACTGACCAGAAGTACAAAGATTAACATGCATTGAACAGTCAGTACATCCACAAATTAAATTAAAATTGTTGACTTAAAAATGTTATAACCGATTTCTAGGACTTATTCAGTAATTTCACAGTAATTTGAATGCTCCGAACTTTAATAATAAATTATTCGGTGCTTGATTATAATAATTTCCATTAAAATAAAATTGAACCGTGGTTACAGCTGATCAACAAAGCAGTACATTTTTTAGGGATTATTTATTACCTACTTTATGATTCAAGAGGATTTAAACATCGGAAAATTGGATTGGTTTTCCAGTAGAGTGGCAGCTCTTCGAATTAAATAACTGTCCATATCAGTCATGTAACCTGCTATAACTGTAATATCGGTGCTCAAACCCAATCAAGTTCAATGTATATTTACTCAAACTTTTACCCGATTATACGTATTATCTTTATGGGTGTTGGTGTTTAGATAACGGTTCAGGAAACTTCATAACGAAACCAACCACACAATATATAATCACGTTTTTATTATATAAATCACCAATTTTTAAAAAGCTCTTTAAAAAGAAAAACCGAAGTTTGGGGGAGACATTCTTTTGAAATAATAATGTTCCATTAAGAAATTGAGTCCCGTTCCCATTTATTAAGGTTAAAAATACAATTATTTTTGGTAGGAGCTTTAGTATTGTCCAATATTCGAGGGGATCGACGTGAAATTGAAAACGATGAAATCTGATTAAGGCATTAAATTGTAATATTTAGTTTTCAAATTAATGCATTCACAACGTTTACCAAAAAAAGAACACGCTTTTACTTGTAAATTCATTTAAATTATCGTTCTTACTGTTCTGTTTTACATAAACTTGACGAGTAAGGAGCTATTAGTATTAGTTATTAAGATGATTTAAAATAAAATACACAGTCTACTTTGATCTTAGCAGATAATTGACATTTCTGTTAGATACGTGTTTTTAACTAAATTTACTTATTTTTAATCTAATTTACACTCAGGGTCTATTAACCATAATTCATCATATTATTTTAAAAACTGCATGTTTCAGATCCTCTCCTAATACTCTTTAAAATATGTATTTCTTACGAAAATTTTCTTGAGTCGAAATCCTTATTTAAATATTATTACCAAGACCCCCGAGATTGCATTTTTACAGTTACATTCAGTCTGTACTTCTTTTATTCAATTCCAGAACATTCCCAGTGAATTCCTTTTATTCCCAGTTATACTGTCTAACCCACTGTATTTTTAATACTGCCATACAGAATGCAAAAAATCACGTTTTTTGAGCGTTTTCGAAATTAAAATATTCGACAGGATGTACTTATGCTTTAAACATGAATCTGACCCGTTTTCTGACCCTTACTGGTTTGCATTACAGTTTATAATATTGGAGCTAAAATAGCATAATTTTCGTATTTAATGGAGAGTTTTAGTGTCTAAACTGGATATTCCTGTGTTATCTGATTTAACGCAATTAATTACTCTAGTTAATTCGGTGGTGAAGTAAATTTCAACAAGCGGCTCACAAATAGGAACATTCTCTAATTGGACTATAAATTGCATGGGAGTTGTCAATATTTTTGAAATAGGAAACGAGGATTTCAAAGAGCACAATTAACCCTTTTTGCTGTATACGCGCTTTGCATTTAGATAATCGTCCATTTGGAAATTACAGAGGAATGACAGGCGTATGTCAATTTACTTTTAACACTGTGTTCCTTTATCATACATCAAATTCAAAATCAAATAGAGCAAACAAAATCATCAAGAGAATTTCAATTACTCTCATCTATAATGCAAATCAGACTTCAACTATTTAATGCCCTATGCTATTATGTTGGAAGTCATTTTCCAATATAATAGATATCCAATATTATTCGGCATGTACAAGAGAACTATTATATTTGGGTTGATTAAATAATAGTTATGGGTTCCAGTCAATTCAACGTACTTTCCTGAATTACGATTGAGGTAATCACTAAACGTTCGATAGGGATTTACACTTTCCGCAATATTTACATAGATTTGAAGCAGTTCATTAATGCAAAAATACTTGTCTTCAACTAGAACAGGAATAACCGATTGATATGCAAATAGTGCTGAGTTTTCAACTAAAATAAGCCTAAAAGTTAATATGACGTTCATGTTAGCTTCCATACGTTTAACATGTTTCACATTGTTCAATATAGTGTACCAGGCTTGACATGTCGCGTTTGATTAAAAGCCTCGACGCTAGTGCAATTGATTCATGCCACCACTATATTTTTTCACTTCAATTTACCATGGAAAACCTTTTTAAGGCGAAATACTGTTGCGACGCTTTATAAAGATTCTTTTTATTGCCGCATAATTTTGAACTACGGTCGGAAAGCGCAATTTTTTCAATGCAGTAAAACGCAATACTTAAAACACCGCAGACATTGTGTTTTATTCCTATTTAAAAAAGCTAAACAGCATTGTACCAATCCATCCCTTTCATAATCTATAATTTAAGTGCATTTCAGTAAAACCAGTTATTGGTATCTTTCCACTTGCCAAACAGATTAATATTTACTGGTCATATTGCAGAACCTGATAGATTTTTATGATCGATAACAATCTTGATTGGACTGTAAAACCATGCACTTTTTTTATAAAATGATTTGGGGGATGATTTACATGTTACAGTGTTCATTTGCTACAAGCGTGATAGCGTACGACCTTTAGCAACAATAATAACTAACAACCTGTTTTAAATTTATTATTAACACCAAACTGTCTCCAAAGTAACGACGAATATTGATTTACAATCCAAGTAAAAGTATATCAATATTTGAAAGTTCTAGAATAGATAATTTGTTGGTGATAAAAAGTATCTGGATCACATATAATTTGTCATCAATGTCTAATTTAACAGTTTAGAGTTTAGATAGAAATTGGGCAATCCTGTATAAACCACTTGTCTAGATATAAAGATAATATAAATAACACACGTGCTATCTATATGTAAGAAACAGATATAGTGAAGAACATATCTGTGGCACTAATTTTTTGGAAATTTTATTTCAGATATTGATACTACTAAAATTTAAAAAGAAGTTATATACCGCTGAAATCAGGTTGCATAACACAGTAAAACAATATTCCATTAAAAAAAATCAAACAATAGTTAACCAACGAATCTAAATTTAACTAATAATTGTCATAAAATAGAAGTGGCGCACACAAATAAATATAAACTTATGTAGGCCAATATCAGCAAAAGTTGTCATTACTGTTATGAAATGAAGGTGTTATTTAAATTAGCCAGCAGCTCGCAGTTTAATGGATTCCAATCTTTTACTTCTTTGAAAGTGGTGACATAAACAATTAAAATGCTTATTAATAAATTAACTTGTATCGATAATTGAAATTCGTAAAGCTGTTGCAGCGAAACGACTTTTGATCAACTCTTGTAGTCGACAACCTTTTTTTGTCGGTCTTATATTTTTTGTTAAATGAAACTAGAAGGTAAACGAAACGCTTCAAAGAGTAATTATACATTGAGTATTTCTGAGTAAAGTAAAGTATTTTGCTAGTTAACTTTCAAAGGGAATCAACAGTATTATACACTAAATGTAAATACTTTTATAGGCTTACGAATCCTGTGAAGACGAATTCACTAAAAATGATTTCACACTAATGGTCAGTTGTATGGGTTATAGTTAAACGTCAATCTAAAGTTTAGTTAGCTCTCAGATTGAAGCTAAACTGACCCTTAGTAAAGCATTTTGTAAAACTTTACAGCAATTTCTCTAAATATGAACATACCACAGTTTAATTTTTGTGCAGAGCATTTTAACCAACAAATATCAATTTTGAATTGAAAATAATCAATCATAACTCCAAAACTGAAATACTATATGAATAGTCCATAGCAGATTAATAATTTCAATGGTGCATAAATCAATTTATAGCTTATTCAGCCTCAATTTTTCAATTACAATAAACAATAAAATTGAACTTTAATAGCGTTAAATACCGATGACAATAATAACTGCGTCCACGCACCAGTAGAAAATGCTTCATTGTTTTGGTATCAGTATGAATAATGGTCAAGTTATCAAAGAAGCATTTGGTCCAGTTTATGCAATGGACACTTAGGCAGAGTAATAAGTTCGATTATCGTCAGTAAAGTCACAGAACATTAATTGGCATAACCTGCTGTGATAGGTAATGACATTCAGTTTAATTTACCCAGTTGGTTTATTGATTTGACTGCCTTCTAATAAACGAATATAACCATTAGTGTTGTAGTGTACCAACCCTGGAAACCACTATCTGTAATAAATTTTAATCAAGCCTCCCGAATAATTATCGACTTAATCCCCAGGTAGAAAATTAATTACTTTTTAATTACATCCCTTTATCTTCTGCATATCCGTGTTATAGAACACAAGAAAAGTAATGAAAATTTCAATCCTTTGATCCTGGTTATTCTTCTAACTCAATTTAGTTTAAGAAAACATGTTTTACTCCTACTTAAAAATCAATTCAGCTTTCGCTGAACTACCGTTCAATTTAATTAATTCTGCAGTTAGTTAAAATTCACCAAATCGAGTGGGAGATGTTAATGCCCACGAAGGCGTTGAGCCGAAAGTTTCTCACTGTTTTGAGATGGGTTCCATGTTTTAGTGTCGAAAACTGACCAAATCCATCCAGAAATTTGCCTTTGAACAACATAACATCTTTTCAGGGATTTCTGTTCGGGACGCTTCTTTATAAAGCGGAAGCTAAACTTTTGACGAATGATTAATGGGCTGCGCATTTCGCAAACAATTACCCTTTTCGCCTTATTGCTTCCTACATAAATTACGCTCCTTTTCTATCCAATTTTTGAGTTGACCTCATTTCATAATGGCGATCCTTGATCATAGTAATGCAGCCATAAAAACAGCTTAGATTTTTGAACCTTAAAAATCCAATTTTGATTTTTAAAAACAGGACGTAGTGTTGTGAAAAATCAATATTTTAAATGAGCAAGACTACCATATTTTCTTGTTTTAAAAGTGTAATTTACAAATCTTTATAATGTGCGTAGTTCGCAGAGAAAATCTCCAATCAGTAATCAGACAAATAGTTACATCAATTGGCCACAAGTCAGAAAACGTCATAGTAACGTGAGAATTCAACCAATGAAACTTGACATTTACTGTTTCTGAGTTGGAAACCACTCAGGGGTCCTCTGCGAACAGACCTATTGCATGTAATTCCAAGTACGTAAGTTTCACTCTCGCCTTAATCACTATTTTGATAACAAAGCCTTTGTTCGAAAAAATATATTTAGAATTAAAGTCATTCTTAATCACTATCCATTGTATGATGACCAGACTTTATGACTACCAAGGTCTGGAATGCGAAACAAGTCAACCACTCAATCTTATTTTAAATCTGGAAATTTTGTATTGATTTTTTTTTAGTTAGTGAGTTGTTTCTTAATTTTAATTTACAATAAATATTGAGCTTGATTTATTGGCTTTCGCTTGACGTGAAAAACTTTTACTTTATTGCACTATAACTGTACTATACAGGGTGTGGAAGTGGTCCTCAAGTAACCAATACATTTTTTTGGTTTTATTTTAGCATGACAGTGTTGTTTAGGGTCACATCTTGGGGCGTTTTTGACCATTTGTCAATTATCTTCCTGTGTCTCAATAAATATCGATTTATGAGAATTAGCACTGCAGTAAAGTTAGGTGTAAGTGTTAAATAATTTTAGGGTGACGAAATCACTAGTTTGAAAATTAGATGAAAAATTAAAAACTGTCTCTAGGCACTCTGTATGGTCTTATCGGTCATGAGGTTGCTTTCAAATTATGTAGCAAATTATATTGAATCTACACCCGACTAAAATGACAAATGCTGCTGCTGCTATAACTTGAGCACTGCAATATGTGGTATTTTTCGGATAAATCAATATTTCTTCAGACACGGGACGTTAATTAGAAAACGACCAAAAACATCCCAAGCTATTGACCTAAAAAACACTTCGTTTTGTTAAAACAAAACAAAGTATTCCTTAAGATAAAGTTGTTCCAATCCTCAAAGCGGCCCATATTTTTTACTCAGAGAAAAAAAATTAAGTCATTGCCACAAAATTTTTATTCCGGTTACCGGTTTCGACTCTTAAGCCATCATCAGACCTATGGTTGTTACCATAGGTCTGGTTTTCTTTAAAAAACCCCTTGATTTTGTCTTAAAACGACAGAATTGTTCAATGTGGAGTGTCAGGCGATAAATATAAACTTGGCATACATTTAGTCGTAGCAAAAATGTCAAGACCAACACAAAAAGGTGCTTTATGGACTATCATAAGACTTTTGACTGTGTTAGGCATTAATTACGTTACAACTTCTGGACTAATTATGCTCTGAAAGAGAACAATTAGAAATTAACACTGAAAAGACAAAGGTAATGGATATAAGCAGAAGTCCAAACGGCAAATTAAAGTTCAAATATCTGGGCTGTTGTACGTAAAGTAAAGAATGCTTGGCCACATATTTTGCAATAGCAAGTACGAATTCCTGCAGTTAATAATGGAAGAAAAATTCATGGAAAAGCGTGGTATCGGTAAAAAGAAAGACAATAGCTAAAAATTGTCAGGGACTGGATCTTGACTCCCATAAGCGTATGGGCGTCAAAATGTGTATGATCATTAAATCTTCTTTTATCATTAGTATTATATTACAAATTAATTATAATACAATTTACTATCCTAATTATTGAAACATGTTTCAGCCCTTTTCTAGTTTTGTGGCGTTCCGTAAGTAAAATAAGGTGGGTGAAGCCCTTATCGACCAAATGTAAGTAATCGGATTGGGAGGTGATACCGGCATTACTTGGTTATATATGCGGACACGCGGCGTGAGGCTACACAGCTGTTTGGTGCATTATGCGATATTACGTCAGATGCGCGGTAAGAATTTAAATACGATACGCGCAGTCCAAGTAAACCAACGTGATATCCGCTGTTGGAAACGCTTCTGCATTCTCATTTCGAATCGTTGTCATTCTAGTCTAGTCGAAGTAGTCGATCTCGAACGCGGTCAAACGTCGACGTCGTGTTTTCGAGTGCGCGCAAAATACAAAAGTGCGCTATGTTTCGAGCGTACGGGACATCCCCCGTGGACACCAACCCTGCGCTGTCCTGGGGCCTTTCTAATTTTAACACCGCTAAAGGTCTGTAACCTCACTTAATTTTATGACAATTTTTCCACTTTCAAACTCACTTTTTCGATTTTTTTAAGCACATCAATTTGAATTCAACTTATTGATTAAACTAATTGTTTGGAACCAATTTTGCGGATTGTGAGTGAAAGTGAGTTGTTTTGTCGCGCCCGGGCTTTTTTGTTATCACCTACTGGTAATTAGTTATTTGTGCAGGTTATCATGTTACCGTAACATGCGTCCCATTCAACGCCTACTGTCACTAACAATAACCAATTCTAAGAAGCTACGGCCGTAATTACTTTATTGCGTTACTGGGTTTTTCACTCGTTCAAGCTCCGATCAACATGTGTTAATTACCAATCAATGTTGCACATACAAATTTTCTCTATAAATCTCATATTGTTTGTCATTGTTATCGTCCAGGTTTTTTTACATAATAATTAATATGCTTTTACAATTTGCTACTGACGCAAACATAAAATTACTATTTTTCTTTGTGTTCCGTAATTGTATGACAGTTCCAATAGTCCAAAACTTCCATTATTAGCAACTAAAGCAATTACGTCCTCGCTATTTATTTACCAATTGGTTATACGACCTAGGACAGGGTTATATGGAAGTCATGCAATTGCGTCAGGTGATCACACAAATTTTTAATAAACATTCAGTGTAACAAAACCAAAAATGAAATTCGGCTGTGGCGGAAAGTCCATTCTAGCAGATAAAAATTGGTAGTATTTGGTTATCATTAAAATTCCCGATAAAAACTGAACCCCAATTATTCAAATAACCACGTTACAAATGGTGTGTTGAATCGCGATTTGGTTAATAATATTTACTGTTTATTCTATGTACTTAAAAATAATTTAATAATAACATCAGCGATTGAAACCACCAATAAGGAAATAACACACATTTCAATACGCGTTCTAAAAGTCCTAATCTCTTAACTACGCTTGTTTGAAGAGCGTTACAAAATTGTTGTGACTCCAATGTTATCAAATCAAAAATTAGCTTGTATACAGTATTTAAGTGTCCACATACTCGTTGATTCTAGAGCTGATACATTGATTAAAGACCATTCTAATCGACTTGGTTCATTCCATCTTTACTTATCTTATAAATGATATTCTGTTTTGATGTTGACTCTTACTAAGTCATCATTTTTATTGTATTTATACAATTAGTCATTACTGTAGAAACAAATTTCTTGAATTGTCAAATTGATAATTGAGCTAAGACCTATAATTGCATACTAATTTGCCTCAGTTTTAATCTGATCATTAAAGTGTTTAAAAATAATTTTAATTTAATATTAACTATTTTAAAATGTCTTTAAATGTCGATTATGGAGTCCAAAAACGTTAATTAACTGTGTTATTGTTTCTGAAAAGACTGGTATTT
The DNA here is from genome assembly GCF_016097725.1 of Ips typographus. Classification (NCBI taxonomy): domain Eukaryota; kingdom Metazoa; phylum Arthropoda; class Insecta; order Coleoptera; family Curculionidae; genus Ips; species Ips typographus. The sequence goes on along the minus strand of NC_138437.1, from coordinate 6,286,522 downwards.
CTTAAAATGAGGATTGCAAATTAAATACGTCACATAGAAATTTAATTTGGTTCAACAAATTAACTGCATAGCTTTGATCTCTGATTTCTACAGAGTTTGAACATCCAAAGTTTTAAAAAAGGTTTGGATTAGCAAATCTGGTAGCCATAAAATGACGTAATTTTTGGAAAAACCAATACTTTGACTTAAAGTTTAGAAATGAATTGGGAGAACGCTATTTTGCACCAACTGGCGCTATTCTATGAAGTGCAGAACTTAAAATTGTTTTACTTCTAACCAGTGGCTACTGTTTATACGTCTACTAGTGACATTTAGAGTGTGAAGGTTGTTATCTATTTCAAATTGACCCAGATGTAAAAAGCTTGATTCTTTTTAGACTTTTACATCTCTGGACTATTCATCAAGATTACTCTGTATACAACTCATAGATTCCGCTAAATAATAAAGAAAATAATTTATAAGACGTAGAATTGCTTGATGCAAGTATAAACAAAACATTCTACGAATCTCATTATGTTCTTCAGTAAGTGGGCAAAACAACTTTTAAAATCATCGCTTTATTTAATTATTATCTATTTCTGTTCACTACTTTGTAACACCAATTGCACTTCTTCTATTTGTATTTATGTCTGTTTCAGTGACATTATACATGTGAATGAATTCTACCAATCTTAGTCATGATAATATTTAAATATGTAAATGCGATTTTAGAAAAATCAGCCAGGTGTAACGAAATTTAATAGCCTCGATAAATTATCCTTTAGTGGTGATTAAAAAAATCTTTAAACAAAGATGATGAAAATTGTTTTGTATCATTGTCACATATTTTTTTCTGTGGTAATTGATATTAGTTTCATCATATGCGTATATAGTGCAGTACACTCAAGGTCGTGAGTTTACATCAACACTAATCATCAATTTGCTGCAAAGAACATGAATTGTTTATGAATGAGTTATGTTGTATATAAATATTTATAAAAATTTAAGTATACGTTTTCAGCAACAAAAAATATAGTATGTATTAATACGTTATTTGGCACGGTTTTAATACCATGCGGTCAGTGTTGTTTTACGGTGGTTAGTTAGATACAAGGTGAAGCGTAGGACACTTTGTTACTTTTACCTTCAAATTAATTCAATTAACTAAAAATGGTGCTTTCAGTTGCTATAAAAACAAAATATTCCCACCAATCAATCAAACTTTTTCCCCTGTAAATTTACTTTTTAACATTAAGGGTAGCAGTAGTTCTCAATCAATTGATTTGACTTTGATGGACTTTTTATGACAAAGTCACTCCCTTATGATGAATGAAACTGTTTTGTGGCGTCATTATTTAACTAATTATAAATGCGGAAATGTGCATATTCACCAAAGCATTGTAAATTATTTTTAATGTTCATTGTTTCATTACGTTCGATAAAATGTCGTTATGTCAGATGGTTTTTTAAAAGTTAAAGATAAAGACCTTTTACGTATCATGTAATCGACTGTACTTTAACACACTGCACAGTTCAATTGAATGTAATTAACCGATATTATTCAGCATATACTGGTATAATGTATTGATCTATGTAATAGTCTCGTTAAAATGAGTGTTGTTGTGACTTTTTTGAAATTCCTCCTGTAAACTGTGTGGTTAAACTAAATTATAGTATGGCCACCATGTGCAGGGTATCCCAAATTCGACTAGAATTACAGTACAGATACAAAAAAAATGTGTAGAGATAGATCTTTTATCAAATTGAGTGTATGTTATTTCATTCTATTTAAGTTTATGTTCTGAACGTGGTTAACCACACTCTTATGATGCTCAACTACCTCTTCAAGAAATTTTTCTATTTCATCAACATCAACGATCATCAACGAAAAGTTGTTCCTTTCTATTATTTCCAAGCTGCCTTTTTTACTGATGGAGCGGATTTTAACGGTCTAATTCCTAAAGATAATTAATAGACTAAGTACCGATCAGGACCAGTGGCGTATCCAGGACTGCAGCACCAAATTTAGTTAAAACAGCATCATTAAAATGACTAGTGCATACCAATATGCGAGGCTAAGTCACGTTATCAGTCACAGTTTCAGTGAAACATAAGTTGACATGTTTACAAGAAGGCGTGTTGCTGTTATATTAGGTTTCAAATAGAACAGGGGGCTACAGGGCCGGTTCAGGTTACATGTCCGACTACTGTATTGTTAATAGTTTGGTTTCACAAACAAACAAAAATTCCCTGTTAATCCAGCGTAAATCGTATCAATTGATCTGCTATTTTGAAATAATTTCTTTCCTCCACTAAATTACGGTTAATTTCTATTTATTATTTATTAACTCACATGTGCCGGATTAAATGATTGTTTCACTTAATCAGTCCACGAGCAATCTGGTTTTTGAACGTTACCTTGATTAGTTAGTTCACTTGATTGTTTTCTATTAATCCGGGGATTTCCGATATACTCAATGCACAATAAATCTGGAATTCCACTAAGCTCTAGTTTAGAACATACTTTATATTTTTATTATGTAATAGTCATTCATAACTTATACCACAATAATACCAGGAATATTGCAACAATCCATTGCTGCATCACAAAAGTGGAGAACTAACTAACTTAATAGCTACTGGAAAATTATATGTATTTTTTATGCTTAACTTTTGTTTGACAAGTACAACTTCAATTCTCCTTCAATAGTTTGTATTCTGTAAATGATACATTAATTTGTGTAGGATATACAACGTTTTTCTTTATTTGTGGGGGCATTAAACTGTGTTTAGAACCCATGAAAAAAAAAAATGGTCTCACAATTAAACTCTTCATTGACTTATATTAGAATGCATTTCTGAAGGAAAAAAAACCGTTTATCTAGGGGAAGGTACTTGCGGTGTTACGGTTGTACATTTTTAGAAATTTAAAACCGCATTTGCCCTCCTCATCTATGTCAAGGTGCTTGCAAGTTAATTAATAATTAAAAACTAATGATAAGTAAATTTACAAACATCTCGACAATAAACGAGAAAAATAAACATTTCTCTAGAGCTAGCTTGAAAGTGTTCCAAAGCACTCATAATTGCATGTACTAAAAATGCAATAATGCATAATAAAGTACACGGAAAATTACATTTTGAGTGAAGCTTCCTAGTTCGCCCATTCAACATGCCCGGAATTCCTTGGGGAAATACTTGCTCGAATAAAGCGAGTTATATGTAGAATATAGAGCTAAGAAAGGATAAAATGCAGCAGCTTTACGACAAATTAGAATTTAAAGAGGTTTTCACGTTGTGCAATATGTGAGTTTGCGTCAGGTGTCTACAAGTACCAGTCGTGTGGCTGCGCACTAACTTAAACCTTTATTTGTTTCAGGTAAAAATCCAAATGCCTGGAACGATGTGTTGACTAGCGGTAAGTGTACTATGATTTTACTTTAATCCAGCTGAAACCACAAATCAATCTGCAAAAAATAATTGTGGTTTATTCTATAGGAGATTTCTGCAAAGTCTACACAAACAGTGTCATTATCGTGACTATAAATCGGTATCAAGGATAGCCTAAGTTTATCTTTCATATTATGGCCATGTCTTCAATTTACATACTTTTGCGTATATATGTTTTCGGTAGCCGAACGATAAACAAAATTTAAGCTGTTGACACCTTGAAACGTCCTATAAGTGACTTTCAGATAAGCTCTCCTTTAGAATAATCCACATGGAAACTCAAGCTCATCTTTGTAAATATATTCGACACTGTTAACATGTTTCCTCAGAGACTAGGCCTACATATCTCCAACGTAATGTATTCTGCCTCCACTAGACAGCAACTGTAATTATAAACCTCTTTATAATTTAATGTGAATTATGTGGGGTGCTTTGTAGATGACGGGGTTGCAAGATTGATATCCTTCATGCTAGATGTAAATTAGTAATGATATTAAGCAGACATGTTACAATTCTGTGTAACTTAAAAACGGAACAAGGGTTGTCATGTTAATTTATGTAACTTCCTTGTTAACTCCAGTATTCCAATTAGGCAGCCTTTCCATCCTAAGATTAGTTCTTGAATTTACATTTTTATAGAGTTGTCAGCGAAGTTGGATTGCTTTATTATAACACTTGAATTGCTTCCAATTTTAGCTATTTTCCTTCTGTCGTGATATTATTTATTACAATTTAGAGGCAAGAAGCACTTTGGTACGTTGTTAACCAACTTGAAAATTAAAACCCAATGTTCACAATATTTGTACATTATTTATAAAACGTGCTAATTTGTTAAACACACACACCATTGCCTCACACTGCGGTAAGCTTCGCCTTGTCATTTATAAACATGAATAGATGCTCAGTAGTTTTGGTTAGCAACTTCCATTGTTTGATCACGTAATTAATGCTCGTTTAAAAATTTCTGTTATAAACTCGTTTAACACACCTTTCTGTCTATGTTACTACAACCTTTACATTTAAAAAGGCGTTTAAAATGTGTTAAAACTGATTGTTTAACTTAAGTGGAAAGCTTTAAAAAAAGATTCACTGAAATTCGCTCTGTTCCAACCAAATTTAATTAACTTAATGATCTTCAGTCTAAGACTTTGATTAAAAAGCATCCTAGCTTAAAATCAGAGAATACCCAATTTGATTACCGATTCTCGCTTCTTGAGATTATTCCGCTTTATTACTCGCTTAGAATAGTTTATGAAACAGCCAATTTCATTAAAAAGGTTTTTCTATAATTTATTTTAATATTGTCTAAGTTAATTTTAACTAGATATTCATGAAATGATTTCAAGTTAAAGTGACCGCACTGTGCAGGAGGGCCAACCACCCAGTAACTTTACGTTTGTCTGAAACACCCTGTAGATTAAATCTTTGTAAAAAACAGTGAAGTGAAGATGGTCACTTCTCGTTGACCACTTTGTACAGGGTGATCAGCTATATTTTTCTAGCTAGTATAGTTTACTGTTATAGTAACATTTTTGATTATTCTAAATGGTCTAAAATAAATTTTTAAAACCTTTGGTTAATTTTAAAGAAAGGACTGTCATATATTTGAGCTAAAGCTTTTTTCACAGGTTACAGGTTGTTAAAATTAAGGTCGATTTTAATAACAACTTAACCTAAGTTAGACACATTAGATGGAAACTATCACAGTCTAAGTTTATTTAAACTATCCTTAACCCAACTTGACGAGTGTCGGGGAAACGGACCTAAATATGCCAGATTTGGAAATCCTTACCACCTTACCAGTTCAAAATTATATGTCAGTATTATCGAAATTGGCTCAAGAGTCAAGAAAATACAGGTACCCCACTTAGGTTAACCCCACTTTTTTGAAAAATTTGTTAGAAATCAGTATATTTATAGTGAAAACCTTACATACAAATTTCTCAATATTAATAACATTTCAGTAAATACAGCAGATCACCCTGTACCAAAAAATAGAACCAGACATGCGGATAAACTATTTTGGTCTGAATATCTGGTTGACTTTATTGATCTAAAAGTAGCTATAGATGACACGTGGAAATAAATTTCTAGTAGAATTAACTAATACATGTTAAGTAACAATTATCATAGCCTGAAGATAAGCAAAAAAGCAAGTTGTCAATTATTTAATACAAGGAAAGCAGTTTTGAAAGTCATTTCACATTTCGTACAGTTTGGTCGATATGGCTCCAGCTAATTAATCAAACTTAGATGATTACATAGAAATGTTCTGGTTTAAAGCTTGTTTATCTCTAGTAGGAGATTCCATTAGAAACTAATGGTAGATCAACCGCAAACAGCACTAATGCAATACCAGTCACAGTTTTTTTTTTTGATAACTGGTATTAACGTCGAAATGATCGGTTCTCATGAATTACGAGTTAAAACTCGTAATTCGGCGATCAATTATAGTTCATGTTAAATGGGTTCAATTGAACCGATCGCAATGACATCATTAATATGGAACACAAGGTCAAAATCCATTGACCAGAAAATAATTATAATATACGGGGTGGACTTGCCAACGATCCTCTAATCGATGGAGAAACTATCTGTAAATTGCAAAACTGTCCTAAAAGTGTAAAAACCCGTTAGATTACATTGTAGAAAATGCGGAAAGAAGAGGTTGATGTTAAAATAGTTTATTAAAGCTGCAACATCAAAAAACTATTGAAATCGGTATAAAAGCGTACTAACTGTCGAAATAAATAGGTACTTCGACATAATACGTGGTGGACCAGTTCCGTGGCAACTCAACCGTACCAAATTTGTGCGATCCTACCTAGAAGTACTACTCCATTCATTCATTTAGAGGATTTACATCGATAAATGCTTATTATGGTACCATTCCTAATAATTAAGCGTTAACTTACAGTCAGGAAAATGCATTAATTATATTAGGTACCAACCAGAAATATGGTACAAAAAACCAGAGTGTAATTGAATTTAAAGCTGTTTTGTTTACAACAATTCAAGGCAGTCACTCGCCAAATCGTTTAGATGCATTTGTAAACGTATTATTCGTTTCTTTTCAAATGTTAACATATTGCTTTAAAGAACAATAATTGCTAAACAACCACATTTGATCATAAAATTCAATTGTTATGACTGCATAAGGTTTAACAATTCGTTACTGTTATAGCTAATTGCATTGTACCCATCTCCTAGTGGGAGCTAATCAAGTCCTATTTATACAAGGTGTCCCAACTAACTATTGACACACTAAAATTCGTTTTACTATGAGTTTCAATCAGTCCTATCCAATCGGCTTTCTGCAAACACATGCGTTATTGTTTTATACATACAGAGTGAGCGAAACTTAAGTTGCATAACCTACCAGACTAAAAAAAAAACTTCATGACAACAGGGCCCGGAAAATTACTTTACACGAAAAAAAATTACATGTTTGTTCAGTTCAAAAACTATAATATTTAATGCATAAATAAAGTTGGGACACTCAATGAGCATTTTATACCAGCAGTGGCACTTAACTGAAACAATTTATAGTCCTGAGCAGTTAATTCACCCAGAGAGGTAATTGTTATTACAAACGCATAATACGAAGTAGGCAAATTATTGTAAAATAACCTCTTCCGGTTGCCGACAATGACAAAAGTTCCTCATAGCTAGGAATGAGCCAAACGATCGATTTAAACCTACGAAGCAGTTAAATTTACTGTTAATAAATAGGGAAAACTCAGAAATGAATGCGAGAAAGAAATCCTCTTTAAAGCTTGTGATATAGAGAATTAAATTGGCCAGAGTTTATTCGAAAATATAGCACGGAGATGTCGGTATACATATTCAAAGCTTTTGATTCCTCGACTTCTTAAGGTTTATATTTAGAAAAATCCTTTTTGCTTGAGGCTTACAAAGAAATTTCTGAAATACTTGTTTTAAAGTTAGTAATCTGATTGTTGGTAAATCAGCCAAATTTGGTCGTCTAGACCAAAAACCGTCTTGGTTGCATAACGAAATAATTGCAGCAACCGCAAATTTTAATTCAAATAATTTATTCTTCGATTACAGTGGATTATTTATGTAACTTTTTGTTTGACGACACCCCACTGGCACTAACTTTAATAATTAACACAATTCTTAAGAAATCCGATCTTTACAGGGTGAAGCCTCAATTTTCGCTATGTAGAGTACCATAAGTCTAAACTTTCAGCAGTCTTAGAGGTCAATGCATTCAGATATTGCGATTCGTCACCTTCATTAACATTTAAATATATTCGTGTTACTTGTGCTGAACATTAATTTATACCACTATAATTGGTATAAATATACTGATAACCAGTAAGGAACAATATAGAAATAACGTTCATAACATGGACGAAGGACCCAAACAAAATTCGTTTTATGTTTATTATTTGATAATACATATACACAAAACTGTACCAATCAGGTTTATTCGACCTTTTTTTTTTAATGAGACTATATCACCGTTATCGATACATGGCGTAATATTCCAGATAATACAACTACTAAAGATAAGTGTAAAGTAAAGCAGATAACCGTACACGTAGCCTATGAAAGAAAACCGGGCAGGTTGATAAGTAAGGTAAATATGTAAATAATGCCTCAACGTTGACATTATGGTACAAAACACGACTTGAAAGTATCGTTTTTTGAATATTCAAATATGCACCAATTGATTCTATCCAGAGATTAAAGCAGATATGGAGGCAGTTCTACTTACATAACCTGAGAAGTTCACCTTAATAAATTGTAGGTTGTTAAACTGGATTGCTAATCTATAAAGTTACCATGTTTTTGTGTACACGTACATGAAAATATTCCACTGCAAGATATTTTAAATTATAAACCTATAATATATGACACTGTTGACATGACAATAGTCTTTCCACAGAAAACACACTTACTAAGACAACAGATTCAATATGTACAAAAATTAAAAATAACCTAACGAACGAAGAAAGAGGAGAAATAACGAAATTAAAGATATTTAAAAAAATAATAGTAAAATGTAATACAATGAAGCAAAAGTTACATAACAATCTTTCATTTTCAGCTTACTGGTGTAGCAAATGTACAGTATGGCACAGTGTCTTTCTCTTTTTAGCTTAACTTTACTGAGACAAGTTATTGAATACAACATACCTTTCATAGGTCCAACTGGGCCAACTTTGATGTGACTCAAACGAACGAAAACAACTTTAAGGGTAATAAAACAGACGAAGTATAAATTTAAGGGTTGTCTCCCTTCAATGAAGGATGGTGGGAAAACAAAGCAAATTACCCTGACAGCAAAACCGCCTGTTATCAAATCTGCGGCAAAATTTCTCTATTCATGCAAAGATGGGGAGAACGTCGAGCTTTATAGTTAGGCCAGACATGACATGGAGGGTGGAAGTAGAACATGTAAGGTTGACATATCTAAAAATACCCAATGCAGTATGTCGATCACTGCGAGAAAAGCTAAGCTTTATGGTGCGAAAAGATAAAACTGTGAAAACAATCAGCAATGGAGTGCTAGAAAAACCTTTTTGCTCTTTGAGGTGTTAAGTAAAACAATGTTGACCCAGAAGATCGTTTAAAAAAGTATTTTCCAGTTTTTATATCCGACTGGCAATGGCAAGCTGGAAAGATAAGGCACGAAAAGGCTGTGACAATTAAATGAGAGATTTTTTTTTTATTTTTGAGCTGTTCATTTTACAACCCAGTGGTATAAAAGACAAAGCATCATTGGTCATTAAAAGGCAATCTGAGTCTATGATTAGCGGACTAATCAATAAATATCCAACTTCGTGATTACTAAATTAACTTGCAGCTGAAGAGTTACAAGGGGGTAATCAATGTAATTTAATTTATTTGAGAGCATCGCCTGATCACTTTAAACCAAAAGTTTCATTTGAGATTGGGCACTTTATTGAATTAATTACTTGATACAGCAATCTTTCTTTAAGTGGATGTGTTTCGATAACGTTTTAGTGTTTTATATTTTATATAACACTGGTTATGTAACAAAGCAGAAAAACTATACAGGGTGACGACGATATACGATATATCTGGTAGGTGCTCCGCTAGTTAGCTCCTGGAGTAAGTTAGTTTAATAGAGTGCGTTATTGAAGTCCATTATAATATTAAACTATCCTAGTTACTTTAAATTGCCTGATATGCTATATAGATATTATAATAAGTTTGAAGGCAATTCCGGCAATTTTTGAACCCCTTTTTCATAATTATGCCAAGCTCTAAAGGAGCAAATCTATTCAGGAGCTTACTAAAAGTATTGATCGCATTTCACGTCGTTTTCCTTCTTTCACCACCCGATACAAGAAGATTGATTCTGCTAAATTTCACCTTTTAAGCGTTCCTTTATATTTCAACGCCACTCTATCGCAAAGAGATTTCAATTACATATGTTATGTCGAAACGTGAGACTATTGTATGCTAGATTCAAGATTTGGTGTTTCAGCTGGATTTTATTTCACCACATACAAAATTGCATATGGGCCTGTTATGAATTCATTCTTTTCCCTATTAACAGAATAGGTTATTAAAATATTATTAGTAATATCCTGTCATCATTATCTCCTTTAAGCGTTTATAATACGAACAGACAGGAAGTTTAGGTGCATACATTATAACCATCAATTTAAATTTTGTTACGTTTAATTAGCTGATTTTTTTATCTTAACGCTTTATTTTTTCAGGATATATAAACACAAACGCTTTCCAGTCCCTACATATACACGGTAAGTAGCCAAAAGTTTATTAATTTAAATTTAAGGGTCATTTCCGTTTCAAAACAGATGGATAATAAATGTGCGACAGTTCCGTCAAACTTTTTCACTCGTCTATGTGAATTACAAAGTATGATAGAAGCTAATTTCTTCTTTTAAATTCAAATTTTTAGTCCAAATTGTATATTTATAAGGTTCTATTGTCGAGCAATTTGAAAGTCAAATCAATCCTTATCCGTAGCGTTGTATCGTTATTTGATATGTTTGGTCTACATGTACAGGGTGTCAATTTTTTGTACTAGGATGTTTGTTAGTAAGGGCACATTAGACATAAGATAATTTGAAAAATTTGAGGCACCATACAAATATTTAAATGACTCTAGAGATGCATCTTGCTAATACACATTACAAGGTTTAAAATTATGAGGTTTTTGGCTTTTTTCACTATACACTTCAAAGTGATGTTAGTTGGAGGAGTGGGAGTTCTCCATTCAAATCCAAATGAACATTTTTCTTGAATCGTGATTTAAACAGAAAAACAAATAAAGTTCAAATGTTATAAATCATATGTAGATTATCTACAGTAAGCAAGATTTCTATTCCCTCAGGTCAGGATAAACTGAGAGTGAAATTGTTGGAACAGGGTCCGCCCGATTTAATCCCGCTATAAATACCCCAAGCCAATCGAAAACGTAGACGCGTAGTAATACAAATGTACATAAATATAGAATCGACCCCATTGCAAGAGACAAGTATTGGAATGTCCCATTTTAGCCACCGTGGAGGGTATATAAATCCGGACAAACAATAAAAACCTAATTTATGAATATAAAGTTTTGGAAAAGTCGATCGCGTCGAGGGTGGCGCAAGCGTGCTCCTTTCTTCCGCAAGCATCTACCCCAAATTCGGCACCAGGGCACGTGGCCAAAGGCCAAAGACCTCGCCCCGGACACGTGGTGGGTCGTGTTTGTTCCACACAATGTTGCCGAACTTGGAAAAAATCAGTGTCAAATTACTAGTATTGTTTGACGTCAAAGACTTTTAATGTCCCAGTTAATAATTAAAAAAAAATCATAGATGGTAGGGTAGTCGATATTGGTAAATAATAGAAATAATGGCAGAACATTTGATTGGATCAACCTCTCTCCTCTCACATCCACCAACTTAAAAATTCTTGACAGTATTGTTATTCATTTTTAAGATCACGTGACCTATAAAACTATAGTTGCCATTTTACCTGAAGGGCACAACTGACAAAATTTCTAGGAAAGTTCAGTGACGTTGTTGAAATTTTTGGAAATAACATCTCTAGGATTCAAATTTTCATTATATGCAATTTGGATTAAAATTTGTATTTAAATTTAGATAATTTGGAACGAAAAGCAAGACATTTTCCTGCCAAATCCAATAAGTTAATGTTACAAATATTTTTAGAAAATCAATGAACTAACTTTTTGTTTCTAAAAATATATTTTATTCCGCTGATACCAGACAAAAAATTAAAATCACATAGTAACAGAAGGATTCATGATAGTACAATGTTAATCTGCAAACTAAACAAAAAAAAAACTGCGCAGAAATCGAAACTAGTTAGTTGATGAACTTGCTAGAACATCCGATTCGGGCAATGCAAAACACATTATCGGCAATGACTTGATTAAAACGACTATCCATTCCGAATTTCATGGAATAAGGACGCTTTCCATTCGGACTAAAAACCGCAAATTGTGCAATCGATGACGTGAAACTTGAAAGGGACGATAAGATTGTGTTACTTTTAAATCTATTGTACCAAATCGAGTTAGGTGTTTACTTTCTCAGCACAGTATTAACGATAACTAAAAAAGACGACGGGATAAAATACTTGCCTAATATTAGCCCTACGGATTAGTAAATGGTGTTCTATTTCCAGGAAAATCGCCATACTTTCCAGGATTAGATGACCAGGCTGGACCGGTGCTCCTGGAAGAGCCAAGCCATTTGGTTGATGGTACTTTGGGTACGCAACCTTTGAGTTCACCCTCTAGATCATCCCCACATTCGCAAGGGTCCGAAGGTGGTGAACGATTCTCAAGAAAAGTTTTTGTTGGTAAGTTTGAGTCAATGAAGAAAAATAGTTTCCTTGTTTGAAGCTATATAAAATGTAATAATTAATAAAAAATATATAAACTTTTGGTTCAACCTTTCTTTCAAACACCAACTCTGTATTTAGCTTTACGTATGATTGAAGTATTTGACATAAATATAACTGATTTTCGTAGGTGGGCTGCCTCCAGATATTGACGAAGATGAAATAACAGTGAGTTTTAGAAGATTTGGACCTTTAGTAGTAGACTGGCCCCACAAGGCTGAGAGTAAATCGTATTTTCCACCCAAGGGATACGCCTTTTTGTTATTTCAAGTAAGTGTTTTCCAGAAGACCAATTTAACAAATTTCGTTGAAAAGAAACATTGAGGGGGGAATTGGGGCAGAATAGTTCGTATTTACAGAAGAGACACACCCTTAAAACAATTAATTTTGATTCGGATGATGTAAAGAATGAGATCGGGCTCCGACAAAATTGGGGCATAGGAAATGCGAATTTCTATTCAGGGATAAAAAAGCAATTTTTCATAACTGACGGTCTGACGTATAATTTGGGCCGGTGAAATCGTTATTTTGTAACTAGGCAATTGAAAAACGACGAATTTTGTTTGCTTTTGTGAGAAACTTTTAATCGATTTCAGGATGAAAATTCGGTTCAAAGTCTAATCGACGCGTGTATAACCGATGAAGACAAGCTATACCTCTGCGTTTCCTCACCAACTATTAAAGATAAACCAGTACAAATACGACCATGGAGGCTATCAGATGCAGACTTTGTCTTGGACGCTTCCATGCCACTGGACCCTAGGAAAACTGTTTTTGTTGGTGGTGTACCTCGACCCTTAAAGGCTGGTAAGTTTAATTAAAATGGTGGTTTAAAAGATCTTTTATGAAAATTGTTCTGGGCAAAAGGTCTTCGACACTATCATGACACAAACTGTCGAGATTTAACTGGCCAATAACGTAATAATTTCTTTCAGTTGAATTAGCAATGATAATGGACAGGTTGTATGGTGGAGTGTGTTATGCAGGCATAGACACAGATCCTGAATTAAAATACCCCAAAGGAGCTGGAAGAGTGGCATTCAGCAATCAGCAGAGCTACATTGCAGCAATAAGCGCTAGGTTTGTTCAGTTGCAACATGGTGACATAGATAAACGCGTTGAAGTGAAGCCTTACGTATTGGATGACCAAATGTGTGATGAGTGTCAAGGTCAAAGATGTGGAGGCAAGTTTGCTCCATTCTTTTGCGCCAATGTAACTTGCTTGCAGGTAAATATACTATTACAGCTAAGTTTACATAATCATGGATTTGCTCTCCACGCCAAAAAACATAGTGGATACAATTCAGTTAACTGTAGCAAACTTGTCATGGCACAGCAAAATAATTAACTAACAGTACAACTACCAATCTAGAGAACAAAGTCTCCTATTCATTTGATTTCTGCAACATCAAACTCAAATGATGATTTCTTTTGTACTAGATTATTTGTCGGTAATCACTCTATTTAACATGTCGACTGTAGTAAGTCTTCATTACCTCAATGATTACTGCCCATAACACTTTGTTCTTTGGATGTTTGGTAATTTTATTTTGCTAGAAACTCAAGCACCTTCAACATCATCAAAACTAAATAACCGTGTGTATGCAAGTTTATAGACTCCATAGAAACACTGTTGATATGTGCATCACGAGATGTGCTGATGACGACAATGTTGGAATTTTTTTAACTTTATACTTCTTAAAACATTAATTGAAACTTAGTAAATCCATGATATGTAAAACACAAGGTATTTGGTAGTAAGTCACCAGGACCTGGATTGTTACCAGTGGTACTTCAGGATGCATCAAGAAGTGAATTCACTAACAAGTATTAAAACTATTCAATTTATCGAACATGTAATATAAACAATATGGCCACTGGTAGTAACCTGTACAATATGTTCCTCAATCTTTTATTGTAAAAACGTATTGTTCTAGTATTACTGCGAGCATTGCTGGGCTACAATTCACTCCAGACCCGGTCGAGAGTTCCATAAACCTTTGGTTAAAGAAGGCGCGGATCGGCCACGTGCCGTACCATTTCGTTGGTGTTAACGCATGCGTGTCGCATTTGCGCCGCAGCCCCTTAGCTTATTACCATACAATACCGGCAGCGGCCCCCTAGGCGAAATATTAGTTCATTAACTCAGTCCTCACTATGCGTTTTCCTTTGATGGGGCACGTGAGTTTGAATAGGATATCGTAAAAAATACAGTAGGTACATCCAGCAAAAACTAACAGGTTTTCAGGGTCTTATCAAAGGGACTCGTAAACGATGGGGCTATTTATCTAGTAGCAATTATACATACCTATCTAAAATTATACATATATAACCGATTATCTTCTGTATAAGTGGGGCAGGACGATAGCTTCACGATTTTCCTGCACTAGTCATCCAGCGTTACTAATTCATGGCCTGATCGATCTGAATACTTTTCTTATGACTGTTATATTTGCAACACGATTGCTGCAGAATAGGGCCGAGCCGTCAAACGGAGCATGCGTTTATTAACTATTCGGGATGAAAAAAATAATGAATTCCACATGATATTAACTGATATATCTTAACTAATCTAATAATACTATTTTTTGTAATATTTTTTTATGACAGAGTGTGGTAATTCTAGTCCGAGTGTTTTTACAATAATCAGCGTTAGTGCACTGACGTTTTGTGTCTTGGTTGAGTTTTTTTTATAGATTATATATGTTTAGGTAGAAGTTAATGTTTCTAAATTGTTCTATTTGGAGTTTTTGTGTGGGGTGTAAAATTACAGGGTATATTAAGGTAATTTTAAACTCTTCTTTTTAACTGGTTCCCTACTTTTATATTCCAACGTAAAAAGATTAGTTTACTAATTTTAATCCCTCAGTTTTTTATATCAATTAACTCTTTTTTATAAACGTTTACATTGTACATATATCGATTTTTGTAAATTTTTTATTAGGGTAAATTAGGCTAAAATTTAGTTACCTCTATTTTCTACTGAATCTTTTATTTAAAATATGTTAAAGAATATTAACATAACATTTTGATGACTTAAATAGGAAAGTATTCAAGGTCGACCAGTATGCCATCTTACAAAGTTAACGCGGTACAGTCAGATATTTCAGGGTATTGTATATACTAGTATAATGAAAGCGGATACTGTGCAGAGACCGTTTAGCTTCAAAACGATCGTCCAGCTCGAGTACCTGACTGGAAAACTTGCGTTATATTTCTACTGCCCTGCCATTTTATCCAGCCTCCCTTACGATACACCACGTATAAGGGCATGGTCTTCAGTTATACTGTTTGCGTTACAGTTTAATATTAAAGTAAAAACAGTTTGCTGCAAGTTAACTATTATGACTCGCCTGATGTAACCAAATTCTAAAATTTCGAATGTTTACAGGTGAAAAACAATTATTTGGATGCATGTTGAGTGTTCAAATATTGCAAACGATCTTTCCAGTATAATATATAATAATAATAATACGCATATATATACATTAGAAAACGTATAATCCAACTTATCATATACTGAGTGTTGTCTATATGTAATTCGATGTAAACAAATAGGAATTCATCTCTTTACTGTTCTGATGTTTTTAAAAGTAGAATTTGCTACTCTAGGTGTTTTTAGAAATGACTAAGGCGACTTTGCTCCAAAAAAGCTGACTACACCGTAGATGACTTTCAAATTAGCATCATTGAGTTTATTAATGAATTTAAGAATTTATCTTCTAAGTACGAATAAGATAAAACTGAAGACCATGTGGCTATTGACCAGCTTCCGCTTAGTGTCCGCCATGTTACCCGCTATCTTTTTTGACATCCCTTATTTTCATGTGTGATACCAATAGACGTTTTAAATGTATTAAATCAATTTGCACGGATATGTATAGTATATAATATAATAGTATCAGCTATTCTGAGACTTTGTATTTTTTAAATTTGAATTTTTATACTAAACTGTTATAAATGGTGATTAGTAAAAGTTTGTGTGCAATAAAATCCAGCCTCGGAAGGCAATTTTTAGAGTTTTATCTTTTACTGTAATTCATAAATATGTATAACGTTTCTTAGGAAATTGTGTATATAGCAGACCAAATGGCGCATATTGCATCAGGCTGCATCCTCTTTAGCCAGGGTTGTAGTTAGCCGAGATTCAAAAAATACGTACCTACTCTACTTAGTAAAGTGGCTTACGTTACCTCTCTTTGTCTAAGCATTTCCCGGATTCTATATTTAGAGAAATAAAAACACGCTAAAAGCTTGATGACATATTTACACAATTTTGCTTAACTTTTCTTATTAATATCTAAGTCTATTTAAAAGGCTTTCGAAGTTTAAAATAGCTTCCAGTTTAAACTATGTCTTACAGCACTAAATCCGCGGAATTAACAGACTCAGGTCTTACATTCTGCTGTTTTGAACAGCCAAAGTTTTCCTACGTCATCCACTTAAGTTTCGTTCTTAATTACGTTGCAATGGTGAATTAAAGTAATAGAGTGTGAAACTTGATGAGCAGCCCTGCTTAGACAAAGTTGAGTAGACAAACGCATGAAATTGAAACCATCTACCAAATGGTACAAATAAGTATTGATATGATTTGTAACAATTTACACTCCTTTTTCTACCGTTTGTATTCGCTGAAACGTGTTTGAGAGAGTAAAAAAAAGGACAGCGATGCGACATATTGTATCATATTCTGTAGGCCATTATTGTAATTTTATCTAATTATCCGTTTATGAGATTTAGAATTTCGCGCTGTCAGGCCTTGTCTCTGGTCAGCGCCTATGTTTCATATTTTTAATATGTATAAGCTCTGTATTTATTGGAAATCCTTAAAGTTTTATATTTTCCACTTTTTATAACTGTTTTAATCAAAATGCTTTTTTATGGTTTTTTACTTTTAATTACTAATTGATTGAAAAAAGGACCAGCGATTGCAGTTATGCGATTGGCAACGGTTTAATAAATGAAATTCGCGCCACCTACAGTCAAAACCGTCTTATCAAATAAATAACGACTCACTTTTACTTAGAGTCGAAATTCACATTCAATTTTCTTAGCTGGACTGTTTTTAAACAAGGCTTAGGTGCAAATTTCATACGTAGTTATCCAAAATTAGTTCAAATTAGTTCAATATATCGGGCTGTGTCTTGACTTGGCAAGGGGGCTCGATCGTAGGGATAGTCAATTGTTTCAGATTCTTATTGTTGGTCTATTGGTTATTTCGGTTTTTGCCCGTTTCAACCAATGGCTGTTTGACTAGCACCAAAGTAGTTTTTTATTATAATTGTATTATTTTTTTGTTATAGTGTATTTTACGAAATATTTAAATTGTTTTTATAATTATTTTATACACTTTTATATGTTTGTTAGTCGATTTTGAGGTAAGGTTTGTAAAACTTCTCGGGAAGTTCCTCGTTTATTATTTTGTTAGATATCAGACTTTTTATGTTTTTTATAAATACTATATAAAATGTCAATTTGTGTTTATTTGATAAACTGCTGTTAAACTTCGTTCAGTTTTTTATTTCCATCAACTGCCATGCGCCAAAACAAAGATCCACTCGTTATTTATTGCGTTCAGGCACAGCAAAATGCGCGTTCAGCAAAATGACCATAATAAATCAGTAATTAAACCACACTATTAGAAGTTAAAACCCAAGAACGTTTTCAAGAAGCAATTTTACTCACTGCGCTAGCTTTCCATTAGAACCGCTTAAGTTTATAGTACTGCACTAGCTTGAGGGCGTAGCCAAAAATCTAAATCAAAAGTTTTCATAAAAAAAACAAAATTATAATAAACTGTAAACATAGTAGATAATATCTAAGCAGTAGCAAAGATATAGTATAGTATATAATACATATTCAGTCTCTAAACTGTGAGAACAATGGAAACAAACTCAAGAGGTTGTTATAGAGCTAATATTTTGCTATATTAAACTTTTTACATCGTATGATGTAAGTTTTAAAATTTTATGGCTGCGCCCAACGACTTTATTGAATTATGTTCCGTTAAAAATTGCCACATCTCATTTTTTCACAACAAAGCAGTGATTGCCCCAGATTGGATCAAAAATAGTGTGAAACACCAAAGAGTCCACCAACCAGATTCTCAGCAACTTCAATCAACTTTTTCCTTTGAAGGAAACATACTAAGGGTTAACAACAAAAGATGGAATATAATCCAAGTTAAAGGAAAGCCAAAACACATACTTATGACACCATCTATGACTTCGATTTCATGGAGGCTTGAAATCTATGGACTGCTCAGAAAACTCTCAGGAACTCAGCCGGATGAGTTTTAGTAAATAAATAACTGTTGATACTTGAGATGGAAGGCAACTAAGAGCTAAAAAAATGTGAGGAAAAGAAACTGAAGCAATTGAATGAGCCGTTAGCACTGTTAAAAGCGAGAAACTTGTCAATCAAGCACTGACTGTTCTACATACAATTTTTGTGGGAATAAAACAAAGAAACCAATAATGTCAGTTTGGATTGAAGAATTATGGAAATAATAAACCACAGTCAGTAAGAAAAAAGGAATTTAATATAAATTCAGTTAGAATTTAAAAAGACAAATAGAAAAATATACATGTTATTAAATAAATGTCGATAAAACAATTAACATTTTACAAAGCAAGTATTTACTAGGTATTTAGCACAAGCGCAATTTACAACAAATGCTTTTTAAAAATTTTAAGTACATAAACCTAAAAATCTAAACAATAAATAAAATTCTGTAAAGGAACTCGAGTCTGGAATACGAACTGACCTTCAAAGTAATCATAAAAACAACATAAATCGCTAAAAATACAAATAAACAACAAAAACGGAATGATTAAAAAAATACACAAAATGAGTGGATACTTAAAAATCGGGATCATATCCAAAACTCGGTCCCTTCAAAAGATCTTTAAAAATCCACCAAAATCGCTAATTTCTGGACCAAAACACAGCTACGGTTACACATTCTAATATTATTAACCACACCACATACATGAGATTAATCACCGTACAATTTTTTAAATTAATCTTTTATGATTGCCATAAAAGTATCAACGATTAGGAGCCAGGCGCTAGATTACGTCTGCATTCTGATTGGCATTCACACTTTTCTTGTCTAAGGTAGGCTCAGTTTCACGTTTGCTGTTTCAATTGTGCCAACTTTATTTTTACTTCGTGAAAATTTGGCCTCTTTTCGGGATAAAACTCCCAAGCCTGCATAAAATAATTTCTCTTATTAGTGTGATTGAGATATGATTTCACAAGACACATAAATAAAAAAACCAGCATGCAAGGAAAAAATTAGTAAAAGTATGATGGTATTTACCTGGATGAATGTGAAAAGGGAAAAAACACTGTTCAAGAAATTAGCACAACTAAAGCTTAAACATCTACACCATAGTTGACCCAAACATGCAGGCAATTTTTTACCCAACTATGGACATGCGATTGGGACAAAACTGGTCCAAAAACCAGCAAATACAGCCAATAAAAACACTTCACTTCACACCACAAAACTTATTTGAAAGGGTGAAAGACACTGCGTGATTATAAGAACGTAAAAGTGGTGGATAACGACTAAAACCCAATATGTACACATTACTTCAACAACATTAAACCAAACCATACAATTATATCAATAACAGACCTGTTTCATAATCTTGTAGATTTCTGCAGGACAGCCTTCAGGAGCTTCCATTTTATAACCATTTTCCACATGCCTCACTACATCTGCCAGAGGCTAAAAATCACAATATTTATACTTGTAATTTGTCTTATTTACTAGAAACGACTTACTATTCGAGGGTAAGGAACCCGTCCAAAAGAATAAATCTCCCATAACAGAATGCCAAAACTCCACATGTCTGACTTATTAGAAAATCTCTGAAACAACGCAGTAACAAATTAGAGAAATACTTAGTACAAGAAGTTGACTTACGTTGTACTTAAGGGCTTCAGGCGCAGTCCATTTGATTGGCAGTTTAGCTGATTCAGGAGTGGCGTTTTTCTCGTTCCTGGCTAATCCGAAATCAGACACTTTCGCTCTGCCATTTTCCGCAATCAACACGTTCCTGGCAGCTAAGTCCCTATGCACTACATGCATTTTTTCTAGGTATTCCATGCCTGTAAGACATAAATCACATACAATAGTTTTAATAACACGATCACACAAAACTTACCGGAACACGTGTCAAAAGCAAAATTAATTTGGTCCTTTTTAGATACGTGGAGTCTCCCTCTCGACCGCAAATAATCTACCAAACTTCCTTTACTCATATATTCGGTAACAAGGTATATTTGATCTTTTTTCCTTACAATCCCAAGTAAGTTAACTAAATTTTCGTGATGAAGCGATCTGAAAAAAAAATAAATAAAAAACCCTCACCACAATCCCTCAAATTTCAAAAATAAAGCAGTTACTTCATGAGAATTGCTTCAGCTTCACTAGAGTCCTTTAACACCTTAACAGCCACTTTTTGATTTTTCCATTTACCTAACATTACTTCACAGAACTCTCCTTTTCCTATTGGCTCACACACCTAAAACAAATGTGATGTATTAAAATGCAAAATTTAGTATGTTTTTGGTTAAATTTAGATCTCATTGCAAAATTGCTGAAGTTCCTCAGTTTGAGCTTATTTATGTTTCGAAATTGATAACAGATAGCCTTTATCAATAAAACATAGATTTCTGATGAATAGATACAAATATACAGTATAAAGTTTGCTTGTGCAGAATACCAACAGTAATAATGTTTCTCCTGAGTTTGTCATGATAAAAAATAAGTTAAAAATCAACCACAGCCTACATTTACACATCTTATAGCAAGACATTTAGTAATCAATAAACCTATTAGTTCTATTTTATTATTTTCTTGACTACGTTTAAGAAACACAATCATTTGCGTACACAAACAAATAACAGGTTTAGATTAAGTAATAGAAATGACTTACCACTAAATCATGTTCAGGAATAACACAAAGATCATCACTTTCTTTTGAGCTGCTTTTGACTAAGGTTGTTGAGGTATCACTCTCTTTTGGAAGCGCATTCACTAATTTAGTACAAAGACCATCCGCGTCATTTTTATAATGTTCTATCAATTCATCTAAATTATCAAAATATTCCTCATCATCTATTGTCAGTTTATTGCCATGGGATTTAACTCTGAAAATCACAGGTAAGGTCGCATAAAACAAGAAAATATTTATGAACTCACCTATAATGTTCAACTTTACTCTGAAAACAAACACACAAAGTATAATCACCAGGGAAATTTGTAGATTCCCTTACTAAAAATAGGCCATCAGTTCTAGGTCTCAGTAATGATTCGGCTTCCTCTCGAGAAATTTTACCATGAAACCATCTACAAGGAAGCAATATTTAAATAAAATAACAAAGTAATTGTACCGAATTACGTACGGGGTGGTTATATACTTAGAATTACTTCTTAAAGGACTTTGGACGCGATTAACGTTGACATCGTGCTCTGAGGTTATGATTTGATTCTTAATATTCCCGCCTTCCGAAGGGCTAACATTCATGTTGTTTTGGGGTCTTAACAGTAAATTGCACTCATTTAACACATTGTTATCCATTTGGTGTGATATATCTTGGGGAGCCATCTGAAAGTTGAAATGCCATAACGTGACAACTAGAACTAAAAATGCTGTAAGGTCAATTGTACAATAAAACCTTGAACTACAAATCACAGTTACTTCAAGCATCAATGCAAAGACTGTTTATGTAAAGGCTGGCCTTCCGCGAATAACGCATAACTGTACTCAAAAAATGTGTGCAGCAAACGCATTTTTTTTGATACGGGCAATTGGTTTCAGCTGCTAGAAAAATCCTTTTAATAATCAACTCATTGGAACAGAGGCTACAGGCTTAAAAAATCACTGCAATGATTCATTTAACTAACATTGAGATAATTTTAATTCAAACATTTAATAACTGTTGATTAATACAATTAAACATTTATAACATGTGGGAATAACTTCATCAGTGCATGAAGTAAACAATAAGTTGCTTCTGCCTAACCATATTAAATATATGAACGGTATTATTACAAAAAAAAGCTAAAGAACATAAACCAAGACTGTCAAAATGTATATATTTTTACTTTAAAAAGATAAGAATTACTTACTTAGTTCATCGCCATAAACTATTGCTTTCTGAAACTCAATGACTCATTTAAAAGTTATTACATTCATGCCGCGTAGATAGATAATTGCGAATACTAAAATGGCAAACTACGGGACTGAGAAAAATAATTCAATTCGACTATACCAGTACAGGAAAGTTCATAAAACACAATAGCAGATTGCTCTAGAAAATCTGCATAAACTCTGAACAGTGTGTTTTCACCCAATTGTTTCCAAATTAAGTCATATAAAAATCACCAAACAACAATGGCAGAAGTTTGATTTATTCATTGACCGTGACTACTCTTAAAAGCACGTTATGTTGATATGAGACTATTATATGCAACATTTCAATGAAGTTACAATCATTAAAATGAATCCACTGAAATTGCTCATGCAAGCTTTACAGGCACAAAAACAAAATGCAGTCTAAATCATAAAACTATCAACTCAAAACCGCCGACGTATCTGTAATTAGGGGCTCATTAAATACTGAACTGAAAAACGCCAATTAAGCAGACTTAATTGCAATTATGTAGCATCTGTATTTTTCTGTTGACATCTATGGACAATGAGCCAGCAAACCCAAAAACGATGCATATTACAAAACTTGTATATGCTTACCCAAGATGACTCCTCATATGGACGGGTAACTTCGCTTGGGGTACTTCGCTTTATACCCCTCGCAGGAACTGTAGGGGGGCTTGTGGTGGATGACGTTTCCCATTGACCATCAGGTTGCCGGTACTGGTCAAAGATGTAAGGCTGGTATCTCTGAAACCACCAACATAAAGAATAAAACATCTTGTTGGTAGTAGTAACCAGATTTTTTAGCATAATTTACTTCTCACACAAACCATAAAATAATTGAACAAATAATGAATTAATAACTTATCTACATTGGTATCAGTTGATAAACCAATTGAATTTTACCAAGATAGTTGGATATTGATAAATATTGTTACCAAATAGATTATTTTAAATTTGATGTTTGTAATTTGTTATAAATATCAATATCAAAAACATAGTATCAACTACAAAGGTAAAATAGAAAGTCTACAAATATGCATGTAATTTGATATGCAAATTACATGCTTTATGGGTAGTGAAAGTACCAAATTAAGCCTGAAAATCACTTCTCATGTGATGAGTCAAAAATATTCCTCACTCATCCCCTTGTATTTGCTCAGCATGTTACCACATGCAAATGACTCCTACACCTCCCATGTAAAAAATCAACATACTCATTCTTCTTTTGACTATTTCCATATCCCTTATAAGACAAAATGAGTAAACATTTCCCAACATGGTACCAAAGTTGATATTAAAGAAGGCAAAATTGAATAATTATCATAAAATGAAATAAACTACATAATGTGTGGCTTAATGCTCTACTTCCGAAGTCTATAAATTGCCACTATAAATTGCAGATTATTAAACGATTCATACTGACCTTGAAATTGTTATATAAAAAAATACCATCCTACATATGGGGACTGGGTAAAACCTATTTTATGTATTTTAATATTGCTGATTCATACCACATTGTCATCTTTGTAACACATTGCTTGTTTTTACAGATTAATTGACAGATTAAGAGTTACATTTTAGTACAAAGTTAATAATAAGTGAGGTCAACCATAAAAAATGTATTTTTTTATGTACCACATACAATTGTAAATATGCATGCAAATTAACTTAAACAGGTAAAACAGTTGTTGTGTGTTAGAAATGAAATGACTTGTAAAGAGTTTTAAATCTCATTTCATTTTGCTATATTTCAGAAACAAAAGGATGATGCTGAAATATCTTTAACCTCCCTCTCCTTTTGTGTGAACTATCTGAAAAACATACCTACTGGAAAATGGCATTCACATTTGAAATAACTTGGCACTAGAGCCAAAAAAACAGTGTTAGCATCTAGCATAAAGGTTTGGATTTACACTAGAGAGTCAACAGTATACCAGATACAGCAAGTAGCAAATAAGATATAGTAGAAATTACTTTATAAACAAACTCTCTCTTCTCTATAGAAGATGTTAGGGTGGCATCTTACCAACTTCACTAATGCAATTTAACATGTTTTTAATATTCATTTAGAAGTCTATGACTCTCACTCACAGACATAAAAAAACTTTCTCTGTACTACGACTATGGTCCCAAAGGTATCACTATTCTTCACAGAGAGACTAGGGGTGCAAGGAATTTCAACATCCTCCTCTTGCTACACAACCAATTTATGAGACAATGTCTGATAATTTCTGTGAGGTTAAATGTATTTTGAGGCAAAATGTGTCTAGTTACACATTTCTTAAATTGATCATGAGGTCAGTAGACTATAAGGAAAGTTACAGCAAATTACTGGTTTCCTGTACTTTCACTTTGTTGATCAGGTGAAGTGTCACATGAATAAACATTCTTTGATTGAACATTAATTGAACTTTACAACTACTAGAGTATTATAGGTAACACATTCATTACAAATTTTAATTAATTGAATGAATTAATACTTGAACTAGATTATGTATTTTAAATAGGTATTAACTAACACATTATAGTTACTAGTTAGTATTACTAGAATGTTTATTAAAGAATTATGTCACCAAGACTTTTAAATTTAGATGTCACAGAGTTTGTAGGTTAAGTATGAGTAATAAAATAAAACTGAGTATCATGTGTTCTGAAACCTACTTTCATGCATATAGGTCCCTCATACAATAGACAAATGTGTTCAAATAAGTACATGTACATACCTGAGTAAAGGATGAATTTTGGCTTGTCATCACTTTTAGTGCAAAACTTTCACATTATAAATATCTGTATCTTTAACAAATTGACATATCTAACAGTAGGAAGCCCTAAAAATAACCCCCAAGAAAATAGGATAGGAAGTAGGTTTAAACATTAGCAGTAAAGTTAGGTTACCTTTAATTCCTAGTGACTACAAATACTCTCAGTTCATAAAAATTGGTATCATCAACAACCATTCATGTATATCTAGGTGCTATACTTAATAGGGCACAATCAGTGAATTCTTCAAGGCTGATCCTTAACAGTACTGTACACTTGATTATCCTAGTAACACTGGCAACGTACTATTTTTGTAGACATACTTTCTGAGTGGTTTAATTTCTTCAGGTTTACCCTGACCAGTCTTTATAAACTTTAATGAAGAGGAAAACAATCACACGTAATTAACTCCACGAACTCGACGTAACTTCAGTCTTTCCGTACAACATTAACATAGTACTCGAATCGTTTGTAAACAGTATCTCAAATATATCGACAGCCTCTAGGCAGTACCACTAGTAAAAACATATTTGTTAAGGATTTGAGTTTGAGTTTATGTTAGGAGCAGTATTTCATTAGTTAACACTCCATTTTGTTTTGCCGGTAAAACAGGCTGCATTCGACACCTTTCATTTTCAAGCGCCATCTATTGTCCATCCATCTTTGTTCTTAAATTTCCAATGTTGCATTGATGTTTCCTTCCAAACATTTTATTATTTTATAGTGAATGAGGCATCATTAGTCAGATGTCGCTTTAAATTTTTATTGCCAGGAATTTTTTAATTTTGATTTTAGGACTTCCTAAAATTTCTCAATAAACGTATTTTTTAAATTTAAAAGCAACAAATACATTCTTCAACCCAACCCAGAATATTTTATTTTAAGTGGTGCTGATGTTTAGTAAATTATAAATCAGTTGGTTTTTCACTTTTTCTTAGAAAGCCACTAGTCACACACTCACAAAATTCCTGCATGCATAAATTAAAAATCTTCTGAAATTCGTCACCGGTATTACTCACTCCTTAGTGATTCATTTTCTGAAAATTTTCCAGCTCGACCTAGGTACTTCCAGGTAGAAGCCATTTAGTGGTCCATGGTCGACAGAGATAGAACTACGCGGACAGTGAAAAATTCACGGTAATCGAATATCCATTGTCCAACCAATGGCGTTGCCCTAAAATGTCATTTGTCATTTGTCAGTTTCAGTTATTCAGTTCGGCAGCGGCACTGTTGCATTGCAGATCGCAGTTGGTAGCTTTTATGTGTAGTGTTAAACTCAACAAAAATAGCAATAGCAAATAACCACTTTAAAAATATTCTTTACAACTGGAAACAACTGTTTTAATGTGTCTAGTATTTAACTAACTATTTTAGTTACTTTTTGAATGTTTGTTTTACTCAACTGCAGTGACGTGAGTGAAGTACATTTTGTCAACTTAAGGTTGGCACTGTTGATTGGGTACCTTGGGCTTTAGTCTCTGTCTCTACTCTAGTGAGAAGAAAAGGTACCACCACCTTTAGTTCAGTTCTTTGTGCCTTTCGCGTGATTATAGTGCCTATTTATCGCAATTTTGCAGTGAAAAAGTTCCTTAAACATTTAAATTAACCTCAAAAGATGTATGTAGTGTTACGGACTGTATTTGGATCTTAAAATACGGACAAAATCACCAAAGAACCCGCAATTCAAGTCAAAGATGTAAACGGGTCTTGTGAAGAATAGCTAACCACGAATTTTGAGTCAATTTTTTTTTTTTGGGTTAGGTTACGTCCTATATAGTACAGATAAAAAAGAAAAAATGCGAACGATCCACAATTTTTGTCACAAAATCGTTCAAAAAATCGATGATTTTACAAGCATTTTGTGGAATTTGATCAGCTGATTTGGAAAGTTCGTCTGCGCTGTTGCCAAATCGCACGCGTAGTCTGAAATCAAATATTACATCATTCTTAAAAATTGTAGAAGTGTTTTGAAAAAAGAATGAATATGAGAATATGTGAACCTATGCTAACCTAGTGGCCGATCACATAGAGTAATCAAAAACATGGTTATGCTGTAATGGTTATTTTTTAAATATTATTTAAAAAAAATGCTTAGGTGAACCTATGCTAACCAAGTGACTGATCACTTAGATGGCAACAGCGGACAAATCATCTCGTCGTAGTAAATTCGTGGTTAGTTATTGTTCACAAGACCCGATGTAAACACTATTGGCGCAAGGGTACCTGAGATCTGTTAATAGTAAAAGTGTACATAATAGATACCAAAATGGAACATATGGGACTTATATTTTTGATAAGCATATTGAGTTTTGCTGCAATTCGGGCCCAACTCACAAGTCATTCCTATGGAGGTAAGTTTAAATGCCCACTTCTAGTACTGACAGAATCTGTTCCTACCTAAGAGTACTGTTATTTTCTTACCTTGTTTAAGTAGACTCTGTTATAAAGGCATTTCAGTTGGTTCTACCCTAAAGGTTTTTAAAGTTATTTCTTGCTAACTGAACCATGAAATTTCACTTGTTGCCCTCATTAACATTTATAATGAAATGCTGCCACTTGAGTGGAAAAGAAATATTCAACATAATTTGTAATGTAAACAAGCTGTTTTTATAAACCCAGTCCTTTGACAGATGTGAAAATATTATTTTGAATTTGTCTACATTTATACTCACACATGAATAATAAGTTCTTTTTATGTACTTAACCCAACCAAAGTGAAAATAATATTGAAACTTGGTTTTAACCTTTGACCTTTTTTGAAAGGTTTTAAATACAAGGTAGGTACATTCTACCAGATTGTTGTTAGGTATTTAATTGTTGTAGATGAGAGTAGTTTGTAGTACTAATAAGGTCTGAACTGAATATTAAGTTTCAATAACTTTTTAATTCATATTTTAGAAAATGTAAAGTATCACTTTTGTTATATGGTGATTCAATTTTCAATTGGTGTCAACCAATTGAAATGATTAGAAAAAAGGTGTGGATGAATATAATAATAGGTAACTAAATTCATGTAAAGGTAATTTAATGGTTAGTTGTAAAAATGTTCAAGAACATATTGTCAATATTATAATGACATCTCTAAAGAAGAATAGCTTAATATTATAAAAAGTCAGTAAGTATATAATTTCTAATAATTTCTGTTGCTCCCATACCTGTTATTCCATACTTATGGTGTCTTAATCATCAAGGGCAACTACACTGCTAATAAAAATAGGGTTTAGCAAGAGGCTATACTAAGTAAATTCCTGAAATCTGGTGAAGTGACCTTAGATTGAGGTCTGCAGCTTTAACACTCAGAACCTTGATTAAGCATTTATTTCCGGCAAATGTGTTTAGATTTCCAATTCCATTTCTGATTTGTTTTCAAAATGTTGCTGTCACCACTGCAACTTTTTTGGAACCTTAGATTATTCAAGAAACATTTATTATTTATTCAAATGTTTCAGGGGGAGATGAGATTAAACTTATTTCAAGGTTTATTTATACAAAGATAAGGTACTAAAGCAAAAGTCACTCTTTTTGGCATATTTCATTACTTTCTGTAAAAATTTCTTTTGAATAAGTTTAAATAAACCTGACTTCAATGTACTGAAGAGACAAACGTGATGCATGCACTACTAAGAACATATTGTAGGTACAGCATCTTACAGGAAACAATGACATAGTAGTTCTTACTGCATTCACACTTTACCAAAAATTACCTATTTTTGTTCAAGACATGTTTTCAATTTCTAGTATAGTGCCCAGTTGTTTAAAGTTATGTCTGTATGGAACAAGCTCTGAACTTTTTGCATCAAGTTAACTTCTTTTAATTGAGCAGGAAATGATGAGGAGAATTTCTGAAATGGCCAAATCCAATTAAGTTGGAGGTGAGGAAATTAAATTAAGAAGTTGTTTATCTCATATCACTATAAACCAAGTTATATACTAAAATTTTGTAAGTATTTATTAATTCAGGAAAATTCTAACATATTTTTAAATATAACATCACTTTAATTTTCTCATTTGAGACACAATCTAATCATTTTATCATTAGGAAGTTTGTCATCTTTATTTATAACAGCTTAATCAGCATGTTGATAAGTAGTCATCACTTCAGGTTGCCCCACAGTGTAAGTGATGTTAAAAAGTGATGTTGAAAAGTAAATTGTATGTTTTCTGCTTGGAAAATGTACAGTTTATTGTATCAGTAGAGATAAACTCTAGATAAATCTATTTGAAATCCTCTTTTTTGATCCTCTATTTTTATTCTGAATTTACTTATTTCTCTATTCTATCATGTATAGTTCAACCAAATTTTAACTAAGCCTGTATCTCATGCAAAGTTAGATGAGTTGCTTTGGTACTAGTCTTACCATGTGTCTAGATTAGTTTTCTTTGCTTAAATCAAGAGTAATAAAAATATAATTCAAAAAGTTTAGAAACAAATAGAACATCTAAAACTGATTAGGTAGTTTCATTGGTTATTCATATGGTGGGTTTTGATCATAATTCAATTTGACGTAAATGGATGGGTGATTTCAGTTTTGATTGTGTGATACATTGGTATGAATCACACCAATCTATTATTATCCTGACAAGTTCAAGAAACAATGTTGGTGACAAATTGCAGGTTTTGGTGTTTCAATGGCTGTTAGACAATCACCTTTGAAAGTTACTTTGAAAGGTACAGATTATTAGCAACTTTGAGATGATACCTTAATAATGTATAAAGGTAATTCATTTACATGGCACATTATTTTGGTATTTATTTATTTTGAGACAACATATTTCTATTTCAAATACCAAAATTTTAGAAACCAACAAGGAATAAACACGATGTTAGAAACACTTAAAAGAATGCACCATTTCCTGTTGAATAGACCGACCTTGCATCTTTTACCGGTTTTCAGTTCAGGATAAAGTATTTGCTTCACTCTGTACAAATATTATATGCTTTGTATACTGAATAAACCTACATGAAGAAAAATCTCTTGGCAGCGATGATTATTAGTTAATTAAGTTAATCATTCCCTTAATACGACTCAATTAAGATTTGATTGGGGTAATTTGTAAATCAGATTTGATGAATAAGTTTATTGCCCTTAGCCCTACATCAATCAATTATAATAAATTGTAGTGCAAGGGATTTATTGAAGAGAAACCCCAGAAAAAAACAGGGTCTGAGGTGGGCTCTTTTTCTTTTTTGGGATTTTTGTTACCTAAATATCGGTGGCAAGCTTGCATAACGGAAACATGCTAAAATCCCAAGCTGCTTGAGTAACAGCTTCGACAACCGGACAAAGCAGAAAATGTTGAAATATTCACACTAAACCAGGCTTAGCTATGAGAACATGTTTTATGAATCAGCAAGAAAGCTCGTTTTACGATCGAACAAAGATGCAGTTCTTGACATTCCGTTTTAAAAGCATTTTTTAATACAGGCTGCGTTAATTATCTATTCTTTATCTAACGTAGGTTATATCTAAGCCGTTGTAAAATGTATTATGTAGTGGAAGTATTATCTCTTCCTGACCTTTTCGGATGATTTTTTGTGAAGCTCGACCGTTAGTGATATTTGGTCACTGTTGAGGGAGGGATCATAATATATTCCACACACAACTCCTTGTCTTATACAAATATAGACTCGTGAACGTTGTTCATACATACTATACTGGGAGGCATAATTACACGTATCAAATCCATAGACGTTCTGTAGTTGGAATTCCTTGTTAAGATTCTTACACTGGTAGTTCTATTATTATTCAAATCAGCACAACTTCGATTTAAAGGTTTTGTGAACTGGGCATGTATATTTAAAAAGACAGTTGGTTTAACTCAATTTTTGGTTGTACTTCCATGATCATCATACAACAGTTCTAACTCAGTCAATGATATGTATGAGGATTATTGAGTTACTTATAAATTTATTTAAATGTTAATATACACTGAGTGTTAGGTAAACGTGTGTATGATGTAATAATGACCTCTTGAATTTGGTTGGACTATTCTACAAAAGGTTTATCACACACAAGTAACTAGCAATTTCCCTATTTATTTAACAACCTTCCTCATCAATCTTAGTACCTAAACTAATTTTCATTAAACTGCCTCTGTTAATTTGAGTGATGTTCCAAGATAGTTCCCCTAAGCACTGAAAGTTTTCTAATCACTTAACGCCCAATATAGGTGGCAATAAATTAAATTTTCAGGTAAACAGTCAGCATGGAGGAACTTGAAATTAGGGTCTGAAACATCTGGTTTCTATTTTCTACCTGCTTTAACTAGTCTGGTCTGCATGTGTCACAGATATTTTTTAGTAGGTTTCTTTGATCAAAAAATGTTAGCTTTTAAAGCTTTGCAGGGTGAAGGGCTTATAGTATTGTCTAAATTTTGAAATACAACTTTTGTCACCCTATATTTCCTCATTCAGAACAATCATTCAATTCATATATTAATTTAAAATTTTTGAAAAAACTTGAGCATTACAAAAACGATCATAAATAACTCATCTATAACCACATGACTAGTAGGCGTGGTATTACAAACCGAGGTAAATTATTGTATGAAATTTAAATATCAGATCCATTGTAACGAGGAAACCTTGACAATTGACCATACATTCAGACGCTGTACATAGGAGCGGTATCTGAATTCCACCTAGTTGCTTTTTTGAGGACTTATGCTGAGTAACATAAATTAGATATGAGCTGCATTACTTTAGGCTAATGCTTAATATCAGTTAATTTATTATTCCGGTCTTGTAAAGATTAAAGCTGGATTCATAGTTTTAATTCCGCAAGAAGTAAGCAGCAAGCAGTAGTAGTAAGAAGTAACCTTCCGCAAATGTTTCAATTCATATTTCGACGCTTTGACGTTAGTAAACTGACAGACTACAGATTATTTGACAGTAAATTTTTTGGTTTACAATATAAATTTGGTTAGAATTTTTTATTTCTATTCTATTCTATTCTATTCATTGAATGTTTGTTGAATTTTACGGAAAATGGATTTTGTCGATGACTATTCTATCATAGTAGCTGCAAGTAAGCCAAGTAAAAACCAGAAAAGATCGGATACTTGACAAATGACAATTCGAAAACCCAGGAATGGTAAGGTAAGAAATGAAAATGATTCATTTCTTGCTGCTTACTGCTTGCGGTTCATGCGGCTTGCGCATTTTTATTTGTCAAACTATGAATGAAAGTGCTACAAGTATATTGTTTATTTTTAATTCGGCTTACTGCTTACTTCTTACTTCTTGCGGATTTCAAACTATGAATTCAGCTTAAGCATCCACGAGTTTGGTCACCAAATTTTTTTTGCATATAGATTACGGCTTCTATAGTCCAGAGAAAAAAGAAAACATGCGGTAAAATCACAGTTTTCTTCAAAACACTCCAATAAAAATCCAAAAATTTACAATGATTTGGAGAAACCACAATTTACCTTCTGCAATGTTGTCAAATCAAATATAGTCTTAAATAGCTGTTACACTGTTCCACAATGAGTTGTACTATTAACAATGCAGTACAATTAGTTACAATTTATAAAAACAAGCTTTGCCACCTATACTAATCGGATATTTCGGCTACCAAACATATTTTTATGATTAAAAACAATAAAAATTAGTTGAAGTATTAAATATTAATAACGAAAAAAAAAACCTCTCTGGCAACGCCGCATAATTCACAAAGAATAACTGATACTTGACAGTATGTACGTCAACTTCAGATGTCATTTAATGTTCTTTCAATTATGAGGTTAAAGCATAGTTGCCGCCTTTTTCCTTTGTTTACTTTAGAATATTGGTGGATTTCGCGGATTTCGCACTTGGTTAGTCTAGGTCAGTTATTAATGCATATTTTTTTCCTAAATTTGCAATAAAGAAATATTTGCACTAATACGAATCGGCCAAAGGACAAAATTAGTATACAATTTTGAAATAATCTAGTCCTAACAGAAAACAACACCTCATTGTGAAACCCAAAGTGAAACCTTTCAACAACTGTTCATTATTAAGAATTAGGGTGGTTTCAAGTATCAGGTTTCGGTTTCTGTTCCTTTGAGTAATTTTAGGCCTTACCCAGAAAAAAAAATCATTCTAATTTATGGCACAAGACTGTCGTAAAATATCAACTTTATTAGGTGACAGTAGATAAACGAGAAACTAGTCCAGCATTACTAGTTGCAACACAACTGCATTTTTGGTTTTTAGCTTTTTAGTATTTAGTAGAGAAATATACTATATATCTAATTCAGTTTTGATATAATGTCGAGAGTATTTACCCTCCTTATCGTCATGCCGTAATGCGTTTACTTCCGCTTATGTGTTTTTTGTAAATATCCCCAATGATTCATGTGAATAAACGGAAGGGTTTGCGTCACTTGAGGGCGTCGGCCCTTCTAGTCTTGGAATCTTAACCAGTATTTTCCTTGGAATTAATAAAGCAAGTTTGGCTTTTCTTGTTATATAACCGCAGTTTAATAAACAGTTTAATTAAAACAATGAATGGGCAAAGTTCGGAATGCGTTTGTGATATTGCAGGCGACAAGGCTAATGTCTAATGATTGCATTTGTAAATATTGATATGGGTTATTTATGTTTAAAACCAAATTGGCACCATATGGTATTTTCTTTTATTACCCTTAACCAGAGGCTATAGGGTTGTGTTTTGGCTGGGATAAATACTAACATTGATTTTTCACTTCTTATCCTGTATAGTGGGGTGTGTGGTTGCCATATTGTATCTGATGAGTCAGTACTGTACACTAGCCAACCATAATGACTAACATGGGACACATCATACTATGTTGACATACATTAATTGGAGATAATGACTTTTGCTATTTTCGCACCAGTGAAGGACTGAATTACCAAATATGCTGAGGTATTCACGTTTAATTGAAACACAATGGTTTTCCTGGGAAAAAATGTACCTAACGAATAACCGTACAAACGCTAGCAAAGTGAAAACATTTTAGTCAACTAGAATTGTTTCCAATAAACGCATTTGTAGGTAATTGCATTGTATTTTATTGCTCAAGATGTAAAATTTAAATGGAATAACTTTGCACTATAAAAATATCAACAGAAAATCATGCAACCATAGAAATTAAATTCGACATTTTGCTCACTCAAATTTGGGATTTTTGGTGGTTACAAATCTAATAATTTCAGCTTTCTTTCATTAGAATTTATATTTTTTTCAAGAGGGTGACATGAAATCCACAAAGAAAAGTTTAACCTAAGAACCAGATATTGAATACATAACTGTTCTGTGGTAACTGTCTATTGGTGTACATAATTTTTCCTGGCTTTTAGAGTTTAGAGTAAAATAAGTTAGTAAAATTGTTAATTGTTTGAAAAGTTAAATAATAATGTTAATCTTGAGTTAACAGGAAATGCAAAACGTTGAAAGTTTTCAAGGACATAAGTCAACAAATTCACTACTATAAACAAAAAAATAAATTAACTCTATAATAACTCTCAAAAAAAAT
Source organism: Ips typographus (assembly GCF_016097725.1). Lineage (NCBI taxonomy): Eukaryota > Metazoa > Arthropoda > Insecta > Coleoptera > Curculionidae > Ips > Ips typographus. The sequence continues at coordinate 6,251,792 of NC_138437.1, read as the reverse complement.
CTAAACTGTATTATGTGTTCCAGGTTGTCAAGGATAATAATTGTCAATACTTAATAAGCTGTATTTGTTTTCAATTATCCCAACAATTAAGGTAAAGTTAAGTTAATCATTAAACCAGTTTTTAGTTTTGATTAGACTTCAAAATACTTTTTCATAATTTCATAAGTAAGTGCATAGCAAAATTAAAAATTTAGATATGAACATTGAAAAATTGTTTGTAACATTCCTTTGAAATAAAACTATTAACTACTTTTCACAATCATAGTTACTTTTCAGTAGAAACTTTTTATAAACATACTGTAATAATACTGTAATAAATAATATCTATGTTCTCAATATTATCAATTCATAAATTAACTGCTTATTACACTTTCTATTATCTGATTAGTCTAATCTATTGTGAATGGTTTTGTCGAAATTTTCTAGGAAAAAAAAACGACATGCGATTATCGACTTTTAGTACAGTGGTATCAGATCTATTTTCGTTTATCAAATAATGAGTAATATTTGAAAAAATCCCATTTAGACATTACCTACAGTATATTTCATAAAAAGTGCTAGCTACCATATTTCTGCTACAAAAAACGTTTTAATGTTTAACGGCTTTCTGTAATCGAATTCTCAGTACATAGTGACTGTGTGTACTGTCACTATCTTATCATTTAGATTATTTTGAAATAGCTAAATCTGGGTGCAAACAAACACCCAACAAAATAAGGACATCACCTATCGAACCTGAGTTTTCATATGCCAGTTATTTAAATAATGTGAAAAATGTTCATTAAAGCAGTCACTAACTATATTTTAACAGACTATTAATTGTCTGTAGTTAGTAAGGTTTACAAGTAATCATTTAAACTTAACATATGGCAAAATAAGTTTTATTTAAATGGTGTATTTGTACATAGCATTAAATGAGTTTAGGTCTTACTAAGTCACGCATATTCACGCCCACGTACATTTTGCATAGTCAATAAGCTTGAGGCATTTATATTGTGCAGCATTTATCATGTCCGACTAGTCTTTTTTTACCTTGATAAAAATGTGTGTATATTTATTATTTGTCAGTATTTTTTTTATTCATGCTGTTCTACAATAAATGTCATTAATTAATTTATTCTCGGATGCCGTACTATGATGCGGATGACCTTTAAAAACCCGACCGCATCAATGGACCATTTTAAATAAAATTCTTCGTTGTTTAGTCACCCAATACTGACCTGAAACTTTCTTGCAATCACCCACAGTATCTGCTGAATCATAATGCGGTTTTATTTTATTTTTCAGAAGAGTACAATGACAATGCCGTTGATTTCGTGCCGACGGCATCGCCAACGAAAACAAAATCTCAAAAAATCACGACGGATAGTAACAAAAAACCTATGTTTGGGGATTGCGATTCGTACAATAGAGCTCAAGTTCAAGAAGAACAAGATGCACGAACCCACGTTATACAGGTAAGGGGTGTGGTTTGTTAGACAGGTAAGAAGTTGATAAAATGGTTGACCTTTGTAGGTTAAGGCCGAAGATGAAGATCCTCCAAACGCCGGAGGGACGGTGACATATAAAATAGTTAAACGTGACGGAGGAAAAGATTACTTCACAATAGATAATTCGACTGGAGACGTCCGAACAAATATTCCATTTGACCGTGATGAGCCTTTTAGGCAAAAAGAAATGTACGTAACTGTTCAAGCTACGGATAATGGCAGACCGCCATTATCGGACATTTGCACGTTTAAAGTGACAATAACAGATATCAACGATAATTCACCTCAGCTGGACCAGCAAAACTACTACGGGCAAGTTGCCGAGGATTTAAAAATCAACAGTGAGGTAATGAGAATTTTCGCTTATGACATTGACGATGGCAGCAACTCTAAAGTCACCTATTCGTTCCGAAGTAGTAGTGAGCAGTTTTCGACTTTATTCCGAATTGATTCAGACACTGGAGTGGTGTATCTTCAAGAAACTCTGTATGGAAGAATTGGACATAAATTTACTAGTCAAGTTTTTGTAAGGGATAATGGTTTAGATCCCAAAAGTACCGATGCACCAGTTGAAATTGAAGTAGTAGGATCAGATAAGAAAGCTCCACAAGTGGTGGAAAGAATTCCTCAGGGAACATTGGAGCTTTATGAAAGTTTTAGAAATTTCACTGAACCATTAGTGACTATAGTTGCAGAGTCTAACATAGCTGACAAAGACATTGTTTTTGAACTGATTAAGGGAAAAACACTTCAGACAAACAAGGAGCAAACATTCGTTTTGACTCCTTCTAAGGAAAATTCATTTACTGCCTATATTACTTTAGCCCGTCCATTAGATTACGAAACTGTGACTGATTATACTTTAAGTGTTCGAATTAAAAATAAAGACTTCATGGACGCTGTAACGGACATTCCTATCAGAATTTTTGACGTAAATGATGAATTTCCTAACTTCATTGAATTACTACAAGGCAGTGTTGTGGAAAATGACAATGCAGGTGCACAAGCTATGGTGGTTAGAGCTATCGATAAAGACGGAACTTCAGCAAATAACATTGTCAGTTATGAGCTTTTAACATACAGTAATGTGTTTTCTATAGACCCACAGTCCGGTGTCATTAAATCTCTAGAACGGTTTGACAGAGAATTAGTAAACGTATATCACGTTAAAGTGCGCGCTTACGATAATTCTCCCAGTGCTTTGACCAACTCTGGAGAACCTAATGAGGCAGTCCAAACATTCCAAATCAGTATCGAGGATCGAAACGATAATGCTCCAAAATTCACGCATCCAGTTTATAATTGTTCCGATATTTTGGAAGACACTGATATTGGAAAAGACGTAGGGGAGGTCAAAGCCGAAGACAAGGACAGCGCTTCTCTCATAACTTACAGCATTATAGACGGCAATATTGACGACGCATTTTATATTGAAAATACCACGGGTAGAATTAAGGTTCATAAACAACTGGACTTTGAAAAAATCGAACAATATAGATTAACAGTGCGGGCATTTGATGGTATCTATGAGGACTCTGCAATAGTGCAAATATTCATTGCAAACGTAAACGATGAAATTCCCGTTTTCGAACCTCATGAGAAAAACATTACAATTCAGGAAGAATCTATTCCAGAGGGTTGCATTGTTAGTGTAAAAGCGTACGATCCCGATATAAAAGACAGAACAGCTAATCAACATATTCTTTATTCCGTTGATGGGGCTTTCCTCAACGTGACTTCAGAAGGATGTGTCTTCCTCACTAAAAAACTCGACCGAGACAGGCCATTTGGTAGTCCTTTCCGACAAGCTTTTATTTATGCTTACGATAATGATGGAGGTCCTAATTCAGTTAACACTTATTCAGAAATCATTATAATACTAAAGGATATCAACGATAACGCACCCTTTTTAAACGTAACTGAAGTTGTTTGGTATGAAAATCAAGAACCAGGAGAAATCACTGTGCTAAGTGCTGATGATTATGATGGCCCAGACAACGGACCACCGTTTAGCTTCCAGTTAGCTCCGGAAGCTTCAGAGGAAATCAGAGAAAAGTTCAGCATCAGTGATTCAATCTTGATTGCTTTAGTAACTTTTGATAGAGAACAACAAAAGTACTACGACATCCCAATATTAGTAACTGATAATGGCTATCCGGCCCTAAGTAAGGTCAGTATCCTACGTGTTATCATCGGTGATCGAAACGACAACGAAGCCAAGAGTGGGTCTAGCGAAATTTTCGTATACAAGTATGAAAATTGGATCACAGACATTACAATAGGCAGAGTATTCGTCGACGATCCGGACGACTGGGATTTGTCTGATAAAGTTTTCGTACAACTTGACAACTTTGAATACTTCCGCATATCAGACGAAGATAGAGGGATGATAATTATGTCCAGCAACATTCCTGAAGGCACTTTTCTTTTGCGATTTAACGTCACTGAGGAAAACCTACCTTCAATACCACGGCACACTGTTTTTGCTGATGTTACCGTTACAGTCAAGGATATTCCAGAAGAAGCGGTGATTAAGTCCGGGTCTATACGTTTACTTGGTTCCAGTATTGAAGAATTCGTCGAATTATCATCGGTGAGTTTTTTTATTAATTATAGAAATTATTTCAGTTACCCAACACATAGATAGTCTAATAATTGCAAAATATATTAACTGGGGATTATGTACAGGGTCTCTCATGCCACAATTTCATGAGGCGTTTTAAACTAACCCAACTGATATTAGTTCAAAAGTGAAATGATTTTATAGTTAAAAGTTGAATTTAGTTTAGCAATTCCAGCAGTCAATTTGGATTTATGCTTAAACAGAAAAATTGTCATAAATGACTCAAATCCTTACTTTAACACTTAATTAAAAAAAAAACCAAGTGTGCAGAGAGTAAATAATGTGATAAACACAATTTCAAAGATTTAACAATACGGACTTCATTCAGTTTGCAGTTTTGTGGCCTTAGATTGCCCTTTAAATTTTGATAATTTTGAGGGGTAAACCGCTGAGTAAAATTTTGTACACTAATTCTTAATATGTCAATAATGCCCACTAATTCCTTGTAAAGCCTAGTAATTCCTAATCATTTCCAATAACACCTAACAAAACCCACTAATTTTCTACATTACCACAACTTGAGAAAACCCTTTTTTTATTTGAAAAAAGCTTAAAAAAGGAAAGACCTCTCCTCAATCATAAAAATAATATAAAAAATCAATTCCAAAAAAAGACAGAAAGTCTAGTTATTCAAATGGAACACTATTTTTATCCTCCCTCCCAACCCTTCCCTATTTTTAGGAGTCTGATTTTCTGTTCAAACTTAATGTATGTTTGTATTATTATACCACCTTGTAACTGTCAAAATAACCGTGTTATTAAAGGATATAGGAGGATATTTGACATTTTCACTACAGACACTTTATAGGGTGGTCAAAAAACTTGCAGCTCCTTGTAAATAACTCGTTTATTTGCAATACTTTGTATGGACTTTTATATGTCAATAGATAGACAATAAAATGGGCTATCCAAAAATATGGCCACTTGGGTTATAGATAGGTTGTTCCGTTTGGCTGTCAGATGGCTCCAAAGTTGAGTTTGACTTTTGTATGTTCGGGTTCTCGAAGTGTGACGTTCCCGGAGCACTCTTGGCTTCCTCTTCTCTCACCCCCTGACGCACCAACCTTTTACTTGGTGCTTTATACTCCTAGAGAGTAATATGAAGTGTTCCGGGTTCGGGTGTCTGAATTTTTAAGCACTTAATACTGAGTGCGGACTAGTGTGGAACACTTCTGGAGCGTAATACTCTACTAATTCTTACATTTTGTACAATATAATGCCCCAGGTGCTTACCCCTCAGATAATTTATTCATCTAAATTATTGTGTTTTTAAGTGATCAACTGTTTTATTTATATTTGTTACTGACAAATTGTGTGAAATACACTACTTTCAACAATCATCTTTTCTCGAAACTATAGAGCCATATTTTTTTTCCTCTGACACTGCTGGGTTGATTGCTTCTAAAACAAATTACTTCAGTGGTTGAATCAAATTTATTTTAGAATGGATCGAGTAAAAAGGACCTGCTTCACACACGCATCGCCGAAATCCTCAACATCTCCAGAACAAACGTAGATGTGTTTACAGTATTAACAACTCCATCAAATACTTCTTTAGTGGACGTTAGGTTTTCCGCTCACGGCTCTCCTTATTACGCTCCTGAGAGACTGAACAATAAAATAACTGACAATCAAGAAAAGGTGAGTTTAAACCTTTTTACCATTTTTAATTGATATTTATGTGTTTGTATTTTACAGCTTGAAAGCGAATTGGGCGTCAGTTTTGTGATGATCAGTATTAACGAATGTCTTAATGAAAACGCTTGCGGGGAAGGAAATTCTTGTTCCAATAAATTAACGATTAACAACGAGGAGCCGGCTGTGGTTTACACTAATAGGACTTCTTTTGTGGGTGTTAAATCTATAGTTGAAGCCAACTGCGTTTGTTTAGAGCGAATACCACTCACATGCTTAAACGGTGGTACTGAAACAGATAATAAGGGATGCATATGTCAAGCTGGATATGAAGGTCCTTATTGCGAATCCTTGTCTATTGCATTCACTGGCAGAGGTTGGGCTATGTACCCCGGATTGGAGGCTTGCAATACCTCTGATATAACATTGACCATGACTACTCAAGATGATAATGGACTAATTTTTTACGCCGGACCAATGACATATCGCCATGCTTCGCTTTCGAAAGATTTCATTTCTTTAGAGCTACAAAGTGGAGTTCCTGTTTTAAAAATCGAGAATGGCGTTGATCGAATGCAAGTTTCCAGTAAAGACAACAATCGCGGATCAGGAAACGGAAAGAACTTGAACGATGGAGCTCCTCATAAAATCCGTATTACTGTAACTTACAGTAAAAACGAAACTTCAGTGGAAATGGAAATTGATGACTGTAAAAGCAGTTGTCTGCAGGTTAAAACGCTCCAACCTAGTGTGTTAAGGATCAATGGGCCATTGCAAATGGGAGGGTTTAGTAAAGCGTTTCAAGCGGAAGACACTAAAAGAATATGGGACGTTTTTCCTGACAACGTGCCTTTCCAAGGATGCATTAGGAATTTTACCTTCAACAACAATTTCTACAATCTTGGACAACCTTCGGATTCTTACGAAGCTTTCCCCGATTGCAGCTACGCTATGCAACAAGCTGTCACCTTTAGTATTGCTTCTAATTTCTTGGTGGCTATTTTAGTTTGCATTGCGGTACTGTTCTGTAAGTTTTCATCAGATCTAATTTGACTTTGTTTTAACTTTGTTACATGTTTCAGTGTTACTATTAGCTGTAGTAGTACACAGACGTCAGCACGATAACCTCAACGAAAAAGATATAGACGACACGACCGAGAATATAATCAATTACGAAGATGAAGGAGGCGGCGAATCCGATGCTCAATACAACTTGTCTGTGTTTCCACCTATGGTACCTACAAAGGAGTCCCTACAGAGACAAGAAATTCCAGACTTGGGGACGGAACCTGACATAAGCGTTTTCTTGGATAAAAGGAAAGACACATGCGACAAAGATCCAGATAACTTACCTTATGATGATGTCAGACATTACGCTTACGAGGGAGATGGCAATAGTACCGGTTCATTGTCTTCACTTGGATCTTGTACCGATGACGGTGATTTGGACTTTAACTATTTGTCAAGCTTTGGTAAGCGTTTCAGTAAGTTAGCGGATATGTATGACTACGACGGCAGCGATGACGACACGCAAAATGGCGGGGACGAAGCTTGGATGATTTAGTAAGCACTTATTTTTCTTGTACTTAATTTACTGCGCCTGACCAAAGATTTGGGTGGAATTGTGGGTCGTCTTCTGTATATAGGTTAATACCTAGGTTGTAGATCAACTTTCATTTAAGCGTGCCAAATTATCGCGTACTGATTATTTAATCGCAATTTTATTATATTCATTTTTTACTAAATGTTTAGATTTTCGCCATATTTTTAGGGTTAATTACGAAGACATACCAAATTGAGACTTTTACATATACAAAACATTCCGCTGAAATTTACAGAACAAAAAATAAAAGACTGGTTTAGAATTCCAATTTTGCACATAACACGTAGTGCTTTAAAGTTACAATCAAACGTCGTTTATTTGACATATTTACATGTGGTGCTATACTTTATATAATAGAGAGAAAAAAATATTTTTTTGACGTTTGTGTTAGTTTATTGGCGTTTTTATGCCTGCGTAAGGGTGATTTAGTCCCGGAGTATTCAAGTAATTTTCAGTTATCATTCCACTTATTCTAGAATCTAAATACTCTGTCGAACGAACAAGTCTTATTTTCCAAATTGCAGTTTACCATAATAGATGTCCGTTTTTTGAAACTAGTTTCTAAAAGACAGGATAAGGCTTTTTTCAAATGTTAAGTTGTAATTTAGTGTATGTTGGCAGGGTGCAAAGTTGTGTTGGTTAGAAAACCAAAAAAGAATTTTGTTTTTTTAATAACTTTATCAAGTTTGAAGTTGGTAAATGGTATAGGATTGTCAAAAAGAGGAGGTTAGCCGTATTTAAACAACAAAAAACGGCTGGAAACAAAATTGTAGAGGGCCGTCCAAATTTACTTTGGATAGTGTATTGGATTCTCCCGAAGGTCCGCAAGTGTCGTTCGGATATCAAAATCAAAACAGTCGTTAAAAACTTTTAGTCTGTCTGGGTTTTGATGCCCTAACGCCACCTTGCTAATATTTTAATCTCATGTATGTTAATTGAGACTTGAATCTTGTAGTAAACACTATTAAAAATAGAATTGGAGTGGCTAAATCTAGATGTAGAACATTTGACACATGCCTTTGTAAAAACCAAACTTTTTCTCAAAGTAAAGTAGCTACAAACACCCTGTCGATTTTTGTCCTTGTGCTACTCTTAATGACTGAATTTGGCACCTAAACAAATAAAAAATAATCTTTAAGTAAAGCCTTATTATTGTGAATAAACGGACCGTCCAAACAATTCACAAAATGCCTTAATACATTTTAGATTATATTTTTCATAGACAGAGTTGACTTTTCATATATCAGTGGCTGTGAAAAACACTAAAAACGTTGTAACGTGTTTCAGCTCACTTGGACTGGTGGTAATCAAAATTAAATAAACTTTTATACATAATATAGGTATATAAATATTTTTGTAGTATAGTTACTACCAGTTAAGAACGTTTACAAATTTGGACTTTTTTTAAGTTAATGTGATTGAATTTAGTAATTAGTAGCAATTAACGGTGTACTTGATAGCAGGGTAATTTTTTCTTATGGGCGCTAATTGAAGTTTCTTGGCTACAGTATGCAAATAAGTAAATTTAAAATCCATTACCTAGTTAAAATTTAGGTAATATATTTTTTCTACTAAGCTCATTAGACCATATTACTTATAAAGTCCTGGTTTTTATCTCATTTTAAAGTAAAAACTATGACTTTATAAGTGATAAGAATTAGTGACGTATAAGGTAAATTATGCTTTAGATAAGTTAGGATAGGTTTGTAAATTTGTAGTGATTTAGTGTGTTAATTTGACATTCCTTGTAAACGTTTTGTATGTATGTGATTACTGATTACAGTGGCGGCTATTAGAGCAAATTTTTATTTAAAGGAAGTATATTGTACTGATCTCAATGTGATGATGGTCAATTTCAATTAAGTTCACACCTTTCTACGAAGTGATAAAAAATATTAATGTTATCATCAGCCGAGATCAGTTTCAACATTTTCTGCTTTATAAATGAGTTTTTTCTTCAGCATCATCAGCATTCCCTTTGTAACTGTTCAGCTACGTGAAGTATTATAGCATAAAATTATTTTGTGTTGGCAGCTTAGATACATATATTCATTATTAGACAGAATATGTATACACACTTTTAGATATAAACACTGCCATTTGTCTTTTTCAATAAATGCGTTATAAAGAAATACACTTTTTTTAACATACAATAACCGTTACTCCAGAAAGCGCTTTCATAGTATTCACATGCATTGTGACGGTCTCTTATATCCGTCCCCTCAATATAGGAGCTATAGCAATCCAGTGCCGTTTATTAAAAGCCGCTATACTGCTGGCAGTTAGTTAGTTTATAACTAACCTTATGTCTTTGAGTAACAACACTGACTGGGTTAGAAAACCTTAGAGAAGGCTCTTCTTCTTCTAAGCATCCCCTTCACTCTGGATCCTCAGTAATACCTATCAAACATGACTAGGCTGATTAACTTTATGAAAGGCGCAAAATCTACCCTTAATATTAAATCCAATAACACTGAATAAATTATCAATCTGATGTTGTACACGGTGAAGGCAGGTGAGCCTTATTGGACAGGGTTCAAAGACTTGTCTACGTCTGTATTACAGGTGCAATGAAAACTGCCTCAACCAGGGCACAAGGGCTATGTGGCCTTGAGGCCTGCACCTCTTTATACATAAAAGAAGCCGCCAGGGCAGCCCACAGACTGACAGGTCTCAATATGCTTATTACAGACTCAGTTGAATCGTGGGGTCATCTTGGGGGCTGGGGGGAGGCGTTGAGGGACTGCCCGGAACTGTTGATGAAGCAGGATCGGGTCGTCTCTCGAAACTCTATCCTCCCGTCGCATGGAGACGTCTGGTTTACAGATCGATCCAAAACTGTGACCAGGGTAGGGGCAGGTGTGTATGGTGCGACTTCGGGGACGAGGCTTAGCTTCCCTCTAGTCTGCCACTGTACCATCTTCCAAGCCGAGATCTTCGCGATCATCCGATGCGGGGAGTTCATTTTAAACTCACCGTTACGGAAGGATATATTTTTTATATTATATTACGACGTCTGCGCTGGTGCTGGAGTGTAAGAAGACACTCCTGTCGCTCACGAGGATGGCCAAAGTACGTCTAACTTGTGTTCCAAGGCACTCCGGTGTTAGGGGCAACGACAATTTGGTCCTACGTGGCTCCAAAGAGAGACCCGTAGGACCCCAACCTATTGTAGTACTAGCCAGCGCGGTCGGATCCGCCATTGTGGACAATATCTTCTGGCAAAGATCCGATATTGCTTGGGAGGAGGCCGGAGGCATGCGGCAGTCGCGTTGTCTCATAGGCTTCTTTCCAAGAAACATGTCGAAGTCCCTGATGGAATTATCCAGAAAGGACCTCAGATGTGTGACAGGACTTTTCACGGGTCACTGTCAGATGAGAAGACACATGCACATTCTGGATGTCGCTTGTGTCTGGAAGACGAGGAAACTCACACACGTGCTCAAACAGTGCCGGCACTTGCGACGATCAGAAAAGAGCTTTGGGGTAAAAGTGCAATCAGCTTTGTCTGGGTACTAGCTTGTGATGGGTCACAATGGCTAGCGGCTTAAGTGTTTTCTCCGAAGGGAGCCCATCTAACAATATCATCATCATCATCACGGTGAAGGCACTGAAAACAAATTTCATGTGTCAAGATTTCTGTATTGGTAATTGATAATTTGTTGAATAACCGGGAATAGTTTTATTGCCAATATAGAAATCTTGATACATGGTGAATGCAATGAAAACAAATTTTTTTACAACACTAATAAAAACAGTTTTACTTGGTACACGCGATTGTTCAATTGCGGTACAAAAAATTAAGGATCCTATAGTAGACAATCAGCAGGTCATTGCCATGGAGATCTGAGCAAATGTTGAGGTTATAATATTCTATTAAATAAAACAACAAATAGGTTTTAAGTCTCTATAATTAGTACTGTTGGAATATCATCCTTGTTTAAATCTAATTATATAAGTATTAATGGACTAGGTCGTCACCATTGCTGTATTATTACGAATTTGTCAGAAAATATACATAGCTTAAAAATATGTATTTACTACGTTAGCACCTATTCATTTAATCTTAGATAGTAGGAATACTTTAATGCTCATCTGTACAAACTACACAAGAGTTAACCTCACTGTTTAACACAAACACGTTTTAATTATTTACTATTTTTTTTATCCAGGAAGCATGTTTATCTAGACAGAAACTGGTGTTTGGACAGCTTTAAGATATAATTGTAATATTAATCTTGAATTACTTTTAAGACAAAAAAAACCTTTTCTGCAATAGCAACAAGCCTACTAATAATTAGAGAATAAATAACCAGTTTAAAAGAAGTGCATAAAAATGACACGGAAAATACATGTAAAAGACTATCAAAAAAAGTGACTTTTTTGCCTTAAATCAGTCATAACCTAAATATAAATGAAAAATAAATAAATGACCAATATAATTAATTTAATATAGCGCATGTTTCAATTTATGATAATCAGCAATACATATCGCGTATGTACATAAACGAACAGTAATACATTTAAACAAATATTAATAACTAGTTAATATGCTGTGTTGTTGATGAAATTTGATGTTATCAAGGTTGAAAGTTTGAATTTAATTAGAATCTTATGATGGTGTTAAAACAGCAATTTCTCAAATATACTTGGAAAAAGGACGGTTTGTCTTGAAATGTATGCTTCTATAACAAAAAAATGTTGTCAATTCAAACGATACACAAATAATAAAAATTCCTCAGTTTGAAAGCTTTACTACACCACTAAGTTACTTAGTAAATCCAAGACGATCAAATTGAATAACCACCCCTATACAGGGCATCAAATTTTATAATCTTTCACTTAGTATATCGACAATAAAATTGATTCAAAAAGTACCCTGACCATACACAATTTAGTGACGTGACGGTTGACTGACTTGTCACAGCCATATTAATTTTAAGTAAATCATCACTCCAATACAACAAAAACACATACTGTAAACGTTCAAAAACAATACACCCTGTATAAAGGTAAAAAAAATAAATTATGTAAGTTAAATATTAAATAGTTTAATACCAATATATTCATGATTAATAAATTCTAATATTCGAAGAGACTGAATCAAATAACTTTTTCTAGAGACACTGCAAAGTCTAGTTGGTTTTAGCCAAACATTTTTTTTTAACTAAATGTCATAATTTCTTAAAGCAGCTTCATAAAATCAACAAGAGATATGATATAGCTTGGAATATGAAAGTGTGACTCAAAGATAAAAATCTTTGAACAATGAGTTATTCTTAATAATTACTATTAAGTATTTTCAGTTATGTTACAAATGGAAAACCGTTATAAAAATATAAATAATTAACAATAAAAAAATGTAAATAAGAAAATATAAAATCATGTTGCAAAAATCATTCTTCAAAATTAACAATCACAAAAGATATTTGGATAAGCCAAACCACAAAAAAGTCTTATAATGAACTGACATTTTTGAGGTTGAAGATGACTGATGTTGCACAACTTACACCTGCTTTCCTGTGATGTCATCACAGAGGGCTGATAACTGTTGACACTCTTCAGTTTTCTGATTGAGGGATGTCTCTAATGAAGAGCATTTAATTTCCAACCGCTTTATCAATGCCCTTAATTTACTACTTTCATAGTCATATTTGTCCCTAACATTTAATATCTCTATATTACACCTACAAGTTAAACCAATATTAATGTAATAAATAGAAGCATTTACTGGTTACATACTTTTCAATTTGAGATTTGGCATAAGTCTTCAAGGACTCATACTTTGCCTCATTTTGCTTCAATTTCTCTTCAGCAATTTGGAGATTCTGTGTTAAAGCTTCTTCATTGCTTTTAAAACCATCCACTATAATTTTACTCCTATCATATTTTCTGAAATAGTAGATAATTAGAAAACCACATAGTTTTTATATTAATTACTTACTGCAACACATCTGAAAAAGCCAACTCCAATGTGGCAAAATGCCTACTGGTTGTTTCATGTTCTTGCTTTAATTTCTCTAACTCCTGACATTGATCAGAGATTGTTTTCTCATATTCACTGAGTAATTTCCTGAGAAATACATAGGATGAGAAGTTGTTATAATGTGAAGGTGTCAGTGTCTAAATGACATATAACATACAGATAAATATTAAAAGCAATTCTATGTATTTTTTCTTTTTTTTGAAGTTTAGATTATCATTTACATTAGTAAGAGAATCAAGTGAGTTGATAACACAGCTTTACAAACTTCTTGAAAGATTACTAAATGTAAACAACTTACTGGTATCTAACCATTTCAGTTTTCACAGGCACATCATTGTTCTGGGGTTGCTTTTGATTCCTGAGATCACTTTTAGCACGAATTTCGTACTCAAACCCTGACTTTTCTTGTATATCAGACATTTGTAGTTGTGTATCACTAACCTCTCCCATGCTATTCTGTAAAACCATATCACAGCAGATGGTCAGTTTGAAATGGTGTACTTACAGTTGAGAAGGAGTTTGTTTGAGGTGACTTTTTGTTGGTAGTAGAATCAGAAACTGTAAAGAAAAATCCAGTTATTTGGTTTGAAGTTAAGATGAATTTTAGTTGTTTTACAGACTGATATTTTACCTATTACTGAGAGGAAGATTGGGGGTTTCTCATGGCTAGGTAATACTGTTTTAAAATTTTGAGATCTTCAGAAGGGGCTTGGACACTACAAGCATATGATTAGAATAGTAATTAGGAAAGGAGATTAGATTAGTAGCCCGCTTACCTCCCTTCTTTGATGAAATGCAGATTTTGAATTTCTATATTAGGTCCTTCCCTGCCCAAAGCAGACTTGTAAAATAAAGTGGGTGCAGATCTACCATGATGTGAATTAGAAGTGTGTCTGTTATTGATTTCAAGTTTATTTGTTGTACTGCAAGCCTGAATGTCTGTAATACCAAATCAACACTTATTTTTATTTAAAAACACATAATTATTAACATCTGTAGACCCGACATTACACTAAAAAATTTCGGAGCCGAACGTCAACTTGATTGTCTTGTCACTGTCAAATTGCGTATGGGCTTCACGACTTGGGCCAGGATTACCGTGCATCCTTTATTTTGAACACGAGAAAGAAAGAGAGACAAGACGACCCTTGTTTATTGGTAATATATACTGATTTATGTGAGGTTAGGGTGCAACGTAGTCAAGTTGCGCTAACGGATAAACTGTGTTTTTTGTTTGACCTTAATTCATGGTCATATTTGGACTTCTAATTCACACATCCTACTTACTATTACAAGTAAATATTGAAGGATGCAACTAATCAAGGTATTAATTAGCAATACACAATACAGCTGAAGCAACCCGGCAACATCGGGTATTGACGTTCCATTTTGAACCCGCCTGCACACACGCGAGTGACGAAGACGGAATCTAAATTTATAGGATGACACATAATGGGTAGTTATTTCAGTGGATGATAGATTACGCTGCCTACTACAGATTAGCCCAAAAGTCAGTGGCGGAACAGTTTTGTACAGGGGCGCAGACTACAGGTCATTTAATAGGTATAGTGTCATAGTTTTGCTAAAAATAGTCATTAATTAATTTACCTTCATAGGGAATGGATTCTTCGTCACTGTATTGCAGACCATCATCATCATCGTTTCCCTTAAAAAAACATGGCAAATGCTTTAATTTATTCTTCTCATCAAGATAGTAAAAACAACCTTAATATACTTGGCTATGATATTGGTAACATATTCCATATTGGCATCAGCATAAAATGCACGTTTTCACTTAAATTCGTTCACTATCTAACTGACATAAAATGTTCCTTTATTGTTATATTCACTTGGTTGCCAAATTGTATAAATAAACCTATACACAGCTCAGTGAGAATCGACTGTTTCATTATCTCAGAACAATTCAAGCAGAACTTTTATTTCTAGTTGACTGGCCCCACTTTTGGGAAGAAAGGGTTTTAAGTTCATGTTGGATTTAGTGATTAAAATAATTTTATTTACATTTATAAAGCTAATAGAATGTTGTTTGTCACACTGCGTTTATATATTTTTAAATTTTTAAATCATTTATATTTCTATCTCTACATTTTTAATGCTGTGTGCTTAGTGCCGTACATACACACATAAAAAAACCGTATGTAAGATCCATATATTTAATACCCCCAGGGATTATCGATCCAAACTCCGAGAAGCAAGTTATTAAAAATTTAAGCAAATTTATCAAATTGCCCTACCATAAAACACCAAAATGATGTGCAAAGCATTCCTATATATATACAGGGTGAGTCTGGAAAGCGACACTCCCTTGTTATTTCTTAAAAAAAAAGTTTGAATGAACATTTTTGGTTCATATGTACTATATTAACACCAAACTATTATTCAGGGTGACTCATAAGTGAAATAACAGTTAATGTTTTCTTAAATGAAATTCTGTATATTTTATTGCATATTTAAAAAGTACATTAAATTTACAATATTTTTATATTACATGTCATTGTCAAATATTAATTATTGTTCGAAATATTCAACATTTTATAAAACTTGATATTTAAATAATCTGGAGGTATCTAGTTGTTATTACGTGGTACTAGATCAGGTTGGGTCTAATGGTAGTGTCATAATTTCAAATTAATTAAAAATAAATTAAATTGCATTGTGTTCAAATGACGGTCAATTTACAATTATTGTAATCGTCTTTTATAGTTTTCCATAATATCTAATAAAATTTGTTTAGAAATTGTATTTTTGATTATCTGCTATGATGTTTGCCTAATTCAAATTTCTTATTATGACTGACAGTAGTCAAAAGGACTATCATTGGACACATCAGATATCTAGTACCGGGTAACAGAAACTTCCTATTATTTAAATATTAAGTTTTGGAAAATGTTGAATAATTCGAAAAACTATATTAAAATATTGCAAATTTAATGTTCTTTTTAAATATGCAATGAAATATACAGTTAAAAAAACGTTATATTACCTGTTTTTTTTTTAATTTTCTTCTTGTTTAGGAAATAACGAAGGGGTGTTGCTTCTCAGACTCGTCCTGTATATAAAAATATAATATACTTGGAAAGGGGATATTACACGTTCCGCTCCGTTGCACTGTTTAAACTTACAAAAGAAAATTACTTTGAGGTTGGATATTTACGCCTTATTGAGTACTTATAGGAAAGGTTAAAGGTAAAAGCCATAAGATCCTTTTACACTGGTGTTTTAACGCAAAACAAATAATCATTAGTTAGCTTATAAGGTAGGAAAAGCTACAATTTTACACTTTTGATTTTGATTAATTCACAGTCAGTTGCATCATCTGACTCACAGATGCAACATTTTTCTTAACTTTTTTACACCCATGAATAAAAGATTAGCGTTTCTTGAACAAAACTCCTATCTTTTTCACTTTATCGTCTTTCCATATCTCACATTACCAGCGTCATCATTTATGCATGACTCAAAAATAACTTACTTTTGATATCTGAACGTCCCTTCCCCATTCGATTTTACCTAAAGCGGACGCATAAATCTTTCAGATATCCTTCAAAGTCACCCGGACAGTAAATTGAGTCTCTTTGATTAATATTTAATTTATCTTTACGTATTTAAATGGAATTGATAAAAGATCAGTCGTCGTCGTCGATATTGAGATTTCATCTTCAGATCTCTTCAAAGAGGCTTTTAAAAAGAAAAACCAATAATTGGACGAGATGATAAAGTTTACTTCCCACTAGAATAAACAGCAAAAAGCTGTATTCAATTTCAACACAGAACTTTGAAAGTGCAACTCGTTATAAGATTTGAAATTTTTTATTAACAAAAGGGATCTGTGAAACAACGACTTTAATATTTAAACTTCTCTCGGGACAAGTTTACTTAAACAAAAAGTAAGAGAAATATGTTTGGATTTCAAACATGCTGGTTTTAAAATCGTTTCAGCTTAGTAGGAGGTTTTGAAGAAAGATGTTCTGATAAGAATTTATAAATTACATGATAAATTAAGTAATACGTAAAACTTGACCCATCATTACTTACGTAAGTGTTAAATGCATTCTGAAAATAGCAAAATCGAAGTAAACTCATGCCTGATCCAGACAGTTTCCTTTTTGGAAGTGGACGGACCGTAAAATTTGTACTCACTTACAGAAGCGATTTGCAGTTTTCTTTTTATATTTACTCGGAGCCTTTCTTTTCCAGAAACATCTTTGATATGTTGCCACTTTACGCTTGTACAGAATCCTTTCGGAAATTCAAGATTAATGAGTATGTATGTGTCTTTCACCTAGATGTAATAAAAACTGCTTGGTAAACGTAGTTCCACTTTGCCGCTGTTTAAGCACGTTAAGTTTTATCTTTCTTACATTAAACAACTTTTAAACTAACAAAGAACTCGGAACTCCTCGCTTTCTTAAACTGGATGTTAAACTTCCATTATTACCATAGGCAAGACGGAAAATTGAATTTAAGACTTTTTTTATCTACTTTGTCATCGATTGTTAACCCGGTTGTTTGTTAAAGCTCAATAAGAAAGTTTTATTGCAGCAATTTTAAACGTCCAGCCTGCTCTTAAAAGACGTAAAACAACCCGAAGAAACGCTAATTATACTTGTAATTAAAAGATTGCAGTAGAAGCCAAAAAAATTGCATTTGAACTTGGAAACTTTCATAATTTAAAGTTGGAAGATTTTTAATCGAAACGAAATGCAAACTTTAGACGTTGTAGTGGTTTATTGTGGTAATTTTTAAAGTTGTTATTTAAATAAAATCGTTTATTGCACCTTAGATTTATTTTAAAAATTGAAATATGTTTATAACAACATATTAGTAAAAAGGAGAATGTTGTAGAAAATTTCATTCTCTATAAGACAGCATTAGGGTACGTTTACCCAAAAGAGCCTCCTAAAAATTGTGTCAAAGCACAAATTTCGAAAAATATGAAAAAAGTACAAAAGAAGAAAGTTGTAGAGAATTTCATACTCTATAAGATTGCATTAGGGTACTTTTGCCCTTTTTAAGGGAGATTTCATAAAAACTGCCTTAAAGCACAAAAAAGTCATTTAAAAGAACGAGTTCAAACTGGGAGAAATGTTGTTGTTTTTAAAAGAAGAATAGAATAATGTGAGATTTGAGCTGGATAATTGCCTAAAATTAAATATTTTTTTATCGTGACAGTAAAATTTACTTAAAATTGAAAATAGTCTAATAAGACATATATTTTACTATAAGCCTCATAAATATTATATTTTACTAATGAAATATCAATGTAATAAGGACTTGGACGTTGCTTAGGACGACAACCTAATAATCATCACAAAAAATGTTAGAGATAATTAATTGCTTTTTGCTGCTGCCGACTGGTGCCTTGAATCAAAATTCTGACAGAGTAAAAGCCCTAAAAATTATGGAAGTTATTCAATAAGCTGTATCCTAAAGTTCAGGACCTTCCTAATACATTACGTAACGAAATGTACTCCTTCTGTGTTGTTCTCAGTTTTTCCTCGTAGGATTAGGGATGAGGAATTATATCGAGTGTTATTATATTTATTTGTTCTTCATTTATGTTATTATTGCTTACTGGAATAGTCATAGTGAGTGAAAAAAATTGTTTGTAACCACAACTAATCCTAGTAAAACTTATGGTGGTATCAGAAAGTGCTTCTTCATTCATTTTATTGAAACCCTCTAAACCTACGTTGTGTTTTCGTAATCTAATTTTGGTGGGTCGATAATGTGGTAGATTGAATACGCATCCCTAAAATGATGTCGCAGCTTTCTAGAGCATCTTCCTGCGAATCAATGAAGTGGGGTGCGCAAGTGCACGTCTGTGTCGCATCCTGATCTCCTAAAGACCAAGATAAACAGGAAAAAAATGAAAGTTTTGTTTTTTTTTTTCGGATTGCTAGAACAGGTTTGAACTGATAAAACAAGCCAAGGATAATTCATCGTCTAGCTAGCACCAGAAGTCGAGTAATGAAGTTTTGGAAGCGCTGTCGAACGTTAACTCAGTTTTCAAACAGTTACCGCTAAAAGTTTCAGGCGCGCTAAACATACCAGGGGCAATAAAACTAGGCTTGATATATCTTGGTGGGGGGTGATTAATGATGTAAGTTAAAACTGAATTTGCGCTGAGCTTAGAGTGAAATTCTCGGATGTCCTGATGGATGCCGGGATTTTACAAATATATTAAGAACAAGTGTTCGGTGAAGAAAGCCGCCTGTCTTTTGCTCTCTACAATTTTATCTCTCCACTATTCTTTCGTGCACGACAAGGAGAAATTTTAATATAGGTGAACTCCGGACTTATTGAACTTCGGTAGTCAAGTAGAACTTCGACACTCCGGCCAATAAATAAAAGAGCAAATTGAAAGTTGGAAAGCTTTGGAAATTAATTTCCTGCTTAACTGGCGAAATAGATTGGAATTCTCAAAGCGGTTTAGTGCTAACAGTCCAGCTAGGGTTAGATTTAGAAAAAAGAGGACATAAAAATGTTATAATAACTTAGAATATCTAGTTGACCAAACCTACGTTTGTCTCTCTTCTGAATTCGAAGAGTTTCAATGCAAATTTTGCTCTAATGTCCTTAACGTCCACTGTTATAACATATAATGTCTCCTCTAGTAGAGTAGACTGACATCATCAGTGAAGTTTTGGAAAGTCATATTCTATGAGAAAGAGAACAAAATGTTTTAATTACGATTACTGTATGTAATATTACGTAGGTATGTCATGGGAACATTTAGCATAAATTAATCCTCCTTTTCAAAGATAAACCAAAAGATTAATCAAGGTGGTCCCTTGTAACTAAGGTATAATCTGTAATTTCTGGTCAGTAAGTTAAAGGCACCCAATTCAATATTAATTGGCTCGAGGGATGGAACATTAAAATCCTTTTCATTTACCGAGTTTTTTAGGTGTTTGCTCCAAACTCTGTTTACAGTTTCAATAATGCAAGAGCCCTTTCGAGTTCATTTAAGCAAGTGCAAACAACATGAATCACAAAGGGATTTAATATTGACCTTAATTTAGGAACAAAGGTCAGCTATTGGAAAATGTTTACTTTTTGGCAGGATTGGCTAATTGAATTTGGCTAATTGAATTGAATTCAATGATTGATTATTGGTTACCTAAAATTGGTTATGGGTGTATATGCTGACTGTGAAGCTAACTCATTAATTTATTAACTTTGAAAGCTAGGAAAAAATACGCATTGCAGACTCAAGACTTTTTTTATTGGGACAAATTTAATATTTAACCATTGCTATACGTTTTGCATCGTTTACGTAACGCTCCCCAATTTATATTTCAAAGTCAGACAGAAAGTTAATAAAGCGAAAAAATAAATTTGAAAGGAATATCTTTTTATACGATCTTTTAAACGACACGTTTCCTATTTTACAAAGGACATTCGAGCGTTCATATTTAGATTTGTCCGTATATAAAACCATTTCGCTCGACCATACCAAAAGCTCCGAAACCCTCCAAAAGCTGATGAATTTAACCAAACCCACTAATAATTTTGGGTCGACATATAGAGGGTCTTTACGTCCCTTATTACGAAAGCCCCCGCAATATCAACTAACCATTAAAAATGGTTTGCAGTTGTGGTAAGTAGACTTGCTATCGTTTTCACGTCACGAGATAGGGAATGAATGAGAGGCAATCTTAAAACACTTGGAGAACGATTCATCTTTCCAAATAAATCCACCACGTATTAAAATTGATCGTTTATTATATTGGCTTGTTGGATTTTTGGATGCACCTAAATTGTTTCTATGTTTTGAAGTGATTGATTTTGTGGTTTAGTGATGGTCAAATTTTAAATTTTGATTGTAGAAGAGTCACCTCAAAACAAAGTTGCATAATGGAGGTAAGAAGGTTTCATTTACATAAAAAAGTTTCAGTTTTTGATTTGGAGAAACCCTTTACCAAAAGGGTTTCTTGAGCTAGTAAAGGACGTATACCACTTACTGGCCATATGACTATCGCTTAAACTTTGGGGAAGACTAAATTAAAGTAAAATAATAATAAGTAATAAAAGTACCAAAAAAAACGTAGACTTACTCTAAGATCAGTTTATACTAGACAAATCTTGACACCAAAAATAACTTAAGACGAGGTAAATCTAGTTAATGGTAGCGAGTAGCATTAACTCAGAATTCAGCCTGTTTACGTTTAAATAATTAAACCTGCAATGTAAAATGATGTTTGACTTGAATTCAGTTTTTTAATGCGTATGATAAATCCCATTAAGCAAACGGTTTGTTTCAAGCCAATATGAACCAAACTGATATTTGAATTTTTGCACACAAAACAATAGTAATCCTACACACATGAGGCTGATTAAAATCCATTGATTATCAGTGCCATCCTAATGAAAAAATCTAAAAAACGTAAATTATTTCCTTTGTTTTAGCTGAAATAACGCAAACTGAATTAAATCCCTTGACCCTTTTCGTTAATTACGACGCGTTCAAAATTACCTAGAAATCGGAATGACGCCGATGAATTGACGAGCAGTTTGAATTGAATTTTGTTAGCATAAACGCATCGATTATTAATTATTTAACAATTAATAATTGAAAATTCATTATTTTAAATATGGAAATTCAAAATTTAGTTGTCTGTTTCAATGTAGAACCTTTATTTGATTATTAGACTTCTACAACGTGAGTAAATACTGTTTGTATGCTTTGTTCCTGCTGGTGAGCGTTGGTTTGTAAAATTTAGGCCTGCATTTTCATAAAAGTACGTATGGGAACTAATTGGCCATAATTGAACCAATGAGAAATTATCAGTATACAAGGTGTTTTTAAATAAAGTAAATTGACGCAATTTGAACTCTAGAAAATCCATGGATACATTGAAAGGATTTAGCAGACGTCAGGCTTCAGGCTGACGAGGATTCTCAATAAACCAGATGTTCGTTATTTCGATTAAATATCCCAGAATTAGTAAATTTCAGTACAGCTGATATTGGTTAAGAAGTCTGGAATTTAATCAAGGAAATTTAGTACATATCCAGAGAAGTAGAGAAACATATTGGTGATAAGGAAAATTGGAAGTAACTATAAAACCAAAGAAACATATCCATCTTTCAGCACTCACATACACACACACTCTGCATCATTTCCAACATACCCTCACCTATTCTTCGTAGAATCTAATCAGTGATCAGGAGGAATATACATAGATAAATCAGAGTCAAACCTTAACTCTATCCACCACTACAGTGTGGTTCTTGTTTGCTTCTTCCCTGTTAAATCCTGCTGTAACTGCTCACCTTTTCTGTGAAAAAAAAAAAAAATTATTAAAACATATATTTTTTTAATTTGTAGAAATTATGGTCTTATTTTTCCTTCCCAATACTAATGTTAGGTCTTCTTTTTCTTCTTAGGACATAACAGCATGCGTGGATGGGACTTTCTTTAAAAGGCTTGTGAAGTAAACATCACCGACCTCACATACCAGCTCTATCAAAATCTTCTCTTTAAAACCAGATTCTATCAACCCTACACAGAAAAAAAATATTAATTTACTAAGTCAATATGTAACCACAAAAACATGTTTGAACTAAGTGAAGTCTTCTTAATTAAATTCAAAGCACTTATAAAGGCTTCGTTAAATCTTATAATTAATTTTTAATTTCTAAGGTTTCTCATGAAGCAAGTAAAAATTAAGCTTTTATACGGTCTAATAAGTAAAAAGACGTGTGTTTTTGAGATGGCAAAGTACGGTATTTTAAGGTCCCTTCATTACCGAATAATGACTATAACGCGGGGTTGTTATTTATTAAATAATGCATGCCAAGTGTCAAATGCACTACACAACGAGCATAATAAAGCGCTTTTAGAGAGTTAAAATTACGTCGGTAAGTCAGTAACTTATGCTGGCTACATTTTTTCCGACGAAAAGTCCTTGTTCTATTGTCAGTCAGCCAAGCACAAAACAAACGAAAATTGAATTTAATGCTACTGATTGTAGTTCTCAAAATAATGTGACTGAAGCATCAAGAAGCCTTAATTTACACTTTTAACTAAGCTGTATAATTATTTCTACGCTTAAACTTTAGTAATTCTGTTTTCTTGGTCCAGAAAGTCATTATAAATCCCCCGCTTAGTATGCAAATTGTCCTTTTTTGACAATATCTTGGATAATATGTTTTTTCATAAACAAGATCTCCTTTTAATTTGCAAATTTCTTTAAGAGTGTCTTGAAAGTAGGTATATTAAAGTAGTTAAATCAGAAGGAAACTGATTTGCATACAATTTACAAAGGAAACCAAGAACTTGTTTATGTGTTATTAAATAAACACCTATCTCACAGAGTAGGAAATTCCGGTCAATTAATCAGTTATTGAATGCGACTGCACATCTAATCAAAACTAGGTGTCGGATAAATTAATGCATTCAAGCTAATGAATCCGCAAATTCCAATAAAACCACAAATTAGCAATGCCGGTATCAGTGAAATTCTCTCACAGATAGATTAACAGTCTGTCTCTTAAATATTGCTTCAAAATTCTTAATGGATTTAAGACCATCAATCTTCTCAAACATGCATCCTTTAACTTAAACACACTTTGAAATTTCTACCAAAAATAGTAAAAAAAAGAGTATCAACGAGTTTCAGTCCGTTCCTGTTCAGTTTCTAATTCGCTCACCCACTTACTGGGAGGATCATAATTGAAATTATGTTTGTCAAAATCAATCGGCGGGATGCAATCGAAAAGATTGCCCGGTACTTAAAAATGCGCTTTTCAGTTTCCTAGATGAAATTTTAAATCGCGGAAAATAATGTAATAAAGTTCAGGCGTTCAAGTGTGGTTAAGGATGAAAGAATGTAAAAAGGAAAAGTATAGCTAGAAAAGGGGGGTCTCATCATTTACGCTCTATGTATAACTCTCAATATTCCATCTAAGCAAGTTATGAAACTAGTAAGTAAGTTGTTGATCAGGTAAACAATAGAGATAACACTATTTTCAAACTACTTCAATTACTCCTTGGCAATTTTAGGAATGAAATCCGTACGTACAGTAAGTTGTTGATCAGGTAAACAATAGAGATAACACTATTTTCAAACTACTTCAATTACTCCTTGGCAATTTTAGGAATGAAATCCGTACGCCAAATTTCTATGAATCCTAAATTGAGAATTGTTTTTCTATTGCACTCACAAATTGATTAGAATAATTTTTTTTTATATATAGTGAATATTCATGTAATATATTAATAATTTGTTGAAATTTTGGTTTCTATAGAGATGTTCCTATATCATCTTTAAGATAAAATCAAAAACGCGTTCCCTTATATCTTTAGTATGCATGGGTTTTTATTGTTCTGCTGTCTTGAGTTAGAAATAAAGAACCACTTTGGGACCTTAACTAGTCTTAAGGTTGAAGTTAAAGAAAAAAAATCATGTAAATCAGGACCATATTTGGCTTTTTTAATTGTAACGGCCAACTCCATTAAGATAATAGTTTTTTTCTGTGTTTAAGTTATGATACAGCGGTCTGCACTAGCTGTTGCTTGTCAAAAATTAATCTGAAGTGAAAAAACCTTTTTGAGTATTAAAAACAAAGAGATGAACTACTATTAACAAGATCGTTTGATATAATTTCCCAATTAGTTAGGTCATTCACAAGTTAACTATAGGGAGTAATGTAACTCCGAAGTTGTTTCCAACTTCAAGAAGTTGTTGAACAAGATTTGCGGTTACAAGGAAATTTAATGTAATGGTTTTACAAGCAACAAAAATTATTAGAACACGAAAAGACTGGTTTGGTACATTGTCAAACTCTAGACTAATCTCTAAATTGACATGCAGCTGCACTCATAGTCAATGTTTTTCCAATACATCAGCAAAAATGGATGGCGTTAGGTGACATAATCCATCACAGTAGTTAATAAATGAAAAATGTTCAAGACAAAAACGTTTCACGTGTTTTTATCGATCAACTTAGGATCATATCCAATTTAGCTCATTTGATAGACACTGTATGACCATTAGCAGATCTGAAAATTGTTACAGCAGAAAATTGACCTTATTTCCCATTTTTTTCCAGTTATTGTGTTAGAATTTTCTATTTTTTCTACTAATTTTCACATTTTTGATGTTCTTGATAATTATCACGTAACACTAATCAATATTCTCTCTGGCACTGCAACACAAATAATTCCAGTGTCACAACTAAAATGTACTAATTTGTATAATTAAATAAATAATTAAACGTTATTTGCAACGGTTTTGATTTAGGGTCAATCCACGGAAATTGGACAAGATATATTTAAATGTATTAAAATAGATTATTTAGATGAAAAAACTTTTTACAACTCAATCAATAATAAAATTCAGTTTAAAGGACAATATGTCTGAAAATTAAAATCCAATACTTTGATGTACAGGGTTGGTCCGTGTATTTAGACAGATTGTTACAAATTTATTTTTATTAATACACAAAATTAATAGGAATTAATATTAGTATGAATATAAGTAGCTTCCATAGCTTCCCCTGTTTCTGAGCTACAGGGTGATTTTGAAAATATATCAATTTGGAACCCCTCGCGTCAAAAACTTCGTAGAATTCGTTCTTTTTTCCTAAAACATACTTTTTTAAATGAGATAACCTGTAAATTTTTACATATTTAAAATAAGCAAAAAAAATACCTTCTTAAAATTATATAACACTATACAGTAGAAATCGCTAATTTTAATTTGCAATTGAGCAAGCTATGAGTAAAACAGTATTAGCCGTACAATTTTGCCATTTATTTTTTATTTATCATACAAATAATTACACACCAATAACACCTATTTATAAAAGAACTAGTGTCGGGCATCACTATGCAAACTATAGGGGATGTTGGACGGATGACGGAACAGTTTAGTGGGTATTGTCTGATTACTTTACATGCAAAGAATATTGGTTTGCATGGGTCGGTACGGTTACAGTCCTAGTACGGTTTGGTGTAGTGGGAAGACAACTTTCTAGTCAACGAACTATCTAACATCATAAAAAAGGGAAATAAAATCAAGATATATGTCACAAATTCTGTTAGCCAAGTTGAAACACTGATGAAAAGTTAACAAACAAACTTGAAGTAAAACTTTACGACGGTTAAAGCGGTGTAAAACGGGATCTTGCGAAGAAATTCGGGAATTAATTCATAAATTGCTGGAGAAATTTAGTGTTATGGGCAACATCACAGTGTTAGTAGTGGAAGTGCGCATTCTGGATACTTTTAGTCTTGTAAACTGAGCTTTAAAGTGTGATAGTTTTGAATAAAAACTGTGTCTGGTAAATAAAAGCAACATTGCAATGGAGCTTTGTTGTAAAGTTGGGGTTAAAGCAAACCGTGGATTTCAAAGTGTGATATTGCATTACGAGAAACGCGTCCAAGCGGTATTTGCAAATAGGGCACAAATGAACAATGGCATCTAAATGGAAGATGAAAACAGGAAGAGTCATATCCATAGGTTAGCATTTGTGATGAGCATTAATTACTATGATCTATTTTGGTTCGTAGCGTGCTAATAAATAACCGCAATTTCGTAGTAAATATACCGGCACTATATTCGATCCAGAAGTGTTGGGAAGAGGGGAGAATTGTGGAGGGGGACGCCTTTCCAGCATTCTCTGGATATTTTCACTGCGATAGACGAGAACAAAGAGATCGCAGTCACGTCGTTGTCAACATGGAAGCGAAACGCGGAGGAGAGCCATGTGTAACGGAGTATTTGGAGGTTGGTGTTTAGAACTGAAGTGAGAGGGAAGTGCGGAGTGCGGACCGGAGCGCAGTTTTCATCGGATTCGCTCGTGGAGCTGTCCGGACTTGCAATTTTGCCATGGCTTTAGTTCACATCTGTGTGCACTTATAGTACCTACATAATGATATAATCTAAAAATCTGTCGGCACTCTAAATTCCGGTATATACGCGTGTATGCCCGCTCGGCTCACCATACACACATTAGATCAATAAAAAGTCAAACAAAGTCTGATGCCTTGTGTTAACCTCAAAATTTACCGTAAGATGAGACTCAAAACAAAATTTATTTAAACACATTTTTAAAAAATTGCGCTGGTCCAAGATTTCTTCTGCTCCTCAACTAATCAACAGAATGCAGCGTTGTCATTTCTACTGCCGACCCAGAGCACTGACGCTGGTAGTTTGTCTGCAAATCTGCCTTTTTCTACCACACGGTACAGTACACTTTCTTACATTTTTGTAGACACATTGTAGTAGCCCTTCCTAGTAGCTTATTAATATTTTACTACAGATTATTGTCAACAATGCCTTTACAGAATTTCGTAGATCGTAAACTATTGTGAATGTTTTAGTTAGTCTGGTAACATAATAAACAAACCGTTAACGCGTTGAAACATATCAAATCAATTGGGTCCAAACATAACAAAAACTACCCGTAAATACAGTTCAAATAATGAAAACGGTATAAATAATGATTTTTGGTCTGTTTTTAGGCAGTCGCTTTTCAATTAATCACTCTCTCTTCATAAATAACAATTTAAATATTGTCCCACAAAACCCAACCTCACCACTAAAAAATACATTCAAAGCTAAATGAAAATACTCCATCCGACGGGAAAAAGATGGTACACAAATTCCATCACCTTTTTTTAAAAAAATCTGTGGTCTAATTTCTAAACTTAAACAAACTCTATAACGACCCGAAAGCCTAGATTATCCTCTTATTATTAGAAAATTCCTCTTAACAGAATTATTTCAAACGTCTTAAGCAAAACTCTGAATATCTCTCGGAGCTTATCCAGCATTTGAGAAGGATTTTCCTGGCAGTTCAATACAGCTACTTTATTTCAGTAGCTTGCCCGGCTCTGTTCAATAGAGGTAGTAATTTACAAATCTTAAGTCTTCCCAATGCTAAAAGATATTTCCATTTCAAATGGGGACGTTCAGGTAATGTTCGCTATTTGCAGTTTCAAGTAGGATTTTGGGGACATTTTAGTGATATGTTTCTTTGTTAGTATCCCTAAATTATCATATTATATGTGTCTTATCTAAAGGTAAGTTACTGTGTAATAATTTTGTTTGTTACAGACGCTCTTTTTGCTATAGCAGAGTATAATAACGTAATCAGAATTTGTGCCATCAAAAATTTTAAGGCAGGCACTATATACTTAAGTATTTAATAGAATCAGTCTATTGCCAAAAACATTGGGAAGAAGTTGACTTGGCTGTTTACATTTGTTTCTTTGGAAATGCCAGGAAGCTCAAGTATAAACAACTTTTTTCTTGCAAAAAGTGCATAATTGGCATTTGAGCTATAAGGCTTTCCTGTACTATTAATTATATGAAGTATTGAAGATGTGACAGTGAGATAGTTGATCACATGATTACGTCATCCTGGAAACAATTACGTCATTATTTCCTTTGCACAATTTCTTCCGTCTTTGTCGATAACATTGGTTTGTAATAGTTCTTCATTAGACGAAATTTGAAACTTCCTAACCCTCATCACTGTATTGGATATTATAATTTACGTTATAAAATAGTTCTTACCATAATTACATTGTTGTGTGATACATTAAATCAGATGGATTCTATAAATACATATTATTTTAATCCTAATATACGTTACGTACGTAATAATATACTGTAACTTTATAGTACAACCATTTTCCGTTTCAGATATGTCAGTGTAAATCACTCTTAAAGTGACATTTTTAATATAAAAATTGGAAATTTGCAAGGTCGGATTTTGCTTGCAAAAAACCAACAAATCAACAAGATTTAGCCATTAAATTGAGCTTAATAGGACAATTTTTTTAAATGTGAGAGATTATTCACAAAATATCTTAAATACACTGTATGTATCAGTTACGTGATCCCAAAAACTATATTATACGTGGAAAAACATGGTAACATTACTTTAAGAAGTTTGATTTTCAATCAAACAACTGTCAAATTCCGAAATGCTCTGTTCTAAGGATTAAATGTAAAATTTCTCTTGCACGAAATCAGCAATTTAACGTGATTTCTTTTTAAAACTGAATCTAAAGATGGGTTAAGTAAGGTTAGGTCTTAGGTATTAGCTTCTCTCATGTCAATTTAATATAATGTGACGATGTTGTAAGGATTGGTTTTATAACATACTGTTTCTACGTAACACTTTTCAATAATTTTCCAACACCATGATCAACTAATATCTTCGCCGAACTAATTTTAACATCTAAACTTGTTCAATATGCTCGAAATTTGATCTGAAAAGTAAAGCTTTTCCTTTATTCGTTCCGTTTCTACGAGTTCAGACTTCAAAGCTGTTCTTAGTAATTTGCGTTTCTTTCGACTGAGACAAAATTTTCAATAAAACGAGATTTCAACATGACGCCAGTGTTTTTTTGAATCAAATCACATCTGCTAGACTTTTAGTGGGGGAGCAAAAGCTTGAGATTGTAATAAACCGATAAAGCTAATTAAGTTAAGCAAGTAACGTATCAAGAGACAGAACATCGATTACAGACGGCCTTTTGTTAACTGATAACGCTGGTTGTAGACCCGATGCTATCAATGTAGACTTCTCTAGTACAGAAAAGCGTATTTAGGGTTGCTAATTATAATTATACCCTTTAAACTCTGTTGGCTCTAATACTTGAACCTCTCGAAAAGACAATGAAAGCTACAAGTCAAAGAGAACAGAGAACCTTAATTGGTTGAAGCTTGAAACGGCTAGAAAAATAGCATTTTAACATATTACTGACGATACACCAAAGTCATTTCCCGAAGGAAATCTGCCAAGATATTTTTAAAATTCACCACAACATTCAGTGGCCCTAACAATGAAATACGTTTTTTATTAACCTATTTCGAACAATGTAAAAAACAACGTGGAAGATACCAATGAAATGCTGGCTTCCATTGAAGATTCACGACAAACCGAGATAAGTTGTATTATGTAGTTTCGGTTTATAGTGTCATAAAAGATACGAACGAGTTGCTGTAACAACTCGGCCTTTCGATATAATCGATGTACCTACATAAATTGTTAACATCGCCTTCGGCTATCCGCGTTTCCAACAAAATTTCATGCATTTACCTTAAATACTTACAAAACTTTATTTCGTATACCACGAATATAGAGCTGAACTGCCCTCCTTAAAAATATAATTGAATAAGCTCTCGAACGCTGAAACTTAGCCACACAAACAAAAAACGGCTGTCATATACCGTGAAGTTATGTTGCAGAACAAATTTTCATCAGCTCTTTTCATTTTAAGTTTTTCTGACATTAAACAACTGAATTGTTTTTTGTGCTATTAAAACTCTTGACATGGAACGTTGGGAATGTTTTTGATTTGATGAAAATCGGTGGACATATTTTCGAATCATATTACATAAAGTTTTGAAAATAATTTATCAAGATTTCTATATAGGTAATGGAGTTATAATTTAAATTAGATTAGAAAATCGTATACTATAATTATATATAATTTGTTGACTCTACTTAAGAATTTTTTCAGGTATTTAAATTTTATTCAAAATTTCTGGGCTCTCTCTCTCAAAACAATCTTCCTTTCTTCTTTTCTGTGTGAAAGAACTTAATTCTTATTTAAAATATGTTCTTATCAATCACTATCTACTTATTCTAACTCTGATTGATAACTTCCTCATTTCATGGCGAAATACAAATTTTTTCAAAATGCTAATTTTCCATTTTAATTAAACACAAATAATAATCATTTACGTACAATTTATTGCTCGAGTGACTACTTTATCTTGAGATAATTTAAACAATTAAATTAGAAGATAACATTTTCCTTCAGTTTCAACTTTGTTGTTATTTGAAAATTCTCTAATTACTTTTTGGGCTGAGCTTCTGGAGGTCTGTTTATGAATGCCAGTTATATTTCCAATTATTTCAGGATTTTATCAAGTTTTAAATATGAAACTTTTGCATGAATGATGAGTTAAACTTAATAGTTTCAAATGTGATGTTAGTTTAAAGATTTTTGGGTACATTTTAGTGATATTACCATTACATAAAGTGGTCGTAATATCATGTGAAGTTCCGAGTTTCCGAGTTTTGGTCAGATTTGATTTGAGGACGTGCCGATTTAACGAAAAAAGTCATTAACGGGACGAACTTCCCTAAGTTCTTAGTAAAGTCTTTCAACGACCAATCTAGGTTACAGTTTCAGTTTTTTTTGCTTGGAAGCGAAGTGAAAAAGTTTCGGACCGAAATGTCATTTCCACTTATATCAACGATTAAGAGAATATGAGAATCTCGTAGAACAGTAAGAACTCTCTAAGAAATAAAAAGAACTCACTTTATTGTTGAAGTTTCAACACACAAAATCTTTTTGATGCTTGAAATACATTTGAAAGTTACAAGGAGTCCGGCGAAGGAAAAAATTATCCGATTCAAGTTCAGTGATAACAAAACGTTATTACTTCATTTATTTTGTACTAAATTTACTGCAATTCTACCGTAATGGCAACGTAGCAAAGAACTAGCGTGCCTGCCACGAGGTCTTGATTTATGCGTGCTGGATTGATATCGGAAAATTGAGTCGCGGGCGCAATCTAGGGAGGAGCCGTGGGATTTTGCTGTTACGCCTCCCTTGAGGCTCTCTTCTACCCTGACATTCTTCAATTTTTGGAAGAAAACAGGAAGATCTGGTATCTATTTAGTACTCTGAGTTTGAGTACGTCAATCACATCAAAAATTTCTCAATACAGAATCAATTCTAATTTGAAAAATATAAACTTCAAATGCCATTATAGTTCAAATACTTCGCGTGTACAACTGGATTTGTCATATATATTAAAAGTAATAGCAAACAAAAATCAACAGTAAAGACATCCAATTAATTTAATACATTTAAAAATCAGTTAAGATTTCTAAACTAACATTGAATCATATCACATCTTGATCAGGATTGATAGTTTTATCTTCCAAGTTTCTTCACATCGACAACATATTCATTAAAAGAAACAAATGCCATGTTGGTTCAATTTTGCTTGAAATAAGTCACTTAAGAACTATAAATATTTAGTTTAGTTTTGTTTTCTTTATTACATTATCAAAAACTTGTAAAACTACCTTACAAAATGTTCTTTGATTTTCTAAAGTAAACTCACTGTACATTTCTATGTAAGTCTTGGACAGATAATAGATATGACAGTGACACATAACCTTGAAGAAATGCAATATTGCTAATGTTTCGTCTGAATCGCGACTATATTGATTTATTTTGTTTTATATTCCATAAAAAACCTACCTACCTACTATATATGCCAATTTAAATGTGTAAATGTCAATAAATACTATATTATTTAACATTTCCCATGAAATATCAACATACTATAGCATTGAAGATAATATTGGTAATATAAAAAGCATAATTAATAGGTTTTTAAACGTTGTTTTACAATACATTTGCATAATTTAGCGTAAAAGCTTTTTTGACCTGGAGATAACACCAACTTGACAAATTGTACAACAAGGTGGAAACCTTAAACTTTTCCGGAATTCTCTAAACGAATATAGGGTGGAATGACGTCAAATGCAAAATTCGAGGCAAAATTCCGTAAGGGATTGTGTTATTTTTAGCTTCCGCCCCCAGTCCATATACCTACTCGGTTATTTTTCTTTTTTAGAACATCAATACACCTTTTTGTAAGTTTCTTATTCACGCATTTATAGTATGAACGTCTGAACTAAATCTAAAAGGGTTTTATAAACTTTTCGCGACATTGAAACCAACTTTGGTAAATTACGCTGCTTTATGTATTCGAAAGGCAAATTAGCTTATGACCAACCAAAAGTCAGCAATCCCAAGCCTACCACAAATTAAGTATTCAAGGGTTTAAAAGCCTCGTAATAGCGTTGGAAGCTTACTGTTTCTAGGGTATACTTGGAAAAGCTATAATAAGTGTCTACGCTAATACGCTGCTGCTTTCAACTCGTTATTTCGTATCTCTCTTTAATAGTTAAGCCTATTAAGGTATTCAACTGAAATAGTATTTAGTAATAGAATTATTCCCATACATATTGACGATTGACATGTTGAGTTGCAGTTTACTTTAGCAATTAAACTTGATTGAAAGCTCAATTTGTTTGTTTCAGTTTTTTGTAGTATAGCAACGTCCAATTAACTGTGTCGCTCAATGCCATTGTTAGTATAAATAATTGAAAAAGTTTTGTCAACTTGAAGATTTGTTTGAATTAACGTAAACCACATGAAAGTTTTGTTAATAGTCAGTATAAGCTACCAAATTCGTTTTCAGAAGTTTCAAAAACGAAACCGACTGCAAAAACTGGTAAATATAATATAGATCTTTGCTGGCAAACCAAAACAAATTTGATAAATTTTCTAACCAATTTCAACATATTCAGTAAATGATTTCATCAATGAAAAACATGACATTGATAGAGTTATGTATTCTGTGGGAGACGCAGCAAAATATCATTTCTATGTTTTGGTAGCAAATAAAAATTTCTTATCAGTAAGTTTTCTATTAATAATTAAAATACGGGAGAATGAAGTTTCTTAAATTGACATCAACATGCTTATTCCTACTGAATCTTGTGCAAATGTCTCCCTTCATTAGACCATCATCATTTTTTTACAAAACAATTTAAGAAGTGCTAAAGGACCTGCAGGTTGTTGTTAAAGTCACCTTTCAGACTTAAATAAGTAGTAGTAATTTCTCTCAGGCCTTGATAATAATCTTAAAGTTTTAATTAAAAGACAATCACATGTTGTTGTGGCTGAAATTTGCTTGCAATCAGTCGCTGTCCTAATGGCTTTTCCCGTAAGAACTAAAAGTAGAAGGAAGCAATAATCAACCATAATGACAAAAATAATTTTGCGAAAGTTTTCGTATTTAATTTTCCAGGTTTTAAATAATACACATCTACATTCCTATTCGACTGAATATAAAGAACAACCATGACCAACTATTTGTTTCCATAAACATTCTGAAATCAAACACGACATTAAAAATGTTTCTCAAGTAATGTAACAAACGTATTTAGAGCAGAAATAAAAAAAAAACTAAAAGATTTTAAAGCATTTGGTAATTTCAGCAGCAATTCAAACGGAAAATCCTTCCTAGGAAAGTGTAATTTAAATGTCTAGTTGATAATGTTTTAAAATGAATCAGAACAATCACCCTCGTAAATTTCGACGCACTAAAAAATAAGAAAGGACATTTAAAGTGAAGCAAAAGAATGACAATAAATGAATGGGATTCCTTATCTAAACGGAGCTAGAAAAGGCTACGGTTGATATATAGCGTTAATTTGGGTAAATCTAATAACAGAATAATAGTGGCAACATGACACTTATTGAAAAGTTCGAGCGTTCGCAATTTATCCTCCTGGAGAAATGAATTACCAACAGATCAATACTAAGCCCGATGTAAGTGGAATTGTATTTTTTTTTAAGTCTCGACGATGTATTATAGTTGAAGCGGATATATGTTTCCACTATATTTTGCACAAATGAGGTTACGTCAAATTTATATAAGGATGAAAGACAAATATGATTCCCCAGTAATAAGGCCATATTACATCTGGCAGGCACAAACCCAAAAATTATGTAAATTACAAAAATATGCGGAAAAATGCCGCAAAAGAAAACGTTACCCCTAAAAGGAGATTATTAGGTTTCTTTTCTCGAGCCTGAAGTTTATTGGCAAGTCTTAACCAAACATTTTGTCAGACCGATGGCCTGTCACAAAAATATGCAGATTAATACGTTTAGTTTTGCCAACCCGAAATCCGCAACGAGAATTTTCGAAGCCAGGTTGTATAGTTATAACATTTACCTGTATTTTCAAATGTTGAAATGCAAATCTAATGCGGGGTATGTTTCGCAAAGTTCCCACTAAACCGAGAATATATTTAGAACCTAACGTACCATTATTAGAAATTGTTAGGTAAACTAACTAAATAATCGATGGAAATTATCTCAATAGCGTTCTAGCAGACTAGAGCCTCTTTAACCTTTTTATAGATCACATAGAGACAATATATATCTTCGTTTTATAGAAAAAGATTTTATTACGGTCATGTTGAAGTTTTCAATTGTCTGATAAAGAGACAAGTTTCCGTTATATGACATAAAATGACGTTTTTCTAATATCAGCAAAATCGCTTATACAATAGGTTGAGAAGTCTTACATTGAAAAGTATATTATAGTTATATGAGTTAGGAGTCATAAGGTTGTTAATAATTTTGGTACACTAGTAACATTTTGACGTCACTTCAATCTCGTTTTACTTTCAGTGAACATGAGCGCTAAACCATAACATAAATAAAATTAAACTATAGAGGAATAAAATTGTTAATTATGTGTTCACGTATAAAACCCCTCATTTTGTAATAATATATAAATGAAGGC
This sequence comes from Ips typographus, assembly GCF_016097725.1. Taxonomy (NCBI): domain Eukaryota; kingdom Metazoa; phylum Arthropoda; class Insecta; order Coleoptera; family Curculionidae; genus Ips; species Ips typographus. Next base: position 6,216,052 of record NC_138437.1, on the reverse strand, counting down.
GACATTAAAGAGGTAATTTACGCAATTACTCTAATTAAATCCGAGCTCTACATTAATGGATAGGCCAGTAACCAAATTTAATCGCAGTGCGTATAAGCGAAATTTGAGAAATTAAATATATTTAAATCATTATTTTTATTATACATTTTTCTGGGTCTTGATGATCCACAAATATAAACAATTAACGAAAACTGTTAGTAGTAAATTATAGTAAATACATGGACATTAGTAAATTATTAAATAAAAGCAGTTAAAAGCAAAAAGTAAAATAAAATAATAATGTAAACTATATCACTAGAATACACAACCAACCTTTTGAAAGAGCATTTATGCATTATACAACAGAAATAGGAAAAACTCTGGTCAAAGACAACTTTAAAACTATTTTCAAAGCTTCATTATGTAAAAAACCCTTTGTGAGTATAGTTTTGATGAATAAAGAAAGCAGAAAATTAAATTAAATTTCCATTAGAGAAACTGAAAAACAAAACTATTAATACATTGTTTGCGTATGAAAAGAACCTTTCTGGTGAATATTTAGTTTAAGCGAGCATAACGGGGGATTTTTGTTTTGATTAAATACGCTCATTCAATCCATTCGGAAATTTTTGAAGCGGAACAAAGTTTGAGGCGGCTTTAGTTTAAAATCTGATTATTCGGTCTAAACTTCGTCCATTCATCAAGAAAATTGTTCCATTTAATAATTACCCACAATTTGTTGTGTAGTTTTTTCACGGAACGTTCCGTGCTTAGATAAAGCTTTTATGCTGGTCCGAGTGAGAGTTAAAAACTCTTTAATTAACGAAAACAATACCATTTGTAATAAGAAGAAGCAATGTCTAAACAGCTCATTAATCCCCAAGTCGAGTAAACTTCTCAAAGACTAAAACGCCGATTAAACAGCAAAGTCGACTTTATTGCAAATTAGGAATTCTTCACTGACTTTGAAAGGTTTGGTCTGCAAGAGCCTTTGCTGCAACTGATAATTAAGAACTATTGTCATTTAGTAAAATTAGAAATTCTAAGAGTGAATATCTTAGAGACGAATTTAACTCTGACGATTAAATCCTCTACTAGGAGATAAAGAGCACCACTCAACCTAGTTAATAATTAACATTCAGACTTCGTCTTATTCATCAAACAAAATAAAAACCGAAATACTGTTCTCAGTAAAACCACTTTCACTGTGTAATATTTGTTAAAAACTAACACTTAACAATGCAGCTAAGACAGCGCAAACTGAAATTAAAATGGCGCAGACAAAAGCGTTAAAAATGTACATTGCAAGGATGAAGAGCCTCTTTTTTCCATATGAAAAGCTTTGTCAACTCGGCATTCAAATGAAACATTGTTAGGAGCGAAAACGACCCAAACGTTTGTAATTTTTATCAGTTGGGAGAATTTCTTGGAGCTGGGACTTCCTGAAAATTTGATTTTCCGTGCTCAGGCAACTTTCACGTATTCGTAAACGTGCCAGAAAATGTTTATTTTCCTTCTTAAGTGCACGGGATAACGTTTCTTTACTGTCTTTCAAAAAATAAAAAAGTATTTGAAACCTTGTTCGATTAGAGCGATTGAATGATATAAACGCATAAATTCTGAAAATATATCAACAATTCTGTATATGAAATATATAATTATGCAATTTTTGACTGTTAAGTGTGGCTGCGATAATAAAAATTCAGTTCTGAATGAATGAAAGTTATGTATATGATATTTTTCCTAAATTTCAGGTTTGAAACTCTTTCCAACTGCCAACTCAATATGTTTCCGGTATGAATCAATCATCAGTCATCAATATCAATTTTTGAACTGTTTGCAACCCAAAAATATCTAATTCTAGGCTAAAAAGCAAGTACAGCATAGACTATATTTTAAACTGGTATTTTTAGTTTAGATTTTCAGTCATACAAATCATTTGTCCAGTTTCAGAATGAATTCAATTGTAAAAATCCAGTTTACAGGTCTGAATATCGAATTTTAAGCTGTTTAGTTCTAAAACGTTATTTTTAGTCCGTGTAAAGCTTTAAAATATCGTTTCATATTGACTTTAGTTATTTACTGGGACTTCATTACATTTTCAGTAATCGCATTTCAAGCTATTCAGGAATAAAAGTTTCAATCATGAAAATCAATTTATGGACCGTTTTAATTTTCGAGTAATTTTTGACCTTTTAGGCTATTTTGAGCTTAAAATTCCAGTTTCAGACAATATTCAGTTATTCAAATTCGATTCTGGACTATTCTAAGACTTGAGTCGCATTTCTGACTACCTCTGAGCTTCTTTGATATTATTTGAAACTTAGAAATTCAGTATTAAATTGTTTTAAGCTGTAGTCATAGTTGTCAGTAATCATATTCAATTTTTGAGCTATTTATATGATGATTTGATGAATTGATGATTGATTGACATGATTTTAAACTTTTCTCCAGTCACCAAAATAGTCATATTTCAAAATGGCTACCTTAACAAAAAATAAAATTGATATTTGTCAAAGCCTTAGATCTCAGATATAATATTAATATTGTTCCACGAGGTAGAGTAGGAAAAGTGATAAGGTAAAGTGTGATTTATTTTCATTTATCTTGCTTTTGTTCATAAGTTTTAGGTATAAGACATATAGAATATATCATATTAGATTGCTTTGTTTTGTCTTTCCGCATAATGTAATAATAATAATTGCTATTAGTTATGGATTGTTATGGGTAATCGCTATAGGTTGGTTAGAATGATCATCTACTTGGTACCAAAATATACCACCCTGTTATATTGAGTGCCTCGTGGACTGAAAACTACGTTTTATTTTGATACTTTACCAGCACACCATTTAGTTCATATAAAAGTATTTGTCAATAATTTTGCACTGTATGTCAATTCTATTCACTTTATCCAAAATTGATTTGTATATAATCAATATGGCTGGAATTGAGACACCGAACCTCCTTAGCACAGATAATGACTTCGTAAATTAAGCCACCATTACCGATTAGAGCCACGAACTCAGTGTAAGAACCGCTAAACTTGATTAATTAATTGCATACCTAATTATGTTCGCAGTAATTATTCAGGTAGATTAAATTTGAGTTGAAATTTTTTAAAGGAGTAAATCACGACATATCGTCGAGTTTCAAAGTCAAGATCTGTTTATCAAAAAAAGCCGTTCGTTTAGGTCCGACAAAAACTAATGGCCACGGGGTTACAACAAATTCCACTCATGACCTGTGTCTTTTTGTCAGCACCTTTTACTTCTCGAAGAGGAAAAAGGAATCAATTTTGAGAACCATTGTGACTAAACATACATTAATCTTTCACACTACAATGCTCAATTACACCCAAAAAAGATGGTTTCAGACCTAAGCGATTTTTTCCAGTGGAAAAGTTAGGCGAATGATTTTCTAAATACAATTCTTATGGAAGTATTAATACAATTTTAAGATATTTCCAACCTTGAATATGAGCTTTTACATTTTTAATATCATTCCCGCACGTCACATTTCCGTAAATTACCTTGTAATATACGGCTACAATATAAACCAAGATGAGAACGGGAAGTTTGGAAGTTATATGGCCTGAGCGCCTCGAAGTCGGCTTTAAAATTTAATTTAAAAAATTAATTTTAAAAACCCCCAGGAGGTATTCTGCCTTATTTTTAAAGTTAGGTCTATTTTCAAACTAGAATTGGGGTTTAATTAGAAGATAACTTACGCTCAAACAGTCGGGAATTTAAAATGTTAATTTTAAAATTCAAATTCAAAAAGTGTATCCCGGTGGGATAGAACCATAATAACTAAAATTTCAAAACTTTACTTTGGCTTACTGGAATCAGGAGAAAATAATCTCCACGGGGAAAAAATGTCGACATTCAAAAACTCCTACCACGGTAGTCCGATTAAATTAAATTAAAGTATGATAAATTTTTCGCGCGATTTCCACTATTTGCTGCATTTTCTTGAACAGATATTTCCTCATAAAACCTAATAGTCCAAATAAAGCCAAACTTGGGAAAAATCGCGTTCGGGAAAGAACGTGGTTCAGTTCGCCTTCCTATAATGAAATTCTAAATATTTGAACGGTCGTATTCCATATTCGACCCAATTAAACAGGCCGCAGGTGGAATTTCCGTATCCCTCTTTTTATGAAACCCTTTATTATAATTTCTCTATGGCATACATTCGTGTTTATAGAGTTCGCTTTTACTGTGCACGATCTAAAATTAGTCATCAGTGTCAACCTGCTACTGAAAATCTAATACTGTATCGATTTCTGGTACAAAGCACTAAAACTGTAATGTGTACTTTAGTGATGTGCAGTCAAACTTCTATATCTCATGAGACAGGAGGAATAAAATTTACGAGGACCATTCACGTCTTTACAACATAGATAAATTGAGGCCGGGAGGCAGCGGAATCGACTAAGAAAATTACAGATTGTCCTCGTTTTATCTCCTTATCCTTTAAACGGTAATATCACGTACTGTCCTATAGTAAAACTTCCTTCGGAATGGCGATGGAACTTAATAAAAGCCCCTCCGGCTAATCAAATTAATTAATATAAACGAAAAACGTGTATCACAACGCTTCAAATTACGTTCACCTGAAAATTCCATTACTAATTTTTATGCCAGGCACATACGTGTTTTATTATTAAATTAACTGGGATACCGTTTTCAATTGTTAGTTAAATAACAGAAAATATTTTTAGCTCTCTGGTATAATTCAGTGAAACGAGAATGAAAGAGGATAATTTAGCTATAGAGGGATATGGCAAAAAATGTAAAGAAACACACACACACATACTTTCTAGGTAATGATAGTAAAGAACATTTGTTGTGTTGTTTACTGTATTTCGATAAATAGGAAAACAGTAAACAACCCAAATTTCCATTAAAGCAAGAGCACTAAACCCGTTAAAAAATAAGTATTTTTTTTAAAAATGCCTAAAATGAAATATAATAATAATTTTAATCCTTAAATCGGCACAAAACACAAATTCAACTTCCTGAAATTTCCGCCAATCTCAATTTTCAAGTTGAAACACTCCCTTTTACCTTGAGGGGTTCCTTTTAGAGTTGATTTTCGAAATTCAATTAAGAAAACATTGATCTAATACCGTCCGGTTACTTTGAAGCAATTCAAGGCTCTTGGGCTGGAAGTTTGTGTACACTTGTAAAGTTAATAATTTAAATGTTAGCAAACAAAATGTGAGTCAAGGCGAATCCAATAAATTGATTGGAAACTCATAATAAAATCAAGAAGGACGGCATAAGAGTAAAAACTCAGTGCGGTAACATATTGTTTTTGATTGACTAAACACAAGTTGTGCCTGCTGCAGCTGCCAAGACGTCTGCATTATACGTGGATCTTGTTTGTTGCTAGTTTCTCCCAAAATCTTATCTTTGGAAAGAATAGGGCAGTTTGCCAAACTAATTTTAGTAGCGGAGCAATATATAGAATTATATATTAAACGGCTTAAAGTCCGATTTTCAACCTACATTGAGATTTTGCCTCTAATGTAACTTGTTTAGAAACGAGTTTCTGTTATATTGTGTTTCATTTTACGTGTACCTGGCTTGCGGAATTGTGTATTTGCTTTGCTTTTGAAAAATATAAGTGCAATCCGCTTATCCATTATAAAATATCAACTGGAATTACAGCTAAAAAGCTTTGAAAATTTTCTTGAATGCTTTGACGTTTCGTTTGTAGCATAGATGAAATCAATAATGTATTCTGGGAAAATGCTTGCAAGGTAATTGCATTAAGTCGATTGTATAAGATATGTTCGCTACTTTCTACACATTTGAGTTTTCACCTATACTCCACCATTTGTTAACTTGGATTTACGACTAAGTACAATGACAGTGGAAGTGTTTAATTGCATGTAAACTCAAGTAGTGTTTTATAGCAGTAATTTCTTAATAGTAGGTGGTGTATAATTTGTGTGCAATCTAGGTTAATTAATTGTTAAGCTAACATCGTTGAAACCGCCGTTCAGTGCAAAACTGTACATAAAATTAATATGAAAACAATTTTAGATGCTGTAATATGAGAATAAAATGTTAAAAATCCAATTCCGAAAAAATCTTGCTTATAAAAAGCATCAATTATTGAAAACCAATTTATATATTTAAAAGCAAACACCAGAAAATTATTTTCTGGTTGAATCACCAAGGAAACTTGAATCCAATTAGCATTTTTTTCATTCGAAGATTAATACTAAGCTGCTTTTACTTGAAGGCCATGAATACAGCAAAAACAAAGAGCGGAATCTAATTAAACATAGTTTTAAGATGATTTGAATAAAGGAATGTTTCTAGTTAGTTCTAGCCAACAATGTGCTCAGGTACAAATAATTAAATTATTCCTTTGTCCAAGAGAAGCCAGGAAATTTCCTTTTTTCAGACAGTGCCAAAACGAAGAAATAAATTTGAAACTAAGTTGACTTTTTAATGATTTATTTCTGCTTTTATCGCGCTCTTGGTTTTAGTCAAAAGCATCATTTCATATTCCGCACAGAAATTGTAGACAAGTTAAAATTTATGCGAGTACGCGTATAAAGTTCGAGTTGATATTGAAGAAGAAATATGCTTTATTGCGTAATATAAAGTTGGAAAGTCTAACCTAATAAAAAAGTATCGTAATATAGTATCTTTAATATCCGTGGCAATAATCGTAAAACCTCGATGTAAAGCACCCTGTATTGCGAGTTAATTAATTAAATAAAGAAGAGAGCCAAACCAAGATGGCGTTGTCAAAATGTATGTATTGTGCTGCAACAATTTTATTATACATTCAGTTTATATAAATTAATGTAAATGTGCTTTGCAATTTCAATTAATCTCTGTTAATTTTGATTTGAGATATCTTCAAAAACTACCCTTGAAATGTTTATCAATTGTACCTAAATAAATAAATAATTAACATTATCGAATAAAATCTACCTAGACATTGAAACGTCACACTCAATATCCTCCGATTTCACCACAGCGAGAGGATATCTGATCCCTTTACGTTATTAAACCAGACGAAAGCAAATATTCAAGTTGAAGACTACTAGTGATATTACTTTTCCCATTTTCGGAATCGCAACTGTTTCCTAAAATACATCACCCTAGCCTTCTTAGACAGAATATTTGAATAAATTGTTTCAATTTGTATGTGCCTTTATTCATAAAAAACTGATGGAAAACGGAAAAGCGTGGAGCTGTTTTGTCAGATTGGGGAAATAGATCTTGTGTTAGCGCCTCTGCGTTGAGAAGCAAATAAAAGAAATTGTATCAGCAACAATTTCGACTGATTCCAGACTTCAACGAAGAAAAGGAAATCTGTCAATAATTATGAAGGGTATGATCGATCCCCACTTTATTTAGATTTACGACAACCAAATTTCTAATAATAATTACTTGCTTAAAGTAACATTCACATAATATGCAGTGCATTTGTACTGTTAATGGTAAGTGCACTGCAAGAAATGACATCATTCACAATAAACTCAAAATTAAACTTAGAAAATAGGAATCAGGTTAGGATTTCAGAAACACAAGACATAAACGTCATACTAATAATAGTACCATCGTCTAGACTTCGACTATTTGTTTCAAACAAGATAATTAGGTACAAACTGAACAGACATTCATAAACAAATACAAAAAAGCATTCTTTAAAATTTTCGAATTTTGAACAGTTGACAACAAAAATACGCATGTGTCAAACGTCTGAAATGGCTCTCCTTATTGGTTGCTTGTATTAAGGTGGTAAAACTTAAGTGTAAAAGCTAAAAGCTAGATAGGTTTTGCACTACTATCAAGTTATTAATTTCGCAGTATACAAGTGTGAACAGTCTATTAGTTGCAATAGCCATAAACTTTATGTGAATGATGCTTAAAGCAGAAGAAAAAGGCAAGAAGAAGTTTTTAAATTTGACGTGTAAGGTTTGAAAATTGTGGTGATTAATTTCTTTGGGTGACACATTTTTCTGCGGTAAGATTTGTATTATTCTGTCTGAAACAATTTATCAATCAACAGAACTACTGCAGTTACACAATCAGCGTCAAGTTATTTTGCATACACATAAAACACCGTCAAACCCGACTTCTAAACCAGAAGTAATCTTTCCGGCGAAAAAGTTGCGATGGCTTATCGATTGCCTAAAACCACAACTCGTGAAATTAAAAATCGGTTGTACTTCCTGGCATGTTTGGTGGAAACTGACCTGTTTCAGGATATTATTTTTCAATTACGATCCCCCTGTTTTTTTTTATTTGCAATCCGACACAAATCCCAATTTCAAAAGCTGATCGTTAAACTCTTCCCATATTGTAGATGCGTGAAAGTTTGGTAAAGCAAATTGCTCTCGAAATGTAGTGTCGTAAAACGCTGCAGGCACTGTTATTTCAAACATCATTTGTGTTTTATTGTTCAAACTTAAAAACAGTTTAAACTGCAAACGTCCTGGAAACTCCTGTTATAGCTTCACTTTACAAGTACGTTTACATGAATTACTACTTGAAAAAACGTCTAACGTAGGGCGTTTCGAAAACTTGAAATGCAAATTTGAAAACTAGCAATCCCTTTTTAAAGTTGGATCAAGTATAGCTCCGATAAACGTGACAAGATTGCAAATTGCTCGCTGTTGGCTCTGCACAATTAGGAAATGAACTTTTAGAATGAATTACGCCGCGTTTCAATATTTTCTTGCTTAAGGACTATTACCTAAGAAATAGCAATTAAACATGTAGCCGAGTTCCCTTTTAATTTAATATCTCTCTTTAAATCAATTTACCTTCAGGCTAAAACGTTTATTAAGAAAGTTGCATTTTAATTTTGCTAATATCTCAAAGGCACTTACGAAAGATATTGATTAAATAATTTTTTGAACTTCAACATTCAATTTTTTGAGTAAAATTTAATGGCGTTAATTATTTATGATAATTGTCAGTGAAAGTTTGAGATTTTATTAATAGTTTATAAATCGTCAAACAATAAAGGCAGTTGGAAGAATGTTTAAATGAACGTCGCAGATTTTAACCTCAAAACTGGGAAATGTGACATGTGAAGTTTTTTGTGAAGAAGTTTGTTTATTAATAAAATTAATAAAGTATCCTTGAAATGGCAATGTCTCAAATTTTGACCTTAGAACTGATGAGATTCTGTTAGCTAAAAAATGCACTGTAAAAGTAGCTTATACTAAATTTTTTTTTGTACAGCTTACAACTAAAATTAAATGTTAAAACACCTTACAAGACTTTAAGTATAATTTTTTGTATTATTACTTTTATTTTTGCCATAAGTACTGATTACTTGGAAGTATATTGGTCTAATACAACTACATACTTATTACTTACAAGTTTAGTCTGCCCTGTATAATATATACACTGAGAATGACTAAATTGGAACAAATTCAATTAAATGTATAACAAATAAAATTTGTAGGAGCTTTCTACAAAAACTCATTTTGGAAATTGTCTCACAATTATTCAAAACCTTGTTAATCTAACAAACACTATTTTTAAATACACTTATACCCTACATTGTTAAAGCTATTCGTCAAATACAAACAAAATTAAAACCGTCCAAAATCGACTTTATCATCAAAAGCCGTAAATTTTTTGCTGGATATATAAAAATGCGAATTGAATGTACGTTCTTTTGGATAACACGACCAGTCACATATCAAGTCCGTATGTAGGAAATTTTAATTTAGCTTTAGTGATATGTCAGCTGAAAATTTACGTTTTTATTTTTTGTTGCAAAACAAGTTTTTGATGTTTATTGTGCGCTCGATTCGATAGAAGATTATTACAGAGCAGAAGAATTTTAGTGAATTGAAAAATGTAGCACTAAAGAAATTTAATCTAGCTCCCTCACTAATGTATTAACGGAAAGCTTATTTTCCGCCTTCATTTGAGTGGAAACTGGCTGGATGTACTATACTAATTAGGTAAATATTTACTATTGGCAAGTATTATCTGCACGGTAAATTATTAATCCCTGTTAATAATCAATCGGTCAAGTTAAATATCGATTGTAACGTAGGTGCCCCAATTGGTAGGTCCGAGCAGTTTTATTTATTAATTGACAAACAAAAAATAAGACTAAACAATAGTGTTTTGTGGTATATAATACCTTCATATTTAAGAAGCAGCTGGTGAAAGAAAGATAATCAATCAAGGTAGTGATAATGTATATGGAATTTCATCTAGCAATAAATCAAGTCAATGTGGAAAAAGATAACATCCATCAAATTGTATGTTCGGCTAGAACTGATTTCAATTAAGAAAGCTTCTTGGTTCAGTCTTATCTGGCTAATTGTTACGTTGTTACAACTGTTGCTTGAAAGATCATCAGAATATAATAATAATAATAATAAACAATCTTTATTTCATTACGAAATGGGCTATCGACCGAAATGGTCTTTCTGCCCTTGTTTGTGTACATTTGTTGGTTTAGGCTTACTTTAAGTTGGTATAATATAATAATCTAAAATAAAGTATTGCAAACATTTATCTTAACCTAAAATTACATTTTGTAACATTTATTATTGTCTTAGTTGTGTTATGTTTGTAAGTGTTCGAGTAGAGTCGTCGATGGAAAAAGAAAACGGGATTGTCTTGTCTGTCTTGTGAGGCAAAGAGGATTTAGTATGGTCCAGTTCTGTTGGTTGTTTTTCCATTTGGATTGAATTTGTAGTAGTCTTTCTGTTATTCTAGTTAAGTTTGTGCGCTGGTACAGTAGCTCATTTGGGGGATTGTGGAAGATCATCAGATAATTTTTAAATTTTCAACTTTTCAGTTAAGTAACAATGATAAAACTGTCACGTGATTTTAGCGGGATGCATAATTTATATGGTTCCGACTGCCGTGTTATTATGCACAGTGAAACTCGTCATAATTTAAATGGGTAAGACACACATTGGTTCAGGAATTCTACAGGAAGTTTCTTAATGATTTAGCAACGCGTTTCTGATCTAACTTTACTTCAAACAGCTTCTAACTTCGTCTGAATTATGTGACAGACAAGTATGATACAATTGGTTTGTAGTTAGAAAGCTTACATTATATTCTTAATAAAATTGGCCTCGGAAATTTCGTCCGCAATCATTAATTATTAAAAAACAAAGAACAGGCGTTATCATGATTTTTATATTAAAAAATCCATTATTCAACCATTGTTTGCCTTCTCTAAAGTTATAGTCATAAATTAAGTCACATATAAATTACAACAGTTAAATCTCACTTGATAAATCATAATATATTAAAAAATAGTAAGGCACTTTTTCAAAAACTGATTTATAAAACTTTACAGGGTATTTCTTCTAATTGTTATGAAACACTCGTTTGTCACGTAGAATATCATAATTTAAGCTGGTTCTTTACAGTTAACACACCCTTCATTCTAGGTCAAAAGATTAGTTAGTACCTAACACAATTTTCAGGATAATTACGACGCCATTTTCTTAGAAAATCAACTACAATAGGCGTTAATGAAGGCGCAATTCGTAGCTTTTTTCTTGATGGCAGGGCACAATTTCGCAACCGCAATTTCTGTCTAGACTCCAAGACAAAAATACTATTCACCAAATATATAGTAACTACAGCACTCTCAAGGACGAAAGAGACAAAAGAGTTTTCCAAATTTCTATTATCTGCAATGTGACACCTTGATCTTATTTTATATGCAAGCTATTTTTGTGTGAGCACAGCAAATCCGATTTCTTCTTATTTAAGTTTTGCTGTTACATTTGCTGCCAGTCAAATTTAACTTAATTGAAATAATGGAAGACATTTTAAGTGATTTTTGTTGTTCACAAGTTAACTTGACTGTTTTACTGACTTTAATTTCCGTTTCTTTATACCTGGTTTAATTTATTAAAGCTGCAGTGGGTTTCTGTATCTAAACGCTGGATAAAGTAAATGTTGGAAATGAAACTAACAAGTAAGGTCGAAAACAAAAAACACTCTAGAAAGCCCGGTGGTTTAATTAAAAACGTTCGAGCTCTGCCTGTAAAAGCGATATCTAAATTACTTCTACTCGAAATTATGACTTTCAAAAATAAGAAGGCAATTAACTCGTCGTAACCGCGCCGGGATAACAGAGCAATAGCCGTTACGGAAATATTAATTATTTTCAACAACAGTAATTTATTATTGAACCGGGAAAACCCGGAAACGGGCTTTTAAATTTAAGAACTTCCGAACATGTTCTATAAATTAGGAACTCGCTCTGTAAATGATCGTTTTCAGACACTCAAAAAGCTGAGACAATTCACGAGCCTTTTTAATCTAAATTGAAAAAGTTCTACAGGAATCCATGACACAATTACTTTTTTTTTCTTCAACTTTCCGTTTTGACCTTTGCTTTCTGCTTGAAGTGACCTAAGTACTTTTATCACGATTTGATTTCCGACCCATTTAACTCCCTCAGTCAATCAACAAAAAGTATAAAATTCAGGTAATAAATTCTCTTTTAATGTGCTGATTCGGCCCCACGTTTTATTATCTCGGAATTTAAGGATAAAGTTTTTACTAGCCGCAAAGCTGATTATGTTCAACTCGTAACCATTTTCAATTACCAGGAAGCTCAGTGGCTTTGCTTATCTTTGGATAGACTCCAGATACTGCGTTCCACATAGAATTTTGCAGCTGTTAAGCCATGGAAAACTCATATCCGTTATCGATACACAGATAAATTAAATTGGCACACACCACCAAGTGATATTTGACTTCAAAGCGCACATTTTCATTGAAATTACAGTTTGCACCGAATAGTGACGGGAATTTAAAAGGGGTGTTACTAATGGGGAATGTATACATTTCGTTTTTGGTCACTTTTTAACCATAAGTTTGCTTTAAGGAAATTAGAATCAGTACTAAAAAGTTGCAGTGTAATAGCTATTTATATAACCATTTACAAAAAGTAAAATGGTCAAAAGTGTAATGTGCATGGATATTTTAATTTTTAGTGAAATTAGTTGCATATATAATGGAAATTTGGACAATTTGGTTCACATAACCAAAAGACAAGAGAACCCCACTAAGACCAATATTGTGATTTTTAAAGGCCATAAATTTGAAGGATAATTTTTCCTTGTTTCCGGTTTCTGGGATCGTTTTACTTCCTTTAGAAATCCCTGAAACGAGTTTCATAATTTAAAAATTTAACAAGTTTACCACGTTTTTCTTTTTTGCTCTAAAACTACTAGATTTACGACAAAATGGTATAAATAACAAATTATGGCCCTTCAAGGATTATATCTTCTGAGAGATTCTTAAGTTCTGAGATTTGCTAACTCAAAAAGTTTGGAGATCTGCAAATGCTTATTATTATTATTATTACTTTGTCTTCTGTGACATTTGATGTCGATCAAAGCAAATGTTTTAAAAACACTTACCAGGTTTATTTTCGCTTATACAGGGTGGTCCAGTTTTAAATGTCAATAATTCACTATTCGATAGCCAATCAAAGTTGACATGCATTATGTCATTTTCCTGAAAATGCTTCCTAAGGAAAATACTGTCGTTCAAAGTTCAGTTAAAAAAATCCGTTTCTTGTCATAACTGTCAGACCTTTTCTTGTTCAGTTTGAAAAAATAAGTAGGTTAGGTTAGGTTAGGTCATCTACTTCTCATAAAATTCTGATTTGAAACTTTCGTTTACGAGATAATTGAGTTATTACGTTCAAAGAACCAAAACCAACCTAACTTAAAAATTGTCTTGCAAACAGTGAAAAGTGACTTAAGAGGCTTGTTTTAATCCAGAAAATTGCGTTGTACACCAATTAAAGTGATGAAAATAGACTTTTAGATCTTAATAAAGTCATTTCTACCTTTAATATCAACTTCTTCAGGAAAATGGCATAATACATGTCAACTTACTTTTTGCTGGACTATCGAATGGTGAATTATTGACATTTTAAACTGGACCACCCTGTATTTACTTTCAGCTGTAATAGGTTTCAAGCAAATTTAAACTTTAACAATAAACCTTGAAAATTTCTGTAACAATATTTTATTAGTGTCTATACAATTGTCTTGCAACATTCTTGGCTAATTTTGAAAAAAAAGAGGGTTTGTGTTAGCAAAGTCGAATTGAAAAGTAGTGCAACATTGTCATATTTTCTGTTTCTGGTTTTCTAAACGTCAGCAAATGTACACATGAGAGAAATGAGTAAAATTCAGGTGAAATATGCACTAAAAAATAATTGAAAAAATACAGACAGAAGGTTGATTTCCCAGGACTTTATAAATTAAAGTTCACTGTGTAGAGTTTGGTTGAAGAACAAAGATTGTGTTGTCAATAAATTTGATACTTTTGGTCGAACTTAACCAATCACCATGGTTTAACGCTCATTCTATACTCATTTGTTTAAACTCCTAGCTAGTTGAAAAATTAATATTTAACGGTAAACAGTGCAAAAACTCTAAATCGATTTTCCACCGAATATTTGTTACATCCCTCGTTTGAAATGTTTTCCCTCGAAAAAAAGCTTTATAATCTCGGCGGTTCGGACAATGGGAATAAAAGCGAATATTTTGTCTGTTAACACTGATAATAGACACAATTAAGGCAGACCCGTATTTCTGGCATTTCCTTGTACCGAAAACCGACTCATTATTCAAGCTGCACTATACCGATCGGACTGTGGCGAATGATCCAATTAAAATGCCGAACAAATTTAGGACGAGGGTGGGTCGAAATAAATCAAACGTAAACATGCGTCGCATAAATAACCTGCACCTCAGCCCAGAATCATTTTCCTACTGGATTAGAGAAAACCAATACCTTGTTCGATTTAACAGGTCTTCAGCTAAAAATTAGGTAGTAAAACCCCCTCATGCTTCTCTGATAGCGAATTCTTGATTGGAGTTTAGTATCTAGCTGTTCTGGGTATAGATTTAAACTTGCATTCCATAAATTATGAAAACTTTTAACGTTAAGCATATTTAGATATAACCAAAAAGTTTACCCATTGATATACTGTTATTAGTCAAAGTTGAGAAATGAAAGGGTCGTTTTATTCACGGAAAGTCCAGCAAAAACGTTCAGGTCAAAGTTGGAAATTGGAACTTTCTACACAAATACACGGTTCGTATGTTTTGCTATTTTTCATGCAAAAACGACATAAATGATCCTGTTGCAGAATTCGATCGATAAGCTTTCTACCAATTTTGAAACTAAAAATAAAAAAGTTGACTTGTTTTGTTGTAATGGTCCTGAAATAACTAGAGTATAGTCTCTATTAGTAGCACCAATTATTTTAAAACGCACACACAAAGTTTTCATAAAAAATTTCAATTTGGACATCTCTCGGTAACATAAAAATTCAAAACAAAGTCACATGCCAAGTAACACATCAACGTTCTCGTAAACAAGAAAGTTCTAACAACATTTTACGTGCCCGAGATACTAAGTTTGCAAAGTGACCACCGATGCTGGTTAAAAAATAGAATGTGCTGGAAGTTTTCTGTCAGTTTTGTCAATTATTTCTTCACCGCATCTTCTATTTATGTGATCGATACCCTGTGACTCTGTTCCCCAACATCATTAAGTTTGTTTGAAAAGTTGTGATGTTATCCGGTTTTGTTATTTTATTTTTTATAATGTCTACTATTTGTGTGTTTCTCTTTCTCCTGTCTATGATTTTTAAGTTTTTAATTTATCATTTCAACGACACATTTTGATTGTTAAAATTTCAGTTATGTTGTGTAATTTTTTATTTATATTATACAGGTTGATCAAAAAACTTGGTTTTTAAAACATAAGGGCAGGTTTTCTGTTTTAACGTTCGATTCTGAACTATTTCACTTCAATGAATTGACAAAACACGACTCTGTGACATTTTATTTTTTGAACTCCTAATAAGCTTTTAAAAAATGTAAAAAAAAACAAGAATCATATTGTCATCGAAGTTTAATAGCATTGCCCATTAAACTCGCTCCCCTCTCCCCATAAAAACCTGCGGACCTGTGAATAATGCATGGATATTGATTGCATTAGAGAATAGAAGGAAACGAGGGACAATTTTAAAATGAAGGTAGACCCAATAAATGAAAATAAAACTGGGTGCGTTCCAAACATTTCCATTAAAGGCTTTTGAAAACACTTAAGGTGTTACGTTTTAATAAAATATACGCCGGCTTCGTGAATGTGAATAAAAGATCGAATGATAAAATGTAAACGAGACTACGGGAGATAATAAATATTTTAGCGCTATCAACAAAATGGGTTTCTGTTTGCTTTAAAATTCTGAAAATCTGGAACAAGGACAATACGACTTTTCACAAAGAGGGTACAATGCAGTAATCGCTTTAGATTTATCGATTTTGTAAATAATTAGGACATACACCCTATAGATTTAAAGCAGCAAAAATTCACTTAAAAAGGGAGCGTGTATCCTTTAAACCCCTTTTATTCATCGGACGAATGATGCAAAAAATCCCTGGAAACAAGAGTATGCGTGGAAAAGGTATCAATCAAAATGGTAAAGGAAAAATAAATTACAATTCATGAAAAGGAAGCAAAAAATCAAATTATCAATGCAGGGATGAAATTTGAATTCTATTGTTTTGAAATATTAACCGGTTATTGACGGCATTTATTATCATTCAGGATCATTATTGAGCGTATACCAAAATTTAATTACCTAATTGCCTATTTATTTCATAGACGCGTCAAATTCCCATATCTATAATTTCCACATTGGCATACACTAAAGTTTCAATCAAAATCAAATTCAATTTACAAGGTGTCTGGTAATAATGTGATTTTTTAGTTCGTAGTTTAGACAATACGGTTACTAATTCTTGGAGAAATTTTCAGTCCTCTAGCAACTAACAGTATGAAGAGAAGTTCAACAAACAGTTTACGTATAGTGATATATTGGAATGATCATCTTACAAATTTTCGCCATTGTTATTGCAGAAACAAAGGCTTTAGTCTTCGGAATTTGCGCGCTTGAAATAGGTTTCTCTTGTAGATGATAAATATTGCTAGCAATTTTAATTGTTTCTAGGTTAAGTAATTCGTAAGTACACTAGAATTTGGCATACAATTGTTTAAGAGAAAACGATTATTCATTAAACCATTGAACTTACATTATGTACCAGCGCAATAATGTAATATTAATAAAGAATTCTCACTGAGTTTTAAAAGCGTATAACGACCAATAAATTGAGTTACTGGGTATAAACCTATATGTAAGAGCGACTAAATAAAATGCTTTTGGTGCTTACAGAGAGTTTATGGGACTTAATGATGTTCTTATAACCGAATCTTTTAGTAGTAAGTGTAAATGGCAAGCTGAATTAAAAAAATTACGATCCTGAAGGTAACGGCCAATATTCGATTATAGCTTATAACATGTGTTGACGAAGTATAATAATTTCAACGTTTGTTATGTAATATAGTAAGTTTTAGCAATAATTCAGTTTGAAACTCTTGTAGAATTCGAGATTTGCTTATAACAAACCAACGCTTCAGTGGGAATCACCATTATAACTGAAAACAATAATAAGCGAAAATGGAACTAAGTGACATCAATTTTTGTAATCACTTTAAAATCAGAAGGAATATAAGAAGGTAACCTTAATCCACATACTCTTTTCTGAATGGAATTGGTCTACATATTGATTAGATACAGCTATGGAAATTTCAAAGTTACCCTACTTTAAGAAGAATAGCTGTGGAAAATGAATGATCTAGACAAAGATGAAAAAAACTTTGTACACGTGACTACTTCACTAGAGTAGTCCTTCTGAATTTTATTTTGTTCTAAAATTAGGACCATTCTATTAAGTAATACCTTATTGCAAATACTTTTACAGTTTTTCTTGAAGAAATTGGCCAGTTTTTCTTAAACCGCAAAATGTCACAGTCAAAATATCAAAAAAGCTGCTATTAAACATGTTGATGCAATCAGTCGAACAAAGCTCTAGTTGGTTAACTTTTTGAATCTCCTTTACCACTCACAGTGATTTTGTTAGGAGAAAATTAGTATTAACTATATTAAATAACAAGAAGCTTAAAATAAAAAATCACAAATTTCCCTTATTTATTCTAAATACTATACAAGTGTTGGACAAGTGGTTCAAAGGGATTCAAATCTGGTCATCTGTGAGGTTTACGAGTTAACTTTTTTCACTGAAAGTAGTCAAAAATTAAAATACTGGTAACAGTCCGAATTTTTGGACTAATTTAATTCTAAAAATTAGTCTTTAAGACTAATATTGTAGCATTTAATGCCAAAATGTTTACTTTCATCAATGAAGAGACTGAAACTTAACTTTTACTAGAAAAAATTGTTTAAAATTCGATTTTTCAGTCTTAAAGCAAAGTGAAACGTCTAGAAGTCAATTTAATACTGACAAAGCGTGAAATGGCATGTTTAAACCTATGGAAAATAGTTTTTTAAGGCTCCTATGTCAAAAACTTGGTGAAGATAACCCTAAAACTCGATTTTCCTAGCTGAAAGCAGTTTTAAAGCCCTAAAAATAGTCCAGAGTTCTAAGAAAATCAAAAGCAAAGGAAACAAACCTGAAAAGTTAGTCTTCAAGTAAATTTTTATCAATCTAATGTCAATATCCTGTATTTAAGACTATTTTCAAGACTAAAATATTGAAATGTATTTTCAATCTATGAAAACTTACTTCAAATGGAAATTTTAAGCTTTTGATGTCACTTTTCATTGGTTTAGAGTTACTTTTTGGTGTCCAAGTCAATTTTCAAGACTGAAATGTGTGAATTTGTAGTAAAAAATTGTAGATAAAGTAGTTTTTCATGACTACAACCTAATTTTCACTACTAAAGTTTTTCAACTTATCTGAAAACTATAACGACTGACTACAAAGACAGTTTTTAAGCCTTTCAAGACAATTTTCACAGTTTCCAAGTCAATTGCCAAGGCTAAAATCTTTCAATTTGTGAAAACTGGTCAAAAGACAATTTTTAAGCATTTTAAGTCAATTTTCACCTTCAGAGTAAACCTACTAAGTCAATTACTTCTAAGTCAATTTTCAAAACTAAAGTCTTTCAATTTATCTGGAAACTATGAAAAACTGGCTTAAAAGACATGTATTAAGCTTATTAAGTAAATTTTCACTGTTTTCAAGACCATTTTTAAGTTAAGTTGGGTTGATTTTGGGTCTTTGAACGTAATAACTCAATTATCTCGTAAACGAAGCTTCAAATCAGAATTTTATAAGAGGTACTTATTTCGTCAAATTGGACAAGTAAAGTAAACAAAAATAAAATTTTTGAAAAATATCCAGTGACGTAAAGAATCAGGCAGAAAAATGAAATCTTCCTGTATCTACGCTACTGGAGAATTTTGGCAAACGTCATTCATAATAAGTAATAATTTCATAAGTGCTTGTTCCAAATTTGATCAAAATGACTACAACGGTCTGACAGTTATGACAAAAAACCGATTTTTTAAATTGAAATTTGAAGGACCGTATTTTTCTTATGAAGCATTTTTCAGGAAAATGACATAATCCATGTGCAATGGTAAATTATTGACATTTAAAACTGGACCACCCTGTATGTTAGGAAGAAGACTTTCGTTATACACTAAAGCAATAAATCTGTCATTAACTGGGATTACAATCAAAAACAAAACTGAGCTAAATTAAATTCAGTAGTATTTACCGCAACAAATTGAATTAGCGCGATCGCTAAATTGAAGTTCACAATTATTATGCAAACTTATTGTTCATGCAACTGATATTTGCAATCGGTCAATATAAAACCCTCCACTATTCGAACTAATATTAACCTAGCAATGAAAATATGGATCATAATGGATAATTGCATAGCGCTGGAGCTCTTGTCACAATACATTGTAAAAGTTTTGAGTTTGAATGTGTATTGCCATGAAAATGAACTAGTTATATTTTAGTTTGGCAGCTTTGCGAATTACCCGGCATGTAAATAGGATGAACACGCAAGTGGAATAATGAGAAGTTCATTGCTAAACGAAATTAGTTTGTTAACTGATGTTAGTTCAACCTAGTATTTATCACCTGTTAAACCGCTGCGTTGGCGCTTATAGGTCAGCAAAATTAGTCTTTCATACTGAAATATAGCGCAGAAAAGTTGGCAATGAAAGGAGGTACGGTTGAACGATTTGCAGCCATAAATCTAATAACAACCCTGTCTCTAAACAAGATGGAGCAGAAAAACTCAGCTTGATTGACACGGATCAAATAACTGCCGAACCGTAACGCAAAATGTCATTTAACGTCCGCTCAAAAGCAACCAACTTTCACATTTGCTCGACGTTCGATAACATTTTCACTCAACCGAAAACACGTCCGACATTGTTCATGCAATTTAGTGTTTTTTTTTTCTGGCAAGAACAACACCCAAATATCCGCGAATACTGCTAACACCGCAATGGCGACTAAAGTTGAATTTATCACGTGTCGCCCAACAAAAATCTTTATTTATGAGCTTTAATTCAGCCGCCATATATTGATTTGGAAAATACTGAGTAGTGCTAGATCAGAAATTATTGGAGATAGCGCTAAATGGCGTACAAAATTAACACTGATATATTTGTTTCATTTGGAAGTTCTTTCTGTAGCATCAAAAGTTGTCAGGAATAACATGAAAATGATGGACAGCATATTTGTATGCAGGGCCAACACTTAGAGATTCACACAGTTTATTAATCGTACGCCATATTGGCTACTACATTAAACGCCCTTCTTGTACCTAATGGCTATCAATATTCCAAAGCATAATTTACCTTCAATATCGACGTAATTATTGTATGCTGTACAGTACTTAAATCAAGAATGTTCGAACTTATCAAGTCATTAGCTCAGTTAACTTACCGTATTAGGTAGTTTTTGGTAGTTGTGATATTATCTCCGATACATTCAAGTGTTCTCCAATTACTCATGTTCAAAGTTTTCCGCTATGCGAGTTTAACTTCAAAGTGAATAATAGGTGGACAAAACTAGTAAGGTCTAGTTGCGGTTAGAATACATTTGTTCCTTTATAGCATTAGTCGGTCGTACAAATTAAAAAACTAACAGTAAATGCAACGCTGTAACAAATCCACTCAATTTAACTACACAAAACATCGAGTGGATTATTCCAGAGTATGCGTACATTGCAACATGTTAAATCCCCGAATGTGGTTAATTATCAGAAACGAATAATTCTCTTTGCCAGTGACTTTTTAGACTCGTTTTATTTGTATTTTCCAGTTCATTATGCGCTTTCATGGATTAGGCCGGATTTATATTTCAACGTTCACTTAAAGTAACCCAAAAAACGTTTTTAGTTTGCCTGCATTAATTACGCGAGAAACTTTCTGCCTCATAACAAATCGCTCATTAATGGGAAATGCCTGCCGTAACTTAGGCAGCAAACCTTCGACAACTTAAGTGAGTATAACCGAAACTAAATAGGGAAACTAGGATGCCATACCGTGCCTCTCTCTCTGTCATTCAATTATCCAGGGTACTATCGCCATACGTATTATTTACCAGACGTCATTAACCTAGATGCAACATCTGACATAAATA
The DNA here is from genome assembly GCF_016097725.1 of Ips typographus. Taxonomy (NCBI): domain Eukaryota; kingdom Metazoa; phylum Arthropoda; class Insecta; order Coleoptera; family Curculionidae; genus Ips; species Ips typographus. The sequence goes on along the minus strand of NC_138437.1, from coordinate 6,194,523 downwards.
ACAACAGATTTTAGTGGTTCTCCTATATTGCGGAACTATATTTGGCTGAAACAGATTTTGTTGTTTGAATGACAGTTTAATAACCTCTGGACTATCCAGTTTCATTTTCCACGTCGATCTCGGTATAAGTTGGATGGATTTCACTTTGAAATGGAACAAATTATTACATTTTCGAATTGGTGGACAAATAAATAGTTAATTATAAACTAATGTAGAAAATTCGTTCTGTATTGTAATTTGATGTTTGAAGCTTTTCATAAAACAAACATTTGACAATTCTACACACAAAAACCACGACAAGCCTTTTATACTACTTCTAAGTTTCTTAGGTGTTGCAGTAGTTATTTTCTACTGACCCATTTTTAAATGTTATTCAAATGTGTTTACATTTCTCTTCAGTCTTGGAAAAACATTTTAGGTAACTAAATCCACTTAAGTTTGCTGAATTATTTACTACGTTTCATGCAACTGAATTTGATTAACCTCACCAATTTCAAGTCCTGAAACAAGTTTTGCGCTAGTGAGGTATTAAATGGAAGTTTTTTAAATTTTAAAGCGGCCCCATTTAGACTATTTCTCTCTGTAGGTAAAGAACGGGAACATTCGTGCTAAATTACGACGCAATAACATTTAGAAACACAGCTGTAAGTTAATCAATCAGCGAAGTATAAACGTCTTGACAAGCTTATGTGTCATGTTGAAAAGCGAATAAGGGTGAAGCAGTAGGAGCGTTTTATCAAGCAAGAAGAGGAAATTACGTCGTTTCTTGTGCGAATGTGAGAAAGTAAGACGATTTTAAATAAGTTGTCAAACAGAAATACATTCTTCCTGGTACAATTTCTTAAGAATACAAATTATTATGTAATGTGGATTGTCACTGACTTAACGAACATCCACTTGCAGGAGTGAATCAAATTGTACAAACATTATAATATCTGATAGTTCTTTAAGCTTTATGACAGTATGCGTACATACACTTTAATCTGCCAAACTAGCTTGAGAATTTTAACAAGTACTGTTTGAAAATTTGCTTTCAAAATCAAGGTAATTTTAAATCCAGTTTGGAATACTCGACTTTATACTACTTATAAATTTTCACGGCTTCTCTTCAATTACGCTTGCTACTTTATTACGGTTTTAGCATACCAAATGTAGTTTTTAGGATATAAAAATAATAACACTGCTACTAGAATTATTTAAGCGTACAGCAAGCTTAGCAAAAAAGTGTTAATTTGCTAAATACTCGTATATGTTATTTTTGTTTCAGTTAGCGTTAGTGAATTATTTTTTAATTGAAACTCATTTATTAATTTAATCTACATTATGATGCTTCACATACTTTTTTGAATTGCACTTGAAACGTAGTTTTCCCTCGTTTAAATTTGGCTAGTAATAGAAATTCCATAAAGCGCATGAGACGGTCTGCCAAACTTTGCCATTAAAAAACTAGAAAGAAAATAAAGAGCTAAAGATTTCTATCCAACTTTACTGAACTTTTCTCATATTTTTCTTCTTGTTTGAAAATGTTCGATATACTCATTTTTACGCTGCATTTGTACATTTAAATCTTTTTGCCCCTTTCTGGTGCTTCATGCTGTTAGATGCACATCCTAATGTTAATTACATTTCTAAAAAAACGAGAAAACCAACTTTCAAATAACCAAATGCAATTAAGTGCCTGGGGCCTACAGAACACCGCATTATTACAATCATTAGTAGAGTAGTTCCACCACTTACAGTAAGGGTATATCGAACTAAAACAAGTTAAATAGTTAAATAGTTAATGTTCATCGTAAGCGTAGTTGGACCATTCTAACTAAAACTCGAATCAATTATTTAGCAGCCCCATATCAGAACACATAATCAGAATGAAAACTCCAACCTTTTGAATTAATTAACCGGCACGCTTATAGCTTTTAATATAAACCTTAAAACATCATAGGAAGTCACTCAACTTGTGTTCGTGCTGATGTCCACATCGTCCTATAAAGGCAATAAAAGGAGCGAGGTTTGATAAGTAGATTTATAGCGAAATAGAAGTGGTGACGAATTGAGAAGTAAAATTGTCTCCACAAACGTTTTGCATAGCAAGCACAAAATGTGAGCAACGGTTAGTATTGATTTTTTTCATGTATATTGAGTCCTGAATTTGCCGAAATTGTTAGCCTTTGTCCGAAAACGTATATTGCTCGAAATAAAATTGGGTTCTTATATTTAATTGTATTTTTCAATGCAAGCTTTACATGATTGTCTGTCAAACACAAAAAGAAGAAAATAAAAATCATTTATTGCGAAAAATTGATATCTAATCAAAAGATCGTACAATCATTTTCTGTAGGTTTTTGCCCTCAGCACAATTAAATTGGGGGAAACATATTTAAGTAAATGAACAATTAAAAATAAATTAGAAAAAAAGGAAATTAAACACAACATCACTCCAACACAAAACATGTTGGAGTGATGTTTATGGCTGACCTCGGTTTGCCTTTGGTAGGAAACATGTTGCCGGTTGTCTCTTATCTTATTTTATTTTGAAATAAAAATTGCATAAAATTTTCAGGATCAAATTTCTTATAATCATTGTTTACTTTGAGTCAGTGTTTAAATTCGCCTCTTAATCATTGGAGAAGAGAAACTCCTGATATTTAACGATCAAAGCTGATATCAGTCGATTGTCTCCTTTGGTAAGAAAAGTCTATCTTTCTCAAATTCGCTGTCTCTTCTTGTTAAATAGCTATTCTTTGATTTTATCTTATAGGTTATTTCAAATGCTGTTTTAAACACTTCTATAAAAATTTGTTCAAATTTAAATTACCGAAACTATACCCTATTTCCCAAGTCTACTAAATATTGTTCTGAGGGCAAATGGTACAAACTCTTCTTAATAGGGAAAGAAGGGTAATCTAAGAACATACACATTGTGGAAACCTGTAAATACGGACTAGTTACAAATGTCTTTACCACTGTGTTAGTCGTTGTGTTTTTCTATTAGTTTAATCCGTTATATATAAAGTTAACTGAATAAAGTTATTAATTAATTAAGTTATTAAAGTAAGTTAAGTTGTGTGTGTGTAAGTGTTAAGTAGCTCAGTTATTTACTAAAATTTTAGTGAATAAGATGACAGTCTACAGTCTCTAGTTTCTTTTTAGTTTAGTTTCGGTTATACTCAGACAGTTACAGTGTAATGCAATATGTGTATAATTTTTAAAATAATCTGTCCCTTAATAATGTTTATAGGAAAATATCTATTAACTCAGTAATTTAATCATAGTCAATAAAAACAGATTATCTTGACACTTACAGGTTTGTTATTTTAGGTTCTGAACAAAAAAAAAACCATTATCATAAAATAGCAGAACAATGAAACTTTAATTAAAAAAAAACTGTGGAAGATTTCCTTCTAATGACTGTACACTTTTTAAATGGTTAAGTACAAGTATTAATTTTCCACTACAGAAGTTTTGCGGAATTCACCAAGTTGAGTTCGAAATAGAGTAAAACCATCCGATGAGATTTAAAGCAATTAACAGCAAATTCCGCGATGAACACTGCAAATAACGAAACCGATACGAAACTTACGTGAGATAAAAGAACATTCATTCCCAGACTAATCAAACTTTCAGTACATTACATAGTATCAGAGACTGTGCCGAAACTCTACTCTACAATACACTCTCGTTTGGCTCGAGTAGAATTTAGCCGAGTATAAATAAAAGTTTTACTCCGGCAACCACCGAAACTATCACAATTGCGGATTCCATTAAAGTGGTAGGAAATAGGAAGTCAAAATTCTTGGAAACACTTCTATTGTTCCATCAACATGTTACCAGAACTAAGCGGATTATGAGATTACATCTGGAATTTTCTAAATTATTACTAAATTTCTTTAAGTATTACTAAGTTCTCGAAAGTTTTATAAGACCATCAATATAGAAGTTTAAAGTCAATAATTTATGCTTTCAGTGTTTTTAATGTTTTAGTGGCGTAATCTATTGAAATTTTATTTTTGTTTCAGAATCTTGGGCCGGCTATTACGAAAAAAAGCTTCTGCATAAACTACTTGATACTTACAATGTGCTGGAACGCCCGGTTGCTAACGAGTCAGATCCGCTCCAACTAAGTTTCGGAATAACGCTGATGCAAATAATAGATGTGGTAAGTTGGCAGTTTTTGTTCATCTACACCGAGACATAACAGCTAGGTTGGGTATCAAGCTCAAATAAAGGTCAGACCCTACTAATTATGATGAAAGACTAAACTTCCGAAAATTATCAAGTTTTATTAAAATACGCACTAGCTCTCCGTCGAAGTTTCAGTTCAAAATTTTCCTTACGGTTGCTATCCACTCCCTGGTCCTATTTTACTGGTTAATAAGTCCTTTTAGACCCATTAACTAAAGGAAGAAGTATATCATGTTCCTTATCGAAGGCGTTATAGCTTTATTAAATTTCCCTTAGGATTCAACTATGCTTTTATATTAGGATATTAGCCACCGAGGAAATTGTTTTATTTTGTCGTAAATCTGCTTAAATCCATTCAACGTTAGTTGAAGTCTGATGCAGTTTTGGTCTTCAGTAATGCTTTACTGAAACTTACTTACCAAACTTTATGGGCAAGTTATGCACGAGGAATCTATACTTCCTTGCAAGTTTCAAAATAGCAATTAAATTTCCATTATGAACGAATGCAGTATCATTTAAGACCACTTTTATATACATTTTTAACCCTAAATCAACATATTTTCGAAATGAAACCCGCACTTTAATATCCTCACACTTCACATATAACCCACATGAAATGCTATCAGTTAGAGGTGCTGAAACAGAAAGACCTATTCACAGGTAAACCATCAAATTACAAAATAAAGCCAGTTTTAGCAGTCAATAGATTAGTGACAATAAAGGGAAATTTACAAAGCTTTTTAGAGAATTAGGAAAATCAGTCCAAACGCATTTGGAAGCGTGCATCGAATTGTACTGTGGGATTTAATTTTAATGCATACATAGTTTACTGTTTGTTTTAATTTAAACGTATTAAGCTGTAAAAGTAAAACTTAAAATATTAAAAACTGATACAGCGTAAAGGATACCTGATCCTCATTCTGTTGCAAGTTAAAAAAAATTGATTTTAGCACAAACTTCAAGAACAAGGATTTGCATCGTTCTTTTTGTGTTTTTGAACAAATTTTGTCTCCCAAGTATCTCTGTTTCAACTTTACTATGAATGATCGGAATTCTAACTAGCTTTATATAAAATATTCGACGGGAAAACACATCGTAAACATTTTACGGCCCGGTCGTAATTTATGGGCAGACACAAAGCTGTATTTATTCAAGTTTAGGAGGGTCGAAACTTAAAGTAGGAACAATATGAAAATCTCATGCTGCATGCATATTAAACAGTGGACAAATTTAATGGGGTAACATATTTCATATCCCTTGAGCTAACCTAAACTATAACTAAGTTTCGTAATATATGCCTAAATATATTTGCTGAAGGTAATAAGCGGGTTGAATTTAGTTTTGTGTTTATTCGGAGGATAAAAGTTTATTGTCGTAGTTTCTGTTTGTTTTCATAAAAAACTGCCTTTAAAGTGTAAATATACGAGATATTCAATACTTTTAATTTAGAAAAGGTATTGAAAAGGAAAGCCGCTTAAATATCAAAAAGGATGCGTCTCAAACAGCCGTAAATGTTGACACCCTCTCGGCTGTAATTTAAAAATAAATATCCGGATTAATATGTTTTGTGTCGAACCGCCTGAAGGCACAATTTCAACATTTTTCCCTCTTTTCCACAAACGGAATTCAAAGCTATTTTTAAACCCCATTCATTAACTTCGCAAATAAGTAAAATACATTTTCCACCCTTAAATTTCTCGCCATTAAATAAAGCTGAACAATTTTTATTCAGTGTAACTCAATAATCTTTTTTTTTTCAGGATGAAAAAAATCAACTCCTGATTACGAACATTTGGTTGAAACTGGTAAGTATCAACAGCAAAATTTTATTTTTTATTAATGCATTATTTACTGATGCAGCCCCCTAGCACAAATCTTACTCTTGGTGGTTGTCATTACATTAGTTTTCATATAACATAAAATTGTAATAAAAGAGCGAATTCGTTTCGAAATTCGTTCGTGAATACTCGAGAATCCGGAGCAGTAATATGAGCACAGTTTTATGGGACGGAGTTTCTGGAACTGCACGAAAATCAATATCTATTTATATTGCACCTAAATAAACAATCTTTTTTACGTATATATGGGACATGAGCATTAACTGAGCTTGAATACGACAGGGAGAACCAATTTCCCGTTACACACCTAAAAGATGATCAGACAGTTAAGTATTAGATGAATGATGAATGAAATTGATTTACATAATATGGTGGAACATGAAAATTTACCAACGTACAATTCAGCAGACCAGTTAGAGGCTGTAATGACACGAAATGCTATTTATTCCCTATACTGGGGGAGCTCCTAAAAGATATTGATTCTCTGAATAACAGAATTCGTCTTTTATATCTTAACCCACCAGACGTCTGGCAAGTGGGAGAACAATATCTAAGAGAAATTCGTTTACTAAAGAAGGGGTTCATATAAGCATCGTAGTTGTTCAGGACCACATAGATTACGTGGGTAAAAGAGAAGGGAACATACATTACGTACACAATTATCTAACTCTAAGACATTCCGAGAGATAAGCCACACAACGTCTTTGGTTATACTAAACTAGACTAGATGTTTAAGATGCAATTAAATGACAAGCCCTTAAAATATATTGTTTTAAGTTTCATTCAATGATTTTTGAACTGCTAGATTAAATTTTAGAATTTACATGCGTAAATAACAACGGTCGTATTTTTTAACCAGTAATAAATAACCGTGATACTCCTGTTCAACAAAACCAAATGGACGTTCTGTATATTCCGTATTCACATTTAGATAAGACTTGATTAGGTGAAACCCCGCATTTTATACCAGTAACTTCATATAGAGCAGCACAAGGGCTGAACAAAGCTCGACTTTATTCAATACGAAATTAAATTACTCTTGGCTGGGCCTTTGTTTGCATTTTAGAGAAGAAGAAGCTAAAAAAATGTGGAGAAAAAATATTAGTTTAAAAAATTATTCTTTCAGTTATTCAGTTAATCTGATAAAATACAATGGTTGTGTTAAAATTATATCCTCTAATTTTGATGCCTTTTCTTCTTCTTTTCACCTCTTTTTGTATTTTTTGACTAAACTAATAAAATACAATTTTTGGCTTCTGCTTTCTTTCTCTTCGGCTAATTAATCTTCTCTTCTTCACTATTTTCATTTCTTTTTGTTCAGGTGTGGAAATTTTAATACCATTAATAAAACTCAGTGATAAGAGGAAAAATTACATTCTGCTGTTTCTACTAATTGGGATGTTGTCATATGTCTTCTATTTTGCAATTTAGTAAAAGTATGTTTCTACAAAGAATGACTAAAAAATAGTTATTGACCACGTGACAACATTGCTATTTTGAAACCCTTGATCACGTGACTATCAAAAGATAAAAATGGATTGTTGTTTCATGCTTTTTTATAGCATATTTTCTGACTCTTTTCTGATTTATTAGAAATAACTCAAATTAAGGAATACTTTACTATTGCCACTTTCCTTGTTATACAGAAAGGCAATATCTTAAGTGAGACGCAATGTTTTAGTTTATGGTAACCATCATCAACTAACTGAACTCCTCAAGCAACGAAAAACTTGAAGAAAGAAAATTCTAGGTTCAGTTTAGTTTTAAGTATTTCTTCTACTATTAGGCAAAAGACTAGCCTAAAATAAGCCGTACATTACTAAGTTTGACTTTAAGTTACGTTGGATTATTTGTGTTATACTTGCTTTAGACAGACTTTATATTGCTGCTGTATACATTAAATTTAAATAGAAATAAAAATATTTGTTGGACTATTGTACCGCACTATGACATGCAGGTTTCTAGAAAATAAATCCGAAAACCCAGCATGTCATACGATTACTTAAGAAGACATTCATGTAGCAAAAAGATTTTCCTAAGAAGCGTGGTAAAGTAAATCCCTGACGTAAATATACGAAAAAATCCCACGGTAAAAGCATAAAGTGAGTTCGGTTTTTATTTCGTTGTTGCAGGAATGGAACGATGTAAATCTAAGGTGGAATTCCTCGGAATACGGTGGTGTCAAAGACCTACGAATACCGCCCCATCGTCTCTGGAAGCCAGATGTTCTTATGTACAACAGGTAAGTAAGTCGTAAATTAAATCACTCGGCTGTCACATTTGCTACCACGCCCGTATACAGGATGGGGAGACATAAAATGAGAGATAAGAAGAGGGTCGGAAATAACGCAAAATTCCTCTTCAGGTTTGCGTTTATTTCAAAATCGCGAAAACACGAGGGGGTTATTTAAAGAATGTGCTTACACGGTAATTTAAGAGCCAGCGGACATTTAACTGGGTTTTTATATTGAACAATGGACGTTATGGCACCAGATATGAAAAGAGTTGTACTGCAACGTTTTATTAAAATGGGGTTTTGTCGCAGAAATTGCATTTCATGCTCATTTTAACTGCTACGGAGTGTATTCTTTGAGATTAAATGCCATCCGTAAAAACAGATTTTCCCTTAAATTACCTCAAGTTAATTCTCTAAACCGTTTCACGTATTTATAACTGATCCACTTAAATCTGTTGTTCGTGGTAAGTTAAATGAAGATTTAGAAATATTAAATACATAAGATGAAATTTGACACACTGCAAAATTGTATTTGTATGACATTTGCTACTAGTGTAACCTAAAATACCTATGTGAGGAGGTAACACAATAATAATTCAAACTGATGAAGGCGACGAGTTTGATAATCTCAATCGTCTTTACGCTTAAAAACCTTGATTATTATTATTATTTAGATGTAATATGCAACCAAAATTTCGCTGATCCCCGGATTAATCGGTTTTTGTGGGTGTTCTACTACACGTGTTCTAAAACGAGCCAAATCTAAAATATAACTGGCATTAAGCCTAATTTATTTCTGTACGGCCTATAAATTCAGAAATATTGTTCCAGCGCTGACGAGGGTTTTGACGGGACTTACCCTACCAACGTCGTAGTCCGCAATAACGGCAGTTGTTTCTACTTGCCTCCGGGTATATTTAAAAGTACATGTAAAATCGATATCACCTGGTTTCCTTTCGATGATCAGAAATGCGAAATGAAATTTGGGAGTTGGACGTACGACGGGTTGCAAGTAAGTGCAGTTTGATTGACTTTCTAACGTAGCAAGCTTGGTTTTAATTTCACAGATTGGGTAGTACTGTGTAGCTTTAGTAATTTGTATGTAAAAGCCAGTTCGAAGATTTGATGCAAGAAACACGAAGCAAGAAGAAAGAAGAAAGAAAACTCCAGAAAATGTTGATTTACTTAAAATGTTTTCAGTTATTTATTATTAACGGAGTAGTGAAGTACATTAATTAGTTAACTTTGATTTCAAGGTGATAGAAGTCTGCATAAAATATTTTTATTTACTTTTGGTGTAATAATGCATGTTTAATGCTACGTTATTAACGTGTCTATTTTATTGCAGTTAGATCTCCAACTGCAGGATGATAATGGTGGTGATATTAGCAATTTTATTACAAATGGAGAATGGGATTTAATAGGTAAGTTACTGAGTGCCAGTTTTTAAACAAAATAATACAAATACGCTAATAATATTTAAACAGTGTAGAAAATTTTCTAAAAGTGGCTATGACCAATTTAAACAAAAAAGTTAGACCCTTTACCTAAATTTGGGGCCAACGAAAAGCGAAGGTTTACCCACAAAAAAATTTATATGCGTATTAAACTACTTTCAAAATATAAGGTGATTTATGTTGAGCATTAAATTTTTATGGATGCTTCAAAACCGAAACGCTAACAAATGAATTTCTGTTTTTACAGGCGTCCCTGGGAAAAGAAACGAGCTTTATTACAACTGCTGCCCTGAGCCTTACATCGATATCACATTCGTCATAATAATCCGGAGAAGAACCCTCTATTACTTTTTTAATCTGATCGTGCCATGCGTCCTGATAGCCTCAATGGCGGTATTAGGGTTCACTCTCCCTCCAGATTCTGGAGAGAAATTATCTTTAGGAGTGACTATTTTATTGTCGTTGACAGTCTTCTTAAATATGGTAGCCGAGACAATGCCAGCTACGTCAGAGGCTGTGCCACTCCTCGGAACGTATTTCAACTGTATTATGTTCATGGTGGCATCGTCGGTGGTTTCCACAATCCTCATCTTAAATTATCACCACCGGAATGCGGATACACATATAATGTCACCTTGGGTAAGTAGAGAAAAACGACACAATAGTTTCATTAAGAGACGAGGCAAACGCTAGAAAAACTCAGAAATAATACCTCTTTCTCTTATATTACCAAGGCTTTTGCAAGGCTATATTGTTTGATATAACATAATTAAATCTCAATTAACTTGGTTAACGTAAGTAAATGAAAACGTTTCGTCACTATTATAGCAAATTTATAAGACGTCAGTCTTAAACAAAGTTAGGTAATTTAGGAATTTATAACTGGTCCCAAATTGACAGCCTCAAATTTTTACTCAAACTTAAAGTCTAGTATTATGAGGCAACTTCCTAAAGGTTTAAACCTGTTGTCGGATAGAATTTTGTCGGCTTTAATCCCTTTATTATGAAGGGTTTTGTCACAGCAATAAAGAAGGATTTCAGTTTAACATCAACCAAGCAAGTCTGTCGCATATTATATTTTGAAAACTTGATTGCGTAATTAATAATAATATCATAAAAGGCAACCGGCTTATTCATAACCCATCCCGCTTTTAATAGGTAATGAGGACAAAGCGTGCAAACGTTGGAAGCTCATTCGGAAAAGTTACCAAATGAGCTTTTCACTGCTTGCAAAACCCTTTCGTCTAATCTATACGTATTTAAGTTTTCTATTTACCGTCCATTCACCTACTACTAATCAGTTTAACCAAGGTATTTAAAATATTCAGTCAGCGTTAATTTAAATTATATCACTTAATTAAAATTGACCTTTTAACAGGTTTAATGTTTTTTTTGTTATAATCGTAGCATTATTTGGCAAAATCTAAATTAATATTTTTATTGCTTTTGTGATGGATTTTAATTTAGACTCAGAGAAGGGAATTTGGATTTTGTCTGATATTTTATTTAAACGTACTTTAATCAAAATCTGAGTTTTATTAAAGTTTTGGAATATTTTTCTTTACTAGGTTAATTTGTTTGTTTGCTGTTGCTAGAGAACCTCAAACATATGTTTCTCTCAACTTCTTGATGAAACGTCGATAGCGAAGAATGACAGGACATGCCATTATAGGTGGCAAAAAGACAATATTTTTACAGCATTATTTACAATTAAAAATAATTCATCAAACACACATTTCAAGGTAGGAAGGATAAGAAGTCAAGGTTAATATTATTTGTACTGAAAGAGAAATGTTTTTTGCTAATATGCTTAATACTTTTTGTTTAATAATAAAAATCTAGTCAATGTTATGAAACTAATTTGTTCCAAAACGTTATTGGATTGACTTCCCTAAGAACGTTAAGGGTAATTTTTTTATGAACCAACTCCATTTATCACGGATTTCCATTGTTTTTTTTTTAAAGCAGGCGATTAACAACAGTTAATTGGCTGTAATTTGTGCCGTTTTTTGTCATTATAGTGTAGCCATTATCTGGCAATTTTGCTAAATGAATTTGCGGTCTGGAGTTTTCTTAATTTAGGGTAATCGAAAATTGATAAATTTTCATTAAGACCGATAAATTTGCTCGGGCCTGGAAAGTTTCAACTAATTTACTCATTAGATTTTTTAAAAGTAGTTTATGTGATCTGCCTAACGTGATTAACTTTCTAAGTTAAGCATTTAATTTACTAAAAATTTAACAGATTCGCTACGTTTCTGAAAAATTGTTTGTCACGATTTATGCTAAAAACATATTTATCTGAAGGCGTGTAGATTGCGAGAATGTTTAACCGACTTTTTGAGTGAACATCGAAATAATTGACTTAAACATTAAATGAATGGACTATCAAAAAAGCAATATCCAAATGGAAATGGAAATAAAAAGGCGACGACATTTTAAAACCTAATGGAAGTCGAAAGAGAAAATTTCAATCTTCATTTACACCCGTGAGACTCTCAGAATCCATTCTGTTTTATATTGGCTGATTACTTTCAATAAATTGGGGGTGCTCGGAATTATAGGATAATCAATACAAAAAAGAAATCTCGTAATTGGTTTAGCCGCTAAAAATAATTTATACAGGGTGTCAAAGAATTAATAGTTCCTACGCCATTCGAAAAAGCACTAAAAATACTACAAAATGTTACCGAGATATTGAATTTCAAAAAGTACCTAAAAAACCTAGTACCCCCCCATTCTTTCAATTTTTTTGAAAAGGGAAAAATTTTAAAGTGCTTTTTTTGTGCTTATTTCACCTAATTTAAGGTTCTTTTGTATAAATATGCCCTTTGCTGTGCATTGGAACCCTTATAGAGCAAAATAAAAATTTGCCAAAATTGCACTTTTGACAAAAATTGCATTTTTTTACTTTTTAAAAAATCGTAGCTCTTTTATTTAAATTCGCAGGAAATTCGTTCCTACGCCATTCGAAAAAGCATAAAAAATACTACAAAATGAGTTAAAAATGGCCTCTGTAGCTCCTCATGTTACCGAGATATTGAATTTCAAAAAGTACCTAAAAAACCTCTCTAGTACCCCTTATAGAGCAAAATAAAAATTTGCCAAAATTGCACTTTAGACAAAAATTCAATTTTTTGACTTTTTGAAAAAACGTGAGAGATCCTTGGAATTTTGAAAATGATTTTAGGGGCTTCTGGCAACTATCCAGAGTTGATTTGGCCGTAGACCAAATAAATGAGTTGTAGATTTTTTAAAATAAATCTAGAGGTATCTGGCAAAATTAAAATCAATTTTAAGGCATCTATTCTAGAGAGTGTTGGCATTTTCAAAGTAAGTAAAGGCACGTAACAAATATTACAATTTAAAGAGGGCTGAAAAGTGTTAGAAATATTAGAAGTCTCTGGAAAAGAGTTTTTTCTTATCAAAAATTTGAATTTGGTTACACGTTGGCAGCAATGCAAACTTTTGCAACTGTGACGTCATCTCAGTTTTGCTTGATTTTCTGTATATCTTAAAATGCAGTGTTTTTCAAAAAACCGGTTTGTCATAACATTCTCAATTTTTTTTTTATTCAAATAAATTTAACATTTATTTAATATTAGTTGTGTCATTCGTAATAATAACTACTAGTAACACATAGCTTTTGTATTAAATTTCAGGTGAGAGTAATATTTCTGACATGGCTACCAAAAATTCTACTGATGCACAGACCAGGTCAAGAGGAAAATGGCAGCTCAACATATTCGCCGCCACCAAGACCATCATCTGTGCAAGCAGAAAGAAAGACAATAAATTTTCCGGATGTGGAGTTAAAGGAGCGGTCATCCAAAAGCCTTCTGGCTAACGTCCTGGATATAGATGACGATTTTCGGCATAACTACCGTAGCGCAGGAACGCCAACGCCTTTGCCGGCCACGTTCTACAGGACGGTATTTAGGTAAGTAGTTTTTCCGAACCGCAAATATTATTGAAACGTCCACGTGGATGCTTAAAAATACGATGGAAGAATCGTGTTTAAAAAGGTTGGGAAATTTAAACTGGAATGTTTCCGCTTTATTTAATATCAGGAGCCCAAAGCTCATGTATATTTAGTGAAGTTGTTTTGTTCTAATTCAATAGAAAGGAAATTTCTATTTAATTTTGCTTTAACCTTAATGATCGAGAGTAATTACTAACTCCCATTAACTTTTACCATTTCGTCGTTCAAACAGACACTCGTGAAATCAAATACTATAAGTGGAAATTAATTTGCCAATGAAGCTTTAGTGTTCTATTTCACCCTTTACATAAGTTAAATTGAACTAGCTTTTACTGTTACACACATCAAACTAAATTGCTGGCCAAATCAACTGCAAAATCAAGTCTTTTACTACTAATTCAAAGTCGTTCAAATCGAAAATGGGTAGAGATATTCAATTCCCGTTTGTGCTGATTTTATAGATTACTTTGCAGCTAACGTTAACTAAAAAAGTTTTTCTTTAAAGTGGATATTTTTAGAATGTCGAGTGAATTTAGTTGGGAGTTAAGGACCAATATTTCATATTTTTTAACTAAAAAAGTACACTTGGGTTTTGAATACCTACTCCTTCAAACCCAACCTAAATTATTCAGTAAAACAGTTTTGGTTATCTTCTAATTCAACACTGACCGGGGTTTAGAACCGTCGATTCATCCAACTTAATAAAGACAAATAAAAGTTAATTTCTCGTAATGCTGATATCACATGAAACTTAATTACAATATCTGAAATTGCTCTGCGGAGGCCCAATTTTACCGTTTTGTATAATGAAACGTAGGAGTATGAACAATGGAATGACCTAAATATCGCTGGAACACAGAATTCCCCAAAGGGTTGACAATGCGTGTGTGTATTTCATTTGATTAATTTTTCAGAAATCTTTCCTCGTCCATGTTTTGATTGTACATTTTATATACCTGAAAACCACAAAAAACGTTTTTGTTTTACCTCTAGCCGCTAGCGGTATTGCTGATTAAACTGGCTAATTGTGTATATCGATCTCAAACAATGGTAAAGCCAATTTAACAGCCTGATGGGTACCAATTAATGCAACGTACCTATGAAGTGTTAACAGGTAAATATCGTTCAAAGTTTCCTTGTTCGCTTGTCTATAGGGATCTATTGGACCATACACTTCGTATTGAAAGACCCTTGTTAGCTTAATGTGTGCAAGTGTGCAATAATTTTAATAGCGATAAAATCAGGTATGCTGTTAATATTCGATTGATTAAACTTGAATATGTACGAGCAAATAATTTTTGGAGTGGTTTTTCGCAAAATCGTTGATATAAAATAGAAAATTCTAGCTGCATTTATCCAAGCCAATTTTAATATAAACTGCGCGCCACCTCAACCGGGACAGTGATTTTTTTTTTCGGGACAGTTGACAAAACGACCGATTTGGATGCGGTTTGAACTATCATTGAGCTTAATTTATTAACTTTTGGTTGATGTAAAAAACTCTAACTTAAATGCACAGCCACTGTATTATACAGGGTAAAAAAGAAGCGGGTGCACAAAAGTGGAATTTTCAAGTAGTCCCGCTAATTGATCAATAATTTATTTTGGGTTTGTTTTAACATAAGGAAGTGTTGCTTAGGTCAATATCTCGGGACGTTTTTGACCGTTTCCCAATTAACATCCTCTGACTTAAGGAATATCGATTTATCCAAAAATATGCGACATAGCAGTGCTCAGTCTCGAATTAAGGCAGTAGCTTTGAACTGTCATTTTTAGTCACGTGTAGGTCCCATATTATGTGTTGCATAATTTTAAGTCAACTGCCTTGACCGATAGAACCATATAGGATGTTTAGAGACAGTTAAAGTGAAAGAACCACTTGTGCAAACAATTTCATGTTTCACTGTTCATATGGCTTAATTCAAGATTGAATTATATCCAATCGATATTTCTTAGGACACATGACGTTAATTAAGAAAAGCCCAAAAATGATGAAAAACCAAAAAAAATTATCGATCAATTGGGGAATACTTGAAAATTTCACTTTTTTGCACGCCCTTCTTTCACCCCCACAGAGTACATTAAAGCAAAAGTTTTTTAGATCAGTAAAAAGCCAATAAACAAAAAGCCACTCCAAACCGCATTAAAATCTGTTGATTCGTTTCAAAATGGCGAGGTTTTAAAAATGACCCAAAAACATCACTGTCCCGGTTGAGGTGGCGTGCAGTTTATTACATCCAATAAACCTAATGGGAATATCTCTAATTAAATTTTAATGAAATTATTCAATATTTTAACAATTGAAATATGTTGGTTAATATTGTAATGCTTTGCTGTTTGTATGCTTTGTTTGCACACTGATTATTATCAAAATGGAACTAAAAAATATTGCTGTATTGTCAATATTTGTTTTATCCATCACTAAAATAGCCAAATTCCAACTGTTTACTGTTCTAATTTTTTCGAAAAACTCTGCTTTTATGTAGATTATAATGTGTAGTACTCTCAAATTTGATAAATCATACTCTCATACTATGTAACGCTTTATTAATCACATACTAATATCTACAATACTTGACATAGTCAGCATACTAGTCTAGTTATTAGAACTGCCAAGCTCGCCAAGAGATTCCCGACCAAATTCTTTTAGGAATATGAATTAAATATTCACTTTAATCGACTCTAATTGAAATTCCTACTTGAGTTCATTAAACTTAAACTTTACTAATATCGCAAGCCTACTTGGTTTACTATAAACTTTTTTTTTGCTTTACAAATGGAATATTAAACCAGTCTAAAGTTTCTTGTAAAGCGCTAACACTCAACTTTCACTTCAATTTGAATTAACGCTATCCCTAACTGTTTGAGGCATTCCTGCGGTTCCAAATGGAACAATGATAAAGTTAGTTTCGAACAAATGTTGTGGTATTAAGAGTATAGTTTTGAACTAGACTTCTCTAAACATGTGGCGATGTACGTGTTTACACGGTAATTAGATGCAAATAAATGCGTCGATTTTGAAATTAAAAAAAAATAGGAAATTCACTTACAGTTGTTTAGATATTTCCATTATATTTATGTTATGAATTTTCGTCAATTTGTAATGCCAATGTGACAGACAAAACTCGAGTTAACTTATTTATTTAAGTATACTGGCAAGTTAATTCGGTTTGTCTTAAAATAAACAATTATTAATGTTCACATTAAAACAAATAAAGTTCACAAATTTGAATTTGACAGGCTATTTTGTTGTTGCCAATATTTTTGTTATTAGTTTACTTTTTAATTATCATTCATGATGTACATACGTCTCTATTAACCTTTCACACTTATATATAAATTTATTCCGTATAATTCTAATATTTTCATCTATAAAATTAATATAAAGGCTGGAAACTGAAAACTGAACTGTCAGCTGTAAAGTGACATTGATAAAAAAGTCCTTAATGAAAATATAGAACCGAGAATGTAACTAAACAATGATTGTGTGGATTACCTATTACTAATACATCTATACAGTAGGTAAACCGCATTTTAGATTATACAGGGTGGTCCAGTTTTAAGTGTCAATAATTCACCATTTGATAGCTAATCAAAAAATAAGTTGACTTGCATTATGTCATTTTTCTGAAAAACGTTTCCTAAGGAAGATACAGTCCTCCAAATTTCAATTTAAAAAATCGTTTTATAGTTTAAAACTGAACATTCAAGACTTGTGAAAGTCCAAATTTGTACTGAATAGTCTAAAAACTTTTTTACTACTAGGAATGGTCTTATGATTCGCTTTCTCAGACTGCCATCCTGGTTGAGTGTCTGAAACTGGCACTAAGAACTAAAAAAAAGTCCGGAAATCAAGACAAAGATTGTATTGTGCATGTAACTCATTTGTTACTACTAAAAATAATATAAAAGTTGACTTTTAATGCTAGAACTGACGTTACTAGGACTAAAGAGTCCAAAAGTATATTTTCAAGACTTTAATTGGTGTACAAGTCAATTTTCTGGACTGGACAACAAGTCTAGAAGTAAATTAAATTTTCGGACTATTTTATTTCTAGAAATTAGTTCTCAAGACTATTATTGTAGCATATGGTACCAAAATTTTTTACTTTTATTACTGAAGAAACTTGACTTTTGGAAATAGTCTTAAACTCGATTTTTCAGCCTTAAAAAGCACTAAAAACAGTCTGAATTTCTTAGAGATGCTACAATTTATTGCACCTAAGAGTGTAGAAGTCAATTTAATAGTGAAGAAGCTTGAAATAACATTTTCAAGATTATGGTCAGTGGACAAACTGGCTTTTAGGCCTGATAAGTCAAAAACTTGGTAAAAATAGTCTTGAAACTCGATTTGAGGCACTGAAAACAGCCTTAAAACACTAAAAACAGTCTAGTTTAGTAAGAAATACCCGAATTTTTAGCACTGAGGTGTCTAGAAGTCGATTTAATAGTGACAAAGCTTCGAATGCCATTTTAAGTCTTTGAAGAATGTAAAAATTGTTTTTTAAGTTTGCTATGTCAATAACTTGGTGAAGATAGTCTTGAAACTCGATTTTCCAAGCTGAAAGCACTTTTGAAGCACTAAAAATAGTCCAGAATTCGAAGAAAATGAAAAACAAAGTAAAAAGCACGAAAAGTTAGTTTTCAAGACAAATTTCATGAATCTAATGTCAATGTCCTGCATCTAAGACTATTTTCAAGACTAAAATATTGGAAATTTGTCTTCAAATTATGAAAACTTACTTCAAATGCAAAATTTAAGCCTCTGACGTCACTTCATGAAAACTGGCTACAATAATATTTTTTAAACTTCTTAAGTGAATTTTCCGTTTCCAAGACAATTTTTAAGTTGGGTTAGGTTAGTTTTGGGTCTTTGACCGTAATAAAGTGCTTGTTCCAAATTTGATCTATATTGCTCTAACGGTCTGTTATGGCAAAAAAATCGATTTTTTAAACAGAAATTGGAAGGACTGTATTTTCATTAGGAAGCACTTTTCAGGAAAATGACATAATGAATGTCAACTTATTTTTTAATTGGCTATGGATTGGTGAATTATTGACATTTAAAACTGGACCACCCTGTATATTATAAGAATAGTTTATGAAAGGGTCTGGTAAAAGATTTTACGACGAGATTGGCCTTGAGATTGGCTCTTGTGGTTGATCGATGTACGTTACTTTGTCATCCTGAAGCTGTTTAGTTCAGTTAAGCGTTCGACGGTCTAGTTATTAGTTTGAATGATCGAGTATTTGTTACAGTAACAATTTATATCAATCCATCATTTTCTCTGAATTTTTTTAATAATATATCGGAAAAACTCACTTGAGTGAAAATTTGCTTACAGAACCAACATATCTTATCACTAGAAAATCAAAATGCATGTCAAGAGCAGAAAAATATTTATGTTGAACTTATTTCTCAGTCACATTTTCCACGCTTTAGCGATACTTTATTGGCGAAGTTACTTTTTGCCTTTTACAGTTCGGGTTTTTAACACTTCAGCCAGCATTTTTCACCTCTAGGGTGCTCGAAATCAATACTTCAACCTCCAGAAATAAAACTATTACTTCCGCGCTGTAACGAACACCTTAGGGGACTTATCCAGTTCAATCCCCTATCTATATGCGAAAGGCTTAATAATTTTAAGGCATCCAACGAGACCTGTAATAAAGCTCTAAGGTAAATCAATAACCATCCTCCTTCTAGTAGAATATTACGTTGTGTTCCATTCAAACGTTTCATCAATCAAAATATTTTCTATTGTGTGGTAGTGTTACAAACGGGATTCTGGGGCGACCAAAGGAAATCAAAACGCGATTTTCTAATTTTGGGGTGTCAAAGGATAAACCTACCGTAAGCCTCGGATATATGCAGGGCTCGCTCCTGCGACCTCAGGGATTTTCAAAACCCAATAAAATAGGATTATAAAAATGAGCCTCTACATAGCCATGAAGGGGACTGGGGAATTATCTGATTGGGGATATGACACTTTTGACATCCTATAAATAAATTGGTAAAAGCACCCACTGTACTGCAAAGCGACTTGTAAATTAAATTTCAGGCTCTAATATTAGAGCAACAAAAAACGTCTCGACCTACATAAAAAGGGATAACAGCGACAGGAAACTTTTAATTTGCAACCAAATATACATTGTGTATTTACTAAGGAGGAAGAGTCGTCGTAATGAAAAGGCTTTCTTTCTCTAAACCCTCATTAAGTTCCGCGTTTTATTCATGTAGCCGTACGCTTTTCCGTCTTAATGATTTTTCTTGCCCCGCCCTATCCGAAATAACAACTTGTTAGTTTTAATCAGAATTCGAATCTACGATTTCCGTTAGGCGGTAATGTTAGAAATAAATTTAAATATTTTCAGTAGTAGTCTCCTCAGTATAACGCGTCGTATTTTATTCTGAAGGTTGGTTCAATATCATTGAAAATTTTAAGAGTTACGGGCTTAGTTTACCAAATGCTTAGATTATATCCTCCTTGCAGAACACAAAAACTCCGTCTACGTAGTATACCCTATGATGAATCACATTTCTTATAACTGGAAGTAAATATCAAATTGAATTCTTTGACGCTAAGATTATCGTACATCACTGGTTGACATATTTTTCCGTCGTCGGCTCTTCAAAAAAGTAAGGATTTAAGCATAGTCCATTCATCTATCTTTTTAAATGTGCTGATATGCAAATAGTTATTAATGAACTGTCTCCTGGATCCAATAAATTCTTTCGATTCTACCAGTAAACGATTTATCATTCTGCCTTTTTGTTCCCCGATTCTTAGTTTCAGGTCAATTTTATTCAGGTTAATAACTTTCTTTCAGAGTTATCATTTGGCGATGAGTTTATAAGAGTTTCTTTATAGTTTGTCACTTTGTACACCCTAATTTGCTTGTGAATGTAGCTACAACATATTTCCATTCTCAGGCAAGTTATGATAAGTGATTACTCTGATGATTCCACAAATTTTATGTCTAGATTTTTTCGAAACTAATTTAAAATTGATTTATAAAGGTAGAAACTAAAAGTAAACTTATATTTTGGTTTCTTCTGGGTTCAGTACAAGTTATTACATAAAACCATGTGGGATAGGAGTTTTCAAATTTGTGACTCTTGCTATGAAAACGTCTCATTACAAAAACGTTCGAATCAAATTACTGCATAGACTGTATACTGTACTAAATGAAAATCTAATTAATTATTTTACTTTTTTTATATTTCTTATAAAATTGAAGTACAAAGGAATATAAGAAAAAGGCCAATTTCACTGATATGATAAAGCTAAATTATATTTCATCCACATCGAAAAAGTAAGCTATTTCTTTCAGCGTTGAACCAATAAATAAACCTAAGTCTTTATCTAGCAAAATATAAATCGCCGTTTTACCGAATAAACCGTCTGAGCTAAATTCGAACAGACCGATCTGGATTTCTTTTCATCGCCAACTTTCGGAAGTTGTAGCTTTAAATAAATGCTCTTTAGTTAATGGACCGTCACTGATATTAGTTGGTAATGTGATTTAAAACATATGTCTAACTTGAGGAAAGCTTAATCAGAAAAAAAGTCGGGAAAAAGTTGCAAAAGTTATGCTTAAGTGGTGGTTCGAAAGAAACAAGCGTTTAAAACCACTGTTTCCAAGATAAGTTTAGTTAAAATAACACTTAAAAATCTCTCAAAGCACTACCAAGGCCCAACTTCGTAAACTTCAGTGACTTTGAGGTAAAGTACACTTCCAGGAAGTTGATTTTCCCTTGTCCAGTTCGCTTGTGATAAATTACGGATTTTGAAACAAAGACATTATAAATTGCTTTTAATTACACTGCTAAGTTATACCTCTAAATAGGTTGACCGCGCTTTATTGTAGGTCACAGAACCTTATCTTTAGTTCCTTAGTAGTGATTACCAGCAAGGATAAAGGACAAAATGATTGCATTGTTTGGATTTCGTGACTGATGAGAATTTCACTTGAAAGGCAGAAACTAACCTGGCAGAATTTTTTCAAATGTGGTTATTTTCTCTCTTTAAAATGATGTACATAGAAATATTAAAATGGAATGATGAATGATTGATCTGCGTCAAAACAAAACTGTTATCCAGTTTTCCTATATTAAGCTTATGATGTAGAGAATACTCATATTGAGCTGAGTTTTGACTAAAGCTCAGCTTTGTTCTACTCCAATTTAAGGCACTAATGTACAACCAAGCTTTAGCGTTAAAAATTTAGCTGTTTTGACTGTTTAGTTTTTATTATCGTTAATCGATAAAGTTTCTCCAGATATCGTAATACTAGAGCTAAAAGTCCTCACGTTCATTACAAACTATCTGATAGTATTTCTCAGCTTAAAAGATTCCGTTGATAACGTTGATATATCATGAAAAGGCGTGCGTAAATTTAAGAACGTAATATAATATAAAGTTTCCACCGTTTGCTTTCTAAAGCATATTTTTCGTGTTAGTGCGCCAAATCGACGCGTTGAATATTACAAATTCAAATTTGCGTAAAACTTTACACGTTTAGTATGCAGTCAGGTCGTGATACATTTTTGGTTCTAAGCTGTAGTCACGTACATTTAATATTTCGTTACATTGAACGGTCGCAGTGTTGCAAATATTTCCATTAGCCCTATTACAGGCGTTCTAGAGCAAAAAGTTAATTAACGAATAAATCGAGAGGAATCTGTATGTTCAGGTAGTAGTTTCAATTAAGTGAACATAATTGACGTTTGTAAATGTTCAATTGTAGCGTATAAAAATCACTTCTCGTTTCTACCTCAGTGAAAACATTTATTTTATATTATCTCGTGTAGGAACAACGATTTGTTACAGACATCGAAAACAGTAGCTTTGGTTTTTCTCCCTTTCTAATAGCCAATAAAAAGTTTCGCACTTATTGCTAATGATAAAATCGATAAGAAATGTTGCCGGTGACATTACTCTTGTTAAAATTATGAAATTGAGCAGAAACCTAACTTGTTGCTTATGGATTTATTTTATATACATTCATGTCCAACCACCACCAATATTTGTTTAATTATCAATACTTAATAAGAGGTTAGAACCTTGCTAGACATAAACCACAAAGTTAACAAGTTGAAGTTTTTTATGGTCTGAAACGCTGATTGATGCAAAAACTTTCTGTTCATTAAAGGGTTGCTTGGAATGTAAGATAATTTAACGGCAGCATAATTAATCGTAAAGCATTTTTAGCCTTTGGAGTAAACGAAAAGTTTTCCTAATTAGGTAGAGAGAATCTACCTAATTTTACTCTAGAACTAATAGGTATCAATTCTAAAAAACTGGCAAAAAACCCACAAATTTTTAATTTGCGAGTTTCAAGCGAGCCAATTTGAAATAACAGTTTAAACTTGGATTATACGATAAAGTTTTAATAGGATTAGCAAATCAATAAATCCGCGTAGCAACTTCCGCTTGGTATTCAATGAACTGTTGTATACGTTCTGTGTTAGAGTCTATTTTAAAGATGAATTGACGTTTTTGCATGAGTTGACAGTTATTCGGGACACTTTGAAAAATTCTTATGTAGGTCGATGAAATATCGACAGGATTTGAAATTAACGCCGATAAATGGACCGGACTATCACGTGTGCCGTAATAGATATCCTCAGTAATGCGATTGGAAGTCGTTATATAATCCTATTACGTTGCCAGTTAATATACCTATCAAAATTTCTTGCAAATAATTCCACCATTGTACACTCAGTCTAAAGCAATCGATCTAATTGCAAATGACCACGAATTATGTTCCTTTTACTCTAGAAAAATATAAAAAATACGATTTCCGTTAAATATATCGATAGCTTTTAGCAGAGCATTTACAAGACTCATTTATATTTCGACACCAGTAGTGATTGACGTCCCCGGTCCCCAATTGTAAACATTAAAATGATTCTTTATCGAACGTTTATTGTCACCGTGTTAATAAATTTGCCAGTGATTGATTTCAATTAAAAGAGCAAATGTACGGGCGCATGTGTACATTGACGAATGGACTAACTGGTTTTATAGGTATTACACTCCCGATCCGCATTATAATTTGTTATTTTATTGTTTACTTGTTGTCTTTCCAAACTGTTCTGTTATCAATCAGGCATCTAAATATCTGTTGCAGAATTTGTCATGAGCCCTGATTGAACCTAATTCCTAGTTATTTCATTATGTTCAGCGTTATTAAGCTTAATCAAGCAAGTGCTATGGAATGTTCATACAATTAGTGTTCGAGGGTAATCTGTGAGATGCATTAAATTCGAAGATTAACTTGCAATAACATGATTGGTTGGACTTTTTAAATAATTAGTTCATTGTTGATAATATTATACATGGCATTAACAATGAATGATGATATTGCTTTAACTGAAGTAGCAACTTTCCGTTCTAATATTACTTTAGAAACAGGTGCATAAGTAGTAAATGGCATACATAAAGATAAAGCAATTTCAACACAATTACTGGGAAGAGGCAAACTAATTTGTCTCTGTCTAAATTGTCTTTGACAGCGACAAGCGACGAGAACTAAATCAGATTACTCAGGTTTTATTATTTTCATTTTTGTTTTGCCGGATGCTTTTATTGTTAACCTGGATCATTAATAAAAATACAGAATTTGTATCTGGACACTTAAATGATCTTTTCCAGTTAGTGGTGTAACAACTGGAACAATTTATTGACTATTAATTACTTTACAGGATTTTCTGTAGTAACTTTTGGAATTAGTAAAATATGTTTTTGTTTTCAAATATGTGCAGAACAATACACAAATTTTCTTCTATTTAATCAACCTTGTATCTTTGATGTTTTTTACTATCTCCATGTACATACATTATTAAACACTCTTGCGATACTATTGTATTTTAATTTTTTGTTTATACGGGATAAAACTAACTAAACACTGTGTTCCAGAAGCAATGAGGAGGGAAGCAACGGAAGTGGACCTAGACTGCAAGAACAAGGAATAGTGTCGTCACAAAGCAACTTAGTGAGTCAAGAATATGAATTAGCAATGATACTTAAAGAAATTCGTTTTATAACCGATCAAATGCGGAAAGAAGATGAAGCTCACAGCATAACGAGGGACTGGCAGTACGCTGCCATGGTAGTCGATAGACTGTGCCTTATAATATTCACGTTATTCACCATAATCGCCACGTTAGCAGTGTTATTCTCAGCACCGCACATAATCGTTTCGTAGCCGTAGCTACCCGTCCCTCTAAAGCTAAATCTTATCCCAAGCGACGCGGTTCTGCTACTCTGCGTCGATATTGCGATTCCGGCTTTTACGCAGCGGTTCTTTAAGGCGGTTCATTCCTAAGTCTAGTTAGCGATGTAAAGTGTTATTAACGGGACTTCTCAAAACTTAACTGCCAATTTCTTTCAATTGCCAGAATTATTTTTAGCGCTGATTTTTCGTAAAAAGCAAGATATACCACGAAATCTTAGTTCATTATGCCTACACCAGAACTGATTTCATCTATTATGAACGACTACGTTTGTATCGCGGATCCCTAATCCGATTGAGTAGTTAACTATTAAATCTTGTTTTGCTAGAATTGACTAGTTGGATTTTAGGCAACTAATGGAATCAATTTTAAATATCAATAGACACAAAAGGTTTTGTGTGACATTTTATATCATTTGTTAATTTATGTAGTCTAGATCATAGTTTTGCAAGCCTATACGTACGGAGTTTTTGGAGAATTAAATGTAATCAGATTGAGACTTAACCCATTTATATACGCAAAAACGTGATAAGACTTTCTTTTGATTTGCTGAATTCTTTGCAACTAGAGATCCTTTTATTAGTTTTTATCACAAATTTGTCTTTTGTAAGTGAACTTACCTTGAATACAATCTAAGAATTGTTCACTTATTAATAAAGCCCTATAGTCTGGATTACTGTTTTACTGTGTTCAGATCGTTCGATCCAACTAAGTCAATCCAGATCATAAATCTAAAGCGTTCATGTATTGAAATTTGTGGAATTAACTGCACAATCGAACTGCATTCTCCCGATACAAAACGTAAAGTCTACTATGCAGTGCCAACAATGTACTAAAAGGGATTCTTGAATAAAGCTCTTCCACGTCTTCTTGACTACTAACAAAAATTAGGACTTCTTCCAGACATTTCTATCATTATCAAAACAACAGGGTAACAGTAATTCCAACTTAAGTTGATAATCAGCGGTGTTCTGAGCTTTTATGACAAAAACATCAGCAAATTAAAAATATCTTAAAGTACAAATAGTCGATTTATAATTTTATTTTTCTAATCGTGCACGTGACTTCACTTTGTAGTTGTGTGTAAATACAAATAGCTTCTTACGAAATGTTAGCTCGGTCTAGTAATATTCAATTATAGGGTAATATATGTATTACGAGTCACCAATTTTAACTTTTCAGAAGTCCTCAAAATTTCTTAACGTTATAAAGTTTGCTACTTATTAGAATCGATACTGGATGACGAATATATTTAAAATAGAGCTTATTAAATATTACTACTAATAGTACGTTTTAAACAAGCGAAACCCGAGAATGTATTTTAGAATATCACCGTAAGTACTAGACCCGGAGGTATATTAGGACATTTCGATGATTCTACCTTGGAAAAATTTTGTTATTATACGATTTATTTAAGAGCACTGTTTATCTAATTGCTTCAAAAACCTTCGTTTATTTTAATATTTCACTAAAACAACTTATAGAGTGTTAAAATGGTTTCTCTGATTTTTGTCACACATTATTAGAGATTCAATTTTCTGTTTCTAGAGTTGGTAAAAACCAAAATATTCTAAAATACTGTTTGCCATGACAATACGAATGTAAAAACTTTTTCAGATGATTTATAAAAAAATATGGCTAATTAGGTTGACATTATTAAAAACTGCTAATCTATATCTTATTTTCTTAGCTAGCTGGTAGATAAAAGTGAAGTGTTCTTGCATGTAAGTACAGTTACTATATCTTAAAATAGTTTTAACTAGATCTCTGATTAGGTGTTTTGCGATATATTTCCTAAGATATAAATTTATTATTATATTTAAGTGCTCCTTGCTATCTGATAGTACTTGATTGCCGTGGCATACAACTCAAAGCTTAGAAAAATGTGCGTAACTTATTATTTAACTGGTTAAATAATGAGTTATATTAACCACGCGACTCGTTAAACAAATAAACTGACCTCAAAAAAGTGATAACGATTTACTAGGTGAATCAATGTGATGATTTGTATTGTTGTTGATTGTATGACATGGTTCAGAGTTAGACTTTGTATATACAGACATTATATATATACACATACATATAGTGTGAAGGATAGCAATTGCAATAAACTGGGAGGCTCTTAGCTCTCGAATTATTGATAAATGAAATTATCAAAATTTTGTTCTGAAGTGCAATAATTATGTCTGACAAGGGCGTTTCAATCTCTCGTTACATACGCACCGGATATTGGCATTAGGTCAGTCAATTTAACTTGTACTAATTCCAACTGAACAACTAGTTGTGGTTTGTTATAGTTAAAAGATATTTTTATCCGAAGTTACTAGAACTGTAATAACACAATCATTCTGTGATATAAAAAGTTATTGGGTTAGTCTGCTATCGTGTACTGGGACATCTAACCGCTTCGTGATTATGGACATGTACGGAGCTTCCCAGAACGACAACGTCATAACTCAAATTAACATCACAATTTCCTAAATCGACCATTTATGCTCAAATCAATAATGCAAATGTTTACCAGACCAACAACAAGATACAACGTAAAACATAATAGTCATTATCGGCATATATTCCTCAATTAACTTTCAACAAAATTCGTTTTCGTAATATAAAATAGGATGTAGAACTAGGCACTAGCTCTAATTACACCAAAACTGCTTTTAATTGAAATCTGCGTATATCGTAGCTACATGTGAGTTATCATATCCATGTAGTCATTTATCTAATTGCAATTTCTCTCATTAAATATAATTGACCTTGTGCATGTGATATTTGCTGGAACCGTATAATTGACCTTGGGTATCTGATATTCTGGTTTTGAAAGGAATTTTAGTGGATTTCATAAAAGATAGGACCTTCATCTCGTTGTAATTAATTAACGAACAAAATAGTGAAGGTCAAGTTTAAACGTAAATTTCAAGTATAATGCTTATTCAGTATTCTAAATGTAAATTCAAGTAGGTACTTCAGCTGTACAAAGTTAATTTTCATAATGTAACCAACTGTGATGATCTTATTTTTTTCGTGCCCGTCTCTGTTTGGTTTTTTGCTATAAAATTCAGAAATACGTATTTGTGCATAAACATTAAAACTGAAAATTGCATAATTATATTATTTATTAGCCTCACAACAGTTTACTGAAAAGGAAACTAAAATATGAGGAACATGGATTATAATAAACGATACAAAATATTTTAAATAAAAATCTCAAGCAAAATTAAGTATAATTTTATTCAACAATTCCGCAATTATACGAGGGGCGAGGACAAAACAATAATTCTCAACGTTTTCGTACGAAAATTGCTTGAAAATTGTATGCAAAAAGGGGGATTCAAAAGGGGTTGTAATAACAAAGAAAAGTTTAAATTGAAGTGTAACGCCGGTGTTATGTTGGGGTTGATATTCAGAATTTGATTAAAATAGGAAATGTGTGATATGAACGGGTAAATCACAATAATTATATCTACGATTTTCTAGTCTGGAATAAAATCCTTAAACTGGATAGGCTTTTTTATTATAAAATTATTATTTGAATAACCGATAAAAATCTCCTGACCTGATAAATAAAAAAGCTAGAATATGGGCACAAACATATGCAAACGACGTGCTGTAAATATTTTTACGCTTCAAATCACAGACTAGCAATCGCAAGATACTTTTAATGTAAACGAATAGATGTCGTTCTACATCTTGTCGTTACTTTAAGAATTTCAGTGGCCCGAAAGCAATATTTGTGTATGACCTGTCTTCAAAATTGATCTCCAGCAAAGGAAAATTGGCAATACGAGCAGAGAAAACAGGTCAGTGGTCATTGTACCCAATTGAGTATAAAAAGCAACATTTTATAGCTTGGTTTCATTTACCAATCGAATGATTTTTCTCGGCTGAAAAGGGTTTTATCTTTATCGCTTTGTGCTAGATATTGCTTTACAAACTGTTTATTATCTTAAAACAAGAGTAGATAATTTGCGGTATGTTGTCCTCCATTTGATACGAGGCAAAAATCTTGATTGTCTTTTAAAATTCGTGCTGGTGCTCAGGGAGTTTTTCGTGTAAATACGTATTTTGGTCGTTGAAATCATCACTAAACTGTACTTAATTTTGTATGGATTTAGTACAGTAAAACCGGTTCATGGTTGGGTAATCGTACGTTTAAAATTTAAATATAAAACCCACTTTGCTAATGCTCTTTGTAGTAAATGAATTGAATATATTTGTAAAAATCGGGCACTCGTGCGGGATTTTCTGAAAACCCTTTTTATCTGGGGTGAAAGTTAGAGTGGCAACAGTGCTTCGAAATGCCGCATTGGAGTAAAGCAAGACGCATCAGGCATTAATGGACACATTCCTAAAAACCCAAAACATTCAGATTAGATCTATTAATTTTGTTTCTGGGGTCTAATGGGATGATATTATCATGGAAAATTACCTTTTTTCTTCTTTTGACTTTTTTTTTAAGACAAAGAAGATGTCATGTCAAGCTTATCTTTAGTTTTAACTGTTTGTTGTAAGTCTTTTAAAACAAGTTATTATGGTTCAAATTGTCTTCACATATTTTGCTTGCCTAAATGGATTTACCACAAAAAATTAGTAATACAACATGGTTGTCACAGGAAAAATCAAAACCGATCACTAATTTGAAGTCTAAGCTAATTTGAAGGAAATTTTTCCCATTTAACCTTTTCTGTATCTGCTATACTTTCTGACATCTCAAATCTGGTAATGATCTTCCACAGCATGCAATTTTATTTGAATATAAAATATTATAATGTAATCATTTTTTAACATTTACTAGAACTTACTAGAACACTAAGTGCTGGAAATTATGAGAGGTGTGAGTATATGACTTTGTCGTTCAGGACTAGAAACAAAAGTAATTTGAGTACATCGTATTCAATATAAACATGGTCGTTCTCTAATATGTGTCATTTCATTTGAGGTAAGTGTAAAAAGTGTTAATTACTACGCTAACTAACAAACCCATTATAAATCATAAGTTGGTAAACACTTTTTACAATACTGACTTTTGTAAATAATAAGCAATACTAACTTTTCAAAATGTAAGGTTCTTTCAAAATGAATTGTTAACACTATTATGAACTACATTTAACGTAGGAATAGGATTTAGCGATGTAGAATGTTTATGGTTGATATCAATAATACTAGGATTTATTTATCGATTTTTTGTTCAAGATGGTTGGCCTGAAATCAATCAAAGTATAGTAAGGATTATTTTAGGAAAACCACCCGTATTTTATGGCCTCTGAACGGTCAGTGACAGACTGCTGCTCAAAATTGTCGTTTAGGTTGGTAATGTTCCGTTAACCTGTATATTATAAAATATGGGTACTGAAATATCCAACAACCTGATGCAAATAGTCATATCCTGATTCTAATCTAGCCATTTAACTCATTAATTTTACTTTAATAAAATTCAATCAAACTTAAGTCATTTGTTGCTTGTGTTTTGTTATACATTTTATTGTCGCCTTATAATGTAGATAATATAATCTTATTCTTTTAGGATTCTGAACGAACGTAAGCTTCCACATTTCCTTGATAAAAAATGCTACTAAATCATTTTCTGTCACTACCACAAATGACAATAGAAAAGAGTATAAATTTAAGTCTGGTTCCAACTATCCTAATCCACTTAAAGGATCGATATAACGAAAGCAGTACGTTATAAAATAGACAGTGCCGTAATGGCTTCGGAAATTAAGGCAATAATGCCCCCAATAATGGGCTCCCCTTAATCGAATGCATTTCCGTTTTATATTAACAGCCATTCTGGCACCAGGTTGACCCTTATTAAAGTTGTCTAATTGATCGCTTTTGGTGATATATTTCGAAGGAAAAAGATTGGTTTACGATATTCACTTTCAAATCACTAGGAACGTATTATTTGCATCAGGTTACTTATCGTCATCAGATAAATTTACAGTTTAAGCCAGTATTAGACTAGTCACTACTTTTAAGCATTAACTCTCGCACACACATATTCGTGTGATCTATCTCTCTTAACAACGTATGTGATGAAACTAAAATGTATAAAGTTTTAAAGTGTAAATCTTTCAAAAATATCTATAGGTAAAGACTATCTTGTTCGATTGTTATGTAAATTAAGGACTTTTCCATTATCTCAAAACCAAAATGTTAATTCAATAATATTACATGTAAAACTGACAATCTGTTTGTCATTGATAGTCACAGTTAGAATATGTATTTCTTTGAAATGACATGGAAACAACTGTATTTACGTTTCTGTGGCATTCCAACACCACATTTTAGTAATGCAGTTTTGTATCGTATCCTGAGCTGTTGTAACATTTTACTACAATGGATTGTAACTTTGTTAAAAGAATTTCAATTAAACTTTACAAAATTACATGAGTATAGATACCTTTTTTCCTTTCAACTTGACCACGCAAAATTCAGATTTACTCCTAGTTTGGATTGGTAAGTAGAAATACAAATTTTAATATCGTAAAAGTTCCAAAAACAATTCCAAATTCCTCTTTCGCCTATGTACTAAACGAGAACTAGAACAGAGGAAAATTCAGAACATCTGAAACAACACCCTTTTGACAACTGACAAATAGGGAGACATTTAATACTTTAAAAGCTTTATCGAAACGGAAACTGTAATATTCCCGTTAAAACTCATTAAATGACGGAAAACTTCTCGAAATAACCTAAAAAGCAAAATTAATTACAAAAGTCGCGCTCGTCGTCTCCCTATAATTAATTACATTAAAAACGAAACAACTTGAATTACAGTTTATCAGGAAAATTCGTAAATCGTTAAATATCTATACAGGGTGTGCCCACACTTTCGAAGGTTTTCGTTTCATACTCTTATAACTGAATCAGATTTTCATTCGAGAACAGAATCCAAAAGTTACTCAGTATATACAGAGTAGTAAAAAAAAAATTGTTAACTAAAAGCAATCAAAAAATCAGTTATCGTCAGGTTTATTTATATAGCTGCAATCTTTGATGTTCGTTGCCGTCAAATGTCATTGATGTGTTTCTGATATACGTTTAGAGACCTCTGGCACTTCCTAAATGATTCTAGGAGCCTCTGCTAATTTAAGAAAAATCTTGAAAACTTTTGGGAGGTCTTCAGTGGTATCTAAAGACCTTTGGCAGTTCCAGAATGACTTTGGAGACCACTCAAATTTTCAAAACGATTCTACAGGCATCTGACAATTTTTAAAGAAATCGTACACCTTGTTAGAAAGTCAAAGAAATATAGGACCTTCTTAGAGACCTTTGTCAAATTTAAAGGACTTTTAGGGGTGTTATAAAGTTTTGAATGGCCTCTGGCTTATAGCTTAAAGTTTTACCCTACTTTCAGCCTACTTTAATAAATATCGTATGATCTTTCGTATCACAATTCGTCTGGCGAAACAATTATACTTTTCATCTAGGCTGAACAAATCTAGCAATAGGTCCAGAGAAGCCTGGAATATCGTTCACATGAGTTCAACTCATTTTACTGCGGGGTGGCGGCTGCCCTCGCTGGGGACATTCCCTCGGGCTCCAGCGACCCTAGATCTTACCTTGCTGACGTACTGACATTTAGACTGTCAAATTGTGCCGGATTTGATAGGATTTCTATGAGGGTTGTTTCTGCGCTGCCTGACCTTTTATCTGTTCTCGCCGATGCAATCAGCGCATCCTTTTCTAAGACAGTTTTCCCATCATATCTTAAGAGGGCTCAGGACATTCCTCTTTTTTTCTTTTCTTCAGGATCTGTATGGTCGCATGAACTCCGGCGATATTTCGGCCGCGGTATTTTGCGACTTGTCGAAGGCGTTTGACTGCGTAGACCACCAGATCTTGCTTTGGAAGCTTGAAGCTTATGGCTTCCGAGCCGCTTCTTTGTTGTGGTTTCGCTCTTTCTTGTCCGGCCGGAGCCAGGAGGTCTTCATCGGGGGCCATGGTTCTGGAGAGTTAATGTTAACTTCGGGTGTCCCTCAGGGCTCTGTTCTTGGACCTTTGCTGTTCTTGATATACATCAATGATATTGTTTCGCTCCCTATTAACGGACAATTCACTGTTTTCGCTGATGACGCGACCATTCTTTGATGGGGACCTCTCCATAATCAAACATTTGGTGCAATTCCAACTTACTGTCATTAAATATCAGTAAGACCAAGATCCTACATTTTGGATGCTCATTGCAGGAGATTTTTGTTGAGGGTGAGTCATTGTGCGCCCTTGGAATGAACAAGTTTCTTGGTCTTATTATTGACGACTCGCTTTGATTCGCTGAGCATGTGGACGGTCTGTGCGACTGGCGTCGGGTTGCCATGCATTGAATGTAATCTCTGGGAATCTGGATTACCATGTAGCTAGGAGTGCATACTATGCACTGATTGACTGCCATCTCCGCTACGGCATAGCTTTCTGGGGAGTTTGTTCTCAAAGCCGCTTCAATTCCGTGTTTTTCCTGCAGAAGCGAGCATTGAGGTACTTGTGTCGTGTTGGATACAGAGCCTCATGTAGACCCCTCTTCATTGAACATGGTATCCTCACCTTGTGCTGCATTTTCATCTTAGAGACGATTTGTCTTGTCCGTGGCAAGTTTGGAGGTCAGTTGTCCGAGGGCTCCGGCTCGGTGAATCGCAGTAGATTCGTTTTGAGGCTTCCCATTCCTCACACGGAGATTAAGTCGTCGCTTATTTACGGTAGCAAGAGACTTTTCAATAACCTTCTTCTCCACGTGAGAGGCCAGCCATCTGCGCATGGATTTAGGCGTGAGACTGAGAAGTTTTTGCTTGACTATTCTCTGAACGAATTCTACTCCAGTTCTTAAGGCGCCTTGTTCTGTGTGATTTTGATCCTCTTTCTCCTCTCTTATACAGGGTAACTGCCTTTTTGTTTTGTTTTTATTTTAATAATTGTAAGGTGTAATTATGTGTGATTCATATTGTATGTGTAGTGTAATAATTATGTATGTTCTTTTTTGCTGTTTTTGTATGTGTTTTCAGGGCTTTGTCAATGATTTTAAGTTTCCGACAATAAAGCTACTTTTTTGATTGATTGATTTTATTTTTCCGTCACTTTGGTAACCTTGCCTATTTTTTTCATTCTGGCGCCATCCAAATTTTGTTTGATTTTCGATAAGCAGCATGAATATCATCACCAAATCACCAAATCAAATTCTAAACTTATTTTAACTGCAGACTAATCTACAGGTAGCTAATACATCTGATAGAAAAGTTAAAAAATTTAAAATTTATTCATCAATTTTCTTGGCTGGAACACCCTGTATTAATTTAGTCAACTAATTCATTAGATCGCCAAGATGGTGAAGGAACGTATACCTCTGCTACTTTAAAACGTTTAGGGGCTCTGTAAAGATGTGTTGAAAGAGATTATTCCAAATCGTTCCTTTTAAGAATTATTTCTTAGTAACTTTCATATTCTTGTCTTATATTACGCAAACTTTCTCATAGAAAATTGCATTAAAAAGCAGCTAAACAGTTATTTAACGATAGAGATGCATTGAATAAAATGTCGATAACAGATAACAGCATTTAACGAAGATCAACTAAAAATTTAACGACCAACGTACACATCGTAATAAACCAGAGTTCGCGTGAATCTAAAAATACGATTTTATTAACTCCTCGTAATTTTCACCGTCATTTTACAGCCAGCAATTTTGGGGTAGGTCAATGTCAGTTTGTCCGCCATCGCGTCTTGAAATTCCAAGTTTTCAACATTCCACGACTGTTTAACTTTGTATACAGAAAATCAAAATAAACTAGAATGGTGTAAAATGCTGAAAATGCGACTTACTATATGTGGAGTAATTATCAAAGCAAGTAGCTTGACATTTATAAGAAATACCTGACTAAAAACTTGATAATTTTCTCTTCTATACTTATTTCTCATAGAGAACAGATAAGTAGGCAATTTCAACCATCTTATCAGAGATGCAATCACAAACCAATTACAACTATGATCATAACTGTGAGATATGACGATTACTTCAATTGATAGTAACCCTTACATAGGGCCGTTTGCATGGGTTGCTGTTAAGGAAATCCAAGTGATACCTTGTAAACTATTATGGATTTCTTGTTTTTTTCATTAAGAGAAGTTTAAGTGTAGTAATTTCCAAAGTACTTCTGGATGTGAATGTAATGATTTAAGTATTACTCATCTTCTACTGTTAAAACAGGCTGTCTGTGTCTGTCTGAGTTGTAGAAATAAACAATACTTCACTAAAACATTGCAAATAAACACATCAAGCTCAATTAAAGTATAATAATAAAAGTAGGTGTAACACATGGGCGCGGCAATTTGAATTGGCGCGGCGCAAAGCGGGTATTTAGTCCTGATCCGGACCTGATTCAAGTTTATACACGCCAATCCCTCCCCAGTTGAATAGTACGCTTGCTCAAAAATACACGTGCTCGAATCGATTGAACGTACAAATTCAAGTTGCGGTAACACCACCAGACAATGCAGAGAGAGTCCAGACATTCGCAAAAGTTCAATGAAATTCTGTTCAGGGACGTCTCATTTGCAGGTCGCTTCTTGAATCGGATGGTTTTTTTATATCAAACAAGAGCGCCACCCTAAAGTATTTTTTAATGCAAAAACCAATTCAACTCAAAAAGTTTTCAAAAATTAATAGAACGTCCCTTTTAAATTTAATATTTATTTGTAAACTCAAACGGGAAATCGCTTCAACACATTAAAGGATAAAGCATAGAGTTACAAAATGTACGTCCCACATCGCTCTGAAAATATTGACCCACTTTACAAAACGCTTTAGGTTATAAATGCGAATATTACACAAAGCAACTGTACTGGGTATACATAAACACGAATTAAGCATAACATCAAAAGCAACTGGAATGTGACACCACTGATCTCCCTCCTTGGGTGGAAACATTGACCCCAAACGGGAAATAGAGGATAGAATGAAACATCGATCTGAAGGAAACACATTACGATACAAATATGGACTTTACCTGTGATTATCCCAATAGATGATGGTTTTTTGTAATTGAAAATATGAAAAAACTTATCGATTATTTGGGTGTGATATTATATAAGAGCCTATGAGAATCGATGAGAACCGTTTTCACACCCGTAACATACAGACCTCAGTTGCATTGTTGCCGTTTTTTGCTTTTTAAGATTGGACAGCAAATCTAACCTAACTTTTTTTGAAAATGGCGTCTACGACTGAATTTAGTGGACAGAATGTCCGTATTGCAGTCTAGAAAATTGAAATTTAAACAAAAACAGTCAAAAATTGTGAAAATATCGTAATACAGAGCAACTGAAATATCAATGATATGGCAACAAAGTATCTCAGAAACTACAGAGAATTGAACTGAACCCTCATTCCGCGCCCTTAATACGCCATCTGGCGTACCAAATATGGCTGTTTTAGAGGGGATAAGGGGGAAAAGGGTAAACCGCCCCAGTAGTAGCGAGCGTTCCTCTTCCATCCGAAGAATTTGACAACGGTCGCGCTAAAAGCCTGTTCCCCAAACTCCGGTCCTGAGTTGCGACGATGTCTTGTCCGAGTAAACATGTTCGGAAAACATAATCGGGAAATTTCTGTCGTGAGTGAGAAACGCGATTTTCGATTATTTTTTAGTAAAATTAAATAAAATTTTGGCTTTCTTCTGAATTATGATGGAAGAAGCCAAAAACGGCCAATTTTTGAGTCGATGATATTTAGATTTTTATTTTTCCTACCCCCGCACGAGAAACAGTCATGTGGACAAAAATAAAACGTACGGTGTTTCCTTGGGTACTTCTTTTCCTTCACGTTACCCATTTGGGTAAGTTCTTCGCTCGTTCTTAAAATCGGCACACCCACTATTTACAAAAAAAATGCCATTACTTCCACGATGTAAACAAAGCCCCTCCCCTGAAACAAAGGCTTATTACAACATTCTTCTAGTAGCCTTTGGGTCTTTTAAGTTGTTTTAATACTTTTAGCAAACTGTTCGGAAGATGAGGAGCGACTGGTCAGAGACCTTTTCAGAGGATATAACAAATTGATACGCCCCGTTCAGAATATGACTGAGAAAGTGGACGTTAGATTTGGTTTGGCTTTCGTTCAACTCATCAATGTTGTAAGTATAATATTATTCTGATGAAGCGTATTGTTTTTAAACAAACCGGCATAACATCGCGAGTTTATCCGACGGCCGCGTGAACTTTGTGCAACTTTGCGGATTTCGCAACTGCATAATCTCGAAAAGGTAAAAAGGGTGTGTTTACGTCAAATCATTCAACCTTGACATAGTTTTTATCTTATTATATCTAACACAGTTAACTTAGTTTAATGCGATATTATTGCAAGTTACTGAGAACAACTTTTTTGCTTGACACCTCATTAATCAAATTGTCTTTTATGGATTAACATTACTTTGCGCGTTTTTGTATAAAAGTGCACGTTAAAGTTAATAGCCATCAAGGTGTAAGATCATTTTTCATGGATATGCATGTATAATAGTTTCATCTTTCACTAAGTGCTGATGGTTTGAATAACCCTGTTTAGTCTTGGAAAATTTGCCACAACCGGTTTAGAATTTAGATTTTGTGAAGATTGAAAACTAAATTTTTAGTAATGTTGAAGCTTAAAATAGTTTAAATCCCTTTGATCATTATTTATGTAGGTATTAGAAGCTGCGATTAAAAATTTTACTTTTTTTTAGATTTTTTTTTATTTTACTAGTAACAGAATTACTAGTGTTATATAAAAGCTAATATCTAATAGTCTGTCTTGACCAATAAAACTGAGGCACCCTGTATATGGCAACTTTTCTCGCTTAAACACTATTTACTGTGAATGTGTTGAACATCTATAAGATTGGGAAAAGACGTTAATTAAATGAAAGGCAGAACAAGCAAATGTGAAAAATGTTGCTGTCAAATATTTTCCATTTCCCTATTGACTAAAATTTCTCTAAATGTTACGTAATAATATAAAAAATAAAAACTAAAAACACATATAAAAAATAAACATTACAAACACATATATTGTTACGTAAGTTTCTATTGTTGCTATTTAATCGGTACGTGCATCAGAGTCTCCTATTGTTTTAGTCATCTGAAGATGCCCTAACAGGCGAAACTCGAGTAAGGATTAATTAAAAATCTTTTTGAGACTATTTACGAGTACAACGAAGTCTCTTCGAGCAACATGGAGTACATTTTTGAACAATTTTTGGAGCCAGAACATCATAAAAACAACCACAAACTAATTTTTCTTTATGAATGCATGATCAAAAATTGATGAACTGTTTTGTGTTCTAAACCGAACAATATCGAATTTTTAAGTTACCATCAGAATTAACTTAAAAAACTCCTCTCAACAAAAGTATTTTAAAAGGACTGTTAGAGGTCGGTAATAAAAACAAAGTTTTAAGTTGATAAGTAGTTCAAGTAGCTAAGGGAAAAATTAAAAAAGTTTCGAATTTTTAAAGCCACTAAAGCGAGAAGCAAGGAAATTAGGTAAAGCAAAATGTTTTGCTTAGATGTGTATTGAGCTCTATTATTAGCAATGTAGCAAATTTTTTCCGTTTTATTGATATCTTCAAATATCACACAAAATTCAATAACTGCAAACTCGGTGTATTTTTATTTTATTAGCGATTGAAGCATTGTCTCATTATGTAATGCAAAATTTATGTATAAATTTTCCTGCATTTACTTTGAAAAGAATCATGAACAATGTAACGCTCGTACACCGGAAATATTAACATAACTGTCTCGTTCGTGCTATATTAAACTACGTTATTGCGTTTCAATATTATTATAGAACATTTCACGCTATTTGGTTTGGGTTATTAAAATTTATAGTCAAGGCAGCCACAAAATAACAGAAATCTGAATCAATATGAGGAAAAAACTACTTTATATGGATCATTCAACCGTACTATTTTGTGTGGTGAAGGTTCCAATTTATTTGCAAATTTTATTATAAAAATATATATTTATATTGTGACAGATATCAGGAAAACTTCTAGTTGTTACATGATTTACGAAGACTGTTGGGAATTTTTAAAGTTTTTAGGTTCAAAGTTATTTATAGTTAGTAGTGCATATTTGAGATACTGAGATACTGGGCCTCAAAAAGAAAAAAATACGTTAGTTAGTTAATTGTACTATTATTTTTTTTTACTATAAATTTATGATTACGTGTAGAGATGTGAAAAATATTAAAAATACTCAGCTCAACTTGGTGTAAAATGCAATTTCTGCACTACACATAAAGTCTACAGTACTAATTTTCCTAATACAGTTGTCTGCACAAACCACAAAACACGAATTTCGTTTTAGTTACTTTACTTTAGTTATGCATAGCTTTTTTTTATTAATTTGAATAAATGACGGTATATTTGCATGCAACGTTATTTCTGTTTTATGTTCCTAAACCCGAGAATAAATGTAAGAGTTTCTACAACGTAAACTGCATTCGTAAAACATTCTCACAGAAAATTTGTATGGCAATTTCAATAGTACGTAACCGAAATAAAACAACGAAACCAAAAAATGTCTGGTAAATTTTCAATTAGTTTACACGTTGAACTTGCCCAAAAAAAATTAAAATTCAGCCCGAATTTCAGTACTAAAATTGAAAATAAAACGTGACTTTGTTTGACGAACATTCCTTTTAAATTTCCGACATTTTGTTGGAGTTTTGCCATAAATTAAGATCGCATTCACGCGACTGTCGAATTATCGAAAAAATCAATGAAATTGCATACTGCACCGGTATAGGATTTTTCGAACCGACTGGAATAAATCGTGGAAAATCTTTTGAAGTTCAATGAAGCGAATCTAGAGTGTGCCTCATGGTATCGTTTGATAAAACTCGTTTACTTTGACATCAGTCATGTCTTTTTAAGTCTGTAATTACACTTTCAAGTGTCTTTTTAGATTAAAACTCCTACTCGTGGAAAACATACCATATAAATTAAACAGTTGTGTTGATCATCTTGGTACCAGTGAGAGCAAATTAGATATTAATTAAGCTTTTAAAATTCATCATAACCATTTTCAGACACCCACGTCTTAGTAGCTTAAGTGGATTTCTCTTTAATATTAAAGGAGAGACGTGTGCACTTTAGATGGCTGACTTAATAATAAATGATTTTGCTGTTAAACGACGTTCCAGTCGGGACACTAGCAAAACTTGTGTCGAAAAGGCCAGTTTACTAAATTTTAATGTTATGTAAAAAATACACTAGAAATTAATATTTAGCTTCAGGTAAAATTTTACCATCACATATACTTATAAAAAGATATATTTTAATCACCCTGTATCTATCTAGAATTTATTCACTATGTATTTATCTATAAAATGTGCGTGAGTGTAGAGTAAACGTGTTACTAGAGTGCTGAAAATTAAAGTAAAAGATGAGAGAAATGATTCGACAGAATAATCTTTCAGAGAAGTTTAGTTTACTAATAATTCAGATAAACTTTCACGTTACCACCAAGAGCAACTAACACAAATTGAAATAGAACTCTTTATATGAATCTAATAAGGCTAATCTCTCCAATTTGCACTTAAACTCTACACGTTTGGGGAAATTTATACGGTCAGTGAAACAGATAAAACTAATTTAAATTCATTAGCAGCGCTAACATCTCGTTAACATGTAAAGGCATCGGATTCTCTACAAAACTTTGCTTTTACTTTTAATTGCCTATATTTCATCGCAGTTGATTAATCACAATAAACCTCAACACGTGCCCTCGAAAATATAGGTATTTTTATAATGGGTTTATTTCATAACACAGTTTAGGGGAATTTATAGTAGTTTCGCGATTTCATGTTTGCACGTGCACTAACGAAATCCAAATATTTACCTCTGCCTCCAACAATCCATTGATTTCACCGTGAGCTCGTTATTTCACTTTATACATTTGAGATATAAATTTGCTCGGTTGCTGGAAAAAGGAATTTTTCCCTTTTTAAAGAAGTGGTATTTGAAAATAAAACCTACTACAGAGGATTTCAGCATTTTAGTCAGGATGTTTATTTAATTGAAGAATGTCTGGAATTCTCCACACACTCCTGAGTTTAGATTAGATAACGCGATAACAAAAAATTCCAGCACTTCGACGCTAGCAGAATCCAGAAAGTCCTTTAAACACTTAATCAACTGGTCGCAATATTGTAGAAATTCGCTCTTCTATAAATTGGATAGATTTTGTTAGCACATATTGAATAGAGGGCTGAGTTACATTTCCATCGATTTTTTTGTGAGTGCCACTTTTCAAAAATCTTCGACAAACTTTTATATTTAAGACCGAACGAAATCGTATTATTTATCTTAACTTCTCTGCAAATCCATTTTGGAACTCTCTCCCTATATTTGTGTTTAAAATGTTCGACTTTTTGATTTCCGAACTCCCAGAAATCAAATTTACCATTTTCTGGTTGACGACTTTACAATTTGTGAATTTACAGGTCATTTCAAGCATTTTGTAGCAAGAAACATGATTAGAAAATGTCATAAAAAAGCTTATTTTACGTTTCCGGTGTGACTTTTTTTTAACAATAAGGACTTAATTGTTAGCACATATTATTGTTGGCACAAATTATTGTCAATAAAAACTAATATTAAAGATATCAATCTACATATGTCAATTTTTAAAATAACACTCAACCTACAAAAACAAAGTCCTGTTGAGTGTAACCTATTGTCTAGTTTCGTTTAACATAAATTGTGTCTAATCTATCGTGATCCCATCATCTAAATGGTAGGAAGAACAGCTAAATTGCCATTACTGCTCTACCAATGCAAATGCAAATATCCGGGTCATTGGAAATGAATCAATTTAACGGGATGGCTCGCAGCCACACATTAGCAGAGAGGTGTTTACAATATTTAAACGAAACTCAGGAATTTTAGGGTCCATGGATCATTGGAACAATCCAGGTAATCTACTTAGATAAC
The DNA here is from genome assembly GCF_016097725.1 of Ips typographus. Lineage (NCBI taxonomy): Eukaryota > Metazoa > Arthropoda > Insecta > Coleoptera > Curculionidae > Ips > Ips typographus. The sequence continues at coordinate 6,152,622 of NC_138437.1, read as the reverse complement.
CTAACTAAAATTTCCTTATGATCTATCAAATTATTTTATTAAGTTCGCTAATTTTGTAAATTCCAGATATATTGAGTAAGTTTTCTCTTTGTACTACTTTTCAAACTTGCCCAACTCTACTAATTTTGTTCTTAAATTTTTATATTTTAACAGTCACGTGACTTTAAATATTTCAGTTTTGTTCATCAGAGAATTTTTCAATTTGTTTTCCTTACATTTTCATATCTGCTTTAAATCGGTCAAAATATGACACACAACTTAATTTAGAGATCTTCGGCGATAAGTTAAGTTATATTTTTTGCCAGTTTAGAATTAATGGTGAACTTGATTTTGGATAGATTTCAATAAAATACCGCACACAAAACAATTGTACTTTGAAAAAAAAAACTATGTGAATATAATTGACTAAGCATTTTACTACATATTGAATAAACATAACTTGAGAGGAGATGACACACACTGTTAAAAATAACGTTTGCTATCTCAAACATAACAGCAAAATCACAGTCATTAAATTATTCTATGAAGTACTACAGCTTCAAGACTTCATATTGATATTGCTAATGGATATTAGAAATGAACCTCTAATTGCAAAATCGAAGTCTAGGAACGTTGAAAAGTTGAAACAAAGTTAATTACGTCCGGGAGATATTTGCCAGGGTGCTGTCAAGTTTCGTTTTGTCTCAGAAAATGTAGGGTTTTAAGCAAATTGTAGTCAAATTTCAAACAAAAGCAATCTACTGCTAATGACGATTAACTTTGAAGATACGTATTATCCAGTTTCAATGCTTGCAAAGCTTGGCCATACATAAATCAGAATAAGTTTTGGGTATAATTTATTGCTTACTCAAACTTGTGGCTGAAACTATATTCAGATGATGAATAACCGTAACGACAGCCGAAGATATAAAGCCAAAAAGTTTTGTTTTTTACGTTGACATTGACTTGTATGAAAAAAGTTGCATCAGAGTTAGTAATTTAGATGTAAATTTGTGAGCCTACGTGTAGTTAACTTCAAAAGCAACGTAAATTATCTTGTATGAAGTTCGAATTAAGTGCCTCAAGACATTAATCAGCGATAACAAAATTAAAACTTACAGGCAGAATCAATTTAAGGGATCAGCTAAAGTATCGCGTCTTTGGTGGTTGAACAAGGTACAAATAAAATATTGAAATTCCAATTGTTATGTCTGAGCCAAGCCCTTAGGAATCAATCTGACCATGAACTGGGAAGGTTCGACAACGGGTTTGAGCAACCCGCTTTTATTGACAAAGCAAATCCCTGGGCTTCGCTTATAAACCTATAATTTGTCGAATTCTCGAAACTAGGTCAACCTGCTAATTTGTGTTTTATTGCTTTATTTCACAAAAGAACACGCTACTCAATCGAACAAAAACAAGTTGATTGCTCTAGTTTCAGGCAACTTTTTAAAATGACCGTATCAAGTACATCAAAACTTGGAAAAATATATTTTGCATAAATATTTGCCATCGGTTTCTGAAAGTCCAATTTTCTGCTTCGATTCCTGCTTAGAATTTTAACGCATAAACTTCTCGTCAGGGATTCGTTGCTTTGCTCAGCTTAAACGAATACTGTTTAATTTATTTCCTCCATTACACTTATATTCCACAGTTATAAAGCTGATTTTTCTATCTGATTACCAGTAAAAGGATTTCAACCGACTAATTGCCACCCATGAGATTAACTTGCCTAATTAAATATCTCGTTAATTGAATAATCATAAAATAAACCATTAAACTTTTACTACGTATATATTATTATACAGGGTTTTTCAATGAAAAGTAGCCACCCTGAATATCTTCCAAAATAATTTCTCTGTTAAAAAATGCTAAGACACGTCAACAAAGATTGCAAGGGGGGCATATTTTTACGTAGGATTTGAATTTCTGCCATCAGCCCCTTTGCCGCCATAGCCACCCCCACTAAGTTTTCAAATGGCACCATACCCTGTGTGGCACATCGTTGGAAAGGGTATTTCATAAGGAATTAATTGCACTATTTTATTTGTACATTTGGTTTGAATTGAGACCAAAAAAAATAAAAAATACGTTTTGTGTTTATTTTTTGTTAACTGCAGAAATAATAGCAAATAAGCGGTTATCATTTAATTAATGGCTCAAAATAACCTCCGTTAACTTCCATACAATAATACAAGCGATCATTTTCTAGTAGCTCTGTTATGGTCGGATCAACAGTGGTGTCAAGAAGCTCAAGATAAGTAGCGCCATTCAAATTACCGTCAATAAAAAACGGACCAACGATGTGGTCTCCTAAAATACCTGCCCAAACATTAAGTTTTTCTGGATATTGGGTATGGGTTTCCCTAAATCAATGTGGATTCGTGTCTGACCAATACCTACAGTTATGCCTGTTCACTTCTCCATTCAAAAAAAACATACACTCATCACTGAAGCAAATATTGTACAACAAGTTCACGTTGTTTGTCAGATTAGTAGACATAATTTCGGAATATTGTAGTCTTCTATCATAGTCATCTTCGTTTAATTCCTGATCCAATTTTACCTTGTATGGATGAAAATTGTGTTTTTTTTAAATTCTCCATACACTGCTTGTCGAAACACCCGATGCATGGGAAATTTGATTTAAAGACTGATTATTATCCATTGCAACGTGTCTCAAAACAGCAACTTCAATTGGTTCATTAATAATTTGTCTTTCAGGTTGATGTTTTTTGTTTGTCACTGAACCAGTTTCCATGAATTTTTGCATCAACTTTAAGACATACTGATGACCAATTAATTTATCTGGATGGATTGCATTGAAAGCGCGCGCAGCTCGTGCACAGTCGTTATGTTTGAAATAAAAACGTACAATTTCTATTCTTTCGGCAGTCGTGTAAACCATATTGATAATGTTCCTTCAAAACGAACTTACAAGTTGACCGACTGAGGCAAAAACATGGAATGGAAAACAGGTATTCGGTAGTGTTATCAGCAGTTTGACCAAAATAACAAAACGTATTTTTTATTTTTTTTGGTCTCAATTCAAACCAAGTGTACAAATAAAATAGTGCAATTAATTCCTTATGAAATACCTTTCCAACGATGTGCCACACAGGGTATGGTGCCATTTGAAAACTTAGTGGGGGTGGCTATGGCGGCAAAGGGGCTGATGGCAGAAATTCAAATCCTACGTAAAAAGATGTCCCCCTTGCAATCTTTGTTGACGTGTCTTAGCATTTTTTAACAGAGAAATTATTTTGGAAGATATTCAGGGTGGCTACTTTTCATTGAAAAACCCTGTATATGCAGTATTTAAACCATGCATCCAGTTTCGCGACTATGCCTAGAGAATTACGAAGGAAGTGCATGCAAAAACATCTTGCACCCCCAAACAACTAACGTGCATAACCTTTTTATCACGTTAGTTCAGCTATTTGCGTATAACGAAAAATCTTAAGAATCTCGTTGAGCCCCTCTTTTTATGCTCTGCACTCATAATCAAAGTCACGTAAAGAATTTTAAAGATTAAAGAGAACGCGGCAAAATATAAAGTGGAATCAGATGAATTCGCTTGACATTTTTACCCGTTTTTTGCAGAATTCTAATTTAGAAATTCTGTCGTTTCTATTAAAAGAAAATTACGAGTAGCTTTAGACGGTTTTTTAACCAGTAAATTGGCTGTTTAACGTAGAGATTCGATAACTTAACTAATTTAGATTGCATTAGTACTGTTTTAACTATCAATTTTGTCTTAAAAATTACTGTTTGAAGGATATTTTCGAATTTCACTTCGCAAACCTGCTGATATTTTTTACATTTCAATGTGTTGTTCAAGTTTCCTATTTAGGAAGAAACTCTTTTACTGCTTATGTCATCTCATACTCAATAATCTAGTTCCGGATCAATAAACTGGTCAAAATACCCAAACATGAAAAGCATCAAAAGCATCAAACACAGGAATCTAATTTTCGTCTTACAGACATGCTCGAACATTTTTGCAAATGCACGTAGGTGACAAATTGCATCTTGTGGAGGAAATACAAGTAAAACGCTCTCAGTTCTTGTAAAGATTTTGTCTTTTAATTGCATGCGGAATGCCGACGGAACGACATATTCGGTCTGTTTTATTTCCTTTGAAACTTTGCTCAGTCCGCATTTAAAATTCAAATATTTCCTGTCCTTTGTGCACAATCCTGGCCACATACACGAATCGTGTGCGATAACGACCGGTTCTGAACTTTTAGAATGTTTTATGTATGATTGCGGTTTGTCAAAGTGAGAAAAACGTAATTGCTAGTAGTCAAGAAACTGAGTAACCGAGCTATAATGAATAGGTGCTGTTCATTTGTTCATCTCAAATCATACAAACCACAAAATTATGAAACTCGATAGGTTTGAAATGGATGACAACCACACGGTTAAAGCAGTTAGGTAATTTTCCACGGCTGAAGCAACATACTGGTGAGGTATTATTAAGCTATTGAACCCTGGAAAAGGTCATTAGAATAGGGTGCGGAAAATTAAACGGCGACCTACTATATTGCTATCAAGGGAAACCCGTAATTTCAAAGCAAAATTTCAGTAAGCTGCCAACGATAATTAAAATGGAAATAGTAAAACGAGGTCAAATTTACTGATTATTAGGTAAAATGATTTGCGAATTAATTGGCTGATTGACCAAATTATTAGCAAATTCACGGGTAAATCTGTTTTTAAATGGATAAGAGAATTTAATTGTTGTTTCCATGATAAATTAATTTAGTCTGCACCTCTGTATTTTGTTTCAAATAGTTTCCAGGACAATAATGGCTTAGTTACAATAAAGCATTACTTTCACAGAACTGTGATGTTGAAACCTACCACTAAAGATTCTGTGAGAAAATAGAGACATACGGCTTTAAATTCCTTAATCCCAAATTCTCTTTAAACTTAAACTCATTTAACCTAAAATTAGCAAACTCATTGTTAATCATTAATTAACTTTGCCTTTAGAACGTCAGTATTTATGTGAAGGATCTAATTTGGTTATCTTCCCTGACATCTTTAATATTATTCATACTTGTGGCAAATAAGGGTGTTCTCCCCTGAATCTTAATTAACAAAAATGAATCCTAGAATTGCGGTTCCAACTAGATTCAAGTTTCCTGGTAATATTAGCTAATATTTAGTTAAACGAGCACATACGTACTTGCTCGTTGTTTGAGAATAAGTAGGGTTTTCCAACCAAAAGTTAAAGTAAACTTTCCTCACTGCTTTCCATGTAACATGTTTTTGTTTTATTTGCAGAACGAAAAAAATCAAATTTTAAAATCAAACGTCTGGCTTAGACTGGTAAGTATTTCGTTTTACACGTTTATGAATTACATTAGAAAGTTTAATTATGTTAATTACTAGGTATGGACTGATTATCAGTTACAATGGGATGAAGCTGACTATGGAGGAATCGCCGTTCTCCGGTTGCCACCCGACAAAGTTTGGAAACCCGATATAGTTTTATTTAATAAGTAAGTATTTCCTTTGTGTTCGTTAATAGTTCCAAAGGAAAATCTGGAAATTTTCTTCTACGCAGACCTACACATTCCCGATCGGATCGATTCTGAGCTCTGTGCAAAATTGTGTATTTATACTCAGGCTGACCCAACTATTTTTTTGCAAATAAAACATTCAGTAGATGTTTGTTTCAACGTAACTTCGGTCGTGCAAAGAAATGCATATTTTAAATTGTTTTACTCATTACAAAAAGTGTTTCAGAATTATGTTCTAAGTAATTGGGAAAACATAATAATCTAGATCATAATAATATTGTGTTAATCAATATGACTTTTGTGACCTTTCCAAGGCATTCGATTACGTCACTGATAACGTCTTGTCACGTTTCCACTACTATATTACATTCCTGCTAATCAAAAATTTATGAAAAAGCCAATTTTGCACTTTGAAAATTCGTTACTTAACTAAGTTACAGCATCAAAACCATTGAAATTGGTTGAAAAATTCACCAGAGATGCCGTGTCACGCTAAAGGAGTGATCATATTACCAAGTTTAAAAGCAATTTATTGGTCGAATGGACTTTTAACGACGTAATTCAGGTTATGTACGAGGAATTATATATTTACACTCCATATAGCAATCGTAAATATAAAGTGAAAGATGTGTTTGTTTTATTAAACAAAACGTAAAATTCAAAACGTCAATAAGCAATCAATGTTAATAAAGAGCATCCAATAAAGGCATAAAAAATCTCTTTTTTTTGGCATCAAAAACACACAACACCATTCAGTTATCCAATATTGTGTAATAAAATTGTAATCTAGTAGGGGTTTAGCAAAAAATGCATTAAAAAAGTACCTTTGATCGTAAAAACGGAATTCGTATTTACAGGGAAATTATGTGAAAAACATCTGTTTGTTTGCGAGTTTTCTAGCTGTTAGTCCCGAAATTAATATTTGAAAATCAAAATGAGTTTATTGGTGGTGGTAAACACATTAATAGCAGTTTCATACACAGCGGTCGAAAATGATTTCAGTTAACGCACACTCTATTGAAAACTTTTTTAAAATAAGTCAGTAATTTTCAATATATTGTCATGAATTATTCAACTAGAAAGGTAATTAAAGGCCCCACTGAAATTGAATTTTCAGCGATGCTTAATATGAACACACCATCAGTGAGCAATTACTTTATTACAAACGGAAAATTTAATTGGGGACAATATATTGCAGAGGTTTTTGATAATAAACAATGTTTAGTGAAAATTAAAAATATTAAAACAACACTTACCGAAAAGCTGAAGATTTTTTTGAATTGTTGAAGATAGGAAACGACATCCATTAAACCTGAAATTAATAAAGAAAAACTTCAAGGAGGATATACTTAAGTTACTTAAGAAGGAAGTGTTTAATTAAAAAATACTTACAAAAAAATAACTGGATGTCGGCTAACAGTTCGAAGTTATTCCTCTGGCTAGTCCAAATGAAAGTTTTCGATTTGAAGCTGAAAAAATAGCGTTTTTATACAATCATTTTATAAACTAATAACAAATTTATTACTACGGTTTTCCTTACACTTTTCACAGGTATTGAGATATTTCCTGCTCATGCAAAATAAAGTAATATGCACTATAAAAAAAATTAATCTTCCTCTGTAAAGCCAAAGCCTGGGGCTTACAGTTGAAATTGAAAATGGAGATTTGAGTTCCGGATACCCAATTTATTAGGACTTAAAGCGCAAAAACGAGAATAACTAGTTTTTCAAATATTATGGAATCACCAGTAAATATTGGCGCGTTAGAGCGTTAATAAAGTTCAAAATAGAGCGTTGAACCATTAATATTAATACCCCTAAATTATTCGTATTGGGGTTGAAACTCTCTAGAAACCTGAGGCACTTCTAATAAGGGCAGAAACTTAAGCCCTCGTCGTAAAGCGAAGGACCTTCAATTTGCTTATGTAAATACAACACAATACCCCCTTCTCCTTTCTTCTTCACATTACATAATAATTCGCGCATTCTCAAAATATTCCAACAAATGATTAAGAAAGATAAAACGTGATCCTTTTTTGAAGAGCAATTCAAAGTTTGGCACGATTACGCATTGGTTTATTTTTGGAAAGGAATTCCATCGTAAAAGTTTCCCCTCCCACTTTATTTGTAAATAATCCACCTCGGAAATTCGTGTAATTCTAAGACAACAACTTGATATTGTAAGAGAAAGCCGTGATTTACCCTCGAGCTCTTAAACGTATTTATGAGAAATATTTTTTGCACGTACAGTTAATATAATGGGATTTTTCTTAAAAGGCAGATTGCAACAAAACAGTGTGGATACAACTCCATCAAGTTCACGTACATAATTAAAAAATACATATTTTGTGTGTTCGTTTTGTGTTGTGCATCTACTCTACATGATTAAATACAGTGATTTAGGATAGGATTATAGAATTTTACAAACTTTTTACATTACACACAAAAGTAGTTTCAAAATGAAAACTACTTTCAATTAACGAAAATTTATGTACGTACTTGAATACAAAGTTAATTTAAAGTAACAGAAAAGTTATAAGGACACACGCAGAGACTCTGAGTGATGTTACAAAGTTTGCTTAGAAATAATTTGCTTTTTAAGAGAAGTAATCTTTAAGAAAATGAGAACGTCACTTTAAGGTAAAAAGTAAGTGAAACAAAGTCCGGTGATTCTTTTTGAACAAAAATTTTGTTTTGATTGATATCTCAAGATATTTGAAGGCAGTTAAAAAGTATCAAACAATAAATTAACTACACCAAACAACTTCTGAAGCTCGCATTACTAATAATAAATATTGCTACTTTAACATTCTCACAAGTTAGATGTCATGCAAATATGTAGTACATTCTGTACATTGACCACAAAAAAAATCTATATTTTTGATTCGCAAATTGGCTGCAAGAAATGCTCGTATAATCAAAAACATTGTAATGTTATTATTTTTTAGCGCTGATGGAAACTACGAAGTCCGATATAAATCAAACGTACTTATATATCCCAACGGGGAAGTATTATGGGTACCACCGGCAATTTACCAGGTAAGTCTTAACCAAACCTAAAGTGTCAAATAAATCAAGTCTAATATAGATTAATAGAATTTATGTACACTTCTGAAGTAAATACCCTTCAGAATGAAGACAAATGGCCACATTGTCCCTTAAAGAAAAATTTATTGGTTAGACAATTCTAATGCGAAGAAATTGTTTCAGAGTTCATGTACAATAGATGTAACATATTTTCCATTTGACCAGCAAAAATGTATTATGAAATTCGGTTCCTGGACCTTCAACGGCGACCAAGTGTCTTTAGCTTTGTATAACAATAAAGAATTCGTAGATCTATCCGATTACTGGAAATCGGGTACCTGGGACATAATCGAAGTACCCGCCTACCTCAACATATATGAAGGAGACCATCCCACTGAAACCGATATCACGTTTTATATTATTATTAGAAGAAAAACGTTATTTTACACTGTAAATTTAATCCTTCCTACAGTTCTTATTTCATTCTTGTGCGTTTTGGTATTTTACTTGCCAGCAGAAGCCGGTGAAAAGGTTAGTGTGCTATTTCCTACTGAACTTGAACTAAAGCAAAAACTAAAAAAACTTTCAGGTGACACTTGGAATTAGTATTTTACTGTCACTGGTTGTATTTTTATTGCTGGTCTCAAAAATCCTGCCACCTACATCACTGGTATTGCCGCTAATAGCCAAATACCTCCTTTTTACGTTCATCATGAATACTGTTAGTATACTTGTTACTGTAGTTATAATCAACTGGAACTTCAGGGGTCCCCGTACACATCGGTAACATTAGTGTTGTCTAAAAAAACTAAGCATTTATTTTGGTTTTTGAAACTTTACAGAATGCCTTCATGGATTCGATTCGTTTTCCTTAACTATCTCCCAGCAATGATGCTAATGAAACGGCCGCGGAAAACTAGATTACGATGGATGATGGAAATGCCAGGAATGGGAGTACCTCCACATCCATATGGGGTACCTGGAGATATCCCTAAACATATTAGGTAAGTTTTTTTTTCAACAATGACTTAAAATACCCACTTACGCTAAACAAACAAAAAAGTGCTTTCCTTCTAAAATTAATTCTCAAGAAGATTTATCGACTGTCTCAATCCGATTATTTTTGAGTTATCACAGCGTGTGCATAACTTTTATTCTTCTATTTAACCAGTTTGATCGAGAAGCCTTTCCAATTATACGCCAACAGCCTGAAGTGGTTAAAACTGATTGTCAGAAGAGGCAAAATTTAAGTATTTACTTTCATTCGCTGTTTCTTGAATTGCTTACCAGGCGGTTAAGCTCCTTTTAAACTTTATTGATTGAAACTTTCAAGTGGAAAGGCCAACTCACGCTCAAATTGATTGGTAAATATTTTATAAGTATTGATAAAGAGGAGTCGTTTGTTAATTACTAAAGTTTATAAAGTATTTTTATTTCTATTATACAGAAAGTAAATAGAGACTTTTATATGCAAATAAAATTTACTTACATATATTTGAATTACTCATCAGTGTTAAATTTGTTTATCAACGCAAGGTAACACCAGAAAAATATGTTTAAAAAGTTTTAAATTACTTGAGATCTTTAATTTGGAAATGATTTTTCTAATGCTTCCTAACCAAAGCTTCAATATCCTAAAATAACACTCAAATAACATCAAAATCGTGAAAAATAGACACTGACAGTTCATTAACCAATTAATTAAACTTGTAACAAACGTTAAGCTGCTAACCCATTATAAGGGTTAAACATACTTCCATATAATCCGAGTTATAAAATGGCGCCTAAGCCTGACCTGAAATAGACTGATTGCGCGCAATTTTAACTAATCCTGTTTAGAGAATTCCAATCATGTTCAGGTCGTATCGATCGTATGTCATGTCATAACAACCTTCTACACATGCCGTTGAGCTACTTTGCTATAAAATCTTGTTAAGTCTTTTGCTTTGCCGCCTTGGAAATCCTGTCTCGTGCCCTTAGGAAAGATGTTTTAAGCAACGTAAAGCAACTCGATAGCTCGCTGATGAAAGAACAAAGAGAAATAATTTGATAAACTGTAGTTGGATATTTGTCAAGAACTTTTAGGTTTGATTGAGTTGTGAAAATTTGTTACTGAACTAAAAGCTTTTGGTAATTACATTACCCAAGGCTTTTTATCAAAAACGCCTTTTCAATTTTAATTGGAAACCTTGTGACATTATTAAAAAACAATTCCCTGTCAATTCTTTGTAACACTAAATTGGTAAAAGAACGAATAGTCTGCTAATGGACCTGACGGCTAACTGTATCTATGCATAATTGATTTGACGTTGATTCTATCCTTTTTAGCTTCAAGGCTAAAACACTCTTTTAGAACAACAGAAAGTCAACAATTATCTCCGTGTGTTTGTACATCAACAGGGTTTTGTTTCAGGCGCGAAAATACCCGGAAAATACGAAACATGAGCGGAAAAGTACAAATAAAACGTTCATTAGTATTGTATGACAGATTCTGGAAAGTTTACCTTTGAACTTTGATACATTATATCAAGTTTAAAAACATTTCCTCTCGCGTATCAAAGTTTTAAATCAATCTGTTTCGAGAAACAGCGATACGTATTTTTTTCACTTGATGATTAATAGCTTCCTGGAATTATTTACACATCAATTACTTTCCTAAGGGGAGAGTTATAGTTTTTTATTTTTATTGTGAAAATCTGGACAATTTTATAATGTTCCTAAAAGAGAACAGTAAAGCACTTCTGACTCGCGAAATACGGCAAAGCGATTACTTCAAAACTTCAACATTTCTCTTTGTTAAGAATCCTTATTAAACTTGACTGTAATATAACAAATAATAAACTAGACAATATTGTGTTTTATTGTATTTTAAGTAAATACACAAAACTTATTTTTAGAATAAAAAACTAAAGTGTATTTCATTACAGCACGATTTAACAGGTTGATTTTTATATGCCAATACTTAGAACGGAATAATATTGAAAGAGGTATTGATATCCAGTTACCTGGAAGTAGTCAGATCAACGGATTTTCCAGGAAATAATATAAATAACAAATAAAGAGATTGAAATCTGGAAACTGAGTTGAAATAAAATCTTACAAAGATGCCTTTTATCGAAATAGCACAAATGTGTTTGCATTACGTGTTACTTACTGGAAAAGTGTTTGCTTTTGAAAATCGTGTCACTGAAATTATACAACCTTTTACATGTCTTTGAAAAATTAAATATACACAATTAACTTTGATGGAACTAATAACTTTCTTATAAATACTAATCATTAAAAAGTAACATGAAAACTATTATTTAGCTAGACTAAATAAATGCTTTATAATATAAACAAGCAGTACAATTTCTACATCGCAATATTACAATTCAAAAAAAGTCAAAATCATCAGCATTATAATTGATATCTTCAAATGCAAAACTCTATTAACGATTATTCGGTTTTACTCGAAAATTTTTGGGAAAGGTTTCTAATATCATATCCGGCAGGACGGTGTTTGCTAAATGGTCACGTTCAAAAGTTCTATTATATATTACTGAAGGCTATTTTACTTGAAGGTTTTTTTATTCGTGCTTGAACTAGTTTTACTAGTAGTAATTTATTAGTCAAATTTAAGCTTTAGTAAAAGCGTCATTTCACTCAACTGTTGAATACTGTTACTTTTATTGTATTAAAGTGAAGAGCAAAAATCAAATTTTAGTTTTAAAACCAAACTTATATCTCACAACTAAACTACTTCGCGTTCTTAAAATACCTTTTTGAAAATGGAAGCTAATATGCAATATAGCTTTAACTGCTTAGGTAATCGTGAGATGAACAGGGTAAATTAAAACCACAGTTGATTGGGTGTTTCTGTTGACTTACCTCCTCATCCCATGATTACCTAATCAGATTAAAAGTTAGGTGAACTAATATATCTTTAACATTCAACAATAATTCTTTTAAACAGGCTTAATCAACGTTCACAATAGTAACCAAAAATTTGCTAATAAATTATTTAAAACTTGAACAATATCAACACAACTATCAGTAACCTATACTATTAAATACAAAGTAAAATTAGGATTCAAATGAAAACCCAATTTTGAGCTTTACGTATTAACAAAGCCATAGCGTCATAATCAGCTAACGTATTAACTTCAATCACAATCACTGTTAATACTGAAACGCGTCGCAAATTCAAACAATTATCGCTTTAAACAGCAATCTCGCACTTAAGTGATAAATTCAATATCAAGCGAACATCGATATTTGGGATCCTATAGACCGTAATGTCGAGCTATACAATACCGCCTACTTGAGGCATATTGTCGTTTAGGAAAATGATTAATTTATAAATAACACATAACATAAGCAAACAAAACTAACTAAACTGTATACGAACGGCTAGTTCTTCGTCAAACTAGTCTTCAACATCAACCTCTTCATCAGTCACTTCTTCGTTTGGATCGCGATCGAGAAACATATGATCTTCGCTTAAGTATTCAAACCACTAAAATTCGGAAACATTATATATTAATAAATATATTTTTTTTTAATAATGTCCCAAATCTAAAATGCGAAAGGTAGCTCCAATTTAAGTGAGTTTTCGAATTTTTCAGTATTTGAAAGTCTTTATTGAATTCCGTACTTGGAACCGATAACCACACTAAACATTTTGTACTAATTGCTGAAAATTTATCTGATAATTAACTTACAAGAGAGTGAAAAGGAGATTAACCCAACTAAACTGGATGTTCAGTATTAAAAAGGCATAATGCAAGACCTCTGAAGATTCCCGAAAGTAATTTGAATGCAAATACCGCGTTTAAATTAATTTACTGTCGCCCTAAGTCTATTTCCCTTAAACGCAATTTAGTTCCAGAAACTTTTCTAAATGATATTGGAAAAGTTTTCCTTAAAAGAAAATTTACTAAAAGTTCAATATTATTTGCAGTTCTGTTGAGTCGCAAAGCAAAGTAGAAGTGATGGAACTGTCCGATCTACACCATCACCCGAATTGCAAAGTGAACAGGAAATCTACAGCCGACATTGGAGTGGCGGTAGGTGCGGAAAGCTGTAGAAGAGAAAGTGAAAGTTCAGACTCCATCCTTCTTTCCCCTGAAGTTTCCAAAGCTACAGAAGCTGTAGAATTTATCGCCGAACATTTACGCAACGAAGATTTGTATATACAGGTGAGATATTTGTTTATATAATTTAATTTTTGGATGTGATCTAAGAACCTTTTTTCTAGACCCGGGAAGACTGGAAATACGTGGCAATGGTAATAGATAGATTACAACTTTACATGTTTTTTATTGTGACCACTGCTGGCACAGTGGGAATTTTGATGGACGCCCCACACATTTTTGAGTACGTCGATCAAGATAAAATCATAGAAATTTATCGTGGGAAATAAATGAGAAGACGGGAGAAGTCAGATTTGTATTCTGGCTAAGGCTCTTAAATCATGTGGCTTCCATATGCGAAACTCACAAACAAGGCCTATAGTTCGGTAAATAATGTACTGTGACTGGAGGCAAATCCAATGAAAATAGGTTAAATAATTAATGATTATTAAATGGAAAAAAAAGAAATTATCCGTATCGTCCGCGCGTGTGAATTCGGATCAATATTTTATTTATTATATCGACAATCGATGAATGAAACTACGTGTGTGCAAATGATATTATAAATGATATCGTCTTTTGTCGCTACCGATAATTTTTCTAGTCTAATAAATTTTTTTATAACGTTTAGGACAAATTGCAAAAGCCATTTTATACTTTTATATTGTTACGTCTCGACTTGTGAGCAGTATCAAACTAGATCTGTTCAGACGTTCGTTATGTTCAAACTAACTAAAAGAAATCGAGGGTATGAATTATACAGGGTGTCCCATGTAAAATTGTATACCACCACTTATTATTTTAACCCTGAATTCCACATAGCTCGAAATAAGTGCTCTAGCTTCAACAAGAGAACAATAATTAATACAGAAAAGCTTTTATACATAACGGTGCCTTAATAATACATGCTTCAAATCCAACTACGCGTAATTCGAGCATGGATTTGGTGCGCAGAATGGAGACGATTTTATATAATTACAACCTTAAATTGTACACAAGCATACAAAATGCATATACAGGGTGTCTATTTACTTGCTGTAAAATTTGCAATTCTTAAAATCAACTTGTTTTATACATATTTACTTTAAAAGCACCTAGTAGATAACGCAAAACTATACACATACACACAGCAAGTTTACAGGCTGAATTCTACATCACTTAGACAAATTGATAACAGTGTAAATGAACACTCTATATAGCATATCCTTTGTAAATATTCGCAGCATCACTCCCTCTTTTTCTACTGTAACTGGACACTTTTGCAATTAGTTCTACCTACACATTTATATAACTTTATCAGACTATTAAAACTAAGTTGTTACCTATGGTGCAAAATATTGGAAACGATTTTTAATAAGGAAATAAATCAGTAGTCAGCTCAATAATACTGGTAAGAATTGCCACTTGCGTTCGTCAAAATAAAACGTTTAGCTATAGACTTAAATATTAAAGTAGTACAAAATGTAAACTCTAAATATACTTATAAAGTGAAATGATTTTTGCTAAAAAAAATTGCTAAAAGTGCTAAATTTTATCAGTTATAAAGTCATGAAATGTTGTGCAATACATAACAACGTTTTTTAATCTGAATTTATATCCCCATATACTCAAACAGCAAAATTGAATAAATCTGATATCAAACAATACCGAACAACGTCAATTTTAGAATATAAAATTACACTCTGCGACGCAAAAAATGTAACCCTATAAACTCTTACATCTTACCTTATGATACAAATTATTATTGTAAGTGAGAACAGTTTAATATCATATTTTTTGTCAGATTTTATTGATTGAGATTTTTATTTATTGACGTTTTTAAAAGTAACTTCACCAAAGTATTAAAATTAAAAATAAACCTAAGCTTCATAGAACACAAAATTTCATTTAATTATAAACCAAACTAGGCTACAGATGGTATTCTGGTACACCTTATAAAAGCTGGCTCTATAATGATACAAAGTAGTTTGAGTGTTTGGTGCTTTTTTTGAAAATTTTCATTTTTGTAGGTAGGTCTGTAAATTGTATCACTTATCACGTTATTGAAAACCGCCTAATTAATGCCACTTACAAAAGAACAACAATTATTTAAAAAATGCATTTGTGTATATGGTAAAAACACTGGCTTAAGAAATGCAAGTCTGACAGAAACAGAAACAATCCTTCTCTGGAATTACATACAGTACATATAGAGTTTACATTATTTAGAACTAAACATATGTCTTTCATAGTATAATAAATAATCCGTTGACGTTTTACGTGATTTTATTTTGACAAACGCTTAAGTGTGTCGACAGTCTTGGCAGAACATTTATTACGTAATTAGACTTGTCAAGAACTTGCAAGAACAGACGAATATTAACACTGTCGTATATTATAGAATAGAGTAGAATCAATGAAGAGGCAGTGTTATACCGTAATAATATGTTATGTTGTTTATATTGTATAATCGTGTGTATGTATTGTAAGTGCAAAGTGTCTGCAAAAAATTATTGAAGAAATTGGCGATTACTTCTCTTTCTGACTACAAGCCAAAAATCTCCTCCCTTAAAGCCGCAATCGAATTTTGACAATATAAGGTATATTTATATAAATATAGGACAATGACTGCTCCCAGATGGTTGTGAGAGTTTTGCGTTTGCGTGAAATATTGGTTATTAAATTAAATCATGTAAACACACCCACTCTACCCAACCTTATACGTATGTGCCAAGTTTATCTTCCTTTATTGAAAGTTCCTAAACACAATTATTACTGTTAATTTCATATCTGGAAAATATTATAAATGTATTGTAAAAACTAAATAAAGGTGGTGCTACAATTTACTGTTATCTTTAATGATGTGCCTAGAATTCGAAATTCTGTGTAGTGAGTGTGATTTTTGTTTGATTGGAAGACTATAAATTAAATAAATGTAGTAGGATACTGCCAAACTATGGGCTTCCAAAATTATAACATTCATTCTTATTTACTGGTAATATTTTTGCAGACTCTTTTGCTAATCGTGTATTCATCGTAAAATATACGTACGCAAACTGTATTGTTGAAGTTTGCTCGTGGAAGTCGGATAAAACCACTTAAGAGGCCTCAATTATAAATTACAATTGTGGGTCGTCGTTTTATTAATCATAAGCATATTTAATAATAGGAATATCGACAAACTTTTACCACATAGTACGAATTTGTTGTTTTGAATGTAAAGTATTCGTTTGATGTATTGATTGTATCTATTTATTGGAACGTTAGACATATTTAAATTTGAACATCTTTGTAATCCTTTTGTTAACTAGTAGGGTATATATAATTTATATACTTAAGTAGCTAAGAAACTAATTATTCGTAAAAACTAATTTCAATTCGATGTACTTAAACGTAGCAATAAAAACTAATTTTGTACTAATTTTGCAATAAACCTAGCTGATAATACTTAAGCAGGCCGCCATTTCCGACAAGTTGTTGCAGATTAAAATAAAGCAAAGAGAATTAAATGCTCAAATAAGCGCTTTTGCAACCAACACTAAAACTATAGAAAAACACATCAAATACGTAATAAATGATAAGCTCAAAGTCCGGACAAAACTCTGTTTAAATCTTAAGACATCTGTTACGTTTTAATATATAACATTTCATCCATTATTTATCAAATGTTTGCTCATTTACATATATACGTACAACTAGGCACGGATCTTCCATTTTCCATTAAAAAATAAACGGTATTAGTTTTCCAAAAAAAATATATATATATATATGTGAAATGTTGTATATTGTAAAACTTTATTCATATTCAGGTAAATAGCGCAGTTTCTTGCGAATCCGAAAAATCATACAAAATATCGAACATAGAGACGTTAGTACCGTATAGCACTGCCTGTCGTGTTTCAGCACATAATCGCTTGGAACACCACTGTTTGACTACATAACTTATTTAAAAAAAATAATAAAAAATACTGTTACTGTTAATGTAATGTATAATACATTAACAATAAAAACAAAAAAGCTAACTGTTATTATATATTTGTTTTATTTACCACCATCCATTAAGAACTGTTGCTAAACATAATTGGTGTGATAAATCACGATGGTGAGTAGGTATATGGAAATTCCGACATACAGGGTGGGTCATGCATGTATGAGAATTTTGTTTAAGGTTTTCTATTTAATAACTGGATTTCTGGAATCTTTATGAATTTATTGAACAAACTATGAAACATATTCAATAGCCAGGTTATAACCCAAATATTAATAACATATCAAAGTGTTTCTATCTTTAAGAGTATTTTAAAAGTACCAAAATTCTCAATCACAAAGAGTTTCTGTTTGTTTGGTGACTGACAATAGGATAGATCAATATTGTCCATAAACTGGATTATAGGGAATCTGGATACTGAATGCAAATTCTAGATGGCGCTAGGAAGCGACATTATTGATCTATCCCAATGACTTCACGACTTTACCTTAATCAATAAACCAAAAAATACATACAATTTCAAACGAAAAATTAAATCTTTAGTACATATTTAAAATAAATAAAACAGATTTCCCTTTTAGAGGCTTAATAATGACTCCCACACTACAAATTAAATTGTACATTGTACAGATCAGCAAAATTGGCAGCAAACTTCTTAATGAAAATGCACTAAAAACCTAATTTTAACATTGTTCATGTAATATGAGATAACAATTAGACATTTAAGAAAAAATTACTGAAGTACTGAAACGTTTAAATATACAAAATGACAGTCACCAAAATATACATACATCTACATTTGTTAGGCAGGTACAGTAAAGCTTGGATTTGATAATAGTTTTAAACTAGTGGTATTTTGCTAAAATTGTATGCGGATTTTGTAGTTTAAATTCTCGCTAATTTATACAAAACAACTGTTGTGTATACTAGTATAGTTTTAGACTAGACTTTCTTTATAGACAAAACAGAATGTTGGCATTTTCCAAACTTTGCCTAACCCCAATGTATGTACAGCAGAATATAATAGTAAATTTTGTTGCTTCAGTCTATAAAATGAGTTTGAACGTCAACCTTATTTACATTTGAACATTTGTAATGAAATTCACATGTGTTATACATAAACCAACATATTCAACTAACAAATATGTAGTTAAAAGATTCTCAACTAGATAACCCAAAAATTAAGTTTTAAAATTTAGTAAAGGCAAAAACATAACGCCTATTTTCAGACCTTGATACCTTAAAATCCTATTACGGTTTTTGGAGAATTTAAAGTGTCCCTACTGTACAACTTTTATAGCTAAATAATGAAGAATCTTTCAACTCTAAATACTCACCTAATAATTGAAGATGTCGGTAAATGTAGGTGCAAATATAGTTCACTAGGCAGACCTTATCAAATAATTTCCAAATTTAAGGTCGATTTTCAAAGAGCAACTAAAAAAATGTTATTACAAATCAATCTATCTTAAAAATATCCTCTACTTACTGACTGGGTAGCTTGTGTGCAATAGTACCTATATAGAGCCCGGATAATTCACAGCAATGGATTGAAAGTACATTATACTCAAAGACAGAGTAATTAGACAAAGTAGTACACCTCCGCAGTAGACCATGTTCTCGCATGAGTGATGTGTATATCCCTGCTGATAATGTTTACAGTCTCTACACGACGTAACACTACACCAATCTTGTGTCTACCCAATCAAAAATTAGCAACAAATGCCATCACAGGAAAATAAACCATTTTGATTGGTTAAGCATAAGGTTTGTGTTGTGCCAATAAATAAATCCAAAATTCGCCGTTACTAGTTTCAAGAACATAATAAAATTATAAAAATGTAACGTAAAACTATGTTTTACCACTCATCTCGTAAGTAATTTCGTTTAATACATACCTAACAGTTAAATATGTTTCTTAAATTACATGTTTACCCTTCAATTTTTTAATTAAAATATAACATATTTTGGTTGCTAACGCATCTTTCATTCACCATACTGCACAACCATGTTCTTGGCATGTATCTTACCACAATGGCAGCTAGTAGCAAATTAAAGTAAATAAAGAATAAGCAAATTAGAAATTAGAGACTTGACAATTGTTTTGAACGAGCAGTTAAGAAAAATCCGTAAATGACATACCGTGTAAATTGAATATAAATTTCAACCCTTTTAGAACTCCCTCTCATAATTCAATGATATACGACTCACACTTGTTAAACAGGAACCGCAATTAATTCAAATAAATAGCAATTATACTCTTTCAAATTATCCTAAACTGGCAAAAGTTGCAGGATAACCCTTAAAATTACAATACATAAGTTCTTCTGCAACCTGCAACCGGGGTTCTCAAGTTAATTGGTAAAAAACAACGATTTAAAATTTTAAGTTTCCAATTTAAAATCAAGTGAATTCAAACAGAAAAATGTACTATGGGATATAAACATTGTTTGAAAACACTATAAATACATATCAACGTCAATGGGGTCACATATAACTCCAATTAATTGGATCACAAACATATAAAAGGAAAAACCATTAGGCGTGCATTTTGTTATTTATAATGAGGCCCTCATGTTTTCATGATGTGCTGAAATCATATTTTTGGGCTGAATGCCGAACTGTAGTCAGTATATATTGACGTCATACAGGGCGCCATAAAGACGAATTTTTTTCAGCTTCGTGTCATTAAGGCGTCATTTTATGTCACTCAACAACAAGCAAAAATGACAACATTGATATCATGCACATTTGCTGAAAAAAACACCCAACCAGATATGATATAAATATTTGTGTATGAGATTAAATTCCATCCAGGCAATTTTCCTCTGGATGTCTAGTTGTTCTTTTGGTGGGTATTAATCATTCAGTTTCCTACTAGTTGAGCCAGTAGGAGTGCCTTACAATTAAACACATACATGATCAAGTGATGAATGAATGATGACTACCTAAGAGGAGTTAGGGCAAAAGGTACGTCAAACATTGGGGTAGGTTTTATGAGATAAGGTGGACATGTTACCTTTTATTGCTGAAAGGCCTGATGTAATGCGACATATGGGATGTGGAAGCAACGCATTAAACGCTGACAACTGAAAAGTTTACATCAAAGTTCCGTATCAATAAGTTACTAAAAAATACTTAATTTAGAAGAATTTTTTTTTTTTTAATTTTGTCTGACATTCAATAACATTACATCATATATAATTAATAGTAACAAACAACATATGTTTAAAAATATTACACAACAAACACCCCGCCCTAAGATTTCCAATTAACGTTAATTTAGACACAAACATTAATTAATATGAGTTGCCATACCGCAATTATTGTCCCAATGTCATTCTACGCATTGTTATTATGACTATCACTATTTTCCAGCAAAACGCAGATGTAGTCTACGATCTACCATGTACTTAATATTTCACGAAGCGAATGTTTTATTAAATAGCTACATGACAGAATCAGTAATGTTTATACTAAGGAGAACCAATACGAACTGTTGCAGCAAAATTCAAATGTCAATAATGTCAAAACAGATGCGTGCGGTGATTTTATCTGAGGTGTCTTGCAATTTCCATAGATAATTATTATGACCTGTATGCAAATGCACCATAAAGTCCACAGAACATACTGTATTATTTCTAACAGTTTTTTTGGAGGTACATGGTATAATAATAAATGGTAATGTAAACTCTTAATTAATAATTTGCCGCTTTGTTAAGGTGTATCTCAGGTTTTCTTATTACTTTTTTTGTCCACTCGTCCAGGAATTTCAAATTTGCTGTTTATGTCGTCAAATTTGAAATATTGTATTAGTGAATTGCAAATAAATATACTTCTTTATGATGGAGTTACAATACATATCTTTCTGGCATTTGACAACACTATAACTCACCCCTTCTTCTTGGATGTTGGCCAATAGCCTGGCAACATTGCATCACCTCTTATGAATCAATATTTGCAACACCGTAACAAGTGGCCACAAGTAAATCTTGAATTCAAAAAACTGACAAAATATCTTCAAAATATTTAAGAAATTCCTCTCAAACTAAAATAATTGATATTATTTAACAACCAACAAGAAGTATTGTGAAAATCAATATTGTGTGAATTATATGTAAATGTAGGCAATTCTTTTAAATTATAGAAATTCATGTAAATAATATTATCAAATTCTGACGATTCATATAAAATGCTACAATGATGACTGATCAAAGTTAATAGAGAATAATATAGGGCAAATCCTCTGTACAAGCAAATATTCTTTGGACAATTGATTAAGATCAGCAAAAATAAGCTGGGTACAATTCAAAAATTTATATTTTGTGAACAAAGAATAAATCAACGTTAAAACTACTACAATTGAAGTGATTGTTTACTGTTTTGAGAATAGTAAAAAAGACGATTTGAAAGCTTGAGTATGTTAAGAAAATTTCTGGGAGATTATGGGCTTGTGACTTATTAGGTTTTTTTAAATATGTGAACAGCTAAGACTTGCTTACATTAAATATTTATTTTAAAGCTTATTTAACAAGTATCACTTATATCTCCAAAAGTGGTTTAAATTAATAATAAAGTATAATGTTCGAATAAGAAAAAATAAATTACTATAATTATTAAACATATAACACAGAAAGGTATATTCCTATATACTAAAACAAAGTACTCAACTAATCAGCTTGTCACAGCCATGGCAACCAACAATACATGGACTTGTTGAGAGAATAAATAGTTAATAAAAGTAAGGACCGGTTCTACAGTCATGATATAACGACAGATATAATGCTAATCGCGTAATCAATACTATCTCTTGATTGGCAATATGGCAACAATAACTTATTTATGTAAAGAAAATTTAATGTGTGTCTAGGAATAATAATCTCCTAATAGCGCTATATCAAGCTTGTATGTAAAAGTCGGTCCTTACATAAATAGAATATACCAAAACAATATGTATATGTTAGAAAATTGCTATAAAGACTCAATGATAATAAACAAAATCATTATTTCACACTGCCATACACATAACTAAAATTACATACACATAATTTACGCAAGCAGTGTCAATTAAAGGAATGATATTCAATACCATAATTATGAACGTCAATTCTCAGTCAACACTACAATTCCCAATTACATGAAGTGTAGATGAGACAAGTTTGTGCGATATTATCGTATACTGAATAAATGCCAGTTCCTTAATGTCAGAAAATCAGATATAGGCTACAAAAGATATACCTAAAATTGGAAAAACCTGACAAAACAAAAATCTTTCAAAAAGAAGTAGTAGACCTTCAAAGGGTAAGGTCTGCTCTACTAGTTTCGGACATATAAATGGCCATCTTCAGGAGCTCAACTCAACAATCAATGCGCCGGCTGTCTTTTTAAAAGAGGAGAGACAGTGAGACCCATGTTATAAAGACTTAATGTTTTTAAAAAGTAGGTTAAAGGGGGGAATAAAGCTTACTATGGAAAAAAATCTGCCACTACATATTTAATCACATTAAAATTAAAATTTCTCAAATTAGACCCATTTTTTAGGGCTGGGTGAGACGAAAGATAACTAACAGATTTAATCCACCATCCACGGCAGAGGCGATCGAACAGGAAACAAAATGATTTTAGGGTCTCACCCAGCCCTCAAAAATGGGTCTAATTTAAGAAATTTTAATTTTAATGTGATAAAATATGTAGTGAAATACAAAAGTTATCCGGGCTTATAAGCCGTGGTCCAATGGAATGTAGTATGTATGTATGTATGAAGTTTTAACCGGCCGTGAAAGCCTTCATAGTCTGATAAAATATGTAGTGTCAGATATTTAAACTACTTTTTAAATTCACCAAGTCTTTATAACATGGATCTCACTGTCTCTCCCCTTTTAAAAAGACAGCCGGATTGATTGTTGAGTTGAACTCCTGACGATGGCCATTTTTATGTCCGAAACTAGTAGAGCAGACCTAACTCTTTGAACGTCGAAATAAAGTATTGTGGAGACGACTGCGTGTCATTCCCTTCCTTTTGTAAAAATCTTTCAGTTTTCAAGTTTGCATAATGTTTGGAGAATCTTTTATTTTTTTAATTATAGTTACCCGTAATTATAATTACTGTTGAAATATTGAAAACAATTATGTAATCACAAAACAGTCGCCAAAAAAATAAAGAAACATGTGCATAGATGGCAAAAGACCTAGTATTGTTGGTGGCAACCGTAACCAGAACTAACAGAGTCCAATGTCATTTTGGCGGCTTTTAACAAGGAGATTTTGTAATTCAATCGCAGTTGCACAATAATTAATCAATTAGCAGGTAAATTAAAAACCATGTTGGTCAATAAGACGAATGATCGACTCATGCTGTGACAATTCGGTATCTCCCGAATACTGTAACCCATCACCAGTCTCAGTAACATCAGTTTCTAAAATGAAGCCGTTGACGTCCGGCACAAGTCTTTTACTATCACCTGTAATCAACTTATCACTCGCAGGTCTTTTACAGTTGACTTTAACGCTTCCTTTGCCTTTCAAAATATTTGGACGATGAGGACTATTGCTATGATTCAACCCTGACAGTCCTCGTTCAATATTAACAGTCTCCAGTTTTAAGTCTATAGTAGTTAATAGGTTGTTCCTCTGGTCATCCAGAAGTGGGTTGGCTAGTATTATAGCTCCTCCTAATTTCCGTGCACCGAAATTAGGTAATATGATCGGCTTCGGATGAGACTTGTACATCCTTATACCGTTAGTATGAGTACCACTGATAGGCAAGATAACTTGTTTTCTCAATGGAGCGTTTGCCGCGGATTGAGGTGATTCCAGCGTAATTATGTTGTTGCCAATTTTTAATAACTGCAACAAATTGCACTTGAATTTACACCAGAACTACGTTAAACGCAAGCATGCAAATTACGTACGATTCAAAGCCAACCCAAAAGCGGACACACCAATTCTTCTACACAATACCTAAGCTTTAATATGGAATAATAGGAACTAAATAACTACTAAAACAAATCTCATAGTTCACTGGCTTTATGCAGTGTTGGTATAACTTATTATAGGAAAAGTCATATAAGAGTTACAGCCAACCCAGTTGTTAAAAGATGGCAAGCTGATAAACAGATTGTCAGTTTCTTTTTTGTACAAACGTTACGTAAAACCAGACTTCTATTAAACACATGCGTATTAGTACGGGCCGAAGCGCAATATCAAAAATGTTTGTTACTTTAGCATAATGTGAAAATCATGGTAGAACTAAAATTGGGGATATTTGCACATTAAACATAAAGGTATACGAATTTAGTTAGATCGGGGTGCAAACATTATAAATGCAACATCAAACCATAAAGGATGAGTAACAAAAATAGAATTCAAGAGTAGCCTTACCTGAACGGCATTTAACACAGAAACGTTACTGACGTTGACGGGCAGAAGCACGAGTGGAACAGTACCGGCGGCACTCTCTTGAGTATTTTCTTCGCTTAAGTTTTTTGCCCGGGTAGGGTGGCCATTGGATAAAGTGCTAGCAGATTCATTGCCTCCTATTCCAGTACACAATTTCTGGAACACCCCAACAAACAATACATAAAAGAAAGTTTCAGAAAGTGATATAATACATACTTTAGCACCTAAAACCGAGGTAGTTGTTGCTTGTCTTGTTTGATGAGCTGCAGCTCTAGGCATGATAGGTACAAACGAACTCGAGGTTGAGGGTTTACTTTCAATGCTTGTGCTTGCAACTGGGGCCGCAGCGGGAACGTAAGTAGTATTTAAATTTTTTGTATCTTTTGCTTCCCCGTTTGGGGACGTATAGGAACCAGGAACTTGCTTTAAATCATTCTCTTTAGCAGCTTTTCGCTCGGCTATCAACTGATGGATGTCTTTACTACGCCCCGGTACTTGCTTTCGAAGATGTAGCTGAAAAAAAAAACAATCCAAAATCAAAACAAATACCTAATCCAATTTGCTTTACATACCCTATGGTTGGAACACGTAATCGATCTCATGCAAGGGCCCTTATTTCCTTCGACAACTCCGCAATGAGTATCGGGGTCGTAATTTTTTGGAAGCGACTTTGAACTGCTACTGCCGCTGGTACTGCTTGTGGTACTGCTGCTGCTACTTGCACTTCTTTTAGATGAACCAGACGACGACTTCTTATGCCTACTACTGTGAGTATGATGATGATGTGAAGTTGAAGTACTTGGAGGTAGTGTATCCATAGGTGTACTTTTTGTTGATGAAGAGGAAGATGCTAAAAAAAGTCACTGATTATAATAGCCTTCTCAACACTCAAATATTCATACAGCTTACATTTAGATGAATGGTGGCTGCCGTGACTACTACCATGGTGGCTGCTGCTACTACTGCTGCTGCTGCTGCTGTTTTTAGACGGCGATCTAGGATTGTAATGTACTGAAGAGGATTTAGAAATATGATGGCTAGAAGAGGAGGGACTTTTAGGACTATGATGACTGGAGGTATTACGAGAGCCATGATGACTTGACGACGAAGATGACGAAGACGATGATGAAGAAGAAGAGGGACTCTTAGGAATATGTCCTCTGGAACTATGGTGACCAGAAGAACTTTTTGAACTATGATGTGTAGCTGAAGACACTTTAGAGGACACTTTACTATCCACTTTCTCGCTCGAGGTAGTTGCTGTTGCGGTGTGAGTTGCTGTACTTGTCACTGTACTGGACCTAGATGACTTTGAAAATCCTATTTTTGTTACAGAGACTTTTAGTTGAGGCAATGTCGGTTCAGCCTTTGTTGGAGGTGGTGTAAACGGTCTCTGCAAAAAAAATACAAAACTACTTTCAGAAAAAAACTAATTATGTATGAATGCTGAATCTAACTAAAATAAATTTAAAGATATGATTTTGAGTTATATATTTTGTTGTTTTAAAAAGAACAACTTTTGAGAATAAAATATCTTTCAAAAGCTTTCTTTTTAACAAAGCATAATTCAAATATTTAAGACAAGTAGTAGTGTCTGCCAGTATACCACAGAGGTAAGAGATTAATAGTAAGATTAAGAGATATTTTTTATTATTCTCTCACAATGGAAAATGTGGGGCCACTGACATGAATAGTTTAAAATTAATAAAGGTCTGATGAACCAAAAGGTAAAATACCTCTTACCAGATTCATAATATTAGTCAAAACTGCAAATTTAAATATTTTAATTCAACAAGACTTTGGAGGTTTGAGTTTTCAATTAATTAATAAAAATTACAATTCCCATTAGTTAAGACAAATTATTGAAAGCTTTAACAACAACTAAACATCATTTCATGTATAAAGAATGGCACTCATATAAACAAATAGAACTAGTTTTTTACAAAAAGTGAGAAAGGTAATGGATAGCTGACCTAGAAAAATCCCAGATCAATAAAATATCTCCAGCATGTTTCCTGTAAATGAGACATTAAAATTTATTAATTGCTAGGTCGTTCTCCTATTGTTTATTAGTGTATTTATGACAACAATATCAACCATTCACTAATAAATATAAATAGAAGGAAATGAGTACCATTCCTTTTTAACATACTTTAAATCAGCCAGCCATCATTTTTTAGAATCAACATAACAAATTTTGACCAGAATCCTAGACATTAAAAAAATCTCAATTTTTATAGGTAGGTACTCCATGTATAAGACAATAAAAACCATTTTAAATTATATCATAATTACTGCAACATACTCAGTAGTAATTAAATGCTAAATGGAAGTTTTCTTATCATGTTTACTGTTCTAGGCTGGGTTCTAGGTATGAAACTCTCATTAAACCGCTGCATTCCACAGTGATAAAAAAAGATAAACATCAAAACAAAGACTCCATTAAAATTAAAGACATAACATTAATATGGTTAGGTATTGATTTGAAGTGTTTTATGCAAATAATAAAATAAACAAAAAAATATCCAATTTACCTTAAACTCAAACAACTTAAGTGGGTCCTGCAAAGAACTAGAAGCCCCAGGTACTGCAGGAACATTACTATTCGTTGGATAAGAACTAATGCTGCCATTTGAACTGGGTTTTTTACTATTAACATTCTTGTTTTGGAGTTTTTTTTTCACCACAGGTGGGGCAGGGGGCTCAGTCCTCAAACAATTTCTATGACTTAAAATATCCCTAGGGTTGTAAACACAATTGCAGTTGGTGCATCTCCCATAAATTCGCTCTTCTATGGATGGGATGGTCCCATAGAGTTGAACATCTCTGCGTGGGAGTAACTGTACACCAGGCTCTGAACTTGTGCTTACACTACTAGTAGGATTATTTCTTCTTTCTTTGAAAAATGTAACAAAACCATTATTAAACTAGATACTATATTTGTTTCATTTGAGTTATTTACCATTTGCTGCTCTTTCTCTTTCAGCTATTTTTCTACTCAGTCTTCTGACAGAATCCCATCTTTTCTCTCTAGTAATAGTAGAACCATCTGAGTTGGTCTTCAGGACATAGGAATCATTTTCATTGTCTTTGAAATACTGGTCCATTTTCCTAGGAGCTTTTCCTGGGTCACCCATGCAGCTGCTTGTAAAACAAAGAAATATTTGCAATTTAGTTATAGTTAAACAACATCAGCACTCACTTCAGACAATTTAATACAGAAATGCTCTGCAGTTAATGTTTACAATATGCCTCTTCAAGGCATACTACATGATTAGTGATGTCTATGTCTATCAATAAATTGCTGATGTTTTGTTTTTGCATATAGGATTGTGCACTTATACTAGTTAAGCAAGTTCATATAAAATGAGTGTCATAAAAGCTTACTACTACTGTATAAGAAAACTTTTAACTAGTAATCTACTTTCTATCTACATTTTACAAAGCCAGAAAATACAAATTACTTGAACTGCAGCTTGTTTTCTTTCTATTTTACTACATACTTCTACACGTGAATTCTAACCTCTTTTCCGCAAGGGCCGAGACGAACTGAGCCTCCTGCCCAATGTGCATTCACTTGGTTTATACTGGGATTAGCACAATTTTTAGAAAAAATTAAATCTAAGTCCCTCTTAACAAACAGAAGTTTGTCTGCATGACACACTTCATTACTTTAAAAAGCAGATATCAGTCCGATTTTTTTGTGACAAGAACAAGAAGAAAGCAATTTAAATTTAAATAAACTAATATATTACAAACTGAATTTTTATATAATTACGATCATTTTCGTTTTTAAAGTTCAGGTAGTTAATTATAAAAAGGAGAAATATCCATATATATTATTGTAAAATGAGTAAAATGACAGCACCTGACGTCACGGATCTGTCGGAACTATGGAGGGGATGTTAAAAGACACGACCCAGAAGGAACTTTTAGATGAAAAGCAAACTCCACTCGACCGGAAACATTTTCAAATAAACATAGAGTCAAATACCAGAAAATGTACTATTTACCTACAATTTAATAACGTAGAAAGAAGTGGTTAAAGGCACGAAAAATTAATATAATTAAAATACATGAACGTCTCATTTCCATGCGCACTCATGCGCAGTGTTCAACTTCGATAAAAGGGGGAATATTTATCAATGGAAGGGAAAGCTTCCGTTTTATGGTACCGCCCCATCCCATCAGCTGTTAAAAGAATAGATTTGGATTTGTTTTTAGTCTTATTATATTCTTGACTTTAAGATATATTATTATATTATACTATATTTTCAACTCTTGAATATTCTGTGTACATACATTGCAATAACTTGAACAAAAGGGCAAGAAGGGGTCCCAATTATACGTTCATTTGCACCCAAAATAGTACCATTGTGCTCATATTAACACAAAATAAATTCAACGCTAATATGCAAAAACGTATACCCCCATATACAACATCAGATCAGCTAATTCAGCAGTTCAGCACCCAAAATAATTATTAAAGTTTAAAAAGCTAAGTTACTTCTCCTCATCCCTACAAAATATGTCAAAACTGTTGACTGAACTTTGACAGTAAATTTAGCACCTTAATAATATTTTTGCATGAAAATACTTTACAATCAAGAACATAAAGCCCTAATTATTATAAAAACTTGAAAACAAAATTAGATAATGCAAAAAATCAGAAATACCTATGCAACAACTGTACAAAACAATGACTGTACTTATAAGTCAAAACTGTCGCTTAAAATAAAATTATATGCTCACCTAATACCATTAATACTACTGGAATGCTTCAAAACTGTTTTACCATAATAATTTTACTATATAATTTATTAAATATCTTCTTATTATCTCATTAAATAACTTCAAAGAAACATTACTCGTTTCTTCAAGACCCTCTTCTAATGACAGAAGCAAGATGGCTGCCGCTTCAAATTTTGCTCAATTATAAGCGTTACGCCCGGTTAGCATAAGGTTCATTTCTGCATAATCGAAAGCCAAGCCGCCTGTGTTCCTACATGGTAATGGGGATGCTCTTCTTCACTCTGGACACTTTATTAAACAACATATTAATGAGAAATTAATAAATAAACTTTGAAAGTTTAAAACTTTGAATTTTGGAGCTGATAAAAGCGAATTTCTGCTAGTGGAAATAAGTTTAAAATTGACTACTGACAGTGACAGATGACAGTCGACCGACAATTGCATATTGCATCAGAAAAGAGGGGAGGGCAAAATCTTTGGAATTGTAAACTCTTTCATTTTTAATTCGAAACTAATTAATTAATTTTAAAATTATCAATTTATTCAGCCAAAAATTGCAGTACAGGACTTTCTACAATATTCTTTACCCTACCTACATCACAATCATCTTTGTTGCATAAGATGACAGTAATTAAAGGTAACAATAAATCATATTTTGTTAGGCCTACTTCAGCTCAAGTTTCTGATACTGAATCTTTGCAGTAAGTATGGTTGATATATCAATATAATTTGTTTTGTACACACAATTTCTGGACTGTTTAAGCTTGGGAAGTGCCTCAGCTAGTGATACAGAGTCTCTCAATAATGAACCTGTTCCTCATAGACTATTTCATAACTTACCAGCTAGGACTGTCCAAGTTGAAGAACCAGTTAACTTGAAGAAATCTTCAGGAAAGAAGAAAGTGCGTCGTTTTCAAAACCGTAAGTTTGGTGTTTATCTTATTATTGACTGATTAGTAGTTCAATGTGTAAAATGTACAAATACCTATGTTAAACATACACAAAAGCTTCAACAATAGCATTTATAGTGTAGGTCAAATTAGTGGCTTACAAAAGTAAATTTGCGCACCATTAGTAAAATGTAGTACAGCAACAGCATTAATTTTGCTAATAATTCTATAATAAGTCCTTCTCTATTAATTACTATACAGACAAGGTTCTTGACAGTAAAAGAGTTGGTACTTACTGTTGGTTATTAGTTTAGTTCTTCAAAAAAGTCCAATAATTTTAAGCTGTGATTTGTGTCTACTTATCCATATGTGAAAAACTGAAAAACATATATAAATATGTATAAAGAGTCTACAAAATTAATCAATCTGTTTTAATGAAATTTAAGGCAGTTTGGCACTAATATGTTTGAGTGAATATTTTACTTTTAAGGTTGTATATTGCAAACCCTTCTTGAAGAAGATGATTCTGAGAGTACCTTGGTAGTGATAGTAGACCCATACAAAAGTCCTTTTGCCAGGCTGCTAGAGGACCTAGATGCAATGAAATTCTGGAATGACTTTGTAGAAAAATCTGAAGAGGAACAAACGCATATTATTAATGCATTTTCTGAACACTATCACACAACTAAAGTTCCAGTTCACCAGGAAGGTGAAGCACAACATATTGGAAGGGTGTCATCACGTGTAAAGCGCACATTTAAAACTAAAAAGAACTT
Organism: Ips typographus; assembly: GCF_016097725.1. NCBI lineage: Eukaryota > Metazoa > Arthropoda > Insecta > Coleoptera > Curculionidae > Ips > Ips typographus. The sequence continues at coordinate 6,121,189 of NC_138437.1, read as the reverse complement.
GTCTCTGGAGTCAGTCAAGACTTGTGAAGATAATTTGCTCAATTTTTTCAATGTTACACCTAAAGATGTTTATGTGCAAAGCCCATCAACAAGTTTTGAAAGGTTGTTGCTAAAAGCAATTGCCCACTACCATGGCCTTGAAATCAAATGTAAGGAATTTTTGTTATTCAAATGGATGAAGTTTTGATTATTTTTATGTAGGTGTACCTTCCTCTAATGATAGATCCTCCAAGCCTTGCATTGAAATCTTCAATACTAGAAGAAACTGGGTGCCTGCCAGTTGCTTCCTAACAGATTTTATCAAGCAATTAAGATAGAAGTGATTTTATATATTGCAAGTTGTTTTATGGTGTTGTTTTATTTTAACGTTTATGTGCGGAAATATGGATTTTATTTTATCAACTAATATTAGCTTTTTTAGTTATATGTGGTTACTATAGCTTGTATTTGGCTTTTATACCAATGTGATGAATATTGCCTGAAATGTATACAATAATAATCAATAGACAGTACTGCCAAAAGTACAAACTTTTCTGTAAACGTATTTACTGTGTGTCTTGTCACTTCTTATTCCAAATTTTGGGATGTTGTATGATGTATGTATGTGCATTTAGCTTCATTAAAATGATTTTTAAAAATAGAGACTGACTTTTTTTTTACAGAAGTTTTTAAAGATTGCACTATTTTCAGGAGTAAAACAAAGACTATAACAATTCTTTTATTAAGCAGATCTATAAGTGGAAAATCAAATGATGCTAAAGGAAATCAAAGGCCAAAACACATTAAATAAGAAATGTATTGAATCATAGGTAATTAATTTATCACTAAATATACATTATAAAAATATGTGAAGTCATGTATTTACATATAACAAATAACATACTTTAAAAAATTTAAAATCAAAAATTTTAAAACTGCTTTTTTCAACTTTCTGTGTTGTTTTTTGTATTACATGTTAAATGGTTAGGAGCATCAGCAAACATGACTTTTAATTTGTACGCTTCAGCCACTAAAAGGCTAATTTGAGAGCTAGTCCAAGTCTGAGTGGGCAGATTTTGCAAAAGCAAAAGTAGCCCTTGGAAATCCCGTTGTTGCATTAAGTCGTCCTTCCAATATAACAGGAAGGCTGCACAAACATACAGCTGGAAGGTAGCAAAGCAGTCGTTCTCAGCGAGATATGTATCCCAAAGGCGGATGGTACATCTTAGCGGTAATTCTCGAGTAAGTAGGTTGTTCAGCCAGCGAAAAGAAAATTGCAAATAGCTAACATTGTGCTGTTTTAAATGTCTATGGAGGGTTTCATCTACACGTTTAATTAACTCTTCTAGTTGTAACACTTTTTTCTGGATGCCAATTTGGGCAAAAACATAGTTATCCTGAATTCCATCTAAGAATTTTGATAAGCACCAAAAAGAATCGGCTTCTATAATTCTGCGTTGCTCTTCTGCTAAACTGTCGACGGCAAAGTTTTCAAATGGTTTGTTATCAGGAATAAATTCTTGGAGAAATACTACAAAAAATGGAGTTACTAAGTCGTTTATACCCTGAACATATCCCGATGCGGGATGCCTCATAGACCAAATAAAAAGTATCCTTTCAAACATAATTTGCACAGTTTTCTGCTGGAACAAAGCTATAGAAGGATTCATTCTTGGCACATCAATGTTAATTTGGTGCTGAATATCACGGTTAACCTCATCATGCTCAGTATAATAATACTTTTCAACTAAAGTCCAGTAATCCTGTCTTTTCCTCTCTAAAACACCCTCTCGCCTTTCAAGATTAATGGGCAAATACCCTGACAAAAGCCTCCAAGTAATTCCCCTTACTTTCACTGGAATTCCGGACCAACTCAATTTACATAACTCTTGCAGTGAAGGTGGATTTGCCAGCACTACTTCAAACCTCTCCAACTTTGATTCACTATCTTCTTCTTGAGGTGGATTAGAGCAATGCATTTGTAATGGCCTGCCTGGAATCCTACTTATTCTCACTATTTCTGTATCACGGATTATTTGAAGGGAAGTATTGTGCAGGTTTTCTGAAGAAGACCGTTTAGTTTCAGTCGTATTTCGATGAGTATTTAGGACGTTTAAAGCTGCCGACTGGGATACCTTTTTTGATATTTTTGTATCTGAAATTGACAATACATTTTGTCAAATCAAAACCAGAAGATCCAAGGTGATCTATTATGTTTTACACAATGTTATTCAGTGATTTCATCAGATTAAAAACTTTTTACATGTTTTAAAGTCCATTGTCTATTTCAAATGTTGCTTCCAGTGTGCAATAAATATTGTGAAAAAAATACAGTGACAAAATATTATAAATCACCTGGTAGAATATGAGTTTGAATATTATAGAGAAACACTGATGATCATATTAAATAATCACAGTTTTTCCCATTTTTATTTTATGCCAAAACACACCAGTCAACTTACTCTTCAAGCCAGAACAAAACTCATCATCATCCATATCCCAAGCATCACTTACAGATTCCTGGAAGTCCTGAAAGGATGTAGAACCTTGGTGTTTGCTTTTGCTGTTGCTTTTTCCTTCCCGTTTAGGGCTGGGCCTTGAAACATTATGCAATAGTTACACTGCAGTTATGTGTATAAAGTCAGGAATTTGTTATTTATTTATTTACAAATATATTATAATGTAAACAGACTTAATAATAGGTTCATTATAATTCAGGTTGACATTTATTATTTAGTATGACATAGACTTATTAGGAATGAGTAATGACCTCATTAATGAAAATTATTTGGCTTTGTTGAACACTTATAAATAGTGTTATTATAGGACATCCCTACTTAAGTGTATTCTTGTACTTTTTTTCCCCCAGTTTGAATTTATTGTAGTCCTGCATTTTTCCATCAGAAATAGACACATAAAACCTTAAGTTTAGTCCCATATATTAAAAGAATATAAAAATATAATTATTCATTGAAAACATATATTATTAAGTATATTACATACATATTTTGTCTTTATAACTGACAGTCCTTATTTCTTCAATTCAATTTAATCTACATTGGTTTAGTTTAGTTTTGGGAGAGGCTGTAGACTTACAACTTGAAAATTTGCATATTTGGTATAATGCTACAAAATAACAATAGCATAATATGTATATAGTTCCCACATTGAAATTAAGTGTATATCTGTATATAAATTCAACTGGAATGAATTTTTTCTGCAATGAAATCATCTATTATCATAAAATTTGTCATAAAAACTGTGACAACCTCATTACACATGAAAACCTATCTTTTACAAAACCTACACAATCAACGACACAAAACCTATTTAAAACTGACCACAATAACAGTAAACAGGGCTTTAAAAGTATGTTAATATAGGTGAAATCTCCTATGACAAATCAAAGCAATTTAAAAGCTCCTACCTCCCAGGGACATTTTTGATGTTTTTCTTCCAGAAGGACGCCTTATCATGGTCCGCGTCCATGACTGAGGACGGCTAAAGTTCAAAACTTGAGTATGAACAATTCATGATTACCTAATTTATATAAAAAACACAATTTTTGAGCAAAAAGTCACCAACAAAACACAGGCAAAGGAGTCAATCATCTAATTTGAGGTTATGTGTGGCAGTCGATGACAGTGACAAATGACGTAGCACAGCGGTTACGATTCTCTAAGAGATAATTAAAGAACCGCACTAGTAGTTTTAAATTTAAATTAGTCTAGTAAAATAAAGTTTTACAACGTTACAACGCTTATCTGTTGATTTTCCTTGTAAGTTATACCATAGTTTGTATAAAGTATGCTAAAATGGATAAATAAAGATTGGGAATAAATTCTCAATGATGATTATGTCACAACGAAGCATTAGACAGTGCCATATTATTGCTTCTAGGCAAAAAAGGTAAACATACAATAGATTTAATAAATTAAATTATTTCTAGCTTACTAGTTACAGTTCTGTTATTTTGCATTAATCATTGCTTACTTTAGTTACCAAAGAAAAGTTGTATGTAAAGCTTAGAAGTTGCCACATATTTTTTTTAGGCAGAAAAACTGGTTTATTTTATCAATTTTTGAGATGATATAGACAAGAGGTTGTCTATATATTTTTTTGTAATTCAAAATGGTTTTGAACTGAATTTTGATTTTTTCATTCAAATATTTTGATTTGTGTATTTGTACAGCGTAATCTTAGCAAATAACTTGAATGATAAAGATTAATATTTTTATTGATACGTGGTGAATGCGCCAAGGATATATACATTTTTGGTCTAATAATTTATAATAGGTACCTATATAAATGACGTTTTCTATAACAGAATCTGTAACAATAAATGGTTAAATGGTACATTACAGTACATTTCATGTATAGGTGTTCAAAAATATCAGAATATTCTTCACCACATCTAGCACCTTCTTAGTAGAAAAAAAAATCATGATTTTTAGTCTTGAAGTTGTCTTTATCGATTTCATTTATCAAAGCTAAACCGTTATCGAGAAAATTGCCCTGTATAAAAGCAGTTCAACTTATATTTAAATTAAAAGCCAATGACTTTATTTCCAATGGGTTTAACAGAGATAAGAGTAAATGATATGGAAATTAGCGATGCATATTGCAAACTTGTTAATTACCAATGTGATTCAAATTGTAAATTGTAATTTCTATATTTGTTATGAAGGTACTTACAGTTTTTAAAGTAGTAATTATTATCAACATAATGTATTGCACATTAACGTGATAAATTGTTATACTTTAACATGTTGGTTTTTTACTTGATTCATTTTTTTAAGTGTTTTGTAAGTGTGTAGCAGGATAACTTTAAAATTTGTGTTCATTGTTGTTAACTGTGAAAAATTTGTTTTTTCCAAAGTTTCATATTTTAATTAGCTTATAGTATCATACAGGTATGTGGAGTTCCCCAGAACTGTAAGAAAAACTTTCCTGTTTTTTTTATATTAAAAACGATAAGAATATTACAGACGGGAAATAAATGGACCTTTATACCTTTAACAATTACAGTTAGATACCTGAATATAAATACTGTAGTTAAAATTTAATTACTACACTGCCCCCACATTTCCTCATAATATGCGGTTTGCCGCAAATGAGAATCTGATGACAGTAGTGATATTTCATCTGTGTATGAACAAGCACTCAGGCATATGGAAATTATATACTTCTTTTACAGGTGCTGGTTTTTTAATGGTCCTGAATTGATTTGAAGGTGAGCATATCCTCGAAAAGATTGTCAGACTTTATAAGTGGCCTCTTTACTTATTTTTTGTGCCCTAGCAACTGACAAGGATTGCACCAGTTTGATAGTCTGCTATCTTTCATGTATGTCTACTAATTAAGTCAATTAAAAGCAGAAGTATTTATCAACCTGAGTACTTTATAGTTTAATTCTAGACACATATTGGTTAATTTAGCTTGTGTATTTTTAATTGGTAGTCAATTAGTCTAATTATACTGGGAAGTCTTTTTATCTAATTTGTTAGCTGGGTTGTCGCATTGTTCAGCCAGGTTGTAATTTTTTTACATACCTGGATAGAGTTCGGATTTATTGCCTCCCTTCCTAAGAGGCAGGAGGGGAAGCAATCAATTTTCATCGCGTTCCTGTAATTAAATGAAGACGGGCATGCCAAATAGATTCATTTTATTTAAGAGAAAGTACCAATCGAGGTTGATTCCGCTTTCCTTTCATTTGCTAAAAGCTGGTGGATTGAGTTTGCACCAATACCACTCGACAAGTGTGTATCGCTCGCATATACTAGAAGGTCGATATTCTCCTTAATAATATTAAATAAGCTTTTAAAAGCGCCGAGCGCAGTTGATAATTTGAATTTGTATGATAAGGTAGAATATAATAACAATCTATTTTATCATGACGTCAACTTGTAAGTGTGTTTAAAAGACTTCTGAGTGGAATCTCGGTGTTTACTGTGCTTTCACGTTTTCAGTGACTCTTCCAGTTAGAGTGGCCAAAATCATGGAACATCCATTGGAGAAAAAGTACGAGAATGGGGAGAACGATATTGAGGAGGACAATGACGATTCCGAAGAGGTAAGAATAAGTAAGAGGATCTACAATTTGTAAACACGTAAATAAACAATAACGTTACGGCCTGTAAGAAGAATGCAATTTAAGAGAAAGTTAGTTTGCAATAAGGATATTTATTAGTATTTTCTCCTTAATTATAATTTTTTTAATTTGTGAAAACTGGTTTAATAAGTAGTATCACAAGGTATTGTACAGTGTCAATATATTTTTGTTTTTTGAAGTTTAAAGGTACCGAAATTTGTTATAAACTATTCCACATTTGTCAAAATGTCTTAGTGCAAACATTTATAGAATTCTATTGTATTTCTGTTTTTTTAATTAAATTAATATTTGACTATCTTGTTTATACAACAGTTTTCAAGTTAATTATTAAAGTATCAGAAATATACCTTGCATTTTTTGGCTGAGTTCTATCAGTAGACAAACTAAATACTTCGTATTCAGGAAATTTACTGAACTGCACCTCATCTTCATAAAACTATTTTAAAGTATATTATATTGACTAAATTGAGAATATATATGTTTATAATTAATCATTTACAAAAAAAAATCTAGGAAAAATAGGTTTATATATTATTTATTTGCTTCTAGAACTAAGGAATATTCAATAGATTTAGCATCAATGGCACCACCCAAAAGAACTAGTAGGAAGGGAGATTTGAACGAATTTTCTACTATGTGGCTTTACACTGATGCAATTTGTCCTTAAAGCACTTTTATGAATAAATTCATGAACATATTGAGGTCAAAGTTGAGTTGTAAGACAACATTACATTCTAAAACATTTATTGATTACTAAACAGTACAATTTCAAATAACAGTCATCTTGGATTCAATTTTTCTGTATACCTTCCTTGCATACAAGAAGCTTATTACGTAATGAAGCCCTAGCAAAAAAAAAATAAAACGAGTTTGCGACCTTAACTGTAACGGGCGAATGAACTGCTAATAATCGATTCCATTCACTTTTTTACGTTATTAATTAAAAATTTTGCAATCATACCTGAAATCCCTATAAAAATATTGAGGGTAATCAAATATAAACTTTAAACCAATATTTATTGGTGTTTATCCGTTTAGATATATTACTTAATACATTTATGATTTTTGCAGCTGTTATGTCAATGAGAATTTGAATAATAGGTTACACTTTTCAAACAACATAGATAATTAATTTCTGCTTATTGAAATTCGTCTGCGTAAAATTAATTGATACGATAATAAGACAAAGTTCAAGAACAAATTGACCGACGACTGCGTTGTACCTGTAACCTTAGGAACTTCAAAAGCAAACGTAATAAAAATATGTTTTATGCGTTTGTTTTTGCTTCGGCATAGCATCCTCTTTATGGAATTGATTTTAAATATATTAATCCCAAGGTCTGAACTTGAACTAAAATTTTGAGGCTTTAAATAATCTGGTAAACGACCAGTTTTACCTGCAAAGGTGAACGAGTAATCTGTTTAACTTTTAAAAAATATACCATAAATTGACGTCAGTGAGAAGGTTGCCTGTAATTTATGCACTTTTTTTTGTTTCAGTTTGAAGATGCCAGTGAATTTGTACCTGGCGACTTGTAAGTATTTCATCATGTGAATTTTGATAGTTTTATTAAAAAAATTTGTATTTTTATATTATATACATATTATGTGAAATAATAGAAGGCTTGTTCTTTTTACAATTTTTTTTCTGTAATTCAGGGGTGACATGACCCTGGGAAGGGCTCTGGAAGAAGCCGAACAAGCAATATTCTACTTTTTCAACAATCAGTTTACTGAAGCTAAACAACTTATGTCACCATAGTAAGTTCCCCGTCAAATTTCTTTAAACCATTTCTAATAGAAACTTTTTTAGTTCAAGTGGCTCTGTATACCATTCTCTAGGCCATGCTATATTTCTCTTTTTAGAAGCGATTTTAACAGTAGAACCAGCAGCCATAAGGGCAGCTTCCAAAGCTTTAAAGCAGGCTCTTGTAGTGTGCAATAAATTTAGAAAGAGAAACACACTAGGGGAATCATTAGGAAAAATGGTGAAGAAACATCATTATGAACAGTTTACTGAATTGGAAGCTCATGCTGAGCTTTGCTACGCAGAATGCTTACTTTTGAAGTCGATGCTTACTTTTATGGAAGATGAAACTTTAAGCAGTTTTCTTAGAGCTGGAATAAAGATTCGGTCCTGTTTTAATTCTTACAAGTTAGTATTGTCAACATTGTATTGTTGCTTGTAAAAACGTCATGATTTTAGAGAATGTCAGCAAGTGTTGATTAAAAGACAGTGGGAAAACGAATCGTCTAAACTACATTTTGAAAGTGGTGTTAAAATGGGAATTGGGACTTTCAATCTGATGATTTCAATGCTTCCTTCCAAAATCATTAAGCTGCTCGAATTTATTGGTTTTTCTGGTAATAAGGTAACAACCAGTTTACATACACTAAATTATATGTTAGGCAATCAAACAGTAACTGTTACAGGAAGAAGGACTGAAAGACTTAATAGAAGGCTATCAATTAAATGGCATCAGACAGATTTTATGTATGATGACACTTTTAGCCTACAATCTAATCGTAATGCACGTTCTAAGTTATCGTGAAGGGGATACAGAGATTTGTCAAGAGATCTTAGATAAACAGCTGAAAAAACACCCTGATGGTGTATGGTTTTTGTTCTTCCAAGGCAGGCTAGAGTTTATGAAAGGCAATTTGAAGGAAAGTATCAAATACTACACTTTGTCTTGGAAATCGCAGGATATTTGGCCACAATTTCATCACATTTGTTTTTGGGAACTGTTATGGGTGCATTGGTAAGTTTTTTGGATTCTTTTTATCAAATGTAATTTCAAAGCTGAAATAAGTAACTCACCTTTAAGTAATAAATAGTAATTAGCCACAGTTTTCAAATTAAAAATATATGTACCTACCTACATATTTAAATTACCTATAACAGTTACATGACATTTGTAATAAAAACGATTACAAATATTATTTTGGATGAAACGTGCCTTAAAAGCAATGAATAATTCTACTTGAGGTAGTGAAAGTCCTTATTACCTTATTTCATGCTGGCTTTTGTACTTAGTGCTCTACTTCAGACTGTCAATTATAATTTTAGTTTAAGATGCGAATGGAGAGAAGCTTTGAAATTTATTACCATTTTAATTAAGGAAAGCAAATGGTCGAGGTGTTTGTATATGTATCAGAAGGCGGCCATTATGGTGATGATAAGGGATGAGTTGACTTTTGAAGAGAAAATGGAAATGGACAACTTAATGAAGTACGGAAATAAATTGGAATTGGGTTTAGTCTTTTTGTATTTTTATGCACAACGTGTTCAAATAATGGAGGACGTCAGCTAAAAATATCGAGCAGTTGAATGACTAATTAGTTTAGTGTCTCTAATAATCTATTTCCAGAAATTATTAACACCTTCCTTTATATGAACACCGTGTATATTACTATATCTCTTTGATAAACTTAACATAATACACTTACAGAGATCTTCCAAGATACAAGCAGCGAATAGCGGGCAAATCCCTCCCAATGGAAAAATTTGCTATCAAAAAAGCCGAGAGATACTTTAGCCAAAAAAAACGTCTTACAGTCCCAGTGATAGAATTAATGTTCCTTTGGAACTTGCTGAAAATTATGAAAAACTTCAGCGTAGCTAATGATATAATGGCTTTAATCGAAGCCGCTGAAAATGAAGTGGAGTCCGTTAAACGACCAAGCAAATACGATCACGACAACAAAGCTTTAGTGTACTTACTTAAAGGAGCTTGTCTTAGGCATATGGGAGCACCTAATCAAGCTATAGACTACTTTGAAAGGGCCATCAGCATGCAAAAAGACATTACTGAAGACAACTACATAGTTCCTTACGCTATTGTGGAGTTAGCTTTGGTTGAATGGTCTTTAGGCAATAGAGAGAAAGCTCTTCTAGCCCTAGAAGATGCTAGGTAAGCGATTTTGTTTGGTTCAATATTGAAGAAATTTATATAAAATTTTCTTTCAGAAAAAATTACACTAGTTATTCATGTGAATCCAGGCTGCATTTTAGGATACACACAGCGGCGACAGAACTTAAAGCTGAACTTAAAAAATCCAAACAGTAATGAGGATTACAAAGCAACTGGTGATTTTTAAGTGGTGCTACATTCACTGTTACCAAAGTTATTATAGCTTGTAAAAAATGCATTTAATTACGGTGTCGTGACAGTATTTTCAGCATTTGCACGCGATGTATTGGTTAATAGCATATTCTCTAGTATCGGTCAGTTTTGAATGCAATAATCCTTGCTTTATTAATCATTGGAATGTTAACAAGTGGTCCAATACCCTAGTTCGAAGACAGTAAAATTGGGAAAACAAGTTTAAATAGAAGAATTTTTCCACTGCACTAGAAAAAAACCGAATCTCTCATACACCTGGAGTAGATAGACCTGGATTTTCCATAATCAAAATTTTACCAAATCAAAAATGTTTATGTAGATTTGATAATAGTCAACTAAATTTTGCTATTTGGAAGTATCAATAGATTTTACCATAATATAGTACAAAATAAACTTATCTCGAAAGAAATAGTGTTGGAAATCTTATATATCTGGCAAATTGCCACTAACATTTGATAATAAATAGGACGTTAAAGTCTTGCAGCTATAAAACTTTTGTATACTTGATTAGTCATACGTATCAAAGTGTTTTGAGGATATAGGTCGTTAATTTTTATTTAGGCTTGTATGTCTAAACGAGACAAAGAATTTTAATCTGTTACCTTGGCTTCGGGGTAAAGTCAAAACTGTATGGGGCACTTGGAAGCATGTTCAAATGCTTTAGTACTTTATTAGTAGAACTATACTGAAAGTCAAACAAATTTAGGATGACGCCAAAAGTTATTACAGACGATGATCTTTCTAACTAAATGGTGTAAAAGAGTTGGTTGTGTTTGAAACTTGTTTTTTCTGTTGAAATACGCCAGTTAGTCCAACTGTTTTTCTACACTTTGGCAACACTAAAATTCTCTTGTCATTGTAATTTTGTTTGATTTTTAGTATATATATGACTGTGGTAAGAACCAGTCAGTTGCAATATAGTTAAGAGTCAAGTAAAATACTTTTAGTTTTATAAACGGTGTCGTATAATGATGGTATACCAACTTACTAAATTACACAGGGCGTTTCATTTGTAAATATTTTTAAATGTAAAAGATTGTGATAAACTTTTTATTATTTATTTTAGAGCGCGTAATCGTTTTTTTATTGAACCCCTGATTAAAGAAAATCATTTTTAATTAGTCGAGGTGCATAGAAACTATAATTGTTATTATTGCGCAGATGTTTGTAATTTTTACTTTTTATTAATACATTCTTCTTGATAAATTGTATTTTACATCTGTTTCTGTTTTAATTTGTTACTATTACTAAAATTTACAACTGTAATGTCGTTTGTGTATATGTGCATATATTATTTCGTTAAAATAAACGTAAGGTTATGAATATTATTTATGTGGCTGTGTTGTTATACAGTTTGCCTTTTAATTGTTTTGTGTAAAACCGTTGTTGTAACTTATTAAATATAAACATACACAGATGTGTGTGGTTTTGTGTTTTAGCCCTTTCGGTAAATAAAATTATTATTATAAGGCTACAGATATATTATACTTATATTAACATCTATCATGAGGTTATTTATCAGTAAGTTTTTCTTTACTGTTCTCTTCGGCTTTCTGTATTGAATTTGATTTCTTACTTTCATCATAACCAAGCTCGTCCTTCTCGTTTGGAATGAGCTGTTCTCTCTCCTGGAACGCCAAACTTTGGCTCCTATTTACCTACGTTAACAATCAGATAATAAATTAGGCTACACAGAAACGAGCAAACACAGTAAATTATACCCTGCCATTCATCTCAGGACTTTTATTAAGCTTGGCATTGCTTTTGCTGTGATTAACCTCCAAAGCAGACTTGAGGAGATCATTTTTCGAGGTCTTGGCGTTTTTAGATGCTGCTCCTGAGTAGCTTCCCCTTCTGATGCTGTTACTCCTAGTCCTGTGCATGTGGTTTTTACCCAATGAAGTTAAAGAACCAATTTGGTTGAACTCCACCATTAAACTCAATCTCTCAATGCTCATTGTTGTACCTTGATCCTTAAATTTGGGCTCACCAGTGTTTACATTTTTTGATTTTTTGTCTAATTATGGTAATGCCAATTTTAGTACCTTTTGAACAACACAACTCAACAACTTACCAGAAATCTTATCGACTCTCAAGTCGTGTTTTTTCAACCAGCATCTGTATAAAACAGTGTAAATCACACCCGAACAGCCAGCAAACACCCCCATGATTTGGAAAGCATCCCTAATTCCGAATTTGCTGATTATTTGACCCCCTATAAAGGAACCTGAACCTCTGCCAATACTGTAATGAGCCATTCCAACTACTCCAATTAAAGTTGCCAGGAGACTTGCGGGAGCTAGAACTGCGCAATAAGTGGCTGCTGCCACCCACATCAAATGCACTGAAACTGATTCCAAAGCTTCAAAAGGAAAACACCACCAGGCGCTTCTGTATCCCATTTTCAAAATTAATAAAACAAATAATCAAAATTTGCCACACTTACTCAATGAAAGAATATCCCATTAACCTTACTGCATGTGCAAAGAACGCCATGATGATGATATTAACATGCCCAATAGTGCTGGCTATTCTTTCTGCCCCATACAAAAATGGTAAACTACTAATAGTACCAACAGTCACAGTTATCCCAAGTAAGGAAGTTGGAGCTCCTAAATCCCTAAGATAGAAGAACAAATAGCTCTCCAGGAAACCCCATAAATTCCCCAAAATGTACATGAAGATCAAGAACACCACCACTTTAGGAATTTTAAATATGTTAAACAAGTCTTTGAACACGTTATCTGAAGGAAGTTTAGTTTCTAAAGGCATCATAGCAGCAGCTCCTGCAGATATCACCAGAAGTACATCAAAAGCGTAAAAAGCTGCTGAGTAGTCAGTGTGACCAAGTTTACTGCTTCTAACATCAATCAAGTAACCAATCAAAGGTGAAAATATAGCCATCCCCAAACTGGAAAACAATCTCTCTTTTCCGAAATCTCCTCCATGCTTTTCTATAAGGGCCAAAGCAATTGGATCCATGATGGTCACTCCTGCAGTTAACATAGTACTCCCGACAAAACGGAGAAAGAAGTATATCCAGAAGGTTTTGGTATCAGCTTCTTTATAGTCTGGAGGACAAACGCTAGGTCCGTTAGATCGAAATTGGCATTTTTGAAAAATGCAATCCTTCGATATATCATTTAGACGGTGTTTGGTTACCATGTTAGCTCCATATACTATACCACCACAACGAAGATCCAGCTCATCTAGTTCTTGCGTTTGAACGCCATATCTTTGAAGCAACCTGTGGTTGAATCTTTTGGACAGTTCTGTAACGTCAGGATTTTCTTCTTCTTCCAATTCAAAGCCGAATGTTTCAATTGGTTCTCCAAGATTTGGGTGCATGTCTAAAGTTATCAGCAACCCAGTTGTATTCCTGAAAATGTTAGTAGTGCATATAGAGGCTGGATAGAAGGCTGGCTAAATTAAGATGATCAGTTTGAAATTTACTAGTAAATTATTTTTTATTAGCGAAAACCAACGTACGTTTTGGTATTATTTTTTCCTAAATGAAAGTTCAGATTATCTTCATCTCCTGGGTCCACTCCTAAATCAGTACCATTCCCAAAAACAATCAACATAGGATTTTGAGGAGGCCTTTGTTTCTTCAGCAAACAGTGATCTACGCACATATCCAGGACCACGTCAATTTCTTCGTCTTCGGGACATTGTCTTGAAGGGCAGGGACTCCACCATACCTCAACATACATTTTTCTCGGATGGGTAATGACGTAACCTGGAGGTTGCACTCCCCTTAATTCTTGCCCAGGGATGAAAAGCAAGACGTGATGGAGCACAGCCGTTAACAAAAACGACACTATCACCACTGGTTTGTATTTTCCGAATTTATCCACCAAGAACCCGGTGATTGGGGGTGCAAGAAACGTCGTTAGAGGCAAAGCCAAGTACACTATGGAAATATCTTCCATTTTCAGTCCAATGTTCTGCATATGAATTGTCAGGTAAGGCACTAACGAAGATGTTGCTGTGGATAGTTATTAATAAATACCAATAAATTAATACAACTAACAATCACTATACCTCCATAAAGAAAGAACAGTGTTATTTTTAACATGATCAAGTTCTTGTTGATGCCAAACCATTTTGAAGGTGGAGGTTCGGCGCATTTTTCATCCATATACGTATATGTTCCAGTTTCTTCCGCCATGTTGGAATTTCGGCAAAGGTTCCGATTCGACTGGAAGTTTTAGGAGGTTCTTCCATCTTAAAACGCAAACGGTAGCCTTCTGTTTGAACAAAATCCATTGATAAGTCAAGTAGTGTTTAAATATGGATGAAGGTGACAAATGTTACCGTTTCAATCCCAAGTTTTGGCTTACTTTTATAACTCGTTTACTATGTTTTTTCAGAACTGCTGTTTATTTTGTTAAGTTTGTTTAGGGTACAATAATACTATTAAAATTGTAATATGTGAAATGGTTTTGTAAAACAGAATATTTATGTTTTTATAATATCTCTAATTTTTAAGAGATTTAGAAGAAATGTTTGGTTTAACTGAAGTATGTTTAATTAAAGATGGTCTGCACTACATATCGTCTACACTACTAATATTCCTCTAGTTTTACTACTGACTAAATCAAAAATAAGTTTATGTAAAGAGAGATCAAAATCGTCTAGAATTAATGTTAATTATAACGGCAAATTGAAGTGCAAAGGTTTGATGCAAATTTTAACTTTACATACATCATATTTTTGACTTTTTAACCTGCCTGTAATTTGACTTTTGTTAACGTCAGTTTGGTATTTCATTTTATCAAGTATTTGAATATTAAGTTTTAACTCCGCTTCTTCTCATTCGAGACTAATGTATTAATGTATATATTGTATATATTGCGTTTTCATTGCTGTTTCTTTTGAGACCATCTCGGTGCTTCTCTGTCCTTTTCTTTCTTTCTAAAACTCTATCTTCTTTCTTTCCTTCTAGAATTTGTACATTGAATTAAAATTAATGTGTTTCAAAATGATTGCACAATAATCGTAATCGCAAGGCTAGGTGATCCTAAAAATATTATAGCTTCTGCTTCTGGTAGAACAAATTCGTGTTGTTTAGTTTGGCTGGATTTGTTCAAATTTACAACTGTTAAATTTTATGACTCTGACGCCAGTCGAATCGCAATTACAATACAACATAATTTACTTAAATTGTCACAATCAGGGATTCTCAGCAATGAACTAAGTCAATTTAATTCTCAACAAGCTTATTATTTGTTATGGCTATATGGAACTATAGGCGCTTGAAACGACGACCGGAAAAGCAAAACGATTAAGATTATCCAGTAAATACAAACAAAACTCAATATAACTAGCCGATTAAAGCAAAGTCTTATACATGGACGAAAATTGCAAATTATGCATTTTTGGCAAAATCGGATGCACTGCAATTGAATCATTTGCCATTGGTACTTCCTTTTCACTATTACATTGGTGTAAGTCGATAATTTTTGTGTGTTGATGATGCTCACTCTAAAAAAAGTAAGAATTTTGAAAATTTGTGGCAATTTTGCACTAACCTACTGTTTATACTTATTTCCCTACTAACTATTGGTGTAATAAATATGTGTTGCTCCTTCCGGGAATTCTCGTATGTTTTGTTAAATTTGAATAAGTAGTTGTTTATAAAAAAATATATTAGTTTGTTTATAAAAAATAAATCCAATTGTGTAACTAAAAATTGTGCTTATCTGTGCGCTTCTAAATTTTGCTAGTGTTACTAATTGCTTTTATGTAGTAAATTCGATGCACTTTTGTAATAGTAATAGTAATAAGTGTAAATTTTATTGAACTTATACCAGTTGTCCATTTTAGAAACCGTGACAGATAAAAGATGGTAAAAAAACTTACTCAACTTCAGTTGAGAATAAGTTCGATTTTTGTTTATTATCAATATCCACTATCATGAAAATTCCCAAAATTATTATAGTTTGTTTGGACCTTTGATTTATAAAGCTATGGTCTCAAAATGTTTTTTTTACTTTTGGTGTTGTTTCCTTCAAATCAAAATTCTTTGTAATTTATTTCCGGGCAGTCTAATTTAAATACAAAATGAAATGGCTTTTAAATATAAAAATCAATAATCAACCTGACACAATAAAGTGCATCAAACTGCATAGAAACCCTAAAGAAAGCAAAATTCACGTTGCACGGTATAAGTTAATTTACGGCTCATAGGCCCAGCTCTGTACGTTGAGAATTACGCAATAGAGGCAATAATAGAGCGCACGCCCGGAAAGAAATCCTGGAAAGGAGGTAAACGTCACTTTCTAACCCCCGTAGAAAATCGCGTAACGCGACCTCACAATGTTGATCGTATCGTAGAAAACACAGGAAAACTCCTAAGTTTGATTCAGTTCTCTTAAAAATGAGTTTGTCAATTTTTCGATACAACCACCGGCGGCATGTTTTTGTTAAGTGGCGCTGATTTTTATTTTAAAGCCCCAGAATGGCGAGTCTGTCGGCGAAAACTAAAAAAGGGACTGTGATACACCGTACAACAAGTGAGACTCTTAGATTGGGGGATGATGTACCCCAAGGGAGAATGGTTGTTAGAAAAAAATCTCAAGCCACGTCGCCCAGCTGTTCCTTCCAAATTACTGGGGTAATGACAAGATACGATCAGGAAGATGAATCAGCTGACGACTTGGATGAAAGTCATACAGATGAAATTTCAAGAGTAACTGACAACGAAACCCCAAGTTTCTCTGAAGACTCTAGAGATGATCAGCAACCGACTCAAACGCTTTTTTGCCAAAATAGCGCTTTAATAGCAAAAACTAGCCCCGCGATTGAAGAACCACCACCTACGCCTCCCTCACCTCCCGTAAGACCAAAAGAAGAAAAAGTGAGAAGTAATATAAATAAAGATTTAGGGAGGTTTAGAGTGGTTAAAGTGGGAAGTATGGGGCCTTTTAGCAGAGGCAGGTGGACCTGTTACGATTATTTGGACGAGTCTTCCGACACTAAAACCACCCTAGATAACTCTTCGGTTACTTTAACTACGAGACCTTATTGGGAATCAAGCTGCCAACCTAGTTATGTATATACAGGGTCTTTAATAATACCTGAATCTATTCCAATTTACGTCCCGTCTGAGAGACCAATGCCTATTTCATCTCAGTGCACCCTGCCAATGTCGAGAGTGAGTTTTGCTAGTTGCCACAGTGTTGATACTGTCGTTAATTCTAGTTTAGATACTAATCAGAACAAACAAGTAAGTTTAGTCTAGAACATTTTGGCGCATGAATTTGTCACTAAACATTTAACATAATCTATTTCGCATTCATTTCTGTACTAGTATTGTAATTTGGATTTTTTTTACAGAGTCTTGCCATTACGTTCAATCAATCTATCCCAGATATCGATACCACCAACCAACAGGATTTGGTCCCAAGTTCCAATGACAATAACGGGTAAGTACCACAATAAATTTTTAATTATAATAAGTAGGATAACGTGAATTCTGAAATTAAATGCTATCCTGGCCCAATGCCAAGTTTTGCCAAAACAACCTCGAATCATGAAGACAGGCTAGGAAAAAAGTTGGTGCCAGATTTTAATATGCCCTTTGAAATAGCGTTTATGGATAGGGGAATCGATAAGAAATACGCAGACGCTATACTGTGAAGCATTGCCAATTTGTTAAAATTTTTTTGTCTTAAATGTCCTAATATATTTAATTTTAGTGTTAGTTACTTAACGGAATATTAAAATTATAGTTTTCATGTTCTAACAAAGTTCAAAACAATGTTCTACAATTTAAACAAATTATAAAAATGTTTGTCCAATAACCAATACTTTCCAACTGGTATATTAACTAGCTATTAATCAACAACAATGATTTTGTTTAATAACGTAATAACGAGTTAAATGATGAAATTGCCAATTAATGGTATAAGTGTTGGTAGACAAATTACGATACTCTTGAAAATAATTGTTTTCAGTGACAATTAATCAGTTGACTTTGGTAGGGATCTTGCAAAACAAACAGAAATGAGAAATGTTAAGTATACAGAAAATATTAATTTTTGTTTGGTTTAACAGAACGAGTTTTGAAGAAAATAGTTTGATATAGACTTTTTTTAAGTTGTTAGGCACGTCAAATTTCTGATGGTTTAGTATACAGGGTGTCTAAAACTTTATTGGGAAAATTGAACCTTTATTGGAAAAACCATAAAAACCTTTATAAATGACGCGATGTACCACTACTTAGCTATTAAGTCTCAATTTTACTTTCCATAATATTCAATGATTATGAAATATGCTGTAAGTGGACTGATTCATTTTAAGCAAACTGCGGTTTTAACTTTTAACGGCTTCTGAATATCACTTATTTTCATACACTGTGTAGATGTTTCCAGATTTTTAGACAAATTCAATTCCCAACATAAAATCTGGTTAAAACTCCGTTTACTCCTCACTGTATTGTATGGTAGATCATTCAAAGTGGTTTAACAACATAATTTAATCTATTTTGCCTAATTGCCAAATTGTTACTGATTTCTATCTTTCCTGCCTAATGAAATTGAAACAATAATTTCGATCCTTTTAAAGTGTTGTGTGCTCTACGACAATATGGATTCGGGCACAAAGCATTGGCAACGCTGCTTTCCATTAGAACGGGATCGTAGTATCCACGTTTCCTCACACAGTGCGAAGTTTCCTAATGGAAATTTAGCCAGGCAATGGCTTCGAGCCATGAAATGCCGGTAGACAATACAAATCAAAGAGAGTTAGTGCACTTAAAAACCGAGAAAATCAATGAAAACTTGTCGTTGAGCTTCAAAAACTTGGATCTCAATGACTCTACGTTTTTAGCTGTTTACTGTTTTATTAGGGATTTTCTTGGGTACTTGGCTTGTATCTTTAGTGATTTGTTAGGTATTAAATGGTTTTTCTTCTTTTCAGTGCTTCTGTTTCCTGTGACGTTACAATTGACACCAAGATCGAGCATGCTTTGGTAAGTTTTCCTAGTAAATACGTTTACATTTTGTCTGGAGGAAACGCTTTTATCGGCTTCTGTAAAATATCCTGGATTTACATGTCAAGAACATGCATAGCGTCACGCCATAAATTTAGAAAATGCTTTCGTCTTAACCCTTGAATATTGCTTTACACAGAAAGGTTTTGCATGAAAAACCAAATGTAGCTTGCAATAATTTAATATGCATTAGATTTGAATTTTATATCTATTTCTATATAAATTCGTATGATCCATGGTAACTTTTCAAAGAAAATGGCTGCTTTTCAAGTTATACAAGGATGGAAATAATTTTCTAGATTTCCTACTTTAAATGGTAAAAGAAAAATCTAGCTACAAATTTGATGGAAGTGAAAACATACAGAGTTTAAATAATATATATTTGCTGCTTCGAACGTAATGAATACTAGTACAATTCTCTGTGGAAGATAACGATAACATTCACCGTAAATATCTCAGAAACCGTACACTTTTATTACAGCACATAGTAGATTATTATGTAGGTCTTGGCAAGCAGAGTGTCATTACCCTAAAATATACAGGGTGTTCCATTTAAACCAATGAGGGTTTGAGGATTTGAACGCAAAAATTAAATGTTAGCTAATTCTGTCAAAGTCAGGTTTAAAATAGCAACGTTGCAAATTTTGACCACAAAACAAGAGAAAGTACTGATAAAAGTGGTTTCAATTACAGTTTGTGACAATGTTGCCAGTTTTGGAAGCAAAAAAAGTAAAAAATGCAGTGTAAACACGCTCAAAATAATTTTATTTTTCAATTTACATAAAAAAATAAAATGCTTTGCTTTGAACAGCAAAACAATGATAAAACAAAAATTCTTCCATTATTTATTGCAACAATAAACAACAATAACTGTGTTTTTTTTTAGGATGTGGTCAAAAATCATTTGACTCATGCAGTTCGTTTAGAAGTGCAGGAGCTCAAAGTGAAAATTAATGAGCTGGTGGAGCGTATCTCCTTCTTGGAGTACGAAAACGACATGTTGCGCTCCAATGTCACTCCTGAGGTACTTGCCAATCTAGGAAATAAAGATAACTGAAGTGCAGAACTCCAAATTTTATTTCAAGCAATTTCATCACTTAGTTTAAGCTTTCTTCCGAGTATTATGTAGTTTTAAGTGTTTTAATTATTATTATTATAGGAATCGAGGGGTTTTTGATGCTTGGTGCTAAAAACGTTGTGATTGAGATGCGGTTATTTTAGGATTTTTATACGAAATCCGTCATTTTTGTGTAGTGACTTCTATTTTGGTTCTGTGTTATTAACTCTATTAAAGTCTGTGATTAGGATATTCTAAAGCAGTTTAAATTTTAACGCATATCCGATGTGCTTATTTTCAATTGTCGTCTTACAAATTTTAGAATGGAAGGAAAACAGTTATCTTACCAAATTTCAGTTTTCGAGTAATTAATAACATTATGCTAAAAGTTCTAAAATGGCTTAATGCATATCAATACAGCTCAACTTTACAGATCTCAAAGCGAAATGTCCATGTGGGGCCAAAAACATTAGACACTTGTATTCCTTCCATTTGTATTCCACGCAATCAGTAATTTAAGTTGATAACTTTGTTTGATTTTTAGATTATTAATATAAATAAAAATAGCCTAAACCTCTCGTTTATCCTCTTTAAATTGGATGTTGCAGTTTTAGTCTATGTGGTTTCAGTTGGTGATTCAACGTTTTGAATGATGGAAACTTTGAAAACCATATTCTGAAAAGTCAAAGAGAAAAGTGGTCAGTAATAAAAATTCTTTAACAGGCAAAAGGTTCTTTCGTTTACACCTCATTAGAAAATGATTTAAAAATAAATAAATCAATAATTCTCACAACTTGTTGCATTAAAATGTTGTTTAATAATGTCACTTTCTCAAAACACCTAGATAAAAACTAAAACATATCCAAAATTATTATTATAATTGTAGTTGGTAGCTTTTATAACAATTACCACCTAAAATTCGTATTCTAGGTTTTGTTTTATTTTTACATAACGGTAATTTTAAATATAACATTGCTTTTATTTTTTAAATAAATTTTGAAAAAAAAACTTTAATGGTAGTTTTTTTTCTCGTCCATGACCGGACCAGATTTTCCAGAATTTCAGGATTACTACAAATCCAATATTTACAAGCGATACTCGTGAAAAACATTTGCCAACGCATTCCAAAAATACCGCGATGCTCATCTCTGTGAAGTCAACTTAGTTTTATATTAGTGGTGACTATAGAACACACACATTTTTACACTATTTTAGATTTGATAATAATTTCGATAGAGCCGGACTGAAAATTAACAAGTAAGTTATCTTTAAAGCATTTTTGTGTTTCTTTAAAACCCTCTTCCTATAGTTATAGTGTGTTTTTAATGCTCACTATACTCTTACTATTTTTTTAACCATGGTTGTTTACTGTGACTTTAGATTGTAATATGGGTTTGCTATATTTAGAAAAAGTGTGTAACAACATAGACGTAATGCTAATTATTCATATATACCAACGGGGCTTACATTTTTCTTTTTTTGATGCAACTTACATCAAAGATCACCATATCTATTTTTACTTGATTAAAGTGGACTTTGCCAACCGCAACCTTTTTATCCTTTAATCCATAAATAGTCCCTCTCTCATTCATATATGAATCAATATAAATATAACTATACAACCAGGCGACACACTTTACTTTTGGATCGTTTCACTAATTTACCACCTAGAAACAAACAGTGATGTTTT
This sequence comes from Ips typographus, assembly GCF_016097725.1. Lineage (NCBI taxonomy): Eukaryota > Metazoa > Arthropoda > Insecta > Coleoptera > Curculionidae > Ips > Ips typographus. Next base: position 6,099,226 of record NC_138437.1, on the reverse strand, counting down.
TTGACATAACAAAAATAACCTTTACCACCTGGAAAGTGTAAATTTAGTTCACTTTTTAGTAATTGATCATGAGCGTACTAGGATTCACTGACATAATTCAAGGGCCTTTGGCTCAATACGCTCAAATTGCTCAACAAATTGGAGGCGATGTGGCTCAACACAGTCAATTGGTGCAACAAGCTTTCAAAGCGCAGCTTCAGTTCTTGGAGTTGGCTAGCCAAAGTAGCAAACCGGCGAATCCTAATGATTTGATGATTTTCTTAAAGCCTACCAGTGATATCATCACTGCAATTCAGGATTTTAGGGAAAAACATCGAACTTCTCCGTTTTTCAACCACTTGTCTGCTATTAGTGAGAGTATACCAGCTTTAGGATGGGTGGCTGTGGTAAGTAGTCTAGTATGGAAATAACATTTTTTTATCAAAATAAACGTTGATTGTAGAGTCCTGCTCCTGCACCTTATGTTAAGGAAATGAACGATGCTGGACAGTTTTACACTAACAGAGTCCTTAAAGATTGGAAGGAAAAGGACAAACGTCATGTTGACTGGGTTAAAGCCTGGGTTCAAACGTTGACTGAGCTTCAAGCCTTTGTAAAACAACATCATACTACTGGTAAGTTCAAACAAAAATGCCTATATTTTGAGTCAGTTTTGTTTTGATTGATTATGACGTTTGACTGTGTATTTTCGACAACTGTATCTTTAATAAAAAATATTTTCTTCTGCCAAAAATTAAGATTTGTGATGTAGATCATCCTATGTATGTGCAGATAACTAGTACAATAATCATCTGGTTGTTAAACTTGTGCTACTTTTTCAAAATATAATTTTAATTTAGGTCTAGTATGGTCAGGCAAAGGTGCACCAGCTGCAGTACCACCCCCACCACCATCTTGTCCTCTTCCTCCTCCACCCCTAGACAATTTCGGTCCTGTAGGACCAGATCCTGCCAGCGACCGATCAGCTTTATTCGCTCAAATAAACCAGGGAGCTAATATAACCAGCAGTAAGTTTTGGTTTGTCCAGCAATTCTTCCTTTCTATGCAATTGACCATTTATGTAGATTTGAAGAAAGTATCAGCAGACCAACAGACACACAAAAACCCAGCCTTAAAACAAGGGGGGGTTGTCCCAATCAGGGGTGCTGGCTCTCAATCTGGAGGTGTGCAGCCTGACAAACCTCCAGTATTTACTAGAGAAGGGAAGAAATGGAGTATTGTATGTCAATTCATCATTCCAAGAAATCCCTTTATTCTAGCGTTACTTTACAGGAATACCAAACGAGAAACCACAATTTGGTGGTAGAAAATGCAGAAATGAACAATGTAGTTTACCTATACAAATGTACAGAGTGTACAGTTACTATAAGAGGAAAAATCAACTCTGTAGTTATTGATGCTTGCAAGAAGACTGCCATTGTTATGGACTCTGTCGTTGCTGCTGTTGAATTTATTAATTGTCAATCTGTCCAAATGCAGGTAGGTACTTTCATTTATTAACTTAATAATAACTAAATTTTAAAAACCATGAAACTCACAGATGTTTGGTAAAGTACCAACAATTTCCATTGACAAAACAGATGGTTGTCAAGTTTATTTGAGTTTGGACTCTCTTGACGTTGAGGTGGTAACTTCCAAGTCCTCAGAAATGAATATTTTGATTCCTGCAGCTAATGGAGATTATGTATGGTTTATGGCTATATTTTTATGCAAATGAATATTAATTAATAATTTTTAGGTGGAACACCCCATTCCTGAGCAATTCAAGACCACAATTCTGCCTAACAAGACTTTAAAAACTATCATTGTAGAAAGTAAAGGCTAAACTAAGGATGAATCAATGTACTGCAGTTTCAGCTGGATCTGCTGCAATTGGAAAAAATACAATCACTTGTTTTGACTTTATTTTTATTGAACATTTTGTAGAATGTTTTGGACGGTCTAGTTTCTCCAACGTTGCACTAAATATTATACTAAACTTTATAGCAAATGTAACAAAAAATATAATACAAAAACATTTTAACATTATTTTGTACTCTAACATATTGCGTGTATTTTGAGCATAGTTATACTGAGCGAACTAATGCGTAGTGATATGTGTCCACAAGTCAAAGTTAGTTGACCCTGTATAACAGTTATATAGGAATGTTACCTGCCCGCAAGTCATTCCAAACATATTATCTAAAAAAGCACTTCAATTATTGTCAGTATTATCTGTTGGGAAATAGCTCGAGTTTCTGGATATATAAATGCTTTGGTATGTTGATAATTAAATGAGATCTCTAGAATTTTACATTCGAAGCCATTTCTACAAAAACAAGTAGCAAAATCTATTAAAACTTCTTCCAAAATCTTTTCCACCCCTAGGCATATTTTTTTTAGAGTCGATGACACTAAACCAGGTCAAATTTCTTCAATTTAGGACAGTTCTCCAATTGGGGCGTTTTTGAGCCATTGATCATGGATAAAATGGTAGAGATCATCACTTACAGCCACCTGCAATATCAAATGTGCATCTTTTTAAAAATTAATGACATTAATGTTTAGTCTAGGTCAACTAATAAGGAACTACTTTCCTAATTATAATTAATTAAAAAACGTGTTTTATTTTATACTTTGACTTTACAGGGTGGTTAGGAAAATATGTTAGACATACCCTGTATAAACAATAAACTGACTTACTTGACTAAAAACTTTTTGAACGCTCACCTTATAAGGTGTGGGATTTAGATTCCTCTTGATATCAGGTCGTAGAGTTCTCAGTGAGCTGGCAACCCTGTCTCTAACATCCTGCAACTTTGGTAACTCCTTCACAATTCTCCCATCTTCCCAGTACAATTCTAACAGTTTTTCCACTTTTGATGGCTTAACGTAAGCCCTTTTTGACTCCTCAAAGGGATGGCGACATAGAATTTTTTCGTTCACTTTTGGAGGAGGCTCTACACTTCGTTGAAGTAAATCTACAAGCGCATGTCCGCTTTCGCTGTAGAGGCGATAAACGTCTTTGCTTCCTGGCATAGTAACCTTGGAAACCTCCTGACTTAGCTTAATTCTAGGGTAGTGGTTTAGTTCTACCATTTTGTAGACGCAGCCTAAAGCTGGTTGTCTTTGACATGTGACTAGATGAGTGCCAATGCCGAAACAGTTGATTTTGTGACCTTGTTCATTTAGACTGATTATAGTTTCTTCGTTTATGTCGTTTGATGCCATGATTAACTGGTGTTCAAACCACGGAATGTCAAATTGCTTGCTTATTTCTGTGAAGAAATGTCTGGCCACGTTGGAAAGATAGGACAAGTCACCACTGTCAAGCCTAATACCTACTGCGTGGAATCCTAAGTCGTTCAGTGCCAAAGCAACTGCGCAGTAGTTTAGAAGACCACTCCTACTTTAATACATATGTAAATACCAAAACATCACCAAAAATTGATAATCACCTTTGGACTTCATATGTGTCAACTAGAGCCATAAATCCATCAGGAAAAGCTATGGCAAATGATATAAGTGCTGCCAACTCACCTTCACTGGCTTCAGAAGAAATAACTTTGAAAATGGGTAATAAAGCTTCTTTCCAGTTTAGAGCCAGCTTGAGCAAGTCAAGAGGTTTACCTCCATTTTTAGGAGTTAAGGTAGTGGTTTTCAGTTCAGAGAACCCATTGAATGAAGTAATATAGGCATGCGCATGTGTTCCTTTGACTGGGATGTTAAACAGTTTTCCTGCCAAGACGTTACTTGTTCCATCAAATCCACCTGGAAGGTTTCTTTAATGAACGTGAGGAAATTACAGAAAAATCAATTGAGTTTTATTATACTACTGAATAATAGTGATACAGGGGCAAATACTGAACAGATATATTCATTCCTTTAATGTTCTACTATGATTTAATTTTTTTTTGCTTTACTACTGATATATGTGATTCTTAGGTTTCGCCTTGAGGTTCAGGACGCCCTTGAAGTGTGGTGCCAGGCAACACAGGATAAACTGCATAATTTTAATAGCTGGCATAAAAGCTTTTCGCCAAACAACTTTAGTATTGATTGAATGGATTATTTGACACTCTCAGCGCCTGGTACCAGCTTCAACATCGTCAGTCGATATAACGCTATTTAGATTTCGTTAATTACGTCTTCTTTCAAGTCTTTTGTTGGTATGTTGACAGCTTTTCAACGAATAAATTAGAAAAGTTAGCAAACACGATTTTGAATGAAAAATATAGTCATTTTGGTGATTTTCACGGTAATTTACCTATGTAAGCGTATTTAGATGCTGATAAACCCCCATCAGGCCCTTGGGCTCTTCTAAGCCCAAATTCGAATAACATCAAATTACCAGCTGCGATTCTATAGCGAGCTGCATTGGTTGCCATTAAACTGCAAATACAGAAACCTGTTAGAGGATGCTGCTAGTAGTCTATTATCACTAGCTAAATATATTTACAAACCTGGCGTAGTTTACTAATGTGAGAAGGGTAGTTTCCAGTAACTGGACTACTGTTAGAGGACCTTCAACTCTAATTAATGGAACTCTGTTGGAAAAATCAGTGATTCAGTAGTTTTTGAGCGTTTATTAGCGGAAATTAGATTTGAAATTCAGAGTCAGAAGTATTCAAAATCCGCTGAGAAAGGTGTAAAAGAAATAAAGTTCACATTGTTGACAGCAAATTTAGAAATATCTGAAAAGTGAACCATCTCCCAGTATTATTTTTGTGATTAAAGATCTGAAATTAAATTATAGAGTAAATTTTATTTTATCGGAGGAAAATTCCAATACCACTCCTTTTTTTGTTGTTAACTTTTGTGATTTACAAAATTTGCACTCTTTTAGAAAAAAATATAGAATTGACTGAATGATATTCTATATATGAGCTGCATAAATATGAATTTTAAATCTAACTTCAGCCTTACTGAAATATATTGAAGAAAAGGTTACCTGGGAAACGCCACTGAGCCTTCAGGCATCGCATAGAGTTTGACATCATTGGCGGTTATTGTACTGAGAAATTTGAAAAATTCTTCTTCTGTTGAGGGTGGTAGAGTGGTTTTTAAATATTCGATATCTAAAAGTAGTGACATGATTAATTTAATTGTGATACATTGTTTAGTTGACACTCACCACTCCTGGAGTAACGGAATTTTCTTAAAAACTTGAGACATTCTTCCAAACCAGCAAAAATGGTGAATTCGCCTTGGAAAGGATTTTTTCGAAAAAATAAATCGAACACTGCATGATCTTTTGTTTTTCCTGATTTCCAGTAGGCATAGGCCATTGTTATTTGATATAAGTCTAAAATGTTTATTTATTTAACAGCATTTATGGAGTGTTGCTGATCTTAGATAACGGGCTAAACCACGTGTTAACTAAAGCATTTCTACTATTACTTGAGAAGTGTATTAGTGTGTGTATATGTGGATTTTATTTATTTACAGATGAAACTAACACGCGCGTTTAGGTCAATGCATTACCGCGTGCGTGTCCTAAATTTCTTGAAAAATGTTATTTTTAGTGTAACACTAAAATTCAGTTTGTTTTGAAATGCTGATCGTATACTGTGGTATAGGTGACTAATTCAGTAAAATAATGATAGAATCACATATAAGCTGCATACATTAAAAGTTATACACGAGGACACTTTCAAGTTCAATTGCATTTACATGTATACGTAGATACAAAGTTTGACGCAAACAACAACCACTGTAGAAAAGTTCAGTAGCATCAAAACACAAATCTATCCATGCATATTTACGCAGCTATTTATAATATTTCCTGGTTACTATTTATTAATCACCGCAGTTAATCTAAACAAACTTACCAGTCAAAAGGGGCTGAACTACACCATTCTGGCCAAATTGCCTCGCATGACAATCCATAGAGGCCTCATCCATCATTTTTGCTTTGCAACTTATTCAAGTTTTGAAATTTCGCACCTTTACTGATGTCATTCTAACTAAGCGCCACCAGTAGTGTCAGTCACTCTGTGCGGCCATCTGTAGACTAGTCGAATAATAAAAGCCCAAGCTCGACGCTTAAATAGGATGACGAACTTATCGATCTATACAATTAAAAGGTCACGGAAGGGCGGGTGATAACCATAGTTTAAAAAACCCTCAAAATTTTCACGTACTTGAAATTATTAAGTTAATAATTGAGCTGCGCTCAAAGCCCAAAACTTTGACTGTTTTAATTAAAAGAGTGAATTTTGAAAAATGTTTGCACCTAACAAGTAAAATACAAAATTTATTATAAATGACACATTAAAATCTCCATATTCATCAATTAAATAATCATCACAGGCAATTTATAAAGACTGTTAAAGTATTTTTTAGCGTAAAAATGTATTGGACGCAATGAACATATCTTTAAGACAAGTAATGTTTGAACTAAGATTTTTTTAAGATAACGACGTTTACAATATTACTTTCAGTTTTGTGTTGAAAATGGCAAGTTTTCTATACTAACCAGTAAAAAAAAAATAATAAATGCAATAACATACATACCTGGTTATTAACACAGTAATGAAACACTTTCTAACTTGACCTCACTTGATAAATACTTCTTCTAAAATGAATTTACACAAGTCGTTCACTAAACTAATTAATACGACGTTGTTTTTCACATCACTGATTATAAAATCGACTTTTACTGTACCTAATTATTTATTTACCAAAATTTTATCGCTGCTCTAATTTTTCAAACAATAAATTTTTAATTGTATTTGTTTGACTCGCAATTCTGCAACAACAGACAGATAAATTTATTTACATGGTTCATTTAAGAAAAAAATTGAGGAAGTGTGTTATAACTGTTCTGACCGAAGATCGCTTTTTCGAGGCAAATGAACAACAATTATAGTAATTAAACAATTATCTTTATTTACACAGGTCCTACTTATAACTATGTAATACTGATTCGTTCTTATCAGTCAAATAATGATGAGGATCAGGCAGTAGAAAAAAGTGTCAAAATTAAATTTGAAATAATTATGTAGGTACTTTTAATTTACATTGTACAGTGCGATCAATTTATTTTGGTTGTCTATAACTTTTATACCCATAAAGATGTGATCTTTACCTTATGGTGAGCCAAAACACTGCTTTAATTTAAAAAAGCTATGTCATTTTGGTACAAATTTGCTTGAATTAAGTCTTAATGGGTTTTGTCGTAAGAAACAAAAAGTCACACCAAGTGAAAATAAAAACATTTTCAGAAAGCTTTACTTAAAACAAACTCAACTGACGTGTTTTTTTAAATCATCTTTACAGTTAAAAAAGTTATAGTCAATTGAAATGGTCCCAGGCTAAACTGCTGGACTGTAATAATGATGCATGTGTTGCTATTTATTTCTAGAGTAACATGTATTACGGGGTACTACTTTATGTTTTAAATTAGGTCAGCAATGGGATGCAGTGTGTCTCACTCGAGTAATAAGTCGGACATCTTGTACATTGTTAGTTTGTAGGAAAAATTTCTTCTGGGTTTCTAGTGAGATTTACATTAATTCTTATCTACTACAAAATTGTTTTAAATCAAGTCTTGATTTTGATTTTTCTACACTTATTTCACAATAATATTTGATATTATTTTATATACAAAATACACCTATTAAGTATGTTACCATAATAAATATTGACACACTTTTTAAATTGAGTACTTTTGGGTGTTTCGTTAATAAACAACACCATCCTGTAAAGCTTGTAATAACTGTCATCTGCTGCACATTTTCTAACAGGTGTAAGACGGATTTTGTCTTTTCACGAAACGCCCAGTAAAAGTCTTTAAATTCAACATTTGTCTCATGATATAAATTAGCAAAAAACTACATTAGATGTTCAGTTAAATAAATTTGACAAGCATCAACTGGTATTTAGTGTCATGAGCTGTCAAATTTAACATCAATATGTCTTAAGAAAGCTAGTTGTAACAGTGGTTTTGTTGAATTGCTGTTAACTTTAGAATGTTCATTTATGTTAACCTTAGACATAAAACATATACCGTTTATCTCATAATTTTAGCAGCACGTTCTCTATCCCGTTCCACTTCAATGGGATGCATACGTTTCCTGTGGGAGAAACAATTCCCTGAGCTTGCAAACGCTTTAGGACAATAAGGACATTGATAAGGTCTTGCTCCTGTATGTTGATTGATGTGAAACTACAACAAAGACGCCTTTACCATCACCAAATGGTACAGATTTTTTTTTTACCTTTAGGTCTTGATTTCTCTTGAAAGTCTTATCACACAATGGACATTTGTGAGGCCTTAAGTCGCTATGAGTGATAGAGTGCGCTCTTAAGGTACTATTTGTTGGGTAAACCCTTCCACATACTTCGCATGGAAATTGAACTCCTTGATGGTACTCCTTATGCCGAAATAAGTTGCATTGGGTCTTGAATCTACAATATACTATTAGTCAAGGATTGCATAGCTGCTGGACAGATGATACTTACACTCTGCCACAAATATCGCATCCATACTGTCCTTTAGGCCTGTGAGTTTCTAAATGAACTTTTAATGCACCCTTTGATAAAATATCTTTGGCACAAATCGGACATTTATAAACCACACCTTCATCTTGAGTTTCAGTGTTGTTGCCGTCTTCAGTAGTTTCATCTTTATGTGTCCCAATATTTGTACTGCTTATAAAAAGTGCCGGTAAAGTGTGAAACTTATTATTAAAACTGTAAGTCAGGATCGTTTTAGTGTAGGAGGCGGAGTGAGTGTAAACGTGTTCTTGTAAAGCTTTGTTAGTTGTAAAGTTTCTTTTGCAAATTGAACAAAGATAAATAATGCAAGTGTTTTCGGAATTTTCACTTTCTGAAGATCCTGAAGGAGAGTTGTGCATAGTTTCATCATCAGATTCCTCATCGTCGTCTTCTTCTAAATCTTCTTGTTCTGAATTAGTTTGATTAGGTTCATTTACATCGGGGTCATTTTCAGGTTCACTATCTTCTAAACAACATTGAAGTACTGACATAGGGTCTACACGTACTTCCATTTCTGTTTCTTCAGAATCGTTATTTTCCTTAAAACATATAGATTTGTTTAGCTTGAGATCAGTTTTAAAATTTTCTTGCAATTAATTTATTTTAAAAAGGTAATTTTTGGCACAGTTTTAGACTTAAATAAACACAACAAAAACATTTGAGCAACAATTCTCACCTTAGTTAAATATGTATGCAGTAAAGAAACATTTTCTGTTTTTGTAGGTTCTGGGCTAACGGGGGTGGACAAAACACATCTGGTCATTTTCTCCTGACTTTTTATCGCCATAACAGCAAAAGAGTGAAATTCGTTAATTTTCATTACACAGTCTTGGCATATCATTTTTGGCAATTTATCTTCTAAACTAATCTACAGCACAATAAAAAAAACATGTCGGACAAACCTGGGGGTGTCGTATGGCCTTACCGAAACAGAGAGATATTTCCTAATTTTCGCGTGTAAAAATGTTTGTTTAGCCTCTTCGCTGAAGAGAAAAACACCGCACTTAACCTCTATCGAGCAAATTCTGCACCATTTTTCAATATCCATTTTCGTTCTAATTCTACATTGAGCACAAAAAACTATTTCCGCAGGCCAAAAAGCGTTGCAGTTACATCGGGACTCTAATTAGATATACAGAATATAAAAAAGAACTATACGTCCTTTAATAGAGATCATTGCGCACACACTCAATAGGTACATTTCATGAAAATTCTGTGTGATTTTAAAAAATCTAAATCATTCAAGTAAACGCGCGTTTTGGAGTCCGAAATTCTAATTCATCCAGGATTTTCCAGAGAAACCAAACCTAGCGTCAGAAAGTTCAGAGTTTTGCGATTGTTTTGATACACATTTTTAAACCGGCAGTCTTTTGGACACTGTCTAATAAATTTCCGATTGACAGACGTCAAAAAACACGTGTATATTCTTCGCGCCATTGTGAGGATTCAAGCGCGGACGCAGACAACTCGTAATTTTAAAGGGGTTCAGCAATTGCCTTTTAAAATCAATATGACCAGCCTAGCCAACCAACAAAACTGGGGGCTGTGTTAGTGACGCAAAAGCTTCATTATCGTCTATTCCCTCTAATCAATACTGCTACAGAATCATCCTGCAAAATTTCAGCCGCCATCCTTTACCCTCTACTGCCCTGATCCTTATTCTCCCAAATGCGCCTGCTTTGCGCCACCTTATCCTTTGGCAAGGATTTTTCCAGTAACTGGCATAAATGCTTGCCATTGATGTTGTTTATCCCTTCTATAGAAAAGAACATCGGTTCTGACATAGATCTTTTGCATAAACAGTGCCAATTAAATTGAGATTTGAACTGGATTTGCAGTTCTCAGTAAATCTAATTGTCTATTATTGGAAGAAGAAGCAACGTTTTGTCAAGTATTAATTTTTTCTATCTTTTATCATTCTAAAACAGTCTCGGTTTGCTGATATCTAAATATCAAAATAAGCTCCAATCAGAAAAACAACTAGTCTAGCATTTTTAAATAATTGAAAAAAGCGCTCCATAAGCCTCTGGAAAAATCAAACGTAAATAATGGGAAAAAACGTTTGGAAAGGCTCTAGCAAAGAGACATTGAAATAGGTTAAAAAGCATTTAAGGGACTTCATCTTGCAATTCCAACTGAATATTAGACGCTTCTGGAAATTTCCAGTTATTTAGAACGCATCTTAAGGACCTCTGTCGATTTCAAAAGACTTTCTTTTCTATTGAGTAGCGTGTTCTGCATTAAAGCCAAACTTTACATATAAATACTCATTATTTTATTTAAATAATATACACATACAGAATGGTTAGAATATCATATACAAAATATACAGAAATAAAATGAGAGACTTAAAAAATATTCAGTTCGATATAAAATTAATTTTGGCAGTTCTTAAAACTACACTAGAATAAAAGATTACTATGTCATTTAACTTGGCGTCGTAATATTACTGCATGACTTCGATTTACTGGAGCTGTAAAAAAAATGAAAAGCAACAATTTAACAAATTTCTAGAACAAAATCAACCACTTACGAGTTTTTACTCCGTTTCCTTCTGCAAATATGCAGTGTAATGGGACCACTTTTCACACTCTTGAAAAGTAGGACTGCTTCAGCATGCGATATATCATGACACACTTGGCCATTAACTGCCAATATCTCATCACCTAGAAAGAAGTTAATTTGATAAATTTATTAGCTACGCAAATAACCATTCAGTTTTAATAACTGCGCCATTAAGAGATCCTTGAAACGTTACGAGTGGTATTTTAACAAAGTCAAAATTCAGCCATTTAGTTGTGGTTTTAAAAAATTTATTCAGATAAAAGTAAGGAGCACCCATCAGTGTGGTAATTGCGTTTTGCGTATGCTGGTACTTAGTGTTGCATGTTGATTCTAAGTGATAATGGTCTTTCCTTCCTTTAAGAATGATTACTAAATAATGCTTTTTCCTTACGGTATTATGTAAATAGCCTAAATTACGGTTTAACAAGATTGTGTTAATAAGGGAACACCTCACATATCTTGTAAAACGTAACAAAACCCCAAAGATCAAGTTAACAGATGTGATTTGCTTCAACGAACATTAAACCGTTACAGTAAACGCTTCCTGAAAAGTTATTGGGGTAAAATAATTGTGTTAACACTCATATCATATTGCAATTAAGTTCGTTCTAGTTATTATTCGAAATAAGAGTACTTTTAGTAACCAACAAAATTAATTTTTTTGAGAACAACGACAAATAACCGAGTCACAGCTAATTGAGTGTTCTTACCAGCTTTAAGCCTTCCATCCTCAGCAGCTTGTCCATTAACCATAATAGTTTTAATAAATATCCCTAATGCTCCTTTAGGAGAATCCCTTCCTCCAACTATAGTGAATCCAAGTGATTTCCTCCCTGCTCCTTTTTCTAGTGTGACAGTGTGGAAACTGCAGACACCCGAAGCTGGTCGTCTAGGTAAAGTACAAAAACTCGAAGCAGAATCTGATGAAAAATCAGATTGAGGATGCAAATCTGCAGATTGTGGACTAGGTGGAGGAGAAGAACTGTCATTCCTTGATGAAGATGAACTTTTCCTTAACATCCTGGTGTAACTTCCGTGGATTGAATTTTTCTGAAAGTGTCTCTTGTTCTGCGGGCTGGGGGTAGATAAAGGAGGGCCAACCAATGAGTGTCGATTAAAATCAAAGTCCACTGAAGTTTCTTTCATGCAACGGATTATCACCATCTCAATGCTGGGCTCATTAGAATTATTGAGAATTTGTTTGGCTTCTGTTATAGTTAAACCTGAGAGGGAAGTTCCATTGATGCTAAGAATTTCATCTCCTTCTTGTAGGGTACCAGACCTGAAATAGGAAAGTTAATCAGTACGGGAAATTAGACGCACCTTATTAATTTAGCGGAAAACATAATTAAAATAATAACACCTTAACACGACGTATCCAGGAAACAGACAAGGAAATCGACCGTTAGTTATATATATAAATATATAAAAAAACAAAAAACTATTAATTACATATTTGCATCCCGTGAAATTTTTATGTGGTATCTAATTCATATGTATTATTCGATAATGATGGGTTTTGCGTGATGGAGACTTACGTTAACACACTCTACCTTCGAATTCTTCAGGGATTTAATAAAACGATGATGACACCACAAAGCTGAGTGCTCGTGTATTATTTCATGTTTGTTAATTAATAGTTGCAAATGTTTGCTTCTGACCTTGGTTTTTTATCAAAACGGATTTTTGTTACTCATTGTGATAATTGTGGTGCTTTTATTACGTACGTACGTAATGTTATGCTTACAAAGTATACATAGTATACACAGGGTAATTATTAGACAATATAGGGCTTAATTAATAAATTAATAAAGAAGTTCCTTAAATTCATTTATAGTTTAGAACTTATAATTTGATTCCATTAATTCAAATAATTAAGAAAACGAATGATTTTTAAAACCTGAATCAATTAACATGAATAAATAAAAGTACAGTTCAAATATTCCTATTTTTTTGTAATAAATTATTAAGTCTGGAAAATCCACTGCAACTTGCTTCATATGATTTCCTGATTCAATTTAATGACATCAAATAATAATTAAATCAATTAAATCTGATCTAAAATTATGATTAAAATAACGTTTGGATAATAGGTAATCTAATGCATTTTAATTAATTTTAAATAGATGGAATGACATTAAAATCACTAAAAATCAAGTTTTTTTTCCGATAATCATTAATATTACCCCTAGCGTGGGAATTTGACAGTTCCGTATATAATTACATGAGTGTTCAGTTTGTGAGATATTTAAATTCCAAATTGCTGTAACGTTCTAATAGATATTTCTGACCATCAAGATAACCTGAATCTTCAACCTGAACACTATTATAAGTTAGCAGTCACATAAATCAAGTTTCAGAAAAAAGCTTTTCTTACCTAGAGGCTAAACTATCAGGAACGATCTTGCCAACCAAATATCCTTGAGAAATCAACTTGCTTTTGGTAATAAAAATTCCTAATTCCTCTTCCGCGTGTGTCTTGAAAAATTTCACAATAGCCACGTTCTTACTGCAATTGTTGGAGAAAATACTGTCAGAAGAGTTGATTTTTCCTTTAAGTCCTAAGGAATACGTTCTATCCAACTGGTTAGGTAGACTTGCGCCATGAATAACATCAGAGTCTTTAATTTCGTTTAAAGATAATGGAGACAAAGAAGAAAATGGACCTTCAAAGTTTGAAGCAAACGAGTCGTTGACTAAAATTCCACTGTCTGAGTCTTCATTATCAGCAGATAACAGTCGATCTTCTTCATCGTTAATGTTAACATCCTGGTAAATTAAGCTGTTGGTCTGCCTGAAAGTTTCTAAGTCCGGCAGAGCACCATAAGAAAAGCTCCTTTTCTTCACAATTTTTTTTCTGCTCTTCTGAGGATCTGCGTCAGGGTTTCTGTACAATTTCGTGAAGAGCTTGTTGGAGTTTTGTAAGTACTTCTCTGACATTGCTCGAAGCTTGGCGGTGAAGCACCAACCATTATCACAAGGGGCCTTATCACTGCTACATTCAACACTTTCACTAACACTAAATTTAACTTCTTTGGAACAGGATGGGTCAATATCGATACTGGAACTAGCGGGTTCACTGTTTGCTGTTGACGAAGATGTTGTTGAGCTGGACCGGAAACAAGACAGTCTGGTGTGTTTCACCCTGTCTAGCAGAGGGTTTCTTCGTTCAGGAGTAAACGCACCTGACGCTGAGCTTATGAACCTAGGTTGGCTTTTGTGTCTTCGTTTTTCTGACTTCTCCAATATAACCACACTGTCTTCTACACTGTAGAAGTTTGTGTCACTTTTGCTGTAGTGTCTCTTAGCCCAAGAGGTGGGGGACATATCTGAAACAATTTCAAATTTTTATTATTTATTAAGGGGTTGGTTAATACTGGAACTTACCAATTCTAGACCTGTGCCGAGCTTGTTGCTTAGGAGTTTTAAGTATTTCCAAGTCACTGCCATTGTCGTTTGGGGGGTTAAAAACGAAAACATCAGGGGAGTCGGAAGTTCTTAAGGGTGATAGACTAAGAAGGCGTGGGGGTTGGTCCTGTTTACGGAACCACTTCATTCCTGGAAAAAAGAATTTTCTAAAATATTTGTTTATTTTAAATGCAGCACTTTTTCTGAATTATCAGAATCTGATGGCAATAATGATTAAATTTGCGCTAGTTGTTTTAACTGGAACGCACGGTATATTATGCTCAGTGTAATGGTACGCCCATGTGCTACTAAATGCAACTTTGTTGAACAATGTTATTAGCAGTCCATTCAACCAAGCGAGTCTTGTGTCATTGTTGCTAAATATAGGTACCCACGTTTTTTGACACATTTATCGGATCTCGTTGGTTTTGGGGAAACGTATCGATTACCCCTCATTAACAATGAATTACGCTAATAAGTGGAAGTATATAATGAGTCATTGAGAGGGTTAGTATATAATAAATGTAGGTGTAATTTAAAACTACGACCATAATAAATTGTACGATTTTTAAATTCCTGCTCAGTTACACACATTAACATTCTGGGAATATCTTTGCCGAGATTCTGGTCTGCTTGGTATACTAGGAATTTTTAAAACATAATAAATATGCCAAAGGCTTGGAGATTGATAAAGGAATTGCCGTTCAGGTTTTTCTGGATTGTGAACGATTTTTTTAATCGAACTAAAAGGAGAATTAAGCAAGGTTACTCGACTAGATACTGCTAAGAGAAAACTATGTTAGTTTGTCAATAATTTAGCCAAAGATGTCAATCTAGGTTATTCATAGTGGCGTGACGAATGTTCAAAAGGAAAGTCGTGTTTTCGCTTTATATATAAATTACTGTAATTAGACATTTTCTACTAAATTTAATATTTAAGCGAGAAACAACATTTATTTTAGTTTTGATCTTCATATAAAATATATATAATGCCAACCATATTGCCGTGTTTATAACTTTTTTTAGTCCGGAAGCTTAGTTGGTTGAATACCATCAATTTAAGATGAAAGATGATACCGTTATAAAAAAAGGTAAAAACAGGGTTCGGGCAACATATTGCAGACTGCAAAGTGTGGTTTGCTACATGAAAATAAACAAGGAATTCTCTACCAACGTAGTGAATGTCAAAAAGTTGTTATACGACAAATTATATGTTAAGCGTATACCTCATTTCTGCTGATATTCTTATTGTAAAAGCGAGTAAACGATAAGCGATGACAGCGTATTTATTAGTTTGGTCTTTTGCACAATTAATCATTGTTTTACCTACAATCATATTTCTACTAGGTACGTAGAAATGACACAATTTTGTTTAGGTGTACATGCAATGGCAGCAAATATGAATTGAATATATTGGCACAAAATAAGCACATTATTTTCTGTGATATTGGGAAAGCTTTAAATGTTGCTGTTGCTCATTGTCTGAAGAAAACATATTAGTTTGACAAAAATATGTCCTTTATATTAAATAATCTAGTATTTTATTAAATACTCACTTTAAATCCGAAAAAAATTGTATTGAAAAGTTGTAAGAAAAGTTGAAGAGTTCTTCTGGCAAAGATGAACTTTTGTCTCCTCCAACAGGTGCATAAGATGCAACAAGCTTATCGGGGAATGGTTTTAGTAACTAGAAAACATTTACTGTCTTCTGACAAAATGTAAAATGAATTGTTACTCGGGTTGAATGTTGACAAAAAAAGTGGTCGAAACGCCACTGGTTTCCTTGTTATTTTAATTGCATTCACCTTTTTGCTGCCGCATTATGCTAATAATAAAATAAATCCAATAAAGTTAATGTACAACGCAATTTGTTAAGAGTCAAGTCCCTTTTTCGTTCAAGGGAATTGACTTATTGCTCTATCTCGCATATTAATGGTGTTATAAAATAATATAATTACGTTGCATCTCTTGTTGTCGAGTAAGTGCAATGCTTCACTTTTTAGTTGCTCCATTTTGCCTTGATTGCCCATTAATCAGGTCCACATTGTAAATATAATTTATGGTAAGATTTGCACGAAAGATAAATGGTTATCTCTCAACTTGCACTAGTTCTGACCACCGGAACACCGTTAATGGTTTTATTACTCCTTGTAAAGTTTCACAAGTAGTCTTCTTCACAAAAACTCTCAAACATTGGTTGTGGAGTAGTGTCTCCACTGTGTAATTATGAAATGTTATGGCTGAAAAGCCGATTTGGGAAGCTGCAACTTTCGTGGAAATTAATTAGTGCTTTACGGTAAAGGTAACTTCCAGCAACAAAGGTAAACTCTCTTCGGTCCATGTTTGCCGTGCGATTACGTTATATGTCGCACTTGTGACTCCAACTGTTATATAATTGTAGATAATGAGATGGGAAAAGGTACCAGAATTACGGCGGTGTTGCCAGATGATGTACTTTACATTTTATGACGTGACCAATTCGGTTTCAAGTACTAACTAAAGTAGACAGAAAGCAATTACCGGATCGCAAACAACCTTAAAAAATCAGCAATTTTTAATGGTCATCCTTTTATTGCAGATGGTAGTGATTGCAGAATTATCCAATTTCAATCTACAAGGTTGCGGATGAAATGAAATTAGTTAGATTGAAGAACCATGGTGGTACTGTACAGTTTATTAACAACGGCAGTGTTAATGAACTGGGTTATTAAGCTCGGAAGTTTTCAATATATACATATATGCCTCGTGATATAACCAGGACTGATTTTACTTTATTTTTTTGATAACCTTTAAGAGTTTGTTTGAATCTAGTTGGATTTCTTTATTGTTATTGAAGTATTGCTACGTCTTCATGAGAAATCATTAAACAAAACTTTTTATTTTATATGCAAAACGTAATGTTATCACGTGCGTCGATCAGATACCGTATGTTCAAAGCTGTTTAAAGAACGTGTTTAGCGTAATTTTAACACTCATAACTAATAAATTACTGGAAAAGTATACCTTTTGTACGTACAACGGTGTTTGTTGAGCCCACAAAACTATCAATGTATACCAAAGATAATTAAGTAACATGGTTACATAAAGGCGATCTTCTTACACATAAACGAAATTATTAACGTTGATAATCTTTAAGCTAGGTATGTACACCTGCAAATGCATAAATCTTAATCTGGCATTTAACATTTCATTTGCTTGACCGACTTGCAGCTTCTAGTTCGATAGCATTCCACAAATGCAATGTACCTACCTACTTTTTAATCCACTTATTCACAGGATTATTCTGATCAGATGGCTGTATAACACAAAACTGATTGTGTATCAACCACTATAACTATAAAGATATCAACTGCAATGACCTTTCAGTTTAGAGTAATAATCCAATTTCTTCCACGAAGATTATAACACTAATGCTTCAACTTCCTTGGTAAGTTGATTAAAGCTTTGAATAATGATCAATTAATGTGCTTATTGCAATCAGACGGACTGACAACAACGAAGCCGATGTAATTACACTAATTTACCACACATTATATTACACTATCAGGATACAGATGTCTAATAATAATACGTTTTTACTTGAACAGAGAATAACGACCTTATTAATTATTTGATGGAGGCTCAAAGTCTAATATTCTTATATTCACCCCAGTGTCTTAATCTTATCAGCAATCCTTAAGCACAACATCCTACTATTCCGATACGAATTGATCAATCCCACTGCTCCACTTGAACCAAATACGGATAATTTGTCAATGAAACAATTAAATTTCATTCAATCAAAAAAAAAAGCCAGCCATAAACTCCCCTTTATGCATCAAAGCATTCTGAGATGACAAAAAGAGTTTTTGACTGTTTTTTGATTTTTCAAATAGCGTTTCTTTAATTTTTGAACAGTAGTGACTTTTCCAAAATGTGGCTGGAATTTGAAAGCTTAAAAGAACAGCAAATGGAACATTTAAGTACTTAATTAAGTTTTTAAAAGCATACATATTAAACTTATATTAGCACAACATAAGATTGCATAAAACTTAACGTGTTTTTCTGATCATAAAAGAGCAAAGAAAGTAGTTACAAATATGTCTGACATAATTAGAAAAATGTAAAAAGAAAATAAAATAAATATTCATGACATGACTGTAAAATTGAATGTTGTGAAGGAATTTGATGGTAATTATAAAAGCCATAGCAAAACATAAATGCATGTTGTCGACCATTGGAATAAACTTCTTGCATGGTAATAAAGCACGCGCATAACAGAAAATGTAATAAGGAATTTGCAGTTGGTTTAGAAAATCCATAAACCTTTATCATAATGCATTTTCGCACCTGTTGCTAATTCGGCCTAGTCAAATACCATAGGTGGGGTGTGTTTAACCGTGAAACTAGATCACATTCTATTTGCACCAAAACCTCATAATCGAGGACAAAATGCAAATGAAACGGGAGATAACCATCATTAGATGGTGCTAGGTTGAGAAGCAGACAAAAATCGTTGTTTATATTAAAATAACCATCTAAAATAAAAGCAAAAAACAGGGTCTTCAATCTTGTGGCCAGTGAACTGTCAAGCCGTCCTTCGTGTTTAACATAAAGGCTGAACAATTTGTGCCACGAATAAATGATAGCGAAATGTAAATTCATACTGTTTTGTGAAAGTTTCAGGAAGGTTATTGAAACGAGGTATAAATAGATATGTGATTTAATTTTTATTGACAATTCGTTTTCACTAAATTACACTTTCTTTGTTGTTATGCTAATCATGTTTGCCTCCTTTTCAGTTGTCTATCAGAGGTCGATTGTCAACGAATTTACCACGTAATGACCTGATTTGATGCTTACATCCAATTATAAAGTTTTTTGATTACCAGTTCTTTTTACTCCATGACCGTTCAGATTTTAATAGCTAGTTACAAAATAGGTATTCTGTAAAAACTACATCAATGTAATGTTTATCCAATTTTATACTTGGGCAAGAAATCAAGTTTAGTCTAGTTTTTTCTTAAACAAGGCTTACTTATAGCACCCTATAAATCATCATTATCCCACATATTACAAATTATATTATTGTTACATCAAAAGATGCTTTGTGGCTTTATTATGGTAGTTTCATAACATGCGCATAAAATGAAATAATTGCACTTGCATTAATGAATTAAGCGTTCTCACCAATTGTATGGGCTTTAAATAAGAAATTTTTTAGCACAAGTGACTGTAATTTTTTTACACAAAAGGATCTGAGAATTATACCAGTTTCATAACTAGCAAGGCACTACTGGGTTTTCTTAAAGTTTATCGAAAGGTGACTTCATCATGATCTTCCAAATAATTTAGTTGAGTCATCAACATCTTCGGGCAATTTATGATAATGTTACTAACATGACTGGAATTTTGCTTTAAACAAATATGTAGGCAGGCCTGCACTACGTATATTTTTATACAATTTTAAATACCTGTCCGTGGAGCGACACTGCTAGTTTTTTATCCAGTCCTACCAGTCCTACTTCATAAATTAAATATAATATCAAAATTATTGTATTGGCATTATTGGTAATGCAGTTTTACAAGTTCCAGAATCTATTTTATTGCCGCATTAAAAATTCTTCTCGCCTACAATCCGGAATTTCATTGTCTCTATTTTACTGATGCACTATAACAACTTTGTATGCAAGAACATCTCTGACTACAAGCAGTTTGTAGTAAAATAAAGCTGCACTTTAACGATAAATTATACATGTAAATCACCTCGCGGACTTACAATAAGGAATTCAACCTTCAAAGGATGAAAAACATAAATACATATCGGCCGACACACTTACAAATTTTGTGTGGGTTAATGCATAAGTTTTTTAAAAGCTTTGTTATTGTTTCTGATGTGAACTATGGGAGGTAATTTTTGCTTTGTAATTAACGTTTTTAAATTAGGTTTTGTGGGTTTAGTTATTCAAATCTAGTGTGGACCACATCTCATTTTGATAGGTTGGTCCAAGTTGGAATTACCCTGAATACATAAAAAACTCTAGTTAACATTTACTTAACAACCCACAATATTAGCTCAATTTTTTTTTAGGGTTTACGAGATCCACATTTTGCGTCCCAAAATTTCAGTTCTTAAATTTTGCATTTTTAAAATCACGTGACTGAATTCAGTGTTCTGTTTGTTATAAAGCGCCAAAACACTCCTTATTTTAGTTATTGCAAGAAAGCTGTTCCCATTCATGATTCTTACAGCTTTTAGCCAAGGTTTGACAGTTTTGACGTTAATGAAAGTTGGCACGTGATCCTAGAACACTACTATGACTGTCATATAGCGCAAAAACACTCCTGATTTCAAATATTTCAAGAAAGCTGTTCCCATTCATGATTCTTCAAAGTTTAGTAAAGGAATATCATTGGTTTTGAGCAAAACTTGTACTAAATTTTCGAAATTCACAGAGGTCACATGACTGTTATGGACCATTTCATATTTCAAGATTTGTTTTGAAAACATGATTGATATGCACCAATTTCCTGCTTCTTCTCTAATATAATCTATCCGTCATATTAGATGACCTAAGTCAGGACCTAGCTTTCTTAAAAAAAGACAGCTTCTGCAATCTAACCTTCTCGCTAATTTAATACAAAATACTCAGAAAACCCTGTGTTTAAGTTTAAACCTTGAATTTCAATTTATACTTTGCGTCCCACCTAAAATATGAGCAAACCATTATCATCTAACAGGAAATACTTAGTTAAAAGGTGCAAGTAAAATGTGGCAGTATTTACCAAGTCATTTAGCAAATTTCTGATAATTTTAATGCTATTTACTTGTAATTGTCTCCTTGGGCAGCATTTGCTTGAACCACATTAACCTAAGATACGTTTAGCACACCCTGATTTTGATAATTGATAGCTGCGTTTAGCATATAGACATGCCTATACTTCAAGCAGGTATATTTGCGAATAGAACGAAAGTATCCACGTTGTTAATTACGTGTTTGTGACAAGAAACAATAACACTATAGTAGGTCGTTAACTTGTAGAAAATGCCCAAAGAAAACTGTCAAAGCGTGTGATTAGAACACAGAAACCGCAGCGGCTACTTCAATACATATTCGAAAAGTACCTACTCATTACCTAACTGTATTTTATAAGAATATGCGTGTATGCCATTTATATACTATAATCAGTTAAGAGTACCCTATAATAAATCGGTAAAAAAACCTACGGAATGTGTACCAAGCAATTTAAATACGTCTAATTATGGTCTAATTGGAATGTCAATTTCATGTATGCATCAACTGACAAAAGTACTTCAATTCTGCTAAAATGTGGGTTAAGAATAAAGACAATTCTCCTTTTTAGATTTTAAAGTTAATTAATGGATTCAGTGTAGGAAACCCTCTTCAGATTCTTGAGCAAAGCTTGAATACTTCCTGTTGGTTATGTTTGCCAGCAACAAGCTGCAAAAACTGTCTAATAAGTGCAAAGTTTTGGAATTGTATAAAATTATGACGTGTAAGTTTTTTTCTGTTTCTCTAGGCAAACATGATTTGAAGCACTTTTGAAAATAAATGATGTTAAAAAATTTAAACATTTGATATGAACAAATTGAAGTATTTGAAGCACAAATAAAATAAAGCATTTGAAATCTCCTTTTTGAAGAAAAAAGACTGGTGTATAATTGAAATTCGTTTTTAAGGTGTGCTCAAGCCACTCCTTTTGTAAAAAGTATACAATAAGTAACCTGTTTACAAATTTCTCACATTATGTGTTTTAAGTTACAAGATTTGATTAAACTAGAGTTCAGTTGATTAACGCTGATTAATAATATACAAGTGACAAGGAGGTTTTAATATGCAATAAGACCTAGTGCATGTAGATATATAGTATCGAAAGCTTGAAAGGATTGTCTGAATTCCTTGGCTAAAGTCAAGGCTATACTAATAAGAACGCGCTTTACAACCGCTGGTGCTATTTATTAGTGATTTCTTTAGCAGAAATATCGTAAGAACAAATTAATAGTATTTCAGATATTGATTGTCGTAGAGTTGCAAAACTGCGTAGGTACAGGTTTTGTAAACAAATTTTAATAAATACTTCTTTACAACTGCAGTTTCTTAAGCTACATGCAACGCAGCCTTCACGTCGATTAACATAAAATTTCAACCAATAAAAAAATTCTTCTTTAGTTTGATGTTGAAAGCCTGCTTTAGAGTTCCAGTTATATAATGCTCTCGCCTACCAATACTGTTGTAAACGCAAAAGTGCAACTATAAAACTATACCTGTTGAGATGATCTAACCGGTTCTAATACGCACACCAATTCTTTTATCATTAACATTAAAAAAACTCTATGAAAATCTCATAAATCTAGTTTCGGTTTAATTTATTCCCCGCCATTACGTAATAGACGAAAAAGCTCCTACCACCGTAGGGTCGACCACTACCACATTCCAATTCCAAATGCCTCGAGATATGAAAGCGAAATTTTCTGCCTTTGCACAACACTAAGAAACGTGATATCTCTTCATGTGAGTTGTGGACGTAATATTAATTATTCAACGCGTTTTATTAATAATTAATGCCATGCGAAGACAGTAAAGCAATTACTGCTAATCTGGACGATCATGATCATGAAAGATGTGTCTGATCACCATTGTCACCGCTTTATGGTCTTACTAGATTTTTCTTGATAACTTTGATAGTGTACCTGTAGAGCAACAGAAATAAACTGAAACATTTCTTGATCAATAAATTGGGCCAGAAATTAATCACTAATCACAATTGTTTTCTTTGTAGTGTTATATAATAGGACAGTTATGATGAAATATCAAAACACCTCAATTTTAGTACGAACAAAATATGAGTTTGACTTGTGTTCAATTTTCACAAAATAGTAATTCAAATGGACGCTATTTAAATTGCTTTTCAGGTTCAGGCAAACAAGCAACAACACCCTGTATAATAATTTCAAATTACCGTTTTCTGACACATAAAACATTTAAGTGTTAGAAATTTTTTGTTCCGCTTATCATGTACAGGGTGTTCCAATAAGCCGTGCACGCGGCTGTTTATCGGAAACTATACATAGTAGCGCTTTAATACCACTAAAATAATTTTTTTTTAAAAACTTTACAAATTTAAATGGAATAGTATAGCAGAAAGCAGAAAGAAATTAAATGTAGAAGAAATCATTTTCTGTCCTTTAAAGCATCTTAAAACATGTTCAAGTTAGTTTATGGTCTTTCCTGTAGTGGGCGTTTTTCTAAAATTTACGTTTTTATTCTAGATATCTCGAAAAAATCAAATGCAATAATAATGTTTTCTATTACCTATTCTATATAAAGAATCCGATTATCTAGCGTGCTAGTGAAGTACTCTATCTTTTCTGTGACACAAGATATCATTGAAAAATCGTTAAAAAGGGCCTTTTTACAGATGTAAATATTACATTACGAACTAAATAAGATTATTATGTGTTTCAAAATGGCTGGTTATAATAGCAGTAATTAGTGCAAGCAACTCGTTTATTTTTTGTTTAAGGGTGCACCCCTGAATAAACTAACATCTTATAGAGAAACTATGATTTATTATAACCACCCTATTTAAAAAATATATTAATCTTATTTAGTCAGTCAAGTAATGTTTACAACTATAAAGGTCTTTTTAAGCGGTTTTTCTGTGATATCTAGCATTACAAAAGAGATAGAGTACTGCAGTTTTCAAACCACGATAGACAATCAAATTCTTTAGGGCATAGACAATAGGAAGCAATATCATTGCATTTGATTTTTTCGAGGATATCTAGGATGAAAGCATAAATTTTGAATACCTCTACAGGAAAGACGAAGTTTTCGAGATATTCCATTTCTGTCAAAGCAACCTTTGGACCATCCCCACCACTTCATAGTCGAGAACAAACAATATAATTTAAAAATAAATTTTTTAAAGTTTTCGGACATTTTTCATTTTAGTGGTATTGAAACGCTTCCTAGTGGTGGATTTAGAAAGTTGAAAATTATTTCCAGCATTTTCTCGTGGGCACATTTACCGAAGCTCTATTATGTATAGTTTTCGAGAAACAGCCGCGTGCATGTCTTATTGGAACACCCTGTACAAAAAAATAAGCTGCTTAGAACAACTTATATTTACAGGAAGTTAGAAACATGACCGTTAATTACGCTAATTAAAATGCGTGTCACATTAACAAAAAAAAAATGTTTATTTAGCGGATTACACGAAAAAATTTTAAAGTAGAACAGTTGGGTTTTTACCGGGTTTATAACAGGTTTGTTGGTGTCCGTAAAGCTTGAATTAAAGTTTACTGTTCTTCGCCTTGATTTGCATCTTCGCCAATTATTCTACAAAGGAACGTTAGCAGTAATCGCTGCTTGTTTGTCCAGAAGTAATTAAAATGTGCAGGAGAGGTGCATTTCCTTGTTGCAAGCTTTTGAAACGTGCTTATACATATACAGACACAAAATGCGGCAGATTAAATAGCGATTAATTGTTGATCAAAATTTCAGGTTGGTTGCCTTGAAAGGCAACTGCTCGTCATTGTTTGGAATGTGGTTTAATACTCGTATCTTAATTGGTTATCAAATTCTGATTTTGTATACACTTCAGCAACATATACATAACGCTACCTGTAAATTAAATGCTACAAGAAGTTTTTCAATTCATTGAAAGAAAGTTCATCAGGTTTTCGTTCATTAGTTGGGAACTAATTCTTCGCTCTATCTGGTTTTCATTTTAATTCCTTTTTTGCGTTATTTTTTTTAGATTGCCAGTTCCACGCTACAGGTTTTGCTAATTCATTACCAGACAAATTAAATGACATTCACTAATAAATTAGTTGTTATTATTATTATTTAATTTTCTTCACTAATGATTTTTTTTTTGCTTGGGAGATTCTATTTTTATGTATGTCTAATTATTCGCTAGGCGCCTAATTACTACCAATTAAGCAAAACTAAAAACTCGTTTATTAATTAGGCGCTTATTCCCGTTTCGAAATCAATATCAATATAATAAAGCACAGCTACTTTTGCATAATCAACCCAATTACCCTATTCTCGTCGAATATCATTAAAACACATCTTGCACAAAAACACCTGGTCTGACGTAAGTACCCACGAAATGGTACCCATAAGCATCTCAGATGATAGGCATAAATTATTTCGCCGACCGTCTGTAGCAGGTGGTGGTACTGCTATGCGCTTAAAAATAAATTTAGTACTTTTTTGGTATTGTTTACTCAGTTTGAATGTTGTAAATATTTTAAAAAAGGATTGATTAATTGAAATTTTGTGTACACAATTTGGTAATACTGATGTTACACCACTGATTGTTTTTTTATTTTGTTCAGAAATATTATAAAAGTCTCTTGATTTTTCGTAACAGTGTGGTCACTTTATGTTCATAAGATTAAATTCAATTTCAATGTAATCAGGGGATTAAGAAGTGTGGTAATTTATTACATGCCCTCATAAGAGCATTTTTTGGAGGTCGTTTGTAGAAAAACATATATTTTTGAGATGCACTGTATTTTCAGGAAATATTTTTAATCCAGCTATACAAAATTAGGTACTATAAATGGTTTCTGCGCCAGTCTCTAAAGATATATAATCACCTATAATCTACGTTGGACATTATAACGTATCTATACTTATTTTCCTGAAATTACAGTTTTGTGCCATTAACATTAAGACAGTTCCATTATTCAGAGATAGAAACTAATTTATTATCAACCAACAATATTCTGGCACAATGAATAAAGAAAATAGGTAAGTGAAACGTACAACCATCAAATAATTTGAAAAATAAAACTTCTTTGATAGCGATATTCTTGCCTTGTGCAATGCATATAATAAATATTTTCGTTAGACATGAAAAACGGTATATTTAATTGTGGATGTGCATGATCATTTTAAAAGTAAAACTCCAGTTTATAGAGGAACAGTTACCTTTATATTATGCTTAAAATTTTCCTTCATCTCGTTGAAGGTAATAAAAGCAAACGTATACATTTTAATGTCATTTACAGTTTCCAAACTGGCTGATCATGGCTCATAAACAATAGTAGTACATAACGGTGCTACTTCACATGAAAATTCAGTCATTACTATAATATGGTAAAATAGATGTCTAAAACCGTTCCCATTCATTTATCTAGTCAAGTGATAATGAAGAGACCTTGCTATTGTTAGATGCACCGAAGGTTCCACTATATATAAACAATATAGTCACGAATATAATAACATAAATACATATATAACACGTAATAAATGTTGCACTTTGATTCCATCATGTTTGTACAACCCACATTCCAAACAAAATAAAAAACGATTTAGTAATTACCCTCATTACTGGAAACTCCTCGTCTATAGCTGATCATCATCTGAAGCCATTTTAATACACCCATTAACCATTAACAGGATATCGATATCAGCCAATTAAATAGGTAAAAAGAAGTTTGAAAGAGATAATTTATTTCTCAAGAAGCATTCTCCGTACCATTTACCATGAATTAACCAAATGAAATGGCTTTTAGTTCGTTTCCTATAGCATCATTATTTTAATAACATAGCAATAAAACATATTTTTATAGCTAGAATTGGATGATAACTGAATCTTGGACAACGATAATCATTCTCAATCATAGGCGTACCACTAAAGTAATTCTAACAGGAAATTCTTTAATGAATACTACATTCTAGTATATTGGAGGTTGCGCTTAATATTTTGTTGGTACAGAAAATTAAAAACCTATAAAGAGGTACATAAATGAAATCAATTAAAATTAATAAAGTTCACCCGTGTCTTATTAATTTTATTACAGGCGAACAAATGAAAGAATCAAAGAACTTACTGGTGATTTATTCTATAATTGGCAGCACCATATCATCCTTCCGCTAAAAGAACAACCAACACAATAAATGAATCAAACAATAATTAATTATCAGCGAGCGCGTAAAAATAATAGCAATTCGAAATCCAGTTTACACACCGTAGGTTAACGCGAGTAGTACCAAAGGCATTTAACTAGCGATGTCACTGCCCTATACTCGTAGCAAAGGATCGCACCGAAAGAATAATAGTACCATCAGTACCATACGTCCATGTCACCATCGTACCGCGTACTGTTTACTACTGTTTGCCGGCATTTGCTTTTACTCATATCGCGGAGCTAGTTCCAAGTACCCTTACCATCTCGTTTTTAACCATTAGCCGATGGGCTAATCTCTATTATTGGCAGAATGCTACTTTTAATGTTCTACGGTCTTAATGAGAGATCTCGATCTGAACGGTAGCTCGGTTGTTAGATTAAATTCTTCATATGGGGATGACCATTTTGCGCTCTTCCATTTAAATTGA
This sequence comes from Ips typographus, assembly GCF_016097725.1. Taxonomy (NCBI): domain Eukaryota; kingdom Metazoa; phylum Arthropoda; class Insecta; order Coleoptera; family Curculionidae; genus Ips; species Ips typographus. Next base: position 6,071,413 of record NC_138437.1, on the reverse strand, counting down.
CTTGCCGTCCTTGTCGCTTTTAATCCTATCAGGGTACCTGCAGCACTTTTGTAATTATTTATTGGACAAAGTTACCTTATCGATTAAAAATTATTGCTATCAGACTTGATCAGAAACAATTCGAATTACAATATAAGTACTGCAACACCACTAAATTCAAAGCGGAAATTGAATATATAGTCGCCTGTTACTTGTAACTGGCAAAATAATAAATTACAGTGTATGGCAATTGGCAATTGTTTCCAATTGCAACACCACGGGAATTCGGAACGCACTATTAACAATCTTAACGACAAAAACCGAACAGGCCAGGAGCGTCATCTGTCAAAAAAACTCTACAATTTGATTTTTGATATTTGTCAGTAGGTTATGGTGGATGATAGCTTGCTGCTCTTGATTGGGCCTCCCACCTCCCAGGCAAATCAAATTGTGAGTTCACAGTTTGTGGTGGTTGTAAATTCTATTTACAATTTTTAACTAAATTAATCGGTTTTACTTATTATAAATTTATACAAAGTGTAAATGAGTGTGACATGACCCCTATTTAAGAAAAATCACCCCCGGGAAAGTGTCAAAAATGAGTGCCGAAAATGATAAATTTGAGAAAATGGACATTGCCTATGAATTACTGCGGTTTATTGACCTTATGGTTCGCCAGAACTGCAGAAGGGCTCATTATGAACATCTTACTCGTACCAGACCCAGCAAAGAAGACAAGGATAATATATATGCTACAGACAACTTAAAGAAAGTCTATGATAAACCCAGGGATAATATTTACCAGCTACTAAAGGTAATATTTTAATTGACTACCACCCTTATAAATAAGCAAATTTTAGTAGTAAAATTCTGAAATTATTAGTCATTTAAGAAGTTTAGACTAAATAATGTGCAATTGTATAGCAGCTTATCAAAAAATACTTCCAATTATTTTGTCTATCAAAGCATTATTCATATAACATGATACTACACAAACATTAACTGCAGTGCTTCCAGCAATGTTATTTTTAATAATGCCATTAAGATATCACTATTCCCATGCTTAAAATGAGTATATAAAAACTGCTGTTTGTTGGGTTTTCAGTGATAAAATCGATAATTTGGTGAATACCAGTTGATGATACTAACAAGTTATACCTAATTTATCAGATTTTTATTTCTGAAATAACATTACCAAAAATAACATTATTTCATTATATTTATATGCTTATTATTCAAATTTCGCTTACTATCATATTTTATTAGGACTACCATGGTTGAGATATTCTACTATTTTGTCATTTATTCTACTACAGTTTGTCAAATAAATAGTAATTTCCCTTAATTGTGATTTGTAACATAAAATATTTTGCAGAATGCTCAGAAAACTCTCAAAGGTGTGAAAGGAGAGAGTGTTGGACCTTTACCAAAGAAATACTGGAGATACACAAAACAAGAACATAAACTACTGCATGACTTTCTTAGGAAGGTTCAGGATCATACCCCTAAGTCTCATTTTGTATGGTTGGACTTGCAGCATTATCTGTTTTATGTGTACAGAAATTTTGCATGTCCTTTACCAAAAGTTACCAATGAGAGTTTATCAGCTTTCTTTGTTTGTGAAATGCGGGAATTAGTGACTTAGTAGGTTATTTCAGTTATTTTATTCTATGTGGATTTAATCTTATTTCTTTCTCAGTTTGCGTACCCAAGATGAAAGTCAGGTTTGGATGAGGGTTTTTACATTGCTGAGAGAGTATTGCATATTTGCTCAGTGGCATTACAGTCACAGTGATAAAGATGACCAACCTTTGAAGAGTAATAATATTCTGTGAAATTATTGCAATGATTAATTATCTGTTGATTGTTGTAGGGTTTATATCTTATTATGAAGCAATGCTGACTGCAGCTAGATCATTGGTACCAGTATTTTTAGAGTTTGAGAAAGTAATATACAAAAATTATCAAGTGTGTTGGATTGATTTCAATACTTTCTTGTTCATAAGATTTTTTTATGAAAGTGACAGGGTAAAGACTAAAGTGGACGAATGTCTTAAGGTATTAGAGACAATTGAAATAATATTGATTTGTTGAGTTGAATTTCCTGCCTTAGAACAAGAAAATTCATGATGATACTCCTCAAACATATTCATCTATGGTGAGGATAAAAAGGACATGGACACAACTTGAGAAGAGAGCTGCCATGGTTAAGTGAGTAATATCTGTAAACTTAAATGCAACTTAATTAATATACTGCAATTTAGCTCAAACAGGAGATTACCAGATCACACTCAAGAAGGAATAAGGGACAAGAGGGCTTTGGCAGCCCATAAAAAACTTTTAACAGCAACTTTTTGGATAGAGCGCTCCAAAGAAGTGTAAGTTTTTAAGTTGATAATATAGAGTGGCTCTAATATTGAGTTTTAATTGATTTCAGGCGAAAAATCATTGACATGGACAGACTGGATGACAACATTTTTGACTTGCTGAAAGACAAACATTTTTTTCCTGAAGGCCCAGGCCTTAACAAAAATGGGCAGTGTATTTGTGAAGAATGTCTTATAGCTAAGTATAAGAGCTACTTAAACTCCAACGAAGATTTCTCTCTAATAACAACTGAAGAACGGACCACTTACTGCAGGAAATGTCATGTTATACTCAACTTAGACCAGTTTCAAAGACATGTAAACAGTGAGTAGAGTTATTGTAAATTGTGGAGAAATCTCTAAGTATTTTGGATTTTCAGGTCATATAGAAGACTTAAACACTTCAATTGTACCACCAAAGGCTTTAAATATTGCTAAAATAATGGATGTAGTTAAACTAGGTGATAGTACTGTACAGCTCAGTGAAATGTTCAGTGATAAACTGAAATTGTCCGACAAATACGGTGACGGCATTAAAGTATTACACAAAAACGATTCCAGAACTGCCTATGAAAACTTTCATGGACGTAAAGATATCAAATTGGCTGATAAATTAAAAAGTGGACTAACCCTCAGCTTGAGGGAAGAATTAATTACTAATGGGTTTATAAAGCCTCTTAGGTAATATAAATCAGTTAGTTTAAAAACATCAAGGTTAATAATTGAGCTTTTTGTTGCAGTAACGATTTTGATAAGCCCATCATTCCTAGAATTACTACAGAGAAATTGGCAGAAACTGAGCTGATGCTGAGAGATATGAGGAAACTTGGACATGTGTAAGTTTGTTATTTATGTACTCAGTACTTAGAATGATTTCAACCAACAAGTTTTTAACATTTAAAATTAAATAAATTTTGATTGTTGGGTTTTACAATGTGTGAGGTGTTTAATTTTTATGGCTCGAAAAATTGATTAATTTTATCATATACACTCAGTTCAGGATAATTAATTTGCATATTTCTTTGGCTACTATCTCAATGTTTTGTAGTTGATTTTTTTTATGTGAAACAGGTAAGGTTTCACAAAAAAAATATAATTGTATTATAATTACTGTAATTGTATCCTGCTCTATCAAATGTCATTGAAATAGTATGGAAAGACACAAATTCTACACTAAACTATAGCCAATAGCAAACGTCATAACTAGAGTCCGGATTAAAAAGCACAAAAATCGTCAAAAAAAGCAAAATCATTTTCTTTAAAAAAGCACAAAACTCTTTCAGAGATGCAATTTTTTTTTTCAAAATGCTTTAGAAGCACCCAAGATTTTATACTGTTTTGAAAACTTTCAAAATTTTTTTGAACTACTTGAGAGCATTTGGAAGGTTTTTGGACTGTTTAAACAGCATATTGAAGCCTCCAAATGCCTCTAAAGCATTCCAGAACCTCTTACATGGTTTACAAAATTTTTTGGAACCTTCTAAAAGCTTTAATATCTTCTGGGAGCTTCTAGACTAGTTTAAAATCATTTGTAATCTTTTAGACTGTTCTAAATGATTTTGGAAGCTTCTAGACTATTTTGAAAGACTACTTTCGAACCATTTGGAGTTTCTATAGTGTTTTGAAATCTTCTTAGACTACTTTAGGAACATTGAAGGTTCTGGATTGCTTTTAAGACATGTGAATTTGAACTTTTGGAAGCTTTGAAACTACTCTAGAAGCATACGGAAGCTTTTAGACTGCCTTGAAATTTTTGAATAGTTTCTAGACTAGTTGAAGTTTGTTTGGAAGCCTTTAGAGTGTTCTAAAAGCTTTTGGAAGCTTCTAGACTATTTTGGAAGGCTTTAGACTGCTTGAGAAGCATTTTGGAGTTTCTGTAGTGTTTTAAAACCTTTTTAGACCACTTTAGGAGCATTTGGACAGTTTAAAGAGCCTTGAAGGTTCTGGACTGTCTTTAAGGCATTTGAAACCACCTTGTAGACGGTTTTAGAAACTTTTGGAAGCTGTTAAACTGCTTTAGAAGCATACGGAAGCTTTTGAGAGCTTCAAGATAAATTGAAAAGCATTTGGAAGCTCTTAGAAGCTTCTAGGCTGCTTTGTAAGCTTTGCAAGACATTTTAGAGGTTCTATAGTGTTTTGGAATGTTTTTATATTTTTTTAGACTACTTCAGGAGCATTTGGAAATTTTTTGGTCAGTTTAAATTTTGGAAATTGATACTTGTCGTTCAGAAGCTTTCAATATCTCAATATAATAATTTTTTCGTCAAAGCAGTTATTAGTTTAGTTTATTTTTAAAAACTTGAAACGCATGTTTTGTAAAAAACTAGTTACACCATACAAAAATAGCAGTAAATAAGCACAAAAAACTAAAATAGTAAATCGTTACTTCTAGTAAATCGTTTCTAACCTAAGATTTTTTTAGTAAATGGTTTGGATTCACTTCCTATTTTATTGGGTCTTTGAAGCCTTATTTACTTTAAAGTTTGCAAGGAAATGCTGGTATTACTATTGTTTGCCTAGTAAATTAGCCATATTGTTTCTTTCTCAACATAATTGAGGCTTTTGGCAACAAATTAAACCAATTTTAAACAGTTGTTTCTATGGTTAGAAAACTTGATGTAGTGTTGCACAGTTGGTAACATATTTAGAAATTTAACCAAGTGTTTATGAAGAATTTTGGACACTTTCTAACGTGATTTTCAACTTTGATGACAAGCCCTATAGTTATTTTATAGTGTTGGCAACATACACCTGTTTATAAAGACTTTTGAGCAATGTCAGGATGTATATCAACAACAAAAACAGGAAACGGTCAACTAGCAATCTGGCAACAACGCACACAACTCGTTAAACGTCGAGATCGAGAAGGTCACGTTTGTGTCAGAATTGCGTTCAGTTAATAAGCGCGTGTTAGAAAGAGAGCGCTACAGGTCGCAACTAATCGCTAAGCAATACGATTGCATTTTCAAAACGTCAAACTCACTGATGACGTGCATCGCTCCCATTAGTGCCCTGGATCATAGCTATTAGTTTAAAGTTTAAATCCTCAAGAAGGTTTATGATAAACTTATAACAACATCTTTTCTTTTTCAGGCCACTTCCAAAGAAAAACGGTCACTTTTCACATTGTCAAGGTAATATTTACCATTAATTTTTTGTTTTTCTGTTGGAAAACATAACCTATATTTTTTAGAATCTTCTGAGCCTGCAGAGCGACAAAATAGATGCACTTGTACTTATTGTGAGTTGTTTGCGGTTCCCAAAATTGTTGATCCGCGTGCTAAACTCAGAATGAGGGCGCATCGACGCAAAGACAAGAAATATGAGGGTGATCCTTTCAAACCGATTTCTTCTTTAACAAACGGAAACAATAACACTCCCACTAACACAACTAAAACAGAAAATAGGGTATGTGAAAATAATAATTACGCGAGAATCTGGAATGTTGTAAATATGTTTTTAGGTTCCTGAGACGCCAGAGGCGTTACGCTTGCCCACAATTCTGGAAGATGGTTCAGACACAGAGGTTTCTAAGGAGGGTACTTCATCCTCAGTTAATCTTGCAGAGAATAACCGGCGCAAAACCAAGGCTGAAATAGCACAGCGAAAGGCGGCTGAAATAGCACAGAAGAAGGCTGAAAAAAAAGCGCGACAAAGAGAGAAAAAGGTAAAATTTGAATTGTTTTATAACATAATTCTCATAGATGTGCAAAACAGGAACAAGAAAAGCTGGAAGCTGAACTCGAATCGCAACGTAAACTAGAAGAAATGGTCAGAGCGGAGGAGGGACAAGAACAATCTGAAAATTATCTAGAGGATATGAAGTCGCAGGAAGAAGCAAAAATGAAGAAAAAGCTGAAGAAGGCACGTCAAGCGGAAAAGCGAGCAAACATGATACAAGAGAATATTCCTGCGGTCGTTACCATCCGACGAGTACCTGGAGGTGAAAATGGAACTCCTTCAGTTACCATTACTCTCAAAGGGTGCACACCTGTGCAGGATAAACTGCTAACGAAATTGGTCGAACCGAAAGTTGAAGTTCAGAATCTGATATTTGAGAGTAATCAGGCTCTTCCACCTGATCCTAAAGGTATTTGTTTTAATTATTGAATTGTATTTTTCACTCATATAATTTTAAACCATTTTGTCATTTGCTTTCTAATTGTGGCACAGGTCGACGTGAGTATTATTTGGTTAATTATGCATGAAGTTAGCATTTGGTTTAGCCGTTTTTCAATTATTGGTACACAGTTGTCCTGAATAATCATTGAAATAATTAAACGTCATTAATATTCCAGTTATTGCTCCATCCAGTGTGCAGAGCAAATTTGACGTCATGATTTTAACAAAACCAACTGTCAAATTACGTCATCATGACGGACCCTTACTATTCATGGCAACTGCGATGTTAAAACACAATAAAATAAACATTTTTAAATACTAATATGTTGAAAACGGCCCAATAAATGTCAACTTATAATATATTTTTGGAATCAGAAGAAAAAGATCTATAACTCATCAGAAAATATACAGGGTGTTCCATTAAAGATTTATCAAACGAATTTTAGGACTTTTATAACTGTGTGTACCTGTATAATTGATTTAATGGAGACACTTTTTAAGTCAGTGTTGTAGAGTTTATCTTCGGCCAATGGCGTTTCAGACTAACACCGTGGTTTATAACTTATCTCATAGGTATAAGAACTACCATAATTTTCCAAGAAAATAGGTTAATGACTAGTTGGGTTTTGTGTATATATTTGTCAAGAATTTAATTACTCTCAAGTAGTTGAACTAAATATATTCGATGCAAGTAATCAAACGAATTTTAGAAACCCTTGTACTAACTAATAAATTGTAATAAATAATAGGCAACAAAACAACTTGCGCAAAATTGCTTTATTGAACTTTTTTATGTCTGTAGATGGTAAGAAAAAGAACAAAGGTCCTAAACCAAAGCCTAGAAGAGGTCCATACAAAAAACCAGCGCCACCAGAACCGCCTGTATCGAAAATTATAGCTAGAGACGTTAAAGTCACTCTAGCTGTAGATCCAACACCTGATATTTCCCTCAGTCCCTTGAGTGAGAATAGACCTAAAGTTAAAGAAGTGAAAAGAGAACGTGAACCTACTGAAGCTGAAATTAAGGCATTGGGAAATCTTCGATTACCACCAGGTTTGTAGTTGTATGTTTAACATGTTAAATGTACTGTAATTAAAAGTGTTTTATAGGAATAACCATCACAAAGGTTGAAGGTCCAGTGAATGCAAACAAAAATTACATAGCTGCCGAAACTAGCAGCAGCGCTTCATCAGTATTAGGAAAATCTGGAGTGATTGTTGTGGACACAGAAAAACTCATACAGAAAACTAAAAATGACATTTCTAACCAAACAACTGAAACGCAAAAGAAGAAGAAAAAGAATAAGTCGAAGAAGGTTCATTTTGAAGAAGATTCTGGAAAGTCCAATGACAAGCCTAAGATGGTGACATTGAGAAATCCTATGTTCCAGCAGTTCCAAGCACAAAACTTAGCCAAAGCTCCTCTAGCTTCTGAGGAAACCGCTCCTGCTGCTATATTTACAAGCGAGAACGGCATGGTGACTATAAGAAGTTCCAGACTACAACAGTCAATTGACAACGGCCTGGTTGCTGAATCGCCATTGGGAATGCCCTTAATGCCCGATTTACTGAGTCCAGTAACCAATTTTTCTAATCCGAATTCGTATACACCTCAAACTGAACAACACGTAAACGGAGTTGAGGAAGGAGTCAAAAACAAAGACGTGTCGTCAATGGACGCTCAAGAGATTTTATCTGGTTTACCTGGAATTGAAATCACTAAAATTGACAAGAAATGTGATCATTCTTCTGATCTAGCTGAAGGGATTTCGTGCAATGATGCCCAAGTTTCCATTATACCCTCCAATGGAACTGAGTTTAATTTGGACTTGTTACATGACTTTGACAAGGATGAAGACTGGATTTATGGTAAGTTATAGTTTCTAGATGATGTGCATGTATGTTTCGATATTTGTCACCTCCAGCTTATTTAATTTGCGTTAATGTATTAACTTTACAGCCTAAAATTTTCAGTTTAATTTTAAATACCCTCTTATCCTCCTAAAATGTATAATTACTTGTACCAAAGCTAACAAAATATAATATAAGTTGGGTCACTCCCGACGATTTACCTTTTCCGCGTACTGAATAACAGTGGATAGTCAAGCCCGTTTAAACTACAAAGTACCGACAAGGAGTGACACAAACTTATATTATATTCTGTAAACTTTGCTTATACAAAGTATATTTAAGTACCTCATTTTAAAATCACCGCAGCATTGTGACAATTTTTTAGCATTTTAATAATTCGCCAATTTTATTACAGGATCGGTTAAACTGGAGAAGATGTCCCAAATTGCATGCTTTCCTAAAAACTAAAAACAGTGTTGCCAAGTTTGAAAAAAAAAGTGAAATAAATATGATTTTTTAATTGGTTATTGTTGATTACCCGACGAATAATGTAGTATATAATTAGAAATTTAAAATATATTTATTTTCCAATAAAACGTTTCCTTCTACAACAGCTTATAAATTCTACAATTTAATTAACTTTTGTATAGTGATACTAGGTGATTATACCTAGTATCACTATACAAAAATTGTAGAACAAGTGAGAACTATTAATGATCAGCAGTGCTTTTAGTTTTGGGAGCATTAAATTTGAAACTCTTCATATACACGGTGTTGGAAAATAATTGCTAGGAGTTCTGAAAGAAAAAACGGCCACCAAATCATTATTTTGATAATTTTAGGCTGAAGTAAAATCGCTTTTTTAACACTTCGCTTAACAGTTGAAAATTTATAAATAGCAGTTTATTGAAACCACAATCTGTTTTTTTTTGTTGTTTACTTTTCAAATAGCAGTTTTCGTATTCCCAGGCTGATATTTTCGTTTTTCATGTTTTTACAGGGGGTGTAGCCAGTCAACTGGACAAAATCACGCTTCCCTTTAAAACTGGTGAGCCCCTTAAAAAGCAAACTGTCCACTTTCCTCTTTGGGATCCTAATTAATTTAGTTTTTGTTACGATTTTGGTGTTTCGGTTAATCAAATTCTATTACACTGTTAAATTTTTCTAAAATTTTATGGGGTGGTGGCCTTATGTTGTCTCTTGTCTACGATAGTTTTGGCTTTAAGAAACTTTAAAATTTTCAAAAAATTCCAGATGATGCACTGCGCAGAACTGAAACTTGTTCATGGCCGTCTGGATAATAGAAATGAAAGGAACTTCAAAATTTGTCTTCTGAAAAATAAACCCACTACTTTCTGTTTACCCCATGTATTAACCTTAACATTAGGTGATTATTTCAGAGAACGTTTTTAAACCAAGAGATGTACTAGAAGAGGACATGGATGATGAAGAGTTAGAGCTAGAAGCTTTCAAGAGGTTCTGCCACCAGTCAGTACCACGGAAACAGAAGGCTGTGGCTCATTTTAATGTCTCGGATATAGTTTTAAAAAAGAAATTATCCTAAATGTTCTTAATGTAATCGTTTAAATGTCTCCTTACTGCCAAATTAGATTTACCTGCGCCTATTTTCTAAATGGACTGTAGTTTTAAAGATGGTTGGTTTTACTGAATGCTGATTTAAAACAAAAAGGCCAATTTTATATCGTCAAACTGGAGTTTAAACTGATGGTGAAACTTCAGTTCAACGTTTGTAGTATATGAAAGTGGTCGTAAATCTAATATTGGTCAGTCAACTACTCCGTTAATCATTTTTAGTTGCTCTTATTGTCTAAGAGTTGTGATAATTTATTTTTTTTAATTATTATTATTTCTATATACTTAATGCATTTCGTGTTGAATGTAATTAAAATCGATGTTGAATGTTTGGTGTTTTTTTTCTCAGTATTCATTTATTTTAGTATTTACATATTATTGTATTTTTAAGGGATCAATTTCGACTGAAAAAACTATGTAATTAATTTTTCAAGAATTAACATTTTATGTAGGAAAAATGAAATACAGTTAAAATTACACATTTATGGTTTATGCTATTATTCATGTTACATTTATAGTAACTATTTCCTTGATTGTCAATTTCAAGATGTCCCTCTTTTGAAAGTGTTGAATTGAAATGAATAAAACATCTAAATGTACCCTGTAACTGCCAAATTAGATTTAAAAATGTTATTTTAAACAGTTTATAGTTTTTCCAGTTATTAATACAGTTGAACTCCTATTAACAGCACTAAATCTAATTTAGGTTGGTCAGACTGTGTTAATATTTAATATTGTTTTTTTTTAAATTATGTCTCACGTTGTATCCTGCTAATTCAATGTTCTAATGGATTAAAATCGATGTTGAATACTTCTGTTGATGTCTTTTTGTTCCTTTCTGTATGTTCACAAAGTTGAATTTTGTGGTCAAAAAAAGTAAGGAGGCGATTTTTTGTAGGCAAAATTCAACTTTTTTGTAAACAAATTTTAATTACTTAGATTTCAAAGTAGTCCAGGGTCCCCAAGGGAGGAGCGGCTATATGATAACCATAATTAATACTGTAAATTTCATGTGCCAAAATTTCTGTATTGGTAAATAAAACTATTCCTGGTTATTCAACACAGCTGAAACTCGGTTTTACAGTAGCTAATGAACCAAATTAGTTGCAAATTAGAATTTTGGTTGTTTTAATATGGAAATCTTGACACATGGAGAATGCTTTAAAAAAATGGTTGCCCGAATTACTTGTCAATTAAACAGAGCACTATAATTTTGTGTGTTGTAGTAACACCAGCCGTCAATAGATGGGTGTATACTTTTTACAGGAAACTTTCCTAGTAGTCTGCAGCCATCTATTGGCGACTAGTGTTACTACAACGTGCAAAATTACAGTGTCATGTCTGTACTAGTTGCCAATTAAACAGAACACTGTAATTTTGTACGTTATAGTAAGGCCGGCCGCCAATAGATGGTGGTAGACCACTTGCAGGAAAGTTTTCTGTAAATAGTATACACCCATCTATTGGCGGCTGGTGTTATTACAACACGCAAAATTACAGTGTTCTGTTCAATGAATAAAAAAATATAGCAGGAAGGAGCAATAGCAATCAAAGAGGGGGACAAAAATCGTTCAGTATGGCGGCCGTAAACTGTCAGAAAATCAGTGACGATAATCAATCTGCTGTTGCCCACTATTCACAAATCCACTAGTCAATAATAATTCAACTAATTTAAGTTTGCAAAAATTAACCTTTAACGGACCGAAAAGCAAAACGAACAAAAACAACAAATCTTTGCGGCTTTTAGCTAATTTCACATACCACCAAATATAAACAAAACTGGTTTACGACTAACTTCGGAAGTTTTATTCAATTGCGCAGTAGGCGAATGTGGGGGACAAAGATGGCGACTTCCGTCTCGGTCGCTTAATGCACAAATGGGGTATTTGCTACCTCCTGATACTTGTTCTTTTTGCTCGAAGGATTCACACCCATCTATTGGCGGCTAATGTTACTACAACGTGCAAAATTACAGTGTTCTGTTTAATTGGCAAGTAGTGCAAGCAACCATTTTTTTAGAGCTTCTTTTCTTTAAATGTCTTACTGCTAAATTAGATTTGGCTTTGTCTATTTTTTAAATGTACTGTTTGAGGATAGTTTTACTAGATGCTGATTTGAACTTGAATCTTGACACATGGTGAATGCTCTAAAAAAAATAGTTGCATGCTCTACTTGCCAATTAAACAGATCACTGTAATTTTGCACGTTGTAGTAAAGCCGGCCGCTAATGGATGGTCGTACACTACTTATAGGAAAGTTTCCTGTAAATAGTATGTGTATACCCATCTATTGGCGGCTGGTGTTACTACAACACACAAAATTACAGTGCTCTGTTTAATTGACAAGTAATGCGGGCAACCATGTTTTTTGCGCATTCACCATGTGTCAAGATTTCTATATTGGCAATAAAACTATTCTTGGTTATTCAACAATGTTGAAACTCGATTTCACAGTAGCGAATGAACCCCAATTATTTACGAATTAGAATTTTGGTTGTTTTTTTTTTTTATGGATTTCGCCACTTTGGGCACTCATCCAGGCCAAGTCAATTAATTTTTTAATTTTTTCCCTACACACACAACAACCATGTCCGAGGTGGGACTCGAACCCACGACTACTCGATAGGCGGACTGGGCATTTAACCCACCACGTCACCGAGGTCGGCAATTTTGGTTGTTTTAATGTCAATATAGAAATCTTGACACATGGTGAATGGTCAAAAAATGGTTGTTTGCACTAATTGCAAATTAAACAGAACACTGTAATATTGCACGTTCTAGTAAGGCCGGCCGCCAATAGATGGCTGTACACTACTTATAGGAAAGTTTCCTGTAAATAGTATGTCTACGCCCATCTATTGGCGGCTGGTGTTACTACAACGTGCAAAATTACAGTGTTCTGTTTAATTGGCAAAACAAATGCGGCCAACCATTTTTGTGCATTCACCATGTGTCAAGATTTCTATATTGGCAATGTTAAACATCCATTAGTTAATTAACCACTAATCAATCAATTTTCCCTTTTTTTACTGTTGTTATTATTGGTAGTCAATCGTTCAGATTTTATTTCAGCTTTACAATAAATAAGACCCATACGAAACCAATTCCATAGAGCATTTTATTTTTATAAATAAAACGATACATCTCTATCTACAACTCTCTCTAAAATAAATAAAAATATAATATTAATAATGACAATAATTAGATAATGAGCAAAAATAGATAATCTAACCGATATCACTTTGCAAAATTTAACCAAAACATTCGTACATGCTCGCAAGTCCAGTCACACACACCCGCAAACACCTGTACATACGTGGAAAAAAGTGTTAACAAGCTTATTATAGAAACCAAATCAAAAGAAAGGAATCGCAAAAGCTTGGAAATAACAACAAAACCTTTCTCCCACTTATGTACGGAAAATAACAACCTAAAACTGCAATAAGGAGTCATTGCCCTAAAACCTCTAGACATTAAACTGGCCCGCCAATATCATGCTGATAACGCCAAGTAAGGTACTGAGCAGCTTCGGTCATCTCTTTGAGTGACCTGGTGAGGCCTGTGAGATGCCTTTGGAAATCGTGGGCTATCCTATCAGTACGGCATTCTTCTTGCACCACCTCCTCAATGCCTGAATCGTTTTCATTGCCACTTCCAGCCTCTGAGTCTGAATCACTCATTACTGAGGTGCTCGAGTTGGTTGATCCCACACTTACTGTAGATGGTCTGCGGATGTGACCTTTAACTGGCAATTGTGACACTGAAACGAAAAAGATAATTTATTTTAATTTGTTGATTGGCAGGAAGTTGAAATTTAAGGTAACCCAGGAAGAAAAATAATTACTTTACAATCAGTAAAGGGGTTTACCTACAATTAGAGTAAATTATCATTTTTGTGTGTGAAATCTTCGAAAGGTAGAAAAAATGACCGCAAAAAATGTGAAAGTGTTTTCAGTCGTATTAAATCCACCAGTCTGATGATGATTCTTAGATGAACTAGCCGTTGACATCATTTAATACAAGGTTTCAAGTATTACGCATTGTCTTCTACTGCTTCATTAATATGAGTGGAAAGCCTTGCAAATTAATCGGCTATGAACTAGACCATGACCACAAGAATCACACCAATACTTAAAAGTCTAACCAAGGAAAAACCTTAAGTTTTGGCTATGCCAAACCAGGCTGCTGATAAACTTATCTGAACACGGTAACTGTGATTGGGTGAGTTTGTGTCAAGTTATGTCTAAAAATTGTTGGTCATAAAAACATTGATAACCAAAGTACGATAATGGCTTGTCAAATGGCGAATTTAAATTGTGCGAATTATCGGGCAAGGTTTTGAACAATACATTGTTGTGTAATAAGATTAAATTTAAGGCAATAAAAACGATTGTAAAAGAATGGTGGTGACATAAAAGATTCCTTGAGAATGCTTCATGGTAGCTTGACGTAGACCATTAAAAATCAAACTATAAAGAACACAAAATAGATTGTATATTGTATGAAAGTTTGCATTGTTTTATTTTCAATTTTTATAGCTGTTTATGTTATATTTTGTTAGATTAGAAGTCATGCACAAAAAGTACACTAGATTTAGAGGCAATAGTTTATTATCCAGCTTCTGCAGGAAACCAACACTTTGTGACTATTATAATTGAAAATTGTGCTTGTGATACCATAGGAAAATCAAGTGTTTACCTTACTTTACTATCAAAACAAAGTCTTACCCAGTGTAGTTTCTGGGACTTCTGGATTCGGTTGGGCTTTTCCTCCCCAAAGAAGACCATCCTTAACATTCTTTAGCATGCTGTAGATCTGGAACAGGTCAGTGGACTTCAAAGTTTGATGCACAGTCTGTTTGTTCTTGTTCAGTTTGTCGCAAGTCGGATCTTGATCGTCGCCCACCTTCAAGTCCATTAGCCGGCAAGGAACCAAGATAGTGTCATCCATGACATTAACAGTCTTGACAAACTTTTCGATGACGTTCATGACGCTATGCGGTGAACTTTCTGTATCATCATTTCGTGCGATACGACGTAAACAATTCCTGAAAAAATAACATTTTCTTTATATTTGGATGGATTTAAATGATACGTTGAAAGTCTATTTTTATTCTAATAATCAATACCTGATGTACATTGTCTCTGTTTGATTGACCTACAACTTTGAACCACACAATCCAATTTTTAAGGAAAGAAAGAAAAAAGAAGTAGAAACGTTACGCTTATAAAATGTGTTATTTAATATAAAAAGGAGGTCAGCGATGGAGCGAGAAGTGCAAAACATGTGCCAAACCTGTTTGATCCACTTTTCCCTAAATACGAATTACAATTAATTAGCAAAAAAATTCATTAAACAATTAGACTATATCTAATTAACAGTACGTGCATTATAAAATCTGTACTAGTTACGTTATTAACCAATTATTGAAATTAGTATGTTTGGGTACTATGTAATTGAGTGTTGAACAAATATACTGTGATTTAGTTCATTAATTGTCAATTCCCAGAAAAACACATTTCATTTAATTATTCATACACATTGTCGTTAAACTTGTTCTCAAATATCACATTGCAAACTCAAAAGTAATAAATAGTTATAGTTATTGGGCCAAAGCCATGATGATTATTGGCAAAGTTCCCACAAAACTTTTTAATAAAACGTCCAACATATCAACATGGCGTGTGGTTAATATTTAAGGAACAGCTGATCAAACGACCGCATTCTATCCCTGAAACCTTGTACTTTTTCCTTTTGACCTTTATTGTTTTATTAAAAGTACACACATTAATGTCCATACTACATTCACATTATGTCAAACAATTTGCATTACTGTAATGCATATTTACATTACCTTTCACGCTTCATAATTTCTGCAATTTATTTACAAAAAGTAGAAATTCACAAATTATCCTTCCAAATTTATCATACTTTGTATATTACCCTTAATATTTAGCTGATTAACCTACATCCAGTTTAATTTTTAGACTTTTCACAACTTTTCAGCTACTTATGTTAACTAATAATTATTAATTCTGTGGATTTAGTAGCTATTTAGTAAAGTTTGCGTCATTTGGAATTCATCGAAATCTAAATTACTTACATACATGCTAATTGGTAGAATAATCACACACATGTTATGACTAAACTTCTACTTATCAAATATTAAATTAAAGTGACTTTACCAAAGTATTACCACTTCAATAGGATTTTATAAATAAAATATGAAATTGATTATTTTCTTATTCACAATTTTGTCATTTTGCAAAAACTAGCTTTAACCATAAACCAATAAACATCACATCATTAGCAAAATGCGCGTCTTATTAATGATGTACAGGCGTTGTCAAAACGTGCCATTTTTTTAAATCATCTATCTACTACAATGTGTGCAAAAAAATTACAACCTTAAATAACACTGGCCGACACAATTGTTGTAACACCATTAAGACCATTATGCCGTTCTAGTAATAGAAAAAATGACCATAAAGCCCTAGAACATCCAGTTTTTTCAATAGGCTCATTAGACCTTTATACATTAGCCTGTAATAGCCATGTTTGAGTTAGTTTAAGCCCCACATGAGCTAGCAGAGCAAACCCCCAATTGCCCTGTCATATTTTAAGCCAAATTTAAGTAAAGGGTGGTTCACACATCAGGAAAATGGAAACTAGGTAACAAGGGGGATGGAATCCACTAAATCCAGCCATGATAGGGGACGTTTGCTGGTTTTTAAAGAGAGAAAGAGGTCACCCCACATAAAACGAAAAAATTAGAACTATTTAGTGTGTTTCAACAAATATCTTTTTTTAATCTTTGCTTTGTTATCAGATTTCAATTTAATATAAATTACATACAGTCGTTATACAGATTTAAATCACTGGTAAAATATATTTTGCATCTGGTTCACACAATTTTTGCTTCTGGTTCGTTTAATGTAACAAGAAAACCTTACGTGCTACAAGTTTTTTCTTGGTACTTTCCAATTCTTATGGGTTCATTTTAAGATACTCTATTCAGCTTTTTTTGTCGAGTAGTGTAATATTTTATGTGACATTCTCTAGCTAATAATGATAATAAGGCATCTAGTCTATCTATTTTAAATAAAACCTGTCACTATTTAAATGCTTTTTATTAAATGTGCACTATGAACTACTTGTTAATGAAATTAATTAAAATAAAACATGACAATTATATTTTCCAATATTGGTGCTATAATAAGGTGTACACAAAATGTCTAGTAATTCAGTTTACATAGTTAAAAATGTTTCGTAGAGGCCTCTATCATTTAAAAAATTTTTTAGATGTTTTGGAGGCTTCTGACAATTTTAAAGACAAATGGCAATGAAACAAAATTTCATTGTTTTAAAGTACTCAGTTTAAAACTTTTTTTTTCCATTTATTTTTCTCAAGCATTTTCTACACTTTGAACAAAAAAAAGTTAAAAAAGAAAGTAAAGTAGACAATTAAAAAAATTTTAAAGAAACAAAGGAAATAAAACATTAAAATCCATGAACATGTAGGGTAGACCATATTTACAAAATTCGATAATATTTTGCCGTTTTAAGAAACAAAAATAAAAACAACATTGTATTTAAAGACTTTCATATTGTTTTAGTGTTGGCGAACCTTGTGCCTCCAATTTGGCTCACCCTGTATAAGATTATTTATAACTTTCTGCATTTTTTAAGATTGAGTTTCAAGAAGATAAAGGTGCTTCCTTAAGAAAGTAAACTCGACTCTATACGAAAAACAAATATAAACACAAAATACAACTAAAACGTAGAAAAAATGGTTTGACGAGTAGAACAAACAAACAAAATTAAAAAATAGGGCTGAATGTTTTCTCCAGAAAATTATACTTTACTTCTTAATCTATGAAAAGTCTATTATTATCACATAGACAGGTAAAAAAATTCAAACTAAAATCAATCTTGATAAAAATGACATTCCTTAAGTAATATCGTAAAAGTGACTATCAATTAAATAAATTATTTCGGAAGTGACAGAACGTTTTACGATGAACAAGTAAAAAGTATACAATTCTTACGATTCTCGAAAATAATAAAAAACCACGATTTCCTGTCAAAAAAGTTATAATAATTAAATAACGTATAGTATTATGAATGTTTGCGGTAGTTAAAAAGATACACGTGCAGCACAATCGGGTAAAACTATAATTGAAGCCAACTTTCTACAAAAGTATAACCGGAGCGAAACTACACTAATATTAACTTCCACAGATTACTTAATTGTTAGTGGTTAGGTATTGCAAAAGAGAATAATTAGGTTAACATTTTTTATAAATAACGCACCTGTCAGTTAAATCTTCAAAGTGATTATCACCTTGACTCAACAAAACCAACATTTTCATATGGACACACGATATGATCACTAATACCGACAACTATTTGGGACTGGACTAAACCGGGTTCCACTTTAAATTATGTTAAATAGTACCGACTTAACGGTGGGGAACAAGTGACGTTAAACGAAGATTATTTAAATAGTATACAAATACGGTTGTAATCTTTCTAATCAAAATAATGCTTCATTAAGAAGCAGCGTGATTTTGTAAACATTTGAAATATTTCAAATCAGTCATTGTGGAGTGGTTGAACTATGAAACCTACTTGAAAGTGGTTCATTCGTTATTTAAATGGGAAACAGTTCAATCTCTGATCCAAAGTACGACAAACCATGAGGGTGATAACAAAAGCTCATCAAAAAAGCCAATTTTAAAATAATCATTGAACTCTGGAACTCTATTATAGTCTGGTCACAGAATACTATGAAGGGGTCACTCTTAATAAATATAACCAAAAACCTAGCCTGAAATGGCTTTTAATATCAATGTCATTTACCGACTAGGCTAGATTTAGGGTTTTACCAAATTTGAAAAAACCTTAAAAAGTACTAACTTGTTGTTTTGAGTAGTCGCAATCACCACATCACACCTAATATGCATTTCAAAAACCCAACCTCGTCACTAAAATCGGGGACCAACTGCACGATTTACAGCTGCGGTTCCAGTTTTAATATAAAAAAATCCAGAAGTGGGGGTAGACTAATGAATATGGAAATATTACGTAAAAAGGAAAAAAATTGACATGACTATTCATAGTATTCATTGTTACAACTCAATTTGCATGTGTAATGTTTGTGGTCCAATTCAATAACCCCTAGAAATTAAAACTCTATTTTTGTTACAATAACACAAACTACTTCAATTTTCTATATATCTATTTTATGGCATATCATGGAAGGAACCGATCCAAAACAAATTGACTAGATTGCTGAATACTTTCCATAAATAAAGAAATTCTATTAGGTATAAGGTTTTTCACTAGTTTCAAATATTTTTCAGAAGCACTTTCAACTGACAAAAGTTTCCTCACCATAGTTGTTGCCCTTTTAAGATTCATTTAAATTTCTTATATCTACTTGCAAAATTTAAAGTAAATACTTGATATGTACTCACGGCACTGGGACTCCGTGTGCTATAAGTAGAGTAGAATTCTATTTATCAACTATATTCTAGGTGTCGGACATTCTATGCACAAAGAGCTAGAAAGCCAAAATATGGCGAGAATTAGAGACCTTTAAGAGGTGCCAATTTCACGCGATGTTGTGGTTTTTTACCGGTTTGAGCACAAAAGGCCCAATACCAAGAATATGGTAGACAAATAGAATTCTATTCTCTAGTCCCAGTACTGGTTTCATATTTGCTTGAAACTACATATTTTTAGTTCTTATAGCAAACCCCGGAAGACAGGTTTTTCCTAATTTGCTGTCGTGGTTTTTCCTTAAAAACAGTTTTAAGCAAAAATTGTCCATAATGACATATTCTTTATTAGTTAATAAATTGCCAAACTAAGCATTTTTCTAAAATAAATTTCACGTTTATGATACCTGCAGATTGTTGTAAAATTACAGCAAAAGCAAAGATATCATTATGATTTTGGCTAGAAATAAGTAGCTGGTTTTCTCGTAGAAACTGAAAATAGTTTCAGGACTAAAATGCCTTATTCTTTGCCACTAAGCAAATTAAGAAGTCCTGCATTTTTTCAAAGAGGATTTTCTACATTTTTGCCACTTCTGCAACCTTCTCTAGAGTGTTTAAATATTTAATATCACTCAAGTTCCAAAATCTTTATTTAATCTTTTTTTTCTAAAACTTACTTCAGTGAAAAAGTAAAATAAAAGGTTTAAATTTTAGAGAGTATTATTGTATTTTTTTAAAGAGTAGTAGTAAAAACTTGAACCTTCAAATTTTAAGGTCACATGACTAAAAATTTTGATTTGCACACTTTCACACAAGGTCACGTGACCACGTTTATACCCTGAAAGTTTTAAATTCAAAGGTAAATCATGGACTGATAGAAGGTACAAATCTGAATTCTTGCCACGTGACAAAAAACTGTTGAATTCTATCAATAGTGCAAGCAAAAATTCGAAACCAAATTAATTAACTTTCAAAAGTTTGGAAAAACAAAATAACATGGAGAATTATTTACTTTTTATTCAAGTAAAGTGTCTAAACTTGTCAAATCATCAAAGACAAACATTTTTGTAATTTGTAATTGTCTTTTATTTAATGTGTCTAGGTTTGTCTATTTATTTACAAATCCAGCTTTATCAATAAGAATCTTGTAATTCTAGGACAATAAAGCACTTTACTCTCTTTTCAAAAAACTCTATGAGAACCAACCAGAACCACTTTTGTTTCTAATCTAATAAGATTGTATTATCTAAATTAATAGGCAATGAACACAGGCAAAAATATAAGTTTTTGTTACCTGAACATATACCAGAAAAACAGTTTTGCAAGGAAGTAATCACTCAACACTTGAATGTTACATTACTTCTTCAATAATTATAAAAAATGTGTCAAATTTATATGTAACTTCAATGTAAATCTTGACTCTTACTTCATTATTCCTCTTAATCATTTATCTGTTCTAGAACCAAGTCTAGAACGAACATTACATAACAAAATGACCGGTTCTTGTAAGTTTTCCATAGAAACCCGCAATTGGTTAATAGTCGAGACGCAAATTGAATGTCCGTTTCCAATTTGAGTTTGACTTGATTGGAACACTTGATCTAATGTGCGTGTATTAAATAAATTGCAGTATTTGATTGTGGGAGTTGAACTTGAAGGTTAATGAAATTTAAATGCATTCTATCGACTGAAAAGAAGGCACCAGAACAACTTGAATTGCCCGTGACATTGCTCGATATGAATGTACAAAAGCTTCAATGATTGAACCATTATTTTTTAAAGACAGTTACTAGGTTACTTCCCACGGTGGCCTTACAATAACAGAGACCTTGTGTAACTAAGCTTCATTGGCTTATTAGCTACTATTGCAAAAACTATTAGGTTCGATTTTTTCGGACGAGTTGGTCCAAGTCATTTTTCCAAACACTTGTCACCAATCAACTAGTATATTACCAAAAATAAACAAAACGCTAATCGTATTAAAAACCACATATGCATTCAATAATTTCCATACTCATTAGCAGACAATGAAACTGATTGCGTCAAAAAAATTCCTACATAATTTTATTGGAAATATTATCAATTAAAAACTTCTATAAGACGTGCGTATGACTTTTACAGAAGTTGAAAAACTTGCTTTTGTATTACAAAATGAGGCCAACGCATGCAAATTTCCTCATATTCGATGAAAGTAAAAGGCGACCGAACCATTTGCTTGAAACAGCAAACAAGCAAAACGAATTTGATTTGAGGCCATTAACCAGTACCAGTAGTAAATTCCGAACACCGCACTGGAAAGGTACTAGTAAATTATGGTGATGGAACCTTTCTAGAATTCTCCAGTGATTCTTTATAAACCAGTCGAAGATACTGACGACGCAAGTGTAGGAACCTTGAAGGTCGGAATTCCAATACAAATAATCTTAACGGCCTTTGTATGGTTAACAAAGGTTTGCCCGGATATAGGTACTGAAAAAAATCAAAACAAACTGTGTTTAGATGACTTAATAACAGCCAAACTTGCGTCAATTCCAAAAAAACATTTCAATATTTAAACCAGATATGTAAAACAGATTGTAATGATGGTTCTAGAACTGCAACAACTATAAAAACAAATTAACACCTCAACAGGTAAAGTTATTAGGTACTATTTAACCTCTAAGGCTGTAATTTACAGTGTGTAATTAGTTAATTACAACCACAAAAGTAATCTGAATTTATACAGAAGTGCATGCTAATCGTTGTCATCCTTGAACATGAACAAGTCAAAGGAAAAGCAAAATTTTATAGTAAAAACTAATTGATTCCTTTTGATCCAATGAGATGACAAAACCACACTTTCCTACATAAGAATAATAAAGACCTTCAGCTTTACATTCGTTGCAAAAGCACCACGAGAACGGTACCTGCTGAAAGAGAAAATGCGACAAAGTGAAATGTTGGTTCCGTTTCTAGTCAATTACAATACTAGTTTTACACTGTGGCACTTAAAAAATTTCTCATTAATATTAATGGTTATATTTTGTAAATAATTATGATTCAAAAGTATAAGTAAAAGTTTCTTGCACTTGTATCACAACAAATCGGTGTTTAACAATTTTAACCTTGAACCAGAAAAGTGATTGTAATTTATCGGATAAACACTCTGGTAATATTTATTTGAAAATAGGAGTCTCACCAAGGAAATCATTATGTTTTTCATATCATACTGTTTTGGGATCATGTGTAATTTTTGCAAATAAAATAATGAAAAGCAAATTTTAAGCTTTTAAGTCAAAATTCAAATTTCGACACCTTAACTCATTTTTAAATCAATAAATGCCTTGTAAACAAAAAGCTAACACAGGTAAAAATATTCCTATTAAAGAAGGAACCATGACTTGGCATTTTTAAACATAATTGCTTATTAACCAGAGTATAAAACTATGACGGTGGTAATATAAAATTATGAACAGAACCTCATTATTAAAAGGATGATCCAACAAAAAACTAATGAAGTGTTTACAGTTGGGGACTGTTCCAATTTCAGGTTATTGTTAAATTTATGTAACTTACTGAAATATTCAGGTGTTTGCAATTTTTTAGTTAGTTACAAATAAAACATTTTTTTCTCTGAAATTTCTACAATGAAGAAGTACGTATTTAAAGTAAAGGTTAAATGTTGCGCAGTATGGTAACCCCTAAATTCTTAAAGCAATGTCAAATTGCCTAACTGTGCTTTTTCTGGCCACCATGTATGATGTGAATAATAATAATCAGCCTACGCCGGTGGATGCGCCGCAGGTTATAACGATTTCCTTTTGATGATGGCCTCCAAACTTTAAAGAAATTTGCGCACTAAACAAAAAAAAATTATTCACTTACCAAGAAGTTTTTCCGAGAGTTTTTCAAACGAAAAACTAACTTTAATACAATTTTGATATGAGAAATTCTGTTACTGAGTAATGTTATCAAGGAAGATTAGCAGTTAGTAATTCTTAAACCAATAAAGATAATAACAGTAGTGTAGATCCCCATGAGACATCACAATTTAATCCAATGCCGTCACAATTTATAACTGATAATATAATGGAAAATTATATTAATTCCTAAACTGAAATTCTAATGTTTCCTAGGAATAGGTAATGATTTTTTTATTTCCTTAAGGCAAGAAATTCAGAAATTTACAGAAGCCTGTCATTCCTTATTTACAGCTACATAATATTCACAATCACAACATATTGAACTCATAGGAACTAAATAAATAAGACAGGATGTTACATTCAACTAAAAATGATATGGAAACAATTAAGCAATATATGACTTCCAATCTAAAATGTTTTCATGATTCTAATGATCTCACACTTACATAAACAACACTATCATGCAACTGCCTAAGGTGAATCAAAAAATAACCATTAATACTAAAAATTATTATTCCCATTTATGGTTAAAAAACATATACTACAAAATGACACAAAAATAATTTTCATGACCTCATTTTAACACCTAAGCAACTGAATATCAATTAATTTTGGTGACCCTAAAATTGAAAATTGCTAATTATCAATCAGCATCAATACTGGATTCTTAATTACCTAAAGCAAACCACAACAGAAAACCATAAACAATTTTTAAAAAATCTGCAAAAACATAAAAATCAAATGATTCAGTAACTACTAAATTGTTCTAGCCACATTCCTCTGGTTTACATTAATAAATATTTATGAAAGCAACGGCATATCAATATTTAGCGATGTAGCTTTATATCAAAGGCACCTCCTAATTTTAATTTTAATTAGGAAGTCCCACCTTCTACACAGTCAACAATATAAAAGTCAAGTATTTTGTTTGGTATTAAAAGTAATATATAGAGAACCTTTGTAGTGGTAGATAGTTGATAAATAAATTGTAATTTTACTTCAATTGAAATGACAAAAGATAGTGTGTAGGATAATCTAAACTAAACTCAAGTAACAATGTGTAAACTAATTTTGAGTAGTAGGAATAAATAATATTTCTTTAAAGCAGCTAGTAATATCTTCCATGTGTATGGAACTCAAGGTGCTACATGTTAAAATTAGAATATAAACAAAACATCCACAATGTGGGTAATTGACAGCTTCAATTGTGACCCTGCATGTAAACAAATTTGATTGGACAACTTGCACATAATAAAGAATGTGCTAAATACTGTGAAGTGTTAAATCATTAAATCTTAGCTTATGGTCTCACTTTCATGCTAGTTTAAGTAGAATATCTTAAAATGATCTTTTAAAGGAGTTTAAGTGGATTTTCAAAATATAACACTACATTAATTCCTAGAAGAACTCCAAACTGTCTAGAATATCTAAATAAAACTGAGAATTGGTATTTTTACAACATTTGTACTCAAAAATTCCCAAATATAAAAATTGAGAATTTCAAATTTGAGGTTAGAATCTTACATGTCACTTTTCTTCTTATTTGGGACAATTCCATTTATTTAGTAGTTTAGTATTTACTTCTTAACAATATTTAATGATATTTGTATTGTAAATTTTAGTTAAACATTTTCACAACCTACCTATATAATGACTAACTGAGTGCTATTTCAAAATCCAAGTACAAATTTTGGATACCTCTCAAAATTAACTTGACAGTTTATCACATGACCACCTATCCATAACTTTGATTATTAATTATACTAGAAAAACATGGGGCTAAACAGCAATAAACTTTCAAATACTAACGGGGCTGAACTTACCGAAATCAAGACTAGTTATTTAAGTGCTAACTGAACATTAGAAAGTATTTAAAGTTTAAAGTCCAAAACTATCAATCAAATTACTTTTCCTGGATGGGCCAGAATAAGAAGTGTCACAGGTACAAGGCCATCTTTGTTTATTTTGTAAAATTAAAAAGAGACAGCAAAGCTACATTCCAAAAAAAAATCTTGCAATCTTCTGCTGGAAAGTTTGTAAGGTTATGTTGCGGAATGCGAACTTGACTCACTGAAATGGGGCACAACACAAATATAGCATCAAAACATTTGTTCAAGGTAGAGTCAAGCTTTGTTTATATACATGACACACTTACAAATTGCATAACGAAAATCGGCTAGTGTAAATTAGTGGTGAGTTAATTAGCTTTCACCTCGTAGGACAGCTTGTGTATTACTTTACCTGCTGTTTTCCAAGCTTTGGGAGATCTTGTCTTGGTATGTGGTGTTCATGATGTTCACAGCAACCGCGGAATGTTCACAAGAAATAAAAACCATAGAGCTTTAGTAGGAGCGGCTCTAAACAGGAGACACTATTTAGGAATTTACACAAAATCAATTTCTTCTAATGAAATGAATGTAAAAGTTTCCCTAATATGCACTGAAACGATAGTACGAGCTTTGTTGTTAACACACCGCAAAACGCTGAAACCGAATTAGCACAGCAAATTAAAAACTTACTACTACCGCAAGTCGCCGACTATTTGTCCACGATACATCGTCTGACGTACGCTGACGAATCAAAGCCCACCTAACCACGCTAGGGTGGGGTTCAAATAAAACCTACAAATTCTTTTTGGATTGCTTCAAGCTAAATATCAGCTGACTAATCCACTAGTTTCCAGAAACAGATGTATTTCAATCCAGTAGTGACAGTTTTATTATTTAGTCAAAGCTTTTTTCAGTATTAGCAATTTTTTTACTGCAAAACCGGCAAACATCCGCAGGGTCGATTATTTCAAGTGTGGAATCACCTCATTTTTGCTCTATCCTATTGGCTCTAGCTCAGAGGCGCATCTTGGATTGGCTGACTCAAATTTAGTCAGTTATTGGCGGACCCAGACATAACATGCATGTTATCAGTATATAAGTTCAAGAAAATTGCCAATATACACCTACAACCTAGTATACACGAGACAAGTTGAACTTTGTCCCTGTTACTATCTAATAATAGCAATTAAAAAATCCAAAAATAAATTAGTTGTGCGTGTCGTTAACGATACTATTGGCACGTAAAATAATTGAACGTGTCTTTAGTCACTCTCGGTGAGATCTGTCGTCTGTCACGTCTGCCGTCTTTCGATTTGCGGCATTGCCGTTGTTTGTTTTATTTTCCAACCTTAATATTTAACAACTCAAATTAAGTCCTAAATTTCAGTTTTAGTTTTTCTAAATTAACCTTATGTGATATTATATGTATATCTGAACTTAAATTTGGTTTCAAAACCTTTAGCAGAGCAGAACAGAATAACAAAAGCGGTTTCGTTAAATTTACGTTCACAATATGGCAACATCGTTATTAGGGCCAGTAGTGTCAAAAATGGACTCCAATGAAAACAATTGAATTTCAGAAAAAAAACAACTTTTCGATATTGTACCCTCCATCAAAAATCAAATAGGATTTTTAGCTTAGAAAATGTAGTTAAAAAGAAGTAGTGCTACGTTATTAATGATGTATTATTAAGCATGGTCTGTTTTTGGTCCACAACACCACTGAAATAATATGGGTTGGTTAAGTTGCTGTGAATGCAAGTCCAAGGAAGAAAAAATAACGGAATTGGATTTTTCACGCTGTGGAATCTCCGAAGTGCCGAATGAAGTATACCTTAATTCACCTACGTTGGAAGTTCTACACCTTGAAGGAAACAAGGTCTGTATATTAGTGTTTGTTATTGTTTTGTTAGAGGAAGTTGCAACCCTTGTAGAAACATCAACTTGTCTATCCAAATATTGTGTTAATATTCTGAAACAAAAATTCTTTAATATTCATTTGTGTGAAGTAATTTTTAAACGAGAATATTCTTTATAGCCTTAATGATAATAACTAATTTAATGCCATATTAAAAGCACAAAAGCAAAAGCCACCAACCAGTGATAGTTTTTCAGTACAGTAAATATTGATGAATCATGTATATTGAAACTTTTTTATTCCAAAGAGAATAACACAACTAAAAAGTTATATTAGGTTTTCCTTGGTTTTTCACTTACTATGGAAAATCTCAGAGATAGTCAATGAAACCATTAGGTAACATAATTTTTCTAGGGTGCTATTATATGAAGATAGGTAAAGCACCAGAACAGGTTTGTATATTGTTCTAAGACCAATACTTTCAGGCACAAGCAATTTGTTGTTAAGTGCCATTTTGTTTTATTACAAAGGTCAATAAAGCAAGCTCTAATGGCATGGGTATTAAATGAGTGTGCTAAAATGCTCCACTAATAAAAATGGATGTTTATGTTTACTACTGATAATAAAATTTAGACTGGGTTTTATGGCAAAAAATTTAATTTCAACTGGTTATAATTACTATAAATCTTTGCAGTGGCTGTTTTGTTTTGATTAGGTATTTAAATTTGATTATAATAATGTTTATTCAAATTGCAACCATTTTTATTATTCTCTAATCATGGCATTATTAGGCAGATTATTGAATTGTAAAGAATTAGAAAATTATATGAATAAATAAATAAAACTGCTGTTATACTGAATTTATTATTTACAGTACAGTTTACTTCAGTACAACATATTCAATTAGTGAATAATCCAGAATATGCCAGCACTTCAATCAAAACAAAAATAGCTTAAGTACATCATTATCACTCTCTATACCATATATGGTGTTTGTGTTATTCATTTTAAAACACTTGATAACATTCAATAATGACAATATTCATAAAGTAAAGACATCTTAATTTTAAATATATGAAAACTTTATTAAAAATAGAAAATTTATGTATAAAACTTTGTTAAATATAGAAATGTAATAAATAAACTAGGGAAGGTAAGCAAAGTAAAAAAATCTATTCTTCTTGCAATGGTGATTTTTAGTATTGTGTTGGGGTAATAATTTTGTTTAAAATCTACACAACAAAAGTTTTAACAAAAAAAATAAATTGAACTCAATCAATAAACACATTTATTCTCATATTTTTGGCCTTATATGTCAAAACCTTTATTGTTGTCAAAATAGTCTATGTCAATATCAAAAGTCTCAGGAACATAATTTAACAGTTAATTTCATTTTTGCTTAGAGACCTGTATAGAGTTTTTTTATCTGCTTTACTACTTAATTATTTATGAAAATTCTTAATTTTTTAGTAATGTATAATGTATTATATAATTTAGTTTATGCACATGGAACTTGTGTGTTATTTACCCACATTTATTAAATTATCCTTAACTGATCAGATAATATTACTATTCTATTGAGAAGCAAGGGGTAAAAAATAAACTATTTAAATAGGAAATAATGGAATAGTTAATTTGTTATAACTAGAAAGATACACTTAATGTTCTCCCTGGTTTATTAACCATATTTGCCCCATTCTACTTCTAGAGCATCACAATATAAGTGATATTATAATTTTATTTTAGCTCAAAGATTTGTCTCCCCAGTTGTTTCAGTGCATTGACCTTCGGTATTTGAATATCAGTGATAATGAAATCCGAGCCATACCACCACTTATTTCCAAGTTAACCAATCTACAGATTTTGATACTTAGCAAAAATGGTTTGTATTTTAACTTTGGAATTGCTTTTAAATTAAAAGGTGAAATCAGTTTTAGATGGAGTTCATCCAAATCTAGATAAATTAACTAAACTGACTCTATTAGATCTCAGCATGAATGATTTGGGAAAGGTGCCTGAAGCCATAATGAGTCTGATAAATTTACAACAACTGTGCTTAAACGACACGGGAATTGACTTTGTTCCTGCAAATATAGGCAGATTGTCTAATTTGAGAATTTTGGAGTTGAGAGATAACAACTTGTGTGAATTGCCTAAATCTATTAGGCGGTTGACTAATTTACAGAGGCTGGATGTTAGTGATAATAATTTGACCAATTTGGTATGAATAATTAACTTTAGGAATGTCTTATTCTAATGAATTAATTGAAAACTAATTTGTAGGCGGAAATATGTGAAGCGCACGGAAATTTGACTGAATTATGGATAAACGGCAACAATATATCTGAACTGTCTGTGTCAATAACGCACCTGAAAAAAATGAATGATTTTGATGCTTCCTACAACAATTTAGAATCTGTGCCAAAAGAAATAGGACATTGGACAAAAATATCTAATTTAATATTAAGCTTTAATAACCTGACTAGTTTACCAAAGGCAATAGGAAATCTTAGAAATCTTCAGGTGTTAAAATTGGAAACGAATTATTTAGAAGAATTACCTAGCACTATTTGTAAATTGGTGAATTTAGAGGAATTGAACCTGCAAAATAACTCATTAACCAAGGTGCCTAGTGGTATTGGACATCTCAGAAAATTAGCCACTTTGATATTATCTGATAACAAACTCCAGTATTTACCGCCTGAAATAGGTAGCTGTTGTGAACTTTCAATTCTGAATATTCACAACAACTTACTAGAAAAGCTGCCAGAGGAGGTAGGCCACCTACAACATCTTACTACTTTAGGTCTTATAGGAAATCGACTATCCTATTTACCAATTACAATTTCAAAACTTACCAACTTAAAGGCATTGTGGTTGACTCCAAACCAAACTCAACCATTAATTCATTTACAAAATGAACAACTCCAAGATGGACAGGTAGTCTTAACTTCAGTTGTGTTTCCACAAGTACCACTAAGAGAAATAGCTGCCTCAATGCCACATTTAAGCAACCAAACAAGCCATATTAGCTTTAACACTGAAAGAACTGACGTCGAACCCTCTGAAAACAGCAACCTATCCCTAAGCAGGACACCAACACCGCATCATAAGGAACTAAGAAGACTGAGAGAAGTGTGGAGAAACTCGCATGTCCCCGTCAATCAAGTGCTAAACGTTTCGGAGATTAAAGAAGCCAAAGTAACGCTTATTTCCGGAGATATCCACGCTTCTCAAACCAGTTTAAACGGCCATGAGAACGAGCCTGCTTTAGAAAACTTTATCGATAAAGTTGATCAAAGCAGGACACCTCCTAAACAACCACCACCTTACCATATCGCAGCTGCATACTCAAAGAATGCGCACTTATTTGCTCATGCACATGGTCCTCCAAGTCCGCATGATCAACCGAAACAGTTCAGTCAACAGCAACCTGCTAATATTCATATGCCTACGCCTAAGTTAGCTAACAGACATCAACTGGTTGATGCTAATACTTATACAGGGATGGTAGCTGATAGGTAAGTTGATGTATGGGTTATCTATTTCTTAAAAATATACGGAGTTGGTTTAATAGAGGGATTAGAGAGAGTATTAAAATGTTCATTGTTCTTAATTTGAAAAATTAAAATCAT
The DNA here is from genome assembly GCF_016097725.1 of Ips typographus. Lineage (NCBI taxonomy): Eukaryota > Metazoa > Arthropoda > Insecta > Coleoptera > Curculionidae > Ips > Ips typographus. Next base: position 6,040,776 of record NC_138437.1, on the reverse strand, counting down.
CTTTTACCGAAACAATTTTAATTAGAAAAGTGCCAACAAAGTCAATATCAACTAACACAGAAGATGATATGAACGGACCTAACTCCCAATGGCCTTTTGGACAGCATGCAGTTCACAAAGTTACCGAGGTAGAAATGCCTGCATTCCACGAACCTGGAGATTTTCAAATTGTGGCCAATAACGATGTAAGTTAACTTTTACGCGTTCTTGCTTTAGATGGCACTTGCGTGATCGTTTTAGGGCATTTTTGTTGAAGAAGTAAACCCACAAGGTGCCCTATTTCAACGATTATATCCTGGCGATAAAATACTGGCATTTGATGAAACGGATTATACAGGTATAGATTGTTTGGCAGCATATCAGGATGCTACTAGAAAAATTGGTAACGTGCGCGTCGTTACTGTTTCTAGAAGACACGATACTTAATATTTTTGTATATTATTTGTATTTATGTGAACCGTTGATTTTTCCCGTTTTCGGGAATAGTTAGTTTTTTTTGCAGTTGCAATCAAAATTGCTAGCCAAGTACAAAATGTTTATGATAATTGGTTTCTGATAAGTGTTTTATGGTATTTTTTAAACTTGTGTATTATTATTTATAAAAAGCAATTGGTTAATGAAATGCAATTTATGACTGTAGTTTTTGTTTAAGTTATTTTTAGATAATGTTGTGGTTTGTTTAGTTACACAAGATATAAATGTTACAGTTTAGTAACATTTTCAGGTGGCTATATTATGATTTTTAGAATACGTCAATTTGTGCATATCAGAGTTTAAATTGAAGACTGTATAATTTGAATAGTCGGCAAAAATTGACGTAACCATTTAGCCACCATGAACAATGAAATTTTCTAAATCGTAAGTGTCGTTCTATATTTGCCTTTTCACAAATTTGCGTGTTCCCGGCCAAACACCTCTCGATGTGCCATTTTATTGTTAAGGCGATTAAGGAACTGTGATCAATTTAAAGATTAACAGTTATTGCAAATTCTAAATACTATTTTTATTCAATAAATGTTGTAGTCTATTAAATGTTACCGTTTTTCCAATCTGAACGTTGCCAAGATCATCTTGTACAACTAAACAAGCTTAAAAGTCGAGGAACTCTCGCATAATATTTTAGTAACAGGCTGTGAAATTTATGTTTACATGTAGTAGGTCAGATTCATCTTATAAAGTGTCTCATATAACGTGAATTCGACCTGTAGTATTATTTATTTAATTCTAGTAATTATTGTTTTTCAAGAAAGAAAATATATTTATATTCTGCTTTAGATTTACATTAATATTGATATGGGGATTGGGGAAAACCTTTTTTCAATGAGTTGTTGTAAACTTCGGCTTTAAAACTCAGTTCTTTTCTTCCTCTAATAGTTTTCCACAATCCCCTAATTTAAAAATACTGCCTATACAAAGTTGGAATAAATTCTGTTCAACTCTAACTTTGCGTAGTTTGTAAGCAAAAAAAATGCGCAACGAATAACACCTGATCTAAAACGTTGACAATAAGTATCTTTACATTTACAACCTTCTCAGCTATTATGTGTATTATTATAAAAACTTACCTATTGTAGAACTTACGGTCTAGAAATTATATAGTTGTGATTCGTTGCGCAAAACAGAATTGTTGCGGTATTAATTCTGTCTTTTGTAATTTTCTAATTGGACCATTTAATAAACCATCGCACATATATTCGACTAGGTACCATTTAAGCTTTGAAAAATTTTTGTGTGTTTTTACAACCTACTCATCTCGTCTTTGTGTGTTGTTATTCGCTTCTGTGAACTAACACATATAGTACATTTATTATTCTTCGTTGTCTTGTACACTATAAGAAACAAAAAATTGCATTTACTACCATTATCTTTAGATTTTTTTCCTAACTTTAATGTTTATTTTCAACTCAAAATAACCGTTAAAACTTGATGTTGCTAAAGCGTTTATTGTTTATGTTACTCACTGCATTCGACTGACTTTAATATTTATACTTTTTTAATGAAATAAATATTTCTTACTATATAAACTCACACTTGTTTGTTTTATTTCTTGTTGTACTTATTGGGCGCATTTTTGCATATTGTTGGCCTTCTATATGTTTTAAAAATTGACGAATGCATTAGTTTCATTAGCTTTGTGAACTTACATTCAGTAATTTAATTTATAATGATAAACCTACTGTGGGGTTGTGGGGATTTCCTACTGTACGGCAGTCCTCTCAATGAAAAGAATGACTGAAAAACTTTTTAGAGCTTCTGTTAAATCTTAACTGAAGTAAACTGCGAATAGTGACGGGTTTGAGGGAAAGTTATTACTGTCTCTGAATGTACAGAATTGAAGATTAAATGGACGTACAACTGGGCAACAAACAATATGCTTTACAGATGCAATTGTTCACACAAAATATTCGTATTCAGAAAGGTAACATGTTATGGATGAGCACTTGAGAGCTCTATGAGATTATAATAACAATGATAATCTCATCGAGATGTACGATTTCTTATTGTTTCAGAAACACTATAGGTGAACATATTTGTCACTAAAATTAAAAGTAAAAATGTAGATTTAGGAGAAGTTTTATTAAGAAAAATATAAACATCAACACTTGTCTCTTACATAAAAACAATGCTTACGTTATTTACAATAGTATATGTTTACATACTTCAATTAAATACATATAATAATAATAAGTACGCTGCGTTTTCTTAGATGCCTATATGTACCTAATATAATACGGATAATTTGGCTTGTTCTATAAATAAAGAAAAACAGATGTTTACACTAATCAAATATTAGCGAAAGCAGACTGAGATTAAGCGTACATCAGACTTTAAAAAAGGACGAATAAAAGTGTTTTGTATACTTTGAATCTTAACCGGCTTAATGATAACCTTAGTTAGACTACAATAGTCTCAATTGAATCGACATTCAGACATTTAAGTATATATGGAACAATGATATTTTTCAATTAAATACGTATTTCCATTTAGATTTGTAAGAATTACATATATTATAAATACATTTGAAATTATTGATATATGTGAGTGCGTTACAGAAGTATTGTACGTAGTTTGCCCAGTTTTTCTGCATAAAATCATAAAAAAATATCAAAATTGTTGATAAAACGTTATACTACTATACCTTTAAATTATTTGCAAAAATAAACGTTTACAAACGCAAGTTTGATTTAAAGAATCTCGCAGCAGGTTTTAAGTTCTTTTTGCGGATGATTCAACGTTTTTTATAAGGGATAGTAGATAATGGTAAAAGGGATAGTAGTACAGACAACCAATAAGTGTTCTTAGAGTAGTTTACAGAGTTCTTCAAAAGTAACGAATAATCTGTACATTTATACTACTTAGATCCAACAGAACCAAAAGATTTTTAAGTCGAAAATATATAGTTGAAGTTTTATTCTCAGTTTCTGAACAACCCTGTAGAGTGGATAGACTAGACTATACAGTGCGTTTTTTTTAACGCGCAACATAGGATTTTACGTGTTACATTTTTAAGCCCATGTTAGACCATGTTATTTTGGAACTACAAGTATAAAACTTGACGGGTGTGTCTTTAGTACCCTGAAGCTTAAGTAAGTCTACCAATTTGGTCTAAAAAGTGATTTAAAACTGGAAAAAAATCATTTTTTTCGAAAAGATTTTATCCTTTCATACTCCCTGTATGCATTGTTGTTCCTTGTTGTTTTTGATACTGGCAGGGCAGGTAGCAGGTAAAGTGACTTATTTTGACTGCATCACGACCCGACATCTTTTGAACGTCAAAAGGGCCTTTTATGATTGTTTGGAATATACTGTTTGGCTTCAAACGGAGGTCAATTTGAACAATTCACTTATAAAAATACTTCTTTTGTTCGTAACTTTCTTGATATAAAGTTAATGATCACCCTGTTTTACTTTCTACGCCAAATTTTACGTGCTACCTGCCGTGCCAGTATCAAAAACAACAATGCATACAGGGAGTATGAAACGATAAAACCTTTTCGAAAAAAGATGATTTTTTGCAAGTTTTTTAACACTTTTTAGGCCGAATTGGTAAATTTACTTAAGCTTCAGGGTACGAAATAGTCACCCGTCAAGTTTTATACTTGTAGTTCCAAAATAACATGGTCTAACATGGGCTTAAAAATTTAACACGTGAAATCCTATGTTGCGCGTTAAAAAAAACGCACTGTATAACACTGACTCACTGTGTCATCTTTATAATACAAAACTTTTGATCAGACTGTCTAGTAACTTAATTAATATATATTATTTATACATTTACACTACTTTGATTTTTTGAGATTCCTGGAATTCGCCTACAACTTAATTAGGCAGTAGAGATATAAGATGGCCAAAACAAAGTCAGGACAAAAACAGTCACACTGCATACTATAAAACCTAAAAGCAATAAGTGCGTTGTTCCTGACAGCCAAAGGTACTATTTCTTTTTTCTTCCCTCTGGATCTGGACGGCTCGGGGAATGTTGTCGTTCCCCGAGCATTCGGGTCATCCATAATAGTATTGACTGGTGCAAGCATCCTTCATTAAGGGTGGTGCTACTTCGTTTTCCACCACTATACGCGGTGGTCCTCGAAAAGTGTGACTGTGGGAGTGCATTTGTGGGTACTCGGGATAGTCAGGGTATCTTACAACTTCAGCGATTGTACCCATTGGTATTGAGTGGATTGTCACTGATGGGATTGGTAATGTTGTTTGCAGGTCTATATCAGCGTCGACCTAGAATTAAAATAGGTTGAATTATATAGTTATCTGAAAGGTCAAAAATTTAATTTCTAGTTATTACAGTGCTTATTACATTTGAATAACACTCCAAGTAAGACAATCGAGCAATTGACATTTTGAGATGAGAGGTGCATTTATATGGCTTGTATAATTGTAATAAAAAAATCTTCTCTGTCACTTTGATAATTCATGATTGAGACGATTCCTAAAGTCTGTCGACACACACCCAAAAAAGCTCTGTTTCTAATTTAACATCCTAAGGGCATTTTAATACCCTTAGCAAGTGGTTTTTATGTGACGTAAAGGCTGCAATAAACTAGCAGGGTCAAAACCTGCCTCAGCGTTTACTGGGTGTTGACGATATGGGCGGTGTTAACGAACTATTAAAGGATCGGCACACACAACTATAAAAATATTTTGATGTATTATGAAGACTATAAAAAAAGTTGACCATATTTTTAAGAAGGAAGAATTTTCAATCTGGCTACCGAAGTTACATGGGCCTGCATAGCCTTTGTATTAACTTCGGTGACAGATCAAAGGTCCCAATATTGTTCGGTAGGAGTGTACAGAACGCACAAAGACAGAGGAGTTACATGCCAAATAACAGGTCGTGTTGGTTGAAATGAAAGGGTTTTATGCTTTCTTGAGTCTATTGTTTTGGGTTTCTATGATTTTACCCCCACCCTAAACATAAATTCTTTAGCAAACTCTCAATCGTAACAAATTCATCAAATAACTCTGACTGGAATTATTAATGGAATAATCTCAAAATATGTTCCAGCTATCGATTCCAGGTTTTATTAAATTTATTTGATTCTCATTTCACCATTAATCATTGCCTTGCTGGCGGTCGCAATATTTAATCAAATCATATGAAGTTGTATTCAAGCTAGTGTTGGGGTTGTTAATTTGTACTTTATACGTCAAGATTGGAGCGGAACATTTATTTCTCGTTCCCGGAATGTTTTCCTCGGCTGCGAAGTGGGAATTTATTTACGCTTTAAGGTGTAATCGTCTGAAAATGCCGTCAAAATCGTATTTCATGAGAAAGTTCCAATTTTTCCCGCATAGAATGCTCGGCCTTAACGTTATACTTGAAGCATCTGAACGAAAAAAATTAATCAAAATAATTTACAATTGAAACCAGCAACACACCACGTCGTTTGAAGATATACTGGAAGTAATTTTAATCTTTGTTTTCACATATGTGTGGATTTTTAAAATTAAAAATAAGCAGGTTTAGCCGACGGATGTTTCACTAGTCCACATTTGTAAAACCAATTGCATTTGATTGGGTTTTTGGAGGATGGCTTTCAAGCGCTCTGACAGTGATTGCCTCAGTTTTTCAGCAATTACCATACCCTTTGTAATATATTGTGCAATATAAAAAAGCGCTATTGTAGTATTCTAAAACTGTCGTTTTAAATGATGCAAAAAGCTAAAGTTATGAAATACCATTTAGTCAATGAATATAAAATACATTCTTAACCCGTAACTACAGACGCGTGGTTAGTTTGACCCATAGGCAGTTATAATACCCTTGTTTTTTACCCATTTTACTAGTTATACAGAGTCAGGCAGTATATCTGTAAGTCTTTCAGTGTTAAGTGTGTTTTGAGAGTGATGTGTGTGTATCCCAAGTTTTAGTCAAAGTTTAGAGTCAAAATGACGCCAGGTCTGTATTCACGCACGTTATTATTCTATGAAGTTCTTTTAATAATTTTATTTATAATTTTATAACATAGGATGAATTTTTATGATGAGTTTATCCTTTACCAATCTTTCAAAGACAATCCTAAACTTAAACGTTTTGATTTTGTGAAAAAACTGGCAATGGTTTTAGTACTTCCAGAAAGGAAACGGAGGTTTCAAAACCACCATCTGATCATCTAACCCGATAATGTGCATTGGAAAAGTTCTACAAATTAAAGAACAACGAAATATGAAAGATTACACACACACAAAACAAGAAAAACTTGCAGAAGATGCCCTTCAAGTAAAAGAAGAAAAATATTTCACATTTGCATTATTTGTAAAATTTCCATATGTATGGAGTGCACTAGACGGATCTGTGGGGATTGTGCAGCATAAAACAATGACAAACAAGACATTATGTACGCTTTCTTACAGCATTTGTGAAAATAATTTTAGAAACAATATAATAAAGTTACAATTGCAAAGATAAAAGTGTAAATTAAATATGTAAAACAGAACTTACCTCGCTTATATCGTCTGTAAAACCATTGGCCAAAGTGTGATCTGTTATGCTAGTAGCGTAAAACGAAGACTCCTTCTCAATTTTACGCTTTTTAAATAGTATTCGCCCCACTACAGCGGAGATTAGCACTAAAATGACTATAATAGCACCAATGCCTCCATATATAATGTATTTTGGATGGATTTCTGTAATAAAATTACTTGGTGCAGATTGGCTAATGAATTAAAAATACGCTGAACACTTACCAAAGCTCAAAGCACGAGAATTATCTTCTGAAGTAGTCCCTTTGTCCGTGGTTTTAGTGGTGTTATCTTGTTTAGAAACTTTACTGTCTTGATTCGAAACAGGGGGTGACGCCGCAGATTCTCTGATATGCTCATTTTCGGTGTCATAATTATCGAATTCTTCGTAACCTTCATTGTTCGGATCGTAATCGGTTTCGTCCAGCTCTAAAGGTCCTTGATATTCGTCTTTGAGTACTCGTCTTGGCACTAGAATAGACGAGAATTTATGAGAATAGGTGAAAGTAATTTCTTCATTAATTTCTCGCAGATATAACCGCGATTCATCGATGGGATAATGCTCGTTTTTGGGGTCGAAAAAGCAATTTAACCCCCCAAAACCGACATATAAATTACGAGAAAAAGCGAATCCAGATTTACCCTTGTTACTTATAAAAAAATAACGCCAAATTCGAGCACGACATTTTTATCGCGCTAAAAAAAACGAATGACTTGGCCCTTTATTCTGTTTATTTTGCATTAGCTCTAAAATTGAGAGGGTTTAATATGGGCTCAATTCTAATTAACTGGAAATCCAATCGGAGCATTTAAGGATTTTTCGTTGAATGAACTCTGTTGTGTATGACTCCCAATCAGAGTTGGGCAGTATTTGAAATAAAAATACTTTAAAAAAGATTTTAAGACTTTGTTTGGTTATTTTGAAATATAACTAAAATCAAACTAAATTAAGATAACGTCAATAATAAGGATCATATAAATTTCATAACAGTCAAGATTATACAATGGGTCCCAAACTGATTTTATGTACATCTCGGACTAGCTACAGAAAAGATGAAATGGGGACAGATGTAGAGAATCTAGAGCTGACTTCGAATCTCCTGGAAGACAAACAAACCTTGGTCAATATAGACATATTTCACACTAATTGACAACTATCTTAGAAGTCTGGAGTTTTAGAGAACTACGCTTAATTTGTAAAAAGTTGCCTGTTTCTTTGATGTTGTGAACAATAGAGTAAACCACTCCTCACAGAAATGTAAATATAAACCACATTTTGAAACATAAATAATTCTTAAGGTGTTACTCACAAATAAACTTATTCTTATTCAAGTTATTAATCGGGAAATCTTGAAAATGGAATTATAAAAGCCCATCTAATGCAGAATCGATGTGATGAATTTTAAAAAGCAGACTCTTTGTTTGCCTAGCTTGGGATGCTTAACACAACCCGATGCTTGGGCCAGGACCAATAAATCTTGCATGTTCCACCAAGTTACGTCGCTGCCTTTAATTTCATGAAAATGTACGCTCGCTTCGGTATAGTTTGATTTTTTAAATTGTATTCTTTTTTTCCGTATATGCAGCATCCTATTTCGGTTGCTTTTTATTTTGTTACCTTTCTAGGTAAAACCAACCAAATTGAGAAACACATTTTCTGGTACATATCAGGAAACCTGAGTATACTTCTGATATAGTTTTATTTGAAAAAAATGGTCACGTGTTTTCACTCTTAAAACGTCATAACTATAGATAAAAATTGAACTTTCTCTCTTCTTGTTTTCAGTTGACACCTGTGATTTTTCAATAATGAAAGTAAAACAGTTGTAAATACATGTTCACAAGAAAATTAACAATAAGAGACTGAATATACACTCTGTCAACAATGCAAATGTCTTAGTTAATATTTGAGAAGCAATGTAATATTCGAAACACAGTTAGTACAGTTGTTTGGTAATTTTAATACATTTTTGAGTGCTTTTAAGATAATATAAATCACGTACATACTCCTAACCAGATTTCCAGCCTGTTAAACTTTTGAGTTAGTTTACACTTGGTAGTTACGTAATTTTGTTTCACGTGTGCAGGCCTCAGTAAATTTTGTTGATAAACTATTTTGTATTTTAATTACTACAAAAAAATAAATTTCAATTTAAACCAATAAATAAAACGAGCTTTGGATTTCCTTTTTACTTTAGCTTTAACTTTTGTGTTTCAAACTACAACGGTCCATGCATTACCAAAATGAACATTCGTCGAAGAAACCATTAACCGCAGCACTTTAGTTGTAGAGACATTAATTCTTTAAGCTGCATGAAGTTTCTTTTAAAACGGAAAAAGCGGGTTAACATAGAATTACTTAATTTGGGAGATTTATTGTAATCGTCCATTTGCCGTTTGAGCGGTTTAGAGAAGTGAAACTGTCTATTTCTTTTTGGATGGAAATATTCAACCTGATACCGCCAGTTAATTTGGCAATTTAAACGGAGGTTGTTACTGTTTAAGCTTAAAAAAATCATCAGTCATTTAAAGAATAACTTTTTTCTGAATAATAATCAGCCGGTCTTTCCCCTCGTTTTTGTTCTAATGAATATTCGACCATCGAGTCTGGTACATTTGCCACAAACACAATAGAATAATTGAAGGAGTTGGGGAATTTCCCAGAAATATTTATTCAAGAGAATTTTGGTGGAGAAATTTACATTGAAGGGTTTTTAATCCCACCAACTAAAGGAAAACCGATTTCAACGTGATGTTTTGCTTTTGGAGCCGGAAGGATATTAACGCAAAAGTAAACTGCTATTTTAGTACTAATTTTCGGGAACGTTTAAAACAACAAACACATTTCGCGTTAGCTCGAACGTTAACAATTCCATTCGAGTTTTTCCCGCATTTTAAAGAACATTGTACGACCGAAAAAACCCACACGTTTCCCAGAAGGCAAACAATTGTTTCTTTTTAAAATTGTGGACACGAACGTCGTTTGTACAACACAAGAAACTCGATAAAAAGACAAAACTCCATGATGCTCGTTGTATGAGGATTAGATTCGTGATTATTGGCTCGGGAAATATATTGTTCTGTTTCCTAATATGTCTATTATATGACACCGTACAGATATCTAACATCCCTATTTCTCACGTCGTATGTAAGTAGAAAATATTTGAGAATTTCTCAACTTAAAAATAAAGGTTCCTGTAGAACGTGGGCAAAGCAAAGGGTGATGTGAAATAATTTTTCATTCATCCTAACTTTTAGTTACACGAAAGAAGAACTTTTTTTGCTTAACCTAAATGTGCCTTATTAACAGTGAAACAAAAGATTTTTTAAAATCTTTTACGTAAAAATGTTCCTTGCTTTAATTGAAATAGATGAACAAACAGAAAGACCAGATTTAAGGGATATTCTGTATAATGCAAATAAGTTCAAGTATTTATTATTATCATTTAAAACAATAATAAAAAAATATGTGTGGATAATTATTAAAAAAGAAAATAGAATGTGACCCATCAGCTGGTTCATTTTTCCATTTAAAACTTGGGACACTGTTTTTGAATTTTCAGCTTTGACGCCAATTGGCGAACTTAAAATATCAAATAAAAATATGGTCAATTTGTTTATTTTATTTCTGTGATAGAACGTATTCTCCAAATATTTTAGAAACAACTTGTATACGTAGTGAGATATTTTGAACATAACATCATATCAATTAATTATATAACCTTACTTAATGACACACCTATTATATATTGTCCCAATACATTCAAACAAACTATTTTGAAGCCAAACCAATAAAGGAAATGTAAAACATTACTGCAATAATTACAAAAATTAAAGTTAGCAAACTCTCCATCCCGATCACTTTATATAATCAAGTAAGGTTAATACTGCTGCTAAATGGTAACTAAAATACAGCGATAAAAGTATAATTTTTCATTACTTTAAATGATAAACCAACGCTGATAAAGCTTTTCCGGATTTTCAAATAAAGTTCGTCCATCGCCTAATGAATTAATTAGTGATAGTCAGTGACATGCTTTTTAGTGCTTTTTATACGCGCACTAACAAACTAAATGTTTCAAAACTTTTTTTAAAAAAACTGGTCATTAAACCGCATTTTTACGCCAGCAGGAATTCATTACACACAACTTTTACATTTTTCCTTTTATTTTTGTTTGTTACGTACACGAGAAAACTTGTAAAGTGACAATACCTGAACAAGTTTGCGCTAAAATCGTTTTTAAAAGGCCACAGTTTGCATTTTCGTTGTGTGTTTTTCCTCTCAGTCAAACGATATTCGGTCAACACGTAGAGAAAATAAATGTACACGATCCTTCACATTTCAAATAAAATCATATTTTTGCTCGCTTCGTTGCGAAATACGGACGGATGTTTTGCGCAGTTTTTTAACTAATTATTCAACCCTCAAAGCAAAAGCCTCACACACCAAATCAAACGGACCGATTTCAATTAAATTTCCCGCGGCATTAACGCAAACCAAGTTAAACTTCGACCAGTTTTAGAAGGAACTTTATAAAGAACTTCAAAGAAAATTATAATTAAACGTGTCTAGGTAAGACAAAAGCAAAAGATCACTACGGAACGAGTGAAAGTTTCGAAAAGCATTAATGTGAAAGTCGACTGCATTTCTAACGTTCTTGTTTACAGGAAATATCATCGGGGATTAGAGATGGGCAATGTTTGATATAAAAGTAAAATCTTTTTGAATTACTGTGTTTGGCGTTTGAAATGATCATCTCTAGTATTTGGTTTGGATTATTTTTTGAATTTGAAGTACGTGTGTAAACATACTGATAAGTGCAGTTTATGTTGATTAATAACAAAGATTTTCCTTTATTAATACAATTTGCTATCAGTATAAGAACAACCAACTGTTGGGGATCATGTCGGACGTTATAACATGGAAATTTCAGGTCAATATACCCTCCTCAAAGATTTTTATCTTCCGTTACTCATCGATCGTTAGTGTACATAAATTAGAAAATACCATTTAACAGGTCTGAATTGAAAAGCCAAATTTACGGCACTAGAAACACCCACCGCGTTATTAAAGTGAGCGTATAAATAATAGTTTTATTCAGACTTACCGCACGTATAAACCACTTTCAGGTACATCCGAGATTGGGGCTTGCATGGGTTGCTAAAGGTAGCTATATCAGCAGCCAGGTCGCAGTTTCTTTTTCCATGGCAAAGTCGCATAACAGCTTCGGTAGCGTAGCTCGCCAAACAAGCTGGGAAATTAAAAGCATCTTATTAGCATAAGAGGATTACAACTTTAAAGCCTTTTGATCTTTTTTGTGCTGATAATTTACCCTGTCACGGCGGCAATCTTTTAGCGGTTAAATTTAAGACGAAAATTGCATTATAAACTCGAATATTCCAAAAAAGTGTATAAAATGTCGGTAAGCTTTTAAGTGCTTTCTTAGTTCATTCATGACTTTGTTTGAGCTTTGAAATTGTTTTTTTAGCGGTTGATACTCAGTTTGGTTTGGATTTTGCTTTGTCAAACTCAATTACAAAAGCCATTGCCAATGTATAGAAATAATCTTTAAGCAACCCATAATATTTTTGGTTATAAGGACATTTTTTCATAACAGAAAACTTCCTGATTAAGTACAGACTTACACTAAAAGTTGTTCTGCTAATTTTTCTTTTCAAATTCGAGAATAGAGGACCACGAATTTATCTGTCTCAGAATGACGAGGTTCACATACAATATTTTCACTTTTTTGTACAGTTGCTTTTCTCGCTTTTTAATTACTAAACATTTGTCGTAACATTAAATAAAACCAATAGAATCTACAAGCTACACATACTAATTTCATCTTAATATATTGGGAGGATTGCAAACCCTAAACTAGCAAATATTTTTTTTAAATATTCTATATTAAACCCTCATCAATTTAATCCACTCTCCGTCCGAAACTTAATGACCCAGTTATAGAAACGCCCTAAAATTTCACATGAAACCTCTTTTTTTTAAATAACAGTTAAATTGTTTTAAGTACTAAACGTTATGCGGGAATAGTATGTGAGATGTGTTTTAATCAAATAACAAGATTCCTGAAATATCTTAGAGCAAGTTGTTCGGTAGTTTACCTAGGGTAGGAGCTTAAGCTTTGCACGTTTGGAGCTACATAACATAACCAAACTTAAGCTTAAAATTAAGTAAGTAAACCACGGGGAGCTTGTTAAACCGTACCTACTTTCGCCAAGCGCAACTTTTCATTCTTGCCAGACTTATTAAATAACTATGGCAAGCTTCAAGTAAATTGTAGCAAAAAAGTCGCTAGGTTTCCCGCTTCTTGGAAGACTATTGTCAAAATATCTTTATTGAAGAAATAAATACTAACGGGGGCTGAATGGGACACATAATAGAATAGACTTTTATGTAGGGAAGATGCACTATAACTTAGGGGAAATATTTTCCCAATCCAGTGCACACGAATGGTCTCCAGGATACAAAATTTAATTCCGCATTTCGCTAGAGTATATTATTTTTCCGGAGGATTTTAGAAAAAAAACCCAACGCGAGAATAGGTAATGTTCCCTGGTCTGGGGCATTATGTCATCAATCAGTTAAGCATGATTAATGGCACAAATGAAGGAAGTTCAATATTTACTTAAAGGTTACACGGTGCACAGCCTCGTTTGATTAAATATTGATTCAAGTTTGCAAATAATACCAGACGAGAAGAATTATGAATCTGTCATAAAAATTTATTACCTTAAAACAATAAAAATGTATCTCAACCTTTGTCAAACGTACAATTTTTTACTCCCACTAGCTGAACTCAAAAAATTTTATTAATATTACACTCAACTAAGAGACAATATATTTACAGAAACATTTTACATCAGAACATAACCTAAAAATAATATTTCGAGTTGCTGAAAGAAGAGATAACAAGACTCTACAAGGCTAAAGTTCGGCAACCCGGCTCTTAGCCACATCATAATGATAACAAGAGTTCTTATCAGCAAAAAATATCGTCTTGGAAATATCCCAAGTTAATAACACTGAAGGTGAACTGCAAGTCAGCAGGCCTGGAAATTGCACGGGTCTAAAAACCATTACGGTATTTTTCTAAGCTGTGGTGTAACTTTCTATAAATGGCTCCACTTTAACCTTAATTGAGCCCGCAGAGACCAATTGGAAATGATCAGCTAATTAATTTATAATTTCGCTCCGCTATATCTAATTCAAATTGTGTTACGAGCAGTCTTTTTATCAACTCTGAAGAAGAATGTAAAAACCTACGTTTTCATCATCATGTGTCTAAATCGTTAAGATTATAAATCGATTTAGCTTAAGGTAGTACAATAAAAGCTGTTTGCTTTGAAAAAACGCTATTAAGCCTTTTGTTACCCCATTAATGTGGTTGTAAAACATACAGTGTGGTTGGCCTTAATACAAAAATAAATTGCTGTTATACTATTCCCGTCACATAATAATATTACTTATTATTGTGGTGTTTAAGACTGAGTTGTGGTTATGTTAATGAACATGTCTTTAGGTAAACAAAGCCAGCAGCTTGTCCCTGCTTTAATATCGTTTTTTGAACCTGAACGAGATCACCGAGGTTCTTTTATCCTTTGGGCTGCTGTGAAAGAAGTAAAACGAAAATTATTGCATTAGAGTTTTTTGTTTATCAACAGTATTTTTAGCGCGTAGCCAAAGCACTTGGACTGTTCCCACAGTGAGCCTTATATCCCAGAACTTAAAGCCATGCTTTTCTTTGAGTTCACCTAAAATTGGTTTATATAGGCAGTCCCAACTAATTGAACCTCAATATATGAGATGTATGAACAAAGTAAGTGGTTTTATTTATTTTATGTCCTGTTCATTAATGTTTTGGTAACACTTTTTTGTAGAAGAACTCATAATCATCTCTTTGTCTTTGTTGGTGGATGAAAATTATTGTCTAGTGCTTCACAAAGTTGTCAAAATATGTATGTAATTTTTATTAATTAGTTATTTGCAATCATACAGATTTTTAAACTAATTACATAAATAGTATAATAAATTATTAGTTTTCTAAAGTCGTAATTTTTTAATACAATATGAAATTGAAATAACAACTTTGATTTTGCTTTTAGAGGCACAAAATATAGTTTGAGCAATTTTCAAAAGGATTAGGGAATAAACCTCCATATTGACTGATACTGTTATTAAAATAATTCTGTTAAAAAAATGTCAATTTCTATATAAAAAATAAATAAATACAAAATTGATTTAAGAAAACTTAACTTAAGGTGTCTTTAAATACGTCGGTGCAAAACTGCAAAATGACCCTTAGAACACTTGTATGGGCCTCTGACAAATTTCAACATGACTCTAGAGGCCTCTGGTAATTTTTAAAAAGCTTTCAGTCATATTTAGGAGCCTCTGGCACTTTCTTAATGGATCTAGAAGCTTTCAACACTTGTAAAAGCTTTTGGCACTTCCAAACTAGTTCTGGAGTCATCTGACAATTTAAAACAATTCCTGGAAGGTTTAAGACACTTCTGTGGGGTTTTGGCACTTTTTAGAAGGTTGTTAGTAGCATTTAGAGGTGTTCGGCACATTCAAAACAGTTCTAGAGGTCTCTGACAACTTAAAATAACTCTGAGAAGGTTTAAGATACCTGGAGAATCTTTTAGAAAGAGGGATGTGACGCAACAGTCAGAAGTCACTGAACAGAGTATAATTGACATTTTAGATATACCTACCCATCACAATTTTTAAGTTATCTACAATTTTATCTGTAGAAAGACGGTAGTTGAAAACGTCAAATCATAAACAATTTTAAGCAGCAATAAGAAAAAATCAATTGGAAAGCAAAACATTCTCGTGACTCTAAAAGAATAAAGCGAGAAAGATCGAACAAACAAACGTAATAAGACGAATTCAAATAAACCTCAATTGACTTACTTTCTTCGGGAACTCCTTGAGGTTGAGGGCATTGAATGCTTTCATATTGAGTTCTCCCATAACTCGCACTGTATACGGCCACTCTAAAATTTGGATTGCACTTGAGATGAATTCGCTCATTTTCGCAGGCTACTTTGCTTCGAAACTCATCTGGAAAATTTTCAATTCGTATTAAACTGTCGGATTATCGATTTGAAAATTTAAATATGCTTTTTTGACCAGTTTTATTGGGTTTTTATAACCTCAACAACGTATTAAGGGGGAAAATAAACCAAAACCTAATTAGGTCGCTATGAATGGTAGACAGAGAAAACTTTAGTTTCTCTGCAGCATTTTAGGGCTTTTTTATGGTCAATTGAAGAAAGTCGGCTTGTAAGTGAATTTCATTTAAGTTTTCTTTTATTTCAGAAAACTCTAATAAGGCGTACTTAGCTTACATTAAGGTAATACAAACAGATAATAAATATATTATCATCTAAAAATTCTTATCGAGGTTATTAGTAGGTAAATTACAGTTTACTATTCATATATATCACTCAAATTATGTTCAAACTAAGAAGTAAAAAATGTATTCTTTTAAGTACATAAAATAAAAACAACAAACATCTTGTTACATCGTTTAAGCCTTTTTGCGATCCGCAATAAGTCTAAATAGATCAAGATTAATCCCGAGTCATTTAAAAATGTCAACTTCCCCGTGGACTAAACTTAAGTAAACTGAAATTGAACAATAGCTTAAACAAACCCGTACAGAAATGCTCCCTTGTTAAGAACAAGTCGCCTTTAATTTTAAAAGGGACTAATTTTAATTAATCGTAAAATTCCTTAAATACTCCAAGGTAAATCCGGCGAGTCACAAATTGAATGCTTTATCTATTCCGGGGATTTCCAAGCGGCGTGCACTCTTGTCTTATAAATCTTTCTTCCAAGAATTAGGTATCTACAAAAACAATTCGGCCCCTGACAAGTTACTTTAGTAACCATTATGTTTTCCACTTTCTTGAGTAAAAGGTTAAGACTGTTGCCCAAAAATTCAATAAAACAGTTCCGTTTTTGACAATACGGTAATACTAAAACAATATTACTGTTAAAGTAAAAAACGGAATAAAACTCAAAACTTGACGTAAAGCCCCATACATCAATGCAGTAAAACTGATCAAAATCAAATGCCAGCAATATTTCGGAATAAAAATATTGTTTCGTAATTTAGTTTCAAAATTAATTTTTTCCTATAAATACCCGGACACTGACCATTGATGTATATTGTTTCGTAATGACGCTTGACTAACTGGGTAAAAATAACCATTTATTTAAAACCCCATATTCGACAAATTGGAGTTTTAATTGTCAGCCTGGAGGGAATTTTTTTTCAAACCCCTGTAATAAGTCAAAACGTGAGATAAAACTTAAGGAATACGTTATAAATTGTTTCCTTAAGAGTCCTTTTATCATGCAATTTGAGGATAAAGTATTATTTTTAGTGTTTGTTACGACTTAAAGATATATTTTGTGAGATACAAATCTGTCTTCCATTGACAATCAATTTCGCATACAAACAAGTATTCAGTGAAGGGAAAACTCCGTTATAACCAATTGAGTTGAGTTATTGGATGTCCAGGGTTAGGTTAAGACTTTTACTAAAATAAATACAGGAAGGCTGTCTAAATCATAGATAATGTAATCGCAACATGTCTTAATTCACAGCACAGATTTAACGTGTCACATTAGGTTTCTCAAATAGAATAATCACGTATTTCTGTGTCATAATTAACTATTAATGGATGCTTCAAAACATCATAGAAAACTTTGATAACCTAATAGAAAGCCCTGTCCAGATACTTAATAAATAGGAATAGGAAAACATGTTTTGCAGCTATTTGCAATTCTAAAATGCAGGTACATTACGCCCTTCTCTGTCAAATTACTGGGTCTCCTGAGGAATCAACATTAACAACAAGAGCTCCGACTCGTAGCAAACTCATTGCCTTGTGAAAATCTTGCAAGTAAATATAGATTTTACTTCCAAAACTGGGTTCATTCAATTAAAATGAGCTTTATTGCGACACGATTTTAAACCCAGACAAATTCGTTCTTCTACAAATTGCTTGTACAAATTTTACAGCAATGTACGTTCGCAATAATGAAAATATTATTTTAACTTCAAGGTGGAAAAGTTACGCCTTTCATGGCTAAAATTATTATTATGATACCAACAAAATGTTTCATTGCATATTCATTTTCTTTAAAATATATTTTGTACGTTGTTCTCGGTAGGACCAAATTGTTTTACGTTCTTTTACATTCAGTGTTTCAAGTAGTAATTAATAAATAAAAAAAGCATTAAGTATTTTAATACTTAACTTTTAATACTTAGCATATGAAATACTATTAATTACCAAAATTAATTAGAACTTGAAATACAATTTTATAGTGATTTCAAATACAGGTCAGCTATGTTTATCTCTATGACTGGACAGTAATACATTCACACCCCTTTCGACCACACTACTTTTACCCTTTTCACATAAATTGTCAATGGTTTTTTAGTCTCTCTTTAAATTCCCCAGACCATTTAACTTTTTTTTACTGATCTGAAATTTGCGATGAATTTAATGGCGTTTGCTGATTAGTTATCACCCGACGAGTTTGAATGTTTTTAAACTCTTTAAATTAAATTGACACATAATGACTGCAATGAATTTTAGTGCAAATTTCGAAAGCGATTTAACTTCTACAATCTCTAAAGTTATGTACAAGAAAATACTTCTCAGCCCTTATAAGAAGCTTTGTCCAACCTCGTACAGTTATAATATATAACTTCCTGGAAAATCAATTCATCTCTTGGTGGTTTCTGGCTACTGTAAGCGATTATTACACAACCGCAAGTCTACTGCTGGTAAGGATAATTGGTTTAAGTTTAATGATTAGTTAGAACAAATTATTACTTTTCAATCAACCGGCGATGTTTAACTTATGATAGTTATTCACCGTTTTAAAGATGCATTGTTCGAAAATTATCAAAACTCAAAAAAGTTTTCAGTTCCCTGATTTAAACGATTTGGATCATATTTGTAGAGGGTAAATTTAATGATCGAATTGAATGAAGATTAAATTTATTGAAAGTAATGAGGAAAAACCTAAAATGGGAGGATTTTCATACATTTATCCTATTACGTGAGTTATTGTCGTGAGTAGATCACGTAGTTGGTAATGTGATAAACATAAATTTTGTCCACAATTTTAATTTACCTCTTACCGTACTGAAAACTGCTTAACAGTAAACTGTAAATATCGATTGATATAAAAATAAAATATATTTTATTGTATAAATAATATCTATCACATATGTCAATATAACCGCACTAATAATTGGCTTTTGGTGTCGTATCAAGAAAAATGGTTCCGATTGAGCATATAAACAGTATAAACAGCTGCATTGGTAAAATTATCTAGAACTGGGAATAGGGACAATTAGTAATTAGAAGTTTTATTAATACAAATGGTGTTGGATGGACCACGGGTAGAATATTGATCCAGTGAAGGTAAAATGAACAAGCTATTAACCTGTGCTAATATAACTACAAAGCATGTATGGGCCAAATTACTTACACCTCCTGCATTTGTAACTAACTCCAGAAGGGGCTATCAGGACCGATGCTAACTAAAATGGGTTTTAGCAGATTTTTCCCATTAAAGTGGGCCCTGGGGAATACGATAGCATATAAATTGGGCTATAAAGGATTAAATCGTCGTTTAATATCTTGTATAGTCAAAAAAGGGACGGAATATCCTGATGGAAATTTTCTATGAAGTCACACTGCAACGTGTGGAATAAATTTGGGTGGGTTTAAGAGACTATTGTTCCAAGTATAAGAGCGAAACTACCTTAAGTTGGTTAGAACTTATGCAAATTGCTTCAAGTAGGGTGCACGCTGCAGTCTTAACCAACGTTA
Source organism: Ips typographus (assembly GCF_016097725.1). Lineage (NCBI taxonomy): Eukaryota > Metazoa > Arthropoda > Insecta > Coleoptera > Curculionidae > Ips > Ips typographus. Next base: position 6,020,907 of record NC_138437.1, on the reverse strand, counting down.
ATATCATATTCATTGCTGGTTGCTAAAGGATGAGAACAATAAAGAAAAAATGCGCAATAATACTTACAAGGTCTGCATTTATAGGCCACCTCGACGTATTTAGGAATTCCTGGACAAGGGTCGCCTCCAAAAGTTGTTGGTGAAGTCTGAAATTTGCACTGCCTTTTCTTCTGGCAGGCTTCCAGTACCGTCTGCAACAAAGAGTACTAGGTACCGTCAGTCAGATCAGCTGCACTCATTTGTTTGTAAGTTTAATTAGTAATTTGCGTGTCTAATGTAACTTTATCAATGTCAAATCCAACATTTTTTACATTTTAACGCCGACTTGAATCTTCCTCCACCGATTTTACATCGTAAGTACTTTTGAATCGCCCTGATATCTTTTTAATTTCGCTTTGGATGGCTCAATGTCGCCATATTTTATGCAGAGGAATTCATATCACGTACAGGGATATTTCAAGGGAATGAATGGATATTTAAAATGTTTTCCCTTTTTATGTACTTGTCTGTTGAACGATTTGGTATAGAAAGTATTATTGTTGCCTTAAATATCACTTAACAATATTTTAGTTGTTCTAGTTTGTAGTTATTGATGTTGTGCTCAAAATGCTCTGAGCGTATTTGGTTGCCTATGATAAAATCGTGCATTAAGGTAAAACAATTAAAAAATCATGCATTAATGGGACTCATTAATGAACGATTTTGAATTCGTTATCGTCCATTAAAAAAGGCTGTTAATACACGGTCAACGGAAAAAGTAATTTTTGATTGTGACGATTACGCTTCACATAAAGATTGTAACTGTCTTCAAACATATTAAAGGGTTTTTGAAATTAAATGAAATAAATAAAAAGTACAATTTTGATATCTACAAGTTTTGAAAATTCCGAAAAGGCAACACTGACACTGACATTAAAACATTGAAGGCAATATCTATTTAGTAAAACTGTTGGGTGAAGATATAATTTAAGGAAAAAACATGCCATTTGTTCTACTTAAGAAAGAGTGACAGGATTATTCTTACTCATGTAGGGCATATATCACTGAAAGAGTGAAGTTACATTTTCTACTATCTCGAGTTAAAGAATAGAGGAAAAGAACAAAGAGTTTCTTGTTTTTATTTATTAATTAAATGGCTAATTAAATATTTGGTTAGTCTGAATTATATATAACAACCACTGTTTACTTTTCCTTAAAAAGGAAATGACATTATAAATTATTCTCTATGTGGGTAAGTAATTTAAAAATCAACGTAAATTCTTATCTGCCTAAATGAAATCATGATACCAAAAGCACGTTTGGTGTATAAACCAGAAAGCACGTTCTAAGGACTTTCTGGAAACGTCAGAGCTATATTACGGCTACTAATATTCTTAGGCATGTGTTTTAAATGCGACAGGTGGTTATAGAAGTTTGCTCGTCTTGTAAGCGAAACTATTCGTGTAATATTTGATAAATCTGAAACATTCACGGTGAGTTTGAATCAAATGAAGGGTTTAGTTGAAAAATGTTAAACGTGAGATTTCCGAAACCCTCGTCGTAAATAACGAAAATCGCTGGCAGACAGCTCTCTTAACTTTCTACCCTTCTTGGCCGTCCAGTTTCATTCTGCGCCAAATCATCAATTTATTACTTACCAACAAAGCTGCAGGACAGAACAATTTTCCTAAATTTTAGTTTCCATACAAAGTGGTTGGTATCGTACACAAAGTCGATTTCATACCGAAATTGGTGAGTATTTTCATAGTTTACCATAAAACACGTGACACACTGATTGACGTTTCTATGCAGGATTAATTAATTTTTGAAGGTTACTTAGATTATTAATTTAAAAGTGATTTCTGTTTTTGACAGGCCACAACCACATACAATTTGATATAGCTCTACTTAGCCGCAATTTAATTTCCTCGGTAAACTGAGAGACGCCATTTTAACAAGCTAATGTGTGCGTTTCCCTTAGTTGCAGGCCTTAAAACAAAATTTTAATGCTGGCAATAGGGTGATGAGCTGCTTTACTCCCAAGGGGCAAATTACCATTAAAAGGGCTGTGTAAGTCATATTTGGAATTTCCATGCTGTCTAATTTTGTGGTATGATGCGCTAGAACCGAGATAAAGCCGTTGATGTCTTAGACAAAATATGAACCGAGATTTTATCTAAAACTTTCTTTCACGTCTACATGTCGAATCAGTAATAATAGAGCAAATAGAATGTCGAGGGAAACAACAAAAGCTAAATAAGATTTAGCCACTCTATTCTGGCCTATCTGCTGTACGAAATAAATGAAACTTTTAGATCCCCGCTAAATTTCCTTTAATTTGCTGTGTGAGACGAAATGGCTTTGTTACAAAGTTAGTACAATTTGAAGAAAATTTTCTTCCGCTCTTATTAACACTGCTGCGAAATAAAACCTCAAATTAACTATGAATTTAAAGCGCACTTTCCTAAGAAAACAATTCCTTTGTATATTGAAGCAATTCAAACGGCTCTGATTTATATGCATTTTAGAAACTTGACTGTTACATGCTGATAGATTGCAAAAATTCATTCAAGATTAATTATCCTTATTGTTCTCCATCTAGGTTTCCTTGTTTCTCTATAATGACCTACTTACGTTAGCCTTTTTTACCTCAAAAATGTTTGTAGTGTTTTAATTCTACCACTATTCGTACACACACAAGAAATACTGAACCGAGACAATTTAATCTCGAAAGGAGCTTACATAGTGAATTTTTCTCCCACGATGATTTTAAGCGAATCGAGCAAAGTAAATAGGTAACTAGGGAAAAAAGGTCAAAAGAGGTTTAGTTTTCTCCCTGTTTTTGACCTATTCTTAAATGATACAAATGAAAATTTGAGTTTGCTTTTATCCACCCCAAAGGAATGATGTCACTCTCCGAAGCTGCGTAGCCAAGAAAATTTGTCGCTTGTAAGCAGGACTTTAATTAACCTCATTCAATGGCACTCGGCCTCTATTTAATTAATAAATCATATTTAAGTGGAACTTTGGTAGATTATGCACACTACAAGCTTAAATGTGCAAGTGCAACTAATGGCTTCTTGGATCATTACCTTTCGTGGATATTTGATTTATTTTAGCTCGTTTTGGTTTATTTTCTTATTTGGCAATTTAATATAACCTTATTGAGAATCGGGTGTACCTACAGTGTTCATGAAATCGTAAGTGATTTATGTGGTTTTAGACTGTACGAGCCTAATAGATTTTCAAAAATTGTTTTAGTTTAGAAACTGATAGATGATAAAGGAAAATTTTATCCTCTAGCATGGAGTGAATAGTAAAAATACATTTAAATAACTGGTAGAACAACAACCAGCTTGATGACGTGGGCAACAAAATTGCATTTTATAAATTCTGTTTACGAGGCATATATGAATTCATAATGTTTACAAGTAAATTTTTAATCCCACTTAGTTAATCGGCTGCACAAAACAAACATTTAACGAGTTAGTCGTATAAACATACTAGAGGTGTAATTTGACCCCTCATCAAATAAAGCAATTTTGAAATATTCGAGTTTTACTTTGATGAACTGCGATGTTGAATTCGATGAATTGCAAAATTCGGTTTAATCTGATGCGGGATTAAAACAGTGCATGTGGAGCAGCAACCGGTGTATTTATTTGAAAAACCTTTAGGCATTCGGAAAGGAATGATTAAAAAATTGGGAGTGGAAACGCTTTTAACTTGTTCGGACGCTTTCACTATTTATAAGAGATGGCAGGCTTTTAATTGAACTGATCCATTTAAGCAAATGAAATTTTGATACATGCACCTTGACACTATTTTCCTGAATAATAACCCTAAACTTGCCGATTTCAGGGTAACTAAGTAAATATAGAGTAAATAAATCATATAGGGGTGCTTTTGAATTATGTAGTCAACTCTCGTGGATGGGTAAACATCGCTTGAAGCGCCAGAACTTTGCTTGTAAATACATAGTGTTGAGGTCACTTAGAACCCTTTAACATAAATCAGTTTGATAATTTTATTAGGTTATAACCAGAAACTATAGGGTTTTTCGAATAATAAAGATTACCTTTAAACCGGCCAATTAATAAAGCGTTAAAGCACGTTAGTTCATATACGGCCTGTTATTTCATTTTCGAGATAACGGCAACAAAACCTCATTATAAGGATTACAACATAAACGTATGAGAATTATAGCGTGTAATATAATTGGTTTAGTGTGAAACATGGTAGCTAAGATAACATAGATTGAATTGGGCAAACTAGTCCTGTCAGTAATCTAGTAAATTGCTGTCCAGTACTCACTCAAGATTTCCTGTTGTTTCCGATTTTAATTATTATTCTCACTGTAGTTTTAGTAGTACGCTACTGTCTGTTTAGCATACAAAATGACTGCTAAAAGCTCATTTGGATATTGGATTTAATAGCAAAACAACCAGAGGTTGTAAATAGCAATGCAGAACATTTTCATCATTTTAGAATTCCTACGCTACTGACAAGTCCTTATGGAGACAGATACTGTCTCCATAAGGACAAAAAAAATACATTTGTTTCCTTTTAATCTTTTAATAGTCAAAAAGCAGAGGCGTGCCAACTATATCAAAACAGTAGTAAAGTTTGTATTTACCGGTTTTTTGTTTTTAAACACAGTTTATTTCTACGTTAATGCTACGCCAATGAGCACTTTATTCATTTAAATTCCTTATTAAGAACTTTAAAACAGAAATATTTATTAAACATACTCAGTAATCCCATAGAAAAAATTAGTGATCTATTGAAAACATTCACTCTCTTTAAAGCGTAAATGGAAGTTCCCTTGTGTGCGAAAGTGTTAAAAATGATTCAATGTACTTAAATATTTATCAGGCACCCACTTAACTCTCATAGCAGGCAGACTTAGGGCGAAAAAAACCTTAACAGATAATTTAAATATTGAGATTTCCAGCCCTTTTAAATAATTGATAACCCCGAATGGATCTGAAAGCTGAAATTTATTGTGTTTGCAAATACCGAATTAATTTAAAGCTCGTCTAAATTTTGCCAGAACGGAACTTTTACTACGCTTCACCAACCGTAAAAAAGTATTTTCTTTATTCTCTGCTCGTGCTGAGCACATGCTGTCTTGCGGAAGCACATAAACTTTGTTAGTTTTATAGTTATGGCCCAATAGAGCTCTTGAACATATTCTTGTATTGATTTTTCACTTTAATACTGACATAAATTGGGAGGTTGCAAGATGTTACTTTGAACGGGTTTCTTATCACAACCAAATCTTTAACGAAACATTTTATATTTACTCAGCTAAAAGTCATTTTGCTGCGACCACTTTGCTGGAAAATTGAAAGTTCCAACTCCAACCTGAAAGCGCAAAAAACAGAATGTTCTAGCTAGTAGACACGCTTTCTAGTCTTGAAAATAATATTTTTCAAATACAGACAACCTTAAAAATCAGCCTGCAAATAAATCAAATAATGTTTGTAATATATTGTTGTAAATAATTTAAAAAAACGTATTTAAAAATTTAACAGTTTTTGGGAATCTTTTGGGACCATTTAGGACCTGGACCAATTTTGCTCTTATATACCTAAACAAGATTAAATAAAAGGAAAGTCCTATTTTTTTATTGATAACTATTTCAGGGGTGTAAAGTGAATGGCTGTAAAATTGAATTATAACCTTTTTCTATTCTATCGTATTTGTTTTATTTTTTACATTTTTAGTAGTGCATTCTTCCTCAAAAACAGCTTCTTAAATTTAAAACCCTTAAAGGTTCATTAAATAAAACTGCATTGTAAAAACCTTAGGTAAACCACCCATCGCACAGATTAATCAAATTTAAAACCTTAAGTTTGAGATTAATCCACACATTGAAATTTTCCACAATAAATTATACTGTTTCTAGATAATTAATTTGAAGCAATAAACGGCTCACGGCTCTAAACTGAATGAAATTCAGTGCAAGACGCAATCAGTTATTTATTGCCAGCCCTAATAGGAATTCTGTAGCGTAAAATGTGTAGGAAACATAAAAGGACTTCTTGTACAACCGGGACATCACTTTGCATTTTATTACATGCTTTAGAAACACATTCATTTTTGAGGAAATTCAGATTGTTATAGAATAGATGATAGTCGGATTCTAAATCCAAATAACAAGTTTAAAGGAAGTTTAAGTTCACTCAGTGTAAAGGATTTATTTAGGGGGCCAAACTTTATCGCTGAATTAAGATAATGCTCATTAGGTGACGGTTGCGTTATACGAAAATCCAGATCGGCGATTTGCAATAAATGACTGTCCTTAGGAGCGATTCGTTAAGGACACAATGCCCTTCTGAGAAGAATGTTTACGTGTTCCATGGCAACGAGCCAACTTCTTTTTCAGGAAGCCATTATTGTAGGCTATTTTCTAAAAGGTGCGTGATTGTTTATTGGAAGATCAACAATCGGGAATTTAATTATGTCAAGACTACGTTAGTTTTTCACAGACGGGATTTTCGGTTTTGCAAGGATTTGAATATAGATGCGAGTATCAACTTGCCTGACATGATAGCGCTTTGTAATTAAATAATTAAGTCTAAAACCCAAGCTAACCCAAAATGATAAATTGTAGCTACTTTAATACTAATTACTACGTTTAGCTCTCTGGGCAGGAATACTTACACTATACTTATTCCACTTTCAAATAAATAGTTTCTGTTGTGACTTTTAACATAAGATTCTAATAACAAACAAACATTATGGTTTGGTAAATTGGAATCGAAGTGGAGCGTATTACGTTTTTCCCGTAAAGGGGATGTAATACCGAGATAATAAATAATCTCTTTACGAAATTAAAGCCAAAAACCGTTCAAATAACACGCTAGACTGGATCCAATTGAGTACTTTCATATGAAGAAATGGAAGCTCGTTTAGACAAAACGTTTTCCCGAAACAGAAACAAAGCCAGTGCTTTCAATAAAATGATAAAAATTGTTTCAGTGTCGGCGGAAATATTAGCTAATATAAATTCAGAACATTAATAGAACCTTCAACAATTGATATCACAGGCATTTGTTTAGGTTGAATTGATCAATCCAAATCAATACTTTAAGTCAGTAAAACAGAAAATTGATATTTTTTTAAGTAACTTTTTATTGGACTAGTAACCTGCTATCATGTGATTAGCTCCATTGCAGTACAAATTCTGTGTGTAAATACCATTTGTATGCTGACGATACCCATCTTTGCTTCTGATCAGACTGAAAAAGCAAATTCCATACTAAATCAGGAGCTTGATGTCCTGTATGAACATTTATTACTACGAATCAACCCCAGAAATTCCTCAGCTTTGCTTTTTTGCAACGTCGTGAACACGTTATGAATATATTACGCATATGACGGGGATTCCATTTAAAACTTCGTCACATTTCAATTTCCCAGACAATGTCTTTAAAGCTTTTTTAAATGTTAGTGATATACATCTTTTGCATAATATTGATGCATTTACACAGCAAACTGCGTTATAAAATCATTATAATAATCAATTTTTTAAAGAACTATTTGATTACTAAATTTTAATTTATTGACATATTCATACATTTGTATTTATATTTATTTTTCTTAGTGTGGGTAAAAAAGTGGCACTGTTACCCAACCCTTCTATTTAAATGAAAATATCAAACCAATATTTAAGATGGCTTGCCTTTAGACCCATTTGCCTACTGAAGCCAATACCCAAAGCCCTTTTTTACATCAAACATAGCCTGTTTTCCGATAACGTATTTTCCTTTACGTAGAAAATTTGAATGTGAGTCTCATATTATTGAAAAGTCCTTTCTTTGTGTGAAGTGCACGAAGTTGAGATTAAATAAATGATACCGACCTGTATAGAGTTCGGTAAGAGGCAAACAGTCGAATCGGAAACTTCTGGATACCGGCTGGTTGCAGTTGACGTCAATTTAGAGCAGAGACCTTTGGACGACGCAGATTTTCCATACTGCGCTATCTGAACGGCAATGCTCGTTCCAGCCGGACATTTTAATGTTACTATATCGTTGTCGCATCCGGCCCTTTGGTATGTTCGTAAGGTTCCCAAGAGTAGAGCTGTAAAAAAAATTATCCGGTTACAAACTAAATCACATTCTAAAAGGAATCGGTACTGGATGTCTGTTAACCATTTCTATTTCGTCAAAATTAGAACCATTAATACAAATTCAAAATGATGTAATCATGATAAGTTTTAAGAAATATTGAGACATTGTACGGCCAGTATATCCTTAAAGAAGCTGTAATAGCATATTTCCTGACATTTTGAAACAGTGCCAGAAAAGCTAAAATAAAAATATAAGAGCCCAAGTTTAGCGAACTAAACACGATAACCTACATGAATAAAAGAAATAGAGATGGTAAGCTTACAATAAATTAAGACAGAGTCTTGTACTTGCTAATGTAAGCTTGTCGGCAATTCACTGGCTCTTACTTAATGGGAATGGACTAAGGCGAATCGTAATTAAGGATTTATTTGCGCTGGAGTGTTTCCGAGCAGGAATGACTCTCTACTTCACTATAAATAATACCTTAAAGAAAATTAGCAACCTTTTGCATATAAACCTGCAAAGAAACAAACAACTGCGAATAAAACGAGCTCATTTTTTAAATCTGCTAAATCCTTTATAGTGTCATTTCACTTAAGTGCCAATATAACATCCCCCTGTGGTTGTTTTCAGGAAAGAAAATTTATTACCACTTTTTACCACATCACCCGATAAAAGATCCATCAAATCTAGTAGATTCACAGTGCAATATATCATTTCGATTGTGTGTTTTACAGGATCAGGAAATTTTATGTTTTCACATAACTCAGAAAAACACGATAGAAGTCGTTCTTGTATTATCCCTAAGTTTTGCGAAATATATAGTTATATGTTCTCCCAAAATATTACTATTAAATAAGTAGTTCTGAATAATTAACTTGTCTGAATATACATATACAGTATTAAAAAAAAATTTCTTGCTCTAGAAGTTTAATGTGCTGCAATGTTGCCAGGTCTACCGTTAAAACGGTATATCTGCTGTTTTTAATAACATTGCCATTATGTGAGTTGTGGAACATTTTATATACTGCGAATAACCAAATCCCATGTTTTATTTTGTAGTTTTTTTCCAGGTTATTGGATAGGAAACAAGACGTGTTTTTGAGATTTATGACAGTTATTTTGACAATTGTTAAATAGAACCACATGAGAACTGTCACTAACGTGAAAACTATCAAACTGTGGTCAAAAGATGCAAAAATTCGATATAAAACGTATTTCAGAGATTTACGTCAGTTATTTGGACAGTAGTCACGTGACTGTCATTGTGTATTTTTGAAGTATAGTTTATATAGCAAACTGGAATTATTTTTCAATGTAGAGTCGATGAATAAAATTTTTCACTCTGTATAATAATATAAAATAAAATTTGTTTTGATCTCCCGATATCTACCGTTTTTGACCGATTATTCTACCGGTATTAATTATTTTGACTTGGCAACACTGAATGTGCTTGAAGTCATACGAAATAGAAACCATGGTGTCTTGGAATGAATGTAATTACATGAAATATTAGTTCCCTTATTAATTTGAATTACAACAAAAAACTGATAATCGAGAACAGTCCAATCAGCTTAAAAAACATGATTTGTTAAATTAAATTAGTACGTTATTTAATTTGCACAAAAACCCTGCAAATTCAATACATATTTTAAAATATAATGTTTCATTATTATGCTGTCTGTATTACAATTAGATTTATTTATTTTACTCGCCAAATTGAATGTTAAAATTTAATTCCTGTATAATTTTTTAAGTCAGAGAGAAAAAACTGCAGTTCTGTCTAGTATTGATCCTAAGGTTGGCCCAGAATACACTTAGCAAATTAATGTCAGTTTTTCTTTTGCCAGAAATCAATAAAGTGATTGTAAAATAAACTTCAGGATTGCTATTTAGACACTAGTCTAGCCTGAACCATATGTAGCATCAACTGCAACATCAATCGAAGTGCAAACAAGTGCCGCTCTAGGGCTGTAGATAAACCAACAACAATTGAACAATTCTCGTCAAACTATATAGATTTACGGAACCCATAACGATGCCTTTAACAACGTGACACAAAATGACTATTTGCATCTCAAAGTGTGCTCCTGAATGTGCACTTCCATTCACAAAATATTATTGTGCCGACATCATATGCAAACATTGTTGGTTGTATAGGGTCTAAGTGCATTAAAAACTTCGCGTTCCTCTGCACGTGATATAACCTATTATTTAATTTAGCACATTTAGCAACACTTGGAGGAAAACCTGAAAATCCCATGCGGGCGTAATATAGATTGAAATCGAGGAAATTTCTACAGCCAATAAGGGAGTATTTTATTGAAGTGCAAAACCGATATTCAGCTGGGGTTATCTTAAATGCAAACCGAGTGGAGAATCTGGTTTATGTATAAAATATTCGTGGTGCAACTTTTATATTTTGACGGGTAACGAATGCTTCTTGAGGGTTTGGAAATACCGGTTTTGAGATTATAAAGATTTTTACATTTCAATTTTTTATTAAGTTAATTTACTTCTACTTGTTCGAATGCCACGTGGCATCTAGTGTGTAACGTTCCTTTGTCCATTTCTGCATGATTAATGATCCAAAGCAGATAGAGTAACGTCAACCGTCACTTGCGGTTTGCTGTTTCATTTCTATATAGAAAAACAATAGAATTTATGCTTGAAAGCTTAATTTGTAATTAATTACTTTATCTCACTGTTAGATAACGTTTATCTCATGAAATAATCTCGCTGGTAGTAATTTCTAGACATGTTGCAGATAAATAATTTTGAAACGTGTCAACGGTTGTTAATAATAGATGTTCAATAAGGCCGTTAATTTATAATTACATTAAATGCCATATTTACTGCGATTATTGATGAAACAACATTAATTAAACTTTATGGTCAAATTATATGCTATGATTAAATCATATGTTTGTCCTATAACCTATACTATAAAAAAGTATGTAGTTGCTTTAAAATAAAGATACTTTAACATAGCTCTGAAACCTATAAATGTTGGGATATTTTCAGCAATTGACCAAATTGTTCTTGGATAACTATGTAGCAACGAATATTCATAATACCACTATACCCTTTTGAAAGTTTCGACAGAATATCCAGAAGTTTTCCACGTAAGTTACAGATTTAGCCGGAAAATACTATGCCTAAGCTTATAACTACTTTTCAAGTATTTCTTATATAACATCCAAGTTTGGCACGATATTGGAAAACTTACATTTCTTATTGATATCATTACTTTAAGAACTCATTCCAAGCAAAAATTTGCTTTTCTTCAGCTCAAAATAAAAATTCTGCAACAAAAAAACCTCGTTAAAAGAAATTCACGACACAGTGACACGAGCAGAAATAACTCATTACTCCAGTTAAGTCGGATGATGTTTACCACGCAAAACTTTTTGATGAGCTATCAGGCAAAGTCGGAACATTGGAATATAAAACAGCAAACACAAATTAAAACTTTCTTTGTCACAAAACTTTTTTCCCGATGGAATAGTAATTAATTTGGAGTGGAGCCACATAACCGAGTCTAACGCCAAACTGTAATACGGTCATTTTTTAAATAGTTGAGGAAGAACCGCCAGTAAACTTCTGTTATATGTCAGTTTATCTAATAATATACAGTTTACGCCAAGCTGTTGACAGGTTTAATATAAACCGTGTAAAACTACTTTCGTAACTAGTTAATTATTAAAAAATTAGTGTAAATTGTCATTAGTAATTGGCTTTATTTTCTCATGCCATAACAAACAACTTTTTAGTTTAAGTAACGTACCAAATTTCAGAACTCCAAAAGATTAATCTTATTTTGTATAAAATGGAAGTTCCAATTATAACAAAATAGACCTAAATTGTGAAATAAATGGATTTCTCTAATCCAACATCACGGAGCTAATAGAAAATATTTACAAAACCTACTAAAGTAAAGCACTTTGTGCGCTCTCAAAGCATTAAATTTTCCTTGAGGATGTTCTGAAAATGGCTCTTTATTATGTCTAAGCTAGAAAGGTATTCTTCCTGAAATAAACAGTTTTGAAAATCCGTAGTTTCGCTACCCCAAAGAGAAAATCCTATTAACAATAGATCAAAGGATTCAAAAAGCTGAAATTTTCGGATTTTTAAGGAAATAACTTAAGGGCTAACAAGAGAGAAAAGATTAGATTTTTCAAGCTGGCGAGCGCTTCTAATTAAAAGGCGAATTTTGCAAGATAAATGGTAATCGGTTCGGATGCATTTATGAAGTTCAACGCCCTAAAACATCCCTCACGGGGAGTATAAATAACCTTTCAAATTAAAAGACGAAAATTTTAATGCTTGGTATGCGAGGTATAACGAAGATCGTTTATCAAAATCAGATTATGTTCAGTGATTTAGCGAGCCACTTATGGAAAAACTTCCTGTAGCCTGCATAAATAGTTCAATCAATTTTTCATTAAGTTAATATTCCTGATTTCCTGATTAGAAGAGTAATTTTGGTAAAAGGGAACAAAAGCCGGTTAACCTGCGTTGAAACTTCTGGGCAAGAATCCACTTCGATTGTTTTATAACTTCGTCTCAAAGGGACTAAGGACTTCTCAAATTGTACTCTAATACCGCAATTGCAGTCCTTATATCGATTCATCACCCAAATGGCCGTCGTTAGTTTAAAGACACGCTTTGTCAGTGGGTAATCATCGAATAATGAAGATCTACAGATTCATTTCTAATGACATCGTTTGTCATTACGCCATATTATAAAAGGTTTGACTGGGTTACTGCGATAAGAACGAAGTACATATATTTTTACAATGATTCTTTACGAGCAGAATAAACGTTTTGGACAGTATTTGATTGCAGAGTAAAAATTCGCCAGTTTAGCTGGAGAGTATTTGACAGAAAATATCTCGATAGAATACAACTTTTATCACTACCGTAGATCCTGTATACCTAATTGATTGTTGCCTCTTAGAAGGTTGGCTAGCTTCATGACTATTTTCACTTTTGATGCTGCAGCTCTAAGCAACTCAAAGGAGCTACAGTTGTACCATTTTCTTAGATTATTTAACCAGGAAGTGCTTCTTCTTTTTCTGCTTCCTTTTCCTGCATAATATTCTGCAACAATACATATTTCTCTCCGATCACCACGTAGCCCAGATATTGCAGCTTCTCTATTTTAATTGTGTTTAATATTTCCTTTTATTCTTCCCAGTACCTTCTCATTTGTTACCATGTCTACCCAACTTATAGCATATAGCAACACCAAGAAAGCGTAGCATCTCAATATTCCAACTCTAAATTGTAAGGTAAGATATGGTTCTGGCTTGCCCAATTTAATTTCTTCACTATACTCATTACCTTCATTCTTACTGACTTTCTCTACTAAGTTTTCCTGCTGCTGAACTGATTTTGTAATGGCTCACAGAACGTTTAGGTAAAAAATCCACTCTGTAAGTGTCTAAATAAATTTCATATCCGCTGGGAAAGTGTACAAATTTTGAAATACCTTTAGAACTTAAGTGGTATTATTCTAAAACAATCCAGTCAATTAACAGTATATTTTCAGGTATTATACAAGGTGATTGAACAAATTTGTTTAAAAATAAGTGATTTATGAGAATGAAACCTGGTCAACTGACAGTAATAAAATAAAAAATGTTTAATACTACACAAACGTTTATCTTCGTCGCTGTTGCTATTTATCAAAGCAACTCCGAATTTCATAATCCGTTTAAAGAAATACATACAAATTAATAAATTTAAATATAAAGCAGTTGCGTAGAATTTTATCCGATATTGAATGTTTTTCTCCCCCATCAAGTAATTTATAAACGTAAATAAGGGAGGGTTTTTTTCATTATGTACAGTTTGAAGTTTTACAGAAATTTCTAATTGATTTCGTTTTGGGATTCCAATTAAATCGGATTCTTGTTTAAATGTTTCATTCGTAACGAACTGAAGTTTTTGTTTATTCAAAAAAATAACAAACGCAGCAACATTTTTTATTACATTACCTTGGAAAAAGTATCTTTTCAGCTTAATCCGGAAACTCCCCTTTCATTCACTGGTGCAGAGCGTGTTTGTCACCTCATTATTTCGGGAACTTGAACATGTAATGAACAACTCGATGTCACGCAACCAAGCAAATATGAATAATTTATGGTTGTCTTTTATATGCTGAATCAGGTGTATTCTACTGTGGATATTGCGGTTATTTTCATCCACTTATTCTTTCATGTTTTCTTTTTTCATATACGTACGTTGTCGGCAAAAGGAAAAACAGTTCCTCTTAACCCCTCTGAATATATTAAATTATGGCCATCTTATCAGCATCCAAACTCTCGTACCTAACATAGTTTAATTCCACTCTAACTTTGAACCACCTGACACAACTATAATAGTATGTGACCCGTGTACAACATGCGGTTTACAAACTGCAAAGGGAACACTGTGCCATAATATATTATTTACTCCTATTGTGCAACGTACGTAGAAACAGGATACGCTACTATCTCGGATGTGTTCTTCATCGTTAAGATTTCTACTCCAGAAAACTTATTATTTATTAATGCTATAATAATTAAGTTTGTCTGGATACTCGGGAATAATGTCAAAGTTTTGTTTGCTTTGGAAAACTTTTTTCAAGTACAGATTTTTAGGTTTTAGGAAGATTTTTCTTAATGTTTTTTTTAAGAAAAGTGTACTCTGAAAATTCTTTTAAGTTTCAATTTATTATTAGATGACATTAGATTTAAAGAAAATTCAAAATTTTGTTGTTGTTTTTATCATTATTTTCCTAATGTCAGGAATGTTATTTTGTGAGAAATTGGTTTTATAAGAATATATATAATTTGAGTAACACCTAACATTCATCAAATTTTGAAAAAATACTATTATAAACTATTTATTTTTATTAGTTTTTGGCTAACCTAACCTTTGGAGCAATAATCATTATTAATTAATAATTCAGCATATTCTGGCAATTCAATTAAATTTCACGAAATCCTAAAATGTGGAGAATTTATATTTTTAGAATGATAGAAATACACAAACCAAAAAGTTCCTAGTGTTCTCAGATTACTAAGGAAGGAATAAAATAAATCATGAATGATGTTTTTCCGTTCAAATAAACCATTTACGAAAATAAATTCAGATTAGCTACAGGATGATCCAAAGATCAGCATTACTATCAAATAAAATCACAATACTTCCCCAGATAATAAAATTTGGTGGGAAAGTTCTCAATCACTGTTGTAAGTTGATTAGAATTTAAAAGACTTCCGACCGCAGTTTGAGGACCTATTTTCGTAGATATCGAAAAGGAACTTATAAATGCCGTGGAAGAGCATTATAATGCTATTAAAGTAGCGAGAATTCCTATCAGAGCTTTTAGGTATGAAAACGCATCTGTTCCACGTTCGGTTATGACAAAGGCAATTATTGTAAGCTCGCTCGAACTATGTAAGTCCAATTAAACTTCACTTTCCTTTCGAATTCCCGAAGTTAGTTAGGCGACTGTACCCATATATTTGCTTTTGGTGGCAGGGAGTTCATGCTAGTTTAGCACACATCCGTTTTTAGCATACACCGAAATATGGCCCTGCTAAAAAGATTTGCTCAAAAGAATACATGAAAAAACTGGAAGGTCTGTCATGGAGTAGGAGTCATATTTCTGGTTGAGGTTTAGCAGAACTTCCGCCAGGTTTAGGTTGTTACAAATTAACACTTATCCGTGTAACCGTTGCATTTTCATACTTGCACCAATAAATCGAACTTGTTTTGATGCTATAAAATACCAAACCTCTTTGATGTAGACGTCTTGATTTGATCAATAAAACAAACATTCTAGAAAATGTATTTCTTATTTCTGGAATTTCCATAACTTTGCTTTCCTGTGAGGTTACGTGATCGTATCGGCCTCTGTAAAAGTGCCCTCAATATTTACACTTTTTTATATTGGGGGAACAATTTCCAGGTCATAAAAAATTATTTGCTAAACTAAAAGGAGTCAGTTTTTATGTATTTATATTCAATATCAACAAATTTTACTACAATGGTGTTTTTTCACTGCTTTTATTTAAGAAAAATTTTAGGATTATGTGTAACAAACAAAGTAGATTAATTCACATCCAGTTTTACAACAAACATTTTTGAACATGTAGGACAATTATTTCTCTTTTGCCGCAAGCTTTGAATAATATGGTCAGGTTTAATTTAGTCAAAATATTTTGCGTTATTAACAATTTACACAGTTAATCATTTGCTGTGTGCGTTTACACTAGTTTCGTTAATACGCGGTTGTAATTAAATAAATATTTGCTGTAGAGATACTATATTATAAATTAACTACTTTCAGTAGAGTGGTTCTAAAATTATTAATGGAGTAGCACAGCGAGCTGTGTGGCACGAAAATTGTTTCCAATAAAAGAGAAGAATTAAACAAAAAAAGTTGCGGCACTTTAAATTGATTAATTCAATAGGATCTGCCCTCGGAATTCTTCTTGACTTTTCCTCTTAAACTATACCGGGGCCATTCTCGAAATTCTAACTGGCACATTTCACTTGCGCATAATTTATTCACCCCCAAGAAAGTCGGATTTATTAAGGTAAAGACCGAGGGGTGTGATACTTGAATAATATTTGGGTCACTCACCAAATAATATTAATCATATTCAATAATCTTACTAATCTTGATAATCCACATAATCCAAGTAATACAGAATAATCCCTAATAATCCTCATATTACCATATAATATCAATATTATTACACTACTGCTTCAATAATCCATATACTCTCATTGTAAATATTTTTCGAAGTTGGTATTCTGCTCGTATATACCGCTCATTCAAAAATGTAAAAAAATATATTTCAATATTAGTTTCACTCTCATTTGACTTAACTTTCATTTTCTTATAGTAAAATATTGGCAGCAAATAACATTTACTAACGCTTTATAGCGAAGTTTTGAAATGCATCATGATTTCACAAAAACAGCAATTTTTCAAATCCAGGAAAGTAAATTAACCGGACGCTCCTCTATTTCCGCGTTTTATTTGTATTGAGTTTGGCAAAGTTATTGCGCAACTTGGTGGAGGGAAGCAAAACTTAAAAATATCACAAACGCGGGAGCATTTCTGGAATTTCTATATTTGACTTCATGCATTTTATATAGTGCTACCTCAACGAGGGCGTCGCATCCGGAGATTTTTGGAGATAATAAAATATATCCACGTGACAGCACTGAATATAAACGAGAGTTCTATTCCTGAAATTTTACCATTCTAGGTCTCGTTACTAGCGACACATAGAACGTTTAATCCCCTGCAGCTACTAAAAAAAGGGCATGCGAATTACAGCCAAACTTACATCTCTACCCTGACATTCTCCACAACATTAAATTTATCACGCAAAAACTTTTACCATTAAATATTCGAAGTTTAAAGCGTGTCATTAAAACAAACTACTCAGCTTGGCATGTTGTAAACGTTTTTAAAGCAAACTCAAATTACTCGCCTATTATTACCTTTCGATGTGTGTAGTATATTATGCTGTTTCATAAAAGTTTACTGAACTAACCAGAGTTGGGTGTAATACTAACCACCAGTTAAAAGTTAAGTACCACTGCTCAAAGTAGTAAAGGAGAAGGGGGTGACTGAGTATAATGACTCAGTGAAAAGTAATAAAAATGTGGAGAACATCTGCAAAAAAGGTATTGCAAATTAAAAAATAGACAAATTTTCAATACTTAGAATATTTGAAAACTTTTACAAAATACTTTCATTTCAAATCCTTCTGTAACTAATTAACTGGAAATCCAATAAATCCCGAAACCAAACTATTTACATAGGTACTGTTCTATTATGTGTAAGAATAAATGTTGTGGAAACTTAAAGGCGTAACATACCAGTCTAGAGAGGACAGTTTGGTAATCTGCATATGGGATTACTTGTTAGGTTGTTTAACAGTTCCCAAATTGCGAAAATCTAATTAGCTTTTGTGATGGGAATGGAGAACAAAGTTGTATCCTATTAAAGGCGCCCGGTTGGCTCTATACGAAAGCACTTATTCCATCACGCAGTGCCTTCAGCAATTTTTATCAACCAAGTTTTGTTGTAATGGCTCTCAAAAGGCTCAATTTAAAATAAAAAAATTAGGAAACCAGACACAGACGGAATTTTAAATGCTATCAGTATAAGTTGATTTGCTGGCTTAACAAAATTTTTAATTCAACAACGTTCTAGCGTTTTTCTGAACTTTTAATTATTCAATTTTGTACAATCACATGCTGTTAACACTGCAGTTTAGAAAAATTATAACTTCAATTTCTATCCTATTAAACTAAGCCTTTTAATTGGGTGGTATTTACATAATACTGAATTAGTTGCTTACAGTGTTGTAAACTGCTCGTAAAATCCGAAAATACACAATGAAATCCGGTGTGAGTGTTGTTAATGAATTGATATTCTGGAATATCCAAGTGCAGGATATGATTCATATTAACCATCATATAAGCTGGTTTTAAATAATAGTTTTTCTGCAATATAAGCCACATACAAATTATTTTAATATCATGTACATCGATTAATTGTTTAAATAATACTTCAAATAAAAAATACAACATGTTCCAGTTATGTTGATACATCCATGATAAAATAAGAAACTTTGAATGTTTAATTTTTGTTTTCTTATTTGGTTTGTATACACATTCTGATAATCAGGATTGTTATTATGTTTAGAATCATTTGAAATGCCAAGAGCCTCTAAATACTGCTGACAATTCTAAAATAATTTTGTAAATTCCAAAGTACTGCTGAAAAAGCAAGCGTCTTAAGTTTTTAAGTCTTTCTTTTAAATTGTCCTCTATGACGACATCGTTGTTGCTTGGTTTTTATGCAAATCATATTATTTTATGTTGGTGGGAAATTATTGGATACTAATTTGGTTTGAATTTTGCCATATTAGTAACTTTCCTGGATGCATGTATTTTTATCTTGGACATGTTGTATAGGTAGTTTTGAGTTAAAAAGTCCGCCAGGGTTGTTCGTGAACTATCGATCTGTTTTTCATTGCAAAGTCCTTCTTGCCCCTTTGCTGTTTCTGGTTTTATTAAAGATGTGGAAAGTAGAAATGTGGCTTTTAAATAAGGCCCAGATTTATTTTCTATATGTGAGTTGTTATTAAGTCGTTTTTGCGAAAACTGGCGGAGCACAATGACGATAAGGCCGGAACTGCTTAATGCAGAAAAGATGAGCTCTCGGGGATTATAGAGATATTAATTCAGGATGCCAGGAACAGGCTAACTTTTTTTTATACGAGTGGGAATTCAGATTATTTTAAAGCAGAAAAAAATACTATTCTGTGGCTCACGCTCTATGAATATATCACAAATATTGAGCATTGCCCGGTTTTACTAAAGCGATATTTCGTGCGTGTCCACAACGTAAATCTTCGATTACCAAAAGGATAATCAATTTAAAATTTGGCGAATGCTCGTTTAAATTGAAACTCTACAAAATTACCTTCTAATAATTAAAGCCAAACTTACATTTATGATGATTGATGTTGAAATGAAACGTGATTAAGGCTTTGTTTTTGTGGCTTTGAGGGTATCAATCATGTATGGTCGGCAAAACACCTGCTAGACGTAGATCAATCATGATCGACTGTAGTTTTGATAGCAGACTTTTACACAAGAAATACAACTAAAACAATAAGTTTCCCGATAAGAAGTCGTAAACTTTACCAGCCAATGAATGGAGCACATGACGGATCGGTGATAAATATTTATTCCAAAATCTGTATATATCGCTGCGATAACATGCCATAGGGGTTTAAATAATTCAGTTATTTGTTTAGCATTGAACAACCGTTATGGAAATTAACTACAGCTGGATTTTTTAAATTCTCCCTGTTTATTCGTTTTTATTCCAGGTATAAACTGGTCAGCACTAATATTTCAGAAACATATACTTTTTTATATTTCCAAATTTATTGCATTTTTAAAGCCCGTTATATTCAAGAATCAAAACTCCTATTGTTCAATGTTTGAAATAATTCCTTGATGATTTTCTCAAGTAAAATAAAAAAAATCTACTAATCCTAGTTAATTCCAACAACTCCTTTAGTCGGATGGAAAATTTGAAATATAAAATTTTTATTTTTTGATTTACTTTCATAACGTATAAGCAGTTACTTATTACTTCATAATAGAATCATTATTTTAACTACCAACTTTGGTATTCGGTTAGTGTATTACATGATCGGGGAAACTCCAGTAAATCTAGTTTTCAATTTCCATTGTACAGTGGAAATTCCGTAGAGCAAATTTTAATCATCGTTTGGTAGCCATCGGAAAAACCCAATTGCCTTAATCATTTCAGGCGAATTACGGCACCAAATTACCTATATTTTTGGTTGAAAGTAGCCAGTTTTACAATGCACAATTTGGTTGTCATATATAAGGCTAACTAAATAAGGTTCCTAAAGCGTTTGAGCCAAAACTAATTTACCCTGGAGAAAAGCAGTTTTGCAGTTTAAAAAGTGTTATAAAAATAAGCAGTTGTGCACAGCACGGCTCTGGTAATGAGACTGTATGGAGGTACGTTCGCTTTTAACAAACTTCCAAAACTGGTGTTTTCTACGAGTATCTTCTAGTTTAATTTTAGTTGGCAGCTAATCAGGATTTTAAACTACTTTGAATAATACATCAACCCACGTGAAACACAAAGAATATGCGAACAGAATAAATACGCAGGAAAAAGCAAATCTGTATCCATATAATTTCACTTAAGTGGGCTTTAGAAATGTTTACTGATCCAGAGAGGTGGAATCTAAAAGCATAAGGGAAAATTGAGGGAAATTTGTTTGAACTTGGTTTTTTAGCTTCGGTGACTTTTATCGGAGAAATAATATATTTATTTGTTTGATTTAATTAATTTGTTTTTGAAATATTGTGGAAATATCGAAATAAGAGTTACAATAAAGTTGATTAAATTAAAGCAATTTTGATATAAAATATTTGCGTTATAAGCACAAAATTTGCCTGATGTTTCTAAAATCATTTTAAAAATTTTATAGGTTACCAACAATTTTGCAAATCTCTAAAGTCTATTATAAATTCCAAAGGCTTCTGGAAACAACGGAAAATTGCTAGAAGCTTCTATTACCTTATAAACCTGTTATATCTTTCATACAACATAACAACAAACAAATTTGCAAACAACCTGTCTTTAGAAGAAGTTTTGCAGACATTTCCAATTTAGTACCAAATTCTTGCAATGCTGCCAAATTGACCATATTTACCAATTACACAATATTATTGAACTCCATAATGTGCAACTTTACCTAAATTTAATCTATACTTACACACAAATACACCCTGTACTACTCCAATGAATTTCATGTTATATATTTTATACTAACTACCCCAAGGTATTTTTTATTTCCAAACAAACATGGAGATAATACTCTAATGGAAACTGTTATGCACAGGTCATTTGAATGACTTTATTACACTTTTATACGGAAAAGTTTTGGAACAAGCGAAGTAAATTTTAAAGTAAAGGTAATGAACTTTGCTGTCTCCCTTTTGCTTCGAATAAGTATTTTAGTTCCAGGAAATTACTACTCTCATTAAATCGACAGGATATCGTTGTGCATCGATTAAAAAAGACAATGCTTGTATAGGTAATTAAATTGTTTCTTAGAAGCTTTTTCAAATCATGCCTGTGTGTTATTTTAGGAATGTTTGTATAGGTTCAAGGGATTAAATTCCAATTATAAAAGAGACTAGGTTATTTACAGATTGGTTTGATTGTTGTCGCAGTTTCAGTTAAGAAACTTAATAAACGAAGTGGGTGTAAGGGTTGTGGAACAATACTTGGCCTAGAAAATCCTAGTAGAGTCGATGAAAGTCTGTGCAAGGAGACGTTTTATTTGTGTCGTTACGAAGCCACAGAATGTCTCAAATCTTCTAAAGCACCACAGGGAAATATTCCATTTAAATTGTTGTTTTTGATTGAATATCAGAATTACAGTAGTCAACGTGTGTTCAACATTATTGTAATAAAATCAACAGTTATGATCATTACTCAGTCACAAATATGCGTAAAACTACTTATTGATCCAAAAATAGTATGTGACATAAGAAAAGTAAGAAAACCGATTTTCTTTTATTTTCATGATTAATGGTTATATCCATCGGTCGTCAGTATTTTTGGAGTGATTTATTTATCGTACCCATTCCTAATGAACTGAAGTACGTTTCCTAGTTAACGCTGAATAATAGGATAGGATGAATTTTCTACCTGCCAGCAGGAACTCAATAAGCTGCTTTAATTTTAAATCCTTCCACCCTATAGAGAGAGGCTTTAAATCACGTTAGGGTTAAAAGGCTTGAAAAGCGTATAAGAACTCAATAATTGATTTAAGCATTTGGGTTGTGGTCTCAATTACGAGGACGAATGATCTGGTTTTAATAATATTTCAGACCCAAATTAAAAAAATGAAGTTTTAAAAGATTTATCCGATTTACGTCCGACATAAAAAGATGTAATGGCAGAAGTTGTAGATATGTCGCATAAGGGTGTCATACGTTTTATAGTGGCGCATCGTAAAAGTGTGGAGATGAAAGCAGGACGACCGATATAACATTCAAACCTACAAAGCAAGTAAAACGAAAAATTAAAGTTAAATTTTTCGGAAATATCATGGTTTCATCTCAAACGTGACTTGGTCTTTTTTAAGCCACAAATAAAACGTGTTTATTTTTATTCTTTGACCTGTAAAATCTACGTTTTATACGATCGTTTCAAATTCTATAGTGCATCTAGGGGATGAAAGAAAGTAGATAGGTCTACTTACCCGTGACCTGATTGCATAACACAGGTCCGCTTTCAGTTTGGAAGCACTTTTCGCTCTGCCTAATGCCTAAAGATCCCGAACTAAAAATTAGGGACGAATTTCAAAACAGTTGGAAAGTTAATCTATTGACGTTTCTCATCAAAAGGGATAACCATTGATGTGACCCACGTCTAACGACATAAACTATAATAGTCTTTCCAACCCTTACAAGATCTTATCTATATTGGTATATTGCTTCTCTTTATTTTAAGTGCTAACCTGTTTGCGGTTTATAATTTGAAATAATAAACTCGACCAACTAAGGCTTAAGTTAGAAGGTTTTGGTTAATACTTAATATCAATCGTGTTTGCTTTGAATATACAATACTCTTTTTGAAACGTCCACTATCATCGTATAAGGGGTCAATTTGGTTATTTATTATGCATATTTAAAGCTCCATTACCTTCGAACTATTTTAACTGGATTCTAAATAATTTGACTTAGTTGTAAAAACACTTTTTTTGAATGCAATTTAAAACACTATTTAAAGCAGAAGAATAAAAATTTAAATCCACATCGCCCAAAGCTCAAGGAAAATTAATTAAAGTATGCGACTTTGAAATTTAATAAGCATAGTCCGTCATCGTGTCCTGATGCAGTTAATTATCCGTTAAAAACAGACCGCTTGTTTTTTAAAAAATAATCCACTTTGAAAAAAATATAATTAAATAGAAGGGTTACAGTAAACTGGACAGTTGAATAGAATTTTATGAAAAATCTATACACTTTGGTTTTAGGAATTTGATAGAAATAATTGAGGAGAATGTATTATCTTATTTTTGCTAGCAGAAAAGAATAAAATTATCTAAAAAAATGAATAAAGCAATGCAGGATGACAGACTCATTGATGGCTGGAAAGTATTATCAGAGAATAAAGAAGAGGGTAAGTAATATGATATGGTAAGGACCATGGCATGACAAGAAAGTAATGAACTGTATTACTGTAGGAAGGATTACTACTGACTGAGTAGGCAATTGTTGAATTGAATTAGTCAAATTTTAACATGAGAATAGCTTCTTGTGAAACGTAAAAAAAATATTACTTATGCTTCAATAATCCATATACTCTCATTGTAAATATTTTTCAAAGTTTAGTACGTGTCCTCTGTGTACACGCTACAATAAACATCTAAACCTGCTATAACATGATTAACTCAATAATCTGCCCTAATCTGACTCCAATTGCTATAAAGTGATTCATACTGGTAATATATTTTACAAATAAGATATTCGACTTCAAAAAATCCGTGCACAATAGGAAAATCTATCCGGAAGTAAGTCATATTGATGTATATTTTCAAATAAATGTCAAATATGAATTCCAGCCTCGAGGACTTAAAATATTGTCTGGCTTTTAGCGAACATAAATCTTAGGTGGTGTTTTTGTGGTTGACGTACAACTTCGGTAAATCTCGTTTTAATTTTAGACTAATTAAGACATTTTTAGTTCCAATCGGTAAAGTAAAAAAACTGTAAGGAAGGAAAGCAAGGAAAACCAAGAGTTTAAATTTGCCAGTTAAATGCATACTTGAAATGAAAAGAAATGACTTTTTAATTTCTTAAGAACTTATCTTTTAGCTACAAAGACTAATAAATTAAAATTTAGAAGATGAGTTTGTTTTAAAATGTTGTGTGTTATCATAATCTTAGTTGGTTTTCAAATTCACAAAAATGTTATAGTTCAGTAAATCTAATTGAAGTTCGACAAGTTTTAAAGTAGACTTCATTTAAATAACAAAACTACGTAAATTCCCAATGAAAGCTATTGAAGTGGTTCAAGTTCTTTTAATGGATTAATCTTAGCAAGAATCCCATTTAATTTAAAATGCAAGTAACGTTTTGGCAAGTCCGTAAAATTAGCTTTCTCTGGAAACTATAATTGTATTCCGGACCACAAAATCGAGAAAATATATCTGTTAAACTGAAGCACAATAAGCATTGAAATATAAGGTTGGCGTTTTAAATTCATAAGAGAAAAAATATTTTTTTGTTGTGCGCTGTTATTTACAGTCATTACCTTAACTACAGCGTTTTATAATACAGGATTTGCAACGTAATTTCGAAATATAGGTAGCATTTATTTTAATAACGACCGACACTGGTTGAAACATAAAAAGCACTGTTGTTCTCTTGACTTCTCCGATAAACCAAGAAAATAATTTGATAAATGACACTCTTGATGTATACAGGATCCCAACAGGAAAAATTGAATAAAACAAATATATTTCGTATGGAAATTCCATTGTGTCCCTTTCAATGTTTATATAGGCTTAAGACTGAATAAATAATTTTTGTTGTTTCCCAACATTCAGCAGATGTATATAAAAACTATGCAGTCCATTTGTCATTTCCCTTTTTGTTTCACGCCTGCTAAATCATCTGAAAGAGTAGCTCGCTTATTTTCTATAGGACAAGGAAAAACAACGAGAAAATGTAGGTCGATACAAAAAGTGTGGATCAAACAAACTGATGTTATTAATCGGTCCAAGGAATTATTTCAACAGCCAACATTTATTTTAGAAAAAATCACCGAGGACCTACTATCAGTATGAATTACTTCCTTTAGCTTCAGGTCATTGAGTTTTTGGCCATTCAATAGTGATATTTATTGCTGACTCTCAAGAATACTCCAACGTCTTCTAATCATGTCATAATGTCGTGAACCAGAAGATATTATTATAGAGTAGGTAAAAAACGTGAAAAGAGTGTATGTTTGTTTGGGTAAAAAATTATTGTTTCTTATATAGGGTGACTGAGTGTAAAGTTCATACAAATTTTCTATGAAATGTTGTTTTGTCATGAATGATCCAACACAAGCTCATTAAATGTGTTTGGTATTTTTTTTCTAAAAAAGTCTAACACTGTGCCTTAAAACTATGTTACTGTATAAAGTGGGATTTGTCTTCTAAAGTTTGAAGTTTAACAATTTTTCATCTTGAAAAATTGTCAATTCACAGTCTATGCGTATCTTTAGAAAAGTGTGTGTGTTAGACATTCCTGAAATACAAAGTAGGACATTAAGCCCCTATGACTAACTTAGACTAAATAGGAGGGTCTCCCGTTAGTTATTTGAGGCTCGACTATATTTTAACAGCTTGAAAATGATTACATTGTTAAGAGAAACCTATTTTACACTATATTCATTTCTACACAAGCAAATAGTTTTGTTTTAAATCACTCGTTAGCAAAAGACATTTGCTTTTGAAATTGGATTAAAAACTTTAGATTAACACGGATAGAAACAGTCGTATATGCACTGATTCTATAAACCAAACTTACTGACTCTATTTACATAGATATAACATTTTATCCTTATCGCTCTGGGGTCTTGTAATCGTCAATTTTATTTAAATAGAGCATCCTCTTTCTGGAGCAATAATCTCGGGATAGTTAATTTAAATTTAATATTTGCCAAGCCAGTTCGAAACAATATAACTTCGTTTCCAAGTGTTATTTGCATTTTGCATCTCCAGAATGCCGAAAAACTAAATTGTACTACAAATTTAAAAAAGTCGTCTGCCAAACGTGCTGGCTTTTTTTGCAAGGAATCGAAATTAAAAATCCAGGTGAAAATCACACAATTACACAACACGTTTCACTTAATAATTCCGAGTGCTGCTCGTTACTGGATGAATAAAAAAGCTACTTTAAGAGGCATTTCCAGTCGAGCTGTTTTCTAAATAAGATGCAAATAAATGTACTATTATTAAAAAAGTTTTAACGTCGTTGTCTTTTCTGGAGTTTAAAATACTTTGCCTAATGTTGGGTAACCATGATCTACCAACAAGTGAATTCTTTATTCCAGATTATGAACTGTAACACAGATAGATGTGTTATATAATTAATTGCACAAAAGTATCCTTATTATTGATTATATTTTTATTTATCTTTATTGTAAAAACTGTGACACACTGTATACAACATAAACCTTTCATAAAAGGCCTTATTTGCCTTGAATAGGGAGACATATGCATTCAAAGTTGGTCCAGCGAAGCAAAAGAACACAATGGAATAAACGAATCGTTACACGACGCTTCATTTTTATTTTTGCAAACATGCAAACGAGTTAGTTCATTACCTTGAAAACATCATTAATTCAAGCCTCACAATAAAAGCTAGGAAGGTATGGAAAAAAGCACGTCCTTCGACCGTCAATGATTAGATTTATTTCCACTTTAAAACCCAACCTGACTTCTAATGCCCCTTTTTTCGCATATTTCTTTACTATACACCAAATATTTGGTCCCTGGCACAAAACTGAATCCATATTTCTCCGAGAATATGAGAATGGTGCAAGCTAAAATGCAAAATCACAAAAAATCCATTTATCAAACGAACGCTGGCCAAAATTCCGCGGTAAATCGTTTTAAGTTTCATACTAAAAACCTGCTATCGAGTGTAGAGGTCAGAATCCTGAAATTCACTTTAAAAATTTACATAAAAAGAATGGACTAGAAATAAGGAACTTTGATAATGCCAAAGGTAAGTATCTAATTTAAATTTTTTACTCTTTAAGGAAGACTACTACGAAGGAAATTGCTACCAAACCTAATTGATTCTTTAATGATGTAATTCCTCTTCTAGTATACACTATAAAGTAAAGTGCCTGCACCCTTTCTTTCTTAATTTTAACTACAAGTAGTGATATTCAGACAAAAAAATATTAGCAGAAGATTAAATACGAAATTCAATTATTTCTAAACATCCTTTATGAGCAAACGGAGAAGTATACTGCATATTGGGTCCATACAAAAATGTCCGATATCCCCATATTCGAGAAGTACAGGGTAAACTTGCAAAATAAAAACCCGTTATTTCAAATATGAATATTCACGACTTCCGGTCTTGATAATCCCCTATCGAAAACTGTTCCAGTGTTGACCGAGTTAAGGAAATGTCACATTTTGTTATTAAACTCCACTGCAGTCACGAGAATAACATCAAAGTTGGAATATAACAAATGAATATTACCACTTCGCTGTATAAGTTCATGAATAATTTTGTTTGCACCCAAACTTGACCCGAACTAACCAACCATCCTTATTTTCATAAATCATAAGATTTCTATCCAGACCCTTTATATTCGGGAGATTTGTTTTCTTTCTATTGCTAGACTGGAAAGCAAATCTATTAAATCGTCAGAATATTTTTAATTCAAACAGTTCTTTGTTTGTTTGTTGTCATTTGACCTGGCGGCAAAATAAAACACTGGGAAGTAGGAGTTAAGATGGAATTTTTGAATTAATCCTGAAATATTCTTTTCCTTCGACTATCTTTACGACCCCAAAACACGGTTTAACTTTTTGCTCAGAGGTATGTTCGGTTCCTTTTTATTTCATTTTAACAGGCCTTGGAATTCGTAACAATTTTATCTAGGGAGGATTTTTCTGTTAAAACTTTCTACTACTGGAAAAGTAATTTTATTTCTCCGAATATTTAAGAGATTGTTTTCTGGGCCTGAATGAAACACGTTAATATTTTATTATAATACACTATGTGTGTGATTACGATTTGATTTAGTTTTTAATTTTTCTTTATAGTAGTATTATAATACTAATTCCCTTGAAACAAAACTTTACTGTAATACAATTTTCCGTAAAAACACAAAACAAAATATGGCCTTATTTAAATGGAGAAATTTAAATTATTGTTTTTTATTTGTCTACTTATCAACAAAGCTTCTGATAGTGTCTGGCACTTTATAAACTACAACATCTAAATGTATCTAGAAAGTCGAATTGATAATTGAATAGTACATAAACTTAGCAAAAGGAAATTGATACTACGTTTGAGCCAAATTTTTGTGTTTCCAGGAGTTGTATTCTTGAAACCAGGAAAGAAAGCTATACAGAATGTGACAGTAACCTACCATTGTCAACTGTTTCTGTAACATTCTCTCCACATCTCTCGATATTTCCAGTCTAAAACTTGCGGTTCAGATAATACTCAGCTCTCCCTATATTTGTTTTTATGTTTTGCTAGTTTTGACTGTTTCTAAGTGGGTCACATCACACTTTGATTCAGATTTGATACAGTAAAAAATAGTTTTGTCAATTATGACAACTTTCTTAATATTATTAAACATTAGTTTTAAGTTTTGACAACTAATGCCATCTATCTTGAGTAAAAAAAACCCTTAAGGCACCTTTCTGCGTCAAAAGTTCAATTTTCCTTCTTGTCAGAAAAAAAAACCTAATAAAACAAATCGTACTGAAAACTTCTTAGCAGCGTGAACAAAAACAATAATTAATCTTTTCAATCTTAGAAGTTTAACTTTTAACTCGTCTACCCTGGTAAATTAACATAGAAAATTTCTGGGTTGTTTAACCTTGTAAGTATCCTATGGCCCTAAGCCATTCGATGAGGAGAGATTTTATATTCTCCTTTTTTTAGTGACCGTAATAAGTACCGTCTGGTGTAATGAATTAAAGCAATTCCATTAAAACTGCTGCAGCAAACTGGGTATCTAGAAAATATATTGGAATTACGAGAACAGCGTGGCTGATTAAATTTTTAAGAATTGATTTATTGCCGTTTTAATCCGGGGATAAGTGGGATGAATTTGTGACTGTTGAGGTTTAATCGTCCAAAAGCAAACTGAACATGTTTTTGCTTTGTAATTCTGTATTGGACGTGTACACAATCCTGTTGCTACGCGGATTTTACTAATATGTTTAATGTAGTAATTGTAGCAGAGTTCCAATTTAAATCAACATAAATATTATTCCATGACTTGATCGGATTGTCGAAGTCAAAGTTTTAAATATATTCTCTCGTTTCTGTTCGAGAGTTTGGACGTTAATAATTGAAGTTGGCAACTCGGCTATTAAATTCAATTTATTGGCAGGCCCTTTATAGAGTTATAAAGTGCATACTACACCTAAGACTTAGTTTTATCACCTTTTTAGTTCCACGCATTAATCATATATTTTACAGAGTTTGTCAACTTTAAAATTGTATACAAACATGTGCTAATCCATATTTACTACCTAAGAGAAATTAAATCGCGTTAGCCTTTATGGGGTCGCGAATAAAATCTAGAAGGGGAATGTTCATTCAGGATTCAAGTGATAAATTTCTACATTGGCATTTATCGGACTCCATTCAATGGCTTTTCGAGAAATAGGATATGAGAACATAATGCTCTATTATGTCCGGATATCTAATGATCTTACTTACCGATATTGATTTTGTATGCTTAAAAGAAAGGGTCCAGTTTTTGTTGGATGTAAATTATTGGATACATCATAGTCCAGAAGAAGTAGAAGCTGTTATTCAATTATTACAGATTTGTCCGTTCGTCTTTTCTAATTACAATAAATTTTGAGATAAAGAATAAATATTTTACATTTTTTTTTAAGTATTTAAAATAACTTCCATGGTGTTAATTGAACTATTTCTAAAGGGAAACCCTGAGTAGCACTCACACTCTGACCGAGTATATTTGTTCGTAAACGGTTTGGAGGTGAGTGCTTTCATGAACCTAAACATTTTAAGAGGAATATTTTCTTAGGTGCGGTGTGAAGCAGACATTGAAAAGCAAACATCTGATTTACTGCTTTCCATTTCCTGTCTCCCATTATAAAATATTTTATTTTAACTCTTTTAAAGTGGAATTATTTTTCAGAAATATCAGGACAAATATTGACTGCTTTAAGCAAAATAACTTGAATCGTTTCCGTTAATCCAAAATTAAATATTTAAGTTCGTTTCTCCTAAAAACTTTTAACTTTTGCTAAATCATTAGGAAACTCCTCCAATATCCTAAACTTATTTTCCTCCCGCTTACAAAGTCGTAAATCCTACCCAAGATAAATTTGGTTATCGAGAAATTTATAGTTAACAGCTACTTCTATAAGACATGATTTTGTTTGTGTTTATTTAAAACACGATGAGCTTACGATTTCTACTCAAATTAAACCCGAGCACAAATTAGACTCATTATTCGTTGCGTTCTTTTAATTATGAAACGAGCTCGTTTTGAATTTGTATTAATTACGTTTAAAAGGGAAGGAAAAGATTACGATTGTATTAGGACGTTCTACAGGATCCCCAATTTTTATTCAAGCACTAGAAGAAGACAGTTGATCGTTAATTTTATCTCTTTAGTTCGTTTTGTTTTATTACCACGCAAGTTTTTTCTGTTAAATTCAGAGTTTTAAGGTCAATAGGAATATAAAAAGATTTAAGTTTATTTAATGAAGGAAGAATTAAAGACGACAAAGCATAATTTTCAAATTCTAAAAAAAACACTTAAATGTGTAGAAGGTCGATGAAGGTACTACACCTTCAACATAAGAGAATCATAGTATACTAAAACTATACTAATAACAGTCACATTTAACCGAAAATAATTTCTAAACAGACTACACTAGTAGAAACAAATTTTTGAGAAACTCACTATGTTTCCAGAGTTAAAAAGTTTTAGGAGTGTTCGGTAGGTTAATAAAAGATTCTACACAAAAAAATAACCTTTATAATATCATACTGAAATGTTATTTTAATAATTCTGCCTTTCTATAACATTTAACCAAACAAATTACATTATTTTATGGTTAAAACATACAAGTTTAACAGAGTTTGTTATAAAGTATAATTAGGTAAAACAACAAATATCTTTATTTCTCGACTATTGTGAAAGCATTTATTTGAATATTATAGAAAGTTATTAAATGATGGAGCATAATGGAGTAGACGTCTTTTTGGCCGAAGGCAGATCAAAATAACCAACACCACGAAACCGTTGAGAGTTTTATATTTTTAAAGTTAAAAACATCTCCGGTCTGTTTTCTTTACGAATTGAACTTACACATTGCTGTCGCTGAAATAACACTGAATTTTTCATGAAGTAGGAATACTACCAGCTAGTAGATAAGTGTTCATAATCCAGGCGAATACGACACCCATAGAACAAGTTGAGATTAAAACGCATTTATATTCATCCAGAAGTGTTTATACGAAAATTCTTTGAAAATGTGAATTCTAAAGGGCTGTCCAATGCCAGAAAACTGCGGATAAAGTTTGAGATCTGATTGATGTATCTGGAAGTTTTGAAAAGAAACTTTTTGTTTGAGCGTACATAGAGTAGTGACAAATGGGGTTTTTAGATAACCACAGTGCATACACATGGAGTGTTACGTCACACGCAAATGGTTCTAAACGGTTTTATGGTGAATTTAAAATATATTACGCCAGATACGAGTGCCTATTAGGTCATTAAATGGATTTTACGTATAAATTCAATACCGAGCAATTATTAGTATTTAATGCGGAACATTTTTAATTGGTCCTTAATAGAATATTTGAAATATTCATTAGTAATTAGTTAAATGGGCTAAAGAGCTTTTGATTGTTAAACTATTTTGCAAATGAGGGAATGTTTTTGCCGTTCATTGCAAAAAGCTCTAATTTCAATCATAAGAGTATAATTGAAACTTTATACTATTAACCAACCAAATTTATAGCTTTCATATATGACTGATGGAGTCGTACATTAAAAAAGAGCAATGTCGAATCATTAATTTGATTTTTGTCCAGTTTCCAGCCCGGAAACCGAAATGAAAATCACGTAGCTTGGATCGTTAAT
Organism: Ips typographus; assembly: GCF_016097725.1. Taxonomy (NCBI): domain Eukaryota; kingdom Metazoa; phylum Arthropoda; class Insecta; order Coleoptera; family Curculionidae; genus Ips; species Ips typographus. Next base: position 5,988,369 of record NC_138437.1, on the reverse strand, counting down.
TAAGCTTACGAACCTTAATTTCAAGACTGCCTTCAAAAAACCAACCCACATGAACATGATATTATAAAAGGATATTAAATAATTAAAAAAGTTCTCCCTCCACGTATAATTACTACAAAAGCTATTAGAACAAATCTGCTTCAGGCTTATGTGCTTTTCACATTTAATCCACTAATCCGTACCAATAATGGCATATAAAGGCAAGAAGTTTTGACGATACCAAGTAGCCGCTTCTCATAAATTATTCACGTTAAGACCAAGGATTAAATTTTACATTCAGTGCCATTAATTAAAACCGCAATATGGACATGTTGCCTGTAATTCATTTTATTTATTAATCATGCGGTTTGATCTGTATGAATCATTCATTATTTTGTACTTTTGCCACTTACATTAGAATGGATGTACAAGTCACAAACAATGTAAGGGTCTTTTATATTATATTTTAACTGTTCGTCCCCCGATGTACAGGCTTTCATGGCCTGATGATGCCTTTTTAGGCGAAACATGTAGCCATTAATTCCCTTTAATATAGTTGAGACTGTAGATTTTTCCAAATTGTTTACAATTTTTATTTGGACCACAATGTCGATTTACTCTGATTCATAGTAGAGTGGAATTTTTGAAGGCAAATAACAGTCAGTTTTGACACGGGGTGAGCTTGAGTAATTATACTAAAAATTATGTCAATAAGAGTTATTTTTCCTTACCAAGCCAATAATAATGATACATTCCTTTATACGATTGACAATAAAAGTCAGTGATAATTTAAAAGCAATTTTAATAGCAAAACTCGTCTGCATGTTACTAACAATGATACATTAATTAGTCTTAACTTAGTAATACTGAGTATAATAAGTCATTAGGACCCATTTTCTCTTACTGTCTTTCCTAATTTTATCGAGTTTTGCAAGCTAATTTAAAGGTTGTCAGCATTTTATTTTATTGTATTATAACATCACTTTTACGCACTATTGTCTAAAAAAAAATCGTAGGGAGTCAGAATAATAGTAATGTATAACTGTCCAAGAATGTAATAGAGAATGTATTTCTATGTAACTAGAAATACCCTATATGTAATTGAAGTTTTATTCCAGTACATATATTACATAAAAGAATATTAGTATTTTAATAGGTTTTCTTTTTTCTTTTGCTGTCATGAATTTTACAGGCAGGTAAACGAGCTTTTTAAAAAATAATTCAGCTACTTAATTAAATATCTTTTAAACTTGTAACTTTGTTACAATAAACGATACTATTTTGTAAGAAAACATTTACTTTTCTGGTCAATTAACCGACTGGCTACAGAATAAACTTTTCTAATTAGCAATCGCCAACCGTAACAAATACCTTTCCAAACGACTATTATCCATTTCAACGTGAACTCATGGATCTTCCGCTTTATATATTTTTTGTCGTGTACAAGACTATGATGGCCGGATTTGCGAAGGAGCCTAGAAAAACGTAGTGGGTTTAAAAAGGTCTGACCTAATTCGATCCCCTTCAAAACACGGCCTGTTGGAAACAGTAAAGAATCTGCAGGATTAAGATATCTCCGCTCATCCTGGCAGAGACATAGATAAATACCGCGACTTTAAGATCGTCGGGCTAACTTCAAAAATTAATTTATATTACATCTCATCAAATTGCGTTGTTATTAAATAAAATGGGGGTTCCAAGTCAGTCTTTTTCCATGTTATTGCACAAGAATTCTCAATAATATGGAGAGGAATTGCAAAGTCAAAGATAAAAGTAAATTTCTTTTCCGTTGTATTTTATTAGTCCTACTCGTTCAGGCCACAGGTGGGGGCATAAAAGAGCCCAGTTTAATTCACATTTATACCTCCAAGTGCTCTTTCATACAGTCCTTTCATGTAATTATCTATTAATACTTTGAGATGAAACTTTATAGTATTCCTTAGTAGAGAATCATTTCAAATTTAATTAAATTTCTAATATTGGTTTTTTGCATCAAATAATAATATTGCCTCAAATTTAAGAGAAAATAAGGTTTTAGCCAATCTCAGATTTCTTAATCCAGTCTTTGAAAGTTATCCAATTTGCAACTTTTTAACGTTATTAAATTACGACTAATGAGTTGTGCTAACGATAACGATGTTATTTCTATCTGGAGATAAAAGATAAGAAGTTAGTAAAACGCACATTGTGATTGCAAAAAAATGGTTGGAGATTTAATGGACAACTATACCACTTGACTAAGTTAATGTAGAAAATGCTACTAATTACTTCATAGTTTTGAGTTAGTTAAGAAGAGTTGAGTTGGTTAACGTTACGTTAGTGATTTTGTGATTAAGCACAATTTCTATATACAAAAACCAAAAGTCAACAAGACTTTGGAGATTTATTTCGATCACAAATCTTAATTTTACGATTAATCAAATTGCTCCAATACGTACTGGAGGCATTGAAACTTATTAACAACTGAGTAAAATCATGTTTGTATTTCTCAAAGCCTATAGAATTACATAAACCTCAAACTAGAGGCTTTCCCAAGACAGACATTCCCAGTTACCTAACTGAGTGTTTATGGAATTTGCTGAAATTAGTTCGCGAGAGTTTTGAGTTTGTTATAAATGGAAATCAATCCCTCAACAGCTATACTAGAAATTGTTCAAGTTGTTTTTAACCGTTATGAAGGAGCGAGTTCATCTTCGAGAAAAGGGAATGCAAATATAAAAAGTTAAGGAAACAATTGTAAGTTAAAACACCTTTTTGGGGCGTGATTTATGGTATTTCCCGGGACGTTAAAAAATGTCCGATCGTGCCAAGTTTGATATTTATGGCGTAAAAAAAGTACGAGATTTTCGCTCTATTTTAACCTCGCTTCTACAATGACACGGCAAAACAAATTGAGGTCCTCAAGGTATCGATTTAATTGTATTTCGAGATTAAAAGCTTAAATTTCCTCATTATTTATCTGACAGTTAGTAGGAGGTTGATTAATACATCCTATCAGTTATTAATGTTACACGCTTTTAACCTTTAGCTTAGGAGGAAAGAAGAAACATGCCGATATTGAGGACAATAACTACAAAACTGCAAAGCAACAAAAACTATTAAAAGGTAAAGTTTTCGCGTCCCGGATTAAAAGTTTACATTGATGAGTCCGGAAGTTTTCCGTTGATCTCGTGAAAGTAACAAACTGTTCGAAAACTGTTGACAAAAGTTTCTTAGCTGTAAATATTTGACCCAATTCTAAATTGTAAGTAAATTGCGTCGCTGTTTAGTTGCCGTTTTGCTACTTTATTTAGGGAAAGTAGTAATTACATATTTCGCTGCGATGAAAATGATTTCTACGACTTTATCCCTTTTTAGATAGGTTCGGTATTAAATTCCAGACGCCTTTAAAATTGCCAGTTTTACATAAATTCAATTCAATTCCGATATTAAATCGTCTAGTGCACTCAAATAATGACAAATGTGCCTCGCTCTTTTCGAAACACGTGTAAATTAAATTGTATAAAAATATATATTCCTATGTTGTATTGTTCGTGCCGTTCATACAAACTTGAATACAAGAACATTTCTGTACAACAGAAGATTTTATTCAACTGACATATTTTTACCCTAAAAATCCCTCCTCCCTGGTTATTTCAGCAAATCAGGCAATAAACTTTACATAAAGTCGCAAAAAAAAATATCAGAGGAAAAATTTTTCACCATTATCTTTTATGGAAATTAAGGTTCTTGGACTATATTTTATCAGTTATATTGTAAACTGCCTGAAAAGTGACACACCCTACAAAAAATGCTTTTAATATGTTTGAAGATGAGAAAATGAAAATGTTACTGCATGGAAAGAATTGGTCTTACTGCCTTGAACAATTACAGTATGTCCCACTAGCAAGTTTAGTGCAAAACTAGTGTATTGCTTGCTCTATTAAATATCATTGAATTAGTAGGGCAATACATTAGTTCTACACTAATATCTAATAACAAGAAAAAATCTGACTCAAAGAATGGATTAAATAACTATTACCTTTGGTTGACCTATAAAATGATTTTTAATGGAGCTTTTGGTGTCAATGGCTAAATATATTCTCTTACAGAAAACTAATTGGCTAATTTATAATCAAAATTTGTAATGTCATTTTTGTCATTGACACATCATAGTCAAAATTTTGTTAGCCAAAATAATAACCGTCAGTTAATTCTTTCAAGTTTTGTTGTACATAATTTTTGTTGAAGACAGTTTTTGAAAAAAGTTACTTCATAATTGAGGGTACTATGACACACATTTTGTTTTAAAATGTTTAATGCTTCCATTACTCGCTTTGGCCAAGTTAATTTAGATATTCTTCTTAAGTCTTCTCCAGTATGCTCTTCAGTACATTTGACCTTTTCCTTCAGGAATTCCCTTAGCTCTACTCTAATTCTTTCGGAGGATCTTACCATATTTGAGTTAATTTTTTTATGCAAAGCAAGATTGTTAAAGTTTCTTAAGTAAATTCTAAAATTGTGTTGTGGCGTTCAGTGGTTAATAAAAAAAAATTTAGTGACCTTTATGTTAGCCAAAAAATATCCATCTTTATACTTTAACTGAAATAACAAACCCGTTAACTGTAAAGCTGACTCCAAGCATTCAGAATATTTTTTGTGACAGTAAATCTTACGCTTTGACGAGTTCTTAAATTCAAGGTTTTTAACTCAACTCTTAAAACAAAAAGAGGCACAATTCAGATGTTATTTTAGGAACAGAGGGGAAGAAGCACGATAAGCTTACCAGTGCCGCAATGCTATTACCGACCCGACAAGAAAGTGAAAAATATCCTGTATAATTTCCTCTTGGTAATAAAAAATACAGCATTGGCCTGTACCACGAAAGTACAGGTTGATATGATCAACGGAATGAATCATAATTTAAAAATTTAAATTTTGGGTCGTTAAGAAAATTTTATCTGACAGTTTTATTTTAAGCCTCTTCCTATTACATGTAACAAACCACCAAGCGTTAAATTATGTTATCTTCCTAATGAAGTTCCATGTAAAATTAATTATTAATGTGCGTGTGGTAATCCCACTGTTTAACTCAATTTATCATTATCGCAATATGGTAATAATTTTCTTTTTTACCTGTTTGAAGAAAAGGTGAAAGGTATAATATATCTTTTTGCAAAAACATTCAGAATAGTATGCACAATGAATACCAAAATACATTTTTCACATATCTTCTAAATTGACAATGCCTATAAATCTTATTTATAGGTTGCCGTTATAGTAAATAGAAGTTGTTGCTTTGAGACAGCTCCCTCGCACATTCCTACTAAAAAATAAGACCGTTTTGTTTGACTTATGGGGGTGCTCGAATTGGATTGTTCTTGTTATTTGTCGCGGTTAAACCAATATCTGATGATCAAATTTTACTTGACACCTGAACTAATTCCAACATTTATATGAGACAATTTTTCACTACAAAAGTGGATATATTCTTATATTGCTAAATCGCAGATCAGATTATCTGCATGTCAAACAGTATATGTCATGGAAATCAATGATCTATACCAGTTGTGTCCAAGTTAATGATCCAATAATTACATCCCAATTAACAAATTAATTATTCCCGAACAAGGCACATATGGGATTTTGTGGACAACTGGCCCTTATGGCACTGACAGACCACCATTGTAGTTAAAATACTTCTTACGCAATTGTCAATTCATGCAAATATACAGTGCGAATAAGTTTTGAACCGACCCTACAACTACTATAAATCTAACACTTCCCCTGTCCTCCCACACCCCTTCACACTTTGACCTAGTTTTCACAAAGGTTTTGGGTCTCCGATAATGAATCATCCAGCATTCTTATTCCAAATGACGACATATTACCGATTCAAATTCGTTCGAATAAGAGAGTAAGCTAGAAGAGAGCAGAGGAGGCGAAATTGGCATAATGATTAATGAATGAAGCATCGGGGCTCCTTAATTGTGTTTTGTCACTAAATAACTTTCTTTAAAAGATCATTTACACTCTTCTTAAAAAAGTAAATTTATAAAGGAACTCAAGCCTTATCAGAGCATCATTTACTACAAAATTTTATACATTTAAATGGTCTTTGTTTAAGTGATTATTTTTTGTTTTAATTCGTTAATGATAATAATCTAAGAAGTCATTGTACAAACCATGCTTTAATCAACAGTTTCTGATAAAAATTTGTAAACTTTATGAATACCTTTGGCACCTATGATAAATTTTAAAGCAATATAAATTAACTGTTTGTTTTGAGGTAAAACAAAATGCTTAAAATGTTTCATAAAAAAAACAACTCGGTACATACCCAACAACATTAATAATGATGATCTTTGAAGATTGTTTTAGAGTACAGCTGTGTGTAATGTCCCTCCGTTTTATAGAATTTGCTATAAAATCCTTAAAATATGCATGTAAAATCTGAGAGTATCAACTAAGCTTGTAAACTTAAAAGTCAAGAAGTTCTAAAAGTCCATTTGCAGATTTAACTTTTAATATCTATTGCAGTTGCGCTGCAGACTTGATAAACTTTTAAAAATATAGGCTGAGTGTATTAAAGGACCGTCTTTATTCTCTACTTAGGTTTAAACATAAAAACTTATATAATGAAATACATTGACTTAAAACTACATTTCTTTGAAATCAATTATTTAATGTCTCGTTAAAAGTTGTGACATTTTCCTTTGTTCGATAAAACGAAAAATGGAGTACTGGTAAAAGTCTTAATTACGTCCTAAGTAAGCGTGAACAATGGAAAAATTTAAATTTAGAGTATTTTTTCTCGAAGAACCAAATTTTGGTAAAACGACAAATATAAAGCTGTAAAGAAAATCTCGTTAAAAAATGCCAGCAACAGAAAGAACTCGATGTAGCGCAACGCTAAGCTGATAAAAGGAGTAATTAGAAAGTTGTAAAGTATAAATTCCAATGGTTTCCAGACCGTATCGGCTCAACCACTAGGGATTTCTGCCACTAAAAGCTGACAAATAACATCAAACAACCCGTATAAGAAGTATAAAAGCCACGAAGAGCGGCTAATTGCTTGTGGGACTTAAAGGTCAGGGCAGAGCAAAAGTGTAAAGACCATAGCTAACCTAAAAGCTGTTTCAAAGTTAAAACACCTGGATTTAGCTTTAAATAGTTGTACAGATTTTATTTCTGTATTCAATGAATATTCGAGACTACATAATAATTAATCAACAACTGATATTTCCCTCTCAAGGGTTGACGTTTTACGAGTTCAAATTCACCCTGCAAGGAGGACAGTCACTTAACAGCGCTACAGGAGGTGAAACTGTTACAATGATGAATGAGGCAAGGGAGATGTTTTGATATTCAAATTTTATTTTTAGTAATTTTGGACAATAAAACTAATTGCAAAATGTACCAGAGTAAAAGGAGTATGAAATCTTCATTTTTAATACATATTGACTTAAACTACAGTTTAGTTTAGTTTTAATAGCTAAAAAATGAGCTGAAATCTAATAAGTTAATATTCAGAGTGATTAAGGATGAGAATTGTCTAATTTAGTTTTAACACTAATTTAATCCTAAACTATGAGAAACATTTTCAGTTTAATGTTTAGATATAAGTTACAGTATTTAGGGATATTTGAGAATTTTTTTTTTATGTTTACAGTTTTTTTCTTGTATATACGAGGTGGCCCATGCGTTGTAAACAGTTTTCTTGGAAAACGTGAAAAACGCTTCTGTGCGAATTACTTAGTTATTTGTTACTAAAACTATAAGCAATACAATAGTGCAGACAAATGTATAGGATAGGTTAGGCCAAAACCAAAAAAAAATCATTACGTCCTTGCTAACTCCGTTTGCTTTTTATCCAAAGTAATACGTTAACTAAACCTATCAAATTTTGTTTCACAACATTGTAAAAGTTTTAAAATGTATTGATTTAACAAAACTAGAAACAAAAAACTATTAAATCCATCATTATCCAAGACATAAACAAGGGTTGTTCTTTACAACAAATTAAGTTCAATTCACTTTTTAGCAACTCTGAAGTTGTTTTTGCGTGAAACTTTTATAAATTTGGATTGGCTCGCTAAATAAAAGTTGTGAGAAAGCAGTCTTTGAAATTCTAAGGTACTGCACCAATTGTAGCTTTCACGTTTGTTTTGTCATCGGGTAAACGTTTTTAGTTGTATGCTTTTGTTTGTTCTTAGAAGCCTGACGTGAAAACAAACAAAATGTATTGTAATGCTTAAAAGGGAGGATTTATACGTATGATTACATATACAGCCTAAGAATATGCATAACGTGTGGTTTGAGTTACTGTGTGCTTCATGCGGAACTAAATGGCCCTAATGTATCTCTTGTTCTAAAAATAAAATATTCGTGGTTGTGCAGGCGTTATTTACTCTTAAAAAAATTATTACCTTTATTTCTTTCAATATGCATTATCGTTTAAAACTGAAAATAAATTTACAGTATAATCATCGGTGTCCATAAGGATATAATTGACACTTAGCAAAAACAAGCAATATAAATTATTTAATACGGAGTGGCTAATTCCAGATTTACTAAAAGTGACCCTTTAATAAATGTGACTGGTGTTCGGTAACAATCCACCTTCTGGAGGTGACATAATAAAAGAGTAAAAGCACAAAAACCGGAGCGGGCCCTATTCAATTCTTGACCAACTGGATAAGCCATTAATTTAAACTAATTTAAAATGGAAGGAGGAGGCAAAAAGGTCCCAAACCTGTATACGCAGTAAATTATAAAAATCCAGCTAAATATGTGTCGGGAAAACAATGGGCGGGTTCAAATAAATATTGACACAACATTTTACTATTCAAATTTGTTATTTTGTTAGGAGCGAGGGTAATTACGTCCCCGTTCTGGATTGTTATTAAGAAAATTGCTAGGAATTGAGGGGAATGCTCTAAGTTAAATAAAAAAGACAAAAAAGCAGCAGACGCTCTAAAAATCTTAGCATTTCATGCAAAACACAAACAACTGTCGAGTCTTACACGATATTCTTTTATTTCACCTTTCCTCGTATGCTTAAAAATGCGACTTATTTACATTTTCCTCTCATCCGTTCGGGTTTTATGCTCCAATAAATTATACAATTCTCGCCCTGTGATAAGATTATTTTTTACGATTGCGGATTCTGTGTCGACTTCCATACTATTCTTATCCCCTTCGGATGTTAAAATTGAAGAATCTTTCGGTGCGATTGTCGTTTTCCAAAAGGTTTCGAAATTGAAAATGTCTGTAGGTTAGGTTACGATAGTATAAGATAAGAACTGTTAAAGCTGACATTTCCAGACACTTGATTTCCAAATTCCAAAGATCACTGTTGCAAATGTCACTAAATGTGGTCTTTATTTGAAGTGATTTGCGGACGTTACGGTAAATCCCGTTAACCCAAAGATTTTTGTCACACGAATTTACAGTCCCTACTGATTTTTAATTTTCAAATTATATCATAAGAAAAATATTTTTTTGTGACTAACGGATTGGCTCATTTTTTTTGCAACACCCTGTATTTTAGTAGTTAATTAGTTTTCATTAATTCAGTTTCATTGACAATATTCAAAACATATTATAATATCTACACATTTTTTAATTTTCCGGAATTTCAGCTGTAAACTTTGCTGAAACCTCACTAAAGTCAAATACCACAGAACCACAAAAATAACTGATTATAGATCCTCCACAGCCTGTATAATAAAGAAGAGAATTGGAATAAGTAGTGTCGCTGAAATGTTTGTCTTTTGCCAATCAAACGAAAATTTTGGCACACATCCGTTTGTTTTTCAATTCTGAATTTAGGTCACCCTCATTTTTCTATTTGCTAAATTTGAATATGACTGCATTAATTGAATATCTCATAAGACAAGAGAAGTCCAATTAATCGTCCTACCAGCACTACCAGTATGTTAAAACGTTAATTGCCTTGTTTATCGTTTAATAAGCCAACATAATTATTTTGTCAGTCTGTGGTGTTTTATTGGCGTTAGTGTATACAGGGTTATTTGCACTTAAAATGCGAGTCACGATAAACTGATGAATATTTGTATTTTTTTATGGGTTTCAAATGTACTGCAACGCAACGCTATAAACACTTCCAATCAAATAATATAATCGACTACTGTTTGAAATTGTACTGTACATTTTAGAATTGACCATTCAGTGTTAATTTCATTACGAGTTTCCCAAATTGGTTGTACGTGTTTAAGACTATACTAGGGCCAGTCAGATCTTATTATATAACTAACCAATCAATTAAGCTAAACAATAATTTATCAAAACTCTCCAAATATGGTTTTTATTGGCAAGTTGGACTGCTAAAATATTCAGGAAATCTGTCTATACTCATTTGAATATATTTTCAAAATTGACAGCGCCCATTAATCATAGCTGGTTCAAAGCATTAATCAAGTTCCCAACGAGGATGTCATCATTTTTCCTATGCATGTGAGCAAAGTGAAAAATTAAATTTTCACTTTATAGGCTTTATTGACAAAACGTTTGGAAAATTAACCCTTTAGTTTGACACCACAGTTGCTCTTCATCTGTGAATCTCTTTGGTTGAAGAAACATTTAAAACACGAGAATTTCAGAGAAATTCACCGAAAGTCCGAAAACGCGTTTGAATAAAATTTACTTTGCATGCGAAAGAAATATCCACTTTTAAGCAACTAATGGAAAATTTGTTTAACATGCAAAGTACATGTAAATACATTCCAGTTTTAGGAATGGGCACTCCTCTAGAGGTTTAAGTAATTATTCCTGGACAGAAAAATGGAAAGAATTTATTGTTGCGTGAATTATGTAGGTCCGTTGACCCTATTTAGAAGAAAATTGTCAATTTTTATGGAAATTGCCTTCCCCGTTAAAAAATAAAGACTATAACCGCTAGAGTAAATAAAAAGTTAAGATTGAAAAAAAAATCTGTGACAGTGCGCCATTATAAATTTGTTTAAAATTGATAACAAAAATAATCGAATTTTCGGTCAGTGACCGAAATAGAACAAAAATGCCCTTAAAAGTACGTTTTTTCATTGTTATACCATGTAGAGCCATTTTGACCCACTGCATTTGGTAGCTGGAATAATTTCAGAATATTCCTTCTTACATCATATTTGATTTTTACATTTTTGACCTACAACAGGGTGACTGTAAAAATAAACACATTTTCATTAATCCGTTTATACATTTTTTGGTTTACGTCACAGATTTTTTTTTCAATCTATTCTAGAGATAGAAAATAAGTTACCAATAGATGCAACTTTTTAGTTGAGGTTCTATATTAACATTGATATAGTAGTAGTAACTTTTCAAACTTAGTTTGTTTTCATTATAGTATTTATCAGTAAACGCAGTTCATTTCAGTTGTGTGAATTTAAAAGTCCGAACTATTCTTACTTAAACAACCTCTCATTCGTTTTTCGGGATACTTTAAAGTTCGTAAGAACGAGTTTTAGCTCTCAACGAAATACAGTTTCCGCTTGTTAATCTCACTGCACGACCTCCAGCTATTCAGTATTTTTGAACAAATAGCGCAAAGCTCTATTTGCATGAAATGCACTTCTTATCTGAGCAGCATTGTTGTGATTCAGTCAGATCGGCAGATCCTGGCTGAGTAAAAATTGATTTATATGAAGAAAAAACACTGGACGACACGAAAATGTTCCACGTACAATCTTCCTCCGCCTTCGTTATTATTTTCAATTCCTGAAGGATTATAATGAAAAAAAAAGAAATTAATGAGAAAATCGTGATTTTGAGACGCGAATTGCTTTTTTGTGTTTTTATTCGGCGCCTGGAATATGACTTAATTGGGCTTTCAAAATATTTAATAAGGCCTTCTTGAAAATTATACATTTTTAAACGTTTTCGTGTTTGCCTTCAAAATTAATCTTTTGGACTGAGCTTTTGTAGGTTTTTCCAATATTTCCTTTTGAACAAAAGCTTCATTAATAAGGTATCCTTTTATTAGACTTGCTTAAAAAACCTATTATATTAACAGTTTACACAGGCTATACAGGGTGATTTAACTGATTTGTTATTGTCCGCTAGAAGAAGAATGAATTGAGCCAAATTAACTTATTTATAAGTGTGAACTGATTTTTGAGAACGTAATTTTAAGTAAATTAAATTTTATCAACAAACTTTTAAACATTCATTCATACTCCCCTCATTAATATTAACATTAACAATATTTTCGAAACCCTCATTTTAAACATCCAAAATGTTGAGACCACCTCCGGACGGAAATTGCTACTTTGAAAGCTAATTTGATGAAACCGTTTGAAATTATGGATTTAATTACACTTAGTTGTTAATTATGACCTATCTGAAAGCTTATACTGGAGTATAATTCAGAGCAGCAGTGGGCAGGGTCTATTATAAATGTGATTATTCCTTCAACGTGTGTAAATTATACGGCTATATTATTGGTGTGCGATTGCGAAGTGAAATTCTGGCATTTGCTAGGTTTGTCGTGTCAGAATAAGTGAGAGCAATTAACATGAACGAGGTGCAAGTTTGAAAATCTATATTTTCTAGATAAAAGTTTTCAAATCTTGCTAATGGTCTTAAAGAATACAGTAGTTTAGATAGAAGATTTAATGGTTTAGAGCTTCATTTTAATGGATACTTAGGGAGCATTTCTGAAATCGAACTGATCTCATTGCTTTACAGATAAAGTAAACGCTTGGTCATTGATAAAATCCATTAAACACGACGTTTAAATAAAGCCTAAAAATTAAATAAACTGTATATATTAAAATCTAACTCCTATGCTGCAGTATAAATATATATTCAACAAAAATATTACAACATTTTTGAGTTAATATCAGCTGCTGCACAGTATGTACATTTAGCTTAACTGGCTTTTTGATCGTCAGCTACGACCCTTTCTTTGTTCATTCAACCCCCAGCTCATTTTATCCGCTGTCAGCTCAATTTAGCAATCTCATAGCGTTAACCAAATTATAGGGATAATCGTGGACTAATGAAGACTCAAATTTGTGGTCTACTGATTTTTTGCTGTTGATTGATTGTACTCTTAAGGAACACTTTTAATTAGTCTACTTAACGATAAAGTTGTCACAACCACAACACGTTCAGTTACGAATGTGACCAGGGTTAAGTTTACAACAAAAAGTCAACTCGGTCAGCAGTATATTATATTTTGTGCCGCTTCGCTGAAACTAACCTTTTGTTGAAATTTCCTACGACACAATAAATCTAGTGATGTATTAATACGGAAATCCATATCCGGGATTTTTTCATCCTACAACTGAACGAAAAAACGATTAATAAATGTTTTGTCAAGACAGTTTTACTGCTCATACATTAGGATTAAGTATTCTCTTTTTATTATCATCAGTTAACAATGCCTAGCTTCCTTAATTAACATAAGTGACAGTTAGTTCAATTTGTGGCACAACTTAGTATTATCGTTGTTTTCTATAAATGTAAAAATTAAATACTTATACTACATAATACCAAACTCGAGTTATTTGTACTTACATTTTCTAGTACATATCTCACTGTAAGCAAAAGTGGTAAATTTTGCCCTAAATGGCTAAAAGGGGAAGTATTATATACTAATTTAATCTTTAATCGTTTTTTAAACCTTTGTGGAGCAGCTAACCAAAAAAAAAAAAAGGTTAAAAAAATTAACTTTTAACGTTGAAACCGCTGTTCACAAATTTATTGAAATAAAATTGTAATTTTCCGTTGCGGTAGTTTTATATAAAAAGCCTTTGTTCCCAATGTCAGGTGAAATTGGATCGCAAAATACCTAATGCAAAAAAATATATGCTCGTACAAATCATTTATTGCTTGTTAAGAAACAATTTAATAAAGTTCGTTTGTGGTTTACCTATTATTAAGTTAAGCGAATAAATGAATCTGCATCAGTTACGAAGAAACTTAAAAATTATTTGTGAACAGAAAAGAACTAATTGCCCAGAAATTTTAAAAGCCACAACATATTTTAAAGAAGAATTAAGTCTTTTCAGCGTCAGAACAGAAGAAGAAAAGAAAAGTTGAAGTAATTGAGATCTGTCTGATCGATGTCAAAAGCCAACATATTTTGAAAAAGAAAAGAAGAACGGGAGATCGTGTTGAAACGATTGAGCTGGCTAATTGCTGTGATATACACGATGGTAGTTTGGTCACTTTAACAGAATAAGAGGATTGTCATCCTGTATTCTGTTAAAAACAGGAGTTTCGACATTTTTGTTTAAATTTGCTAAATTTTTGAAATTTATTTAAAATTACTTTTACTATTAAACAAAGTACTTCTTAAAAAAATATTTAAATAAGCAAAGGTTTAGATTTGCCAAAAATAACTACAAAGATAAAATTTTAATCCTATAAAGAAGACATAATTTAGCTAAATACGCTTTTAAAACCAATTGGCATAAGTGCATTATCACCTTTGTATTCTAATCAAAAGCACTTTACTCTAAAGTTAAATGGAAAAATATCAGATACAATGCAGCGATGTTTAGATGCAACAATAGAGCTCTGGAATTCAAACCGACACTGCATTGCTTTGGAATTTTGGTAATCAAAGCCAGAGCTTTGGAAGCTCTGCAAACAGTGTAAACCTGTCCAGTAGCAAGTTGAAGATGCAACCAACCAGCGGATCTAAAACAACAAGTTTAATCGGAATTTCATACGCTTCAATGACATCTCTAGTGAACGGTTTCAATCAGTCGAATTAAGTGAGTGGTAACGTCAATGGCAAAGGTAATGCGGTTTGTCAACAGAGAAATATAGGAGCTTGTTGAATAGTAATGTGACAGAAACAAGCATTAGGCTTTGTTTTGTGTAATTTCTGATGATTAAAGTTGATCCGTTTAAGTTGTCTCTTTTGCGGTTGTTTCAATTAAAAAAGAAAACTATTTCTTTTGGACTGTTGTGCGACTAGGCTCAATTAATTTCTTCTAGTCTGTTATGATTTAAATGAAAACTTAAACATACAATGTCAAACAGATTTAGCAAGTTTACACATAAAGCCGAAAGCTATTTGGATTAATCGTATAACTAATATAGCAAAGTTAAACACAGTTAACTAACTTATGACATAATGGCAAACTTACCAAAAATATCCAATCGCTGATAATCTTGAGATTGAGCTTGTGTAGATGAGCACAAACACACAAAACTAATAGTAAATAAGAAAATCACAGACAATAGCATAGTTAAATCCCGAAGACGTTGCACATGACAACTTACGCGCCTTATCCCGAAAGTTCGACTCGAAAATCGGGAATGGCCACAGCACACTCGACGATATCCCGATTTCGTCTGATTCCTGCCGAGCCAGAGCGTGCGATAGGCCTGACTAGTTCCTGTTTTACAGAACCACAGCGCAATTAACAATGAACCGTATGCCCTTCTTCCCTTGGATAACGGCTCGGACGCCTTATCTTCTTTTGTTTAATGGTAATAAAGGGTGTCAAAATGACTTGCGTTAAAAATAATTGCTAAATTGACACCGTTCTTGTTTTAGCTCGTATTTTTTTATTTCGGGTCACACACCCCAATGAGATTTATTACACTATAAAGCATAAACATGTCCTTTATAGGAAATTGTTGTGTGATATTAGTAAAATAATTAAAATCTTATTAATCGACTAATTTAAGGTTAGATTTCACATCCACTTGAATTCATAAAGGAAACTAAGTAGTTCTAAGCGAAGACGTTGTGAAAGCAAGTGTTGTTTGTTATTTGCCTTTCAGTGATTTAGCTAAGAGTATTGCATCCACATAAGTTCATTGGGTGATATATTTTCAAGGGGTCGAAGTTCTATAATTGTATTATGTTCTACTAATTTGATTGTCAAGAAGAAACCTCTGTAGTCAGAGGAGTCACTTAAATCGGGACCAAGCAATAAAATTTCGAAAAATTGACAGATAACGAATTATTTTAGTGAATTGGTTTGAAACAGTTCAAGAAATTGTTTTAGTACTGAGGGAACCAGACGGTTTAATTTAATATAGACTACGTTCGTCTTGAGATATCAGAACATCTTAACATGTTAATGGTAAAGTTTCAATTAAAAGCAGTAAATAATGGTGTATGAAATTATAGCATCGAAAAAAACCTGTTATCAGTCGATTCCTTTTTTTTAACGACCTCGTTGGACGACCTTACCACGACTAGATCCAGTTGATGATAATAATAATTAATTAAAGCACATAATGTTGAACGCGATATGTGCCCAGTAGCAGCCGTTACAGTCACATCCAGGGTGAAATATGGCGGAAATAATTCAACATTTTCGTTACGTTTACATCGGTAATTAAAGTAACGGCATCGAGAGTTAAATTCGTTAGTAAATTACATTTCGTTTGAAAACCCTGCATTTGCAAACTAACTAGTGAAACCACCGCAGTTCACTCCTATGCGACCTGAACACTGTGCCAGGATGAAATCAGATTGCAGGATGAACTAATGATAATAAACCCATTCAAGATGAGCTCATAACGACCACATTAAAATGTAAAGTTGTTCAAGTTGAGAGTAAGTTTGTGTTAGGTAGAATTTTGCTTTGGAAAAAATTCTCCCTAATGGATGCTAATACACACCCATGTTCGGTCTAGTTAAGCATGTGTCTTTATTAATATAGACGTAGACATGCACGTTCTATTTTAATTAAATTAGGTTTTATAATATAAGTTGACTCGTTTATTTTCAACAACTTTTTGTTCTGCTGCACTGAATCGAGGCTCGAGATTCAAGAAACAACGAAGGGATTCTAGTAAATTAAAATTCCAAAAAGTTAAATTCTCGGCTAATAAAGGATTGGAAGCCTGGGGAACATTTTTCATCGGAGCTGCGTCATAAATAAAACACTGCCGGATAAGCCAGAAATTATCAGAAACACACCTCCGTACCCTGCAATTAATCTCGATGAAATTTAACAACTTGCTCCAAGTAAACGGTGTTTAATAACGGCAATTAAAAATTAGCAGGTGCCGACTTGAGTAATTGTTTGCCAGCTACTTTTTCAAAAAGTTTCTTCAAAAATAATTAGTCTTTGTCATCGCAGTTTTTGTGCACTTTTGGAACTAACTTACTAACTACTCTAACTACTATATTATTGAATAGTATTAATTT
Organism: Ips typographus; assembly: GCF_016097725.1. Lineage (NCBI taxonomy): Eukaryota > Metazoa > Arthropoda > Insecta > Coleoptera > Curculionidae > Ips > Ips typographus. The sequence continues at coordinate 5,971,262 of NC_138437.1, read as the reverse complement.
TATATTAGCTTGATGTGTGTAAATGAACCAACTCATGTTTACAACGTTGTCAATAAAAATTAAGTTTGTTGTCATAGCAGCTGCTATCGTGTTGAAAATTTAAGACTGACAGTTTGTGTCATCCAGAAAATTAGCACAATTCTACGGAGGAAAGCCGAGCAAACCCACTTGTAGTGTGTACAAAAGGGTATGTTTTTTAAGGTTTTAAGAAAAAAGTAAGGTAGTCGTTAACTAGCTAAAAGATAGAATCGCTGACAAAAATTTGTTAAGCCTAGACTCAATTACTGTCAGTTGACAAATAACCTATTTTAACAGAATGTCTTTAACCTTACAAATGTTGAGAGGTTTTGCTACTATGACGTCATGATCGTCTACGACGTGCGTATGGCGCATCCTTAAGTATAAAACCATGAATTCTTTAAAAAAAAACAGTTGAATGATGTGTAGTGCAATGAACATACCACATAACAAAGTTTATTTTAAATAATAACTAACATGAACGAATTATCATATCATTACTTGTTTAGTGACAAGAGTGAACTGTGTTGTTATTTGTGCCATAATGGCTGCATCATCACCATACTTTTTATAATCTTTTCTGACAGTGAGCCTCCATCCTTTTTCATTTCTGTTAATAAATGAAACTGATGACGAAAAATAGAACTAATATTTTGACAACTGCAAAAAAACCATTGCGTAACATGCCCTGCTATTCAACGACGATTTGTCCATAAAAAGGGTTCTTGTAATATTTAATCATCTGTTGGGTTGTTAGTACAATGGATCAATTTGGATATTATGTTTTTGTGGGAAAGAACTTAAAGCCCACTTGGGAAAAGGGATATTTTGATGTTTCATTTCTTGAAAAAGGGCTGAATCAATTTTCTGAAAGAAAACCCATTGAACCGAAATATGGCAACCCTGTGATCAACTCCAGCTACATCTGGTAGCTTTTGAAATTTTAAACAAAAATTTGGTTACAACATATTTACCTTCTTTAATCTTCCTTTAAGTTTAAATAATAATTAATTAGACATGAAATAACAGACAAAATTCAATCTGAACTTCAAATACTTGCTTTCGTCATCTTTTATCGACTTTTAACAAGAACAAAGCTAGTAAGAAAAGTCAACTTTATAGGTTCGCCCATCAAACCTTAATACAATTTCCACATTGCTTATATTTCCTGTAGACTGCAGGTTTTCTTTGAAATTGGATTAATCCTCTTTCGCACGATTCCACAGTGCAATCTTCTAATTGTGCAGTAAACAAGATACAAGAACCGGAAATGATTTAAGCTTTTAAAGGCGTCATAATAATATTACAAAGGGTTGAATGCTCCATTTCCTTTCCCTTATACACGTAACGTTTTGTAAAACGACTATATTGTTAAACTCTCGCCCATGTTTTTGAATAAATTTACTTACTTTGACCTGTTAAAACACAGAGTAGTGAAAGTTAATTTACTTTTACCATTCAACTCAACCTCATTTCAGTCATACAAGTTTCTACCTATGAAAGGTACTGTACTGCAAGTAGTTACAGTGCTGTATTTGACAATATATTTTCAATTTGGACATTTTCAACGTCGCTAATTGCACTTCTCTCTTGGGAAGTTTATCTCTCTATTCATTAACTGCCAATTTTTATCAACTACATTTGGGGCCGGGGCAAGTGCCCCGGAAATGACGTAAATTCTACGTATATTGCCCTCGAAAATTGGATGGGTCTACCTAGTTAGGTTGGGTTCAGATCTATAAATTTTGTTAACTATTATATAACCTCGTACTTCTGACTTAACGAATTTTCCAGGCACATAAGTTAAATGTTTCACCAAATTTACAGCAACCAACTTGGCCGTTAATAACAACAGAATGTGTAGTATTAGCTTGGAAAAATATGTTTATTCGAAAGGGACTGATTAGGTATTGTAGGAATTCCATTTCTCTCTGTTAATTAACATTTCAGTTAATTCTGTTGTGACAAAATCTAAAAAATGTTTGTTGATTGCTGGTTAATTCATTATGGAATTGGTTTTTGTAATAAGATATATGAATATAATATTTTGATGAAATGTATTTTGGACTTCTGGTATAACCTTCAGATGAATAATGTATGTAAGGTCAAAATTGGCATCAAACTCGCTAGAGTTCTAACGGGATTTGTACTTCCAATTAAAATTAGTTTTACTACCTTATTGATATAATGTTTTTGCTCAGCAAGTAATAAGTCCACATATTTTCTTGGTTTAAAATGAACACTTAATGTCCAATTCATTGTTATGTTTTAAATTTTGTCTGATTTTCTGTTAGTAAAACGAAATGTGAAACTAATAAATAGCACGCATGATAAACACAAGAACAATGCTGGCCAGAAGGAAAGCAGACCTTATTTTCGACAAGTTCATAAATAATCTGAATAAAGTCGGGAATCATTTTTAGAGGTTTATGCGGATTTATTACCATTTGCCTGAACCATAGAGCGTCCTTATAATTCCCATAATTGGGCAATAAAAATTGGAAATTTATGAAGGCTCCTGAGCCCTTTGACACGTGAAAGTATTCATTAAAATCAGCACATTGTAGAATATTTAACTTACTTCTTTAAATTAAAATTTGAAATTGATAATCTTAATTACTTACACATAAGCATGCATATTGAGGATTAGCGTATACGATTGGCTTGGGATTAAGGACGCTTTGTTATAATCTGTTAGGGTAAATGAAACCCTGATAAATCAGAAGCGTTATTCAGCAGTAATTTAAAGTACCTACTGATATGAAACATGTGGCTGAAGTCTTTATAATGGGCTTTCTACATTTGAAGTCGATAATGCCCGATGCCAGACCCTGGAGTGGCTCTCTATTTAATCCTACAGGATTTAATGTACAGAAAAAACATTTTCAATGGGCGCTGTTACAGTTTAGATGGTTTATTTTTTGAATTACAAATAGCCACCCAAGCTTTTAACGCCTGCACGAGAACATATTTTATTAAGGCTGAGTGTGAAATCCTTCTGCATTAGTTACTAAATTTTGTTTTACTATGACTATATGCTTGTCAGAGAACTTTGTGAGTGTCTTTCTTTTGCTGCTGTGCATTAATGACATTGTACATGTTGGTGAAAATTGTTCAATTATTTGCATATGATCAATTCACTAATGCAAATTTCCTGCTTTCCTTCTATCAGAGCTATGAAACTGGTGGAGAACATCCTGATGATTAATTAACCACTTTCTAATATCACGACAAAAACACTGAATGACATTATGAATTAATGGTTAAAATCAAATATTGAAATTATTCTTAAAGTAAAAACAACTAAACTGTCACTGTTCGTATCTTCTAAATATTTCCAAGCATTATCTAGCCTTCCTTCCAAACTTTCCAAAGACAAATTTTAGGCGTAATACGTAAGCCGGTTCTCATAAATATGAATGAAGTTTCGTTTGCTTTCTTTGCTGTGGATTAGAGCGTTATTTTCAACTTCCTTGGTGTATCGTTTTAAACCTCGCCGTATTTATTTATATACCTACGTATTAGAAGGGTTATTGTCTCAACTTAAAGCTTTAAGAATTTCTTTACCTGTTTTAATTGTTTTTGAGCCAATTCCGGAACTTTATTTGCATTTAATCGCGTCATCAGCTACATACTAAAGTTAAAAGCCGGAGTGCTAACACCTGGCCAAAGCCGGCATGTCGTGTTTGTGTGTTATTTTAAGAAGACGTTATTTCCTTAGACGCCCCCTCAATATTTTTGTCTGGCTATTTAAATAGCCAGGGATGTTTTAAAAGAAATTTTGTCGACAAGAAAAAGTCTGAAGCAGTTAAAACGATATGAAATGTGTGGCTAGAAAGCTGGAAATATACGCTTTAGAAAGTATTTCAGTAGAGAGCCATTCATACCTTAGGTTTGAGCTTAACCAGGCAAAATGAAATCTCAATGAGTGTACAACGTTTTCTGTAACCGATATTGCCGGCAAGGGAATTTTCTAGTGTCAATTTTTCGAAACAAATTTTTACGAACCTATTCCGTTTTGAATCGTCATAATCAATTACTAGCTAATGTTACATTTAAGGACTTTTCAATTCTACGTTTCTCCTTACTCGATGTTTCTAGTTGAGAACAATTATTCCGCTTGTTTAGATTAATTAATTTAGGAAGAGACAAAGAGCAAGTAATATGGGTATTTAAGGCAGTTTGTTAACTCGGTTATTGATGCCTTAAGATGCGATATAGATATTAGCTAAATTGCTTCTATCGGTTAATTACCCCTGGGCTAGACTTATTTGCTAATCAGTTTACGTTCTTACTAGTCTGAGTAGAATTTAATAGAAAGTCTATTGTCTTGCCTTTTTCTCGGCCCTTATCAATAGATTCTCTCTTAACAAAGTTTTTCGCAAACACTACAGAAGCTACGCGAGGCTATCAGGGATAAGTGAAAGTAAACAAACCGAATAATCTTATTTCTAAAAAGGTGGCAAATCGATCGTCCTCGCGTTCAAAACAATCAGCACAGGCCCTTGTACTGGCTGATTTATTTGCTTAACCTTAATCATTGTTTGCTGAACAAACTTTATTATATTGTGTACATACCAATGAAATATAATTAATATGTGCTTAAGTAATTTTAACAACCTAGCAACCCTTGGTTGCTCTTTTTGATATCTACGAGAAACAAAATCTTCAGGTTTACGTGATGTAATCTGTTGCATATTCAGAATTAAGACGTGATAATTTTAGGACCGCCATTACAATAAACAAACTGGAAGATATCTTCCATACGCGTGTAAAAGAGATATTTGCTAAAAAATCGAAAACATGCTAATAACGTTATATATTATTATATGAAAATTTTAATCATGGACCTCTTTGTTTTTTGCAGAAGAAGAGTCAATATAAAACTTCATTAAAAGTGCTTCTAAAACTAACTTAACTATTAATAATGCAAAACAAAATTTTTTTGTCGAAATTGGCTGCAAACAAAACTAGTACCCTAACGGGATTTGCTTCTCACATTATACAGAGTAATATACAAAAATTAGTTAAAAATTTAAGAGCTTCAATTGTTGTCTCTTCACTGTATCATTTCATTGTGCTTAGATAGAGCAGGTTACCATTTTTACTTGTTGACCCTGTAGACAAATCTTCGTCATTGAACTTAAATTACACGTGGAAAAATCGACATAAAAAATTAGATTGTGTCAAAATCAATTTGTATCCAAAGAATTTGCAAGTAATATTGATACTACTGACATTTAAACTACGGAAATGTTTCTTTCTCAATATGTTTTACATGTCAGTTGGATGTAATAAAACTCGAAATTGGCAAATGAAAAATTTTAAGTTGTTTTTTTTGTACTTATTTTACCCAATTTAAAGTAGTAAAAGAAGACTCCTAATACTTTTTAATTGAAAAATTAAAAATTTTAATTTCAATTAAATTACGGAAATGCTTCTTTCTCAATATGTTTTACATGTCAGTTGAATGTAATAAAACTCGAAATTGGTTAAAAATAATTTAATATCCTAATGGGACTTTTAAACAATTAAGCTGAAAAAAGCAAAAATGAAAATGAGGTTAAACATAAACAGAGCGGTTTTCTAAAAAGCTCATCAGCCTTGGTTAAAATTTGACACCTGATCCGGATTTGTTGGATTTAAATGGATCGACAATTTCAGGCGAGCCCATTATTTGAAATACAGTTTTATGGTGGAATTTAACCACGCCATAATTGAATAAATTTAACCAAGCGTTTCTAGTAGTTCCAAATCTAGTGTTTAAGGTTCGGCAATTCATTAGAAGCAGCCTCATCATTATTCTGGCATAAACCCAGGTATGTAAGCCTGCTACCTGTTGAATTACTGTGTAATAAATTAAGCAAAACCTTCTGTCCGAGATCAAACTTCTCTATTTAAGGATAATGTGAATATCTTGCGAATGTTCCTGATTTATTGTGTTTAAATTTTAGTACTAAACTTTGGTCATTATTCTAAACTAAGGGCACACTTTGAGAAAGGACCGAACTTAACGGTCGGGTTTTTATATAGGTTGGAGGAATGTTTACATTAAACTTTCTCAACGTTTATTGAAACACTTATTCATTAAAAATTCTCAAGTGTTTTATGGTTTATAAACGCATCTTGACATTATACGACCGTAAATCTCAGCTTTGCATGTTTCACGTCAACCTTATAAATCGTTTCGGTGTATATTTTTGTGTCGCTAAATGGAATTCCCTGTTAGCATCGTATGTCAATTGACAACGAAACGAAGCTTCCATTTAATTAATTTTCGACAATTTCACGGTGCAAACTTGCTATCGACGAGTGTGGCACAGGCGATGTTTCTGATACCATTACAACAATGAATGGTTTTTTTTAATAATTGATTTATTACACTGCTACTAGCTACACTGTCAAATACAGATTTTTGGCAATCAATAAGTTACTCAACTGCATTTTTAATGAACTTGAACTGCATTGTAGGTCAGTAAGATTTCACGGTTATACACGAATATAAATATCACTCTATATTCATACAGCTGAATTTAATAGCGCTGTTCTTTACTGGAAACAGAGCACACAGAACAAGAACACGAGTTTTTCATCTCATAAAAAATTTACTCAGTTTTGAAAAACTGAGTTAAATACAACATTGAATTGTGGAATTTTAACTCTGTCAGTCTCTTTATAGAAAGAGTTAAATGGTTATTCATTATAAAATTATACGAAGGAAACTAGAAAAACAACGTAAGAAAACTTTTATTAAGTCTGAAAATGTAACACATTTTTTATGTAAATAAGTCACAAAATCGCCTGCCATTAATTTCAATTTTAACCGCCAAGCCTTTTAGATATATATAAACAATCTTTATTTTCATAAGGAAAAAGGCTATCGACCGCACTTGGTCTTTCTGCCTATGCTTACAGGTAGCCCTTTAGAATTGCAGAGAATTTTATGTTAATTTCGACCTTACATCCAATTTTGTAAAGAGCAAAAGAGAATGTGTTTTATTAAAGATACAGTTGTCTATGCTACACTACTAGATTGGAGTCTCAATAATAACCTGGATTTCCATTCAACACACACATAAGAAGTTTTACCAAATAAACCTGCTGTAATATTAACTAAATAAAAATAATTTAGAGGCAAAAAATAAAATCAGAGAGATTTAGAGATTAACTAAATTTAATTAGAGTGTCTTGTTAAAGTTCTAATTGATACATAAACAAAAAAAACTATTTTTATACAAGTGTAGGTAGGGATTAAATTTAATTGCAGCTGAATCAACAGAAGCGTGCAAATTTGATTAGAATAAAAGGAGATAGCTCATAAAATATCCAAAGCAGATTCAAAATAACACAGTTGTGATATTCTCGTTATAAAGACAATAATGGAAAGAAGTTGCTGATTTAAAATAAATATAGATCTTTTTGTCTCCAACATTCCCGTAGAAAAGGCTGTCATAAGCATTCAAAGAATTCCATTAGCATCCAGCCATCTCAGACAAATGGATCGATCGATAAGTCCCGATTCCTAGAAGTAGAAAATATTCCGGCATGTTCACTTTTTTAATATTCGACATTTGTCAGGTCAGAATCTTCAAGGTCCAAATTTAATTCTGTTTTTTTTTATCGCTTCAACTAGAGCGCTTAATTTTCCACTTAGAATCTAAAAAGGTTCCAATTTAACGGTTTACTTACGGTGCTTAATTAAACAAATGATAAATGTCCCTAAATCTAAAAACCGCCGTTTGGAGTGCCTCTCAGCAATAAATTTTGACGTGCGAACTCTGAAATTCCATGATAAATGCTATTCAATGCCCGGAGAAAGTAATGGAAATCCTTCAGAACGAAAAGTCAGACAGTTTGTCTTATTTTCTTTTTAAAACTATTTATTTAAAGTTGCGCTTGTGTAAAAATTTGTTAAATACCTGCGGCTTGATAAGTTCCTAACTTTCCGCCAGTATTATTTTAAAACCACTTCCAAATATGAAAGTTTGAGCAGACGGGAAATTTATAGGCGTGAAGGAACGTCATCCGCAACTAATGTTAAAGTGGAAAACTAAGGTTTTAGAAGCAAACAAGGAAATGAATTTTCTGCTAGGTTTCGAGAATTATGAAGTATATTTTACCGTGACAAACAACGGGGTATTTTCCTCTATTTATTGGGTAATTTACGATAGAATTGCGAAATATGGTTGGCTACTGAGATGCTTTAGAACATTATATCCGTTGAAATATCTGATGTTTTTTTTCTTAAGACTCTTTACGTTGAACTGAAAATTTGTTCTGACCTTATAACCTATATTGAAAAGTCATGCAAGAGAAATAATTACATAATCAACTGAACAAAGCTCTATCAACAACCTATTAAAGATGAGATAGGAATCATAAATTCTCGTTAAACAGCTTGTAACTAATAAGCCCATAACTAACACAACAGGGATGTAGTAAAGGGAGATATAGGATAAATTGCACGGCTTGGTATTATCTTCTGCACAACAAGTTTGCATTAAAACTCTCTCAAAGAAACCTAATTATCAAAATTTTTGTTTAACTGTGGTGACTTTGCTATTGAAATGGAAAATAACAAGTTTTAGTTCTTGACAAATCTAAAATTGTTTTCTTAAAGTAAATTCAACTGATTTTTAGGTGTAAACAAGTAAGTTAACTACAGTTCCAATATTAGAGAAAGTTATAACGGAATTATCAAAATTTTCAATTAAATTCAATAAGCAAACAAGATTACAGTTTTCGCAGGTGTTCTGTAATAATGTTCGAAATATTTCAAACAAAATACCACTATTGCCCTGCTAAACGAAAAATTCTGCCATAGAGGTTTTTAAACACACCTGTACAGAGTATTTGGATGAGTGAAGATTATCTGCGGATATCCTTGGTTTTTTAAAAATAATCAATATGTGAGAATACTTAAATGTTATGAGTAATTTTTTAATCATCGAATACAGGGTATAAAATAATTGATATGTTGAACAATACAGGTTTTAAAACTGTTGTTGAAAGTTAGGTATGTGATGCAGGGCTTATTTTTGGATCACTCTGTATACAACCCTGTAACCTCAGCCAATAATAAATTATTTTTTGAGGTACTTTCACTCTCAAATTTATTAAATGAAACAAATTTTTATTAAAGTGTTAAATTTCGTTGGGGTTAAAACCATCCAGACAAAAAAAGTTTACAAACCAAGAAACTTATTTTTGCAAATGGGTTTCGTTGCCTTTGCGTGATAGACCTCCACAACTACGGTTACTACAAGACTATCTTGTATAGGGAAATTAACGAACACGTTAAATTTAGGTGCAGTCAGAGTAGTGGAATAGTGTAGATACTCGATTCAGGAACTTGGGACTCGCCCTTCTCTATGCAATCAATCAGTAGGGGTGTGTTTTTTGTGGTTGTGTGTGGATTTATTCAGCACATGTCCGACGTGTATTTAATTAGTTAAACCTTTACTCCACTGTCTGTCTCTTGATTTAATCAAGTTTGCCTTACCAATTCAGCTAGTCATGGCAAGAGAAATTTCAGAGATAATTGATTAATCATTGATGATAATCAGATTATTTTAGTGGTGTTTGATTTTGCCCTACTTTAATATCGAATTCACAAGCCCAGTCGGGTTTTCTGGTATATGACATTAAAATTTGCTACCCTCCAAATCCTTTTCGGTTCACTTTCTAGTCAGGTTTTGATATGGTGAAAACATAACAGTGCGATTCAGTTTGAAAGGAAAATAAAAATGTTGGTTGGAGAGGTTTTTATTTATTGTCTGGTCGATTCGATTTCCCGTAAACACTCGGCGGAACAGTTTTAATGGATTCGTAACTTTTTCCGCAAAATAAGTCGAACAAAACAGTAAATTACTTTCGAACCAAATTTGTCAAAATTCAATAGTCGAACGTTTTGGGTGCGTGCGGTCGACGTGTCATTCAATTATTTCAAAGCTATTAGATCAGTTTAATACCATTTATGTTAACACTGTAGGTAATGAATTTGTAGGAAGGCCACAGGTTGTACATACATATTAATGTTATATTTTCCTAGCTGTTGATCTCATTTACGAATGGGTCAGTTCGTCACGAATTTATGTTTCACGTCTAATTTAATCAAAGTGTTCTTAAGACTTTATTTATTTAATTTATATATCAAATATCCACAATTAGCTCTTCTCTAATTGGATTTCCCTAAAATGAACATCGCTTGTAATCTAAATAAATTCACTTAAAACTATGCAAATATTTGTCTTAAAAAAAAAACAAGCAATCGATGTTTAATCTTCGAAAAAAAGTCAACAAATTAGAACCGCCTACCTGGAAAGCGATAAATATTGAAAGCGAAAAATAACGAACCCAAACTCGTAAATATTAACAAATGACTGGATTTGGCAATTTTAAAGCTCCTCTTTGCTTTGACGCAATAGGCAAAATACCGTTTTCGATTTTAAGCGGAAGCTAGCAATCAACATCCAAACAATGTTCTGTTTAGCCAGGGAAATTCAAAAGCACTTACCTCCAAACAATATTTTACCCATAGTTAAAATTTGATTGATCCCTGAATCCTGACAGGTTGTTTGATATATAACAAAAATACATGCTAAGAATATTTGTAGGCCATTCAAGTCAATGGATTTCGGAACATGTAATGTAAATATCCGAATATTTTTTTATTTTATTGTAAGTACACTGAATCGCAAAAAGCTTTAGCAACTGTCTGAAACTTGTCCGAAACGACTGGTTGTAAATTTCATAAAATTGTAAGAAATTGTTTAATTTTTTTAATGTCACTTATACTAACTGAACAGTACTTGGTGTCAAAAATATATCTTTTATAGTTTCCATGTTTTCGGACATCTTGACATATTAGATACAAGCACATATTTCCTGAATTATATGTGGGTAAATGAACAGTTTTATATTAAAAGAGAATTAATTGTAAAAATAATCGTTTAAATCACATATGCTATACCCCTTTATTTAAAAATCATCATTTCCATATTAAGAACAAAATGTATTTAAATGGCTTCGGCGTATTTGTGTAACAAAATCTAAACGGCGATTAAAAGTAATCCATTTAATAACAAAGAACAGATTTTCCAACGCAATTTGCATATTGATACATTTTTAATAAAGCTCGTTTCAAGTGGAAAAACCGGGGAAATTCTTGATAGGCTGCCAGATCAGTTTTAAAACAGTTTGTTTTGTTGAATTTTAATCAGGTATCAAAACATGCTCTTCTACCAGTATCTTCAAAATTCGAAACTATTTTATTATTAGCCATTGATTTGACGTTTCAGAATTTTTGTAATGGGTACTTACCAGTCAGAACAAGTTGAACGTTATAACCAAATTTCCCAGCTTAATGAAATCTAAACATTTTGGTGTTGTCTGATTAAACAATTTCCCAGTTTCAAATTAATTCTGAAAGGAAATCGTCAAGTTGTTTCCCTTACATTACACTATAGAGACGATACATTTAGCTTCCATTTGGATTTACTTTCAGGAAAATATTTTATAGAGTTTGTGGCACAATTAAATTCTATTCTATATTTAACTAAGTACTTTAAATATTATTACATCCAGATTGACATTAGTGATATTCCGATTGAACTATTAATTTTGTATAATTTGAGTTACATTATAATTTTGATTGAACAATTGAGCTTACATATCACATTTTTAATCTATGTTTAAAAATATGACAAGAACATCATCAATAAAACAAATTTGCCTTAAATGTAGATTGATGGTAACATAAATAGAAGTACTACACTGCTAAGAGCTTTAAACTGAAGTTCCGATCATCACAATCCCATATCAGTGTCAAAACAGTTTTAAAATCTATTTATAAACTCATACTTTACATCCTCTTAATAGGGAACAGGCATATTTTTAAACCCATTTATTTAGCTTCATTGACTTTCCAACGTTTAAAACCTTTCGAGTTTTGCCAGTTCAATGGAATTCTGCTGTAGAAAGGCAGCTGTCATCAAATCCAATCACAGCTCTTTAGAGTGACGATGTTTCACTACTTTAAATCCACTTTTGCTGTTTTAAAAATCAGATTTGGAAACGTGATTTCCAGACCAGGCCATACAATATATGTGCATTTTTTGGAAAACATTACATATTTATATCTATACATAATGAGGCGCATTTGGCAATAAAAATGTGATATCGAATGATAAAACTAGATTACTAAAGTGAACAGTGAGATTTAGACCCTGGGGTATTAGCGTAAAGAAAAGTAAATATTTGCTAGAATGAGGTTTTAATGTAGTTTTAATGGAAGGTTTGCAGTGGAGTATGCAATGGCAATTTCAATTCAGTAAATTAGAAAGTTCTTTTTGGCAGCATTATCTGTTCACTCAATCCTTGCTTAATGTAAGCAGTTTGTAGTTAACACCGAGTTGTTAAATTAAATTAGGCCGTCTTCCATATACAGTGAAAATGGTAAGAATGGTAATTTTTGCTAGAATCGAATGCGCTGACCTTAGTTCTTCAATTTAAGACGAAAAGCGGACCCATGAGATTTAGCCAGCCTGATAGAATTTTGTCCCACGCTTCAGACTAAGCCAATTTTCCCGGGTTATACGAGGGTGTTAGTGTAAAAGCAATGTATTTATGTTGAGATTTGTTCAGAAGTATTTCGTTTCGTTTATTTTGATTTTTTTGAATATCCAATTTCGGCGAAATTGCATGACCGTTATCGTTTCCTCTTTTTAGAACAAGGTAATTTATTCGAAATGTTTCAGGAGTAAAAGCATAAATTCACATGCCTACATTGTTTAAGCTCTTACGATAAAATGTTACCAAAGGGTGTTTTGGCGTTAACTTCATACCAAAGCCATAATTTAACTCCAAAGCCGTGTATTATCAATGTTTTATTAAATTAAGGCGTTTTGTTTTATTCATATCCCTAACTGAACCAATTTATACACGCGAGCTCCCTGATTAACCCGCAAATTTTAAAACCGGAATTAATATCGCGGATTTTTTTATCAACCATTAAATTTATTTTTTAATCTTGCTGTTATTTACGTTACGCTGGTTTCACGCTCAAACAACCAACACAAATAAAATGCCATGTGCTGGCAGTTCACACTTTTCGGTTTTCATTAAGCCTGTTTTAATTGTTCAAGCTGCTCTTCGTTTGAAAGCTCTAATTTATGACACTTCTCATAATGCATTACCAGCACTTTGTGCTGAGAATAAAATGTTAGGATTAGTTCCCGCAATCCGATATCTTTGCTCTCGGCAACGTATTTGAATACTCAGATGCGGAATTACGTTGTTTATCTCTCTTATATTTTACAAACACCACATTCTCTCTCGATATAATCCACTCGACGTTACTGTACATTTAAAATAATACTTTTAAGTTAGAGAATGCTAAAATGTGTCAAATATGCTTGAATTTAAGTCTCGCCACTATATTTAAATATTTTTAAAATTTCAATATCTCAAAAACTCTCCAAAAGCAAAAACAGTATTTTGATGCTCTCTGATGATAAACTGCGCTTCTTCACTCCCACACCTTTTCTATAGGAATACTTTCAGATCTCTCGTCAGTCCGGGAACAAACAAGTCACAGTTAAGTAAAGAACAGAGAGGACTGAAGCAAAAACATTGAGTGTGGAAAAATCCTTTTAACTTCAAGGTTCTAGTACTTATCATTTACCAAAAACTAGCAACCACTAAGGCTTCAACCATCAAATTGTTGATATTCGCATCAAACGTTTGGCCTATTGTTATAAACACGATCATAGAATTAGCTTTAACTTAAATCATTTGTTTGGTGCAGCTATCCTGAAACAAAATTTTGAAACGGATGTCCCTACTTTTTCAATTTCAGTTAATTAAATTTAATTGAAGCCAGTTATCATCAGTCAAGTTAAGGAGATCGGCAGATTGAATATTGTAAACACAATGGTGTTAATCCAATAAGCCCATCCATACGTATGAAGGGAATATTGAGAATCTCTTAGTAGCAGGATACAAAACGAAATAGTCATCGAAGTGTCAATAAAGTTAACTATCATCCGACTGTATAATTACTGAATCGAATTGATTACCTCGCAGAAATAATTATCTACTGGCGAACATCAACGGCTTAAATCATTGGTTAGTACTTATTAGTAAAAGCACATATTAAACAGGTCACTGCATTGGGATTAAATACAGCGTAATATTCAATTGATTGCAGGGAGATAATTGATCATGGAAATGTGCCTATTGAAAAAATCTTTTGATATTCTCATATTTCCTGTGGGTGTAAGTGTTTTGATCCAAATATTCTGGACTTCATTAAATGCTATTCATGCAATTTTATTCTAAATTGCAGCATACACAAAATCTGAAAGGAATCCCACGTATCATAATATATTAAAGGATGTATTGCATAAATTACCAACTCTAGGGCAACTAACAACATACACGGTCAAAATCCAAGTAAAAATAAATTGGATACTTTTAAAAGCAAGATTAAAGAATATTCAAGCTTTTGAAGGCGTCAAGTAACACTGCTAATAGGTTCATTAGTAGGCGGGAAAGTTTAATTAACATTAATGCAGTTTTTAGACTTCCTAAAGGGGCTTGCATATTCTCAATTTTGGTTATACAAAGGAAATTCTCTTACATTTAAAAGCGTTCTGGTTAATAAGCAGACTAGACTACTTTATTGAATAATAGCCATAAAACACGCAAAAAAAATTACATATATTTAACATCTAATGCAGAACGTCCTCTATATCAGATATTTAATAATTTATGTGTTTTCATTGAACTTGAAAAATTCGTGACAATGTCATAAAGCATTCGGTTTGAGTATTTCACTTCGTAAACAGGCTTGTTTTGTTCTTTTATCAGTTTGGTTAACTTCTAACTGTTTAGTTGATTATGGTAAGTACACTAATCCAAAAAGTGCGTAAATATAATTAAAAAATATTTGTTGTGTATTAAAAATTATTACGTGAGTATTCTTAGACGATTTTTTTGAGAAATAGCAAACCAATGGCGTAGATAAATTATACTTTTAGTTGTCATCAACCCAAAAAAATGTCATTATGACTTTGGTTGCTTCAAATAAGGACTGTAATGGAAATATAAATATATTGATAGTAAGCGAAAATCGAGTGACATCAACAATAATAAAAGTGAATAATGATAAAAAGCTGAAAAAAAGCTTTTATTAAGCTAATGAGGAAAGTAAATCTTTGTCATTATGAGTTAGGTTTGCTTTAAATATATTGCAAAAATAATGCGTAAGAGCAAGTCAATTGATAATAAATAAACAGAAAGTGACTTTATTAATTACATACAAAATTTTGATAATTCAGAAAAAGCAAAGCTAGTAGGTTACTAAACACATTTTTAACTAGCTTTAAGAAGAACATTGTTATGGTCTAAATTAGTTTGAAATAAATTCTAACAGTAATGGGTTTTTTTCCAAACCATGAATATCTGTAATAAACAAAAATGATCAATTTTATGATACAAAAAAATTGAAGCCAGTGGCGTAAGGTCTCAATCACATTAATGTTGACAATACAACTATTTATATTCTTTGATTTTAATAATTGCAACATTTAATGCCCAAGTTGTTAACTCGCTCACCAGATCCGAACAAATTTATTAATAATTACGTTCATTATTTACACTATATTATTAATGAATGCGGTTTTACTATGGGAAATTATCGTACACTAATTCAAATCTATATTTTATTATATATCGGGTTAGAGGGATACACATCACGTTATGAGTTAATTTTGTTAAATTTAAACAATATAACGAATTCATAGAATTTTTTTTATTTATCAAGAACTAGACCGTTATGGTATATGGAAATTGTTGTGCTTGAATTTTAATATTTTTAAATTTAGATACCATTTAGAGATTATTATTATATTATATTAGATTTTAGATACTAACCCAAGAACCCACCCATAGATACTATTTGGTTTGGATAGTATAAGTATTTCGCCCAGCTCTAAATCTAATTTAGCTACTGTTCTGCAAAAACCAACACTTTTTAATGAAGTTTTATTTTGTGTGGGCTGATGCTAAAAACTCTAGAATTATTTTCACATCTAAACTGGAAAAGGTAAGCGTAAATTTAACGTGTTTGTTTCATCACTGACTGGCTGCATTTTTTTGTTGTTTTTTACCAGTTATTGTTCTTTGCTTTTCAGTCCGCTTTAGAGAATAACACAATAAGGTGTTGTTGTAAGCATTTTGTTGTTTTGCATAATAGGATTTACAGAAAGGGACAAGTGATATTAGGATTCATATAAACGAAAGAAGCATGAAGTAAAGCTATTTGCTAAATTGAATAAAAGTTTGACTCTTATTTCATCAAATATTTGTAAAAAATGAAGTATTATAAATTTTTATAAAAAGGATAGTGGCATAAAATAGAGCACACAAAGAAACTTAAGTATCGAAGCAATTCTCTTATAATTGAAGTCCTTTTCGTAAGTTTAACTTTTTGATTGATTGTTTATTAACGAGCAGAAACACATTTTTTGGTGACTAAAGACCTGCATAAAAGTCTCATATTTCATGCCAAATTCTAAACTCATTTATTATGTTAATGAGTTTTCTAGAGAGCCATTAGATGTGTTTATCAGTGAAATACTGCCATCGCGTTTACTGTTCGAGTGCATGCAAATTTTTCTACTTGATCGTGACGTACAATCGGCTATGACCTTATTGAAAAGCAATGGCCATGCCAAATGTAGTGCCGGTTAATCCTCTACAGTTTATCAGCCTCCAATAAGACCAAAGGGACAGAGATGGGAAGTCTGGTTGATTAATCTGATAGCTTCACCCACTATATAAGTAGGTTTGAATAAGGCCATTAAATAAAGGGGAATTAATTAGGCAGATACCGGGATAATTTCAATGGTGCTCAGCTTTAGATATTTCACTCTTGAACGTCCTTCATTGATCAGGTATGAAATGCGAAGCACCATTAAAATGACGTTTGTCTTTTATTTCATTTAGTCTTATTCCCATATTTCATTTTGAGCAAATAAATATTGCATTTAGACAATAAGGATTATTCTCTCTCAATCTATTTTTATTATTATCATTGTTATTTCGTACATATTGTTCAAAAGTATTAATATTGTGAAACTCATTTTGCAGTGAAAAACACTTTAAGAAATTGCATGAGTTCTTCTAACCCAGAATAACCCTTTACAATTGACTGTTATTCAAACGTCAAAATCGTTTGAAGAAGTGTAAAAAAAAACTTGACTTGTCTCTTAAATTGTTTATTAAATTACTTTAGAGTTACGGAAATTTGTATGACAATTACTTACTTACTGTAAAAACTGTAGCCTTGGTTTAACATGATCTTTTAGTATATTAGATCCAGATATTATATTCTGACGAACAAATTTTTAGGAAATTATGGCCGATGCTGAAATAAACAACCTGGATGATATGCTGGCCTACGTAGGAGACTTTTCCAAATACCAAGCAATCCTCATAGCGCTGTTCAGTGTCATTAACGTATTGTCAGCGTTTCACTACTTTGGACAAACTTTTACTACCCTGGTTCCAGATTACACTTGTAGTACTCTGGACTATAACCAGGAGGATGTAGTAACAGCCTTAGAATGTTCTATAAGGTTTTCCAAAAATGAATCTGATGTTTACATAGAGAAGCCTTGTACTGACGGATGGATTTACAATACATCAAACTTTGCTGGATTTGTTAGTATTGTGCAGGAGGTAAAGAATCTGAACTTTTGTAGTAACATTTCTCAAGTTAAATTTCCTTAGCTTAATTGGGTGTGTTCTGAAAACTGGAAACCAGTATTAGGCCAGTCAGTGTTCTTTGTAGGTTCTGTAATTGGAGGAGTGGTACTTGGAGTACTTGCAGATAACATAGGAAGGCTTCACGTTCTTGTAATAGCTAATATTCTAGCTTTTTGTGGCAATGGTCTTACCGCCTTATCCACTAATGCTACAGTGTTTGGTTTTAGTAGGTTTTTGGCAGGATGCGCCACTGACACTAATTTTGTTATGATGTATATCATAGGTATGTATTTAAATCTAACAACTACTTGAGGTATAGTATGTTTAATTTTCAGTTATGGAATATTTAAGACCATCAATGAGAACTTTTGGTTTGAACATCTGTATTGGCATATTCTACAGTATATCATGTATGATGATACCCTGGTTGGCAGCCTGGGTAGGACATTGGAAAATTTTTCTAATAATTGTCTCCCTTTCCAATTTGCCGGTGTTACTCTTTTATTTGATAGTGCCTGAAAGTGCTCAATGGTTGATGAGTAAAGGACGAATTGAAGAAGCTATTAAATGTTTTAAGAAAATTGCTAAAATCAACAAGAAGGTATTGCATCCTAAAACTATAGAGTCTCTACAAGATTATTCCCAGGAACACATCAACAATACGGAACACAGATCAGAAAACTTTTTGGGGTTATTAAAAACCCCAAATTTAAGGAGAAAAACCTTGATTCTAATGTACAAATCGTAAGTTGAATTTTTACACTCAAAGCACGTAATGTTATTTTTTTAACTTGCCCTATCGGTGCAACGGTTTCGCGTTTGGCTTAGTTAATATTCTTTATAGGTTTAATTTCCAATTTCGGCAGATCCAGATTTATCCACAAATTCGTTCCCGAAACCGTGATTCTCTATAAAAGCGAAATAAAGTTTATTTACGAGGAAATTAAGGTCTAGTTCCTTGACATGGCAGGAAAACCTTGAAAGATAAATAAGTGGACTATATATTTTTTGTGATTTGTTGATATTTTTTGTTGTAGTACTTTATTGCTTGTATTTGTTATAATATTGAGAGCAGAATTTTAATTTATTTCTAGGATGGTGTTAACGTTATGCTATGACGCAATTTCAAAGAATATCAATGGCACTGGACTTTCTCCTTTCCTAGTTTTCACTATAACCTCATCTACAATTTTACCTGCTTGTTTATTCATTCTGATGGTGCAAGACAAAGTTGGCAGAAAAGCCCTAGCCAGTAGCAGTTTGGCAGTAAGCGGTATTATTAGCACCTGCGCAGGAGTCTATATAATATTCAACAGCAATCCAAAACCTGCAGTCCTTTTGGTTCTAAGTATAATTGCCAGGCTTGGAATCAATATTGCTTATAACTCAGGACATCAATATGCTGTTGAGCTACTCCCTACAGTTGTTAGAGGCCAGGGAGTGGCTGTAGTGCATGTAGTCGGTTATGGAGCGACATTTTTCAGCAGTCAAATTTTGTATTTGGCTGAGATGTGGAGGCCAGCTCCAGAAATTCTTATAGGTTAATCGATTTAACTTGAAAAGCTCATCACAGTTTGATACCTCTATTTTCTAGGGATGTTAATGGTCTCAGGTGCTGTAGCTTGCCTGTTTCTTCCGGAAACCCTCAATAAAACACTTCCAGTTACTCTTCAAGATGGAGAAGAATTTGGAGAAGATGAACGTGTATGGCAGTTTGTTAAAAAGAGAACCACTGAAAGTACTACAACGTTATATCAAAACACTTAGATTATTCCGACTCCTTATTAGTACATATTTGTTATAAAAAAATTACTGGTTTTAATTCGAATCCCAATGTTTCATTATATATCTAAAAAGCTACATTTTTAAAGTAGTAAACTAGCTTTAATAATATTTTTCAAATTGGCAACTTGAGGAAAAGCTTTAGAAAGTAATCTGAGGATATGAGGCATTTCCTGCGGTGTATTTGCGACATCTAGTGGTCACACACTACGTTACACGGTTGTTAGGATATAGATTTAACTCGTGAAATTGTCAGACATCTACGCATCAATGTTCAAATCAATAACACAACACTGTATTCACAGTATTGTAATTAACGAAAAATCGTTATTGTACTTGTGTTTTTCTTATTAAAGATACTACCATATACTGTAAATTGCCACACTGTAAAACTATATCAATATTTTCTTCCCTTCTATAGACAATACACAAATCAGAATCAAATCAAGATCAAATTTTAATTTAAAAAACTATTACAATAATTAAGCTTAGAACGTATATTCCGAAATGGCAATAATAATATATACAACTACACTACTTATAAATTGACTCTCCCCTTGAAATAGTTTCATTTCAATTTCAAGTTCAACTTCTTGAGGTCCCACAATGCTTTTGATGAGAGTCAACTCCAGTTGGTTATTTGGATAGTAAAATTTCCTAATAAAACTCTCATTAACACAATCAACTCCAGTAGGGCACGTAACTTTTCTCAGTTTTAGGTAGAATTCTGCCCTTGCAGTAGCCCAGTCTGGTCCTTTAATTTTGTACAGTTTAAGTCCACTGTAGGAAAGTGGGTATTTTGAGGCTAATGTCATAAACTGGTAAGAATATTGTTCGGGTTTTAGGAAGCAACTGAAATCCCTAGGATTGCATGCGGCTCTTTTGCAGCGGCTGTTAATGTCGAATTAAAAAAAATATTACGTAATATTTATTTAACTTACTGGAGTTACTTACGCTTTATGATTTGGGTCCTTTACATAACCCTCCTGGCAGAAAATTGGGTAGCATTTATATCCACCCCCTATGTTAACACAAGCGTTGCCTGGAGGGCATACGTTATGATCACATTCGTTGACATCTAAACCAAGGAATAAACATAATTTTCTGATACCGTTACCAGAAAACTTCAAGTTCTTACCTAAACACCCATTTCTGTTACTTCCTAAATTATATCCTGGAGGACACTCGCATTTATAACTTCCAGGAGTATTGACACAACTCCAAATACAAAGTTTCCGATCATGGAATTTCTCGCACTCATTTATATCAGTACAAGTCCTAAAATAAATGTATTAATTATTGAAAATTTAAATTCGAAATTTGCATACCTATTGTCAGAACTTATCAGATAACCTTGTTTGCAAGAACATCGGTAAGAACCCATCATATTGACGCAAAGCTGACTCTGCTGACAAAGTCCTGGTGTTTCTTCACACTCATTAATGTCATCGCAGATTCCATTGTTCGTGTGGTTCTTTTTATATCCTGATGGACACGAACATTGGTAGGAACCGATAGTGTTTGTGCAGTCTGCAAATCTTCCACAAGGCTGAAAAAATAATCGAAAGTTAGAGCTAGAGTAAAATAACATATCATATAACTTACCTTGTAAATGCACTCATCTAAATCTTCACACACTTTAGTTATTCTGTTGAAATGGTGTCCTGCCGGACACTGACAACTGTAGTAACCTTGTCCATTTTTACAAATCTGTGTGGGACTACAGTGATGTTCTCCCCGGGCACATTCATCTACATCTAATATTTCCTCCATTTTACCTAACTTCTCATTATAATAAACATTGTTACTTACCAACACAGCTACCTGCTTCATTCATTTCGTAACCAATTTTACAACGGGCAGGAGCACTACATTGAAAGCCCCCATTAAAGTTTACACACTTAGTTTTTAGAGGACAAGGATTTGTCTCACATTCATCAATATCTAAATATGAAATAACCACTTTATACAAGTCACAAGTAGTATAGTATATTGGTAATAATTACCTGTGCAATCACCATTAGCATCCATCACATATCCAGGAAGACACTTTCGTAGAATGCCACTTATAAATGGCAACCTCGTTGTAGTTTTTAATGAATTATAGTAACTGGAATAT
Source organism: Ips typographus (assembly GCF_016097725.1). Classification (NCBI taxonomy): domain Eukaryota; kingdom Metazoa; phylum Arthropoda; class Insecta; order Coleoptera; family Curculionidae; genus Ips; species Ips typographus. The sequence continues at coordinate 5,949,571 of NC_138437.1, read as the reverse complement.
TGTGTATAATAAGGTGTTGTGTGTGGAATGGGTTTAATGGTTGGCGGAAAATATCTGATGGTTGTAGGATAAATTGGAATTGGAAAATATCTGGATGTGCTACTATATGCAGGTACTCTGTTCCATGGACTATTCCAAATACTATGGGGTGTAACTGGTTTTGTGACGAGTGGAGTTGATTTTACTGTAGTTGTTGGAGTTGTGGTCGCAATTTCAGTTGTGGGGGTTAGAGTAGTTGGAGTAGTTGGTTTGGTGGTGGTTGTAGTAGTGGTTTTAGTCGTGGTTGTAGTGGTGGAACGCACTGTAGAGTTGGGTACATTGTAATATGGATGTACGATGGCCTCACATTTGTAGGTTCCCATTTGGTTCTTGCATACGTAATTAGAACCTAGGTCGTGACAGTTATGGGTTCCCATAGCACATTCGTCATCGTCTTCACAAAGGTCTTTAGCTGAATTCAGGGTGTATCCTTTAACAGAAAATGTTGGGTGGGTCTTACATCATAAAATACTTTGCAAAAATTTAATTTGACGTTACTACGTACGTACCGGTTCCACATGAAACTACCCTAGTACAATAAAAGGACCCTACAGTGTTGTCACATCGATGCATCGGGGAACAATTATCCATTCGAAGTTGGCATTCATTAATATCTGAAATTAGAAATTTATATTGTCTCCTATTCTAAGCGAGAACAATCAGGAGTATTTAAATACCTCGCATGGTTCGTAAAAGTTTAATCACTTTAGTATTGATCCTTTCAAGGAGTTTTGTGCTTAAGTTTAAAAAATCAATACAAACAGCTTTAAATGTTTTGTGAAAAAAAAAATTATACCGTCACATGTATTTTGAATGGGGTTGAATTGCAGCCCTTTGGGACAAGTTTGTCGTCTCCCAAATGCTGGTTTGGTCACTGGTACAGAAGGTGTAACTCTGTTATCTTTATGTATAGGCCCTAATTCTGATTTGATGCACTTATAAGCTCCTTGTTCATTTATACATTGTTCATCTTTGGAACATACTGCTATAGGGTCTTGGCATTCATCAATATCTAAGTTAGATCGAAGTTTAATATCTCAAACATTATTACATTCATTAAAAAAATTACCTATACAATGCAAAGTTTCATTATCAAGTTTGAACCCAGGAGGACAATTGGTTTTAGAAGCTTTATCCACACAAGTATAATTGCCGTTGGTGTTAACGCACACTTGGGAGTCTTTATTACAGTTATTGTCTGGGGTTAAACATTCGTCAATATCTGGAACAAAAATTCAAATGGCTTCTTTTTCATTTGAGGAAAATTGCAAATTACCTGCGCAAACCTCAATGGAACTTTTGTATTGATAACCTGGAGGACAATTAGGTCCTTCGCAAAAGTAGGACCCCACTGTATTTTTACACACCATTGGGGAAGGACAAATCAAAGGAATTTCGCATTCGTTCGTATCTAAATACCATCAGCTAATGTATTTTAATAGAATAAGGTGTTGTTGCTCATACCATCACAAACAGATTTCTCTGCGTTAAAATTATGACCGGGAGGACATTTGTTAACTGTTTCATCTTCATATATATTAGTCTCGAAACAGAAATACGATCCTTCTTCGTTCTCACAGACCTCATCAGCTGTACATGCATGGGTTCCCAAACTACATTCGTCAATATCTGAAGAAAGAATTTATTAGGGAAGAGAAAGGATGTTATGGAACGATTATGCACATCTTGATATCCATTATAGTGCATGATAACTTTAACTTATGTGACCTGAATACTTTGAAACCTATATTTTGTTACTAAATAAGTCCCATTGAAAATAGTGAAATTAATAGACTTTGAATAATACGTCACCTTTGCATGATTTTTTGTCTGGTGCTAATTCATACCCTGTTCTGCAAGAACACTCTACTGATGTACCAGTATCAAAACAGTCATGATCGCATGGATTATGTTTCTCACATCTGCAATTATTTCGCACTAGTAATTTTGTACTAAATATCACATTCAACTCACCTGCTACCATTCGCCCGTTTACTCGGTCGACATGACACTCCATCCTTCATTAACTCATATCCAGCAAAACATTTGCATTTATAAGTTTTTCCTGTTGGTTCACATAACTGAGCGCAATATTCGCCAGTTTCACAAACATTTTCTTCTGAAAGTCCTAGAAATTTAATAGAAGCGTTATTGTCGCAATGACTTATTAGGTTTTAGTTTTTAAACCTGGATAAAAGTCATCGTTAGTTTTGTAATCGGCGCTTAATGACGTAGATAGGTTAGTCAAGGGTGGGAAAGTTGGCTTTAATGTTGTAGTGGTGCTGGGTTTTTCAGGAACAACGATTTCCTCGCAACATGTTTGGAAAATGTCTGAATACGGAGAACTTAGACCTATAGAATTTATGCATAATCCGTCCGATTTTTTGGCTTCCACACCAAATAGACATGCTTCACAACAATCCTAAAAATTGTAATTTTAGTGCAAAACTGAAAAAAACATTCAGATATAAATAAACGGTTAACTTGGGCAAAATTGCAATCCTACAAATTTTTATGGACGCTTTTTGCTATCACTCAAAAATACTCACTCGTCTCTCTCCATCTTCCTCTATACATTCCCCAACTTTTGCATCACTTTTACCCAAATCACATTGTATCGATCTGCAAAATACTCAATTAGATCGGAACAATGTTAATTTACACTGAAAACGTACAGTAATTGCTTTTTGCAACAAAACTCAATAGTATTAAGACACACTTCTTCACTGTCTATATTAACATTGGGTATGGGGGTTTCATAACGTTTGCAGTCTTTGTTATCTGTCGCATATTTCTTACCTAAACTGCAACACAACTGTCTGGTTTTTATATCAAACCCTAAAATAATCGGACTAGAATAACTCAGTTTTACAAGTTTATTAAAAATACCTTCTGCAACTGCAAGCCACGTTGTAAAAATTATTAACAAATTAACCATGACTGGAGTTATCACAACACTTGGTACGAGCTTTGTCTGTATCGACTAATTTTCTTATCAAATGTTTGTTCCCTTAGCCCATATGTAATCTTTCAGGGTTGTGTTGAAATTAAATTCGACTGTAAGGTGGCTGTCCTAAGATAACATAACGAATGGGTGAAATAACAGGAAACGCAAAATGGGCCTAATTTAAAGGACATATTCTCTAAAAACAACATTTAAGGTAAATTGTGCATAATATCAGGAAATGAGCTTTGAACTCAATGTAATATGCAGTTTTTCGAACGCTAATTAACACCCAGAGCAGTAATATAACGAATATTTATTTATTATGGATATTGAAAACATGTGCTAAAATAAAATATATTTTAATGAATGCAAAACCAAATTTAGAACGTACTTGACCTAAGGTCAAAATAAAATTTATTGTAGGTACAAAAAGCTTTTTTGATTATTTTTAAATATATCCTTGCAAAATTATCGAAAAAAATCAGTGGCTTAATTTGAAGTTCAACTAGACTTACCACACTTAATTTTACAGAACTTGATAACACACTACGCTATTTTGGACTGATTCAAAAACAATGAATTGCGCCTTATTGTGATATTTAAATCCTGCATTATACTTTTTAAATAATTCATTAGACGCGAAGTACCTTGAAAAGCTTTGGTTATTTCCAAAGGCTACGAATACGACCTATTTTGCTGGTTTTGTAGCCGAAACATCATAAATTAGGTAAAAAACTATTCCAGTGACGTTCGGTACCACCGGTGTGTATTTATTTAGAAAGGCAGTTTGAAATTTAAAAATATATTTCAACAATATTCCGTTTTAAAAAGTTTAAAAATGTGTCCCGACAACTTATTAAATATACAGGGACGGGGAGAGTGTTAATCTTCTGATAAACCTACAAACCAAAACCAAGCTAGTGTAGTTTTAACTAATAGCTGTATTATGTTAAAGCTACAGCTAAAGATCATCAAAGTCAAAGTTGTTCACAGCAGTAAAAAATCAAGATACGTTTGTCTTCTTTAACATGTTTGGTTAAAGCAAACATTAAAATAAACCATCATTAAGTCCTTATAAATTTAGCGTTTTGCTACAAGTGCAGTTGAAATTATTTTAAACTTGAAATGCTAGAATTCTGAGATAAAGTTGACGATAGTTTTCAATAATGGAGCACTTCCCAATTTTTCTTTGACATATTCCATTATTGAAGTCAAAATTCTATTGCATGGAACTGATCATTACAAGACAACCAAAGTATCTGATCCCATTATTATTGATGATATGAATTCTCCTTAAAAATTGTTAAATTTAAAACAAAATGCAGAGTTAAAATAATCGTTCAAACCGACAGGACCGTAATCTGTACTTACTTAACACAAATAAAAAACTGAATTCAACTGTAGTTACTCTTTATTACGACTGATCATTATAAAAAAAAGTCATTACACTATAATAAACATTAGGCAACAAATTCTTGCGTCCCAAAGTTTCGAGTCATTGCTATACACTCAAATAAGAAGTGTTTTTTTTACTACATTAATATCAAATATAATCTATAACAGGTTTTAACAATTTTCAAACAAAAATAATAGTTTGACATTTATGTATAGTTAGTTCACTATAGAATGTTTAAAATGGCTATTGCGGTTTTTGACATCCGCTGTTTCGTTCGGTTTACGTTGTGTCTCAATTTACTACTACTTAATTAATACTGAAGTTCTAGGTTAAACAATTGAACTTGTTTACATGAATAATAATATCACTACTACGGTGAGCAATGATTAAAAACTCAGCTCTTTAACAAAAAAATTTAACAGCGTTATAAATGTATATTATAAAATTTGTGCACTAAATTAATTCTACAAAGGAGCATAAAGCCGAATGATACCCTTATAAATTGTCCTTTATTTCGTATAAAACTAAAGTTCTAGAACAATTTTGATAACTATTTCTGTACACTTCTAAGCCACTATATTTAACAAGCATAATAATTCCAGCGTGAAATTGGGACACACTGTAAATGCATTATTATTTGCCGGACAACAGGGATAATCCTAGGTTACATGGTGAAAGGTTTTGTTTATTGGAAACTATATAAAGTAGATGTAGGGCTTGAAAACCAACGAACAAAACCTTCATTCCAGTATATCAACTGAATTATAAACGAGATATTTGTAGTGCAACATCTGGTGACATCCATATGTAGATCTATGAATTAAAACATGTCTCTTCGAAAGACGTCATTTGAATCTTTTAGTACAGATGTTACAGAACAACAATCTCGTTAAGGATAATCTAGCTTGTTAAAATATGTACCGGAGATGCTATGTCTAAATTTCAAATTAAACGCGCCACCAAACAAATTCTTCCCTAGCTTACTGCAGTAGTTGACAATGGTGTCCTGCCTGTACTTGATACTGGCACTGAACTGGGCCATAAGCAGGTCGCTGGAACACTTCTGGTTTGTTGCAAACTTGCTGCAGATTCTGGATGCAGGAAATTTCTCTTCTGATCTATTTTCTCTTGCTGAAATAGAGTTATTACTATAATCCTGCTGTTCGATGGGTTTTGACTACCTGAGCTTGAATTCTAGCGGCAACTACGTCTGGAAGAATGTCCAGTTGGTCTTGTAGAGAAGACAGTTTTTCTTCTACATTGGCTAATCTATCTTCTATAGTATCTTGTCGGGTGCTCATATCGGAAACTATTTCATATACAGTGTTTTGGGTCTAAAATCAACAGATTCGTTACTATAAGTGAGAGAAAAAAATTAAGCTTTACCTTAGCCATATCAGTTATAGTATTAGCATTGTCCATTAGTTTTCGTTGGTCCATTTTTACTTTCCTTAACCTGTAAGCAATTAAAATAGTAGTACAGTTACTAAAACTGTATTTATCACTAATAATAATATCCTTTGTTGTGATTATGCATTGTTTCAGAAAATCTCTCAAATAAAGTATAAAGGACTCACTCGTATAACATATGTTACAACTGCCAAAGAAGCATGAAAAAAGCATATGAAAATAAAGGTTTATCTAGGAGACTAATGCTAATTATGTAAGTTTTCTGCAAATATGTGTTAAACGAGCTAATGTTAATTATTAATTAGTTTGCCCAAGAAATAAGGAATGGAATAAAAGTAGAAAGCACTGATGAATTTGAATACTTGTTGGCAAGTCAAATAACAAGAGTATATATTTAAATCACACCCCAGTTAAGGGCATATAACAGTTGCAGTATAAAGATGACGAAATAATAAAACGATATTGAATAGCTATTTTCAAGTCACTAGTAAACAGTATTTCTGGAGCTATAAACAGAACAGCTAATTAACAATGAAAGCACCAAAACACACAAGCGTTCTACCAAAAAGTAGCTATTAAACGCTTTTACCCCAACCTACAAACTATAGAAAGTTTCCGTATACTCACGCGTATATTGCAAGCAAAAACTTCCTTTGATGAGTTCTCACCCTGCCTGGATTAACCCTTTTTACTAGCCTCGTATGCTTGTAAATTAACCAGGTTTCTCGTAGTACATTAGCGGCGGCGTTTTTAAGCTAAAAATTAAACATTATATCATTTATTGAACAAAAGCTTTTGGAAGGTTCTTGCATTATCCCCCTCTATAAATAAATTACATGGGTTTGCCAAAAACTAGTCAATGATGACGTTGATTTATTAAGCCCGTCCCAGTTTTAAGATAAGTGAGTATTATGAATTTACATACCCTTTTCGTCAATTGTGTATCCATCATGAAATTGTGAACGTGCTTTTCCGCTCTGGTTAGTTCCAGTTTTCTTGACACTACAGCCACTAAAAGGGCTGTGCAGCCTGCACCCTGAAACATAAAAAGAAACTTGATTTTCTTCTTTTAGCTTGGATTCAAAAAAATCCGGAATATATCGCAGTTAGATCATCCAAGAGTGTAATAAATTTGTGTAATGGAAGCTGAAAACAGATAAATTTGGCTCCTGGCGAACGGATTTGGCAAGAATTCAAATATCTGGTAAAATACAGAACTTTAAAGTTGAACAAGCAAGAGCTGCGATATAAATTCCAGCAATGCTGGATTCCTTTCAGGATGTTGCAGTTTTGGTTTACACCCACTGAGCTGGAAAACTATTATCTTAACTTTGTGCATGATGCAACTGACCGTTTATTACGATAAAACGCTTGATTAAGCACTTACCATTATTCCAGTGCTAACTGCTATACCTCTTCCGCAGTATGTATTTGGCACAATATCACCAAATCCAACGCTGAGAAAAGTTATGGCAATTAACCACATTGCGTTCAGTAGATTTGCATGTTCTTCATCGTGAAACCTATACCAAGCGAATATGATGATCTGGAAAATATAGAATCGAAATAAACTTACCTTTCACATTGTCGTAAGGTCCAGCTTGCAATGATCCAAAGTGAAACCATAAAAACAAGTAGAACAGTGCCAGGACAAATGGTCATCAAAGTTTTCAGCACAAATCGGGTATTAAAATTAATTCGATTCAAAGCCCCAATACTACGAGAAGAAGCATCTGTGAATAGTTTGCTATGGAGCAGCATAACTCTGCATATCAAATATAGTCTTAAAAACATTGGCAAGGATAAGGGCACGTCGTAGGGCACACATTTAGAACCCATGCCATTCGTCTGTCGGTTAGCTAATCTGGTCGTCCAAACGAATCTGTAATGTCCAGGAATTGGATGTACTGCACAGATAACTAATTCCATAGATATTTGACATATTCGTTGCCAGGTCATTGCTATTCTCCAATCGTCGGCACAATTGTCGATCATAAAGAGCTGTAAATGAAAAATGTAGAGTTCATGATGGATGAATGCATGGAGTGTACCATTACAAACTTTGTGTCTTATAGTGTTTATAGTAGCAAAGTTTTAAATGGTTACACCCAGTATCTACTGTAGCTAGTACCTGTACTTCTAAAGCATGATACGCTACAATGAGGCCTAAAAGTATCACAGTCGAAACAGATATCAACGTTTTCAACGCAATTGAATAAAATTCATCCTGAAACTGATATCATCAAAAATCCCACATCGACAGCTCTAGCAGAGCTTTACCTTACGATAAACTCCTGCACTTGAGAGTTCATTTTCTATAACCATAACAATAATCCCAAACATTCCCATAACTAATGCGTAATCACTTATTCGTTTTCGTTTTTCAAATAGAGCTTTGCGTCTCCCTAACCTATACCCAACATTAGGTTTGTGCTTGAGACTTCCTGACGACGGTCCTTTGTAGCTCCCTCCCAAGTTTCGCTCTTCTAAGAATCTTGGATACTCCAAGTGGCCTCCTATCACTAAACCTGTGTTTTCTTCTTGATGAATTTTTCCTCCTCCTCCTCCTGATGAATCTTTACTTGAATTCTTTACAGCTCCGGGAATTGAAATTGTTGATGCAGGTTTTCTGAGCTGAAATATGCACAAATTACGTCTGTTTTATCATTGAGATAAATGTTTTTGCTAAGCAAAAAAAGAGTTATAATACTCACTTATGGGGTTTTAAAAAAAGTAAATTTACATGCAACAATATCATTGGTTATTTATACTGGAAGTTAGCCAGGGATTAATCAAAATAATGCAAATATCGAAAATCGTTTTCTTAGTACGACAAAATATCTAGAGAAAGTAAAAGTCATACAAGCAATGAGGGTCCTATTTTCCTAGTATTTTGCGACGTTTACAATTGTATTAACAAAGTCCCTGACATTTACCAACAATAAGGTCACCCTTTTTCTGGTTTCCAAATAACGTATGATGGTATTTCACGCTATAGTATTAATCATATTAATGACCAATTAACCAATTTTGCATCAGTAGATAATATACTACATTTTATACAAAAAATAATAATAATTTTCATATTTACATTTCTCTCTTGAATACCAAAAATGACTCCTACTCAGTTAGTCTAGTAACAACTAGTACGAAAAGCTATAAAACTAATTTTAATAACAAACAACGTTACTGTAAATACAAACTCCTCTTCTAAAGTAACAAAAACGAACAAGATGCAGGTTATCAAATACATGCAAGGAAAAGGAACAAAAATAAATAATATATATTTGCAACTGACATATAAAGAGTTAACCAATATTATATATCACTTTATATTTTTGAACCGTCAATCAAATTATTTTTCCAATACTTTACCTTTTACAGAGTTCTCCTTGAAAACGTCCACTTATTTTCCAGACTGCATTTGTAGTTTTTTGATAAAACCATAAATATTTAAATAACGCTTTTAAGCTTGTTTGGACTTTAAGTACATACACTCTATTAAATCAAATTGGATGTATCATGTAGTTATTAAAACAACCGATACACAAGTTTCAATTGATACGCCACTGTTTTAAGTTATGTTAGTTTTGTAGTTTAAGCTAACGTATGTGGTTGTGCTGAAGTGAAAATGTGATTTAACAATTACTAGAATGTACTTAATTATATTTCTTTTTTTTTTTTGATAAATATATTGTATGTGGAAACTTGGAATTGTCTGCTCTTTAAATTGTATCACCCTATCATAAAAATGTAGTACTCAAGTCAAGCAGAACTTGATATGATTTGAAGCTAGGATAAGCTAGAAAAAAGGGAAAATAGTAAAGAAAATGCAATTTGATGTTTAAGCGAAGGAAAATACAAATGGTGTGCTTTGTAAAAGTGTTTACCTTGTACAAACAAATTAATTATCTAGTCCAAATATATACCCTATTATTATTAAACATTTCCAAGCACACTTTGGTGTAATGTATGTTATTGTAACTAGCACAACAGAGAAAATTGGAACTTAATGGATCAGGAAGTACTTGACCATGGCGAGCAAATCATATTGTCAAATAAAGGCTCAGTTAAAGATTACTCTGTAATTGATCCACGTGGTGATATTTTTTCGATTTTTTCTTTGATCTCTGCCAATTTAGCACCACAGGTAAAAATATGGGTTTCTACAGATGTCATTATTAAGCAATCAATAACGTCCCTAGGATATCGTGACTGCTAATATGATGATGATATCAGTAAAACTTTGAATATGCTTTTATTATCCCCAATAATATAAAATCATTTTATGAAGCTGAATTTTGTATGTATGTGGTAAGTAAGAAATTAATTATGTTTGCTAGTTGCAAACTAACAGACAAAGTAATGATAAATAAACTGTAGAGATACCTTTCACATGAAACCTAACTTGTAATACTTGTATGTGTAATGTGGTAATTGGGTCGAAACTCACTAGTATGTCTAACAATATTTATGGTTGGAATTAGAATAATTTCTAGGCCATTCTAGACCTTATGTTTTTTGGTTTAGTTTTTATCAGGTATTGGTTACGGAAAAGCATGACAACGGGATTTGCTAATATAATTAATTATTAGCAGTTTTTAGATCTTATTTATTATAAAACTAAAACTTTGTATGAAACTTAAACTAGTATTGGTGTAAGAGCTGTAGGTTACTCGACTGAACATTTTTACAGGTTTTGTGATCCCTGTACTCACCTTAAAATGTTCAGTGTTCTGTATACATTGTTTAAACATTTAAAAACATATTTTTCCAGTAAATAAGATAATTTAACAAGTATATGTATGCATGCGTACCCTGTTCACAGAGTATCAATGTGTTTGTACGAAGTAAGGAGGTGAAACAAAACACAAATATTAGAAAGAAAGATAGTATTATTTACAGAAAGAATTACTAAGGAGAAAGTGATAGATAAAATGCAAAAGGAGGAAGAGATATACATCTATCTAACGTTGGTTGCTACCCGACAAATTGGTCGAGACTTGGATTAAATAAAACGACAATGGAATTTGACGCATCAACCCTACCTGACGAAAATGACGCATAGCGCCATTAATTCTAAGTGAATCAGCAGCTATGCCAGCTATGCCTCCTGAGTCATGGTCTCGTAGCTGTCTTAGAGAAGTCGATGGATGAGTCGCCCCCGAATTGTGGACACAGGAAACCCCACAACAAGGGGCGACAGAAGCTTCAGGTTGCGAACTTTGACGGATTATCCTTGATCCTGGTAAAGTGGTCACTATAGCGGCAGGGGCCACTGGGCATGAACTGCAAGACACCTGGAACGTTACCGACAATTGCAGTCTTTTATCCATCCATTTACAGTAATCATATACAACATTCTTATCCACTAATTTTGGACCCGTCGTGTCTTTGAGAAATCGATACTAAAAATGCAAGTCACATGACGTCTCTAGCATGTTTCGGACCCATTCTGGATGCTAACTAGACCATCAACTTGTTGATGCTTTATAACTGGTGAGCAGATCATATTGTAAAAATATTTTTCTTGTCAGAATTACTATATCTAGTCTAATTGTCTTTTGCTAGACTTTGCTAGATGTTCATATTGTCAGACCATTCCAAGTTTCCCCCCATACCAGTTTTACAAAATTGTCATCTATCCCTTATCTGTAACATTCGCAACTGTTTTTAAATTATTAAATTAATTTTTGATATAACAAAGTCGAAAACACAGTGCCTCGGTGCAAAGTACTTTAGTAAACAACATACAACCAAAAGCTCATAGTTGCACAACTTTTTCAATTAACAACATTTGCCATGATGGTAATACAGAACAAAACTTCAGAGAATGGTTTTTCCCAATATTTACCTAAACTGTTAGCGTGGGAATTCCTTTTTGCGAAAGCAATGATCAAAACTTTCAGAGAAGCAAGAAAATATTTTAAAAGTAGTTGCTTGCTAACTGAAATATTCCGTAATTAACTGACTACTGGAAGATGAAAAAACTTATGTTTTAATATGTGGAGCATTTTAAATTTAAAACCCATATTTAAAAAAAAAATCACAACTCAATAGAGTATATTGAAATATTAAAATAACTTAATTATGATTGTAGCTGAGTACAAAAATGTCAAAAAGTTTGTCAATTGAAACAATGTTTACTTTTTTTATCACATCATCAATCATAATTTCATGTTTGACAAACTATAACTTGTTTTTGTAAATGAGAGTTTTTCCAGACTGATTTTTAATTAAATTTCTATATGACTTTCCGCACACACTGTATAATTAAAACCTTTTTGTACGCAGTTTTAGCTAGTTGGGAGTTTTTTTGTAGTCTTTTTGAGACCATTCATCACATTGAAAGCATAGGATTTTATTAAAATGAAAAGTCTTTTGATTGTTGCAGCTGCAATTCCATCTCTCCACTTAGCGTATCGTCTACTTCTTTTTACAAAGTATGGAAAAAGGTGGATTTTTATATGGGACTTTATTTAAATCTGTTTTTTTGTAACTAATGAGAAATACACAGGTCCACTTAATAAATAATTTAGAAAATCTCTAAATGTGTTTATAAAATTATAATACAAATTGCCTAATTTTGTAAAGTCAATAGAACAAGTTATTACAGACACTATCGAAGCTTTTATAACAAGCTTTCACGAAAATGCCAAACCTAACATAAACCGCAAATTACCTAATAAAAGTTTTCGCATTTTCAATGTGTTATGTAGAAAATTTATGGTTATTTTTTCGAGTAGCAAAGTGTCCAAAGAGCAGGTACAGTAATAAAAATGTTATACTTTAAAAACCATAATATTTATGGGTAAAAAAATATTTAGTTAGTATCTTAATTTTAATCAATTGCATTAAACACTGTAATTATTGTACTGTCTGAAAACTAGAAGAATTAGAGTGGTTTTTATTACATCAAACTGCTTTCTGATATTAAGGTTGTGTGAAACCTTTGATTAAAATTTGTATGATAAATTGGTCTGAATAAACTTAACATTAATACCTTAAAATCTTATGAAGCTTCTATAGTGCCTATTACTATAATTTAGGTGTAGTGTTGCTGTGTGTTGATGAGAGTGCCACTAAAGTGCTCAAATATGTGTGCAACTGGCAGTAAAAGTCATTAACAATTTTAACACTTTTGAGATTTATATACCAATTTTTAGAATAACCTATATATAGTGTCTGCAAAAAACCATACTCCAACCACCATTCTGAAAACTTCAGATCACGTTCAATTATCTGTGGTAAAAAATTATATGCTCACTTACCTAGTACTGTTTTTTTGGTACCAGTATGCTGAAAACTAAGTTTTTGTTCTGCTTCTAAAACAAGCCTACAAACGCAATCATGCTCCAAAGCGTTTTAAAATTCTAATTGTTGCCTATTTGCAAGCTGCAATTACAGCCGCGGTCTAATATATCATAATAGTTATCTTAAATCAGCAGAAGCAACCTATATTCACCGCAATATTTAGTAATTGAGATGTTTTTAATTAGTTCTGGTTTTTCACTTGAAATTTCACGTAGGAAGTAGGGTTACATTATGCTAAAATATCCGGTTCATGTTTACATATAATATTAATAAATGTTTGATACATTTCATAAGTTGACCTGAAAGCAATTGCGCATGCAGATAAATTTTCAGACTCTAATTAAAATTAGTCTTCCTGTTTCGCAGTGTTCAGAGAAAGACTAATTTAGTTTAGATTCAGATTTACAAAACGTTCTTAGACTTATACAAAAGTTACATAATAAACTTACCGGTGTATTAAGGCATGGACATGTACAATGGTGAATAGACCGGACACTTTCCCTAGAAATGGATCGACCAATTTTCAAAGTATATGCAGGAGTTGTAGACGTTCGCCTTTCTATTAAGGCCCTAGTATTTGCTGAATATGAATTAGTGGACAATTGGAAAGCATTAGATGAGCTTCGGTTTCGGACTGGATGTGACGGTACGTTTTGTTTGCACCCTTTCACGTCTAATCTGTAAAATAACAGTAATTTGTAATAAATATTTGATCAAGACTATTGCCAAGCCCTGTGGAGCAAAATTCCACAATGAAACGAAATGTCTCTCGAGAAATTCTCTTTTTCCGGAAAGAAAATATTATTTTAGGACCCGTAAGCCTGGAAGAGCCCCAACGCCTAAGAATAGCATAGCAATTTACGATAGGGATTGAAGTTGCCTTTGTCAAATAATGTTATTTGATTTGATTTTGCAATCAAATAATGGCCATTTCCATTAGTATGTCCAGAGCAGAATTTTTCCGCTAAACATATCAATGGAAAAAACTTACTAAATATGACACGTTCATTTTACCTGCAATGTAGCTCAATATCAGGTACAGATCTAGTGCTGTTTTCTTCTAAACACAGCGAACCGTCCTCTTCGCTATCAGAAAATACTGAAAGTTGTGGATGTTGAGATGATACCAGAAAAGTAGTACATTCTTGACGCATCAGGACCGGCTTGGTAAAATTCGAAGGTGATGAGGTATTTATCAAAGGTTGCTGGCCTAATAGAAGGCTTGCGGTTTCATCTAAACTATTCATTCTTCTCGTGACTAACCTAGTTTAAACCCTGAAAATATAACACATAAAATACATTAAAGCTTATTGACGTATTTTTAATAACGTAACTTATAATTAAGTTTTCCCATTAATACCACTACAATATTTTTGGTTAGTATTGAAAAGCAAACATAAATTATGTACGGGAATTACTTCCACTCCGAATAATATATCAGCATAAAACGAAAATTAACGTGATTTTTGTATAGTGGAATATTACGATTCTCCATTTATGTGAATAAAATAATAAATTCCATTTTTGGCCGGAATTTATATAATACATTTACAAACGGTCTACCTAGATGGCAAATTATGACCGAATGTCGTGTCCACAAACCTATGATAAAGTATACGTGAAATTCGAAACACGTTTTTTCATCTGATACTAGAGTAATAAAATTACTGGACTCCAATGGGAATTGAGAAGAAATAATAAAGGGTTTTATAGCGTAGGGACTTTTATTTTACCAAATGTTATGGAAATTTTTTTTACTACTCTGCTTTTGTTAAATTAAATTGATTCCAAAACCTCGCCATAAAAAATAACCTTAAGAAACAAATATGTTAACTTAAGTTTTTACTTTAAATCAGGCTACCATTGTTTCGGAGAACCTGCTATGTCACTATTTTCCTTGGACTGGAAAATTGAACACCCTGTATTAAAACTTCAATTTCTAGTAGATTCTGAGAATGCATAAAATTAGTGTATTTAAATGCCTGCATATTGTTAGTAAATTTATTATTATATATTTGCGTGCATATTACCTAGATGGTAAGTTATCAGTTAGTTTAGTTACTTAACAAAACTTTCTTTTAAATGCAACAATTTCACCGAATTATATAGATAACCACAAAATGTTTGATCTAGTATTACTATGCGGTTTTATCCGGTAAATACGCAGCTGCTTTTGTTTTATAATTTGTTTTTGGATACCTTACTACAACTTGTTAAGATTGTGTCAAAATTTTAAATCCAGTTCTGTCATTTTTATGTCATTAATCCTGTCTGTCTGCTTACAAATATACAACTGTACGAATCAAATATTTGGAATTAATTAAAAACCTGGCTGAAGCTCTCAAATATTGATGGTAATATTATGAATTGTTTACGAGAACATTACTAACCCTAATAAATTAATTTACATCAGTTTTATGGTCGATAGATCTTGATACCTTTAAATAAGTAAACCGATAAGCTTTGCAATGTACCACAATCCAAAATAACAGTTTTACAATAAAACTCATTCAGTAGGTTGTGATAATGGGCAATGTAAGTAGTATATATTCTAGTAATATAATTTTAATTAATTATTTTTTAAGATTAGGTTAGTTAAACAATTGACCTGAATGTATTACTTAATTTAACCTAAAGTTAAATTAATCCCGCTAATTTTTGATAAAATGTTAAATGAAAATTATCATTAAATTAGCAACATTTCTGCCTATAAAAAGTTTTTATAAAGAAGGAATATTAAGCGTTAAGTGGCCCACATGTTAATGAAAAATATCGATTTTGCAATAAGCTATAATCAAACATGATATTTTCGCTTAGTTTGGAAACTAATATAGAAATTCCTGTAAGCGAATAATGTCTATAGAGGATATTAATTAAGTATATAGACAAACTTCAGAAAATCAATTTGCGGATGATTAAAACACCCATTTAATTTCAGTACCGGATTAATAATGTTTTCGCAGATACTGTGAAAAATTCATGGTTAGATAAAAACGATGATTTATTTGTTTCCTTACAAATTTATAGGTATTCGCTTTTTGACAAACTATTTCTCTGTTAAAGCAAGTCTAGTTTCAATATGCCGGAATTCAAATGAAATTGGGATGACGTCACCAATTCCAAATGGTTGCCAGTTATCTTAGTTTTTTGAAATTTTTGAAAGCATTTTCAGCATATCTTAGAGGGGTATGGCAATATTGAAACTTTCTTCCAAGGTATTCAAGGTTTTGGAAGCCTCTGGAAATTTTGTACTTATTCTAAGGACCTTAATTTTTTTTACTTATTTTAGAGGCATATGACAAATTATAAAGGTTTCTTGGTAGTCATAAAAGTTTTTTATTAAATTTTCTATATACATAATATGCAGTTTCAAACATATTGGTGCAATCTGTCATAAATGCACTTTTTTATGTCCCTCGTATTTTCTTACTGATAATTACCACCTAAAAAATAAAAATTAAATCCTTATAATATTGAGGACTTTCAAATATGAATTATATTCAGTAGGATTAAAAAACAACTACACCCTTCTTTAGATAGACTCGCTGTAAAGTACAAAAAGTTACTCAATATTAATAATTTTGATTTATTTAGTAATGTATTTTTTATATTATAATGATAATTTGTATGTGTGTTTGGGTAGGAAATTCTCACCATTTGCAGGAGTCCACTACCCCCGACGATGCAATCGCTGTTCGGTAATTTATCGAACAATATAATGAAAATAGCTCCATTTAATATGGTCCCAGTTACCAGAGTTCTGAAATAAAAAAAAAACACCGGTTAGATTTTTCTAAAAAGTAGATAGTAAACTTATATATTGCCTTGGGCTGCTTTAAGTAATAATAAGCATTCCCTTGCACATTTTAAATTTTTAAATTGCCTTGCATAGAGATTAAAATTGAATTGTTTATTAGGATCACGAATCTCAAATCAGTTCCACAGAAGGGGAAGTTGCCGAAAGATCCTCCTGGGGAAAACCTTTGGAATTCCTGTTTTCCTGTCTAAACTATGCTATAGGCCTGGGAAATATCTGGAGATTTCCATATTTGTGTTATAGTAATGGAGGAGGTAAGTCACTCGTTTTACAATCAATAAATTACGCATTAAGCCGTCATATCAATTGCATAAAGCATACTTAATCGTTCTCTTAAACAAATATTAAATATCCTTGCAGGTGTAAAAAAATACTACTTAAATTAATTTTAGGCGCATTTCTGATAGCATATTTTACTATGCTACTACTGATGGGCACTCCAATTTTCCTTTTGGAACTGCTGGTGGGCCAGTACTCAGGATTGGGCCCTGACAAAGTCTTTAGGCATTTAGCTCCAATATTTACTGGTTTGGGCTACTGTTGCCTTGTGGTCATATACTTGATTACGATATATTATATGGTAATTGTATCTTGGACTAGTTTTTATTTCTTCGCGTCCTTCACCTTGGACTTGGGTTATGGTCGATGCAATAACGACTTTAATAGTGACGGTAAGTTACCACAAACTTTGCAGCTTCACCATTCAATACAAACAGTTCATGTTCAATCACATTCATACAAACAAATTCTTTTCAGGATGCTACAGTGCGTCAGAGGAAGCAAAATGCTTGGAAGATCACACTTACTTTAACAGAACATGTATTTTAAGTGACGATCTTTGCGATGAATTTGATCTCGGATATGCATTAAATCGTACTTTTTGCTACAATAATGTGACTTCTGTAGTCACTCCAATAAATAGTGTAATCAATAGAACTTTAGCCACTTCTGAATATTTTAGGTAGTGGAGCAGAATTAAATCTGAACTATATTAGGGCAATTAACTAAATTATTTTAGGGAATACGTTCTGGGGATTGGAGATGCCACCTGGGACAATTTCGGATCAATGAGATGGGAGATTCTAGGTTGCCTGTTATTTTCCTGGACTTTCTGCTACTTAGCAGTGCTGAAAGGGGTAAAAACCTCAGGAAAAGCGGTCTATTTCACTGTGACTTTTCCCTATTTTATTTTGACTGCCCTAGTAATTCAGGGTGCTCTTTTACCCGGAGCCATTGATGGAATTGAACTGTATTTAATGCCGGATTGGGAAAAATTACTCAATATCGATGTTTGGGCTGCCGCAGCATCACAAAACTTCTATTCTTTTGGAATTGGTAAATCAAAATATTTATTAGTAGACAAATGTCACTAGAATCCTTTTGAGTTCTATAAACCAAAACCAATAAATTTAGATTACATAGGAAACCTCTTTTTCTATCAGAAATATAAAAGATTTTTCTTTCGTCTCGAAATTTGATGATTGATGGCAATGAGTGCGTTGGGGGATCGTCTCGGAAACATAAATTTTTTTCCACTTATACTTTGGATTTCCGGTTTTATCATCATATATCAGTTTACAAATATTTTACCATTGTCAGTACAAGTATTAGTTTATAATATATTTTGAATGTCGAGAAAAGTATAATTTAGTACGTTGCAAGTAGACTAACAAAATGTGGTTATCCATTCAAAGATTGATAAGTCTTCTTCTTATCATTATTAATTAGAGAATCAAATGAATATCTTTCAAGGAGTCTTGTCTGTAATTAAGTGGTTTAAACAAAGGCGCAAAGAAACAATACGAACATAATAAAAACTTTATAATATTTTTAATGAAAAATGTCGATAACCACAGCTAAGGAATGCAAACTTCTTAAAAGTTTATAAAAATAGAAATACAATGAAAGCTGATGCACTAATTAACAATGATTTGAGCTATATGGAACCGTGAAAACAATAAAAATGTCATGAGCAAGTTATAATTCTAATTTAGAAGTAAATGATTAAACCATCAGTCAAACCAGGCCTGCAACAAAAAATGCTTATAATGGAGCTTTTTAATAAAGTCACTGCAATGATCCACGAAGGCTTTTGTTAACTTTTTAAAGCTTTAACGAAATTTACGTTTTCAATTTTGCCTTAGTAAATCTTTTCATAATCCGCCCGTATTGAACGCATGGAACACGAACAATATTTAATGAAACTTACTCCCTTCATTACATATTATAGCGTGGGGGTTTTGTAAAATGCCAGTAATGAGACCTTCCCTTTTCCAACTAATTAGTTTATACAGAAAACATTTTGAATAGCCTTTGTAGTAGTCTTTTTTTTTAGCTTGTGGTTCTTTAATAACGTTAGCGTCGTATAACAATTTCAACAACAATTGTCTACGGGATGCTATTGTTGTTAGTGCAACAAATGCGTTTACCAGCATATACGCTGGTTTTGCCATTTTTTCCATGCTGGGATTTTTAGCCAATCAAATGGGATTACCAGTTGAAGAAGTAGCCAATGACGGACCTGGACTAGCTTTTATAGCTTATCCAGAAGCAATATTAAGGCTTCCAGGTTCCACAGCATGGTCATTACTATTCTTCTTTATGCTTTTTATATTAGGACTTGGCACGCAATTTGCTGGAGTCGAAGCTGTTAGTTGCTGCATTTTGGATAAGTAAGTTAACACTAATATTTCCTTATGTAAAGGGTTTAACCGCTTACTTATCTTCTGTCCCTCCTCTAATAGTAAATACAATCAATTTGCTTAGACAGGGTCTAAACAAAGCTGGACAGCACTTGAAATAGTTGAATAAAGATTATTTCAAATACTTTTAGTGTATAAAACTATTTTTCTTAATTATACAGGGTGTCCAAACTTTTATTTGAGATGTGCTGAAAATTAAGCAAAGATTAAAATGTAATAGAGGCAGTCTTTTTATTTTGTTACATTTTCCTAACTTTACTATAGTACAAAGTGTATAAAGAAAAAGATAATTAAAATTGGAAGACAAACAAGGAAAAAACAACAGAAACTCTTACAGTGGAAAAGTAAAACTCCTTAATCTACAGAACAAATACCTGAAAACTTGGAAGAGACAACTGAAATACAAAATGTTTTTTTTTCTTTTCCAGATATCCACATCTAAGAAAATACAGGTCGTACATTAATTTGGGTATTTGCTTTAGCTGTTTTATTTTGGCAATCCCTATGTGTTTTTCTGGAGGAATATACCTATTTACCTTAATGGAATGGAACACCGCTTCGTGGGCTATCATGTTAATAGGTAATTTTTGTTATCTAATTGTTCGTCAAGGGACACTTATTTTTTATCTTTTTAAAGTGGATGACACTGTTTGCGTTATTTTATCAAGCTCAGCTTTTCCCCACAATAAAAACCTATATTTAGTTCTAATAAGTTAAACTAAGAAACACTATACTTTTCCTATAATCAATATTTTTAGAAGGAGTTTTCATTTCTTTCGACTGAATAATCATATTTTAGGTTTTGGCGAAATTGTTTCTGTTTCTTGGTGTTACGGATGTTTGAAGTTCCTGGATCACATGAACGATATGGAAATGAGCATGAGAAAGTTTTTTAGAGGGTACTGGTGGTTAAGTTGGGTTATAATTACACCGACAACCCTACTAGTAAGTGTTCCAAACAAAAACCAGTGTTATGTTAAATACCTAAGGATAAAAAAAATTGACCATTTCAAAGGACTAAAAAAAAACTAAGCATATGTTGAACTTTGTACTCACAGATAATGTCGAACAACTGGCCAGAAGCCAAGACACTGCTTTATCAAGTAGAAATACAGCTCGAACAGAACTCAGTCTTTGCATATAATAAGAAAACCTTACAGACTGAAGGCAAGTTAGTGAAAAAAAATCAGTTGACATGCAAATAATATGCAAGATAATAACTTTTTTAAGGCGTAGAGATGGTCAATTTTATTTATCAAAGGTCTATATTAACATCTTATTTTCAGAAATGTTAACAAAGTCATTACATCCAAAACACTTATACCTTTATCAATCGAAACAAGAATAAAAATTATTTTCAATCAAAATATTTCAGTTATAATAGCAAAGACAATTATCAATTGGAATCCTCTAAATATTTCAGAGATTCACGATCATTTATCGATCGATAAACTTACTAAGCCTCAGATTCTTCATGACAATTTCATGGAAGTTGAATCCCAGTTTTCTTTTGAGGATCTCCTTCAAATTAAATTTTAAATTGAGTTACATGGAAATGCCTGTTTTAGGGAATATTCATTTTTCAAATGATTGAATACACACCTGCTTCATACGAGGATTACGTATTTCCAGTTTGGGCTGACTCAATTGGATGGCTAATTGGAATAACCACGCTGGTTCCATTTTTCATTGGTGTCGGCTGGGTTATTTGGCAAGGGAAATACGTGAGTGTGCTTTACCTTATTTAGGCGGAAATGACTACATTAATTTTGTATAAATTTATTTTACAGACCGGCCTTGAGTTGCTACGTCACACGTCAGAATGGGGACCCCAATCAAAAAGACCTGAAAAACCACTTGCATTATGAACGCTCTAATTGTTCACTCATGAATAAAAAGAGTGAGGGTCCATAAAATTACTTTAATGATACTCCATTTTGTTAGGAAGAGGTTTATTATATAAAGTATTTCAAGTATTTTCTACTTTAATTTTTTTCCTGTTACCTTATAATTTGCTTTTATTGCTTATCAAAATGATCATAAATAATATTTTACAAACTGGCGTATCATTAACGCACGCTGACATTACCTAGCTTAAAGCAAATCATTAGGATTCCATTTTGTGTTGATTTTATGTGAAATATATGACTGTGCTGGTAACGGTTCAATTATTGTATATTATCGTGATTTATAGATATTTCGGAAACGTATATTTTACTAAAATCAAATACATTTTTTACACAACAAATATGTCATCAATATATAAAGTTGGTTTTCTTTCACCTCTAATTCAATAAAAACGTCTATTATACCATTAGTTAAAAACTCACTACTCTTGTTAATGTAATCCAGGAAGTCATTTGTACAATACCTGCACTTAAAAGGAATCCATCCATTTCGAAGTTTATTGAACGGTTCGCTAAGACATTAGGGCCATAAGGTTCTTAATAAGGATACAGTAAGCTCAAGGCACTTTGCTCTGTAAATTGTTTGAGGAAAAACAGCAAATCTTCTAAAGTACCCACGTGCAACTACTTTCATTATACGTTCAGTGGGTCCTTTTACTTTAATTAACTACCTCTAAGTTATGGAAATTACAATTCATGTTTACTAGCACGTGTTATGAGCACTCTTGTCAACTTTGATTCGCAGTACCTTTTAATTAAATTATGCTGAAAGTCGTAGAGAGAGCGTTTGTTGGACAAATTTCGGAAAGTCATAATAAAGTTTAATTGCTTTTGACTTATTTATAGTATGTTGATGTGTGAAGAACGAGGTTCTCAAAAATGTAGAGATTCGTTTAATTTTCATTGTGCATGTAATCAAACTTTATGAGTAAAGTTTTAAACTGAAATTAGTTTTAAGCGAAACCTTATTCTCCCAAAAAAATTGTTGTATAATTGTTTTCTTTACTATTCCCAAAATGTTACAATGATTGAGTTCCTTTGATTAGACTAGCTCTATTTTGTATTAACTATTAATTTAAGAATTTCTTGTATCCAAACGATTTTTCACAGTAGTTCAAGTTCAAGTGCAGACAGATGATTGTATGATATCCCATGTTAGACTCATTTTTAATACTGAATAATAAACAGACATTAAAAAAACAATTAAGAAGAATTTTAGTAATTCACACATACTCGTAAAATTAAAAAACGGTGTATCATACTCCACGAAGTTATGAGTTACAAAAATTATAAATATGTCCACCTTGTTAAATGCGAAATTTGGGATTATTTAAAAACTTTTTGACCATCTAACGCTAAACTAACCTACTAAATATAATAAACTATCATAAACTGTATCTATCAGCTACACTGAACACAGAATACTTGCTAGCTACCTGATGTTAGTGTATCAAAATGTTTGTCAAATTACATATGCATTAACGTAATATTTACGTTCTCAGTGGTAATGTGGCACATTCTA
Source organism: Ips typographus (assembly GCF_016097725.1). NCBI lineage: Eukaryota > Metazoa > Arthropoda > Insecta > Coleoptera > Curculionidae > Ips > Ips typographus. The sequence goes on along the minus strand of NC_138437.1, from coordinate 5,926,517 downwards.
TTCCATCTAGGAAGAGAGTTTCAAATAATTTAAATTTTAATTGTAGTATGGTTATGTGGTGGTCGTTAACAAAGCACTTAATATATACATAGTGAAGCAGTCACAATGCTGTGAAGTGGTTTTGGTCCCTCAAGTGTAGCATTGTTCCAGTTTTATAAAGCCACTTGAGAGAACTAGGGTTAAATCAAGGGCAGCTCATTAAAAGTTAATTGTAAAGCTCTGTTTTTGATCCAGGTAAAATAGCCCGTAGTTCTGAATTAAACAAATAGTGCACCGTAAATGAGTCTAGCTTTACATGTGCGGTAAAAGCAATTTGTTCGATTTTCGAGGTCATGCACTGTATAAGTCCCGTGAGAGAAAAGCATTCTATATTACCTTAGCAACAATATGAAAGTAGTAGAATATATCACGCACTCCTTGGTAAAGGTTGTTCTGAAGGCACTGGAAAATTAATCAGACACATCTGAGCATTTCGATTCTGAAAGAGTTTTAGACGAAAGCGCGATACACTTTTCGCGAAAAGTAACGACGAGGTTTCCCAATTTCTTCGACTATACTACACGTTTTCATTTCCGACGCTGCGTCGGTTTTCAGGATGGCAACCTCGATGCGCGTCGAATCCACAGCGATACCAATGCTATAGGGTATTGCACCGAAAAACTCTATTATTTCTGTATAATAAAACATGACGCAGTAATCCAATAGTTGACCTACATTTCATTTCAGATTTGTAACCAAAATGTAAGTAAATAATACCTGTACATCACCCAGACATGTCAAAAACATCTGTGACGCCCACCTTTAACGTACACGTAAGACATTTTGAACATTGCTTGATACACACACAGAACATATTCTCTTGTTTAACTCTACATTTAGACTCTTAATTTTGATATTTCTAATGATGATTAATTGATTCGTATATGCATATATTTATTAAAGCAGCTGACATGCAAAAAAGAAACAACTCTTTAAATCATCAATGAACCATTGATAGTTTTTTATTTTATAATGTTATTAGAGGTCAGTTTTTACATCAATTGTAGCACTGATTAGATTTTTCATAATACCACTTTTTATAAATCAGTGTAACGAGCCCCTAAGGAAATTATATTCTTGACAAAGACGCTAACAACTTCATAATTTGGCCCTTAGGCAATCTACTTATAACTCAGTGGATATTGATCTTTATCTCTACTGTGTATATCTAGAATGACACTACCGTATTGATCTGAATTAGAGTGAAAATTAAAACTAAACTAGCTGCAGTTATTTACTTTTGTGTCACGCACATGGCAGTGTTTCCCCCTTTATAATTTTAGGAAATGAGGTCAAATATTTTTATAATACATCAAAAAGATTGATAGTCACAAGATTTTTGAGCTTTGATATACGCCGAAAATTAATGTAATATACCTAGTATTTAAAAATGTTTAAAATTACACATTTGAAGATGCATGTAGAAAGATCATTTCTGTTTCAGTTCTTACAACCGATGCGCAACAAAGGTCGCTGACTGAGTTACAGTCTGTGCTACCTCTAAATGAACTGCTTTAGAGGCTATTGACTTTAATTGTTGGTAGTAGTATATCTCAATATGTTTTGCAAAAAATACTTTAAAGCAGCAGCATATCTCTACGACCTAACTAATACAGGGTATTCCAAATGTTTCGAACCGGTCTACCTTTTTCTACAAGGTGAAAGCTAGAAAGATGAAATTATCTATCTCTTGATGCTCATTTCGAATGTTTAGAACCCAGATTTTCAGACCAGCGACATCCACCACCTTTTTTTAAATGGATCGGTAATGTTTTAAATCATTTTTTTGTTCTTTCAAAAATCATCAAATAAGGTTTTGCAAATTTTTAGTCAACAATGAAACCTGTTGTTCTTTCTTCATAATTTTAAATCAGATTTATCAAAACTGGCTGGATAAAACTTTGTTAAACCTTAACTGCTGATTATACTACATAACCGACCCATTTAATAAAAATGGCGGTGGATGTTGCTGGTCCAAAACCTAGGTCCTAAAAATTTCGAAACTACCATTAAGAGAAAGATTTTTTAACCTTACGTGATATTCCAAAATTCCATATGTTGCTTTCATCTTGTGAAAAAAGGTAGACCGTTTCGAAACATTTGGAATACTCTGTATAATTGAGCGAAGTAAAAGTAACGATAAGATTCATTTATCATTGCCAGACCATTACATCCCTCTAATCAAATCTTTCAAATGTAATTTGGTCAATAAGGTTTCCCAATTGTTAAGGGAGAGGACTTAATTACAAGCTATTAGGATAAGTGACTTAGTTAAAAGTGACTAACAAATTTGAAAGATGTTTAATTATGTTCTGTATAAAGGTTTGCAGGATTTCCAGGACATCCAGAAAGTGTGAACAGTCAAATTTTTGATTTTAAGATTTTTTTGGATTCTTCTTCATTTATTGTGCTTTTTACCATTTCACTCTTAATTTTTTACATTTATATGTTTTACTTGTATTTGTACTTAATAAATAAGTAATTCTTACACCGTAAAAACCTTTAAACCTCAAAGTTCATATAGACTTTACACTGGCAACCCCAAAAAACATCTAACGTGAAAAAGTTTGTTCTTATTAAACGTTATTTTCACGTTTGGTAAAAGTAATAACTCATCGATAACTACTCAAGGTTTTTTCTAGTATAAATGATTAATTTAGCGACGAAAGATCTATCTTAGCCAAACGGTACCAAAAAATTGATCATATAGAAAATCTAGAAACCATCAATCATCAGCCAGTCAACAGAAACTTTTTAGATCTACAACTAGTTTGGCTTGAGTAGCAAACTTGATAATTACAGAACAAGAACTGTGGGGAAAACTTGTTCGATTTTAAGTAATTAAATCCTTAGCTATAAATATTTTATTATTTCAGTTAAACTATGTCCTTCATAAGCCTACTATTATTTGTTGTGTAAGAGCTTAAATTTAAAGTAGGTCAAATTTGCATTGAAAGTATAATAATACTTAAACGATAATAAAAATGTGTGTAGGTATATAGAAAATTATCCATGGCAAACCGGTGGTGAAAAGAGACAACCATTACAAATAAATGGGCTAGTCAAAGACGGTCTAAAATCCAAAGCAGCCTGATATAGAAAAAGTGATATTTCTTAAATCCTAAGATTAAGTAAAACATTGAAAGTTATTTTCAAAAATATAAAAGTAAAGTAAAAACTACCTAGAACTCAGGGGAACCTTTAAAGGCACACCTTATTTAACCCCTACATTTTTGTCAACTTTATTTAAAGTCTGCGGACAAAAATATAATTTAAATCTCCACAAATTCTATACAGTCAATAAGTTCAGTAACACCTCTTTTATCTATATTTTAAATTTAAACGATAAAGGGCAGATTAAAATAACCGGCAGATAAACTTAAACCATTAAACTGACCCTAATTTCACCTAATTGAAATTTATGACAGTTGACATACAATACTACCCAGATTTGACATTTACCTGACTTGAGAATTGACAATTGACACATAAAATAAATAAATATCAGTGATTTTTTACGAATTGTAAATTACCTTTGTGATTTTAATTTTAAACCCCCACACAACTATTACAAAAAAAGTATTTGCCGGTTATATTATCTCGTTTATTCACTACTTTATTGTAAATATTTCAGTCTATACATTCTCATATAGGGCCTTTTGCTTTATTTCCATTACTTGGATGTTTTGACTTCTCTAACCTCACTTTATTTTTTCCAATAGGATGTTTTAAGAATTTGTTAGAAATCTTCTTTTTTGTGGAATTCTTTTAATAGGTACTGTATTTTAACACAACAACATGGCTAGTGTCTCGTACCAAATAGCCAATCTTCTGGAAAAGGTAAGTCTGCAATACAAAATCGTTTATATACATTTTCCATTTCTTTGAGAATTGCTGTAGTTAATGGCCCTAGGGGTGGCAATACAAAACTTTTGTTTTTAGATGCAATCTTCTGATAAGGATTTTCGATTCATGGCAACAAATGATCTGATGACTGAACTGCAAAAAGACAGCATCAAATTAGATGATGACTCTGAACGAAAAGTAGTCAGAATGTTGCTAAAGTTATTGGAAGATAAGAATGGAGAAGTCCAAAATTTGGCTGTTAAATGGTATGGACATCCTCAGTAATCAAAAATATTTTTTAAGGAATGTTTATTTCAGCTTGGGGCCTCTGATTAACAAAGTAAAAGAATATCAAGTGGATACAATTGTGGAAGCTCTTTGTATTAATATGGTTTCTGACAAAGAACAACTGAGAGATATTTCTAGTATTGGGCTTAAAACAGTCATCTCAGAACTGCCCCAGTCTCTTATGGGTATGTCTGGTGCCATTTGCAAGAGAATAACTGGCAGGCTAACTACAGCTATTGAGAGAGTAAATTATTTACCATAAGCATATTTGTTTTTTTCTTATTATTCAAATTATTAGCAAGAAGATGTGTCAGTTCAACTGGAAGCTTTGGACATTATAGCTGATATGCTGTTACGCTTTGGGCCTTTGCTGCAGTCTTTTCATCAGACCCTACTGCAAGCCTTGATTCCTCAACTTGAATCTCACCGTCAGGCTGTCAGGAAGAGAACAATATGTGCCTTGGGCAACTTAGTTCTATCTTGTAACAATGCACTTTATACTAGACTGATCAATCATTTGCATGATGGTTTGGAATTAAATAAATCTAATTCTCAATCACGCACCTACATCCAATGTGTAGCTGCAGTATGGTAAGTTATTTTTTTTTAAGTAGTTAGTATAGCAAGTAGTGCATTCAGTGTTATTTGGTTAGTGTTAGCCTTAAACTAGAAAATTGTGACAGACATGTTTAATAATACATCTGAGCAGGTAAATAATCTTTTTCAGTAATTTTTTGAGTACCTTAAATAAATATATTATAGCTACTTAACACATTGTTTTACTATGGAATTTTAAACTTTACATTGAATATTTGTAGCCGCCAGTCTGGACATAAATTTGGTGAACACATTTCCAAGTTTATGCCCATCATTTTGGAAAGATGCAAGGTTGAGGATGAGGAACTAAGGGAGTACTGTCTGCAAGCATTTGAAAGTTTTGTTACACGATGTCCCAAGGAAATTACACCTCATATATCACAGGTGAGCACAAGTTTTTATGACCCAGGAGCAATATGTTATGGTCTTTTTATTAGTGCTAACTGTATACTTATATTCCCATTATCTCCAATATTGTGAAATTATATTTCAGAACTAAATGACAGTGTAGTTTTATTGTTTTTTTTATACAATTTAATGTCACATTAATGAATTGAAATGACCTTTTTGTAATTTCAAGATATTCTCAAGCTCCAGACTTATTAAGTGACTGATGTATTTTAACTACTTCTATTTGCTCTCTGAATGCTTAGAAAGTAATGAGAAATTTTAAAATATTCTTTAAAACCTTCCATTTGACAACATACTGTAACTATGCTACTAAAATCTTTTTAGATAACTCAAATATGCTTAAAATATATGACATACGATCCAAATTACAATTACGACGATGACAACAGTAGTGTAATTGAGGAGGAGGATGGAGAAGATGATGAAGAGAATGACGAATATAGCGATGATGATGATATGAGCTGGAAAGTGCGCAGATCGGCCGCTAAATGTCTAGAAGCAATAATTAGTAGCCGCCATGAATTACTTGCTGAGTTTTACAAAGTGTTGTCCCCTGCATTGATTGCGAGGTTTAAAGGTTGTTAGTGTCATTATTACAAAGAGTTATCAGCTAACAAATTGTAAACTTCTTGTAGAACGGGAAGAAAATGTAAAGTCCGACATTTTCCATGCTTATATGGCCTTACTACGTCAAACTAAATCCACTGGTAATATAAGTTTAGATCCTAATGCAATGATTATGGATGATGAGGAAGAGACTCCTATGTCGCTTCTTCAAGGACAAATGTCTTTATTAGTTAAGGGCATTCAACAACAAATGAAAGAGAAAAGTATGAAAACTAGGTATGGTGGTTACCACACCGTATAAAATTTGCGCTTTATCATATTTAATTATTTTAGGCAAGATTGTTTTTGTCTCTTAAAAGAGGTTTGCGTGGTTCTCCCGGGTGCTTTAGGATCCTATATAGGTGATTTGATTCCGGGAATTCTTTATTCATTGAGTGAAAAAAATGCAAGCAGTAATATGAAAATCGATTCATTGTCATTTATGTATTGTTTATTAACGACACACCCGCCCACGGTGTTTCATCCTTACATTGATACAATTTTGCAACCTGTTATTGTTGCTGTTGGCGATCCTTTTTATAAAATTACGGCTGAAGCTCTAGGTGTTTTGCAGGAGTTAATTAAAGTTATCAGACCCCTACAAGTGAGTTAAATATTTTTTTACAGAGTATCCCAAATTTGTTTTACTTGTATTGGGACTGAGCAGGTTAAATGAGGGAAGTTTTTCATGCGAAATTTACAACCAGTTTCCTAATTGAATTAATTATTTTGAAAATGTTCAACAAACTTTCAGTATTGCCAACTCTAGATTTTAAAGTATCAACTGGTAGTAAGTTTACATACAACATTTCCTATTTAACCAACTCTTCTAGTAATGCATTTTACTGGGACTTATGAGTGATGTTTTTTTAGGTTTACAGCAGGTTTGATTTTACTCCCTATACTAAAGATATTTATACTTGTACACTTGTAAGACTTAAAGCTACTGATATAGATCAAGAAGTAAAAGAAAAAGCTATCTCCACCATGGGTCAAGTAATTTGCAACTTAGGAGATCAATTAAAAAGCGAACTGCCCTTTTGTTTTCCATTATTTTTGGATAGACTTAGAAACGAAATTACAAGAGTAACAGCTGTGAAAGCTTTAAAGAAAATTGCCAACTCACCTCTTAAAATTGACTTGCCAATATTGCCTGAAGCAATGCCCATTTTGGCGTTGTTCCTAAGGAAAAACCAAAGAGCTCTTAAGCTAAGTACCCTTCAGCTGATTGACTGTCTTATCCAGAACTATCACAAAAAAATGACAGTTCAATTGCTTCAACCCATTATTATCGAAGTTCCTCCATTGTTGGATGAGTCTGACTTGCATATTGCTCAATGGACTTTAATAATTTTAAATTCCATTGCTGTACATCATCCTAAAGCTTTGCAGGACATAACTAGTGGTATAATGCCTCAAATTATGGTGCTAGTTAAAAGCCCGCTTTTGCAAGGTAAATTTCCATAATGTGATTGTATACAGTAATAAAAAGTGTTTAATTTTAGGCACGGCTCTTCAATCAATGTTAGATTTCTTCAAGTCATTAGTAAAATGTAACCTACCGGGTGCTTCGTATGATTATCTACTAAAACTACTGCTGGTCCCAGTAACTAGCCTGCGTAGTAACCAAGCCGCCACTCTACATAAACAGGCATTTTATTCTCTGGCAAAATGTGTAGCTGCCATTACAGTAGCGTGCCAATCTCAAGCTTTGCCAGTCATAACCCAATTTGTTTCTGAGATTCAAACAGCCAAATCCGACTCTCAACAAATATTTGCGCTGCTTGTAGTCGGAGAAATTGGAAGAAAAATGTAAGCTGTCTTAATGGAAACTTGCATTGGTTTTATTTTTTTGTTGTGTATTCTAGAGATTTAACTCCTCTTCCAAACATTAAAGAGGTCATATTGAACTCCTTTGTTGTGGTAAGTGAAGAGGTAAAATCTGCAGCTAGTTACGCGTTGGGCTGTATTTGCATCGGCAATCTTCACGAGTACCTGCCGTTTATTTTGAGGGAGAGCCAGGAACAACCTAAAAGGCAATATCTTTTGTTACACTCAGTTAAAGAGGTAAGATTTCCTCTGTTTAAAGTCACAAAATGTAATTTTAAGTTCCAACGAAAAATGTCGCAATTTTGGCAAAGGTGTTTATGACTGATTTATTGATCCGAATTTCTAAAATCCATCTTAAAAACAATATTAGAATTATTATTCTGTCATTAAGAAGAAAGGGCATAATTTACATGGTACATAAGTGTATAGGATTCTGTTCATTGCTATATGGAAGACCCTACTTTACAGTTTTCTGCAACTTTGAAAGCTGATATCAGTAATTTAGTAGTAATAACTAATCAGTCTTCGTATTTCCGGAAACCTTTTAACTAAACCAAATTTGTAGGTTATAACCTGCCTTTCACAAACTAATGAAGGTGTTGAACAACTGTTGCCCTTCGTACCCGATATTTGGGCTCAATTATACTGTCACTGTGAATGTCAGGAAGAAGGAACCAGAAATGTGGTTGCTGAATGTTTGGGAAAATTAACTTTGATTGATCCCACCAATTTGCTCCCTAAACTGAAACGATCTCTCAATTCTCCATCGCCTTTAATGAGAACTACTGTGGTGACTGCTGTAAAATTCACTATTTCCGACCAGGTCAGTTTCGAGTTTTCCGTTTGTACAAAAAAAGTTGAATGGGAATTTTAGCCTGCTACTATTGATCCCCTTCTGAGGCATTGTATTGGGGAGTTCCTTAATGCGTTGCAAGATCCAGACTTAAATGTCCGAAGAGTTGCTTTGGTGGCATTTAATTCTGCCGCTCACAATAAGCCATCTCTGATCCGTGATTTATTGGACACAATTTTACCTCAACTGTACAATGAGACTAATGTCAAGGTAATGACCGATGACTTTAGTTGTGGTGCTTCTATACGCGTAATTAATTTTAGCGAGATCTTATTCGAGAGGTAGAAATGGGTCCTTTTAAACACACTGTAGATGACGGTTTGGATATAAGAAAAGCCGCATTCGAGTGCATGTACACGTTATTGGATTCGTGTTTGGATAAAATTGACATATTTGAGTTTATTAACCACGTCGAATCCGGACTTAAAGATCATTACGATATTAAAATGCTGACCTACTTGATGGTAGCTAGGTTGTCGCAGATTTGCCCAGGATTTGTTCTACAAAGTAAGTTTATAATTTTTGCATTCTTATTTTGTAAATATGTGGTGTGTGTTTGGTGGATGTGTTTGAGCTTATTTAATGTTGTTTGTTGTTTCAAATAATTAATTGCACGTTGGTTTTTGTTGCTCTGGTTTATGTTTTTATTAGTCACCTAAAAATCTTTTGCACATTTTTTACTAATATCTCAAAATATACTCATCACTAACTAGCTAGTTAACCAAATTTTGTTTCTTTGGGTTTCATTTGCGTTTATGTGTTTTTGGTACTATTTAGCTATAGTGATTATTAACTAAGGGGCTTTTTTTGGAAGGGACTAAAAGTAACAAAAAATGTTATTTATTCTAAGGTGAAAGTGAATCAGCTTTTATTTACACTAATATTAACCCTACGACACTACGAAATAAATTACAGAAGAAAGAAAATACTACAATTCTTACTACCATACGTTGAAAAAACTGATTTTTCTATTAAACAAACAATAAATATCTTTTACTCAAATCATCATCTTCACACCAAAGAGTTAAATGTTTGTAACTAATTCAAATCAAAAACTTAAGCAATAATTGTGCTCATATCAGTAAACGTAGACTTTGAAACGTGCTGTCCAACAAAAATGAGTCTGAAACTTGTATAATAGTGAGCGAATTGGAATTGTTGAATATCATGACTTTAAAAATTAATTTTACGAAATTCTTCTAATAAGGTCGTAAAACCGAATTCCTCGTATTACGGGGCAGGAAAATCCGCAGGAAAGCCAAGTATTGCTATCCGGGTAAGCGTACACATGGTTATATACATATATTGTGTTTCCCTTTTTTCTGATGTTTCAATGTTTCCCTCAGGATTAGATAGACTGATAGAGCCGCTGCGGGCCACTTTAACCTTGAAGGTGAAAGCAAACTCCGTCAAACAGGAGTATGAAAAACAGGATGAGCTTAAACGTTCTGCTATGAGAGCTGTAGTCGCTCTTCTTAATATTCCTGATGCTGGTAAGTCTCTAAATTAAGTTGTTTTTATATACAATTTGCTATAACTTCTTTAAACGGATAGTTGTTGCCAATACTTGCATAATACTGAATACTTAATACGAAATTAAATAATTAAAATGTCAATATTTATTTTTAGACAAAAATCCTCATCTGAATGATTTCCTCAATCAAATTAAAGGATCGTCCGATTTGCAGCCGATTTTCGAATCGATTCAACGCGACTCGGCTTCCCATCCGGATTTTGTAATGGATCAGAGTTAAATGTACAACTGTTAAGGTTCTAGTTAAGGTCGTTTCTTTTATAAATCTAGATTAAAGTATTTAATCCTTGAAATGTTAATTTTATTTATTGTCTTTATAATTTTTCGAGGACAAACAGTGACCAGATTTTGTGTGACTTTTACTTCACATATTTTTCTTGCCATACAACCTGTATATCAAAAAATAATAAGTTAATAAGGGTATTAATTAATTAATATTGAACACGTCATATACTTTATATGTTTTTATTACCAGCTTTAGGATTTCGTCTATAAGTTTTTTTTCTCTTATACCGAAACCGTTTCACTGTTTTCACTCTACGATTCCCTGCATCTGTACCATCTCCTTCTGGTGTTATCATTTCACTACTTCCATCAGTCATCAAGCCATCTCCAGCTAAATCAGAATTTGCTTTATTTTTTCGATTATTTACTTCGTAAGATATTGACGTCAAGTAGCTTTGACTGGTCACTGGAACAGTATCACCAGATGCTGTAATTGGCTTCTTCGAAACACTAAACACAGGCCTTTTTTTAATTTCTGTAGTCGACTTTGGTGATGTAGTACTAGTGGGCATTATAGGCGGTAAGTAGGTCGTTTCCGTGCTTACTTGAAGAGCTTTAGATTTTCTGTCATCATCGAAAAGGGACTGCTCAACATCTGATGGTACATACACTTTAGTTGAACGTTCTTGTTGATTGGAGGCCTGATGCTTTTCAGATGATATAGGACCAAAAATATCTTCATCGTCGTACTCTTTCGATGGTTTCTGGTTTGAGATAGGTTCACTGCCACCATCGTCATCTTCTACCAAAAAATCGCTTTCTGCGGTAGTGGTACTTGGCTTACGGGTAGTAGCTGGAGTAATAAATGAAGTCGTTGATTTGATTGGGTCCTCCTCATATTCTGGTGTAGTTGTCACATTACGTTCATCCGTAATGACTTCTATTGTAGACAAATTCGCCATGGCTTCCGTGGATTTAGTAGATGAAACTTCAGAATTTTCAGCTGTTTGGTAAACAGTAGTTTCCACTTTCACAGTATTTGTTGCTTGTTGATGTGATTCAACGGTTGTTGTAAAAGGTGCCATCATGGGAACAGTAACTGTTTCTTGACTTGGAACGGTGCTGGGTGTGGTTAACACTGGAGTTGTGGTAAATATGCCCAGTGATGTAGTTTCTAGACTTGTTGGAAGTTCCATAGGTTGTGTCGCTCCTGAAGAGTTAATGGGACTTTGGGTTGTTTGATGACCACTAGTTGGTAATGAACTACCCTTTGTGGTTGAAGTTATTAAAGATGTTTCTTTGGTGGTTGTTACAGTTGACTTGAGGGTTGTTGAGAGGTGCTTCTTTGTACTTGTAGAGGTAGAGTACACTTTCTTTCTCGTGGTGGATGATGGTAATTGTGTAGAGGGTACTAAAACTGGCTGATGGGGGGTTGGTGAAGTTGGTTTTTTTGACGTTGTAGATGTTCGTTCTCTGACAGTTGATGAGCTATGTTGCCTATCAGTTGTTGCAGGTTTGTATTTTGGGGTTGATAATGGTATTTTGGAAGTTGTCACAGTAGTCTGTTTCAGTGTTGTCTCATCTTTGTACACTTCTGTTTTCTGCTTTTGAGTTGACGTCGTTGTTTTTATTGTGGATGTTGTTGAAAATGGTTTTGTAACAGAAGTTTTGCGTTTAGTGGTTGTTAATGTGTCGCCTCTACTACTCTGCATAGAAGTTATTTTTGTATATAACATAGTTTCTTTGGCAGCAGTGGTCATATGACTGAATTGATCCATGAGATTTACTGATGCAGTGGGGACAGGGATATAAATATTCACTGGTGAAAGTGTATAAAAGTTTGCAATAACAATTTGCTTGTTTATTATTGATATTCCTTTGTAAGCTTCAGTTTTTCCTGTAGTTGATAAAGGCGCTGATGTTGAATGTGTGGTCATTTCCGTGGGATAAACAACTTGCTTCATGATGTTGGTTGGTGTTGATGGAGAATCATACAACATTTTCAGTTCACCTGATGAGGTCAAAACTCTGCAATCCAATCAAAATAATTTACAAAAAAGTGATTAGTATAAAAATTACCTGTAGCTCTTTTGAACCTGTTTAGGTAAATATATCCTGCCTTCAGTAGGTTGTAAAATTAATATTTCTGTTTTTGCCTGATTCTTTTCAAGGGGGAAGTTTTTAAGAGTGAATACGTGTCCAGGAAGATCATAATTGTAATTGCCTTTATATAAAAATAAATAATTAAGGAAAATTATAACAAAACCTCTTTAGTACCTTCGTAAGTCAAGTACTGTCTGGGATATTTTAGATCAACTGGAATAATTGTATACTCTAAATCAAAAGTGGGATGTCGAAGTCTGGGGGAGTGTTGTCTAATTTTCTTGATCAACCACAAAGCGAGCAGTTGCTCGTTATTCAGGGATTGCCAATCCTGAAAATTTGATTTCTTACGTATCTGGTACTGTATTTTTGTTCTCACCAACTTACTTGACATTTTCTGAATGTGTAATCGCAATCTTCATCTTGCACAAATGCATATCCTGCATAATTTACATAGAGCTGTCCTTTCGCTACTAAGGAAATATCTCCAAAAGTTGATTTTAGGTCATGTTTTCCTGTAAATGAGATTACATCTGATATTTTGTGTATTATTAACTACGTATTAACGTTTTGTATATTAATCATTTATTAATGTTCTTTAAACTTATTGAACATATATACCTACCTAATAATGGAGCAGAATAAAGTCTTTTCTTCAAATTTCTATCTCCAACATGTTCCATAATTAACGCTTGAATTGCAGCTTCTCTTAATCCATTTTCCCAGTCTAAATTGGAATGATTTTCCACCATGAGTTGGATATTCCTTAAAGGTCTTCTAGGATGACTTATAAACGCTGATGTGTGCGAGTACGAATTGAACATATGTAAGTTGCAGGTGTGAAACTAAAAATATGTTTTAAATTTGAGTTACGTGTATATGAAATAGTTATTTACGTAACTAGGGAAACTAAATGCGATATTATCGGCGCGATTTACTTCTTAAGCAACCTTGCTAATTAAGGAGTCATTCTTTTGAAGCGTATCGAAGTACAATGAAGAAATGGATACTATATTTTAATGAAAGTGGCATGGTTAAATACCTGAATGAAAATATCAGATGTTTTAGATAATTAGTGCGTACTTTGTGAAAAGAGATTGATGTCAATGTTGTGGTGGGTGATTCAAATTTGACCTCCACGATCGGCACCTGGAAAACTGCAGGGGACACCGAAAAATTTTAAATTGTAATTTATATATACGGTCATATCTAATATACACAGAAATAAAATTTGCTATATAAGTATACTTTATTAAAGATTTTATAACATATATACAAAGTGGACCATGCTAGGTTTGTGCTAAAACTTTAAATCAAAAAACAATCCCTATATATTTTTTTGTAAACTATACAACTTAAAAATGCAAAATGTTGATTTTATCTTGAAAAACACAAGTATTTTGATTTGATATATAGAGACCAACAAAGAGGATCTTTGAGAAACTATAGTATACTATTTTCTTGGACACACTGATATCTTGAAAATTGCACTTTTTCCAGGACATATATTTATTTTTACAGTTAACAACTATAATATTTCTTCAATTAATCAATAATGCGTTCCTGAATATACTCCCTATAAATTATTAAGTAATACCGTATGTATTTTATTAATTAAAAATTAATAAAGCTACATATGTTACCTACTGTTGCAAAAACTAAAACCATAATGGTAATCCATATTTTCTTCATGCTCGGCACAAAAATTAATTCAACTTTACATAAGCAAAGTATAAGTAAAGTAAAACGCAAGTCAACCACAACATACACGCACGATACTACAATAATCGTTTTTTTCTGGTTGCCTTACTGCACCGTATCCCACCTTTACTGGTAGTATCCTCTTAATTATAAATTTTAACTTGAACGGATTTTGCAAGAATAATTAAAAAACTGTCGAAACGTCCCTTTTTGAAGGCAAGAAATAAAAGCAACGGTTTTGTGTGATAATGGCATATTTAAGCAACCATATCATGAACAAAAATGTTTTTAAAATTGCATATACTGTGGGGCATTAACTTTTTGATATATATTTTACATATATGATCTCGTTTGTGTCATCAGTAATGACTATTTATTATAGTAAGCAATAATTAATAAACTGTCGAGGTTTGTTATCAGCCTGGTAATAATGTTTTTAATGAGGTACTTAGGTACTTATGTTGAAAATAAACTTATTATCTTCAGCAGAGGTCAGTATACGGCGTTACATTTAGTATACAGATAGCTATAGCTCTTTTCAGTCCAAAATGAAGACCATCATCGTTTTGATGATTTTGGTTGCCTTGCACTTTTCAAATGCAAGGATCATGAAACCGTTACCAAAATTGCGTCAAAAAAAGGTAGACAAGTTTACTGATGATGTTACTGTTTTGGAAGAGGTATCTACATTGAGTAATATTCTGCAAAGTTTTATGTCTTCAAACTTACTCAATTACAGTTTGAAACAAGTTACCAGCAAAATAAAGAAAAGGCAATTCTGGGAACCATCAAAATACTAAGGGAGGATTTGCATTTGAAAAATATTACTTTACTTGGATCCCAAAATGTTTATAATTCGGATGGAAGTCTTAAGGAAATCCGGACTGTTGAGCTAGCACTTCCAGATTACGAGGTAAATATTTATATAAAAACTAATAAAAAAAATACTTATATATCTAATAATAATAATTTTCAATAAGGTGAATGATGACATCATTTTATTCGAGGATTTAAAACAAGAGGTTATCGATAAAGTTACAACCAGACAGCTACAAGGATTTAATATAGAATTATATGTATTTGCAGCATTTGATTATGAAGAATCTGGTTTAATTGAAGAATTGTACATGCCACATGGTTTGAGTGTAAGTATGTTAGTATTTTTGGATTGCAACCAATTATGGATGTACAATTTTAGGTGTTACGTACTAATGAGGGTACACTAATTAACCAAACCATACATGTAAAAGATGTTAATGAATTAGAAAATGACTACAAGTCTCGTTGTAAAATTTGCGAAAATGGTCTTACCAGTAGACTGGCGTTTGATGTCAATGGAAAAGTAATCAGTTCTAAGTCTTCTGTTGTTCCAGAATTATTCGTAAGTTAAGAACTTATTATATTTCAATAAGAAAGCTAAAACAAGAAACATTTTTAGGCTGCAGTTGAAAGTTGCGAAGGAGAACCTGACGCAGATATTGTAGAAACTTCTTTAAATAACTTTGTAACAACAGTTCAAGAAGCTGAAGACCTGAAGGATGTACCTGAAAGACTTAGAAACACTTTGCAGGACAAATTTCCAGACATGTCTTTTAAGGTTGCTATTGATGCTATTGGCAGTTATTATATGAAAAATAGTTTTAACTTCGAGATGGTTTATAATTATGTTTATGGGCCTGATGCCATAAAATTAACTGTTTATGGTTACAATACTAAAAATTATTATTAAAATGCAATGATGCTTATAATTATTTATGAGTTAAATTTTATTAATTATTGCATTAAAATATAATACTCATTTACAGTCAGGTACCCATTTCTCCATGTACCTACACTATGTCCATCTTCAAAGTTTGTAGAGATTACCATCATTTTAATGTATAAAATGGTATATTCTGAAATAAATGCTTAGTGTTATATTTAAATTCTGATCATATTACTATTGTTTTATACTGAAATTTTTATATCGTCTTCTGGGGTAATCCCCCAGCAAGAGTCCTGATATATATGCCAGTATTAATTCCCTCTAAGTAGGGTAGAATAAGTACGCGGAGCTTGTACCGTACTGGGTGAAAAAGAGATAAAATGGAAGCAGGATTTGCAGGCGTTTACTGACGAGCATCCGCCGTGACGTCACAACCGGTTATCGAAGGAAGCTAATAGAAGCAACGTTTGACATCTTTGAAGTGATAGAAAACTGAAACTTGACAGATTCTTTAAACCTTCGAGCAAAAAGAATCAGGAGGTAGCAAATACCCCATTTGTGTATTAAGCGACCGAGACGGAAGTCGCCATCATTGTCCCCCACATTCACCTACTACGCAATTGAATGAAACTTCCGAAGTTAGTCGTAAAACAGTTTTGTTTATATTTGGTGGTATGTGAAGTTAGCTAAAAACCGCAAAGATTTGTTGTTTTTGTTTGTTTTGCTTTTCGGTCCGTTAAAGAATAATTTGTGCAAACTTAAATTAGTTGAATTATTATTGACGAGTGGATTTGTGAATAGTGGGCAATAGCAGATTGATTAACGTCACTGAATTTCTGACAGTTTAGGGAGCCGTACTGTCCCCCATTTTTGTTCCCCTCTTTGATTGCTATTGCTCCTTCTTGCTATATTTTTTTTATTCATTGCTTTATACAAAAATTTAAAAGTCATTATAATTATAATTTTAAAAAACAAAAATATGTTCCAAATTCTTGTGGAAATAATCTAATCTTCCACATCTGTAAATAAAGTTAATATATAAATGCAGAGTGTATTTAGACTGGTTTGTTTAGGTAATAGCCTTTTTGTTATGGTGCCCTAATTTTAGCAATAAAATTAAAAGTTGTTAGGAAGCCCAGATTAAAAACATTCTCCAGAACCATGTCCTTCAAGTACCCAAATGCCCGAAGGGCCGAGACAGTACAAGAAGAGTTTTTTGGCACTAAGGTAATGCTATTTAGTATTTTAGATTATGTTATAATAATCATTTAATTGTAGGTTGCAGATCCTTATCGGTGGCTAGAAGATCCTGACTCAGAAGAAACTAAGCAGTTTGTTGATGCTCAGAATGAAATTACTAGGCCTTATTTGGATAGCTGTCCTTATAAGGAGACTATCAAAAGCAGAATAACCAAACTTTGGAATTACCCTCGATATTCTGCACCTTTTAAAAGAGGCAACAAATATTATCAGTACAGAAATACAGGTTGAATTATTCATGACAAAGTAGCTTTGTGTTTTAAGTGGTTGTTGATTTAGGATTACAAAATCAGAGTGTTATATTTGTCCAAGAGAATTTAGAAGATAAGGGAACAGTATTTTTGGATCCAAATTTGCTGTCTGATGATGGCACTGTAGCCTTATCTGGAATTAGCTTTTCAGAGGATGGCAAAACACTTGCTTATGGATTAAGTGCTAGTGGTTCTGATTGGATTGAAATCCGGTTTAAAAATGTTGAGACTGGTAAGATTTGTTTTGTTTCAGGATCACTGTAGCAAGTAGCTTATGAATGTTCTTGTGTGTGTAAAATATAAATTTTGAAAGAAATGTTGAGCAATAATAGGTAAAAACTATTTTACTATTGTCATCTATGTAATATGGTCAGTGTGCATATTAAATACATTAAATAGTGCCTTTTTTTACATTAAACAATACTAAATTTAACTAAAATGTTAACAGTGCTATTTATACCTAGTAGCTGTATTCTGTTGTAATTCATTAAAAAATTATAGGTGAAGATTATCCAGATGTCCTTAAAAAAGTTAAATATTCTTCAATGTCTTGGATGCATAATAACAAAGGATTTTTCTATGGGGTACTAGACACATTTCATTTTCTTGTAACTGGTTCAATATAAGCTGTTTTAGGCTTACCTAAATCAAGCAGGCAAAGCTGATGGTTCTGAAACTACCTCAAGTGAAAGTCAAAAACTTTACTATCATCAGTTAGGGACTGATCAGTCTGAAGATGTAGAGGCTGTTGAATTTGATGATAAAGAACTCAGAATGTAAGAGTTTGCTTTTATACAAGTTTAAAAGTGTTTGCAATGGAAATTAACATTGTAGAGCTGCCACTGTTAGTCATTGTGGATCCTACCTCGTAATTACACCAATTAAAGGCTGCAAAAACTACCTCATTTATTTTGCTCGTATTAATGATTCTGAAAAGGTTTCAAAGAAACTGGAACTAACTCCAGTGGTTACAACATTTGAAGCTGATTATGAAGTACTGTATTCAGTTTTCATGATGCGTCCATTTCATAATATTTCTTTTAGTACATAACTAACATAGGAAGTAAATTTTACTTCCGAACTAACAAAAATGCGTTAAACTATCGTATTGTTGAAATTGACTTTAACAACCCAGCAGAATCAGAGTGGAAAGATTTAATTCCAGAAAATCCAAATGATGTTCTTGATGACATTCACGTAATTAACAATACAATGCTAGTGGTTTGTTACTTAAAAGATGTTAAGGTAATTATTTGACATTTTTGAAGGAATCACTTTAAAATAATTTTAAATCTTCTTAGCATACAATGCACATATTTGATATAACAACAGGAAAGAAGATACACGATTTTAGCCTGGACATGGGTACAGTCAGTGAAATTACTGGAAAGAGATATCACACAGAGATGTTTTATAGTGTTACGTCGTTTTTGACTCCAACTGTTATTTCTAGAGTGCAGTTTGATGGAGGAAAAATCACTGAAGAGGTATTTGTTTTGTATGTAAATTGTATTACACTGTTGTTGTAATATTTCTTTATACAACTGTTTTTTAATTGAATGTTGTGTTTTTGAATAAAGGTAAATAGATCCTAATGAACAGAAGAGAAAAAGTAATCTTTACAACTTATTTAATTACTTCGCTTTATTTACTACTTACGCCTGTATTATGCTCCTATCAATTAACTAACAAATTCAAATAGTAACTATAATTTTAGTGTTTCTTTATTGACATATAAATTTTCTATTCTAGGTGTATCATGAAACTAAAGTAGGAGATCTAGACCGATCGTTATACGAAGCTAAGCAAGTGTTTTACAAGAGTAAAGACGGTACAAGGGTGCCAATGTTTTTAATAAACAAAGTTGGTTTTAAAAAGGATGGTTCTAGTCCTTGTTTGCTGTATGGTTATGGAGGGTTTAATGTGAATTTAACTCCTTCATTTGCAGTGTCCCGGCTGGTATTTGTTAATCAGTTTGATGGGATATATGCGCTTCCTAATATTCGTGGAGGAGGGTAAGGCACCTGTAATGTTCGTGTTTGTAGTTAAACAAAACATTCACAAACTTTTAGGGAATACGGTGATAAGTGGCATAACGGAGGTAGATTTGCCAACAAACAAAACTGCTTTGACGATTTCCAATATGCAGCCAAGTACTTAATTGAAGAAAACTATACCAGTGCCAATAAATTAACGATCCAAGGAGGATCAAATGGTGGTCTTTTAGTTGCCGCTTGTATCAACCAAGCACCTGAATTATTTGGAGCTGCTATAGTACAAGTGGGAGTTTTAGATATGTTAAGATTTCACAGGTTTACTATTGGATACGCTTGGAAATCTGATTATGGGTGTGCTGAAGATGAAGAAGGTTTCGGCTATTTATACAAGTACTCACCTCTCCACAACATTAAGATTCCTGAAAGTAAGTTTTAACGGTTGTTTTGGAATTTTTGTGTTAATTAAGTTTTTAGACGGAGGTCAGTATCCGTCTACACTTCTTCTGACAGCCGATCACGATGACCGGGTGGTTCCGCTGCATTCTTTGAAGTTTATTGCTGAGTTACAGTACAAAGTTGGAAGTCTACCTCAACAGAAAAATCCGCTTTTAATTCGTATTGAGACTAAGGCAGGACATGGAGCTGGAAAACCTACCGCAAAAATTGTAAGTTTAAACATCTCAAGAAACAATTTGTTTTTTACCTGATTGACTTTTTGTTGAAATTGTTTTACAGATTGACGAAATTACTGAAATATTTTGTTTCATATCCAAGTCCTTAGGATTAACAGTCCGAGATTAAAATGGCTGGCCGTTTGATATTTACTAGCAAAGAGCGTACATTAATTAACTGAAATTAAGTAATTTAAGTTGGAGCACATTTACTATGAATTATATGGAAGAAAAAAAAATGATTTTTGCCTGTCCTTTATATACTTATATTTGAAATATTATTGTGGTGAATAAAACATGTTTACAGACAAGGAAAGACTTTTATTTCGCATTTGGATAGATCAAAATTTTCTGATAATAATTTCGAAATGTCCATATCTAGTATCAGAGCTGTCCCAATTACTCTAAAATTTATTAATGTAATATTACATTTTAAATAGTAAGTTGAATTGCTTCTGTAAAGTAGCTGCACTACATGAATTCATTTCTCTCTAAGGTTTTTTGGTAAACTATTACTTACTACATTTTTCTCGACTTTTTCTCAATTCTGTCAAGGGAAAAAGTACAGAAGGTTGAAATTGTTTTTCAGGGTCTCACAGACCTTAGTCTTCCGGAAAAAACTCCCTTCTGACGTTGTTGAGGGCCAAATGTCCCTCTAAGGTTTTCTCAGAAAATTAAATTTTCTACAATGTTTGTCCTAACATTTCCCTGAATCTTACCATGTGAACGAGTTACGAGGAATTAAAGCTTCGTAAGTAGGTAACCATTCACATGGTTTTGACTTTTGCTCACTAAACATGTCTAAGAAAATGTGTATAAATATAGCTTCTGAGGCCCCTAAGGACAAAGTTTATCTCTAAGGTTTTGGTAAGTAGTTATTAAACTAGCTAAATTTTTTCCTTTAGACTTTTTCACAATTCTGTAAAAAATACAGATTGAAATTGTTTTCTGTGCAGTTACTATGGAAGTTATTGAATTACATTTTTCAATTGAAGTAATCCAACTATAGAGAGAGCTACAGTTCTGTCTAGTATGTAAATTTGTATATCTTCTGTCTCTGTACATATCTTTTATAAATATATTTAGTTTAATAGTATTGTTGTTATTTTAGTCCTTTAAATTAAGTTTTTTAATTTCTTCTAATCGTGTCAGCACGTGTAGGGGGTTTTTGAACATTGAGTTCTGCTATATTTGTGTATCAAAATTTTTGAGTCTTAGGATATATTTATGTATTGGATTGGTTATGTGAGTAATAAAGCGAATTTATGAGTGAATTCTTGCGCAGTCTAATCTAAAAAAACCTTTTAGTTTATACATAATTTTCCTACAAAACTAAAATATGCTACGTTTATTACGGGTTGGAAATTGTAATTTTTGAAGACTGAAAGTTCTGACTTTGAAAGTGTTGAAATACCAACATTGGAAAGTAGGAAAGAAGTTAAAACTAGTTCCAAGAAGTGTAAGAAAAATACGGAAAATTTATGTAAGTACATGTGATGAACAATAACGTAATTTTTAACATCTTTTTCGATTTGCAAGCGATTTAAATGTCTATAGGGTACGTACTTAAAACTCATAATTTGAAGTACATACAGAAAAGCCTTTAAACACAAAGTTAAATAATAGTATTTTCAGAATTAAGTTGATAATAAAGTACACTTTGTTTCCTACAGATAAAAATAGCTAAATGTATCTAGACTGGACTTAGGTTCATCAACTGAGCTTGAAAATCGCGTTTTTTTTTTTTAAATTAGCTATTTGCGAAGAGGATCTTAAACGTCATATCTCGATGGTTTAATTCGGTTGTAATTTTTGTTGCGGGCATTAATTTCTGTTTGTACTTCCGGATACTAAATAAGGGACTTATCCTCCTCAGCATTTAAACGGATTACTATTTGAGAAGGGGCCCCCAGAAAGTTATTACAAGTAAAGAAACGTATAAAAGTATCAGTAATTAAGAAAACAAAAGCGATTTTACTGTTTGGAGGGTTGCTCCGGTTTTATGCCTTTCGACTACGCTAATTTTTAGGGCAACATTTTAATAATGGAGTAAACAGTATATTTTAGTGCTTATCGTAAATTTTTCTTTACGGCTATTGTTATAGTGTCAACTGTGAGAACGTTAAAATGCCTTTAATGAATATTAATTTACGGTCCAGTGCTTCTCGAAAATTTGCCAGATGACGTTTATTGAATTTTCTTTAGAAGTACAAAAGCAATATGGTGCTATAAGGATACGGGTCACGTAAACACAAGTTTTGTATCAATTAGGTACCGATATTGTGCATGTCATGTCAAGTAATTTATAAAGGGGATGTTGACGGTCTTTGCACTTCTGCAGATTGTTCTAAATAATAGCATGTAGAGCAATGTCACCCTAATAGGGTTGCAATGTTTTACCTAATTACTGGAATTAATTGGCATTAATTATTGGACACTGCTCCACATGCCGATGACTAATTAATAAGACCCGTGCCCTGCTAAACCATACCGAACATCTATTCATGCTTTATATAAAACTATTAATTAATTGGCGCAACATATGGCTCCTGGAACTGGCTAATGTGGCTTACTGCCTCCTGGTCGCCAAGGTTTCACCTTAATCGCCCCTGCTAATATCTCACGCAATATTACGTATGTAGTTAGAGTATTTCCAATTACCAAACAAACTCAATCGTTATATGGATGTTTTGTGGATGTATGCATGGTTAAGGGCTAAATGCAATAATGCACTGCATTGGTAATTTCTAAGGGTCAAGCGTAGCAGAACTTAAGGGATCAAACAATGGGAATAACGAAAGATGAATAAAGATAAAGCAATAATCGTCTTTAGGAAATAAATCCGTAACGCATTTATTACAGACGAAAGCTAATACGAGCAATCAAGGGTAGCGATTATTCTTGGAACGACTAGTTGGAAGGACTTCCGACTTCCTGCAGTTTTCACTTCCAGTTTCCGCTGAATGCAGGTTCGTCGCCATTCGGCTGTAATATATCTCGTCATCGTCTTTATATTTAAGGAGCTCATATTTTCTTCGTTAACGTTTATTGCCCCTGCAATTCACTGTTCCGACCAATAAATTCCTCCATTGTTTTCATGACAAATCAGTATTACCCGGTTAGTTTACTCATTGAACCGTATTTGACAAATTCGTCGATTTTCCGAGAACCAAAACTGAATCGAGTTTCGCACATGCAAAATCTATATAACGAGATATCTTTCTTTGTTAACTTTTACGACTAGACACGGGTCAACTGACATAATAAAAGCTCGTGTGTGATAGAAAGTCGTCAAACGACCAGCATTTACTACCATCCCTAAGCGTCGATCTAAAAGATATGACGGGAGATAACCTGAAATTTCGATTGAAACGCTCTATAAATTCTCTACTATATGCCTCTTGCTCTCACTACTCAAACTGATCAATCGGTCTTTTTATTGGCTCAATTTGACGTATTGGGCGAAAAACATCTGGAGTCGGACGAAATCACTTTTCGATCTACGATGCCTTTTGCAGTCACACTAGGCCTGCAAAGATATTCTTTTCTACCATCCTTTTAGAAATTTTCTAAACGTTTTTTGCTTTAATTTTTGCATTTATTGGCAATATCTTCATTATCGTTAATCACAAAATTGTCATCAAACAAAATTAGATGCAGACACAAAAAGAATGATCCAAGAAGTACCACGATGATTCAGTTGTTTTAAGTTTTTTGATTGACAATAACATGATCTTAATATCCCCATGGATACTCGGAAAATGAAGATTTTAATATGATTTTGTTGTGTTGCAGACAGGTTAGATTCGACTAAAGGGAGTAACAACTCAACTGCAAACTGATATTGAAACTCTCAAAACCAGCGAAAAAATATGCTCTGCTGCAAATTTAATGATTAGATTCGTACAAATCTAATAAAATAAGACTGAGTGAATGCAATTAGGGCGTTGGTTGGATAAAGAAAAACCGAGCAAACTTTATTAAGTTTGGACGATATTTAGAGGAAAAAATACGGTTCAAATCATTAATCTTGTTTGTTATCGGAGAGGGTTCACGTTTCCTGTCGCATTTATCGGTCTCCTAATGTATCGGTTGTATCAAGTTTCGAGCACGAGACATACAAGCTAATTTTTTCGGAGGGTAGTAACGTAGTAACCTTAATCACTTTCTTGAGAGATTTTTGTTTTCCTAAGGTATCGCATAATTGTTGTTCAGGCAATTCCCCTAGTGATCTTAAAATACAGTTACTGCCTACTTAGGGTGAACTCCTTTTGATTTGGAGAAATAAAATTGAAGCAACAAAGAAGCTGAGCAATTTGACATGGAGCTATAAAGCTTAAAATATCTATAAAATCTGGAAAGCGATAAAAGTACCGTTTAAAAAAATTGGATCTTGAAATAAGCGTGTGAATATTGCTAGTCATGATCCAATCCATCCCTTCTAGATAGTAAAATTCAGCTAGTAAAAATAAACACAACGGTGATTTATGATCTTAGTTTATTCAAAGCAACGTCACATAAACGCTTTTATGGGATATAACGAATTTAAGCGAGGGATACTCGATTTTTTCTATTAACAGGATGGGTAAGAAGTTTCACAGTAAATTGACAGCAGTTAACCTAGATTTGTCGTTATACAGTGCATTAAATTAAAACGAACCATTCAGGATAATTTGCAAACAGTCATGTTATAAAAAAACTCTTGACACACAACACATTTTGTTTAAGAGAATGTATTGAAGTAAACTTAATCTGAAATCTGAAAGATTTCATATTTCAGTTTTCCCAGCCGTGAAAGCCTAAAACTTAATCTGTGACAGTTATTAAACTAATCAAACATCTAATTAACGTGACATAACAGTGTGAGAGCTGACATTTATTGACACCTGTCAAAAACAGTAACTGCTTCGTTTATTAATTTAAAACTATAATCTTGCAAAGTTTGTCAACAGTGGGTGCTCATCCAGAGTTTCTAGTTAGTTTAGAGCCACATTTAAACAATTATTTGCAATATTTGTGTAACTTTCGGATGATGTTTTAAACATTTTGAGGCACATTTAGGCGGTTTTCAGCTTTTTCATAACTTCCTAATTATGTTTGTTATTACCTTATAACAAACTAAAATCAAAGCATAGCAATTTAACAAGAAGAGACAGTTGAAAAGAAAAAGCGAATATTAGAGAGATGGACTCTTCCTTTCAAAGTTAAGAGACAATCGACTGATATCGACTTTGATCGTTGAATATCAGGAGTTTCATTGGAGAACATTGCCATATATCAGACCACATCAAATATTTGTTAAAACATCAGTTTAAAGTTAATATAAAAAATGATTAAGAGACGAAAAAAAAAAACAAAAATCAATAATAAGTGTAGTCAAAAGGTGGACAAGTTTAATTGGAAGTTTTATCTAACCGTCATTTAACACGTCAAAATTGACAGAATACACTAGAATTTAATTTTTCTAGGAAATGTGTACATAGTATCAGAAGGTCAACTGCGCTAAAAGTGAAGAACTTCAATACGAAATCAATGGTTTAGTATTTCCCTAAATTTAAAAGCGTAAAAAATACATTATAATGTAAGGAATTGAAATATCTTTCAAGTGTTACTCAACCCCACCTAAATTTGATACATTTGACATAAATAGCGCTAAACTGTCAGATTGACAATAACGTAATGTGTCCAAGATTTTCTGTATGTTCTCAATTAACTGGGACTGTATACTTTACTTAACTGATTGTATAAAGATCTTGACCACTGGAGTGATCGAAAATTGATTACATTTATACGTGGACAATAAAATTTATTGGTCAATAAAACGGCCAAAAGTGGAGGTAATCAACTGGCATCACCTTGTTTCTTTTAATGGGAAATAAAACCGAGTTAAAACTGAAACTTAATTAATTAAAGCGGCTTTTAAAATCCGCTCAATTCCGTTAATGAAAAAATAGAAAAAGACTGTACATGAAAACAGAAAAATTATTGCTAATTATTAAATTGCACAAGCCTGAATATTGATACATAAAATTCCTACTAGAGGTATTAATGCCATTAGAATTCCGCAAAATCGTTTGCTATCACGCTTTGACACCAGAGTTTTTCGATTTTTATTGGAGAATTATGTAGATTACACGATCGCTTTCGTTGGCGAAATGATTTTAATCATTTTAATGGACTGTGCTGGAATTAATACTTTAGTTCAAATGTGGGCTTGGTTTTAAAAGAATTGCATCATTTCCTTACTATTTTATACTAAATGTGTGTCATACTTTAGTAAATTGTGGAAAATAAAAATAAAATTTAAAAGGTGGCCAACCTTTGTTCTTGGCATTTTCAGCAATAAAAACTTTACGACAACGTACTTTAACGTTGAGGAGCTTTTAAGCAATCGATATAACTCCAACCAAAACCTTTTCAACCCGTTGCATACTTTGTTTTTGTTTATATTGTATAATACTGAAAAGCCAGCTTCCATTGTGCAAGCCCCTGAATTATTAATGAAAAAATGTAAAACTAAACGTAATTAAACTGGATGCCTGCCAAACAAAGTCATCTCGGTCGGTTAAAGGTGGAACTACATTATCGAAGAACAAAGGACTATTTAATTCACCTCCAATTAGCCCGTCTGGAGAGCGTCTTTGTCATGTAATATCGATTTTGCTTTGTCCCTTGTGATATAGGTCACTCGCTATGCACTTGAATTTTCAAGGCAACCTTTTTACTGGCTATTTTTCCAAATTGCATAAATGCATTTGTCGTCGATAATAGCTTAAAAGCGGCTCTCGTGTAACTTGATAAAAGTTTGCCAGGGTCACAGCTATCGAAGCGTTTACAAGGGCATCGTAAACTATATTATTGCATGTATAACCTTGTTTAGAAAAATGAAGGAAATAATACCGAAATAAACGTAATACTGTTTATCCTTGTTCTTTAACTCTAATGGTAATACACAGACCTTCACGTTTCTCTACTAAATTTACTTATTATTTATTTTTTTTAATAGCTCTTCTGGCAAGTTTAGGTAAACTTCCTTAGAATCACGGAGTTAATTCATTTTAACCTGATTACAAGTTTGTTTGTTCTCCAGGAGATATTTATTAACAAAATGACGGTTGGAGGACAACTGGATGAGATTAGCGTACACTGATCCATGATTCAAAAAATGTAAAAGTTTTCAGTAGAGTTTACACGATTGTGGAATACTGTTTTTCAAAATTGTAATTTTTTTGGGAATGCTGTTTTCTGGTTCTAATTATTCTTTAGGTCACTAAATAAGTATATGAAAAACTTGTGGTAACTTTTTCAATACCAGTTATACCATGGCGGAATTTTTGGAGCTTTGCATTTTTGACACCGTAGAGTTCTAGAGCAACCCCGATTTAGTTACAACATCTTTTGAAAACCCATTTCCATAAGACACATTTATGTCAGTTGACTCAGGAGAAAAAAAGAAATCGATTAGAGCAATGAACATTTTCGGATTAAGTTCAAGTCTCAAAAGTGACTTTGGAAAACTTTGCGACTTGGACTGGCGCTTTTCACTTTTGAGACTTTAAAGAATTTGTTGGTTTATTAGACTTTATTAGATTAGGTTGTTTAGTTCGACCATTTTAACTAATTTTAAGGCATGACAAGTTTTTTTTAGACAATTTTCACACTTTTTCCAAAAAGTTTTACGTCTACAGTTTGTTTAGAGGGTGTATGACTCCAAACGCTTTACACAAAAGTTTTAATTTACACCTCGTAGTGAATTGTCCAACGAACAATTTTCATCAAACGTCGTAATTTTTTGTTTGATTATTTACTTTACTTTAAAGTAGTAACAATAAAAAAACACAACAGAAGTAAAAACATAGTTAATTTAAATCTATATAGAGGATATTATACAGTTCTTTGTTCTTAATAAGCACCCTGTGTACTAGTTCAGTATATGGTTGAAAGTTTCCACCTATATTAAAGTTGTCTTTCAAAAATTACCTCGTAAAGAAAATAATTTAGACAGAGCTTTACATACAAATTCAGTTTTCAGCAGGCGTAGTTAGAAAACAAAAAGCCAACAAGGAGTCGCAGAGTGAGAGATTTAATAAAGCATAAACATTCAAATCCGCAGTGTCAGTTAAGCATTCATACCTCAACGTAACAAAGGATTTGTGAGATCCTTTGTCTTCGCTAACATATCCCTCTAACGGAAAAATTAACTCAAAGAGCACGAAGAGAAAGCACTTTCGGTTTGTTCTGTAGTTAATAGGTCTTGAAGGCACTAATTACGAAGGTTATTACATATCCATAAAGTTGGTTCGAGTTTTTTTTTAGAGGGCGGTAAAGACACACAAATAAAGTTTTAAATTATATGTACCTATCCCTTGTGTGCTGAAAGGCTGAAAGTTTATTGTTCCGAAATTTAATGGCTCGTACATCGTAAAACCAAACTCGAGCAAATCTCTTCTTAGTCTTGTTTTGTCATTAGGAAAGATTAAATTCTACTGCTTAATGGACAGAAGGGCTTGCCAATAATATATGTCCCTTTGTGTTGGTCTAGAGATATCGGTTAGTGCTGAGCTAAATATAAATAAATGGATTCCCGTATATTTCCAAAAGGTTCAAAAGAACCTTTTATGATTTTAACTTCAAAGATTAATATTAATCCATCCATACTCATTCTCCGGAATAATAAGTGTTTTTCTTTAGGAGCATTAAATAAAAAATGCGAATTTGGAGGAAAAACGCGAAGAGAAGAGCAAAAGGGGGTAGCTGCTTCCGGATTGTTAATATCGACATCAAAGACCGTTCACAGGCTTTAAAAGCTCATTTCTTTAGAAATATATTGTTATTATTGTCAATCCACATGCAAAATTTAATCCCAGGGGTGGTTCAGTGACAGGGGCTACATACACGTTTCCTCCCCTAAGTTTAGCGTACGGGTGCCTTTCAATCAACAAATGCTCTTTTTAGATTAGAACAACGAACGTTCATAACTTCTGAGGTAAAGTTCTCTTCGCTCTATCAGGAAATAAAACATAATGAAGTGAGTACGCCGGGAAATTTTAAAGGAAATATTCCGCTTTGTTATTAAGATAAGATGAACTGCAGATACCGTAGTACGTATCTTATTTACTTTGCTAAATTACTTTTCATGAATAGAGAAACCTTTTTCGTTAATACATTTTTTTTTACTTTAAACTCCCATCTCGGACGTGTCAAGTTGTGCTTATTTTCGAAACTCCATCACCGAAAGAAATTGAATTGTCGTTTTGAAATCCCTTTTCCACTTTCCGCATTATTATTCGACAGATATCTTTGAACGTCCCTATTTTTGTCCTATTATAACGAAATTTGGGGCGACAAAGATATCGGGTCCACAAACGACTTGTCGATGACCCTTTGCATTTTCGGACTAATTTAATACGGTTCGTATGCTGTGAAGTGAAAAAAATGGCTTCGCTTTTAAATTTATACGTAAAACTCCCACAAAAAGATATCCAGTTCTCGAAACTGATCACGAATAAAATTTTATGTCTCGCAACGCTTCACCAATAAAACTTAATCTAATTTGATGCGAGTGTTACTTATTCCAGATATAATATCAATAAAATATACAGTAAAGTTAGGTTTATCGTCCCAACGGCCATAACATATTGCTTTACAATGCAAGTCTATGAGGAGTGCATGACTCATGTCGGTAATAAATTAACTAATAGAGCTCGGCTAAAGTCTTTATACTCAATTACTCTAAGGTATTTGAAATATTAGTTTTTAGGTGTTGTATTCTACAGGCAGTGCTTTATACCTACAGACATATTTTTTTAAATATATATCAATGATGCCTTTTTATTGTTTATCCATATTGCACGCAGTGTCTTGATCAATCTGATTTACTGCCACAATGAATTGAATCAATCGATAACGATTACCATGCAGTTTCACTCAGACGAATTATTCAAAAAGTAACTACAATTCACTCAAAGGCAAAACCCTCCACCAAGTAGAGGAATTTAAACTGTTGCTGCTTCAAATTCTATATTCTATGAGCATTTAATCAAACTTATATCTCCAAGTACACGTGACAGTTACTACAGTCATTTGTAGGACAGTAGTGGGCGTGAGTATTTCACAAAAAAGAGAACTAAAGGTTTATTTCAAGATTTCCCAGTTTATTCAAACAATGGCAAAACAAAAAAATTAAAAACGCAGAAAACAAACATAATTATCTCTCTGATTTTGATGATAAAACTTTTACACTTTGGTGAAACAAATTTTATTAAAAATGTAGAAGATACTGAATTATGACATGGAATGCTCCTGACTGTCTGCTTAATTTTCGCCGGGTAAAAATTTCAAATTTACAAAGTGAAATAACTGTACAATAAAGCCACAGTAATCTCGGTTTGCCAGAAAATTTTTCCGGAACAATAAAGCAAGCTAGCTGTAGAACAGATTAATTATAGGCGTAATCAAAGCTGCATTTTAAAAAATTCAGAGTCAATTTGCAGCAGACAGTCTGGGACTAATTTGTATTGTGGTCGAACTGAGATTGTGCAATTAAATCATATTATACGGTTAATAATGTAACACAACAGGGGATTGATTAACTATTCGGCACCTTGGTTTGTAACTAAGCTATTAATGTAACGCGTGGTTAGATTTTGCATTATGTGTCTAGGGTTATTAATATTTCCACGGAAATGAGTTTTAATTACGGTCAATTTAATAGGCGACTTTCTTTTAAGGGTAGTTTCTTCACTGAATAGTTAGAAATGCAAACAGGTGCTTTAAAAGCCTTAGGGAGTTGGGTTCAACAGCGAATTGCTAATTAGGTCTGAAATCCTACGTTAAGGAATAGAGTCCTCTAATTAAGCTAATAGCAAAGTTCATAAGACTAATTTAATTGAACAAGCATATATTTAGACTGGCTTATTAGTTAGGTATAAATCAACAGTTCAGTTGTTCTATTTGCTGTTAGTTTACTACTTGTTTGCTGTATTACCGTTCACTTAAATACATACTATAGGTATTTGGCCTCGAGCTATCTGCAAATACGTATTAGCCCTATGGTGAATGGCAAATTAGTGTAAAGTAGCTATATGTACATGCACATAGCAAGTCGGTATGTTCGTCTTAAGTCTAAAAGTTTTCCTCATTAGTAGAGCTGAGCAGAATCTGAAATTCGACTCTGGTCAAATTTATCAATTTTGATTGCAGTTTATTTGTTTAATTAATCATTATACTTACG
The DNA here is from genome assembly GCF_016097725.1 of Ips typographus. NCBI lineage: Eukaryota > Metazoa > Arthropoda > Insecta > Coleoptera > Curculionidae > Ips > Ips typographus. The sequence continues at coordinate 5,895,367 of NC_138437.1, read as the reverse complement.
ACAAAGTTACTCACATTTGTTTTATAAATAATTGCCAAAATTACACTTTTTGCAAAACCGGCATTTTTTCAATTTTTGAATGATTGTAACTTTTTCATATTTAAAAACTAGTACAAAAAGACCCCTAATATTCCCCCTTCTTTAAACTTTTTTGAAAAACGTAAGATTTTAAAGTGCTTTTTTGTACTTATTTTACCTAATTTAAGGTTCTTTGGTATAAATATACCCTTTGCTGTGCATTAAAACCCTCATGGAGCAAAATTTAAAATTGCCAAAATTGCACTTCTTGTAAAAATAGCTTTTTTTGAATGATTGTAACCTTTTTATTTAAACTTTTATAGATTTCACTAAAACGCCATTAGAAAGAGGATAGAAAATACTACAAAATGAGCCAAAACTGGCCTCTCTAACTTTTCATGTTACCGAGATATTCACATTCAAAAAGTAGTAAAAAAAGACTCTTAATTCTTCCCATTCTTTCACTTTTTTTGAAAAATTAAAAATTTTGAAGTGTTTTTTTTTGTACTTATTTCACTTAATTTAAGGTCCTTTGGTATAAATATGCTCTTTGATGTGCATTGGAACCCTCCGGGAGCAAAATAAAAAATTGCCAAAATTGCACTTTTTGCAAAAACAGCATTTTTTCAATTTTTGAATGATTGTAACTTTTTTATTTGAACTCTTATAGATTTCACCAAAAGGACATTAGAAAGAGGATATAAAAATACTACAAAATGAGCCAAAACTGGCCTCTCTAACTCTTCATGTTACCGAGATATTCACATTCAAAAAGCAGTAAAAAAAGACCCCTAATACCCCCACCCCCCATTCTTTAACTTTTTTTGAAAAATGAAAAATTTTAAAGTGCTTTTTTTGTACTTATTTCACTTAATTTAAGGTCCTTTGGTATAAATATGCTCTTTGATGTGCATTGGAACCCTCCTGAAGCAAAATAAAAAATTGCCAAAATTGCACTTTTTGCAAAAATAGAATTTTTTAAATTTTAAAAAAGTTAAAGTAGCTACATTTTATTTTTAACCCAAGATGGTTTTTACATTAAATTCACAAGAGGCAAATTCACCTACGTAGTGTATTTTAACGATGATAACAACCTGTAATTTGCATACTATATTAAAAATATATCTGCAATGGGGGCTCCCCACGATTTTTTTATTTCCTATTTAAGAAGAACAATCTAAAAAATAATGCACGTATTATTTTATTTTAGAAAATATTCACTTTAAGTGCGAAAAAAATAGTATTGATTACCATTCATGGATGTTAACGAACAGGCAACCCCGCCGCTAGTTTTGTGCTGTTTTCTACTTTATTAAACGTTATTGAAAGAGTACAGGCAATGCTTTAGTTTTGAAGTTGAACCTAAACCTACAAGTACAAAAGTCAACCTAACCTCAACTGGGACAAGATGGAGATTATTACATCCAATAGCAACGCTCATCGTTAGTTGCGTTATACTACCCGCAAATTATCAATTTAAATCGAAGAAACCTAAAGTTTCGTAAAAACAAAAGTTTTATAAATTTGACACTCTTACTTTATTTCCAAATGATAAAAACAATGTTTTTAATTTGTTTAATCCATGACTTATTTAGAAAGTGTGCTACTTTTAAGTATTAAAATATACAATCTTAAATTATCTAAAAGGTAATTTTGTAGATGAAAATTCTTAATCAACATTGAAATAATTTAGATGCATTTACTGCATTAATGTCCATATATAGGGAAATTCTATTATCCGTATCCGATTTGACGTGCAGCTATTACGCTAAGCCGTATTACCTGTATGTACATATTACACATGTAGATTTGAAAATTATATGGAGTAAGGATGCGAAGTATCAGATTTAAACGGGGGTGTATGTTTCAGCTTAATTAACACTGGTTCGATCATTTAATTAATTACATGTCCGTAGACGGATTACATATAATATGATGTTATGGTTAACGTAGTTCCAATTAGCTTAACTAAGTGTGCAATTGTGTTGAAATTAATTTATTTCGTAGGATTCTTTCAAGAGCATAAACGTAAATCAAAAGGCGAAAGAAGACCTTTTAATAAATTAAAGCAAGCGGGCGCAACAGTCAGCTACTATATCATAGCAATGGGCGCTAAAGCCTGAGATGGGGTGAGAAAAGGAATCAAATTGAAATAATACGTGTCATATCTGGATATCTGGAGACAAAAACGCTATTTTGTGGCCCGTGAAATACTGCTGGCTTACGAAACTAGATTTACACCGGCGCGTTTCTGATAAATGATTACAAGACTTTTATTCACTAGCACGCTATCGTTAAATCAATCCTCTGATTACTGACCCCGGGCGTATACATATATAAGGCTTATGCTAAAAATACATGAAAACAATGAAAACATTGATCAATCTCTGAAATATACATTCCAGATATATCTTGAATAGTTTCGATCTGTTGCCTGAAGATATTTGTCTTTGCATTCGACTTAGCTAAATGATCAGCCATTTAGTACCTGTCAGATATATCGCTACCAGGCGGGTTGTACCGAAGCACAAACGGAAGCTCGTTAGCACGTTCTGCTTCGAATCACAAATTAGATACCATCCCGATGAATATTGATAACTTCGGTATTTTTGAAATATAACCTCATTAATTCATGAACCAGAAAATACACCCATCCAGATAGATAATCTTTTGCTGTTGTACATTTCGAATTATTGTTCGGGATGCAGGCTGAATTTCCATTTGCAAGTGGTCGCCAAACACGAAAGGGCGATTAAATATTTCGAAAATCAACAGTATCTTCTGCCCAGCTCAAAACAATTAATAATAAGCCAACATTAATTACATCAACGTCACACAACGAAATTCACCGTTCAGTCCTGTATAATTAAAATTTAATGATGTATACAGGTTCGCTGATAGTTAAACAATAACAAACGCAATATCGCCATAAAATAAACGAGCCACTAACCTAGACAAACTTATTACTAACCAGAATACATAATTAATGACTCAAATTAAATTGCCCTTTGTCTCTGCTAATCAAAGATGAACACCACCCCAACCGCATACTTGATTAATTGGGATCTCCAGATTATGGCAAGTTTCTGCTAACCTTATTACCAATCGTAAAAATTCATCATTGCTTTCATTACTCTTGGGTCTTCCTAATACGCTGCTAAAAAACCAGCGGAGAGATGAATTTTTTCGGTCGACTGCACTGATAGATGACCTCTCGTTACGTACTTTATTTAATCAGCGAGGCCAAAAATTGAAAACCCAGGGAGGGAAAGCCTCCGGAAAATGTTATCTCTACCGCGATAAACTTCGGCACATTTTAATTAAAACCGTAATTAGGTTTCGTGATACTGGACTAGCTACGAAAATGTGTCCTAGACAAACTGGAAACGTTTTTTCTACGCGCCACTGACCGACAAAATTCTCCAATCGATTTGCAGGACAAAGGAACGTGGAAAGGAAACTGACAATCGCTTTTGTTTATTGTCAATATTTATCATTGGCTCGGTATTACGGTTTTGATCCAAGAACGTGCTAAGAATGAATTAAACAAGTTAAACGAAACTCTTAAGTGGATTTCTTCTAATCTTCCTTGAAAGCGCTAAATGTTGTTAGTAAACTTTATTTGTTAGTGCAGTAGTTTTCGTTGATTGGTTTTTGAAGTTATTATTTTTGTTCTTTTTTTTCTTAAAATAAACTGCATCAAAAATATTTATCTATCTTTCCATTACTGTATCCCAACGGAATAGAGGTATGGATGAGAACGTGACTAACAAGTTCTTTTTATCCTCCTTATCTTCTTTCTATACAATCCTAAAAGCTGGTCCAATATTTTTGTAACAAAAATAATTTTTTTCATATCCTAACATTTTCCAAAACTCTTGGATTTAATGTTTTTAAACAAACATTGTATTTTGGTTTATGTTTTGAGGCAATGAAAAAGCCGTTCAAGTTTCAGTTAGTGTTCAATTAAAGAATAAAAACATCTACTTTATTATATGATAAAGCAAATGATACAAACTTACAATTTGTGTCAAAAGTGATAATGTAAACACGGAAACGTTTCAAACATTGAGTGTTTATTTGTGTGAAATTTGTTAAGTATTTCCAATAAGTCATAGAAAAAATAGCCTGTAAAACTCGGGTGAATTGTCCATATCGTCCTCGTCCTCGTGCGATAGGGACATCCTATTCACCCTTGTTGTACAATATACTATTATTTCATACTGTATCGTAATATGCTCTATTACGTAGCGGGTTCAGTCCGGGAAATCATTACGTCACAATAGTCCGGACTAGTCCGGAAAAGTAATATAATTTTGTTAGCAAACTATTTAACAGTTGGTGTCCAAAATGTATAGGAGTGTGTAAAATAACAAAAAAAACCTAAGAATTAAATAACTATTACGACTTACAGTATGAAATACAGCGTTTTACGATACTCTTCCGTGAAATGCAATTAAAGTACTCGTGTAGAATTTCCGTACTCGGCTTGTTCCTCCCCTCGTCAGTAAACATCTAGACTTGTACCTTAAAAACCAGATTTCCCAGATTTGTACCGTAAATTACTAATACAAGGTGTCACTGATTCGTCTATAAGTATGGGAAACTGGTGAAAAGCGAAAGAAACTTGAACGAACTTGTTTACCTATATGCTATTCCGTTGAATATTTTAAAAATTACTTCACACAACATATTTTCTACGTTTTTACTTACTAAAATTTCTAAATTTGTCAGCTGTCAAACATCAGGTTTGGTAACATTTGGCATATGTTTGAAATCCTCACAATCCTATATACTTATAAATACCCTGATATCTTTTTAGGAACATAATTTATCCTATCCCAAACTTCAGTATTAATTACTAATCATCAGCAAAGATAATCCGCAATAATTTAATAGGTCATAATGCTTTCTCAGCCTTAATTTACGATGTATATTTCCTCAAAATAATACCCTGTCCGTTTGAATCCGGTGTTGTGATTATTTACCCTGTCCGAAGTTAATCCTTGAGAAGAAGAATTTTAATTACTTATTTTCCCTAGGGGAATGAAAATGCATTCGGTGCGAGACCAGGAATTAAGATCTGTTCAGCACAAAGGAGGAATAATGTAGGTAAATTATCAAGTCCTCTGTTTTAGAGGCTTTCAAGACCGTCTATATTTGGGTCTTCCCTTATCCTCAAATGGTTTTATAGCTAATGTTTCAATTAGATTTAATAGGTCGCTGGAATCTAGCTGGTACATATCTTTATCTAATTACTACAAACCAGTGAGGAAGTCGAAAGTTAAAAATTTCTAATACGACCCTTGGGCTACGCTTTAAATCTCCTAGTTACAATTAATTCGAGTACGTCAAATGAAAGGCAACATTTCCACACAATAAATTCTACCCCTCCGTTACAAAAGCGGTTTAACCACATCTGTTGAATTTTAAAATGTTTTACTGATCTGGATTAAATTTGTTATCAATATCAAAAGCAAGAGCAATTCTGAACATATGGGTTACTTTTTAGATTTTAAGCTTTTAATATGAGATTTTTTAACATTGTACCCTGAAGCTGAGATGGGATTAACAGTAGGGAATTATCCAATCTGACTGTTTGTAATAGAAAAGATTATGCACATTTACAACAAAGTCAAATTTAATATTCAGTGTTGAACGTTTTTGTTTGGGTGAATTTGAAATGAACGTAAGCTTAACCACAAATGAAGAAAGTCTATATATTATTGGGTTGCAGGAAAAACTTCTTTCTGAAACTAAGCTCATAAATCCCGCAAATACAAAAAGCCAATAATGAAGTCTAACCGAGCTCGTTTATCAACTTCCTACATATTGTTTTATTTTTTGAGGCAAGTTTTCCTGATTCGTAATCGCAATACGTCACGTTGACTTGCCCGTACAAAGAAGGATAATCGATTCGGCCATTTGTCAATATTATTTCTGAAAACAAAGAAGCATTGCTTTTATTAGGAAAAATCTCTCCTTGATTCAGAAAGCACTTTGTTCGCTTATCGGGTGCATATAGCGTCGCAATCTGTGTAAATCTTCTCGGGGGAGCGATATATCACAATATTGACACAATATTTTAGCAACTGAGTTAATAACGTAATATATTCCACCTTCCAACCAATTTGACAGTAATATACGTTCGAAAACAATTCTATCGAGCGCGGATATGAGATATTTTTTCATTTTCTTTTTCGTCGTCGGTCCCTCAGAACTGCCCAATAAGCAGTTTGACGAAACATATGTCTTCCAACTTTATTGTTGGCAAACGGAAAGTGAAAATGAACTCCCATAAAACCGATGATCTACGTTCTAAAAATACCCCATAAGTCACTGGGTGTTTTAAAAAAATCCTACTTAATCCTTACATCCTAAATTACAGTTAGGATCTAGCAAAAAAAACTTTATGTATGTTTTGTTTGAGGGCATAATGTGAGTATAATGGGTATTTTTAGACACAAATTACCTTGCTATTAAAAATATGTGGGATCTATCAACAAGGGTGGTTAAACCTGGAGATTTTTTAAGAATACTAGGAAATTAATTACTTTTTTTTACTATTTAAGGTTAGTATTTAAACATTACTTTTATTAAAGATTTAAAAACTAATTTCTAGTTTATCTAAATTTTAGAAAGTATTAATAAATATACGAAACCTTTAAATGTAATAAAAATTCCTTTTTTTGTTTTTGAAGATTGCGTACAAAATGATGACTAAAATTTAAATTTACAAAATAAATAGCAATTTTGGCAAATTACATTATGATGACAAAACTAGAAAGAGTACTGATAACCATAAACATAAAAATGACAATGGTTTTGTTGGTTGGAAGTGTAAAATAATGCTACAGCAGAAAAATGTTTTTTTTTTTGTTGAGAATTTCCAAATAAGTTGAGATACTTAAACGACAATGCATTCTTAATTGCTTTGTGTATTATCTCGTGAATATTCTGTATTAATTTGTGCACCCTGTTTAATAATTATGATAAATGAATCAAAACGTTAACTAGAAAAATTACATTTGTTTTCCTTACATTACTCTTCAACATTATAAAAGGTCATATTAACTTGTCTAGTCTAGTAAACCTGCAATTTAAAAAAACCCTCACACTTTATTATGACGTGTTAAAAATCGTAACGCCATGAATATTTAAATGTTGTACCGGGAATTTTTCACCATTATTGCCACCCTGTTATTAGGGTTGATATAAAAGAAAGAGAGGTCAATATCAAGTCGGGGGACAAATTATTTGACCATATGTTATTTCCCTGAGTTTATGTTTGACATTTCGTGATGGATTATGTTAGCACGTAAGTTGTTTTTTAGATCTAGAACAATTTACTTTAAACGAGTCTTAGTGGAGAACTAGGCATAGCTAGTAGCTCATTTAGCCCATTTTATGGTTCGAGTCATTAAAAGCTGTCCAACACAATACAGAGAGAACATGAGAAGGATTTTTCCGTTGAAACACGTCCTACGTTTAGCGGCATGTACCGATATTATGGTCAATAAAAATCACTAAATATGTAATTTATTAGCAGCACGAAAAAGTTCCTTTATTCGTGCACACGTGCTAAAATTGTCAGCGTTATTTTATTACCGTACGTCAGTAAAAATATCGAAACTCTTTTGTGCGAGCCGTGATAAATGAAGTGCATATGTCTGATAATGCCTTCTATGATGCCAAATACGATTTACACTTGGATGAGTACACAATTAAAAGAATAGCAACAGAAAATGTCTACAGTTTCTTTGTCCTGATAGATGAGCCAACTGTTAAAAACACCCTTTTAAGATAAACAGAGGTAAATTAGTTAACGTCAACAATGGTATTTATAACGGAGTTTAAAAAACGTGTCACCTAATCCATACTAGTGTCATGTGCCACACAGTTATCTTCGCGTTAACTACAAAGAAACACATGGCGGCATTCAAATCTATGCTAGAAATGTAATCTGGGAGGGAATTTGACAAAATTTTGTTTGTGCCCTGAGCATCAATGAGGAATTCACTCTAACGGCCCTCGGATAATTACAATCAAAGGAGTTATTTGTGAAACGTGGGTCCATCTGGACAATCAATCAATAGATAGCATGTCGGTTGTCCCTAATTTAATTTAGCGGTCAAGACTTGCAATTCATCTCTTTTGATGATTATCAGTAGCAGCGGCATCAAAAAATGTGTTCAACATTCTGAAGTACAAAGCCCTTGAAGGGAAAAACCATTTACCATGAATTGTCGCATAAAGAATCGATGTCGTAACATAAAGAGATGAGGTTGCTAGCTCAAGACGTTTCTTCGGGTTAATACCAACAATTCAGCAGGCATTACTTATAATGGGTGTTCGCCATTCTGGCACCCACATAAACCATAAGTTTATTCCCTCGTTTTTCGATTTATTTTATTTGTTGCTCCTTTTCGCCTTTTCTACGAACCGTGTTTACACTACTCAACTGTACGAAAGTCATAATGTTTGTTGTTACTAAATGTAACACACAAATTCATGTATATGTCCGAAAATTAACTCGTATGAAACTACCAATTTTTAAACTTATTATAATGGTAAATTTAAGGTATGCCAGTAACATTATTTTGGCTAGTGTATCTGACATAACGCTTTTCTACCCGTTAGTTCCATTCGGCCGAGTGCTTAACTGGATAGAACGAATTATCACCAAGCTTTTCTTTACACGCACGAATCTACTAAATTTGCTTGCCCCTATTTGAGGTGATTCAATTTTTCTAACTCAATAAAATCCATTTAAGTTACCATTCTATTTGCATATGCCGTCTTTACTCTATAGTAGCAGAACTTTCCACACTAAATTTAACTAATCAAATTAAAGCCAATTACGCGTACAAAAATTGTTATCAATATTTTAACCATAGTCGGTAATTGTAAAGCATACACACCTTTTAAGGGTGGTTAACTTAGGTAAAAATTGTACCCCTCACTGGAATTATCATCAAAGTGTTATTCGATTAATACGGTCGGATACCTCCATGGTGGCCCGTCTAAACCTAGAAAAATTCAGTTTGGATGCCATAAACAATCAAACTGAATAATTCATGGAGATGTTTAAGCGGCAGCGTGGAGAAAACAATTGGAGAAAGTTCTCGAAAATATGTCCGGCAAATTCCAAGGGTCATAAAAACACGTGCCACGTCCCATAAATCAACGTAAAGATACTCTTACACAATAATATCGGTATCATTTTCTTTCTCCTTATCCATTATCCTGTGTTCTTTATATTCCTGCGGAACGAGGCACATTATAATCATCTCGTTGGCAAAAATCCTTATTCTTTAACTGGAGATAATAATGGAAGAATGGAACGTAATTCGCCTTATTTAGGAGATTTGTGACAGGATTATTATATTAAACTATTTTAAAATTCAGTTACTGTTATACAAGTAATTGTGAGTTTGATTGTGATTTAGAGCAAAATTTTGCTAGTTAGGTTAGGTTCTAGGTATCTCTGAATACAGGGTGTCCCACGACGAAAGACATCAATGGATACAAGAAAAACTACCACTAGAAAAGTTTTGAAAATTTGGTAATATAGTATGCTCAGTCTAACTAAAATATTTTCAATATTATGATACCTCCGGTTATACCAGACGTAGGTACCAACTTGTGTATTTCAAAAGAAACATCCTGTATATTATTGTATTTATGAGTACTCCTATCAATTTAAAATATTTTTTATGTATTCATAACATATGTTGCATATCTATCTGCAAAGGTTTTCGAGATATTGACTTTTGAAAAATTACATTTTTAGATTTTGGAGTGTCATAGCTTCTAACCAGAATGAGAAGGAACAAACGGCAGAAACCGTTGCAGATAGATACAGATTATGATAGATGAAAAATATTTGAATTGATAGGACTATTCAAAAATAGTAATGTACAGGGTGTTCTATTTAAAATAAGCAAGTTGGTAAAACTGAAGGTGTCATAATATTAAAAATATTTTAGTTGGATTGGGAATGCTGACTTTACTATATTACCAAGTTTTCAAAACTTACCTATCGCTATGTTTTTTTTATAACGATTGATGTATTTGGTCGATGGAACACCCTGTGTATAGTTGGAAATTAGGTTTCTATTTACATTATTGTAGCGATGTTAATTGCTAACAAACTCACTTAGATTACTATGATTATTACCATAAGACACTTAGCAGTGTGATAAGATCCGAAACTTTTACCAACCTTTCCTTTACGTCCTTTTAAATAAAAGTTTGTCACAACTGTTCAACTGAGCCTTTAAACTGTTGCCCCAAAAAGGCGGGTGTTTTGCCCAAACACGTGGCACTATATAGGAGATGTGGTTAAAGGAGGTCCCTCCGGAGCCTTTCAAAGCCTGCCATTGTCTGGTCAAACGCCTGACTGTACCCAACAAAATATTTCCCATAACGTAAATGCTTTTCCAAAAAATCACTCTGTATAAATGCATTACATAGCTTTTCAAATTTTACATTGATGTTTTTTTGAAACAAACAGAACATACAACTGCACGTACAAATTAACATCATTTATAGAAACAATGAGGCAATTCGAAATGCATTTGGTCATTTTGCGGCACAAAGGTCCAACTACGAGTATCCCTTTGTCGCGATACGGGGAGGACATATAAAATAATTGCCGTTGCGTCGGTTTAATTATATTTCAATAATGAGTTAATGGAAAATATAAATCGGTTGACCGGTGTCAAATGGGACGTGCGGTTGGCTATTTGAAAACGCTCCGCCAGATTACAAGTAGGAATTGAAAAGTACCGATAACAGTTTGTCGATACCTCGTAGATAATGTTGTCGATCTTTTAGCAGAGAATACAAAAAGGGAGCATAGGATTTATGTACCTTCATTATTTGCGTGAATCAAAACACAAATGACGGCACTATAGCTAGACAAATGTCTGTCGTGCAATACATTTGTTCTGGATTCACTTTTTCCTTTGTTGTAATAACGATGATATTTCAAATTTATGTTGTGCTCAATGGGGTGCATGTTACTAATTTTTCAAGTTTCGTGCAATCCCTTTGGACGGTTTACACGACTTCTTTAATTACACTAATGTACAGCACAATGTGAAAAAATCAACCACTCCTCGAACGAAATCGGCAGTGACCAACAACTTGATGGTTTCTATTATGTCTTGAATACCGAATCATCCCCATCAGCCCCTAAATAGAATCAAACACGGAGCCACCCTAAGACTTTCCATCGCGACAATCCGATTCAATGGTATCGGTAAAGTGTGGGGTGACACTTGTAATAAAAAGCTACACTTATTGACACAGGGTTGGTTCAAGGAAAATGAGCTTATTTTGTTTGGTAAGTGTGTAATAAAACAACATTTCAGTGCGGTTCTGTAATTCGATTCCCTTGTGTTAGCAACGTTATTGTATTTTGGGCAATTAAATTTGCTGCTAAATCATCGACGGCTTCTTTTTTCCTAGGCTTTCTATTGTACGTTTTAAAAATGGGTTTCGATTGCTTCAAATTCTATTTACCGTTACCCACCGCACGTACATATGTCATAGCAGGCATTAAGTGACAAAGAGTAATATTAGTCAACCCCATTACCCCTAAAAATATCCGCATTGAAGGGTTTGATCATTAAAATAATGTGGCTTGAAATATTGACAGTGAATACAACATATATAAAAATTGGACTGGTGGTTTTTGCAGATTTTCTCTTCAACCTATTATATCTGAACACATAAAGGTCTGATTCCTTGGACGAATAACATATAGTATAATAGGATACGCTGCAACAACACAGAAACGTATCCAATTTAAGCTTATAGATACCTTGACAACAGGAAAGACGAGAAAGGGAGATTTTGATTGATGTTACTTGCAGAAAGAGAATATTTCCAGGGTTGTAAACAGTAAAGGCGAAACGGCGGGAAAGCAAAAAGTTTCTGGCGCAACAGCAGACGAAATAAAATGAAAAACCAAATACTCCGATGTAATTGATAAGTTGAAGTGCATAAAGTACGGCGACTCGCTATCGGGCTCTGTGCTATCACGCTTTGTTTTCAGCTTCCAATTATGTTTAATTTTTCCCGGGTCGGTTATTAAGAGACATGACCAGTTCACTTTGCTTCTCTCTCTTACTTATCTACGTGGTTTAAATTTTTAAAATTTCTGGAAGCTCTAAAGGGGCACAATAGTCCTGCAAACACCATTATCGACGCCCATTATCTGTTTGGTTACAATAAAACCGTGTATCGAGAGTCAACAAAAATAAAGTGAATATCTTATTGACATTATTGATGCTCTCGACATACCGCTGTAATGCATAGGGCAGGCCTCCCTCTGTTTGAAAAACCATTGTGGGGGGCACTAGATAATAAAGGTCTCTCTTCAATAATAAATATATCAGTTTAAATCGCTACTGTTACGCGAACACACAATATTAGGTTTTTCGATTATTTACTCGCTGTTTTTTATTACCGTTTAACATGAAAACCTCGACTTATTAAATTGATTGTATCGCTACTGTTAATAATGCATTTGTTAGTATGTATTGACTTTTCTCTGTAACATTAGAAAAATGCATTATATGAAGAGCATTGAATTCTGCTCTAAATATAGAGTAGTGATTTAAAACTCAACAACCAACACAATTATATATGTAAAGGCCTGAAAAATGATATTTGAAATCTATTTACCAAGCTACACCATTGACAGATTTCTTTTTTCTCCACTATTTGAAAATAATGATATACTGTATTTATTTTCAACTTGAACTATCAAAAGCTGATGTTTCTAATTACTTCCTTAACTTGAAAATGTTTGCAGATATGAACAATATACAGGAGGCAAAAACATTAAAATTTCGTTTTTATCAAACCAGCTATAATGTAATTTTGGTTCAAATTATTTTAGAAATATCACTTGTATTTCAGAAAGGGTACTTTCAATTTTAGAATAATAACTTTGATTTTAGAAATACCGAATTGTATTTTAGAATAGTTTCTTGTATTTCAGAAAAGATCAGGGGAGAAAAGGGTGGTCACTCACTATTTAACTAGTTATTATTATATAGGATATTCCATTTAAAAATAGAAACTTTGTTATAGTTAATACTTAATCAAAATTATGAACCCTACAATAATTTTTTTTAAAGGTAAAAAAGTTGACTATGACTATTTTTGTAACAAATTTTGGGTATCTGCAATATCTCATAAAGTTCCTCCTTTATATAGGGTGAGTCAACGTTGCTAACAATACCCTCTTTGATATCAGTAGGTACTCTAAATTAATTTAATAGGAAATTTCACCAGTTTCTTGCATTTGAATTTATCAGAGCTTATAATGTTCTGCAACGTTGTTTACGTCAGAAATTTCGTTTTACATTTTCCACCCTCGAGTGTCATAAGCGCCTTATTTCGTTCCCTCTTAACAATATCAGCTGCAGTGTCTGGAGCAATCCGAAGAAGCTTATCTTTATTGTTATTAATATAAATTAAACGTATCAGGGTTCTTTTCCGGTGTTCGACTTTTTACATCCCCATTGTTATTTTGATTTCTTCCTTGTTAGGCCTGCCAAATAAACTGAATATATGAATACTAAATGACACCTGATCGCTCGCTTTTTTATCCCGCTTTGGGTAGATAAGAAGCTGGATGATTGTACAGTTTTTTTTATAGGGATTGATATTCAGCCAACATGACGAACATTACGAGGCGTTTTCAGTTTGGAAGCTTTAAATGGATCTTGGCGCCCCCAGGGTCAATTTAGTCAAAGTCATATCTCGTTCACAAGCTTTAGTTGTTAATTCAGTTTCGGAACGATTGCCAAAGTAATAATTTGTCACCCTAGAGTGATAATGGATGTGGAAGAACAAACTACGTTCGTGAGAAATTACTTCCCCGCTTATCTGACCGGCTGCACATCGGCGGGAAATATTTTTTATCCAGTGTTTTTGGGGTATTTTGCCTCCTATCAAGATTTACATAAAACATGAAATAAAAAGATCCCCCGAAATGGTGTTTATTAGGAACACGATAAATATAAAGCAAGTCACCACCGCACCCAATAAATTATTCGATGGAAATGATAAAAAAAAAGAAAACGTTATCCCTCACTCAATTTGGTGGAATAAAACAGTTATCCAAATAATGGTTATGGATATTGATGAAAAAATTCTTAATCGAAATTGAATAAAAGGTTCAAGTGTTAAAAACTTAGTGACATATGACTCCCTTTTATAAAAAGAGGTCGAACAGGAAGCTACACCGCAAACTAGCATTAGCGATGCATGTCTGTCCATAATAGCAACACGACTGGTGCGTGATTTGACGATGGGGTTACGATGTAAGTAAAAAATTTAATGCCGCCTTCGCCTGTCAAATCACTCTGCTGTAAACAAATCGCATTGATACAATTTTGAGTTTTAAATTTAAGGGTTACGGCCACGCTTTTCCAAATTCGCCAGCAAGGAAATGTTATTTGATGGCTATTGTTGCGCCTGTCATTGCATCTGCCAGGATATCCGACGACTTCCAATTTAATTATACGTTTAATTCAAACGTGGAAGGTTCAAATGTCTCCACGATTTGCTCGGTGGCTTTTACTCACCCCTTGATGAAATCACTGGACCGCGAACTACATTCAATTTGATCGGGATATTTTAAGACTTATTATACCGGAAATCCACTCGATTTTCCGATAATTATTTAAGCAATTAGTCAATCAAAAATAGTCACCCAATGGGGTTTGTTTTCAATTAAGGAATAACGGCTATGAGGTATTTACAAACAATTATTCAAAACGTCGCAATTTAGCTTGAATAGAGTGGTAACAATGTACACGAAGACACTGATTAGTGTTCCCAATATCCTGTCAAATTACACCCCCATCAGACAGGAAGAATCGTGCTCATTACGGTGCACGGCCTAAAAATACATATGCACCCCTTGATTTCAATATTTCCCTTGGACAGTATTAATATGTTATTCTCGGCTTCTCTATGCGACCAGGATATTATGTCATTTATATTTTTTACTTTTGCTGTCGTGCCCGAACTGATGATCATTTGTTTGCTTTGGTTATTCCCAAATGTGGACAATCAACACACTAAAATGTCCGCCATGAAACGGTCATCATCATTTTTATTGAATTTAATGATGCGTCCACTTATTTCGTTTGCATGTAGATTTTTTGGGGTCCGTTCTTTTCTATTATACACCAGATCTGTTGAAATATTGCTTTTACTGTTTTTTGTCGCAGTAATCAGCCTGGAGGAGCTTTTAATATAAATGGGGAAGGAATCTAAATTATAACCATAAAGAACTATATCTGACACTGTTCATTATAATAATTTGATTGTCGTTTTTATTCCAAATAAAGAAATTTCCATGTTTTGTAAACGAGGTTGATTTTAGATTAGCAATCGTGCAATATGCGTACGATATAGTACGATGTTAGGATCGAAGGGATATTAATACCAGATTTAGAGTGGTGCAGGAGGAATTTTCAGGATTCAAGTTCATGTGTTCACAAATGCTTCTAAAGATTGCATACAACACTGACGACAGACTGAAGTTGGTAATGGTATTGCCAAAGCCTAAAGTTATAGCAGTTAAACTGACAATTTTCGTATAGTCGAGCAGCATTAGTTCCTTACCTTCAGCTGTGTGATCACATTACTGGAGTGACAAAAAGAAAACTTGCTTCAGTATCTCTAGACGTAAAATAGGGATATAGTGAAGACATCTCATATTCAACAGATAACCCCACAGGATAATTGGGTACTTACAGTATTGCAACATAGTTCCAAACTGATTGTAACTGCAGAACTGTTTTAATTGCTTTACTTTACAGTACGTAATGTAGGTAATGACAATATGCATGAATGTCTCTAAAATTTACGAATATTAGTTGCAACAATTTTAATAACAAAAATTTTATCACAGAGAGTAATAAAGCAAGAAAGGTGTAATTCCATTCGGATTTAAGACGTCATGGCAATCTCGTTTATTGACCGTTACTATCTTCGCCATTAACTAGCGGTATCACAGATAATGTTGGATTTTATGTATACTTCAGCTTATCTATGGTATAGGCTTCAAAATTGCGTCCGAATCAATCTACGCGACACTCAGTTTCGAAATGGGGCTTTGTTCTTTCTTGCTAATTGGAAATATTACGACCGCGCTATAAATATAAGCGGCATATGCCAGAGTATTCAAATACTAATTATTTTTAATTCGCCAATACACATAGATAAAAAACAGGAGCTAAATGCCGGAATTAGAATTAATTGCTGGCAATAATTTCATATTTATTGCTGTCCTCGTAAATTTGGTTATTTATTAGGGAAGTTATTTAGTGCCGCTTATGTAAACAGCATCATTATCAGGTAACAACTGGCATACATAACTTAAGCTGTCAAGAAAAAAATGGCCGGTGTAAAAAAAAAATGCAACACGGAAGAGGGAAGAAAAAGATGCTTTGCAAACACTTACTCACTAAAATATTGGTACAGACCGCAATAATCTAAAATATCACATTATTTTTTTATTTACTTGACCAACAAATGTTACTAACATTCCAGCAGACTGGTTCAAGCTTAAAAGATAAATGTTGTTAAAGTTTAACGAGGTAGTTTCAACTAAATTTAATGCAAGGGCTATAACACGTTTCGTCATTTGTTGAATTGTTTCTGTTTTGATATATGGGCGCCCTTTCTAATATGCCATAATGTTATTAAATTTTGCAAACGGCATAAAACACAGGGCGCGTATAGATGTAAAACGGCACATGAACAGGTTTATATCACTGAATTAATGCGGAGTATCCATAAACAGCGTAATAGCTTTTGGTACGTGGCTTGTAATCTATTAGCCTTAGTTTAATAACGTTACTTTACCCTCAATTCTTTGTCTCAAAATTTTATACTTTAATCAATAATTACATTACTATATCTTGACGGTTGAACTGAAAATCGTGCCTTTATTCAACCGGGACTTTTTTAATTTTTGTAAACACGAGACAGAGTCGTTCTGTTTAGTATCTGGGTAATAAAAATTAAATTACGGGACAACCCAATTGGGTAAAATCTTCACGTTTCCTGTAAAAATGAAGCCATATATGTGACCATAAAACAGTGAATCATAGGAAGCAAGAAAGAAATGGGATTATAGGCGATAAACTGTTACCGCAGTGGTCATTTAAGAACGAATTAAACGTTTCTGGGGTAATATTTATTTATGGGACAGTTCGACGCACAAAACAAAATAGAGAACCTTTATGGTTGTTCTGTCTTGCAACCTCAATTTATGTGCTCTCACATATGACAGATTTTCCTACTGTGTTCTTATTTATCAGGCTCTTACTTCTCTATAAAGTGTTGTGAATGAATATAGCGTATAAGTCTTCAGTGTAACCTCACCTTTCCTAGAGAAAAAATTAAAGAGATCTTATCCTAGTATTCTTCTGAGCTGAAAGAGCAGCTTTCAATACTACCGTGCTGTGATTTACGCAAATAATGCACATCACTAGTCACTAGGCACTACACTGCTAGGTTTGTAACTAAGACTTATTTCAGTTTGCAGAGTTAAAATGGCAATTGGTTTCAAGCCAATCAACCTATTTGACATCCTAAATCAAATCATTCAACATGTAATATTTGCTCTGAAGCATTGAATGATCAGAATTCTGAAGACGCTGAATCTAAGATGCACTATGCTCGATTGAACAAATGGAGTGAATGTAACATACTCTGCCAGTTGGTCACGTGACTTCAGTTAGGTTGGCTGATGAAACGGTCATGTGATTGTCAGATTCTGTTAGTTCTTTTATTATAAAAGGTTTTAAGTAAATGAAATTATTTTCCGTAATTTGTGACTTTGTCCCTCCGACGAAGCTAGGGAAGCAATGAACCCATTTTTGGGGATATCAGTCTAGTGATTTGCAGTTTTTGGAGGTTGAAACCTTCCTAATCACCTAGACCACCTTCGTGGAGTTAAAGTTGTACTATTTTGTGGAAGTTTTGTACGTTCTTTCTCTAGAGTTTTCGAAAATGATGTTTTAACCTGTCTTGAAAAACTCTGTTAAGGCTAGTAGGTACTTCCTTGGTTATGGCTGGCAAAGGACCACCTTCGTTGGTGAATGGAAAGCATGTTTTGTATGTAACACCTTTTCGACTAATTTAGTTAATGCAAATCATTTTACATACGTTCAGTGTTCAGTTTACTAGACTAAGATACCATGACGCCAATAGCTCTCCCTGCAATTGACGCATTTACGCTTGAAATAATCGAGTCGGTTTTGTAGTAGTTTTCGACTAATTTAGAGATGAGCAATCGATTCTCATGTCAGTTTGCCCGTATTCCAAAGAAGATTTCAATATCGTTTAAAAATTTAATTCAGGTGCTATGCAGGAATGATTTCCACTTCTGAGTTATATCAGAAAATAAATCAATCTTCTAAGAATTTAAATGCAACCAACAAAAATACTCGGTATACAAAGTGGTGCACCTATAAAGGATATTGTCATCCAGACAAATTTATACAATTAAGTTTTATGGAAAACTTTAGCAGTGAACTATAACACCAGATTTAAACTTCTTGAGCTTTGTTTTAAAAGTTGGAGCAACTGTCGTTAACTTCTATGCAAGTTTAAAGTTTTACTGTCGTATCAAGTTTCATTCTTTCCTTGGCAACACGTGCAGACAAAAATATTCATTATACGTTCTCTCCATTCTGCAGTTAGGTGCAGGTTTTCTCCTCAATCAGCGTGGACCTTTATAGAGAAGTAAAAGAATACGTTGTCACTTTAGAGGAGGATGTGAAACTGAGATGACAAATAAGAGAGATTAGGTGAAAACGCTCCCCGAGCTCGACGCCGATCGTCGAGACGGGAAGCCATTCATCATCTTACACGTAACACTGAGCTTCTACTACTTGGATTTTATCTCAGCGGGGATTCTGGAGTTTAGATCTCAGTCATAAATCGGAAGTGGATATAATTATTATCTTCATTTCACTCGCCAGTCACACAGCAACACTTAATATAAAGTGGCGGAGCTTTAACCCCCTGACAACGATAACTGTAATTATAACATTTAGTATGTTATTCTGTCGTTCTCACTCACCTGCTGTTTGGAAGTCATAAGGGTGGCCAAAAACTGTTATACCGTAAAATTACAATCTAGCTCAACAAGGTATATGGCAACTTATCGATACACTTAAGTCCTAATGTTAAAGGCAATTAAATCCAAATTAAATCGTACGAGTCGCACACATGTACCGAAAAATATGGAAATTTGACACGACATAAGGGCCATTAAGCCATTGAAATGAACAAGTTTCAAACCTCTTCCGGATTTATTGCGTGACACGAGTGCATTAAAAAGTCGCGATAAGGGCTCGACCTGAAGCACACACAACCCTCTACTATCATTTTGTGTCTCTAAATGCACAGATGTTCTTCAAATTATTGCTTCACAAACATTTATTATCCTGCTTTTACCTAATTTTTGTGGCTAAGGAAATTTCACTCAAAAGATTGACACAACTCAAAAAAATGGCAATGAGTAAAAGACACGTTTACATAATTAGGTGACTTAGGTTTGATATTATTTTCTATTTGTGACGTATGTTTTTATTAATGATGAGGTTGGTCTAGGTTAGGACGCTATGTAAATAAGATCTAATTTTGCTAAATGCTATGTCAATAATAAAGCTAAAAACACTTTGCCTACGTAAGGTTCAAAAGAAATACGAATATAGTCACTTGTTTTTATATACGCTTTTCTAATTGTTCATACTCATTGTATACGACCCTCTTTTCCTGAGAGAAAAATATTAAAATCTCGAAAAGGTTTATCCTAATTATTTTTTACTGTCTTCTTGTTATTCTTTTTTTCTCAACAATTTGCAATTAACCTCAGTCGGAAAATTGCCAGTAATTTGAAGGAACTTCTTCCTGTAACTATAGTTATTAAGTCCACGAAATCTTAACCAAAGATCCCCTCTCAGCTCGACAACGATGGAAGTAATTAGACATTTTCAACAAAAGTATACTTCTTGCCAAGTTCTAGCCTCTTATGTTCGCCCCGTCGTTTTCTACTGATCCCTTTAATCCTGTGTATCGCATCTATTAGCAGTCTGGCTTTCCTGATTGGTCTTAAGATATTTTTGCAGAAAATGTCCCAATTTATTACCTACCTTCCTTGCATTATCTGATCGCAAATCTCCTTAATTTATACCCCGAAACAAACTTTTGGAGTTATTTCGCTTTAACACATCAAGATGAGGGTTCGATTGCTAATAGTGATTGTTGATTGACAATGACAAATTGTTCCTTTACGGTTTTAGTGAATTTTTGTCAATCTAACTTCTTTATTCTTCTTTCTAATCGGAAATTGTATTTTGCAGTTATCAACAAAATTACTATTTTCTTATTACACACAAATTAGAACAATAATCTTCCCTCCTATTAAAGTGATTTTTTTCTGAAAAGACTGATGGGTAAAAAAAATATGTGAGTGGTAAATTTATATTTTCACCCCCTATTACATGACAATATATAACGCACGCAACGGTGGCAAAATTTCCATAGAGGCGAATCGAGCCCCTGTCAATCATTCGAATACGCCTAAGGGCAAATGCTTTTAAATATGTTTGCCCGAAATTGTTTTTATTTAGAATTTAAAGTGGATGTTTCCGTATGACATGATGGATGCGTGTTTCCAACCTGGCTTGGTTGTTATTTGGTTTTTGATTTGAATTTTAAAACAAACCTCTCGAGGACATGGAAGCAGCCAGAAATGTTATAAGCAAAAGCTGTGGAGAATATTTATTGGAAATAAACGCATGAACGATCTGGATGTCGGATGAAATATTTCTTTTTGCTCATATAAAAGTAATGGCGCTAATAAACCGAACCGTCTTGCGTTCTCATCAGAAAAATGATGAAGCGCAACTGGGAAAATCGTTAAAATAAAAATATACGCATCCAAATAAAGACATTAATGGATCCTGACAAATTAATGAAATTATACCTTCCAGAAAATTATTATCGGTTTATGTTTCGGTCAGGCATTCTTTGATATCCAGGGAACTCACTGCTAATGACAGTGGTTTCGTTTTACTGCTTTCTTATAACGCTATTAAGCTTAATGGTGAATCAGAAAAGTAACTAAATATTCCCTTAGCTGAATAAAAATAAAAGATTACGCAACGCATGTTGAAGAGAGAAAATTGATAAACCTATGTTTAGTCGTAATACCGACGCACCCAAACTATTTAGTCTATACCACAATGCGAGTGTTTAACATAACAATACATTGTATAGGCCACGCAAGTGTATAACAATATGTTCCCTTTTCGATATTGTGATACGTGCATTATCACTTCCATATTGAAAATGGTCGTTAGTAACTGGTTTGTTTAGAATTCTTAGACCCATAATAAATCAGAGATAGAGCGCAATAAGTGTCGTCCTGCGTCATATTATGTATTATTGAAATGGCCTTACCCTTAAGTGAAAAATCACCAACAGTTTGATCTAACTCAAGCCAGAACAAAATTGCTTTTTAATAGATGACTTGGTAGGATATTATATCCATGAGCGTGTAATCACTAGCAACTGGTCGCTATTAGGCTTAATTAATTAAATTTAATTTGAATTTACGTTAGGGGTTAACATGTTCTCACGGTGGTTTACCAGAAATAATCCCCTTCGACAATTACGATTTGATTCGTACCTGCGATTATTTCATCAGACCTAATCAATATTTTAATTTATTCCGAAGAAGAGTCGAAATCATCACGAAACCATCCCGCGTTTCCCACGATTATTTTAGGGCTTTTTCCAAATTAAATTTGAAATGAATTTGTGTGCTAGGACGACTAAAAACATACGTGCATGCACATAGGACTCTATTATTCAATTAGGAAGCGTCCGGAGTAACCAACCGGAAAATGTATACTGTTGAAATTCAAAGTGAGATTAAGGTTTGATTTGTTTTAGTTAGTCACAAGGTTTTTAGTCAATCCATTTTGCAAACCATAAATATAACAGGACCATATAAATTTTATTGTCAATAGAATGGAGAGCACATAAATATTTCATAAGGGGTTATGATAATTTTCCACGTGTTTTTTTGGGCGAGAAATGAAAGTTTCCGCATCAATCTTCTTCGTAGAAATTAATGGTCCTATTTTTTGTTTACTATAGACGTTTCACACAAAGGCTTGCCCTTAAAAACTCATCAAAACAGGAAATTAATTTTCTCTAACCCGCATAACTTTTTACTATTTCTAGTTTTCCCGAGCAAATCCGTTCACTAATGCCTTGAAATGTTAAAAAGACAATTTCATTGAGGTGGAATACTCTAAAACAGGACGAAGCAGGGACTATAAACGTATTTACAGGGAGATAGGTAATAAAGTTAAATTTTCATTGTCGGAGTTGGAGGAGCTTTCTTGCATGTTAATCTGCCCAAATGGCTCCACTACCGCAAGATTGTTCACTGACATAATTTACGTCTTTGAGTGGGATTTGTTCACATCTAGTAATCTTTGTTTACTGCTGTCCTTCATTTGCATTTCCTGCTAATGGCTTTAGCCTTTCCATATACTTTAAAGTAGCTATTATTGCACGTATTTTGTTACCGACTCCAATCAATTTCGTCATTATTCACACAAAAACAAAAACATCAATCACGCTGATATGTTACTTTTTCAACAGTGGGATATTAGCAGAAGTCATTAAGTGCTCCATCCATCATTAAGAAATGAGGATCAACTATAGGAACTAGGGTATGTCTAATAGATAATATGACAAATGAAAAACTTTACGCTTCTATGGACACGTACCTTTGTATTTGGCTATATAAGCTCAACAATAAAATATGATATAATATAAAAACTTAGTATTTAATTTTTTTAACAACTTGATGTCAACTGTAATTAAAATTTATATGATTTGCTAGAAGTGAAACTACTAATCAATTCTAAATTGAGTACGTGGATGAAGGAGGTAGTTGTAGTAGTATTTGTAAAGTGCCTGAAACAATGATAATAAATGAAATAAGAAAGTCAATTATATACAGGGTGTTTCAAATTCGAGCCACATCATTGGGATCTCGAAAACGGTAAGAGCTACAGAGTCGGAATGGGGAAAGTTTTAGAGAATTTTATGTGAAACTTATTTCCGGTTTCCAAATTAAATTATCTTTCTCCGTTTTCCGGAAAATTGGGAAAACGTCAGAGGCTGCATTTTAAACATTCTTTATCAAAGCCAAAGAGGGTTTTGAAACTAAGACATTATTAAGGCACTTTTTTACGTAGAACACAATGACGTAATTAGAAAAAATCTATCGTCATTGGTTTCCGAGATATGGGGGATAACTTTGTAAATTCTTATGGCCGCCTTCAATATGAGTCTGAGTGACATTAGGCGCTTTTTTTCGACCCATGATTTCGGATCCAAACGCGCTATGAAAAATCACATGACACCATAACTTTAAAATCACATGGTGGTCACGTGACTTTTGAATTATAACGCGTTTGGATTCGAAATCACAAACCGAAAGAAAACTGAAAAAACGGCTATATGATTTCTGCTGTGTAAATCATACCGCCAACCTATATAGACTACAGTTGTCTATTTGGTTTTTGATGAGCGATTTTCCCGCACTAGTGCGGTAATAACTGTGTTACTGTACCCTTGCCGTGTTTTGCTGAGTGTTTCTTGGAGTAATGTTCTGCTGATCTGTGGGGCTTTCCATTGCCTCGTTACCATCATATTATTTTTAATTAGATTACTTGTTAGCATTAAATTATTGAAATTCAATTTTTGGTCCAAATCATTAATAATGTCAAAAACGTGTGACCATTTTCTGTTTGTAAATTACACCGGCATTCACCGAGAGGATTTTTAGTATTTACCATCCCTTTTTCTATTGATTAAATATAATTTGACACCACATTTCAAAACTTGCTTTAATAGTGCATTTCTATGATTACTTAGCAGCGTTGTAAATAAATTTTTTCAACTACCATATTTTGCACATTGATGGATGGGTCTAGGAACGTTTTCTGTGGTTGTCTCATTAACAAAATAACTATTTTACGTCATTTTTTGTAAAGGTTTTTTAGATTTATAATAGTAACAAAATGCTGGTATAGAAAACCACCCTATTGGGTGAAAAGGTAATAAAATGAGTTAGAAGCCATAAAGAATATTTCACATATTAACGGATGCTGATCCACAAAAATTTAATCTTCGGTATTCAGTCGAGGGGCGAATTAATGGCCGAACAAATAAATTAAACCCCTTACATGATGTTTATTGCTTAGGTCGTTAACGTCCTCATACTTTATTTTTCGAACGATCTCGTTGCGTTTAACCCCACTAATACGGTTTTATGATTTCCAAAATTTTTAGCAATTTACATGTTTACGATAGGTACGGATTTTAGTTTTATGACTTTCTGGGACAGGAGTTAAACGACAGCCTCTACGCATTCGATTTATGGGGGGGTTTGCTACTGCTAGGGAATTAGTTTTACACAATGAACAATTTAACCGATTGCAGCAATAAAATTTAAAGGGGTCAGTCTTAAGGTGGGGTTAGTGGCGAACATTATTTTAAACTGAATATACGAGACGTTTTTGGTAAAGTCGCTTAATATAAAGTGGACAGTTTATGGGTTGAAGTATTGAATTCCCAATCAGCACGTAAGCCATAAAATGTGTCAACCTCCAAATACCAGATAATGACAAGAGCGGTGGTCAATTACTTTTCAAAATGAATTCCGATTATTATTAGCAGCTGTAAATTTAAGCGTTCATTGCTCGGTCTTTCTGCATTCTCCTTCTGCTACGGCGACTTTTCTTAGAAGGAGGCTATTTACTGATGTTTATCCGAATTACTTCGACGACACAAAGTAGGACAATAATATATTTCTTCTTAAGTTTCACGATTATGCTTTGCGACCATAAATGTGTTCTTCATCGACCGCATTCAGCGAACCCATTAAAAACAATATGCCAGCTTTTAAAAGCATTGTAATTACTTGAATATTTCTGTACGTAACAGTGAAATTTGGTGAGTGACTCACCACTGACTGAGAGATAATCGAAAACCCTTTCGCGATAAATAGAGAATTCTAATCGATCTCTCAACACTGCATTTGCAATTGAATAGATGATTAGGAGGTAGAGAAGGCAACAGCCAATGAATCCTTGTCACCAGTGATGGATTAACTGACATCAAATTCTCATCATTTTACGCGCGACAATCATTTGAACTTATCGTGGCTCCATCTTACTTGATTAACTCAATTCATACGACACGCCATACTTATCAAAGAAAATATAATAAGAAGTTTGCATATTTAATCTTTCAAGCGTGGCCACAATAGAACACCAGTAGCTTGGAGGGTTAAGCCGAGGGTGACAAATTTACTCGTTGACATTAGATTAATTATCGCCTTCACAATCCAACTATAAAGACGACACTCGAGGCTAAGGAAAAATACAAATGAAAATTGACCGTAAAAATATCTGCCAGCCCCAGGGGGCTTAAGAGCACCCCAAAGATGGAAAAGCCCAAAGAAAACTACTTGTTACAGGACATCTGACGAATTCCAAGAAAGCAATTCACCATTAAAACACAACTCGAGGCCATTTCCAATCATTCGATAAGCACAGCTCAAGTGGCCGGGTGTCGTAAAGATATGTCTTATTTCGTAACGGGCAATCAGTAGCTTCTGTGTAGACTTCGGAGCGCCGGTGGCGACCTTTTTGTTATGTTATACTATAGCAAATTCACAATCTGGCTGGGTTAAAACAGATTGCACGAATCAATCCAGATAATTATTTACACCTTAAATTTTTCAACAAACACTTTAACTTTCAATCTTAGGGTCATGAGAGAGAGAGAGAGAGAGTTTTCTGACAAATTTAAAATGTATGTAAATAAATACAGATAATAAATTATATTTCGCAAAACTTGCAACACTGATTTTTTAAGATTGTGTTTCGTTTAAAGCTGCCTCTATTATTTTTAATTCCATATTTTTATAAAATCTTCTTAAGTCTTTCGAAAAACTGTTAAAAATACCACCTACTTCCAGAATCACCTAAAAAATCCGATTACTATAATTTTCCACTTTATTTGTTACTTATATATGATCAGACGCCTTGAGAAACAGTTTGTAACTCATGTACATTTTAACCTTTTGGAAATTTCAGATGGATCTAGAAACATCCTGAAACCCATTTTTGATCCTAACATTCTAGGAATTTATTAAAATATTCAATGGATATAAGTCTCTATAAGCTCCATAAAAGTCCCAATAACCTTTTAAAAACACTAATTGTATGTACAAATCTATTGAAGCTCAATTTTGGTTCTAGTGGGCCATAGTGTTGTTATTTAAATTTCAAGTAAAACTTGTCTGAAATGTCTGTTTACGGCCAAAAAATTTGAAGCAATACAAGAAAATGTGGGAGGAAGCAGATATTGGATTTGAATTTGTCAAAACAAGCGTCGACAGTTAATTTGTCAGTGAACCTGCTGCCATGATTTTTTTTTTAAATTTCTGTAACAAATTCAATTTTTAATTTAGAGTGTTTTTTTAAGAGTCTAAATGTTTTAACCACATTTTTTAAATTTACTATTTCAAACTTGGTTATCAGATAGCGTTCAATGCAATCCTATATACAGGGTTAGGCATCTAAACTGGTGAATAAAAGTTTATTAGGACCAATTTTCCTTCTTTCTATTTCAAACTCAAATATCTCCGAAACGATTATACCTACTGTCTGATTCTCAAAAGTTAACCAGCACGTGACCAAAGAAACTGGTGAGGTCAGACATTCTTTTTTCATGCCAATTGTCAGTTTTGTCAAATAGACTATTTTACAATCTCAGAATATGTCTTCATCACGTGATGGTCAACTTTTGAGAATCGGACTATAGGAAGGACATTATAAACAAAATGTTTCTGAAATAACAAGCAGAGTCGAAAACGAGAAAAAGAGTGAAACGTTGGTAAGCATGCTGTTCAGGGTGTGTGCACAGTCCACGTGCCTAGATTTGAAAACACAATTGCATATTTCTTTATTTTTAAGCTTGTCCAACGTGTTCGTGGGGTTTCTATTTGTAAACTTTGCCCCCTATAACCGAAACCGCGGCCGCACTGTAGGAGGTTTTCATTAGATAAAGAAACAGTTAAGCATAAAACGTGCTCTTTGCCTCAGGACTGTTTGACTTGGTTTTTGTTCCTGCGAACTGTAATTGATTGATTGTGTGTTTCAGATTTCTTTTACTTTACGGTGTATTTCACTTCCCATCAGGGTATATGGGGCATTGAGTGTATCTAATTTTATCCAGATGTAAATTTATTTTGGAAAAATGATGCCCAGTTTCAATGTACGCTATGCATAAGCCATGGGATGTAATATCTGACCAGGTGTGCGTCACATTCCCGCTTATCTCTCTGCATTTTATTACTTTAAAAACTTTATTCCCGAGTTTTATTTCCCTTTGTAAATGCAACGGGCCTGTTACGTTACGCGTATTCCCTGTTTATTAATTCATAGGCGCTTTACTGTCAACAACTGTACATGGCAAATCGAATTTATGTAAAAATGAATTTTAAAACGGTTTTTAATGTTACGGGCGTTATTTGTTGATAGCGTGTAATATGATATTTATTCAGCAACATCAGTCGGTAATTACAAAAAGTTATGTGTATGTGTTTTTCAGGTAAATAAATATGCTTTTCTAACTCAGTTGCATAATGAACGAGTGGTGCTTGAGGGAAATGATTCTGAATATAAATGACTCAAGGGATACGAGAAGAAATCTAATCTAAATTAAGAGAAGCTAATACAATAATTATTTTTAAGGCAATCGGACAATTACTCAAAGGGGGAAAGGAGAATCTGCGTGGAATGAAGGAAAACTGGATGATAGCAGTGGAACGAAATGACAGAGCACTACTTGTGAAGTCAATGCAATTACCGAATTGAATGAATTTAGAATATGTGTTTTGATGGAAGCGTTTCGGGGTGAAAGTCAACTTGCAGACAATCAATCATTCGGTTGTTGGTGCCAACTGCAAATCTTGACAAATCGCTTTTGAGACGAATTTTGAATACGTAATAAAATGCGATTTCTGATTTAACCGGGAGTGATCTTGTTAGAGGAGTTATGTTTTCTGTTTGACACGTAACTGGGCGGCTGAATAATATATTAACGTGTTTCGTATACAGTCGAACAATTTGGGTCACAGCTCCTAGTTTCAACCCCCGAAATCATTCATCCGCGAACGGCGTTTTAGAAGCGCCAGATTTATAAGCTCGTATATCACGATAAACATATTTTTGTGCGATGTGTCTAAAATTCAAATCTGTCCCTTATATATTCAAACTCACTTTTTCTCCGACAAAGTGGAATATTCCATAAAAATTGCCTTTGACTGCAGGGTAAGTCACCACCCGTATAGAGAAATCGTGCGCGGAAAGAAGTGGGTAGGAATCTCATAAATTAGGTTTGGAACATGTGATAAAGTTTCAGCATCCTATTTGAAACATGATTGAAAACTTTCCACAATAGGGACTTTATGCTTCACATATTTAATCAATATATTGTTTTACTAACATGTGTAAGATGACGAATTTTTTCTGTATGCTTTTTTACCTGTAAACTGAGAAATCCAATTTTGGTTAGGTTAGGTTAGGTCTTCTGTATTACTCGGAATCTGCATTTTTTCGCTGAGATATTTAAGGTTGACACTTGTTGTAGCCAAATTGAGTTTAGTTTTTCGCCTACCTGTAAGTAAACGTTTTATTCTTAATTTCTGTGTTTTATCCTGCTAAATATTGCTCTCAAAGTAACTGTAAAAAGCCGTTTAAAATAATTATACAGGGTAGGCAAAAAATTCGTTAGCACAAAAACTCTCAGTCTCAACATCATTACCACAACCATCATTAGTAATTTGTTTGATTTAAGCTACAAAGTATCAAAACATTGAGAAACTAAATACGTTTAAATAAAGCTATGATCACGTGAGGTAAATTTGTCCCCCAAAACACAACATCCCTCAAAATCATGCAAATCTATTCGATGACAGTGACTGATTACGCACGACTTTGTCCCTCTCTGACCTAAAACAAAAAACGGAAAAATAGGATATGTGAGTCGAGTCGGTATTGGACCTTTGGGAAAAGTCCATAAATCAGGGAAATTTTCCTTGTCTTCTTACGCCGACGATAAAAGATTGGAGAGCTAATCATTCTATGATTGATTATTTCTGTATCTTCTTATTTATGCATATATATTTCTCCTTGTCATTTCTAGCTATTCGAGACAAACTACTTCAGTTAGGCAATGTTTGCCCCGTAAAGTGGGTAAATTTATTTAGGAAGTGCAAACTAAACGCGGAATCCGGATTTAATAGTTTCAGTTTGGGGACAATTCTATTAGGCTAGCTATTTCTGTATTCATGGATTAACTGAAACGCTTCTCATATATGCAAAGTGCAAGAAAACAGAGACGTACTGAGGTGTCGTGTTTTTATTTTATTATGACTATGAAAAGGAACTGCCTTTGGCTATATAAAAAAGTTTACTTACACGTAGGAGAATAGTAACATATTATATATAATCGAGTGTTTGGGGTGGTTTATATAAGGGGAGTTCGACCCTGGTTTCCTTTAAATCACACACATTATCCCCAATGTGTTTCGTCTTAGTAACGTGACGCTGATGAATGTAATAGAATTGGCTTAGACCTGCGTCCAACCACTAAGACGACATCTTTAGAATTTACAAGACAATACAAACCAAATTTATTTAAGGGTTAATTTCGGGGTCCGCTCAGTAATCTCAAGAGCTGATGGCTCTCTATATTTCTGTATAATTACATCAGGATGAACAAAGGTTTTGATACATCGATTTGTCAAAGGCGCCAGGAACAAAAGACTTGGCGTTAATATTGTGTTAAACGAATATTAATCAAACGTAAATCAGGAGATGATCATTAACTGTTAAAAGAAACGAAGTTCAATTCTGCGAAAGTATCAATTTACTGGGCATAATCATTGACCATATGAATATCAGCTCACTAATACCTTAAAAAATGACCATTATCCGACAGCCATAAATACGAGACGTGTTAATTAAATGGAACAGAACGGCACATGCTAGATTTTTCCCGGCTACATTTTGCATAGATATCTCGTTAAAGGGAATTATCCGTACGAAGTAATTAACTGGGGGGGATTCAAACACACAATGTGACAGTCTAAAGGTGACTTCTGCGACGCGTCTCCATCATTAATTTATTTTGAAAATAGGCTTATTGGGGCTCAACCCTCTTCCCTTGTAAACTAGGCTTTGACTCGTATTTTTGTGAGCCGGTATCTCATTATTGAGGGAGCTGCTTAAACGGGAAGAAACTGAGATAATCCCTAAGACACCACAGCCTCTATAACTAATTATCATTCCCGTTCAACCCTTCTATTTTATTTGAGTTCATACACATATTTTCTGCCTATAATTTGTAGTCATTAGAGAATTTCCTTGAATGTAAATTGTGCCGCGCACCTATATGTTCCACTTTTTATCCTTAACGAGGACTTCATTTTATAAAGAACATGTAATCAGAGTATGGCTTATTGTATTAGTATTGCTTTCCCACAAATTATTACCTGGTTTATCATATTTACCGATGAAAAATGACTTGTTTTGCTTCAATCCATGTAATTGAAACGATTTGTCGGTATAACGTTTGAAATACCAGGTAATGTGAAATGAATTCTCTAAGAGGCATTCTACACGGTGTATAATTTTTTTTCTTGGAAAATTCAGTATCTAGTTTTGACGTGAAATTATAGGATGCATCTATACTGCAATTAAATATTCAGTGACCATTACTTAATCAATTATGGAGAAAAGTGGTTTCTAAGAAAAACGACTTAAAAATTAGGAAATAACGTAAAACTGGTAAAGAGTGCGTTTTTGGTACATATAGTTTTTAGTGGATATGATGTCAGTGTTATGTCCTGTCTCCGACCAGTTTTGACCTTTTGTTGTCGACTCCAAATCTATTGCCTTTCCAAGAGTCCCAAACTCCCGTAGAAGACCAGGATTGTCCTCAAAGTGGTTTTAATAGTGACTCCTTCCAGGTACTTTAACCTCTTGCAGAATACTCTCATCGCAGAATCGACATTTGTTCTTAGCTGCTTCCTTTTTTTTTTCAGGTGGTACTTCAAGGGTTTGTGAATGATAACCATTTGTCTTCTCCAGTAAACTCAAAAAATCGTTTTAATTCTAAGAGGAGAGCCTCTTGCTTGATACAAACCTGGAAGTGTTCTCCAATTACGAATAAAGATGTGCCCTGTAAATGTTATTTGACACGTTTTTTAGTTAAATTATTCAGGGTCGGAATATGAGGTGATATAAAATGCACAAAACTTATACGGGCCAATACCAAAACACCAAAAGTTCCTTTCGTTACAAATTTATTTTGGATACATAAATCAAGAACAAGGAATTGTTTGTAGCACACGGTGAAAATTTTATTTGAGTTCATGTGAAGAGTTGGAAGTAGGAAAATCCCCAAACAATCAAAGGGCGTACATTATACAAAGCATAAAGAGAAAAGTTAAATATGCATGGAGCTAGTGTCCAGTTAACAGAGTGGTGATCGTCACGCGTCAAGTAATTACAAATGCATGAAGGCATTGTGTTCGTAGGTGGTCAGGGCTTCCAATCTCCACTTCGGGTTAACTGCACTTAATTAAATGCGAAAAAACAAGAGAAAGCAGAGGGACACGCACTTTTGTTTTCCCGAATGATGGGATTCAAAGGGTACCGACGGACAAAAGACAGAAACGGCCCCGGTCATCATCAAATTGATTGTTATTTTCGTTATTTATGGGCTCTACTTAAAGTCGCCCCGAGTTTTGAACAAGGGCATTGTTTAAAGGGCACATGACATACGTCAGTTTTAAAGCTCGGAAAATTGACCGTTTCATCCCTACTAGCTGTGGTCTGAATGGATTTAAATTACTGAAGCGGTAAATCTTCAAGACTGAAAAGGCGGAACGAGTTATTGCTAAAAAGCGAGTTGGTTCTTTAGCTTTTTTATAAGAATTACTAACATTATCCGAGCAAATGTTTACATTCGCTAAGGGACATTTCTTATGCAGAGTCTTTGTGCTAGTAACAATCCCTCCAAAAAATGAATGGTTCGATCGTAGCTCTATATGGTAAGATTTATTTGCGGTTGAAATATATGTTTGTTTTCCTAAAATCGTCAAGTCTTAGTATAGAGAAATGTAAACTCGGCATTCCGCTTGCTTTTGTTATTTTCCAAAGCACGTCGTTCGATTGAAAGACCTCTTTGATGTTCAGTTAAAGGTATCCCCCATCAAGCAAATCTCACGAAATAAACATACTCCTGCAGTAGCCACAGATTGAATATGGAAGCATATCTGATTGAAGTGGGGTTATTTTTTGCTCTGTTTATCTTCTTTACATTCACAGTATGTATCTCCTGCTTAATCTATCAAAGTCCTTTAATAAAATATTATCGCATCTTTTTGTTCAACCGCAAGTAAAAAGGTTCAATTTAAAAAACCTCAGTACACGTGAAGGGATAATTGGGCATTTGAGTGTTATTAACTTATTATGTTTATTGCTGTTAAGGGTTCTTAAAGAATTATTGCGACTGCTAATTTCGAGGCAAATCATTTTTCCCGACGAGAACCTTTTAGCGGCAATTTGTTCGAAAATTGCATACCTCGCTCTCTTATCAGATCGCATTAAAGTACACATACCGCAGTCGAGTAACACAATTACTCAGTTTAATACAAAAAAATAGATGGAACGACTTCGCATCTATCTTGCGCCTCAGAAATACCACTTATAGCTGCTGATTATATATTAATAAGCAATTTCCCTTCTCCCTGCAAACATTGCAACAATCTTTCTGACAAATTAACCTTTCCAATTCCATGCATTAGCTGAAACGTAAATAAATAATAAAGTTAGTGAAGAAGAAAAACAGTATCAATTCCCCTTAACAGCGATTCATTTACGTCTAGTGAAAAAAGAACGCCGGGGACAATTTCCCAAATGGCTGGACAAATTTTGGTGTCCTGTTCCCCGATAACCGTCGATCTGTTTCAGGAACGTCTGCTTTTCATCTTAGTCTCTTACTTTCACTGTGAATTATCTATTAGCTTCTAAATTGGCTTTTTTCAGTCTATAGGGTGAATAGAGAGAGGGTCACCTAACTAAATTTGGAAGATTAGTAGTTTGTTATAAAATTGTTTTTCTAAGATCTTTGTAAATATTAACTTCTTCAATGATTAACAAAGAAAGTTAAACAAGAGAAATTCTACCCTTGATAATGTTGATGGTGTCTGACTGTAAAACAATCGTACCAAATGCCGTGGAAATTTTATGACAATGAGTCATTAACATTGGGAGCCTGACATAAGATCCTTTATGGCATCTAAACGAGAACATCACTTACACGAGACATTTCAAAACCTGCGTAATCGGTCCCCCTATTTCGGTGATGTTTTACTGTCCAAAGCCAGAACTTAATTTCCTTTTAGTTTCCTCACCCAAAGTTTATTGTCCTGAAGGAAAACTTAAATCCCGATTAGAGCAACAATAAAACAAGATCTAATGAGGCAGTCAGTCGCTCTGGTCGGAGCTAAATTTTGGAAAATCCAATATCCCAGATTTTACGTCAACCCGGTGGTTTTAATGCTTGAAAATCGTCCGGCAACAATCAATCCTAATTGCTAAAGCGTATAAAAGACTGGAGCATAAAAGACCACCCATAGATGCTATCGCTATTTAAAGCCTCCTAAAACTTAGAAACGTTGCTTTTGCAATTATGAGCACCTATAAAACCTACCCTTCTTATTACTTAATCATGTCTTGGTGTACGCCTTTTCTTTCAATTACCCTGACGCTGTAAAAACGTGCATTCATAATTTAAATGTATAAAGAGCAAAAAAGTGAAGACCGAGGAAATGTAATAAAGAATAATTTTGAAAGAGGGCGAGAAACGCTTAAAAAACTGATGAGTGTTATGAAACAAGATTTGTTAAGTGTCAATGCATAATTTGGTGGGAAACGGAGTCATTTTTAACGTTGAAGCCATGAATAGAAACTCGCTGGGGTGAAGTATCGCCTCATTTAAGCGCTGCTGGTTTGGATATTAATTGAATACGACAGACTCTATTAATATGATTCTATCTAACCGTAGTCGCTTACTGGGAGTAGCATATTGCCGGTTTTGCGTCACCCGAATAAAAGCCAGAGATGGCATAATAAATCATGTTGCGAGGCCAAACGTAGGATCATTAGTAGGGCGGAATCAATCTACATTACGTCTCTTCTCTAGAGCAATTTCACATTTGGACAATTAGTCACCTGCTGGTTGCTTACCCGGCGTAACACCCGTTCTAAGGTCTTAGTCTTTTTCCCTCTTAATAGCATAATAGAAGATTGATTGTTCGATTTCATTTGTTTCTCCACTCGACCACTCACTTATGGCTTTTTCTGCATCTCATTCATAATTTAGGGAGAGTTTCAATGATGCGAGTTCAATGAAATAGCATAAAAGTTGGACACCAAGACACAGACTGGAAAAATACTAAGCACTGTTGGTTGAAGCTAAAAAGCAATTTCATGTTGACATTGTAATAGTTGCTAAAAACCCCAACAAGAAAAACTGAATATTATAAGCCCCAACAGAGATAACAAGAAAGTTTCTAGAAAAACAGAAAAACTCTGGTGATAGTTTATATGCACCCTTTAGTGTATTAGTGATGTGGTTTTGACTAAGTAACAAAATACTGCAAGGATAAACCAGTGTGTCACAAATTCGAAGGAAACCCCCTACCTAACTTGTGATGGTTTGACTATTTTTAGATTTTGATTTGACTGTGACTGGTCAGGTGCAAAACGTCACAGTCAATCACAAATCACCTTGTACACAAAATACCAAAGAAGTATAAAGTTGTTTCAGTTTTGTATACGATATTATTCCTGTTCCGAATTAATCTAGATTATAAATGGTCTTCACTCTGACGTAAAGAACCAGCAAACAAAAAAACATCTGAAAGTAAGTAGATTTGCATATTTGAATAACGACGGGAAATCGTGCTCGGCAAGAGTATTTGTCAAAATCCGCATCATCTAGTGACCAACTGACCGAGCATAGAAATTTGGTAAATGAGCCGCAGAGAAAGAAATTCCCCACAAATGTGAATACATCTCCGTCGTCATTTATGTATTGTCGTCGCAGGATGAACCGGAATCGCTGCCATCTTAAGGGGTTTTTGGACTAAATTCCGGTGCAGATATGGGAGTTGGATAAAACACGAAACCGGAATGATAAGTCGAAAGAGTCCTTTTTTATTTAGGGTCATCCCCGAACGACGATCAATCACCGGACATAGGCCCCTGTCTGATGGACTATGTAATGCATAATGTTTAAGACGTTAACTGCTGGTTTAAAACGCATCCCGAGAGGCCACTTTGGATGTCGCTTTAGATAACTGCCTACAAATAGCCCTCACGTAACTGGGGAAATAAACTTTACTTGCTTTATTTGAAATGGTTGACCCTCCATTTTTCTTTGATTAATGCCTGATAAATATCGCCGCTATTTTTATTTTAGTGTATTATTTTCAGCTTTAAATAAAAGAGAAATGCAATTAAAAAAATACAAAAAGAATAAATTAATGGGTGGCGTAAAAAATGAAGGATTTACAACAGATTAGAGGATTATTCGTACCTTGTGATTTCGAGGGTGTAAATTTTTTAAGCGGATAATTAATAAAAGAAACCGGGGAACGAGAATTATAATGATTAAGATAGAGGGATGCTATGTAGCTGGCAAGCATCAAAGAGAGTTAAATATAATTTTTGTCCGAGAGCAAATAATGACGCGGCAAGAAGCCGAAATAATGATTTGTGAGAGATCTTAGAAACGCCTTTATCATGGCTTTGTAATTAGTCGCTGTGTAGAGCGTCGATATAAAAAAGCGAACCGTCCACAAAGTGTCTACGGATTAAGGGTGACTTTTTTGATTTATGAGCTGGAATACAAGGAAATGACAGCGGCGCGAAACGCGGGCGAAAAGTCGGATTAAATATGCGAATCCAATTCAAGGGATTCAAACAGTTAATCAATCACCAGATACCACCGCAACCGTCATGCAGCCGTGAGCTCGCATGCTGATAACGATACAGTCTTCTTTCTTTATCCTGATTACTTTTTCCAATTACAACTTCTAACACAACATTAATTCCAATAAGGCCATACCACATTGTATACTTCATTTATTCATCTAGTAATATGTCATAACTGGGCAGCATTGATGAAGTCTGATGATCAGCCTAAAAAACTCCTGTATTCTTCTCAACTACTTGTAGTTTTTATTAGTTCTGGTAAGTGCGGAGGTTATGCCAAATTCAGGGACGAAAATTTAAAATTGTTTAATTATATAAGCAGCTGACCTATCATCATAAAAGCAATTGAATTTTATATCACTCTTTTCATGGATAGGCTAAGGATCTTAATAAAACAGGTAGTACCTTTCCTTCTTCTTAGCTTTTTGGAGGAATAACGGGAATAACTTTAAAAAACTGAAAATCGTATCATATCCTTAGATCGCATAATTACTATACCAAAAAATCATCTTGCAAGTGAAATATTAACTTCATTTTATTATGGATACGTATTTTTCATGTGGTAGGGAGAGCAAGATTTTTCAGGGGTTTCAGAGGAAGCTTTGAACTCTTTTATTACATTTGCACTTGTAAACTCCAAGTCTTCTAATTTGTGTCAAAATTACTTGCCAACTCCATATAGCCTCATCAGAAAATGGTCCTAATAGTATGTGGTGCAGGCACGTTTTTGTATATTACAACCAGATCATAATTAATATTATATCTCTCTCTAAATATCTGAGATTTGAGTGGTTGTTATGAGATGACAGTGACATTAACTGTCATATGAATTATTTAAATAATCTATTGATAATCAGCTTAATGAGACGAATTAAGCGGAAGTCTTATTTGCATGAAAAAAAACGTTGCACCATACAGTTTGGGAAAAAACTTCGTTCTGTATCAGAATCACAAAAAATGTTTGCAGGGCAGTATTTGGTAAACGTAATTGTATCAAAAATGATTGAAAATAACTGATCATTACAATTTTTTCACACAACTTATAATTTGGGGTTATACCGCCAAGCCCAATTCAAATTGAAAACTCTTTACTGATCCTGCGGTTAAGTCAACATTTGTTTATCCGGGCAAGTGATTTTGGGGTAATGTTTAATTTAGATGGGATATTCAGCGAAGTGTTTGAAAACAGTGGTTTCGGGGTGCACCAGTTCCATCTATCTGATTTTCGTGGGAGCGTCAATTACAAGTCTTCTGGACCGTGACCCAATTTTCGAAAACACCTGGTTCCTGCTTTTTTTCTTCTTCGTATCCTTAATATGCAAGCCGTTTAATCAAGCTGGAAGTGACTAAAGTATTATCGCCTCGGAATTGCGGAGAAAATGGTGATGATGTGTCCATTTAACCGCTAGAGGAACGAATGAAATATTTAAATATCGCTGGATTATGTAATTAAAATCCTAACGAAGTCGGCGCTGAGTTTATTGCTGATGAAGTTTCACTAATTCGACCTAAATGAGTCCCTTGCGGCCCTACTCGGATATTTAACAGTCCCCATTCTAAAGAAAGGATCTACTTTATATTTAAACCTATATAGTAATATGCTATTTATATGGCCATTAATCTAGTTGGTAATGTCCAGCACTAAGGACTGATATAGAGGGGGTCAAAGGGCTTAGAACAGGACGCTATTTGTTGAATATAATGCCATAGGGCTGATGTGGCGCTGTCACTTAGGCAAACTGCCTTAAGCTTCGTCAATTTGCCGAACCATGAAGCAATCCGGGCAACACTGTGTACATAAGTTAACAGAATGCGTTTGGCAGCATATATTTGATTCACTTTGAAAATCAAACGATATCACTGCTAATTTAATTATTCATAAAGCTGTTCAATCGATTACAACAACATGAATTAAGCACATCTTTTTTAAGCGCTATTAGTGAGGCACTTCGGATCAAGCTGCTTGTATTTACAAGGCGCTTTTAAAGTTAAATGAATCGTGGCAAATATACACAAGTCTATTGTATCTTATCTTGATACTCTTGTGGGTTCATCAATCACAATTTACACAAAGGCATTTTTATAATGGCCCCGGGCCATCTAAAAACGTTTTGATTTATTTCCTAAAGATCTAGCTAGCACAATGGAAAACGAAACATCATACAGATAAATTGACCAAATAATGCCTGTTTTGCACATTAGCTCCAATTTCGACGATGCACCAGACATAATAAACATGATGTACTCCAAAGTACGCATAGAATTACAATAAAAAAAATACAATTTTATTGAGTACATTTTTTGGTTGGAATTGAGATGGATATACGAATTGTTTACAAAAAGTTTTGCCAATTTATTGTTATGTTTTCCGTAATATTTACTAACAGAAATATGATTTCAAGTACAGGGTATTTTAGTCAAGTAAGTTGATTTTTTAAGATCACATACCTTGACTTGATATTAAGTAGTTTCATTCGAGATGGATATTTGAAATAACATTAAGAGATTTTAAGTTATTTTGTTTGGATATAGTTACGAATACTCGATAGGATCATTCCTTATTATGAGAATAAAATAATACTAAAACTATATACAATTTTCCTTCTTGGAAAAAAAATGTAGAATCAATTTGTAACACTCTGTATGGAGTAGGGGTGTTCCAACACTCGTCATACCAAACACACATAGTCACATATGGTCATGGTCTCGCTATGTAGACAAATGATAGACATTACATACCACATGTAATTTGAAGACCTTACAAAAAACATTACAGAGTATCCTGACGTCAGGAAGTGGTTATCTTTGTTTACAAAGCAATTGAATTTGGGCAGTATAAATACATTATTCGGGAAGTTCGGCAATGGAGATTACTGGCTTCTGTTTGCTAAAATTATTAGGTTAGTATAGTATGTAGGGCTAGATTTTTAATGGTTAGCAAAATAAGGAAGTATATAACAAAAGCATACTACTATACAGGGTTTACTGACCTTACATGCATCGAATTTCAACCAAAATTGACATAGTCACAAGATGTCAGAAGTTTCTGACATCTTCCTCAAACTTTTAGGGGCCTCAGAAAATTTTTAAAAAATCTTTGAAGGTTTAGGATACTCCTAGGTGGCATCTGGCAGATCTTGAGAGGTTTTTAGAGACCTTTGGCAATTTAAAAAGAAATCTTAAAGATTTAGAACACTTTTAGAGACATCTGGCAACTCTTGAAAGGATTTCAGTAGTATTTGGAGACCTCTGGCAATTTGAAAAAATCTTTGACACACACACACAAGTTTAGCACACTATTAAGGCATCTGACAACTCCTGAGCATATAACATAAATTGGACAAAATTTGTATCATCTATCCAAGTAAAATAATTTTGGTTTAATTCAAAACTAACATACCCAACTGTTTTTGAAAATCATTTTCAAACTTATTGCAAGTCGGTGAATTGATTTAAATTTTGCATGTTAATAAGTTTCAATTTCGTTTGTTATCGCTTCTAATTTACATGGCAAATCTTATTATTGGTTTCAAGCAAATTTAATGGCAATTATATACATTGAAGTATATTGAGATACTGGTTTTCTTGAACCATCCTGTAGAGCATTAGTTAGGCGATTTGCTTCAAACAAATTTAAGCTAAAAAGATAATGTGTTTTCCGAATAATTTGTCATTAAGTGCAATTGGTAGGCAAATATTAAAAATACAAATTCAAAATAATTAACATTATCGAGGCTATGAAAGAAGGGAAACAAAATGGGTATTTATGTGTCCATTTAAGCTCGAATATTGTCACGAGGACGTGAAAGAATAAGCGCCGGTTAAAAAACAAAACGGGGTTTGTGTTTTATTATTAGAGCTGAGGGAGAATTGTCAGCAATCACCCCGCGGTGCGGTATTAAATTGCTTTCATTATGCAAAATTTATGTCAATCATTACCATTGGATTTGACACCGGGATATGATATTTCACGATATATCGTGCGAAGGCAATGAACCACAGGCCAGATTAGGCAAAAAGGACGTTTGCAACGCCGAGTTTATCCTTGTTATCGCCTGTTCCGGGATCCCGACACCTGAGGCAGTCGTATACATCCCATAAACTGTCATTAAAAGCAGCCACTCTTCTTGCAAGACTGCTAATACTGTTTGCCGAAGCCCATCGAATGTCTTTTTATATTTATTTTGCACCAATAAAGTTTTAAATTGCACCAGTTGAAATGAGCACCCCTTTGTTTCCTTGTCCTAATACCGGGAACATTTAATTTTAGCAGAACTCGTGGGGCACATTAGAACAAACATCCTGAAATTCCTCACACCCTAGCGGGTGTGGTGAGTATGTCACTCAAACTTGGCACCCAATAATATGAAATCAGAAAACTCATTTTCTAAGGTGCAAACATATCGGTTAGAGTGACGAATCAGGAAAAATAACCCTGGTGTCCTAAGTAAAATGTTTGCTCGACAGATTAGTCACTTGTCACTGCCAACCCGTCGACCTTCTTGGCTCTACGATTTTTCAACATCACTCTGACTTTATCTTCCCGAAATTGTATAAATAGCTTTCCTAATAGAATGTGGCGTTCATTAATTTACTTTCCTACTTCTTCAGGGTTTTCATTTTCACCAATTACGACAGGAGACAAAAATTTTCAGAAATGGGGAGAAAATTCTTCGGTTCCATATATCAGCCAAATTAACTAAATTTGAAAAATCATTTATCACTTGACGAAAATTAGATTGTCGTTTGAAATCACCAGAAATAACACCGCAACTTTCGTTATGTTAGGGCAAGCAAATTACCACATTTCTCCTTAATTACCAAATAAATTACCACATGGATGTAAATTGTTTGTCTTCAGTTCTCCAAAGCACGTATTGGTAGGGTAGTTAAATATATATAATGCTGGAGGTTTAAGTATATAAAATCTGTACATACGTTAGCTGTATCAAATATTTGTCAAGCTTCATAAACGATTCCGTTTGGCACACTGATTCGATGGACATGGAGGATTGACATCATCCATATTTAATGTCCCTAATTCCAGAATATACCCTCTACTTCCGTACATATATGCACACACGATACCTTTAGAATTCGATAATTACATATTTTATAGTGGCATTAAATATTTAAAATTTAATACAATGCCGGGTGCGACTTATAGCCCGAACAACATACGCCGTCATCGTTAAACTAACATTTTATCAGCGTAATTATTGCAGACATAATTAAATTCTGTTGGATATTCTCAGTCAGACACTTTTAGGGTCACATATTGTTTACCTTTCATTTAAACTTACTTTAACATCTTTCTGATACTACAAAGTTTAAGTAAATCTTGGTTTATTACAGTAAAAAGTTTTGATTAATTATCAGCAAGTCAGGTTAGAATAGGATTTTATGTGCAAGCAATAAGAATTTACTGAACTGTAGTTTTGTTTTTTATATGAAAGATTGTTTTTTTAGTCTTGATCAAAAGGGAAAAATTACATTCCATTTATTGAATTTGATTTTTATAATAATTTTTGGCGATTACAAATTTTAGATTAAAACTCTTTTGAGTATATGTGAGTACATGGTATTTTGATTGACAATTCATGGTAGTAATTTCTTTTTTTTTTGTTATTAAATTTGTAGTCAAAAAGTGTTCACAAATGTAAAACTAACACACTATACATATACTTTAAATTGTTTACTTTCCACTCTGTTACAAGCTGAATCATCTGCGTTTCTTGACAAGTATAAAGGTTTTAAAATGATCCATACAAACAATTATACAGTAAATAGAGAAAATCATTGCAAAGCAAATTCTTGACAAAGATGAAAAACATTTTATATGAACAAACTATACTATCTTAACCACCCTAATTACATGTCACAGATTGTCACCCACTTATTCTCGTTAGGTTGTTGAAAAATAATGCCATTCATATCAGCTGCTTAAAAATAATTATCTAATGTCCATTTTTCTGAGCTCAGACTGTGATATTTTGCACCTAAACTGTCACACTCAAAATGGCTCACTCTCATTACATAATATCTTAAATATAAACATATTTGATAACATATAAACATCCTATTTTTTTTAGCCAAACATTTGTGGAAAATAGTTTATTCTGCAAATTTTTTGGACGTAAAAAACGTAGAAACCGTGTATACCATGTTATTAAGTCGAAAATGTCGAGAAATTTTACGTTAACTAATAACGACATTTTAGCATAGGTCTAGCATCTATTTTGATAAATATTCAGGATTGCAAATTCAATTTGAAAGTAATTCAGATAAAAGACAACTTATTGTAAATTTTTGAAATAAACCCAACCTGGTATTTCAAATAACTAATACCGGAAATAATTGAAATAGAGTCCCTTTTCAAATACTATCCAGCTCTGTATAATAGTTAGTTTACTTTCAAGCTGTAGTTTAGACCAAAAAATGTGTCATTGTCATACAGCATACAGTTAAACTTCACACTGACTTTTAGCAATAACCAGTCTAAAATCTGGGCCCAAAGTGTATGAACGGTTAGCACACAAATTGCGTAATTTCAGTTACGAGAATAACATGACTCATCATCTCTAACCCTCATGTACTGTGACTAATTAGCGCTGTACTGGACAGCTCACCTTAACGGTATTACGAACCTTAGGTTCGAACTATGAATATGTGTATACGGGCATTTGTTTGAAATGTTCGGTATAGTCCAGTATTGCGTAAAAATCTTGGGGCATTGGCCTTATTTGCTGTAAACGATAAGGTACCATCACGGATAAAAACGTAAACTAAGTCGTTTGAAGTCATAAGTCAAATAAACTTAAAGTGGCCAGATGATGAAACAATTTTTCCTTTACAGGCTTTTAGAATAAAGTAAACAGAGTGCTTTGTTTTCGCAATATGTCAACGTTTAAATGGGGACCTAATCTGACCCGTCAACTAGTATTCAAGCTGACAGAATTTGAAAAGCTATTTTACGTCAAAATAAATACTCGAGGTCGGAGTTTTTTACTTTTTTTGGGTACTGCTGTACAGGAGTGGAATTAACCCTTTTTTCCTTATTCAGTTTTCTGTCACTATCCAACCTGATATTTTTGGATGTATTTTAAAAATCAATTCACGCTGGTCATAAATACAGATTTGCAAACCACCTAAAGCTTGAACTTTCCTTGAAAGCCTTGAAAAGAAAAAAAATTGAAAACCGATACTGTGTTGGAATGTTCTTTGTTTGTTTTGAGCCACAAGAGAGTTGGTGGTATTTTCGGAATTGTTGCCACTAATATAACTCCGCCTGTTAAAAATGCGAATACAGTTTTTGTTTTATTTTTACATCCTAGAAATCCCAGAAGCTCATATAACCGTCTATTACGCCAGGCAAAGTGGGTTACGTTCTCTTTCTCTCGTTGGTTCGATGTTCATGGCCTTAGGGAGCCTTTTTATTTTTATTTCGCAATCACGTAATATAACAGATTGGTTCAGCCAGCGTATAGGCGCAGTGCAATTTTAGCCAACGGGTTACTTTAAAATTACATCTAAGGTGGATTAACGTTTTCCTTTGCACACTCGAAATTGACAATTTATGCTTTTCCTTGTTTGGTCGTTTAACAAAAAGTCGGATTAAAATATTACTCAAGTAATTACAACATCATTATGACAGGAGGTAAGCCGTAATGTCATACAATACGTCTTATAAAAATTTTCCGATATCAGATTTCCCTCAATTAAATATCGGAATAAGCGGAAAGAGGGTAGAGTATCTTATCGAAATATAAGAGCGGAAAAATAATTAACCTCCGTATTGGGGTGCTTAATTGGCGTTTGGAACGCACCTATTAACAGATTTGTAGTTATTGACTGGAAACATCAAACAGTAGTAAATAATGGTTTCCATAACATGCAAGTTTTGAGGATAGCCGTATAGAAGTTAAATCCCATCATTATTTCAAATTACTGCTGTGAGTGTGATTTGCAAGCAACTAACTATCTAAACTTAGCAAGTAACCGAAATATTTTTTAGATTTTTTTTACATACAAATTTATTAGAATACATAAAATGATCAGATTTAATCAACAACCATTTGGAACAATAATATTCAAACCTGACAACAAACTTAATAGTAAAATAGAAAAAAGGTACAAGTCGTACAAGCAATGAAAACTGTTATAATCGGCCATCAAAAAGCAAATAATATTTTTACGAGTATTTGAGAGTCAAGAACCGCGAAGTTGAACGGACGCCGAATACGTAATCATTTATTTAAGAGCTTAA
The DNA here is from genome assembly GCF_016097725.1 of Ips typographus. Classification (NCBI taxonomy): domain Eukaryota; kingdom Metazoa; phylum Arthropoda; class Insecta; order Coleoptera; family Curculionidae; genus Ips; species Ips typographus. The sequence goes on along the minus strand of NC_138437.1, from coordinate 5,850,859 downwards.
GGTGAATTTTCATGTAACACGAAAAAGGAGGAATTGAGTGTAAGTGACCTAGAAGAAAGCGTAAAATGTTGCCCCAGGCTCTGTCGCCAGTTGTCTGGTCTGACCTGAGCGACCCGGACACCAAAGGTTAACGTTACGTTCACCCCTAAAATTCCACCCTCGTGTTCTTATTCCGCGCAGAACGGCCAAATAATAGAATATTTCACTTAATTAGTTTCGTGCTAGTGTCATGTGGTTAAATTTGGCAAGACTGTTTTCCAGAGGTCTTCTTTTCTTAAAAAAGTATTTAAAGTTTTTGCAAGTTTTGAACACTTTGTTACAGAAACTGATGATTGTACGTGTAAATCGCACAAGATTTTGTTATTATATTTGTCTAAGTTTTTGACGCTTCTTAGATCAAGAAGGGATATTTATGCCTAAATTAATATTAAAAACGTTGTCTAAATATACAGATGTGGTAAAAGAAAACCCTACCATACGAATGATCACTTTACGGACAGAGAATAGAAAACCATACAAAATCAACAACAAAAAGCATAGAAAATGCTACAAAATGTTCCGAGATATACATTTCAGATAGTACATAAAAAACACTGCTAATACTTTTAATAAAATTTAAAAAAAATGCATTTTTTGTGCTTATTTTTTTTATATATAGTATATTAAATTTATTAAAATAGACTTTTTGCTGTGTTGTTGATAATTAGATATAAATACTTGTTTAGATTCCAGAAAATATTGGATTCTAAGATACGTTCTTTAGATGTTCATTTGATCAAGATAAATTATTGTCTCCTTAAACCCATTTTAAAAACGTATACTGATTTGTCAAGTATCTAGTAACCTTACCATCATCTGCTAGTTAGTGCTCAAGTAAATAAGATGGCGTGCAGAAATTGTAGACTTTAGCTTGCTAAAATTTTCTTAAGTTCTACTAAATTAACAACAACTTTGAGAGCAAGAGAATATTGTGCAATAAACAGTTTAGAAGCATTTAATTGAGTTTCTCTAACTACCAAACATATTCTTGCAAGAAACAGTTAAAACAAGCATTTTTCTTAGTTTTGTACATAATTCTCTGCTACCTCTCTTTTTTTAATACAACTCTCTGAATCCTAATTAGCATTCTATTGACTACCTGGTATCAAAAAGGCATTAAAAAAAGCAAACAAAATGAAAAGGCAAACATGCTTTGAACTCCACGGCATTACCAATGTCTGGTCTATATTTTAATTCAGATAAACGTCAGATTATTTGTGCCAGTGATCCAAAGAGAATTGTTCATAAAGATAACAAGCAGCTTGTCTCGCTGTGCGCGTTTTTGTTACAAATTAATTGCATCCAGACAGAATTGTGTTGGCGGAACTGGAAAAAGTGAAATTCGGTTAAAAAGCAGAAGCCGTATTATTCGCAAATTTAATGGAACCTTTTATATCGACCGCCGCTAATTAGTCCAGTATGAAAGAGTCTGCAAAATATAATATTTGTTTTATATAGGAATTTATAATGCTCTATCGGGTTTAATGTTAAACAAAAACTTGTTTTTGTTTGTCAGATTAAGAGAAATCTGATAAGCTTCTCATAAAATAATAAAAGGTAATATACTGAATGGCAAACTGTCTAGTGTACTTTTTTAGTAAATTATTTTAAGCCACGGATGTTTTAAATATTTTTCAAAAGGGTTTAACACAAGGTGAGTAAAAGTTTGATTTGTTATGGTTTGGAGTGTCCTAGTTTATATTAAAAGCCACATTTATTTACTCCGGTACATGAAAAAATTAAATTAAAGTAATGGATATTACTCTCACTCATTCTATGTTTGCTACACGAAAAAACTATATTGTTAGAGTCAATTTGAATAAGACAATTCAAAGTGTTTTTCTACTATTTATAGAATATTGTCAAAATTGGCAAACATGCGGAATCTTCTTAAACAAGTTTCATGCAGTTAAAAAAATTTCTTAGTAAATAATATATAAGATCTAGTCTTATCTTAATTTAAGTAGTTTGATTAAACCTTTTTTAAATTATGTAGAAAATATGTTCCAGAAAAAACTAGGTAACAATCTATAAAAACCATAATAAAATGTAACGTGATCGTGTGTGTGGGTTTTTCCCTGCCAATATAATTAAAAAATACGATTCTTATATGCGGGTATTCCGGTTAAATTTATTATTCGGGAGTATGCAGATGAGCTGCACGCATCAGGGTCGATGGCAGAACGGTCAATGCAATGTCCAGATATTTAATGACCTTCGTCCCAATGATTAATTACTCATCTGCGTAACATTTAAACAACTCCTATCAACCCGCGTGCTGCTGTGTGTAATTTGAGTAAAATCGGTCTGCCCTCTTTTGCCCGCGTTCACCCTTGTGAAGTCATGGGAATAAATCCGTTTTAGGTTTAGGTACTCGGAGTAAAGAGGGAATATTCGCTGTAGTCCGTAACGAAAACCAGTGGGATTAAATTACACGTCGCCGATGAAAGTCAAATCTTGAAATGACCGATTTAATAGAAGAAAATATGAAATATCGAGTAACGCTTGTTAAAAACATAATACCTGTGTGTAAGAAAACTTTGGCCATTGAGAGCAGCAAAAATGTGTACTAATCATAAATGAAATTTGAGTCGGACCAGTGTCGATATGGCAGTTTGTGACTAAAAGAGTGGGCAGCAAATTACAGCACATAACAAGAAATAATGGCAGCACCAGACGGATTGTAAGGTTTCATTAATAGCCAAGCAAACAACCCAATATCTCGGTTTACCTTTACCGAGTCCTATTGATTGGAAACGGTTTGGGATATTAAAAGTATTAATGGTTAATTTCCGTATATGACCGTAACCGGAATTATTGCAATATTCCGTAAATGGAGAGAATGCGTGTGTGAGAGTAGCCCCAAGCAATATGCGTTTGGTCAGTGTGGTCAACGTGAAGCGGAAAGGACAGAAAGGGGTGACCGCAACCATCTCTGGATGACTCTTTAAGGGATAGTCTTTAGTCGATCACAAATAATTGTTTGTTTTCTCACGGTTGGCCTCATACACTAATTGATGTCGGTATTAATGCTTAGTCGTGTGGCCAGCCCGATTCCGGATCCCTCTTTGTCCGAAACCAAAAATAGGGAATCGTTCCTATGCCAATTTGTCCCGACCATGCCGGTATGATTTTTCGGTAATAAGCACGTCCCACGGCCCTTATATCTTCCACTATTGACAGCAATTATGTTTATCTTTGCTCACTTTACCCTATTGAAGTGGTTCTCCTTTCCACCAATTTCTACTCTTGTTAGCTTATATCAATACGGTTTTAATAGAAGCTAGTTCACCGTAAATATTTGCTTTGAAATGGAGAGATCACTTATGTGCTTTCTTGGAGATTTAGATAAATGCGATAAATCGATTATACATATGTTTTTTGGGTGCTTTTTACCTTAAAAACTCAAAAGCAAAATATGGGATGTAGGAAAATAGGCTAGATCGTTTAAGTAACAAAGGCAAAGCAATACGTAGCTGAATGGGACTAAACAACACGCATAATATCAAACTTGAGAGAGTGTCCCAATATTGTAGGTCAAAAATGATATGGTGAACGGAAATTGTGAAAATATTAATATTCTATGAAACATGTCTTAATAAAATGTTTAATTTCTTTTTTAATTGTAATTGAAAATAATAAAAATATAATAAGTCTTTAAGGGTATTAGCATAACGAAAGAATTAAACATACTTTTAAACCAATTACTCATGTTGCTGTAACGCGTTTAAGAACTAAGAAATATTCCTTCTCGGAATTACAAACACAATGAAGGCGTACACTGAACATAAATTAAAGGATATATTAAAATAATCTACCAATATATTGCAAAATTCTTCGTGGAGCCTTTTTAAATTCCAACTTGGTAGAATCCATTAGATTGTATTGAAGCTACACATATATAAATAACCGGATTGCTTATTAAACTCATAAACTACGTAGATAGGCATAAAAGAAACGAATTAGCTGTTTTGATTGTTACGCACCTATTTGTCACGGTATCTTTGAACCTTTTTACTTGAATTGCCGCTCAGTACATGTAAGCAGATTTTATGGAAATTAATTAAAGGTTTCTGGAATAAAAATGGCTGTTCGATGTTACCGCCAGGAAATTACCTCACGAAAGGGCCTTAAATGGTGTATTGTTTAAATTAATTGACTGAACGGGTCCGATAAGAAATTGGCCCTAAAACTTTTACGACTAATTAACCAAAACTCAGCCTTGTCCATATACATAAACGGAGTTTGCATATAAAGTAACTGTAGATGTAGGCAATCATTCGCGATGACAAGGGCTGCCGTCGATAACATTCTGGACCCGATGTAATTAAATCTTCTAATCAACACCTCCATTCATCGCGATAGGGTTATTGTTTAAAGAGAATGAGTCGGAGTACCGCTGGTTTGTCGATTTTCCCCTTATCCTCACTTGCTTTTATTCCCAGATGGGTCATTTATTCGGATTTAAGGTGGACAACGGCTAACGTTGAGAACTTAAGCTTAATTGAGCGGAGAGTTAGCCTATTACGGATGCAAATGGAGATTGTGCGGTTGTCATACTGCCATTGGACATTGCACCGACTTGCACTAACGTAATTTAGGCCTACCATATAGTTAATTCACTTGCAGTTTGGGAACTTAAAACAACATTTTAGGTTTTTCGTTTACAGATGCATTGGTACAAATGTGTTTCAAACCTAAAAAAGTGACTATGTTTATTTTCTATACCTTAAAAATTATCAATAAAAAGTAATATGTATTAGGTACAGTAATACCCAAATTAAAGTGAATATCTTCTATAACTCCTTCGACAATATTTAAGGATTTGGGAATGGTTGGAGGCCTCTGGGAATTTTATAAGACTTTTGGGTGGTTTGTGAAGTTTTGAGTGGCTTAAAAAATATACAAAAATTACCTAAGAATCTTCATATTACCGAGATATTGAATTTTAAAAAGTAGTAAAAAATGTCTTCTAATACCCCCCCATTCTATTCATTGGAAAGTTTGCTGCAGTGTTTGTCTAACAGTCTAACTCATTGATTTCTAATGTCATCTCTCTTGTTGCAAACAATATTGGATACTAGTGACTGTCGGCAAATGTATCGTTATTTCAGTATGAAGAACTAAAAGTTTAAATCATATGTTTGGCGGTAAAAGCAGAACTGAAAAGGGAGGGCCTGAAAAGTGGTAAGGGGAAACTAAAGCTAAAATGTGTGCGGCAACGTGGTTTAAAATCAAAACCATTTGCACACATGCATTAAGGATAAAGTGTTCTCGGTAATAAATAATAGTTGTTGGAATCCAAAGTTCCAGTTCGTTGAGCAGGATGAATCAACAGAAGCGTCGGTGTCTTCGGTCTGCGTAATATCTCGGTAATGACCGTCGACGCCGAAAGGGTTACATGACAAACAACATAGGGGCGGAAGTAAAAATAACCTTCAATATGCAAATTCATACGTAGTTATTCACCCATTTACACACCCCAATTTTGCAAAAGCACTCTTTTGAATTATTATATATACTGCGCCACTTTTCTCCCACTTATACTTCAAAACTTATGTTGGAGGATAAATTTACATATCTTTCTAATTTGTCAGTTGGGTCGAGTTGGCAACCAAATAAAGTGTAGGAACTACTTTCCGCCAACATATAAAGAAAGAGCAATTAACAGAGCGTTTGGAATATCCTTATTTGAGCAAGAATACACTTAAGCGGTCGGGTGCAGAGTATGCAAACTAACAAGTTAATTGAGTTTTGAAGTTGGCAACGTAACGAAATAATAAGTGTAAAGTGAATTGTTTCGGAAAGTGTCACTTGAAGTTGCGTCAGGCCTCCTGGCGTCAGCTAATAACTTTGTACGACGGTCAATTCATCTTTGAAAACTGTTGTCTCGACTCGACACGCTCAATTTTAATGTCACCGACTGGGCTGAACAAGAGAAAACAGAAGAGCTAACACGTGATTCATATTGTTATTGTTCCTTGACGAACGCGTCCCACAGGGACCAATATCAATAAACTTATTGAAATACTTTTTAGGAGGATAACAAGGGGGAAAATATAAAATAAAAACTCCAATTTGTATATCTGTGGACTTTAAGGGCCGGCCAAATCGACCCCTTGTCAATCCGCTTTCCACAAAATCCTGACCAATATACTTACCCTTCAAAAGGAAATGGAATATTGGATTAATTTCGAAACAAATCTTTTTTTGCTTTATTGGAAAGGTAAACACAAACCAATTCAATTTGCTTGGTATCACAACCACCGATGTAATTTGATTTTCTTCTATCATAGCAATTTTAAGGCGGACTTCCATCAAACACCAACTCCAAAATTTAATTACAGCTAATGGAAACAAAACTGTTCCCATTTTACAAAATCAAACTCAATTTATAGAATATTGTACGTGCAGCCTGCTTTTATGTAAAACAACCTCGTCCGGCAAATTGGATTTTATTAACGGAGTCGATTTAATTTCCCCATGAAAACTGCAAATGCGAAACGAAAATATGGATGAGAGATAAAATATAATAATAAATAATTTTCAATTTAAACGCAGATTTCAGTTTGGGTAACCGTGTACACTATTAAAAGGATAATACCATAGTACAGAAAGCCAGTTAGGTTCGAACGAATTATTCCAGTAATTTAAGTATAATCAAACGATAAATTTGTTTAAATGCTAACCAGCGCGTTATGAAATCAAAGGCCGTATAAATAGAATTGCAGCTCTTTTAAAACCCTTTTAATTCCCTAGTGTCGATGAAATTTTTGTCTTTTGCTGACACATTTACTTTTTCAATTCAACTACAACCTCTGAAACAAAGAACTCTGACTGAGAAGAATTAATAGGAAACCTTAAGACCATATAAGTCTTCTTTGGCCGCGCCAACTAAAAGTCGTAAATTATGAACAAAGAATCTCTAAGTTGGGCAAAACAAAACGACTTTCTCGTTTAATTCCCCATAAAAGCATAAAGCGAAGAAGAAAGGGGATTAAATATTTTATCCCGGCTGCATGGGTATTAAAATCGACTGTCATTAATGCGACAAATTGTCACCTAAATTGTACTGTGTCTCTTTGTTAGCGGAAAATTTTTAATTTTTACTTTGCACCAGCTCAACGACCGCATTCGCAGGGCGGACAAAATTAAAAGAAATTATATTTAAATTACGACACCACGGTGCCGCAATATTGTCTCATGATTTTTTTGTTTAAGATGTTGTTAAAACGTAATAATAAAAAAGTGTTTTTTTGGGTTCCTTGGGTCCCAAATAGTGGGAAGCGGCCATTGGGAGCTCTCGGAAAATTGGAATAAGCTCAGGAAAATGGCACTTTTCAAGTTTTTGTCCAAATTTGCCCTATATTTTAGCGAGGAGAAGTAACTTTCGGTGTTTTGGTCAATGTGACGTTCTAGGAGGGCGAGAAGAAGCTAACCCAAGATTTCGGGTGGGTTTTCTAACCCATTCTTTTTTCACACAGTTATTCGAGATTCTTTTAAGATAACTTAATATGTAATTTTATTTTTTGACCGAGAAAAGGCCGGAGGAATAAACGAGATATGTCAATAGTAAATAGAAAAAAAAATTCCCGAGACCAATGGGACTGGCTAGAATATCCAAAACTTTCGTAAATTCAGCTAAAAACATGCACATACGATTTATATTGATTTTTGTTATAACAAATTGCGATTTTGCCAATTTTGTAGAGTCCTTATTTCTCCTTTTGTTGATGTAAACTAATAGTTACTGAAAATAGCAACATCGAATTTTGTTCTAGCAAAAATTCTAAAATCGGTAAAATCGTCTATATTTTTAGCTAAATTTACGATAGTTTTTGATTTTTAGTCAAGCCCATTAGTGTCGAGCAATTCTTTTCTATTCAATATGGATCTTTTTTCGTTTTTTTTATCCAGGCCCGATCAAAAAATAAACATTTAAAAAAAATTCGATAAAATCCTTCAAATAGGTAAAAATTGGCTTAAAATAACCTAATTTAAGTAGATTATGGGTTAGGTAACCCAACCAAAATCATGGGTTGGCTTCTTTTGAGGTCCTCTGACGATGTAAACATAGCAGGAAGGAACAAAAATGCACAAAACAAGGGACAAAAGTGGTTGTTGCATATGGCGTCCGTAAATTTCCAGTTGGCACTGTCAGATCAGTGGAAGTGATGTGAGTCAAAAATTAGAATTTTTTTATTTTTTTTAGTTTTTTATAAACTGCTAGATTTAAAACAAAACGGAATAGATGATACAAAGTGATTTTCAATGGTTCTAACCCAAGCCACAGCTGCTTAGCTCTAAGAGTTTCATAGAAATTGGAAAAACTCTGAAACACTTTGATGCCTTATAAAGCTTTGAATATCTTTTGTTTTCAGTACCCTCTTACTACTTAACGTAGGTTTGCAAATAACCCAGCTGCATCCGAAAAAATGACAAAAATAAATAATAAATGTAACTACTAATACTATGTACTGTAATACTATAAAATGTCTTGACAAGAGTTTCAACCCTCGTGATTTCCGTTATATCTTTAATAGTAAAAATGACTTTATTACTCGCTCAACTACGGTCTTAACAGGTGTTCCCATTCAACCTGCTCTGGTTTGTTGAGTTAGAGCACTTTTTTACCACGGGGATTACGCTAGAGCGAGTCTATTAGTCAAATAAGGAGCTATTTGCTACCAAATAACAACACAACTTCGTTAGTTCAATCCAGTTTCTCTGTTTTATATTGCCAAGCACCCTTTGTGTTCCCTGAATAGAATTAAGTTTTTGAATGTTTCATTTCTTACTTGACGACGTTTAGGTCAAATGTTATAATGCAACTGAATTAAACGATTGTAGCAATTAAATTTTGAAGGGGCCTAGTTTTGCTTTTGTTATAGTTGGAACAAGAAAGAGTATCGGAAAGAATGTGGTTACAGAACCGGCTTTACGTGATGTAAATATGTTAGAATATGTATTTACATAATTATTGAGTCATAGAAACATTTTGCAGATGCAAACATGGAGTTCTTCATTCTATACATTTATGGGTTTATTTGCCAGGGAATTTATTGGTGTCTTATACTAGTGGTCTTTAATCAAATTATTACTTCAGCAGAATGATCTTTGGCTTGTTTTTTCCATAGCCAATATTGTCCAATGTTTTAGTGTTTTTTTCAAATCAATAGCATCTATACTAGCTCTCAACATGAAGACAATTTCTGTATGCCTAAATGTTAATGAAAACTTTGCTAAAAACTACAATATTTCCAAAAGACTTTCGAGGTCTTGCAAAAATGTCTAAGTATTTTTGAAAACCTCCCAAAAATTTCCAGAAACCTCCTCTAGTGTTTTAAACCTTCCAAAGATTTTCTAAAGCTTCTAGAATAATTTGGAAATGCCAGAGGGTAGTGAAAACTAAATTTGACAGAAACAACCCTACCAAACATCAAAGATTTCAGCTATATAAACCTGACAACAACTCTTGTTGATGAATTGATTGAAACAATCTCCTGCTAGTTACGTCCACATATGCAGGACAATGGTTAGTCCAGACACAATCTACGAAAAATGCTTTTATCATTTTTGATCATCCTGTACATCGTTGACAATTAATTAAGCACTCTTTACAAACGTATACTTAGTAGTAATTTTCAACAGAACTCTGAAACCTCAACCCAAAAATCACATGTTAAATAAACCATATCCATACTGCCCATTTAATTTACAGCAATAACGAAGCAAAAAAAACACACTGCTCTTTCATTACAACGGACAAGTTTAATGTATCTTATTTCCTCAGTAATATAGCGATATAGCACGTGAAGTTCGTTAATAACGTGTACATTTTTACCTGAAGCAAACCCTTTAGGGGGATTCCGAAACATTAAGTAATGTCCTTTGCAATTGAGCTATAGTTAGTTCGTGAAATATTATACCTAATTAAAGAAAAAATCAACGTAAATGGAATGGACATGCATTTAAATTACTTTATGCAACCGAATATATTGTGTTGGTTTTGTTGGAAGGCCAGCGTGAAAAGGTAACAAGGGACATTTATGGCCTGGGTAAGCGCTGAAAACAATAATTCACCCCAGGCATAGCAGGTAGAATTAAGTTTAGAAAGTGGTAAACTCCCTACTGGTGAAAGAACCATTTTTACGACTCACAGCTGAACATTACAATCATCCCTTATCTTATATTGTGTATTTATTTAACGATCTAGGAGTTAATGCTCTGTAGCGCCCAATTATACTTACAAAGTAACATGAAATGCCCTTTGAAGGACACCAAGTTAAGTTATTCTGCTACATCAAAATTACAATTTTTATGAGCTCCATAATATGAAGGTTGAAACTCATACTCCTTTAGCAAGTTTTCCATTAAACTAAATGTAGCATAATGGCCAGGCAATTATAGTATTATGTGGAAAACAAATGGAAATCACTAGAAAACTGCCGACGAAAATTGCAACATCGGCCCAAACAGCAACGTTATGCAAATAATAGCGAGAACACAAAGGCCACTATTAACCAAAACGGCATTCAGGACATTTTTCTTTTGCTGATAAGCATCTGGTGTTTTAATTGAGTCCGTGTTTGTAATAAGTCATGTTGGCCTGCACTCTAATTAGGTAATTATTTTTCCATTTTTGTTTCGATCACTTAGATTTTATTTACTCCCAGGGATCGTGACATGATCGCAAAAATTTGAATGTGTAAATATAAAGTGATATATAGATTTTAAAATTTGGGTTAAATGAACATATTTTGAATAAATAAAACTACTAGGATGAAATGACGAAATAATGTTGCTTAAATTTATACCTTCTGCTAAGAAAATGTTTATGGTTTTCACGAAAATTTACACTGAAATCAAATGTTAATATTAATGAATACACCAGAAGCATGTTTGAGAATCAACATTGTCTTTTAAATTTTTTTTAAAGCTTTAATATGGATTTAAATAATCTAGTAATACTGTAAATCTTATACATAACATAAATTTTATGTGGATAATCCAATTTGGACACCGGATATCAGTGTCTTAAAATTCTGTAGCGCTTTCCACATTTAACTGACCCTGTATCACTAAAGATAAACAAAATCCTCATACATGCCATTTGGCTTACCCTGTATAGTTACATTTAACTAATACCCTCTACATCACTTTCATCGTCGGAAATTACGATTACTACATCCTTTTGTGGTTCATCTTCATCAGAGATTACTATGCTCTCTATCTCGTCAGTTTGGGTTGCCACACTTCTTAGAGTGGGTCTGTAGATACAAATTCTCCCATAAGAATCTGAAAATAATATACATTTTAACAAACTTAATTTAAGATTTATAATCAAAACTGCTGTTTTTTCTCAAAATTGTCTTACATTAGTTTTACATTTCTTTAAAACTACAAAAACGTTTCTTTACACAGCAAAGGACATATTTATCCTTTTTCTAACAAATAGAATTGAAAAGTTTCTTACTTGAAGGCCTTGCTAATCGTTGGTGAAAACCTCTCTTTAATGATTGAGCGATGGGTATTAAAGCTGGTAGATCCATGCTTTCCTCTAAAATCAGTAAGATTATTTGAAATGCATCTACAGAAGAAACCAAAAGACTAAAAGCAGTTTTTAGTTTTAGTAGCATAAATGATCAACCCTATCCCTTTTTAATACACATAAACAAAATAAGGTTAATTGCTTACTCAAAACATGACAATATCTTACGTATTGAGCTTTGATGATGGGCAGGAAGTTGTAAGTAAGGATTCTCACTGATGGGCACTGAAACAAAACAAATTTACACTTTTTTTGTCAAAAATATCAATTTACTTACATATTGAATCCTCTGGTGTTGTCACAACCTCGTTAGTTGCTAATATACGTAAAAAAATTCTTAATAATTGACACACAATATGTAACAACTTACGTTGAGATTGACTGGGCTCTCCTGTAGCTCCTAAATGAGAAAATATTATTACATATTTACACATTTTCAGTGTATACCGTACCTTGTAATTGGGCTGGGTCAGGAACAGGAGTTTGCCTACCTACACTGCTTAATAATTGCGTACACAAATTCTCGTCAATTGGTGAAAGGGGTAATGAAACATTACAAGTTTGGACTGGTGGTGGGGTTGGTGTTGTTGCAGAAATTATTCCTCCATTTGGGTCACTATTCGAGGCTGTCAAAATTTTAAGTCTATGATATTTGTATGTATAGTAGAATAAGTTCGGTCTAGAAATTAAACGTAGAATTTGTTCCAAAAGGCCACCAGGAAAAAGTCACTTGGTAACCGGTTTCGGCACAATTGTCATCATAAAGAACAATTAAAAAAGATTTTTAAAAGTCAGAATATACAACATAAAACGGCTAACAAACTAAAATGTATACATACCATGTATATTGCCACATTACCATTTATTGTATTTAAGAAAAATAGGGATGTGTAAAGAAAAAGCAGTAGAAATTAATTAAAATGATGGTTTCAATAAATTTAATGGTTATGATGTTCTCAAAATAGTGTGCTTAAGCACTTACATTATATCTTCTACTAACCTTTACTTACATAAATTTCCTGTAATAACAGAAAAAAATGTGACTTTCCAAAAATCAGTGTAATTTTTCTTTCCACTGTTCTATTTATTTTTTTTAAACTTAGCGAGATAATAGAAAAATATCGAAATCGCAAAAAGTTACTTACTTGGTATTGGATGACTAGAATTTTCTTCGTTTTCTCCTTGTTGTGTACTTGATTTTGGAGGAGACATGATTTCCTGAAATAACATGTACCTATATGACATTCGAAGTGGAGTTTTCTTGAATTTGTTGTTGTTTTTCATGTCCTACTTAATAAACTAATATAAATAAGGAAATTCTACTTAGTCAACCTGATTGTTAATTTTTAGCATCATTTTAATTTTTGCAATATTTTAATAAAAGTGTTATTGATAGCCTTTGACATCATATGGCCCCCTAGCGTCATTTATGATTTTTGAAAATTATCACAAATGGTGATAGACAATATTTACACTTGTAAATAAGTGGGTGTACAAGCTTGACATAGGAGAACAGAACTTATATTTTTGTAAATACCCCAAGAACAAACAAAATAATGTTAAAATTTATTTGTTAAAAAAAAAATATAAAAAAGCTGCGGGCTAACAGTAGGACCGGAGAAAAATGATTTGAAAGATTAGAAATTTAAATTTTTTTTTATCAAAAACAGTTAAAGAATTTTATGATAATTTATGTATAATTAACTAGAAAAATACTCATCCAAAAATAAAAATCAACAGGTTCGAGGGTTTTTCTGAAAAAACTGTTCTTTATTTTAAGCATTTAATATACTTTTGCCGAATACTTCGAGCTCTGATTGAATTCAATTTAATCAATGGGAGTTAGAAATAAAACGGTTAAAATTGAAAGGAGGATTTTCATGTGTGGCAACATTACTACCCGTTCGGCCATTCCCAGAAAGCGTAATCATTTTAAATTGCATGCAGTGCTCTAGTAATATGATTTTATAGCAACGTGGAGCAGGAATATTGGCAGTAAGCTCTGGGTGACTGAGTCCTGTCGGTGGGATTATGTGTAAGAGCAAGGGGCGTCAGGAAACGATATAGTTAGCGACAATTCGCATTCCCCCAAACAAAGCGGTTACCCTTTTTGGGGCCGCGCGAGACATAACTGCCACCGGCATGGTTTACATAAAAATGCATAAAATATATATAGATCGGATTTGTAGCCACGGAGGCTGTTAAGTTTATGTCAGGATTTCACTTTGGGGTATTTGTGAAAGATGTTTCAGGGGCTCAAAGCTTAGAATTGAAAAAATGCAAACGTGGAAGGCTCCGACAATAAGGCGAGGTAATAATCCCCCTTAGTGGAGTTCTTTTGAAGTGGACAGGGTTGGTCAGTAAGTCCGGCTAGCTGTCAGAAACAATAATAAGCTGAATCGCTGAGCTGGCAGTAATACAGTTCTGACCCGCATGTTTGATCTCAATTACGTGTTGAATTGCCTTTCGAAATGACAATATTCACCCGCACCGCTTTCAAATCGACTTCTTTATTCTTGTACATGCGTTACGCAACTACGCCCTAAATAAAAGGGGTAGAAGATTTTATATGGGTTTCTACCACGCGTGGATGATGGATGCGATTGGGATGGCTGTCAAATTGCCGTTGATTCTCCTTGGCGTGTCGAATCTTCTCATTCCGCAACCGGAAATCTGATTAATTGATTTTCTAAGTTACCCTATCGAGTGTGTGTGCGCGAATCAATTACGTAACTGCACCCCCTAAATAGACAAGCCACACAGAAAAACCTTCCATAAAGAGCATCCAACAAAGGAGCTCACTATTTTAATAAAAGCTGCTAGCTTATTAAAACTGGAACTTCACTAATTAAGTTTCGCGGAATATATATGCAACATAGCGTAGAACAAAGGCTTATTAGCAGCTGCATGAAAGAAGGTCTGATGTACGAAATTTTACTAAATGCTTTTTACCAAACGAAACAAAAGCCATAGCCAACAGGAATTGTACAATCAATAATTAATTAAAATTCCTTTACAAAAAAAACCTCCAGGTGCCGGCAATAAAAATCTAATAACAATATAAAGCTGAAGTTGGAGGAAAAATAATGTGATCACCCCCCAAAGGCCTTCAGTGCCTTTATTAAGTGAACTTTATTGAGTTACACGAATAATCATATTAATGAACTCGCTCTTGCTTGAACGGATTCTTTCGCTGTTTTTCAATACAGGGGCATATCATTCTTAATTCAACCCTAACAATAAACCGATCTCTTTAAATTTCACTTTGAGACTTAAAAGTGAAAATTTCCTGTAATGTAATAAACTTTGTACTCAACTAACAAGACAGTTGTCTTTACAAATATTGCTCTCTAACTCTACTCATGCAAATTATTTTCAGGTTACCATTTACTTAAGAAAACCTATTAATTAATCGTAACTTACTTGATTTTTAAATAAAAAACACTCTAACTTTGCACAGCGTAAGTAAAAACTGTGTTTCCACTTTAAGAGTTGGCAACAAATTAGTGTCCTTGCAAATAAGCATAGGTCTTATCAAAGCAAAATTACATACTCACAAAATAGACAGTCAATGCAAGTTAATGTTTGATTTTATTGTTTATTCTTTCATTAGCCTAATCACTTTAATGTTGTTTATAATGATTATCCGAGTTTTGAATCACCTTTGCATAAAATATTTCAATGTTCAAGTACTCTATACTACCAGTACTATATGAGTATTTTGTATATGAATATAAAAGCAATGAAATATACTTTAAGATATTTGAAATCCCTATTTTTAACACAGTTTCTCTAAATTATTACATTTTAAAGTCAGTTATTGATTGAATTTTTATACAGGGTGATGTTACTGAATACGTATTACATATTTATAAAGTATATAGATAATACAAAGGTAAATAAATAAGGTTAGGAAATCATGTGAAATAAAGCTATGGTTTTTGACAAACACTAGATAACTAAAAAGAAATCTTAGCAGTTAGCTGCGGTCAAAATAAAGCGGTTTAGCCATATTTGCCTTAATCCAAAAGTTGATAATTACAGAGCTACTTCTGGAGACTCTTTTAGACTGAGATTAACGTACTTTTAGTATTTGAAAACTTTTTCTTATTTCCTAAGCAAAAATAACAGGCAAATACGCCTTTATACTCAAAAGTGATTTACCATTACCGAGAAAAATTAGACAAATTGCTTGAACCGTATGTGGCCCCCTCGATCAATGTAAAAATCGTTGGCAGATATGAATACCCAATCTCGGAAAACCCCCTGATACCTAATTTCATAATTTTAAATGGTTTGGTATAAAAGCTATAATTAAAAATTGATTTTTAAATTTTAACTTTGCCGCCCTGTAGCTCTGTAATTATCAACTTTTGGATTAAGGCAAATATGGCTAAATCGCTATATTTTGACCCCAGTTAAGTGCGGCAGAGCGTTGTAAAGACCTTTCAGGGACACCCTGTATAACATGTTTAATATGACTTTAACAATTTATATAGCTTAGGGTAATATTTTGTAGTTTTAAACAATTATGGGACATATATTACCTATTTTGGTCAGAAGCGTTTGCGGAAAAAGGAGGATCAAATTTTTCGTTTAATAAAGTTTGACGCGAAATGCAATCCATGAGGGATGGAAGGCATCATAAAATCGATTGATTTACGACGTGCGGAAGTAAAATTGCAATCGTAACTACGGCGTGGCTCATAACATGCAAGACCCCAATGGCCGATATAAAAACTAAAATGGACGGAAACGCATTGCCGCAACATCAGCACCCCCTTAAGTGCCGAAACTGGCGTCTGCCAATTTGATGGCACCATCGACGTACTAAGACAATCCACACACACTACCGCTTGATAATATTATTAATCACAAGGGGTGCTATTATTACCGGTCAACGGCCACCAGGGTTGAAAGGGGCTGAATTCCTTTTGCCCCCTTTGTCCTGTTCTCATCAATCTAAAAGGCTGCAACAATGTGCCTATGCTCACACTTGTAATGTTCGTACTCTCACCTGAAAAAGATTGACAAAATTGATAGCTGATTGACAATCATAGGTAACCAAATAGAAAACCAACAAAGTGCACGTTACTAGTGACAGCTTTCAGTCAATCTACATGCAAAGCCCATTTATACGTTACAGTGCTGTGTAAATGTCACCTCACAACGTTGTTTCTCAAGTCTAGTATTGATATAAAAAAATGTGTTGACATTGGTGTGGACGAGAGGCCATAAAAGCCTCTGGAGTTATCCAATTCACTCGACACTAAAATTATTTTCAGGACTTTTACGACTTTATTCATCTGTCAGTGGAAAAATAGTCACTTATAACATTTCAGTTTTTTTTAAATTACAGTTGCAAAGTGTAATTTATACGTATGTGAAATTGCTAAAATCAAAAACATGTGGATCCAGACCCTTGACTCAATACGTCGAGTGGCGTGCTAGTTTATTGCCACAATAATGAGCCAGACTTTAGTGAAAGGGTGATTTCTTTTATTAGCTACCATAAGTAAGCTATTTCCTAAAATCCCCTAGCCCATCTAAAATTGAAAGTTACTGAGGTACTTATAGGCTTTCCAGTAGTAAATTGACGTTGCATTGATAACCAGAAAACATGTAAACCCCACGTTATGGGGTTTAGGCAATAAATATAGTGAAGGAGGTATATATGTTGTTAATTAAACTAGTTTTATCTACGTTTATGAAAAGCGCATAATTAATTAGTAGGCACTTTAGCAATAAGCCGATAAGCCGTAAAATATGAAACGAAACCAAAATTAATAATGACAAATGAAAGAATTAGCAGTAGTGTATTATTCAGAGAGAAAATAAATAAACTCCTACTGACAGTGTTTTATGTAGGGTTAACGTCATTTGAAAACCTTCCGGCAGTAAATACGGAGATTTGCGTGGAAGGCTAGATTATTGCAAATTCTCAATAGTAAACAATTACCAGGGGATTATATCGAGGTTTATTAGCCCCCGAATAGTAAATATATATGCACGTCTAATCGTATTTCCACATAATCTCGCATTGTTGATAGATTAGGTATTATGTTTGATATTAAGCGCTCATGCATGCGAATGCAAAATCCTTTGACGCCACAGAATTAATGTATCTGATCGCAGTTGTAAGCGATACCTGGAATATCTGTCATAATCAAAATCGGTTCTTTGCTTTAAACTATTCGCTGGCTGTTAACGTTTGACTTTACAAAATCGTTCGCGTCAAATAATTCGATAGGTTCATACTTCATGCCAATTGAAAAGGCATTTCTTGCTAATTATAAAGCATCCTGGGGAGACAGTAGCCTTGTAGGTGCCTATCAGGTTGTTTCATCCAAATGAGCCCGTCTTAAGAATTTTAACATGCTTGTCATAATGGTTCACAGGGTCTCCCAGTTTTTTATCATACAAGTCAGGTATAACAAGAGGGTTAAGTTAGTCTAATTGGTGTAACTTTACTGTAGCTAAAATGTTATGTTTATGTCATTCCTAGATTTTTAACACTCTGTAACTCAAAAAGTAATTACGTAATGTTAACTCACACAAAAGGGTTTTTGCTCATCAAAAAAATCTTTCAAAGCACGATGAGTGTAGGACTTAATGTGATATTTTTATTTAATTGCTACCGCAAGAGCGTCGGGTGGTGATTAACAAGTATTAAGTCGTTATTACAACGACAGAAACACCCTTGCTATATAAAAATAGATCCAGAAGGGCGAGTCAGAATTAACAGAACATGCTAATTGGTTTTAAGGAGATAATGAGGAATCGTGTGCTCCACGTCGAGCCAGAATCCCGGAGGGAATTATGAATGGATCGCCTCGAGTGACCTTTGAAAATGTCGGCTCTATCGCGAACCTTTGTCGAGTTTAATCAGGAGTAGAGCGTTTCACCTATGTGGCGACCTAACCTTTTATTGTGACCTTACAACATGTGTCGTCGATGTGCGTGAATTGTGAAACAAACAGATCCACGTTTATAGTATTTAACAGCCCTCTGGATGGGAGATGTAATTTACCAAGTCCTCTGGGAGCTGAATAGAGCGCTCATATAGAAATATCATCGGGTTTTATACAATAGGTACATAAATTCAAATCGGCTCAATGTGATAATCCGTTAAGAGAGCTCTATACGCGTTTCCTGAACGCATATTTTCGGGTCATTGGTTTACGCACAGTAAAAACAGGATAAATAAAATATCACGAGCTGCTGTACGACGCAACCAGAGCCATTTCACTTTATGGACTGTGGAAAAGTATCCCGGCAATATGGGAATGCAAAAATTAAACGACACTGAGAATGACGTTGACGACAAAAATATGTGCATTGATTGAAGCGTCTTTCCCAGTTGGGGTGGTTTTATCCCTGCCACCCAGGGGTGATTTACCAGCTTACGATTGTTTAAAATGATGGCCTTGGGCTTCATTACACTCGAAAGACGAAGACGGCCGGAGCCACGAGAGCTGTTTTGAAATTAATTTACCGTTCAAGGGCTATCGAACTGAAAAATATCGCTGCCGGAACACAAAAGCTTTGCTCCTACGTCTCTTGCAGATTTATGCCACCCGTGAAAGTATTCTTCAAGTTTTTCGTCTTTTGTAGCTCCAGTCTAAGGGCTCAACGCATTAAAAGCATTCGTATCCAAAAGAGACCCGGTTAATCAGGCACTTCAAAAAATGACGTTCTTCTCAAACTATTAAGTAAATATGTTGACATTTTTTTGCCTCAGTACCCAGAATATTTAAATTTTTTTAAACTCAGAGAGAGATTAGTTGCAACTTGAAACAAGTTAATAAACTCAAAACTGTTGAATATAAACTCAGTAATATTTTCATTCAAATGTATATGTTGTTTGTCTCTTATAATTTTTTGTTTTTGCTAGTCTTATCTCTGCTTATTAAAAGCAGCGCATTTTCGATTGCCACTGGTACCAGTTTGAGACTTGATTAGTCTAGTACATTCATCTACATCATCTCATTTTTTGCCCTAATTGAAATTTTTTCTTCAAACTACAGACGTTACTACGAGGTTGTTATAAATATTCTTTCTGTAATAATAAAACTCCGAAAACTAATCCGTCATTCCATCCCAAATGCTTCTATGCACTTAGTATCTACCTTAGATCTGCTGGAAGCTTCAAAAGTTATCTTGCACACACAGGTAACAAGTAACGTTGCTCATACTATTCCTTGTAAACCAACAGGTTATTTTCTTGGTTACTTAGAAATGAAGAGAAGTGAACTTAAAACACCTCATTTCAAGAAAGAAACTTTTGCTTTATTGAAATTTACTTCAAAACGAGAAATATTTAGCAAGACAAGATATGTTGCCTTACTGTAATATGTCTCTATCTAAAGTTTTTCAATCAAGAAAACTGGGAAAAAGTGGTACTAGTTCACACTTCCAGAGTGATTCTAGAGCCTTCTGGAAAATAAAGTAAATTCTCGGAATGTTTAGGATTCTTTTAGAAGCCTATGGCAATTGTCAGGAAAGTTTTTAGTACTAGTTAGAGATTTTAGGCACCTCCAGAATGATTCTAGAGGCTTCTGAAAATTATAAGAAATTCTTGAAATGTTTAGAACTCTTGTAAAGAAGCTTGCAAGAGTATTTAATGGTTTTTGAAAATTTCAGAAGAAGGTACGAAATAAATTATAGAGGACTTTGGCAACTTGTATGTAATGGAGGCTACTGTCCTATCAATACTGTCAATGTTATGTCACAAATTGGTCTTCTCTAGAGAAATTTCACTAATCGTTTCTCCACATGGCTGATCGTCAGGTTCTTATTGCGTTTCAAAGAAGAAGATAATCATGATGAACACTGACCTAATGGATAAATTTTGCGCTAATCAAATAAATGAAACAAATTTTGTTTTTATTAACAAAAGGTTTTTTAGACTCATTAGCGGACATTATTGGCATATTAGTCATAGCATTTTTGTAACAACTGCATAAAAGGCAAAAATAGTCTAAAAGTCAAACTAACTTCTCTAATAATCAATAACTTGTGCAGACAGAATTCACCACCTGCTTGGGTGGTAAATAGCGGTCAAGGACTACTTTTTTTACAGCCAATTAGGTTCTATAGTAGCATTGAAAAATAACTACTCTGAAAACATACTGACGTCTTTATGACAGGCCATTGTAGATCAGTCCTACACAAACCCTGCGGTAGGGCGGCTTTGGTGTACCGTTTATTTTCAAACAAAAAATATATATCATGTCAAATAACGAGTTGAAAAGTAACGCTTTAACATTTGCTACGTTTAGTTAAATATTTGTAAGCATAGACTGGTGCCGCAAAGGTTTCGCAAACGAAAAGAAATCTGTTTATGTGTTTAGGAAACGGTTTGACGTATCAAATCGTTTTTTACGGTCCCAGAAGGGAGTCTGTTTCTTACCGTCTAAACGGAGCCCAAAAATGCTAATTTCATTTCCGCAAAAACTGCTTATGTATTATCTCTAATGACGTTTGATAGGGAATTCAAATGGTGTCTTCCCTAATATTAATTCGTCGAAATGAAAAGGTCTATAAAACGGCGTCTTCGCTTCGCCCTATTTCCCTTTAAAACTTTTAAATTTTACGATTATGCTAAACAGTAGTTCACGATTCACCTTATTATTCTTTTACGTTCCCATTAAAAAAAGAAGCTATTTTACGATTTTACAATCTCTACCACATATTTCAACAAAATAGCTTTCAATCTACGTTTAAATTGACATTGATTTACACTCGAGACTCTCGAGACATCTAATCCTTCGATGAAAAAAAAAGCATAATAGCTAAACAAAACATGGACAATGCACTATTAATCCCCTAGATGCCTCTATAGCACAAAAAAGCATTTACATAAAAAATATCTCTATTTAACACAATCACCACTGAAATTCGATATACAACACTTCAAAATGTTAATCTCGACTGAATAACTTTTAATACATGGTAAGTAAATTGTATGATCAATCAAAAATGTAGCTCCGAGATATTTATCTTTTCGAGCGCATTCAGCTATTTCAATAGGACATTTTTGTAGGGATTAAGTCTAGGTAATGGAGGAGAAGGATGGTACTTGAAAGGCTTAAATCACGCACTTTTTTATATCAAATTATTATAATAAGGCATTCATTAACCCTATTGAAAAAAATCGGTAGAGAGGCATAAAATACGTTGCGTCCATGAATCATCTTTTTGGTCAAGTTCGTGTAACCAATGATTTTAAAACTGGAAGCAGTTGTTTTCATGACTTTAAGCCTACAGTATTGTTCTGTAAATATTTTCACTTACTATTTTATAAAATACAAAAAAGTATAATAAAATAGATAGCAGTAATTTCTTAAGTCAAAAGTAGTGCTAGTTCACAATTATGCTTCTTCTAGAATTCAAAAATTCTTTTAAACAGCAAAGTGCATTTAATACTAAAAGGTTACAATACAACATTAGTTGAAACGAGTCCAAAAGAAGGCAGTTAATTTTTTGATTTTTGAAAAAATTGATAGCATTAGTGAAGTGTATTTTCGTCATAATTTATAATACTGTTTTACTTAATTTTGACTTTTTGAAAAATCGTAGCTCTTTTATTGTATATAATATTATAATATAATAATAATAATATTGAACTATTCTTTAAATTTTTTTGAAAAGTGAAAAATTCTAAAGTGCTTTTTCTGTGCTTATTTCACCTAATTTAAGGTTCTTTTGTATAAATATGCCCTTTGCTGTGCATTGGAACCCTTATAGAGCAAAATAAAAATTTGCCGAAATTGCACTTTTGACAAAAATTGAATTTTTTGACTTTTTGAAAAATCGTAGCTCTTTTATTTAAACTTGCAGGAAATTCGTTCCTACGCCATTCGAAAAAGAATAAAAAATACTACAAAATCAGTTAAAAATGGCCTCTCTAGCTCCTCATGTTACCGAGATATTGAATTTCAAAGAGTACCTAAAAAATTGTTTTCTTTTACACACTTTATAATACTATTTTTTTGGAATAATTAAAAAGCTCTTTAGCTCCAAAAAGCTGTCTTTAAACAGCAAATATTTATACTAAAGAAACACATTTATACATGTTTTATATATGAATCTTTTCTTATTTGAATATATTGAGACTAGAACAAATATACCATCCTATAATGGTTATAAAACAGTACGTGCTTTAAATATTTAATACATTAACCAACAAACAAAAGTTATTCTAAAATAGTAAATTGCTAGTTAAGCGTTTTATTATTTTTTAAATATGATAGAACTAGTGTAATTCCATAAGAAATTGCGTTTTCAGTCATTACTCACGAACTCAACATTTTGGTTAGGAATATAACATTAGGCGTTCGTCTGCTTATTTAGAAAATTGAATTGAAATTCTCCGCTTCGCTCTGAGCTGAATGGAAAATGGAGTTTGGCTTTTAACTAGAGGGTTTATGCAGTAAAACACAAAGTTTCCAGCGTTATGAAAATACGAGGCACTAATGACAGTGGCGTGTATTTTAAGATGAAGTCACAAAAAGTTGAGCCTATGTTCTTACCGAAAACAAGCAGAATTTGCAATTCTATATCTTTTATCGTGTTTGCACCGATAATAAAATTGTTTATGATTGTTAGATATGAGCGTCTCGTTTTTGACGACGATAATAATTCAAGTTTACAGGCCTCCGAAACTAATATTTACATGTGGCACCATCTAGCCTGAAAATAAAAATTGTTTATCGCGGAAGGAACGCCTGGGGATGCTGGGATCCCTATTTTATCCTGACAAAAGGTAATTTCTGCCCCGCGTACAATAAAAACGTTTTTATCGCGGGATACATTTAAATTTCGCACTAAAGGCCGTTTTATTAGTTAGAGTCGGGGAATTTCATTCTCTGGCATATATATAGCGTCTTTAAACCTGGAATCTATAATTTTAATATCTGGCCCGTTTATTGCGGGTGGAGGATTTTCATTTAGAGTGTTGTCCACTTTAAAAGCAGCAAACAGTGGAGCGCTTAGCGTTATTAAAGGGCACCACACCTCAACATGTGAAACAATTCAGGGTAATTAGTAAGAAAATTAGAATACGAGTATCGTCAAAGTTTGCTGATTTTATCAGGCCTAAAGGTGAACGGCCCACTGACATTATGCATTCATTCATATGCGGGACATGTAATCAAAATACAAGTTCTAATTACTTTTCAGCAAACAAAAAGTGACGGTTAATATACATGAACTCCAACACGGGTCGAGCAGAATTAATGATTCGCGTATCTCACAACGGTCACTGGACATTTATTTTCGCTGAGATTGATTTTAAATTTTCAGCTTAATGCCGATGACAAATTACACCGATTAAAGCCTTAAGGGTAAGAATCAAAAAAAAACCTTTTCCCTAAAACCTATTAAATATGCAAGCTTTAATTATGTTCTCATAATGGAGACTCTAATGACTTGTTACTAATTTCCTCTTTTTTTGCTGCAGGCTTTGACAAACACGGTTTAAGATTAGCAAATTTGTAAGAATATTTTTGATTGTTAGCTAAACAAAGCTATTTCACTCTATATTAATTATGTAATTGTTTGAAGGGAGAAGCACATATTTATGTTTTTATTGGATTGAGTAACTGCCATGATTGACTTAGCATTCTCTAGTTTTTTGAGATGGTGGAGAAGAGTTACAAGAAAATGTAAATGGCACTGTAAACAGTGGCAGTTCTAAGAGGGGGACTATAGGGCTGAAGCCTTCCCATTTTGCTGTTGCAAGCACGCATCAACAAAAAAATCATAAAAACTATTTTCTTCTTTGAAACAAAATGACTTTATTATTGCACTCGGTTCATGAGAAGCAGCTTATACATAAATAAGTCCATGTTCCAACATTATGGATCACATTGGTTTGAAACAAACCGTTTGCTTACTGGGACTAACCATAAGCAAAAGCAGCCTAAAACATAACATGACGTTCAATAGGAAAAACTTGGTTGACTTGATCGGTTCCAGGTCCGTAACCACAACCATCAGTCACAACAGCAAATGCAAAAACTTTGTGAACTTGATATATGTAGTTCTTCATAAAGTTTTTTACTTTCGGGCGTAAAAGAACACTTTTAATAACTAGTTTCTAGATCTTCCGTTTCTAGATAAATTACTCTACAGAGACAGATCTTAATGCAATAACTGCTAAAACAAATGTGAGGAAAACTCTTGTGTAAGTTAAGTAATCTCGAATTGGTGAAAAATGGTAAAAGACTGGTTAAATGAAGGAAATTTGGAGTTCAGTAATATGCAGTCCTAATATTTTTTTGATTTGCAAGTGAATGTTACAACGAACTCTATAGCAAGATAAAAAATAAGAACAACAACGACAAAATTACTGTATACAACATGCAAATTAATACACTAACAATTTATTATCACCCA
Organism: Ips typographus; assembly: GCF_016097725.1. Classification (NCBI taxonomy): domain Eukaryota; kingdom Metazoa; phylum Arthropoda; class Insecta; order Coleoptera; family Curculionidae; genus Ips; species Ips typographus. The sequence goes on along the minus strand of NC_138437.1, from coordinate 5,825,868 downwards.
ATCAAGTAAATTCGTAATCAAAATTACCAAACAGTAATAAATCAGCAGAGGCGCCAATCTGGGCAACCAATGGGTTTCTATCAAAAAAACTCATCAATTGAATTAATTTATGCTTGAAAGTGTTTACGTTGCCTTTGTTTTTAATGTTATCTGGTATCTGTCATCTACTAGACATTGCCTCAGGTTCCTTCTCCACAGTTTTACTTCTAGTGTTGTTGTACCCAAGCATGTTTTATTTTTTTAAAGATTACAAATTACGATGAGTATTTAAACCTGGTAATACTTATTTTAATTAAATGTTTGTCTATTGTGTAGATGAAAAATATGACAAAATTGAAAAGAGTTTAGTTTATACATGTGAGCAAAATGTAATATAACCCAACACGGTAAAGTCAAAATTTAAAATATGCGTAACAAAAAGGGTCAATTGTGTTATGATTGGAGACCATATATTTCTGTGGAGCCATGTTCTGAAAGGAAAAATTCAGTTAATTAGTTGTTGTTTCAATGGTACAGAGGCGAAATGGCGCTTAATCGCAATTAACCGATAATTGGCATTTTGACAGGCCGGTGAGTTGCTAATAAAACGGGGCAAAAACAGTCTTTCATTGTGCACAAAGCAAATGAATTTCAGCCGACAGGTCCGAATAATCCGCTCTCAATCGGCAAACAAGCCTGTCACATATTGAATGGTGGGTGGGGGTGGTTGCACTGCGGTGTAGGGGTGTTTATGCACCGTCACATGAAAGCTATTGCGTCCAGTATTGCTCGATTCAATTTTCTATATGCATGTGTGGCTCCTTCGCTTAAATTTTCTCATTTATCCCCTCGAAACGCACCAGACTAATCGACATAAAAAACCATGGTTTAATACTCTAACTTCAATCAAAAAATGCATATAAAAGATCCAGCTATAGTACTAATACATTCGTATTAAAAAATGGGCATTTTTTCAGTAAGGATTGTTAAACATGCATTTTGGAGTTTTTCAAAGAATTTCCCATTATCGCGCCAAAATTACGAGGTTGTCGACCACTCATTTCTTGCTGAATCAGTTCAATGCGCTCGGATAAAATCCTTAGGTTGATACGAAAATCCTTAAATGACAGAAAACCATTAAGAATGACATGCATCTATGAGAGCAGGGTTCTACCAGATGTCTAAGAAAAATACCTTAAGATGTCATTCAGTCAACCCATGATTTAATTAATATAATGATAGTAAATGTATAAGATTGGAATTGAAATTGCTTTTCTGTACTATAATTCTAGTCAACTGGCAATTTTGCATTTTAGTCTCTTAAAGATGCAACCCATATAATGTTGTTATAGGATATAAAGTACAATTGGGAGGCCAAAGTTATATTATCATAATATTTAAATGAGAGTAACGAAAGAACGGGATTTTAATCACTTTCCTAGTGGAAACTGCAAGATATCAAGAATGAAGAGGGTCTTAACACTCGTTCCTGCAACTAAAAAGGTGTAATTGCAACTGCTGCTAAAGCTGTTACCACTTTCAAATTAGCAGTGCAACTCACATTGGCAAGTTTAGTTACCTAAACTCAACAAATATTATTGAATTGCAAGATTATTATCCAATAAAAAAACTGGCAAAATTGACCAACTGAACTTTTAGGTTTTGCTTTGCAAACCTGTTCGTGTACTTAAGACATGTGACAAAGTAGGATGTATTAAGGAACACTGTGTATACATATTTCTTCTTTCATCGAACCTCGACTCCCATAAGATCACGTTGTAGGTACAAAAGACCGGGAAATTGAACCCTCGTCTATTCCAATCTAATAGGGTTTCCTCTAGTTGAATTCTAACACAATTACAATTTAATTTGACTAAAACAAAAACGTTAATTTGCATGCATTGAGTTTGGTTAAAGCTTATATTTGAGTGATTAATTTTGAAGATGAACCGATTATTGAGCACGACGTGGATTAGGACGTACATTTTGCCAATGTTATTACCACATTTACTGACCTACCTATTCATTGCAAGGGGGGGTTTAATACAAAGCTTATACCTTTCATGTAAATCTGTTAGTCGAAGTAATATTCAATTACGAGGGCTTCACTCGACTAATGCACACATGTAGTTTTCTCTGCTAATTTGGAGAGGGCTTCACACACGAAACATATGAACGGAAACCAATTTAGCTGGAAATTATTCCAATCTAAGTCGAGATAAACGTCCGAGTGGAGAGGAAATTGCACTGGACAATTTCATTATTGAAATTTAACTTTAGATGGATTTGATTGTACCGTGTATACATCATATAAATGCTTGCAAGAAATTTTAACCCTGATATATATGTATTCGTTTTCCTTTTTAGCCACAGGTTAAAGCCTAAAACAACAACTTTCTCTCTTCTGGTTTAACCCCTCGTGGCTACTTGTTTATAAACATAAGGCTGAATAATAAGCCTGCAGGGTTGGGAATGTGTATTCATAAGCAGTGTCTGTTTTTCTAGAAATCAAGTTTTGCTTAAAATGCTGCAGAAAATCGTTCTTGCCTGCTGATTATTCAACAACTCGTTAAACAATCGAAATACCCTGCAGCAAAACGTGCACACATCTACGTGCATGCGATCATTTATTGTTATCTATATCTTCACAGCTGGGCAGTATTTGAAATAAAAGTACTTTTTAAATTTAAAATTCATTTTTTACTTCATTGAAGATACATTAAAATAATTGTTTTAATAATTAATAATGTTTTTTGAAGCAGCATTTCAGATTGATAATTCTAATTTTCCTATTTTCTCTCGCTGTTGTATACATTTATGTATGACGGAAAACATATTGATTCAAGGGAGCCTGAAAACTCTGGTTATAGACACAAAGTTAATAAAAGTACAGTAAAGGAAAAATTAATTATGTAAAAATGTAGACAACAAAGCGGGAAAAGAGGATTAGCGAATTTGAATAATAAATGTGGAATACCAATAGGCACTGGGATAAATACCGGCATTTAATCAAAATGGTAAATTACGAATTATGCTATATATGCCTGTATTATACCGTGATTTAACACGAATATGCAGGCGTTTATTGCAATATTTGCATAAAATTTCAGATATATTGCCCGGCGGTAAACTCCTGCACCCTCTGATGCATGTGCAATCTATATAGGGTTTCCAGAGCTGTAATCGACTGGTGATATACTGCCTGAATATTATGGAGTATTAAGTTTAAAATTTAATGTATCACACTTAAAACTCAAAACAGGAATAAATCATAGTCAAAAAAATTAAGGAAAAAGTAGGCATTAAAACACTAGTTTTTGAGAAGCTCATAAATATATTATATATGTGTGTAAGAAAAGCGTGAAGAAACAAGGGGAATAGAACCTTTTCATGATTTATGGCATTTAAAGAAATGCATTAGCAAATATAAAGCGGCCAAATAAAAACTACTTATCTTCGTAGCTTTAGATTTATAGCTTTCTTGGAATTCCAACTTCTGCAAACACAATTAAACAGAGATTACATAATAAATTCCACAGTAATGCCACTGAAACACTGATATTTTATTCATAGTTATGTCAAATTCAGGGGTCCATTTCTCTTAACCGGATCGAGTGGTCAGTTTGAAAACACCCTCTTTCAGAACATTTTCCGATTGCTTGATTTCAGAACGTCTTTATGGCCACTCTTTCTATTCAAAATCAGGGATACATTTATCTCTTGTCCGGTACATTTGCTTTATTAATCTGCCAAAAACACACTTTTTTATTTGCTACCAAATCCCTTATTTTTAATGTACGACTCAGGACCCTTTTTATTCAAACGGGGTGAAGCTTTCCTTCTTTTTGTTTAACTTCATAAATTTTGCTGCCCCGTTAACTCCAATTGAAATGTATCTTAGTGCTATTAAGAATTTCAGTATTAGTGTGGTAATGGCGAATGCGCCAGTTCAGTACTGTAAAGTACCATAGTACCAATGTTGCAGTTGGGACCGCCAATTTACTTACAACATTAGAAAGATTCTTTTTTTCTGTTCTCTTGAGTTCCCTAACCAATATTTGATCTGTTAAAAATGTTTCAATAATTTAAAAAGCACATCAATATAATACAATTTTCACTATTTATACAATAATATTATAATAGCTAGTTTTTTAGCTTTGTTTGAGTTAAAGTTAGTTACAGGTACTGGTTTATTCCTAAAACTTCAATTTGGTTATCCATTTGTTAAAAGTTAGTAGCAAATTCAGTTTACCTTTTCTATTTTGTTCAATTAATTTCCATAGCCATAGCTTGTTATTTTTGTGTTGGCGTTCTTCTTGTTTTTGATTTTCTTTCTTTTTGTCTTTTCTCTGTTCTTTCTTAAACACTAAACTACTTTTACATTGACAATTTTTTCGTTAATTTCTTTGCAGTACTAACAGCTCTATGAAAGAATTCTCCCTCTCTCATCTCATATGGTATTTGTTTATGTTTGAAAAACTGATTAGTGAATTAAAAAGTAGTGAAAGAAAACACGAAAATAGTGGAAAATGGTATAAAAGCAGGAGGAGTTCTATAATATAAAATCTAATATTTGTTTGTGTCATTTTAACGGTTGATTTAAAACAACGAAAAACACAGTAAACTTAAAACATATCCTAATTGCCGTGAAAAAATTGTATTTACACTGAAGAAAATTGGTAAAATTGTAAGTGTAAAACTAGCTTTAAGCATATCAAGCAATTGCATCGTAATGTAATTCTTGTTATAATATATTTTCCTTAAATTATTTCATGCATTTGAAATCATTTTAAAAATTTGCAATATGATGTTATCATGTCTCTTTTATTTGAATATCCTGTATCTCAAAAACAAAGTGTTAGTAAGCCTTCAAAAGAACTTTATTATTTTTGGACATAAAACACGGCCTTAAAATTTTACATATGTATTTCTAAGAGAGTTCTTTTAATGATAAAAGGTTTCAAATAAAAGTATATCAGTGTCAAGGAATAAACAAAATGGAATTCCAGTTTTTGGACCTTAACTATGTTTTCAAAATCACAACTTTGAATTTTCTTATAATTCATTAAGTACCAAAATAACAACGTAGATTTTAGTAAAATAAATCTCTTAAAAACCTTTTTCTGATAACAAAGGTTTTAGAAATGCAATAATTTTTAACTGTTTGGATCGTTTAAATTCGCAGGGGAATAAAGTAGATGGTTATTTTATAGGGCGGTAATAAAACAGGGACAAAAAAAATTGATAAGTATATACTGTGTGGTAATAAATCTACATCCAGATATGATTCAATAACGGCCACAATTTAATGAAATACGAAATGCAAACAATAAAAAATGCCCTTTTACTGCAGCAAATAAAACGGATTTATTTTTTATCATAAGAGTAAGGCGACGTAAAATATTTATATACCGTTAAATATCCACGGATACCCGCAATAGAAAAGGTTATGTCTTTTCTACAAATCCAGAGGCTGTTTAAGCCAGGGGGGCTTTAATGTTTCTTTTTTTTTTGACGGACCCTAAAAAGCAATCACAAAAACGAATCCAAAATATGTTTACGTCAACGTTTACGGCTGTTATAGATGTATGTACCGTGCTATTTTTAAGAACGTCACCTGAGTAAACACACCACGCTACTTCCTTTATTTCAATATAATCTATTAATTTACTTAAACCAAAATAATCGTAAATACGTATCTGTATGATATACAGGGTATTTAAAGCAAGTTAAAAACTAAAGAATAACAATCATGGTTTTGTTATTATTTGCTGTTGTTCTGTTTATTGTCACATTGATTGAGAACATGAAATACAATAATTATACTTCCCTATACTTCTTGCACTGTTTCTTAAATGTATTTCATAAAAATGGTTGATTTGTCAGCAAAACGGTAGTCTAAACATTAATTAAATTCTCAAGTCCTGAAAGGTTTGTTTATGTGACTTTTTGCCCTCAGTTAGACAATACCACATGGTTGAAAAGCCCAGAGACTAAAAATGAGAAAACCTACAGTGTGGTCAACCTTTAAGTCGGACAGATAGAAAAACTGCCAGAAGTCCGTTTTTTTTAATGGAACCAATAATGTATTATGGTTTGTAATAAAAGAACATTAAATTTAGAACAAATCTATGTATACTCTTATTCTAACTTTGACCGTTTCTGACTTAATAACAGTTTTTCCTTAGTGCGTATAAAATCGTAATTCTTACTAATCTCAAAACGGATACCTGCTTGTGCAAAGTTTGAACCAGTGTTGAATTTGACAAATATCTGTCAGAACATGTTGTAGTTATGGAATCGACAACTAGTCATTAAGCACAAACAGATGTCCGTATTTATACGATTGCATGCGCCCTTTAAGGAAAAACTGTTAATAAGTCAGAAACGGTTGAAGTTAGGTATAGGAAATGTATACTTGTTCTAAATTTCTAAATTCTTTTATTACAAACCATAAAACACCGATGGATCCATTTAAAAAAACGAACTTTTGGTCGTTGTCGAATTTAATTAAACTTTAGACTACCGATTTGCTGAAAAATCCACCATTTTTATGAAATATCTAAAAAACGGTGCAAGATAGGTATAGGGAATAACTAACATTAATTACTAGTCTTCTTGAATTCAGAAATGAGATTACTTATTGGCTACACTCGATGATATACCATCATCGTGAATCACACTGTATACTTAGGTGATAACCAAAACGAGGTTAGAAAGAAAAACATATCTAAAGAGAATGCACAAATGTAAATTTGCTTGTTTTACATATCGCATTTGTAAAGCTGACTCCTGAATTTCAAATTGCAAGGTTCATGTGGGATAGCCGTGTTATCCTCAAGGACCTTTCTTTGTTATAAAGGGTGCATTTTTATGTTCCACCCAAATAAGTATAGATAAACGTGTTGTTAAGTCAATTTAAGTGGACGGAATATGTATGCTTTGAGTGGCAAGTATATGGGGGACGAGTAAGGTCATACAATGTTAACCGATTGGATTTAACAAAAAAGTGACTTTAGACAAAAATTAATTTTAACAAACAGGGGAATAAATAGTTGAATAATGTAATGATAATTCGGTTCATCCAGTTGAATCTTTTAATTACGCCACAGCTACAACAAGCGTTATATCGAAATATTATGCAAATACTGGCTGTAACCCTTTTCGAATTTACTCCCGCAACTAAAGGTGTTGACAAATAAATTGCTGCGAAAAATTTATGCTCTCTGCCTGACAAATTTTAAAATATTCGACTCGTTTTATCATTGTTTCATAACGCACCACTGATATGTGTATTCCGGTCCGCCCATAAACGCAAAGAATGTGTTAAAAAGTGCACCAGATGCAACACGAAGTCTTATTGTAAACAGCCGGAACCGCTGTTTTACACATCTGTATCGCTGTATGTGTTAAAGTGGGTCAAACTTCTTCACTTTGTCTCGATTATTAGGGATTTGTTGCGGAACCTTAGGGTCAACCTGGAAGGACTGCAATCTTTCATTTTAATTTGCTAAATTATTCCACTACGCTTTGCTAGGTCAATTTTACTGTCATCATTTAAAGGTAGTAGCTCTCTAATGTCTTGCGCGTACTACTACAATTTTCTTGCGTAACTTCGATAAATAAATCGTATTATAGGCTCAGTCATTGCCATTACGCTTTATGCTGGTAACAATACGGCAAATTAAATATGTCAAAAGTGAATGTCCAGTCAAGTATCAATAACGCCTTATGAATAAATAGTGCCAGTTGATATTTTGCGATATGTTTTGATTTTTAATTAAACACACCGGTAGATAAGCAGTACTTTTAAAAAATTTTACAAAACGCAATTTTTGTTTTTGTTGATGTTGAGCAACATCGAATTTGTTATCCACAAATATGATAAAATATTATACCTAAATAACGGAAATTGTAGGTTAGGTTGTCTTAATATAATTTTACTGTACCTACACCATATAGCAAAGGCCTGTAAGAAAAAAAAGGGTCAAAGACAACTATCAGTGGCGCCATTGTAACGATCCTCTATATAAAAAGTGTGTGATAATAGCAGTGGCAGTTGAGTGGTCTTTCCCTCCAATATCAAATTCTACGAGCATGTTTATGATCTTATAGATCTCAGAGGAATCTCTTAATAGGGACTTAATTCCCTTTGCTATTTTACGTATGCTCGCTTCTTTCTTCTTTTATGTGCAACCTTTTATTTTCTTGGAGATTGTATTGTCACATTAGAGATTCTAATGCAATTACTCGACCAGTATTGTAATTATATATAGTGAGAGTTTCGTCAATCAAGGTTCAAGTAGCACAGTAGCAGTACGACAGGTTATCTGATCGACTTAAGCCCATCACTATATCGTAATTATTAAACTTGACAAACAGGTTGTTGCCCGTGGCAATTTGACAAGCGTACCGTTTTCCTTCCTTAGGTACCACTATTAAAGCATACTACGTCTTATAATTAGTATTTTTATGCCAGAACCTGTTCTCGACGGATATTTTTAGATCTTTCAATGTAGACCTGCATAAACCGGTGAAAAAAAATATGAAATGCCAACATGCATTATGCAAGAATTAATTAGGTAAAACAGCAACGTTACTACGCGTTATTTAAATAACCTATGAACCTGCTTGGCGCCATTACTAGCATTATTTACAAATTTAATTTATTCGGAACATCATTTAATATGCTAAGCAGATCCAATTTATAGCACACAACACTAGGTAGACAAGGAACTGTAACTTCTTAAATACTACATTGGCTACTGACATGACATGAACCACACTACTTTAAGGGTCATGTGACATGTATTAATAGTACTCGGTAGTCGCGAATTAATAAGCAGCAAGGTACTCGAGCGGTAAAGTTGGCGCATACCTGGATCGCATTACCGAGTTTAATGAACAGTAGCCGCAATAATAATGGTAAAATGAGGTGGACAAAGGTTCAGAGACCAGAGCGTGGCTAGCAAATTGTAATCAGTACCGGGGCCAGAGTACTACCGCGGTCCATAACCCCACGGGCAACGATTTGGCAACGCTGCATCGGTTCAGCTGACACCTGCAGCGTATCCTTATGTGGGGGCGGGGGGCGCGGAGCAAGTACTCGCGAGCCGCTCAACCTCTTTACCCCTCTACCCCCTTCGATCCGACAACCGACACAAATCCCTAGGACACGGCCAAGATATAAACACCCATCGTTGTCTTATGTTAACTAAACACGCACTCTCGGATTTTCTATATTTTGTTTACATTTTGTTTCCTTATTGAAATAGTCTTCACTTCCATGTGTCACAGAACCTTTACAAAATGGTGCTCTCGACAAAGATGAACTAAGCTTGAAAACTCAACTAAAATTACAATTTTTGAGTGTAACTCAGTGTTCCATCTTTGTTGATTTCAATGTCATAGAGGTACTGAACATGTAAGGACGTGAGTTGAAACGTACACCCTTACATGTTCAGTATGTTCATTTGACAAACTGAACAATCTGACAATTACTCCCATTTGTACCGTCGCACTTTAAGCCAAGCTTAAGTTAAGTGGGGTTCAGACTGTGTAGAATACAGTTGGAAAGTCACAGTCTGGACCATGCTTAACTTAAGTTTGAAATTCGACAGTGCAAAAGGCGGTTAAAGTAATAATAAACTGACAAAATGAAGAGAATATCAGATACAAAAAGCCACAAAAGTCCTTAAGATAGTCAAATATGCAATTTTTTTATTATTGGATCCAAATAGAGCATCAAACCAAGAATACCTCCAAAATATGTCCGCTAAAGTAACCGAAGTTTTAGGTATAGTTTGCAATAATACTCATGCTAAGTTCATATTACTTATTGTCGTTAAAGGCGTTTAACTAAAAGATGCATAATAGAAAGAACGATTTGCTATACATTTTTTAATTTATAATCATGTAACACTTGGTATATCCATACGATTTACTGAACTAAGGATACACGTGCCATTAGTAGGTACCTAGATTCCGACATTCATATGCTTTAGTCTGCTGGGGTAATAAAAAAATACTATAGATACTATGTCAGGTACTTTGAAAAATTCAGGATTTTGGAACTAGCTCAGCAGATACAAGTCCCAATTCAACATTTTGCTTCTTTTCTATATACCACTAAACTACCAGTCCAAACAAGTATGGACGGAAATTTCCAGTACGACCCAAATTACTTGCTGCATCATTCTAGATACAGCAGGTCATATATAAATATGGTAGGTCCAATATGGTTTCCAACTCAGAATCAGTGACTATGCCATTTTCTGACTTTCCCAATGGATAATTATTGGAGATTCTCTCCAAGAGTATAGGATGGAGATTAATATTGCTACTGTAGCTATAGTAAATGTACATTGTTCACATTTTAGGGGTGTTGTAATGTAAAGGTGTACAAAAACAATGGTTGTACTTTGGCTACAAGTATTTGGTAACCAAATCAAGTTTTAGTTCGTATTAATATTCTTTTGCTTGATACAGTTCTTAGTGTAATATTGTCAAAGTGGGCGCTAGTGGGCAGTACCTAATTGAAAATCGTTTTTTTGTCCCACAATAATTTAGTTCTCAAGTCATAAGAGAAGAATATATTGTCAACCTTTATAAGTTGAAATAATCACTGAAAAATGAATAATAAAAAAGGAATGATAATTATTGGGTCACCATCCATTTTTATGTAAAGGAGACTACTTTTCCAAATCATTATAGAAATTTTAAGCAATAGAACAGTTTGGCTTAAACTAATTTACAAGTAAATGAACAATATTTTTGTGACTTAACTGATAGTAAAAGCATGTATAGCGTTCTGAGTGAGGGTTCATAAGAACCAACCGTAATCTTCTTTAGCACTTGGTTGCCAGATTTCAAGCCGCGTTGCAGCAAACCTTATCTGCGCATTTAACCGGACTTTGGGTACTGCAACGCGGTGCGCGGAGGCGGGCGTGTGGCGTGATGTCAGTGACGTCATCGCAAGCACCAGGTCAGGGTACCAGGGGAAAGGAGGGAAAACGGCCACGTGTTCGTTAGATTCGGTCCAGCCTGTACTACACAACCCACAGATCAAGGACAGTTTTACGAGCTCCTGCATATAGTACTTATTTTCTTATTTTACATTAGTAAATGCTCCATGCAGCGCACTTGTGCAGCGCGCTCAGTAGCGTCCCATCTTAAAAAAATACACCTTAAAGGTTTATTATTGTTTTTTTATTGTCATTGTAAAAATAATTTACTGAAAGTTAATACGACCTCGATTTTTTTGAATTATTAGTTACAATTTGCTGAATTTTGATTTTTGTTGTAATGAACTGCTTGGAGATCATCATTTTGACAGTTACCCCTACTAAACTTTCTCTTGCAAATATCTCCTTTAAGAGGATTTTAACGGCAGAAAGTCTCTCTTGTGATAAAACCACTAAACTGCAACTTTTCTCCCTAGAGGGTTTTCTGAATTTTCTACACTCCAAAATCTGGTCTCGGTTTTTGGCATATTCCAGCAAAATACTACTTCCGTGTATTGGTAGGATATTACCAAACAGCAATAGATAGTGGCTAATAGCAATTGGACCACCCTGTATGTAAAGTTAGTTATTACGCAATAACCATAATTGCTATGCAAACGGCCTTGTTGACTACGATTATATTATATGAAAAAGAAGACCCTAATGAACTACGTGAAGCATTTATGTTGCCGATTTCCCAACCGTTTCACGCAGAAGAATAAACAAAAGAAAAATAGGTGCTTATGCATTGGCGATTTTTTCTGAACGAGCAAACGCTGGGACCTCAAGGCAAAGCGATTCTAAATGGATAATATAATATTAAATATATTTCTGCGACGCAGTGGTATTGCATCAGTGCAATTTTCAAGGCTTTTATATGATCTATCCAGTAGAGAACTGATAAATATCAATGAATACAGGACTCTCAGTAAGTATGATCAAAAAGATACTCTGACTTTCATCTGAGAAAAGTGAATGGTTCCACTGATACAGATGGTGAAAGTTCTTAAAAAAACCTCTAAATGATCTCAAATATCTGGAGTATTATTTCATGGATTTAAAAAAAAAATTAAGATCAAGATCCTTAACAAAGTTTTATAAAAACTCAAACAAGCCTTCTCTTGATATTGCAAAAAAACTTTGATCATTGATATAGCAATGGAACCAGACATTTTGCTATATAATATGTATTGAAAAAACAACTTTTTGGCTACTGTATTCACTGATATTAAACAAAATTTTCTCCTTGTCTAAGGTCAAGTTAACACGTGCATCATTTAAACAATGCAAGTTGAAACCTCTATACCTTTACGCCCATGTGTAACCAAATGTATTTATAAAAGTTAACTGTAAAGCGACAAGAAACGCGCTCCGATTTAAAGCTTATGTTTTGCTGGCCTTAAGCCAATGTATGGTAATACTATAAGAATTTCTCATAAAAATACTCACCGTTTAATAGATATTATCATCGTAATTTGAAAGTTAAAAAACCTGAAAAATATTATCCCACTTAAGTACAGCAAACATTAATTAATAATTATTAACACCAATTTGAGGCTCAGAACTAGCTAAAGTAATAAATTGCTCACAAGCACGGCCTTGTCTTTACTACGGTTGTAAGCTAGTCATTAGAGTACGGACTTGAAGACTAATTAAGGATTTTAAGTGCAATAAAATTAAAGTCATTAAATCTTTAAAAAAAAAATGGATCCCTGCATCTTTAATTACCTTCTTGGCTAATAACCCATAAGATTAGACCAACTGGAAGAATTTATATCTGATCTGACCTAAAACCAATCTATACAAATTTTGATGCCTATAAACACGTCACTTGTTGAATCGTTGCTTCTGTTTTAATAACAGCTCGAACTTTTCTTTTTTTGTCAGAACATTACTGTACTATTTTAATTCTCCAACCATAATGTGTGTATGTCAAAAAAGCAAACAAAACAGTACAACTAAAAGTGCGTCACGCGATTTCAAGTAATTAATCTATTTTAAGGCAACCTGCTAGCTCGTGACACGTGTGTGTTGTGTTGAATTCAGGCTAAATTTACTTGATTTACTCTTTGGTCGTTTAATATGTAGCAATATAATGAATTTTAATAAAATTGATTTTTAAATTGGTAAGAGTTTGTCCTAATAGGAGACCATCAATATTCATTCACATATCTAGATATTCTTAGTCTAAATACATTACAAATAAATGTGTAACTGTAAGGGTAGACACAAAAATATTCATACAAAAATACAATTCGCTTAACTTAAGAATAAGAATAAGTGAAGTAATTACTTTTTGTACTTTCTTAAAAAGAAAGTTACTCATCAGTGTGAATCAATCAAGTTCTTGACCCACAAGACATATTCTTTTTTGACTATTTTATTAATGAAATATTGTCAAAAATGTAATCCATTTGTTGGTATTGCCATCAGTTTTTTACTATCTACCAAAAGTAATTAAATGTAAAACATACAATACCAGTTTCTGGCCTATCACCCGAAAGGTAACATCAGAGACTGGACAGCCTAAAGTGGGCGAACAAGTGCATGTATTTAATGTAATAACGTTCAGTTTGCTTTACTATATGGGCTTGTTTATATTTGCATCCTCCTATAGTACGAGTCTAAAGTAAAACGACGCTTAAAAAGACTCTTACGTTCGACATAATAATTATTCAAGAAATGCCCATTTAACAACCATAATCGGTGGTAAGAAATCAACTGATTAGAGGCTATTTATGATTTGAAACGTTTTTTGTGAAGTGTTACTACATAGTAAATAAATATCATAAAACATTTTTATGTGCGAGTAATTGCATTTATATTCCAATCAAATTTCACAACTGGTTGTAAACAGTATGCTGCTGCAGTGTAATTTATAGTTATAGAGCTGAAGCAAAATCAGCAATACTCTTGGCGCAAATTAAATCATAATTTCGCAAACCGAAAACAAGAAAAAGCCATTATGAGTGGTTTTCTCCTTTTTAAGTATATACATGTAGGGTTGCAGCTGAAGGACTGTCATTAAATCTGATTGAAAGTTGTATAAGTAGAAAATGAAAAAAGCCCACTAAAATCAAACTAGCATAAAAACACGAGTTAAAGTAAAAGTATTCAACATATAATCCAACTTCATCTTTGTTGAGATTTTATTTTTGTTTATTTGTGCGAGCTCCCGGTGTTGGGCTGGCTGTGTGCGCCTCGGGCGATCTTGAAACAGCCATCATTTATAAGTGTAGCGATACGAAGAACTTGATTCCGAGGTTTGCTTGCCTGAAGATGTTGATGACCCTTATACGGACGAACCCTCGGCCTCTTCTGATTTAGGACGCTGTTGCACTTTATTTCTAGTTTGCTGTTCTGTAAGAACTTTTTGAACATTGTCAAAATGTTAACATGACCATGAGTCAAACCATTATGGAATATTAAGTGTCAACGGATGAGGTCTATACGAGAGAAACCCGAAATATGAATTAATCTATCCCGACGACCCTTTGAAAATCCCTCCGTTTTAAGCAGGTAGGGCTGCTTGCACCTGTTGTTCCCCTTCGGTCCCTTTCTATTTTCTAACGTATTTACGCTCCTCTAAAAAATAAACGATGCACATGTTGGCTCGTTTTGCTCCCGATGCAACAACAAGTGTCTCGAGTTTGAAACAGATCCCTAGATTTATGGCTTGTGTCACGTTTGCTCACACTTTTGTGGAAACAACACTTCATACCAAACTAACACATAATTTCTGGAATGTTTCACTGATTTCTTCAGTATGCTTTCAGTTTCAACAAGTCTTTTTTTAGTACAATAGTATTAAATGATTATTCGTCTAATAAGTTAAATATCAACACTCAATTTTGAGTTCTCTTCTTCATAAAAGCAACTTGTTATTTGAATGTCGTCAACGTAAAGGCCACACCATTTGAGATACTATGTCTGGCTACGAGAAATACTTTCTATATGTAAAGGAAAAATTGAGAACTAGAATCACTGGGAAGAACCAGATATCAGATATCTTTACTGTCAGATGTTTACAATGAAACTCTCCTTCAGAGACAAAATACAGTTATTAAAAAATAAAAGACTAGTGAAGATTTTTGTACCCGTACAGGAAGTTAACTATAAGTCATAATATACTTAGGAACGACTGTTGTGTGACTAAAACAGACAGTGTCATGAGAATACAGGGTGTTCCACGATAAATACGTCATATTTCAAGACTTGATAGTGCATTAAAACCTGAAGTATGCTGTATATAATTTTGCAATATTTTTATAGGTGAAAAAGATTAAGAGATCTACATCATCTTAATTTCTATACAAACACGAAACGCTGTAGCAAAATGTAGCAAGGAAGCTTCTTTCTAAATTGAATAAAAAATTAAAAACTGATTTGTATTTTATGAAAAAGCAGTGGAGTACCATTTTTTTCTGTAAAAAGTATCTTTCAACATGGGCTTCAACAACGCCACTGGGCAAAATGAAAAACACGTTGAAATATGTTTTGGAGCAAAATTGCAATTTTTTATTCAAATTTTCTCGCCCCGTATGTCCGCAATATCGTGAAACACCTTGTATATGACGGCAACATAAGACAAGTAATTAAGTTTAAATGCAAATCTATGAAACTTAAACAATTTAAATGAAATCACTTTTAGACAAAAAGTTTTCATCGTTGTTCAGCAAATTTCTCTGTCAGTTATTTTAAAACAATTATTCAGTAAAAGAATATTTAGAACACTTCTCTTCTTATGGTTTACTAACTAACTATAACCGACTTTTAACAGTTACAATCTAACATTCTCGAGTAAATAATAGTTTTCAATTAATCAAATTGGGGGATATATCAGTTATTATTCTCTCCTAAAATGCATCAGTGCGAATGTCCATTTACAATGCAACAGTGGTAACAATTTATATTGTTTACTCGGTGACAAGAATTAATGAAAATGAGGTAAATATAAAATATTTGTTATGGTCGCAGACAGATTTATTTACCCTACTAATTAATGCGAGCGCCCAATTTATTAATTTCTACAAACATCAAATTTAATTCGTTCACTTTAATTGGAAAGGATAATACTAAAAGTATTATGCTCTATGTATTTAAATATGTTTTACCGGATGTCTCATCAAAACTAAACCAGTGTTCTTATTAAGTGAAGGAAAAAATTGCTCTCTAATTTCCTAACATATCTTAAGAAAGTAGTTATTTGTTGTGTTACCATATTTTTTGTGGTTCCAATTACTTAACAAGCACAATAAGAAATCATCAGGTGTCCATTTCGCTTCAGGTAAGTCATGGGATCTAAGGTAGGACAATTAAAATGAAAATAGATGTCTGGAAATAGTGTATAATTAAATCTGACCATCCGTTATATGCCATGTATATTCGGTGAATCCTTGTCGGCTATCCTTCATTGATTTCAGTGAGAAATTTTCTTACACTTGCATTATAATTTGAATGTAAATAATGATTTCGAACAATACATATACATCATATAACATAATGATACTGACCAAGCGGGCATTAAAATACAATTCTGCTGGTCCAGACAAGTTTAAACCTTAAGAAAGCAGCAAGTACTACCACTCCACTTCTGGGTACTTAAAATCACTTTTACATGCACGTAGTGGGTATATACCTACACGAAAAACATCAAAAAGATAAAGTCTTGAAAAAGCACATCAGCTGTAAGGTTCTAACCGGTTTCAGACGTAGCGTTTTTCTTTTCTCCTTCTAGTAGTACTACAACTACTGCTACTACGTAGTAAATTTGATGTGTTTAGTTTATGTCGCGATCAGTTAGTTGACTTTCTTCCGCAACTTATAATTTTAATGTTATTGTGCTAAGCAGAATGGTTAAACTTTTTCAACTGACCCTATAAAACCTGTAAATAGCGACTAGTTAGGAAAGTGTTGTTACACTAAGCACGTGTGCAACTTAAGGTGTGACCTTAAGGTCACCGGTTCCTTATAAAGTCCCTACATCACAAAAGTAGTTAGTCATTACAACACTACGAAAACAGTAATAATTGTCCCAAGAACATGACTGAAATTAGCAGGAAATGTGTTTGCCTACTAGGAAGAAATCTTCTTTAGCTTGTTCTATTTCTGAATGTCCAGCGATTAAAGGCGACTCAGATTTTTATTGCGCAGTTTATGCGAAGTAACGATGCATTAAAGAGCTTTGCTTCCGTTGACCTATGCTAGAAAGAAGTGACCTAAAGGTAAATCCCACTCCATGGCGTTGTAGTCGCGAGCGCAGCGCACGCTACTACCATCATGTTGGTGTCCTTGAACGATAGCGCGTACAAGTCTCACTTGCACTTTCTTGCATCCGAAACACTTCAGGCTGTAAACGAATTTTTCTACATTGTTGTCGGATTTATTAACCAATCAATAACAAATTTACTAAAAACCGTCATTTATCCCAACTAGGACACTTCGTACTTAATACGTACATTTTAGGGCCTATATCTTTGTACATAATGTACTTAAAATTTTAATAATCTGCTTATATAACAATAAGTAACTATGTTCCATATTGTTGTATTCTGTTTTGCGTCAGATGGACGCATGTCGTTTTTGGCACAAACTTCAAATTCAAGTGTTATTTTAGTTTTGACTCATAGACCAGTGTAATTTTCCATTTTTTCTGCGCTTTTAAATATTAAGATAAGCATAATTTTTATTATCGTACAGTTGCGTAAAATACCTTTTTGAAATTCAAAACCTAGTAAATAGTAAGCATTTACAAAACTGCTGCAACGCGAATGAAATTATTTTATATCAATACCAATATCTCGGCAAGTGCAAAACCTGTGCAATTCTTACGCTACCATGGGTGTGTAACTTAACTTTTGGAGCACAATAAATTGCCAAATATAAGTATAATATTTACTCTTTTTTTCGGTTAATTATTTCTGCAATCACCCTGCATATCGTGCACGATTGGATCACCACATATACCAGGTGTCCAAGAGCACCCTGGACATAGAAGATTAACATGGGAAAACGGTTTTGATTTTTTTTGCGCCTGTACGGGTCATTTAATGGAAAAACGCTTTAGATAAAAGTTGTAGAGAACTTTTTCGGCTATCAACTCGTAATTTTTCAATACCGTAGATTTGACCATTAAGACGAAAAACGGCTCTAAAATTCGGAAAGCAAAATTTATTCTATTCTATTAGCAAAATTCTTTAAGAAAACACTGGTTTAGCTTGCAAATATTTAATGAAGACAACCGAATCACCTATCTCAAGCCTCTTCATAACACTACCAAACGATTTAAAGTGATGAAAACAGTGGACAATGAAGCCAGATCTTTGAAGATAAGTTTCCTACTGTACAGGGACAACAACAAAGGGGTCAAATACTTCCTTCAAAAGTGGTGTGATTTAGTTTCAATGTGCTTAACTTCATGGACTATCATCAGCGAGGGTCTTCATCAGTGTTGCAACTAAAACTTAAAATGGTTTAGTGTTGATATCTGTCTTAAGGCTCAAAATTTCATGGGACTGTTAAATGTGAATAATCTTAAACTGGCTATAAAACCTCTGAGAAACCCCTTCTAGGAACAGAATATGGACTTACACAGTCAAATTATCAGTCAGGTGACAAAAGTTTTTGTATATGGGTAGGTATTGTCAAAAAACCAACTTTTCAATTGAGCTATCTATATGAGCTGTATTCTAGGTTTAGGTATTAACATTATAATTGTGTTCTTTTTTCCACACACTCAATTGTTCCAAATAAAACTTTGTACACTGAACATTTGTATTAATTACCTATTTATTCACAGTTAAAGGTACAGTATACTACATTTTCTTCAAGTGAAAAGCTTAGGTACAATAGGTGGCAAAAAAAAACTGGTCTTACCACATAAACAGTGATTGTTCCACAGATTGAGTGTGAGTGGGTGAACCTTTCACCATACAAGCTAACCTAATGTGTGTTTGGATAATAGTGGAGTTCCAAATTAGCAAAGGTAGGTGAAATGTAGTGATTGAAAGTCTCTAAAGAGAAACAACTTGCTTCTAATTCAATACACCATTTCACAGGACATACCTTTACTAATCAAATGTGAACTTGAGTTACACATTACTTGCAAATAAACTATTTTTGGTTAGTAGACATTTTACAAGTATCCTTGTAGGTGAATGATGTTCAAGTTAACTAATAGAGCTAATTAAATATCAGTACTTACCTTACCCTGTAGAACTAGGGAAAAAACATTGATAATCAGTTATAAAAAATGCCTATTTATTAACATCATACAATATAAAACCACTTCACTATGGTGTGTTGATAACACTACAAAACAGAAGGATACAATAAAACTAGCAGTCACATAGGTCACTAAATTGCATCACTTTTGAGGGAAGTATTTGCCCTCTTTTGTGGTCCCTGTATAGTAAAGCAACTTATCTTCAAACATCTGCAGGCCTTCCTAGTCCATTGTTTTTATCACTTTAAATCGTTTGGTAGTGTTATGAAAAGGCTTGAGATAGGCGATTCGGTCGTCCATGGTGCTCTTGGACACCTGGTATACTTAAATGTACGTACATAAAACGTACGTCTATAACACGCCGAGAATGTTGTAAATCGGGATCAAAAAAGTACGTACTTTTTACTAGAAATGTACCAACGATGTACGTTAGTCCGTACGTACTTTGTGTGTACTATGTACGTCGTGTTGCTATTTGTAATATGTCATAGGCATAAAGCTGTTTTAGGCATATTGCCTAAGCATTTATTAAGTGTCATAGCCAATAGACAAAACAGTCAAAAGATATTGTGACATGCCGACCAAAGATTCAGGCAATTAACAACATGATTGTAAGTATTATTTTGTTACTTTGAAAGATTTTCTTGAAGGTCTTGATGTTGAAATTTGAGCGTTATTATCTGAATTTGGCAAAGTAATTTAATCAAAGGTGCGTACTAGATGTGCTACAAGTTAGAGAGTACCGTAGAGAAGAAAGAGTGCGATCATGGTAGACTGCTGCTGTACTCCGCGACATACAGGGAGTAGGTGGAGACAGAAAGTGTTGTTGACCTCAGGTCATCGTTGGCAGATTGCGTTTATTTTCACCGTCACTATTATTCGTTTTATGTTTGTCCTATTTTTTAAGCTGACGTATCAAAAATTAATCATTTATTTGTGGCTCCTTTGTTTATTCCTTTGCTGTTATTAACGGTAGAAATAAATGGGTTCATGGCTGCGTTAGCTCGACCGATAAAGGGGACCAAACGCATATATTCGTTAATGGACCGTTACACCATTAGTACCTTATCGTAACTTTTATGGTGAGAACGTACCAATTTTTTTAAATCTTTCAATGGCTGATATACTCAGTTTTAAAAGATGACACAGGCAAAAGCCCAATTCAGTTAATCGTGTCGAGCTTGCTTGAGGTAGTAAACAATTTTAAAGTACTAATCAAGACATACTAGAAACTTGTTCATGTCAAATACTTATTCAAATTTTAAAGTGAGTTTTATCGATGGCAGACTAGTATCTCTGTCTGGTTCGGTCCGTAAACACGCATCCTACTGTTCACATATCTTCCCTATTAATTGCTCTCAAATACACGATGTCGTAATAACAAAAATTCCTTCAGTAACGTTTACTTTCTTTCTAAAGCTATTTTCTAATTAGCTTCAGGTTCCCAATCCTTGAATCAAATTTGTCTCTGATACCCGATACCTGGACTTTATTGTCTGTCGTTATCTTCAATGTTTGAAACTAGAGAAAAATAGTAAAATACAATTAAATTGTAACTTTGACCTTCTCATAAAAGTTACAAGATTTATTTAAAAATTATGACTAATTACATATTTTAGAGATTTTTACAAAAGTTGAAAGGGTTTTCTCCCTTGTCAATCTACTAAAAAAACTGGTTTTATGCTATGTAGTAAGTCTGGGTAATTGGTCTTTGAGATTAAAGGGAGAAACTGATCAATGGTATCACTCAATTTTTTGATGACAGATTTACTAATTACTATTGAGTTTAGCTTAAACCAGCTTTTTAGACTATGTGGAACTGTCAATTATTATACTTTAACGTTCATTCATAGTCTCAGACTGTTTTCAGTCTCACCCCTTAACGAATAATGTTGGACGAACACCTGAACTTCAGTCGCTCTAAAAAAGGGTTCAATGTCTGCATTGATTAAGGTTTTTTAAAAATTAGCTTTGGTTTTTTCATATAGTGAACAGATTTAGAGGGGTTGTGTCAGAATGCTTTACCATTCAAGCGATTTTTCCGTCTCCCTTTTATTTGAGCCTATACAGGGTGTTACAAATTTGAGGTATTAGCATTGCTATTTCAGAAACTATAGTTGATAGAGCTTTAGTTAAATGAAGGCAAAGTTGTGCATTTTATTGCAAAATAATTTGGTAAAAAAATTTTCATTACATCTGGAGATTTCGACTTGAGTGCACGACGAAAGTGCTTTTTTTGTACTTCTTTCACCTAATTTAAGGTCCTTTGGTATAAATATGCCATTTGCTGTGCATTGGAAACCTCTTGGAGCAAAATAAAAAATTGCCAAAATTGCACTTTTTGCAAAAATGACATTTTTTCAGTTTTTGAATTATTGTAACTTTTTTATTTGAACTCTTATAGATTTAGTAAAACGCCACTACAAAAAGAATAAAAAATTCTATAAAATTATCAAAAACTGGCCTCTCTAGTTCTTCAAGTTACCAACATATTGAATTTCAAAAAGTAGTAAAAAAAGACCCTTAATGCCCCTCCATTCTTTCAATTTTTTTTTTCTTGGAGGAAAGTAAAAAATTGCCAAAATTGCACTTTTTGCAAAAATGACATTTTCTCAGTTTTTGAATTATTGTAACATTTTTATTTGAACTCTTATGGATTTAATTAAATCTCCATTAGAAGAAGAATAAAAAATACTACAAAATGAGCAAAAACTGGCTTCTCTAACTCTTCATGTTACCGAGATATTGAATTTGAAAAAGTAGTAAAAAAAGCTCCTAATAGCCCCTATAGAATGGGGGAGATTCTTTGTTCCGGATATCTCCGAATGTAATAAAAAAAAATTTGATTTTTTTTAATAAATTAATAAAACGCTCTATCAACTATAGTTTCTGAGATAACAATGCTAATGCCTCGAATTTGTAACACCCTGTATAGAGTGAGTACGGTGCATCAATAAGTTGTCTACATAGATGCATAATGTTAAAACAGCCATCAAAAACGATCATAAATAATTCAGTAAACACATTTTTGATTCATCAGATATTGTCAAGAACTTATTACGGTAGACGAGATAAAAACTTCTCACACAATTAAGGTTGGAAATTCGTCGCATCTGTACAAGCAATCACGTTGTAAAAAGAAAGTCATCTTATTTCAAGTGGCGTAGAACAAAAAGGGAATAACAGAAACAATATACAAAAGACACGCTACTGCTTAATAATTGTAATTAAGCGAAGTCCAACGCAGGTCAAAACTCTATAGCTAACGTGGTAGCTATATAGCCAGGTGCCCAGGTGTTGTGCTTTTTATTTTACTGTACACAGTAGCAATATGATCGAGTCCCTTCTCCCGCCTTCGCTCGTAAATGAAACAGGGTTGGACTGAGGGAACCCGTTTCAGATTTATTGTCTTTTTGGAATCACACTTACAGCCACCCCAGTTTTAGATTATTTACACTCTTTTAATAAAAACCAACAACTCACCTTACAATGCAATTTAAAAAAAAATAAAAAACTTAAAAAGTAACTCAATCCGGTCCAGTACCAAAGCTTCAACGCAATAACGCCAGTGGGATCTGGCCTTTGTTGCAGCTTGATTTGTTGTCTTACTTTATTTACCTTTATCTCATTTTTTTTTACTTTGTAGTATTACACAATCGAATATTGTTTAGAGCACAGATTACAATCCGAGGCAGACCATATTGAAATTGAGTTAATAATTAAGTCACTAAACTTAGTCAATTTGGGACAATAGGCAATTAAAACGAACAAGATGGCACAAATGGTAATATGCGCCTTATACAGTAAACTTACGCTTGTCTGAGTGGGACCCTTCGACCTGTTATGGTTCTATTAAGTTCGTGTGGTTTAATGACCACCTGTGCGGGAATGTCTTTAGTTTCAGGTTTAAATCCGTAAAAATCCAATTGGAAACTTCAATCAACTATTTTTACATAAAAGCCGCAGTCAGTGAGCATACTGTTTTCTTGTAATTCATTCAACTTTTATAAAGCTTCTATTTTCACTCTGTAATAATCACCAGAGAATAATTGTTAAATATTCGGTCCAACACTGTACATTTATAAAATTAAACTGTTGAATCCCTTATAACATTGAACATCTAATACTACTTAACTAACAACAAAAAAACCAGGTAGTTCCCAAGATATTTAGGTGTCTACCAAAAACAGTTGGTGGATTTTGCCAAGTCAACAAACACGTGTTTGAGGGCCAAACAAAAAATAGGGACCATATTCCAGCAGTGTCATCCTACTTTATTTCTGCCTGGTATTACTCTTCCTGTTTTTCAACGGGGCATTTAACTAAACAGGTGTTTAGCTATTTGCCGTGCTACATAACAATAAAACCACCTTATTCGGGCACTGTCATCGTACGTTATTTCTGTCTGGCATCACTATTCCTGTTTTTGTACCAGGCCCTTTCATTAAATAGTTTTTACATTTGAACAGGCTTTTAAGAGATTTAAAACAACCAATTTATTGGTTTGGTATATCATGGCGTTAATTTACGCAATAAAATAAAAAACAGGACCCTAAAAACTCTGTTGTTTTATAGCTTTAGATGGGTTAAACCCTCGTATAAAGCGCAAAATTAGATTGAGGAAAAAGTAGAGCTTTTTCCAATGTGCCAAAGGGCTGTTGTGGTGAACGTATGAGTGAATTATTTGCTCACTCGGGATTTTCTGACTGATTTATCGGTTTGTCAAACTGTTGTGCGGAACCAGCACCTGGTCACTATGCCGATTTTATAGCATATACCGTGTTATTTAATTAAAACGTTTTAGATTGCACTGATAGGGCATTTCTATTATTCAAACTGAATTGCTCTATTTCCGTTAGGAAGCAACAGATGGATAATTTCAAGATAAGATTTTATGTGCTTTCAATGTCCAAGCATATAGTTTTGTGTGAAACATGATACTGAATTCCAGGAAATAGTTTAATTTTGCTTGTAACGGTTTTAACATATACAAATGTGGAAAACTCAGTTTTTTTCAGAGCACAACACGAGTACAGCTATTTTTTCTGTCTAGTTAAAATTTTACAAGATTACTTAAAATTGATAACCAACTTGGTTTAAACTTGAACAATGTCAAAAAAATGATGCAAATAAGCACCAAAACAATTACATAATAAAAACCTAAAACATCACAATTTTAAAGACAAAGACATTGAGAAACATGTAGCAGAAAGGTTACGGTATTTACATTGGATACACAGGGCGACAAAAATGTGTAACGGACTAGAGAGATAACGAGGTTGTAGTTAAATAGATACAATCTCTAATTTATTATAATAGAAAATTAAGCTTTTCACACCTGAAACACTGAACGTGTTTACCTGAAACAAAAATTTGTAGAGACGTATCGACCGGAAAAGAATGATTTATGATAGAGAATTTAATTAATTAAAGTTCACTGGTTTTTGGAAATATGGAAAAAATATGGTAATTCTAGGGTTTGTTAAAGGTGAAACTATTTTTATGAAGGGTATTTTAAATGTATATTCTCAAACGGCCAAACGGTATCAAAAGGTAGTCGTTACGTATTAACGAGCACAATAAATCTCCTTCAAGCCACCGTTGAATAAATTTCAAATTCATAGAAATTTTATGAATTTCTCCCGAGGACAAATTTCCAGTAATTTTCTCCCTATTCACTGATTTGAACAAAACGTCAAGATTTTCCACAAAAGCTGTTATTGCAATAACATATATTATTTACAGAGACAATCAAAGAGGGCGTTTATTATGAAAATCTGGTAGGACGTAATTTCTATAATCTTGTCATAATAGTACTTTTGTGTCCATGAATTGAAGCCATAAGCAATATAGTATATGTACTATTAAGTACAACAAAAAGTACATTACAACCAAAATAACGGAGAGTGTAAGGTCAGTTAACAAGTGCAATCTACTGTAACCAACAAGCTTCTAAGGTCATTCGACTCTGTTTACTTCGATTTATATATTATCTCCTCATTTCAAAGCTTAAGCACTGTAAGTTCGTACTCAGTCACTTGAGTGCTAATGTAGTCTCAAAGATGTAAACCTAGTCAGCGGTTACACAAGGAAGCGATTAGCACACTAGTTTAAATTTGCGTGTGTGACTTTTTGGATCAAGTGCCAATCATTTTCCATCTTCTAGAAGCGGACTATTATTATGAAAATAAACTAACAAAAATATTGTTTTGCCGTGTTACTCCAATTTAACTTGCGGTATTAGCTGGAACTTTTGCGACTCTATAATTGACCAACTATAACAATACCCTAATTTTTATCATTAGCAATTTTCTTCGAAATTTAGTGGTGTCCTGCTAGTTTAATATCTCAAATTGCTCCAATTATGGCCCCATTAATAACACTACAGTTCAGCTTCCCTGCAGGGTGTATATTTTGCAGGAGGCCGCAGATATGATGGTACCAGCACCATGTTCTAATCAATTTATATCAGACTGTGTCAGGTATATTACTGATAAGATCCACGATCATTTTCTAGACATATTCGGGACTATAAAGCAGCTTTGTAAAAATGAAAAACTGGGAATATAAATAGGATACTGAAATAAACACTTAGAAACAAAACCATATGTATTATTTAGACATTCCATGTTTGTAAATTATAGTTGGTATATGTTATTATTAAATTGCAGAAGAATCCCTCGCAATTTCCATGTTGGACAAAACTTTCCGCCGCTTCGTTTCTCTAACTTACACGAAATATTGTTTTCATGCAGAACAAAATTGCAGGCAATCATACTTTTAAAGGCAATTTAGACATGAACAAAGTACTCCCAAGGGAGGGTCAGCCAATACTAGCATCTGTCAATAGGTAATTTCGTAACGCATGGTAATTATTCTTTAGCAAATGACAACTTGACATATTACATTAACTACTGTGGGGGATATAACCTGCACACTATTTTGACTTGACACTGAAAATTAATAGCTTAGCAGCATCGGAGGAGATATGCCGATACAAGCATCAAATACCTATGCGTATGGTAGATCAGGTAGCTTTACTAAACATTATTTAAGATGATGATGTTAATTAGAGAACATTGTTCTGGCATTACAAATGTTTAAGTACATTTACATTTTGCTTGAGTTGTATCTTACAATAATTAGAATAGTTGTAAATTTAAGGACCCGAAAATTTAAATCGTTTTTACTGTTTATAGTTTTGTCAGTAACAACGTTAGTTTTCCACCATTCTCTGTACATAATAGTGTTTATCCCTTTCCGTTTGTTTAAAGCTAGTTTTGACCTTTTAAAATTTTTCCAAATCTTAGTGATTTACCTTATACCAGTCAAGAAGTTTGACCTGACTACCTGTTATTGCTAATTTGCTTATTGTTGTGATATATCTCATTTAAAATAATACAAATTTTTTACGTATTCTAGCTGCATTGCCCAAAACTATTAAAATTTCAACTCTTTGAGTGTCTGTTAATTGATCCATTTTACTGACACACAAAATTGGCAATGACAGGGATTTTTGATTATTTTTTTTCATGAAATCAATTAACATGAACGAAACTTGTTCTACATGGAAGGTTTTAGAGTTTTCCAAAAATTTTATAATGAAATACCCTATAGGGTGTTGTTTCACCAAAAAAATACAAATTTGCACATCACACTTAATCAATTTCCTTAACATGTTATACAAAAGACATAAAATTTTAAATCAAAACACTGCACACTGTATCATTTAAACAAAGCATCGAAAAAAAAATTGTTACATAACAGATTTCCTTTAGAATTTTCTCTACTTTTGTGCCACAATTCTAGATATTAATTTTTATCAGAAGATCTATGCGTCATATATGTTTTATTTCATATTTTTAAAAAATGTTAATACCGCGCTGCAAAGTGAGTGTTCATATTAATAAACACAAAGAATGATTTTATAGGTTCACAAGAGCGAAATATTTAATATGTTTCTTCCCACACGTTTACGCCAGACCCTAAAACGTGTCACGTAACACTTGCGATAGGATTTGAATGCCAAGTGATAACAAAACTCCGCATTAACTTAATATCAACAGGTTTTGACGAGTTGTATATAGTCTTACAACTCATCAAGGTTATTTAGAAAATCACTAGCATAGCGCGTCAGTAAGTAAACAAAGCTTTTGCACCCTCTTTCTTTTAGGGGGTACCTGCTAATATATAAGAAACACCTGCATATCGGGGCTATGTGTCATACCCGTATACATTATGAGGTCGAGGCAAAAAAAATACTACCCTAGGGCGAAACATAGGTATAACCTAATGAAGTTCGGGTGGTAACTATCAACAATCTGTTAGCATTATTGTCGTTTAGGATCGTCTCAGAGTTAATCTGGAGCAATTAGTGGAGAAACGTCACAAAGTAAATCACCACGGTGTTATCGCATAACTTTCTCTCCAACAATCGTTCTCTCTAGGGTTTTAGCTCTGACACGGGATCAATGCTTGACAAACCTGTGACAGTTAATCTGTCGGTTTAGTGGTATTTGCATATGTTAATTCGAAAGCCCGGGTAATTGTTGGCATTAGGGTTTTGTCAGTCTAATCAAACGAAGTTTTGCGTCAAGGAATTTAGATAATATCTTTTGTTTTACGTGGCTTGTCATTAACTCTGGTTGGCTTCCAGAAACATTCTAACAATTATTATTCTGTCGGATTTTTGAAAATCATTTCACTCGAACAACGTAAACCGTAAAAGTGGCATCATTAAATGGTAATTAGTACAAGTCAAAATATAAACCAGCCTAAGCCTGAGCGAGAAGCGAACCAAACCAGATCTTTGTGTAACACAAGTAGCACCTGAAATGAGTTTTGAGAAACCAGTGGGCGATCTTAAGTTTCAATTATTGTCCCATCTTGTGTAAGTTCGCCTACCGCTTTGGTGCTGCAGTATATTTAAATTACTCAGCAGTACTGCAAGGATATTACGGTCAGTATTTCTTTCCCGTTACAACGATGAGTGGATTTAGTCGAACTGTTTCTGACTTTGATTCTTTTAAGTCACTAGGACGAATGGGACCCGTAATTATAAATTCGATGCCCGTCAAACAAACGGTCTTTTCAATAGAAGTAATTTCGTTTTATTATCAAGCACGTTCAGTTTTAATCTACTGAAAACCTTGCAACTTATTATCAAGACTAATGTATTAAAATTAAGTATTATGCCAGGTGTCCAAAAGAACTATTTTCTTAGTTATTAATTAATTGTAATTGTATTGGAAGTAGAGAATGTCGAGACTGAGTAATCATAAATATGTAACAATCAAAGGCAAAAAAAGATGGAGAGAGTGGATATGAGGAGGAAAAAGTTAGAGGAGAGGATGATTGGAGAAGAAAGCAAGAAGGTTACAAGGGATGTTTATAGAATGATAAGAACCGGAGAGTAGATGTTACACACAGAAATTATTGATGAGGTGAAGAGTAAGTTATGTAAGGTGGAGTTATCAAGTCAAAACTCCTGGGACAAGATGTGGGAGATTATAAAAAATAGAGCGGAATTAGATACCTTACAATAGTTGGAAATTAGTCTTTTTTGGTTTCTCAACAAAAAACCAACCCTGTCCCATCTCAGTTGTCCAATTTAAAGAATCATCATTGCCCATTCCCTTCATGTTTGTTTCTTCACGTATTGATAAATGTTATATTTTGGTTTATTAATTTGAACAACATTTTAACCAGAGTCTCCACCTAACTTTATATCGATAGATTCTCACGATTCAACCTGTCGTAAGTTTAGACAGGTTCAAGTTGAACAGGTACAAAAAACACGGAACCAGGCGTCCTTTTAATGTATAACCTTAATTGGCCATTCCACATAATCCAGTCTCAGTATCTCGTAAATTAAAAACACTTGAAGCATATGCTCAACTTTATATGCTGATATTTGGCTTAATCAGAAAACATACACGACACGCTCGGTGGGTCACACGTGGCCCCGTGTACCATCGTGACGCCCCCTATTTTCATTTATTAAAATGATTCTTGAACATTTACATATCGCATGTTGTGTACCTAAATACGTGCATCTCACATATGGTACATACAATCTGACTGTTTTGAATAAAATATTCTATCCGTATAGTAGGGCGAGCTGAGTTTTGAGGTGTTTCAGGCATAAATAAAAAAAAACATTGTTTTAGAAAAAAATAATAAGGTGGTAGTGCAGTTCAGATTTAAAAAGATGGGGTGGTGAAAATGCAGGGGGAGACTGTCGCGACTATACATACACCTGTGTGAAATGATCCATATAACCCTGTACGCAGACCCCTGTTGAGCCTTTCAAAAACATCCCAAATAAACTGGTAAAACCATAATGGAGGATACGTTTGTCCGTTACATTGTCATCGTTACATTCTACCCATCAGCTCTTTGTCTAAAGGTTTAGCGGATTTCACCAAGTTTTAGGGTGAAATAATGATAGTTTTATTATAATTGTGTTAGTTACGGTTGGTGACCTTTTTGAATTTAAGTTCGATTTTTCAACAACCAACAGGTGTCTTTGATATAATTAACTAAATCCACGTTTCCTCATAACTAAATTGGTTCCACACAAAATGGCAATTCAACTCAATTGATTACTTATTGAATAATAGCCCATAAAAATTATAGTGTCTTTCAAGCAACACCAAACATAAATTTACTAATTTAAATTGTAATTGTCTACGTTATTAATTATACGTGGAGAATTACATATCCGCTGAGAATATAATATTTTATTTCGAATTAATTTTTGAATTTGATTTCGTTAGTTCCATTTCATTAAATATCAGTGATGGCGGTGAAGGGAAAGACAAAGAAATTTTTTTAATAGTAAAATTGATTTTATGATAAGTATGATCAGTTGTAAAATATTTCACATAAAAGAATAATTTATCGCCAATATTCCTAAATAGCTCTCTCTAACCTAAGACCACTATCATATATGATCGATTTACTTACTACTTAAAAATGAAAAGCGAAATCACAGGTTTCAAGAAACCTGATAAAGCTAAACAAATTTTGACAGTAGTAAAACAGTTATAGTAATCAGAAATACTATACCATATGTCTGACTATTAATACCACTTTGAGGACTAGTTACATAGTAACGTAAGATTTATCCGATTTGCAGAGCATATGTTGACAACTCGGGTTTCACTAACATGCAGCAGTGCTCTAAACTTCCGACCCTCTAAATCTGGGTGGACAATAATGTAATCAGCCAGTCAATTTTTAGCTTACATTGTAGGAAACCAAACGACAATGCTGCGAATGTAATGAGACACTGAAAAGGTTTATCACTCCATAAACAAAACAGCGAATACTAAGTTAGCTGGCACATGAAATCTCCCAAGCTTGGTCAATATAATTGGACAATTCGTGTAACAAACTCCGGTTTATATGGAGGAATAAACGAGTTTCCCATTTGTCATAAGCAATTAGGCAAATACTTTGCCTGGAAATAAACGTAGCGAGGTCTGATCTGGGCTTCAAATTATATTAGGGGAGCGAAAACATTGGAAATCTTGAAAGCCAACCGCTAAACTTTATCTCCTTCATTTAAATTTGAAATGTGATTGAACACTTCATTCGACCTCATAAAATTTCGAATCAGCATTTTGACTGGGATTGTTTAGCATATCTCACCTAAATTAATTAGCTGTCATATACAAAGTGATATAACCCAGACTGGATCAAATAAGTGTTAAATAAGGGAAAAAAGACCAGTCAAAGTGGAAATTTATGTGGTAATTAATGCCTCCTTGGAGAAGATATTACTCAGGAGTACGATATATTCCTGTATCGGTGACATATTATTTACGGCCCAATAACATCACGGTCTAGATTGAAATGGTAGAAACAAAGAAGGCGGATATAACCTTAGGGAAAGAGCAATAGTAATCAATGACCGGAGTATATAGTTAAATCAACGGCTGCATTATGAAACAAACTGCTAGCGAGGGGCAGTTATGGCCTATCATTTCACATATAACCGAGGTAAGAGTAAGAGAGCCCTGTGGGGATATAATAAAGTAATCTCCGAAAATTCGGTGGCTCTTCCTGGGGTCATAAACATAACCATAACTCAGATCATCTCGTGCCCTTTTCTTGGCAAGATAATTCTGCGTTTAATGTTGAATATGCAACTCAATTCTTTCAGTATTACTGAAGAATTACAGTGAATTAAAAAAAAACTGTTTTAGGAGGATTTTCTAGGGATTATGCTCCATTGTAGGGACTTAGCATCCCTAGGGAGTTCTACCTTTGAAACGAAAGCTTAACATTTGTTCTTAATGCTTCTCAACACTGGATACAGGATGCACATATACTTGTTTAATGTATACGTAGAGTAATTAATTTATTTTCCTTGTTTATCCATGCTCTTGCATCGTTTTGACTGTATATAGGTAATAAGCAATATTTTCCAGCTAATAAGCCAATGATTTCTCGATAAATGTTGAATCGTTCTAGAGAAGCCGTATACTTTTATGGTCTGCACAGCTAAAGGAGTAATAACTGCCCTCAAGTCTATCGGGAAACCCATTTAGGGTTATAAAAGGTAAATGAAGCATTTCCAAGGGTTATCAGAGAACAGTAGCCGACATTTACATTTTGTTACATTGTAGATGGTCATCTGCCTGTAATTTAAATGAAATATTATGGCACTCAAAGTGTCTTTTTTAGGGACGAATACACTTGACTGCGGAGTTTGCGGTCGGCACTGTATTTTAAATCGGGCTCATGTTTAAAAACTGGAAATAAATCACATCTTGTTCATTCGACTGGACCCTACTGAGTATTGAATATCAAATCATTCGGGGACTAATGCGGTCAGTGGTCGCAGTGCATCCAGTATATTTGTCTTCAGTGCTAACGCTGACATTAGTTCCGGGTTATAAATAATGAAGTACGTCTATCGATTTGGGATATAAATGCTTATCAGCTTGCTACTACAGCTACAGGGAAAAATAAAAGTCTAATTATATCTTAAATAACAATTAATAAAACATATTATGCATATTGCGGGTCAGTAAAGCGACAAATTTTCAAATCAACGCTCTTCTTGCTATCTGACCTTACTCTTATTTAATAACCTTATCGTCACTGTAGTACTCCAATTACTACGCCTTAATGTTTTTAAACTGTGTACGATAAACCTTATCTCGTATTTTCGTTTATTTATCTTAGTTGCAACTGTATTTATACTTTTTCTGAAATTGGTAATTATTTTTGATGACTTATCGCCTGCCTGTCCAACTGGCAAACAAAGAAAATAGCTAAGATAACCATTGCCTGATTTGTGTTCCTATGCTTATTTACGGCTAAATTCAATTTTCGTAATGAACTAGATCGTTCCGACTGTTTATATTTTTCTCTACCACTAAGCATTATGTAATTGTTCTGTTAAAGGGTGGATATTTTTTTTATTAATGGCTGGTAATTCATACAAATATTTAAAGCCGTTTTCTAGATAACGTCTTTGAGACACAAATATGTCAAGACTCTCTCTAAAATGACTAGGAGAAATGCTCTTAGCATATAATTCCAGAAACACATATAACTGAACGAGTGTTGTAAACTCTGGATCATTTTAATTGACGTAAGCAGCAACGTAATCTTAAATTTTAAAACAGTTCAGTAATAACGTTTTACCCCTAGGATGCAAGAGATTTAAAGCGTTCACGCCACGTGACTTAGTAACATATCATTTATCACCCTTAACTCTTTGCTTAGTTAGTATAATTAACTGTCTTGTTAATTCAAATTATTTTGATTGTCTCTAAGACAGCCGTTCAATCCGAGCTGCCAAACTGCTAAAAAGTAGCCTTAAACCTTTTTTAATTGATGTTTAATTTTCTGAAGGGGAAGTAATGGGCTTAACCCCTTCTCAGCGTTCCTAAGCTTAATTATTCTACTTGCAGTTGCCCAGAAAGCTGGCACAAAAGCACAGATAGCGGTATATCAATATAAAAAACAAAGATATGCAGCAAGTCTTTTTGAATCACAGGCCCATTTATATTTCCTTTATTAAATTCTCAACGCACCACAAAAGAAGATTGGAAAGAGCCGCTGAAAAATGCCAGTGTAAATTGTATTGGCTCAGAGCAAAATAGGTCCCATAACAGTATTTCATTTCATGCAAATATACGGTTGATATGGTAATGGATCCATCCGCCATCATTTTGTGTCATCAAGATATCAAGAAAAATAGGCAAATAGGAGGGAGCTGCCGAAGATAAGACGAATATCCGGAAGTGGAAATATTTTGAAGCGTGGTAATCAATTGTTGGTGAATTGATGTAATCAGTTTCAATATCTGTAAATTACGCAAGTTTTAGATGATCGCAATATTTCACCCCTAAGCGAAAAAGTCCCTACAAGATAAGTAGAACAACCCCCGAATCCGCACCTACTATTGTTCCCAACATTTTTAGGGGGCGTCAAGTGGTCACATTTATTTGTAGCGGTTCAATCTTCATATAGAAAGGAACGTGACAACAGAATATGTCTCTTGGGTAGGAAACAGTCATTTAATCATACTTTTATCAGCTCATAAATGAAACTACTAGATATATTCTGCGTCTCTTTTATTCCCACTAGGGATGTTATTTTATTAGAGATCCAGCTTTAAATGTACAAAAGTAAATCTGAAATTAATATTTTAAATACACAAATATCGTAAAAAGCGTTTGAT
Organism: Ips typographus; assembly: GCF_016097725.1. Lineage (NCBI taxonomy): Eukaryota > Metazoa > Arthropoda > Insecta > Coleoptera > Curculionidae > Ips > Ips typographus. The sequence continues at coordinate 5,791,958 of NC_138437.1, read as the reverse complement.
AGGCAATATAAAAAATATATCTGAGTACAAAGTTTACGAGCAATATTAAGGGTAGGATTTGAAGTATACCAAACCCACGAGGATATATAGTGTAGTTAAAGAAATTTAGATATAAAACTGGCAATAGGATATGGGACATAAAACGCAATGATTTTCGTGCGGTAATAAATGTCAAAGTGCATATTCTTCGCACAGATTCGCTGAACGTTTTAAATAGCCCCAAAAATTGGATTCGTTGTTCAATAACCATAAAAATATATGGCGTTTTCCAAGTTCGCATTTAATAGCTCAGGGGCAATGTTTATAAAATAATGTAGTAAAATGAACATTTTAAAGTCTAATACAGAGCATTATAAGTAGATATAATAAACCTTCTTCAGAAAGTTGTAAAACTCGAACGACTCGCTCACCCTCATTTGATGGCATCTTGTAATATCCCACTTATTAAACCAAAGCTTTATTCGTTGTATACACATCGACTCACAAGTATCATAACTTGAGAAAATTAAACTCCTATTTCGGAATGGTTCTTCTCCATTATTGAGAAGAAGTTTTCCACACGTAAAGTCTACGACTATAATATAGTGTAAATGTTCCATTTAAGGAAACTGTGTTCATCATTAGAGCACGAAATACGTGCAGACAAAAATTGAGAAAATATGCACATTGTAAGGGACCATTTTTTGCAAAACAAGATTAATATGCAGAACATATTATGCAATTGATAATTGGTGCCTTACAAAAATGCTTGATCCTCATGTTTCAATACAAACTCAGAAAATTGTTTTAACCATTTTACCTTTAAATATTGTGCAAGAGTTTAAAATGCTAAATATGCATTTGTGCCTAGATAAAATTCATCATACATTTTGTTCACCCTTATTGCTTAATTATTATTTTCAGATATGATATGATACGACGGCATTAACTGATATCAAAAAATAATGTTACTTGTTAAGATAATACATTAGTATAATCAAATTATATATGCTAAATTAAAGATGATTTGTCAGTGTAGTACCATAACTGAGGGTAAAAAAACAAAAATATATTTGAGGCAATCAATACAAGTCTGAGAATTGTCTGTAACAATATCCCAGCAAACGACTTTTTATATGCAATTTCACATAATGCATACTCATTTTTGTGTATCAGATGCACAATGGAGCGGTAACGTCGGCTGGCAGGTCCATGAAGCTGTGCAGACATTTTCCGAGCTAGTAACCCTGTCCATTTATCTTTGTTAGGTTTTCCAACATTTATTTACTTTTCCGGTCAGAGTTTTGAAGCCACCCACCTAATGCAACGATAATATCATTTGTCTTAAGCCAAAAGTCAGTCAACCATTTATGCAGACCCGTAATGCATATTAGGTCATTTGTCAAAATCATGAGGATATTTATATTCATTAGAGAAATTTTTAGGTTTTCATCGTTGAGATGAATATAATTCCGTTGAATGAAACTTTTTCCGCCCTGTTAGGTTGGTGACAATATAATCGGATAATTAATTGAACCTACTTAAACTTTGACTTGCCCGAATCATTTAAATGACATGATCGGGTGCCAAATGCAGGCTTAAGTGAACGGTGACGGCTATATTTTGACGTGTGTCCCTTCGAACAATAGTAAAGTAGACAGCGGTCATTTTTCTATCCCTTGTGTCGACCAGATCTAGGTACGGGGAATAAAAACGCTCTTCACGCACATATAATATGTATGAGATTTTGAATTAGATTAAGGCAATCCCGTTTAGTGTGACAATATGCAAAGGACTTTGCGCAATTAAAGGAGGTACCCTATCATTAATAACCACTGTGCAAACATTGTCATCGGCCATTAACAGTTTGTTAACAATAGCCCGTAAACCCATGTGTGCACCCAAAGAAATTCATCACTTCACACCAGCCTTGCCAGCTGATGCATATTTACGTATGGTAAACGACATATTTATCCCATCAAGCAAATATATAATGGAGCCTAGTTTTTCAATTTTTTTTTATCAGGATCTTCTAACCGCAGAAAATCTTCTTAATTATACTATGCTTGATTGTTACCAACAGGTGCGTTTTGCCTTCTTCGCATCCACTCCCCTCAGCTTATAACTCAGCTGTATAGTTCCTACTTTTTTTAGTTCAAACACAAATCAGAATCAGAATTAGCAAGCTTTTAACGGTTTTTACCTGTACATTTTACCGTTAACTATTTTTTTATCCAGACTTGCAATTCAATATACTGCACTGTTTTCTAAAAAAGAAACAAAAGTATTCCTAATTATCTTTTAACGAGATTTTCTGCTACGTTAGTTAACAACGGATTTGTAGCTTTTAACTGTTTTACACAACTAACGAGTGATTAAAGACAGCTAGTTTAGACACTTAAACATACAAAATTGCTCAAATTAAATGTCAAGCTATTGAATTTAATAAAGGTGCATCTGGTGCTCAATATGGTAAATGGATGTTACGTATAATCGATAAACAGCATCAATACTCATTCCAATACAAAATCTATTTAGAGATATGATATCTGACATAAACTTACCGTTGACCTATAACTCGTAATAGAGCACAAAATTCAATAAGATCAGTTTCGTATGAGTTAGCACGTCTGAAAAATATTAAGATCACCGTCATCTAAAAGATTGACACTTGAAAGAGCTCTTCTGCATGAAAGGCTGGCCATATAAAGATGCTGGAAGAGTAAATCACATTGTCCTAGTTGGACATAAACGAAATAAATTCACTGCTCCTGCTATAAAATCCCTCATGTGTGTTAAGGGGTCTCCGTGGATTTCGTCACTTATTTTTATTAAGTCATACGTCATAAAACTACGGACTATGGTCAAAAAAACTTAGTTTTGCAAAAAAAACCTGCACGTAATTACCACTAGGGATTTAAAATGTATAGGGTATGTACGCATGGGGGAAAATGAAGAGAAATAATTACGGTTAATAAGGGATTGGAACAATATTTGAATCCCATAGTGCAGTTACGTCCTCGATTGTGATATAGGTATCATTAGTCGTTCCCTGAAGGGCTCTATTGTTCGATTTGTCCACAGCCCGTTTTTTAATACAAAACCGGAAAGTTGCTGGTTTAAAGTATAGGATATTATGTTCCCATGGGCATTCACTTCATTCGACATTATAAACGCTATATGGATAGACACTGGCCTAAATTATATAGCGGAGGTTTATCAGTTCCTATTTATACACAAAAAAAGATTTCCTGATATCATTAACGATTTATGTGCTGTCCTAATTTATAATTGTTCAAATTTTACCAAACTTCTCACTATGAATGCATAAACAGCATTTTAAATTACTAAAAAAATAACCAACTGACCCAAAAACTAAAACGCAACTTTCCTTCCGTTATATTCACTCCAAAAGCTTTAAAGATAAAATGTCGACGATTGTTTCCATTTTTATAGAGCTGACATAAGTGTGGCTGATGACACATTAACTTCAAACCATTAAGATTACGGTAATGACCTTGTTGTTAAGCAAATGTTGGAAAGCGTCTTAATACATCAATCAACATAGATGGACTCTTAACAAAAAAGTGCTGTTAATCGTCAAAACGGGGTCTCGCACGTGACACATGTTTTTGGGAGGAAAACCTTCAATATGTATAAGTGGTTATCATAAACACGTTCAATCGTTCGTCACTTTAACGGTTTTATTAAGATGATAGATGTATTGAAAATATTTACAATTGCTAAAAGACAATATCTTAAGCCCCAATTAATAAATCAGCCGCACTGTAATTTTCCACAATAACAAATGTTCTGTGATTTTATTTAAGATAACGACATGATCATTGGAGTTTTGCACTTATATTCATTTTCGACATTATTACTATGTTAGACATTTTTCTTAGTATTGTTAAATATTGTTCCTTTCAACTTGCAAGTACCTTTTATGTGCAAGAATCAATTGCCTCACACTCACAGCTGAGAAGAACATTTAAGTTCAAGACACCACAACAATTTGGTTATTATGATATATTATGATTTGTAAAACGAAAAATAAAGTGCGGCAATAAACAATGTAGGAATTTAGATAAGCAGGAAAGTTATTTACAAATATGGTTTTATTAAAATATATGCATTCAATTAGTATAATAAATCAACACTGTATTGTTTTAGAAATAATCATTTAACATATTTAACGGTAAACAAATTTAGGATTTACTTCAATATTTGATTACGTAGCACCAACAATGAACTTATGCTTAACAAAGAAATTACACTAAGTAATAATAATAACAATAAAAGCTGCTAAATAATGGCGTGTGTTTATGGCGACCAAAGTGCGTAGCAAGTCGAAACAGTTGACCAAACCCATAAATTACGACCAATTAATCAAAATCTGATATTTTCTAAAAGCAAGTTCACGCAGCAAAAAGCCAATTATAACGAATTTCTAAATGACAAATGGCCATATTAGTGTAATATTCTTTTAATAATAGGAGAAGGAAGGAATTAAAAAAGCCCAGCGACAATCAAATTAATTTGAACAATATCGTAGCACAATTGATCCATAAAAACAAAATATGACTTCCTGACTCGCTCTAATTATATGGCAGGGGGTGGATTGGTGGTTATTTATCCCAGAGAAAATTTAAAACCTGCCATTAAGCGTGCCGTGATAGATAGTCGGTAGAATACGTTCTTGAGTAATTTTTACAATAATGACTTCAATTATATAAAAAGTAAAAAACGATATACCATTTTCTTTCCAACACGCAATCGGTTAGGTTTGACTTGATCGGTAGAAACCTTTATCAATTTTCGATCACCGTTTTCTTTAAGCACGATACATGGTAAGCCACCTTTCGTTTTTTTAGTGACATTTACTTAATACAAGATAATTCTTGTAGATGACCCAAACTAACCATAATGATTTGTTATTTTTAAATAATAAAATCGAACAACTAATACATAGGAGGAAATTTGATTATGTAATTGTTGCAAAGCTTAGTATTAAACATTTATGACATATCAGTTAGTTAGTATATAAGTGGATAGTAGACGGCAGTGACCTTTTAAGTTCTGCTGACAATCCACTTCGAGTCTTCGGAGCGATTGTCCCAGTCAACTCAAAAGATGAAAACTTACTGAAATATGAAAGTCCTTATATTCATGAGATTCTTGTCGCAGACTGCTGGTCTCATTTTTCAGTTTTTCGTCGAAAAAGGAAGCTCCGCTACGACTCTTTAACTTTTTTCACTTTTATTGTCTTTATAGAGGTAAATATTAGAAATTGTGAGGGAATTTTTGCCTTGCAAATATGACTAAAATAAAATAAAAAAATCGTCTTGCTACCCCATTAGACACTTTCATTTTTGAGCCTTTATGCAAGCATCATTAAAGATCCTATCATTTCTTTTTTGTACTTCAGTGAATTACTTTGAAAAGGGGAAACTTCCAGCTTGACAAAGTTTAACAAGGGTTTCAAAGCCAAAGTTTGGTTCTTTGTTTAACATATCTTGTTGAGAAATATTTATTTGATTAGATAGAACACAGGTTATCCGGTTAATCATGGCAAAGGAATTTGACCGATTACAGAGTGGGAAAGAATTTATTGATCAAAGAATTGCGTGCGTCCAACAAATTATGGAAAAAATCTTTACATTCCTAGTGACACTCTTTTACATGCAATCAATATTTTCCGCTTTCACGTAAACGCTCTGAATCGTTGATATTAATTCTCCACGAAAATGCTTTCTTGATATAAAGATATGTAATATGTATACGAAAAGTTGAAACTTCTAAAATGCATATATCGCGTCGTAGAGCTGGAAAGAAATGGGGTGGCATTCTGAATTTCAAGCAGAATGTAACTAGATAAATATATGAGCGACGCCATATAGATTTTATTGCGGCACTATAACAGGATATTGGTGAGTCAATTTTGCGGTTATCAGAACAAAGGTGGAAACGGCAAGACAAAGAGCAATGTGGGTTAACCCTTAAAAGCGCATCGAAATACGATAATTTAATTTTAGTTTGGGTTTATTGTTTCAGTTACGTAATAAAAAATCTGCATTAATGAACTCCAATGCTGACTCATTAACAAACAAAGGATTATATCGTGAATAGCTTTTTTCCAAATTTGAAACCTATAATCCATCAGGTGGTCAACAAAGGGGTAGATTTGCAAGAATCAATACCCGAACAATGGAAATGATTAGTTAACTAGGCTATTTAATGAAATGTATACTACTAATTATCGAAACGTCAGTTGCTGGTAATAGGATTATTAAAAAGCTTTTTAGAATGAGGGGTGTCACCGTCAAACCATGCTTTGTGGGAAGTTGGGCCTAAAGTAAATAACCGCACAGACTTAGTGAAACGCAGCCACATGCGTTAATTATAAGTTAGTGGCAAATGATTAGAAGCGGACTATAGAAGGGGTTTTTGATACTGATCTTAAGAGTCTTGAATTAGGTGGTTATGAAATTATTTCCTGGACAACAAAAAAGTATTTCCGGAATTCAAATACTTATAATAAATCATAATATACTCGGCAATTATTATTAAACTTAAAGTTAAATTAGGTAACGACAAGGTATTGGACACATTTATTTTATGAAAGTTTATTCTTGGAGCACAATGTAATTTCATTTTACACCTGTCAAACTTTTAAGTCAATGAAAACAGCAAGAGACCAAACAACCAAGAGAATTTAGTGTTTAGTTCCTAATAACCATTTGTATTTTTGATATTTTGATTTTAAAATTTTATAATCATTCTGAATACTGTACCCATGTAATGAAGATTTAGAAATAGTTGGACCAGAAGAAGAGTCATACTTTTACAGGTGCCAATGAAACTAATACCTAAAAGCAAACAGACAATATGTATTTCTTTGTGAAATAATTCTAAAACTTATTTAGTTAGTAATTTGATGCACAGCATTAAATTTAGTAATAATTTTAAAACAGAAAAAAGTTAATATCCTGTTGACCACTTTTTTAACTGCTTTCCAAAGTTCCAAAACCAGGATTCTAATAAGTCTCGTTTTCTGATGTTAACCCCAACTACTTTATAGGACTGTCATAGGACAGTCGAAATAAATGATCCCCAAACTGTCCTTTTGTTTCTTAGTTGACAGGTGTTGGTACAGGCAACTGAACCTTGTGTATCACCGGTGAGTCATATTGTAGCCAACTAGTTTTAAACTTAAGCATCTTTTATAAACTCTCTCTAAAAAAAAAGCAATGTTACAAAAGTTTATTGATTGTAATGTTGTATTTTCCAAACCCCAAGTTGGAAGGAGCTAATACGATTTCTTTAAGCAAAAATTCAATCGCATTATTAACACTTGGTACACCATAATTATTCTTTGTGTGTGTACTCTTTATCATTCAGGTGCAAAATTAAGAGTCAATTCCAGCCGTAATGATTAGCCGGGTTTATTGGCAAGTTAATTAAATTACTCGAGGGTAAAAACTAATTTAAGGGTTGCGAATCGCTGAAGAAAACTGTAAAGCGCGATTAGTCTTGCAGAAAGCCAGCATGCCAAGAAAGGAACTTTATTATGTTGGTGTATCTCATTTTTGTTATATTATTTGCTGTTATTGAGATGTATAAAAGAGTTGAGTGAACTGTGCTGTTTTATTGCGGTTGGGTAATGAGAGCGTTCATTTTAAACCTTTTAAATCAATTAAAGCGGTATGTTGAGTCACCATAAAAGATTCTCTCGGGCTTCGGGGACTACCATTCGTCTGGCGATTTATATATGACTCATCGATGGTAAGATCAGGTAGACGTAGATGTAGTATCGATGGCCGAATAGAAAAACCTTTTTTCGCTGCAGTTAACAGACAATGACCGCTTGCAAGTCTTTAGATGTGACTAAGCCTGCGATTATTTGTTTCATCTATTATGACACCAAATTTATTACACTCTGAATTATTATTAAAAATAGAACCAAATTTGGAACGTATAGTCCCGACTAATCAAACATCCATTAAAATGATTAAATTGATTAATAAATGCCGAATGCCGAACTAGAAATGAATATTTATGAAGAGCAAAATGTGTGTGTGTCGAACTTTTATTTTTGATCATCCAATTTTATGACGAACAATTTTCTTTGTTTCTTCTGCATGTAAATCGATGGTTACCCAAAAAAAAATCTTATCTGAACCGAGTAAAAATGTAAGGATTTTACCTGGTTGACGCCTTTAAAAGATTTATGCAACTGGTTTACTAAAATCAGGATCGAAATAAAAAGCAGCGCTTTTCTAAACCGGTTCTGATTTCAAATAATTCAGAACCAAACTCCAAAGCCGATTATTACCGACGCACCACAGCGTACATCGCATTAGGCCCTCCTAACGGATTTTTCAGTTCCAATTTGATCGAATTTTAAATTTAATTCTATCGGATTTATTATCGAAAAAAATGTTTCGCAACAACTGTTTTTCCTGGCATTATCAGGTTAAACGTGTAAATAACACCAGTCGGATTATCATTGTTTCCAACACGATTTCATTGAGCTATTTTCTGCTATTACAGGTGGAAAAAATCCCATTGCTCTAATAGAAATACAATAAAATAAAGTTTTTTTTTTGTTTCGTAAGAAATGTGATTCAGTCTGTTTTGCACACACCCAAAGTAACCATGGTCAGTATACAAAAATTTTACAATTTATAACAGTGACTAATTGCAAAAATGTGTTGTGTATATTGTACAGTGGCCTACTATAGCAGTGTTCGAATTCTCTAATAGACTCTCCAATAGACTAAGTGATAAAAGACTCAGCAGTTTGCAACAAAATAAGTAATAAATACACTAATATTGTACTTTTACTAAGAAATTTAAAGAAGTCAATCTGAAGCTTGAAAATCCCTTGAATAGGTTGGAGACAAAAATGAAGACACTAACCTTTATCACAAGTGTCTTTGAAGACTAAAATTCACTAGAATTTTTTATTTTTGCAAAATCTTAAAGCACACTTGAATATTTCTTAGATATTTTCTTCAAAACAAATGTGGTAATAATTAAATCATAAGGACGAAATGTTCAAATAATACAGGATACAGCACTTGTCATGTTTACAATACAACACGACATATTGATTTTAGTAAAAGCCCTCTGTTACGAAGATGGTAAACAAAATTTGCGACAGTCATATTCAATATGTTGACATTAGTAATGCAATGAGAGGGTTATCAAATACAAAAAATTGTTTAATATATAATTATTCCACATCTTACTTATTTCATTAATTTTGTATAAACTCCTATATACCTATATGTAGCATTCAAAAATATCTCTTTAGGGTTGATAGGTTGGACAACTTATTTTAGCACTTTTTTGGTACACTCTTCAAACCTAAATTACTTACTTATTTGATTGTCCCTCAATACACTTTTATACCAATTCCAAAGTATAGACGAGTTAATTGATAAGTTTAACAGTTTGACTAACCAATCAATGTTTTGCAACGTTTGACATTTCTGACACAAGTCATTCTAGTTCTCCACCAGCACGAGATTCGCTTATTATTTTGGTACATTCAGCAACTTTACATATACTCTTTCATAACAAATTGTTGTTAGTGTCGCAAATTTGGTTCAGCTTTGTAGAAAAAGGTTTTTCAAAAATCATTGTACCCTACTACACCTTTCTTAAGAGGTAGGGTGCTGGTTCACAATTATTCCAATAAATGGCTCCTTTAATTTGCGAGCTGGAGCAAACTAAATTGATATATGATATATCCCGTCAACAAATATACAGTGTTAACCAGAAACTGTCTGAAATTTCAAACGATCATCATAAGATAAAATATTCTTAAAATACAGCACACACGGTGTGTTTACCTAACATTCTGTATAATGCTTGAGCTTTATTATAAAAACATTTCTTGATTGAATTTATTGTCGAAATCGTTTTTGAAGACAGGTTTGGAATAACTGAAATATATAGAAATGTGTTTCTGGTGCACTAATATCTGATGCGTAAAGTGAGATTGAAAAAGCTCGTGTAAATACGGTAGCTTTGGAAGGTTCTGTTTGGGAATTGACCGCAACCGATTGGAAGATAATGGGTAAAGGTCGACCTTGACTGATAGAAAGGAAGCACAAATAAAGTTTACAGAGCTGCTGGAAAGTCAGTGGTGGAACCTGTTTTGGTATTAATTTTTATTTTTCAATTTATTGCACATGTAAAATTTTCCAACCATCCAAAAATTCCCACGGCAATGGAAAATTAAAAGCAGAATTTTTACTGTAAAATATGCACTATTGTAATATTTCAATATATGCCAAATTTTATTGGTTGGCATATTTTTGGAAAGTAGTGCCGAACTTTCAGTTTTACACTGAGAAGGACGAAAGTGATTATGTAAAACAGTGTGATGTTGCCTAATCTAACAAAACTTCGTTTTTCTGACTCAGTACTTCTTTTTATCCTAACATTTGCATAATGGTTTCTAAAGGAGCAATAAGAAAACTATTTAACTTAATTTAATAACACATTAGCTTTAAAATGGTCCAATTTTTTTCATAATCAGCATCTCACTCAAAGGAATGGAGTGATTTGTTACGTGTATCCTGCTGAAGTATTTTAGGTCCTTTTGTGATACAGACCGTAGTGTTACAACAACCACGCGGAAATGTACGAACAAATTATTTATTTATAATGAGAAACAATTGCATCACCTGAAACTGAAACAAGGCCATGAAATTTCTGGATGTGCAGATGTTTGCAGAAATGTCAAGGGCATTAAGAAATCATACACCATGGGAAAGAATACCTTATCTTTGTTTTTAGCAATGCTATTATATTGCATCTGTTGGTTAACGTGATTTAACTTCCTCTCCCAATCAGTCAGACTTGTTTACTTTCACAGGAAAGATGCAAAATAAAAAATATTATGTTGCATAAAATACTAATTGTTCTTGAACAACATATAATGAACAAGCCAGTTTAGAGGCCCCGTGTTTATTTAATTTTCGAAAACCATTCTGTACGCTGAATTGGCAATTTGGGTGCCTACACTGCCTACATCAGGTTCAGGGCCGTACCAACTTGGTATTACACCTTTGCGGTTCTATTTACCAATTCTACCAGGTGTTTTAGGTGAACTTTGAATTTTGATGTTGCGGATTGGCAACTTATTATATTAACGATTGACAAAAGGTATGGAAGTACTTTCAATGAGGCAAAAAATAAACAGTTGGAACGCCACTGTTCTTATATATAGCGTCGTGTGTCTTTACTTTAGCAAGCCATCGTGTCTGGTTTTTACAGACCATCTCCGAGAAGTTTGTGGTCATTTCTCGGAACCCAAGCCTACCCAGGGCAAGTTTGGTAAACGGCACAGATGCTAACTTAAATCCTTAAGAGGCTCGTTTTTAATGCTGGGTGTTTTGATTATACAGTACCACCTGGGGTGCTATGCATATGGGTATTCTGCTGCGTAGTGCATTTTAGGTCACGCGACCAAATCTAAACAAAATTACATTTTTCTAGATTTTTCTAGTTGAAGTTGTATCTGCTTTAGTGTTATCATATCCATTAATTATATATATTATATTTTTGCAATAGGTTACAATGTGGTATTAACGCCACAGAAACATGAGTCACATAAACACAAAACTGTGAGGTTTTAGATCACCAGATAGTTGAGATTAGATACAAAGGTGTTGATGAGCTGCAATTTTCCACGTAAATCCATCTCTATTCTCTCTGAAACTTTTAAACAAAAAAAAAGTCTATGATAAATTCTGACATATTACTTATATTACTCATACAGCAACCTACAATTTGACACTCATTTTCGCAGTTTTCATAAACGATTTCACCCAAGGCTAACGCAATGCAAATATTGTTTGTATACATGATATTTTAAATCGCAGTGATAACTTTCGAATTGCACCATTCCAAGATAAATCAGGTGATATTTACGAATGTAGGTCAAGGTCTCGGATACGTCATTCATCAAAACATTGTTCATTACTTAACTTCCTCTAAAACAGTTCGGATACCACAATGCACTGGTCAATGTACAGGAAGATGAAAAATAATACGTAACACCTGCAAAGTGAGTAAAACAATCACAAAAGATGGGACAGGTTTCGACCTGTCTAGGTTCGTCGAAAGCTTAGTCTCATAAATGTTGCCTGTTATATCTAACTGTAAAGATCCGCACCAAAGCGTAGGTTCTATTAATCGAGTACTTCATTTTTGTTTTTTTATTTTTAGTTACATTAACCTACAATTAATACACTTTTAAACCCTATAAAGTAAAAACAATTAAATGCAACTCTGAAAACAACTATTAAAAAGCTCAGTCTGTATTGGTGCAGGAGAACCGGCAGAACCTTTAAAAAATGACTAGTCCTTTTGGACGTTCGAAGTTGCAAAAACTCGTTTGTTGACTGCATTGTCTGCCTAGCATTATTTTTCTATTTGTATTTGGTACCCACTTCCTAGAATAATATTCACAGTACTTGGAATTTTTTCTACCTGAACGACACGTCATTCTCAGTTTAAGTGGATTTATCTGAAACCAATAATTAATATCATGTAATCATTGTAACTCGTCAGACTGTATGTCATCTCACTATCGAGAGTTGTTTGTTTATTTGTTTCACAATTAGATTGAACCAAAATATACATTATAAGCAATTCAGTAGAAATGAAAAAATCTTACACTTTTGTACAACATTCTAAATTACTAATATTTGCTCGAAAAGTTCGTCAACCTTTCAATAAGTTTTCGAATGAACAACTTTCCAACGATTTAAAAAGGGTACCATACGGAAGTTCTTTGGTACGTTTTAATATAAGTGAACGCCAACTGAGCTGATGAATCACCTTTGATGATTCATGTTTGAGAACTACATGGTGTAATTCTTATTGGTTTAGTCCTCTTATTTACTGAAGAGTAAATCTTTGTTAGGTTTGACCCAGTAATGTTTGCTCATTTTTTGGTTAATGTCGTCGGACTGGTTTTACGAATTTACACACTTTTTTTCAGATATCACTTTAAACAAATGACTAATATCAAATGATCTGTAATAAAACTTGTTACGAATGTTTCCATATTTATTATTGAGGCACCTGATTTTGTTTTATAATAAAAAACTTGCAATCATATTGAAAATGTAATAAACTCTGGCTGTCAAAGTAAAAAAGCAGTCAAAACTAACAAAGTTTCAAAAAAGTTGACTCTGTTTCTTTGATCATACAAAACTCTATTAAAATGGTTGTTAATTACTACATGTAGTAATAAACTGATATTTACAGAAAGTACAGAAACCCCATTTTTTGCACTTTTGATCAAAACCTGACATTGAGGTATTTACAGTTAAAAATATCACTGATAAGTGACTAACAATTTCTGTGATCTAAAAATGTGTGGCGACTAATTATTGCCAATCCGTTTTGGACCTGATAGAGTCCTTATTTTAATAACGCATATGAATGAAAATATATTGTTTGTTGATTTCCTCAACCTTTTGCATTACAAGCATTTTAATGTTTTCAATTGTACAAAGCGGACATTTTGTGGAAATTTTAACCATTCCACATAACCGAAATTTAACTTGGAAAAATGGAACAAAAGTATGGTGACAGGTACTTTCAGTGCAAAATTATGTGTAAAGTTTACTTTATATGGGCGGTTTTAATTTATTTAAAGCAATAAATGACAAAGCAGACTATAATAACCTATAAGCTTATAAGTGTCTAAATATTGAAAATTTTACACAGTTATTACATATGCTATAGTCTATTTAAAAACTAGGAGTGGATTAGGTTGGCAATACTGATTGAATGTGATTGGTCAGTGGGCCGTTTTCTTTAGGTTTGTGATTTCGGATCCAAACACGTTAAGATTCAAAAATCACATGACCACCATGTGATTTTAAAATTATGTGATTTTTAGATCATAACGCGTTTGGATCCTAAACTTATGTTAATGTCACTCAAACTCATAAATCAAATCTAGGGATTTTCTGTCAGGCTTCTTCATTCGCTCCTTCTAGTTTTTAAATAGACTATAGAAAACTGTAGTATACTGATGAAAGTTATTATGTTGGCATAGCTTCTGAAAGTCACATTCCACCATAGCTTGAAATTACATAATTTTGATTTTTTAACTGTTCTCACGTCATACATGCAGACTGTGATGTTAGTTTAACTACATTATTAATGTTGTTAAGTAGTTACAGTAATTGTGACCTGATTAACCGAATATATTTAAAAGTTCCTAAATTCCAATTAAAATACTGCCTACCTAACAAGATAAAATTTGATATCTTGCCACTATAGAAGGTGGGTTTCTAAGAAAACTGTTGCGTTATCGCTGTTGTAAAGTTTTATATAATATTGTAAATAACATACCTTAAGTATTTTACCAATATTTGACCTCTTAAAAAATAAGTAGCATTAGTGCTGTACTCACCAACGACATTCTAAAGGCAAGTTGTGGGTAGTTTGAATTTGTCATCTTTATTAGACCGCAAATCATAGCGTTACTACTCTAGACCTTGAAGACAATATTTTGGTTAAAAGTTAATAACAAAACTTTTTTCACAACTGTTAAGTTTTAACCGTGAGTTGGTTGTCATCATTACTTAACTATTATTTAGTTAGTTTTAGACTTTCCTCATAAAGTTCTCCATGGCCACAAATGCATATGGGAAGTCATATGAAACTGTTGGATCATTTAGGGTCAACAATGTTGTAGTATACATTCTCAAGGAAACAGGGTAGATATAACGATATAAGTGAAGTATGAATTTATGATGTAGGTATAAGTGGTTGACATAACACCTGTATATCGAAAAAAATCATTCGGTCGTTGGGTGATGTCATGAATAGAGATTTAGGCCGCAAGGGGTAACGATCTTATAGGGTATGCGTAAAATAACAACAAAGGTTTAGTATTTCTAAATATATTTGGCCAATATTTCCCTTCGTTTTCGGTGAACACGCCCATCTGAGCAGCCTATTGGCTGTAGCCTCAAAAACACGTTTCATCCTGTAGACATGTAACATAGGAGCTATAATCGGTTGGCAAAGTTAGTGGGGGTGAAGCTAGGTAACCGTGAGTTGAGTTTCACGTTCAAACGCAAAACACACTACACAGTACACTCAAGCGGTGGCGATAGCGGTGTGTGGTGCTTAAAGCTAAAGCTCTCAGTCAAAGCTCGATCAGACTTCGTATCGTACGGACGCCCGATTTTGGGACGCTCAGTATAGTCGCGTGTCTCGCGAGTTGAATCATCTCTTGTGCATTTTGTGTTTGCATTGCTAGTTCGCTGTGTGATTTTCTACTCAACGTCTCAACATGGCAGTGCCGTTCAACTTGCCTGAAGAATCGAACGAAGTTGAAGTGGTTCTCAACCAACTTCAAGTACTTGTTAACAAACTTCAAATCACAATTGGGAGGTATCAGCAATTGACTCAACAGGCTTCCTCTTCTACGACATCATCGACTTCGTGCAATTCTCGAGGTAAGTCGTCTTAAAAATTACCCTGAAAGTTTGTCTCTGAAAACTTGTCAAGCTATGCACTGGCTTCAAGGCCGGGGAATCATTGACACGAAACGCGATTAACCGCCACACTTAACATTTTACTCGGACTCCTCAAGGTCGGTTTTTATCACATTTTAGGTGATTCTTTTCTGATATTCATTATCACTTTCATAAAATAAATATTCCAATTTAATTAAAAAATATATATTTTAGTTCGCCATCCATCATCTTCTCGTCTCCGAATCATGAACGGACAAGAAGTCCAAACGGCCCAATCCGCTCAAATCGTTTTACCTGATCTCTTGGCGCACTTATGGTTGAATAACACCACATCTGGTACTACCACTGTCTCCTCAGTTCGATCTTCCCAAAGATGTGCCACTGCTCATTCTTCAAACCCTGAGATCTCGAACACTGCCATTAAGAAACCCACCTACAACGCTCAAGATTGGAGTAAGGTCAGTAGACAATATTCTTTATTTTATTTTTTATTTTTATTTTGCATGTTTTGTTTACGTTTGCTTTGCTGAGATTTATATATGTTTTGGCCTCAGAAAGCTACTTTTGTTTGTGCAACACCAAATAAATTGAAACGACCAATTAAATAACATATTGAGAGCAAACAAAGAAACTGTTAGCGTATATAAACAATGGAGTAAATATAATTACATTACAATTATCTGTAAAACGGTAGCCAAGGTCAGAAATGCATATAGCATTGTTTTTTAACGACGGAGTAGAACAAGTCGGATTACCAATAATTTATCCTCAGAAGAATATTTACCTGTTTGTTATCTCTCTCTGGTCTACGGATTAGTGACTGATCAAATACATAGATAACATTAGTCAAGTAGTAGTCCTATATGATTAATCTATTTTAAGTATTTTTGGTAGTATAAATGCGTCGATGAATAATTTATTTGAAATATTAAGTATTTATTTCTAAGCCCAAAAATAGAGGTAAGCCTACCCGGTTGATTTCGCTTACAAAAATAAAATTGGCTTACCGCCAATTTGTTCACTGGGAAACCCACAAAGCTCGCTATATCCATGGTAATTAAGTCTTTCGAATTACTCTGCAATTTACTTATAGTCACGTAATTTTCTTTCAAGCATACACAAAAAATATGCAGGTTGTTATAGGAACAGGTTCAGAAGAATACAAGAACTAAAATGTTAAACATATTTTTGGAAACAAATTAATTATTAATTATCATATTAACGAACGCATTTATTATTTTGTTTTTATTAGTATCTTACACTTACAACCTTAAAAATCGGATTACAAATACATAAAAAAAAAATGAATTTTTACATACAATATTACACAGTTCAGGAAATGTACATTAGACAAGGATTATTACAGTGCATTTTGTAAACATTATGTTTTTGTACAATATTTTTTAATATCATTTATATATTTGTATTGTATACCTACCTATAAAGTGTTTATTTAATATTCTGTCGAAGTCCTACAGATTATTTTTTTATCCAATCAAAAAAAAACAATTGCAAATAGGAAGCACATGTTTTAATTTTTGAGATAATCACATTTCTTTTTATATGATAAGAGAAAAAGTACGTATATTATAGATAGTCAATTTAATAACAAATCAAGGGTATTTATTTGTTTCGTGTGTAAAAGAACTATTTTTTAAATTTTTGTTATGACTAAAATTGCATTTGTCAGTTTAATCATTTATCAACAAATGGTTCTTAGTACACATCCGCACCGCAATTTATTTTGCAGAGTGCTTTAGAATAACGGGAAATAATTTTACATATTCGCATCATTAAAAAGGATGTCCACGATTTCTAAGAAACGTAACGGTGGAACAAACATTCATAAACACCATATTTTAGAGCTTGAAAATGTATAATGAGAGATATTATTTGTTTTTTAATATGATTTGAAAAATAACTGCCATAGTAAATAAAAACCAAAATCAAAAAAATAGCTTTGTTCTAAATATTTCAAAAATTAAAATGTATGTCATGTCTAATATAATCCTTATCTTGGACAGGCTGTAAAGAAGGTTCATTGATAAACATTTATGCAAGTTGCGTTTCCTATTGATTGTAAAAAAAGATTTGTTAAATGAATAACATACCTATTAAGCACAGATTTAAAAAAAATAGCTACCAAAAATTTTGCTTTCATTAATTCGAAAATTACTGGGGTAATTCTGTCTTTTTGATAAACTAATAAAAATTTGTGATTTTCTTCGGCTCAAAAAAATCATAAAATTTGTATTAAATGTTTAGATAATATTAAAAAAATAGTTCAGTTTAAAAGAAAATTGGCAGTATCAAATAGCTTTTAAAATAATATGATAAAGCTACATTTTTAAAAGTGAAAATATACGTGGTTGAAGAACTTCAGAAATTAAATATGGCGTCCATAATATACCAAAATATATAACAGTAGTTTCATAATCGTCTCATAGTAACTCTTCCAATGAGAAAAATATGTTGCTCTTCCAATTGATCAGCCTTGTATCTCCACCAGTTTCTAATATCCCCATATACAAGGACCAATTTGCCTTTTTGGGCTTCCCTGTACGTAATTAAAAAAACTCAAATAGCCATTTGATGTAGTTTAAAAAGTTGAATCCAAAATTCTACCAAAATATTAAATTAATTTTTTTATCATATGCAAGGTTTGTCAAAAGACAAAACACTATTTCCCTAATAGCCAATATTTAGAAAAATTGTAGAGGGATTCTTTTTTATCAAATATTTGCAGGGTACATTCGGAAAATGTTTAAATATACCAGGCGACCCATTAGAAAAGATACAATTATTGACTGTAGGGTTTGGAAAATTTTAGTAGTAATTTTTTGATTCAACTTTTTAAACTACATTAAATGGCTTTTTCAGTTTTTCTTGATTACGTACAGGGAAGCCCAGAAAGAGGGATTGGTCAATTTGCAGTGATTGACCCTGTTCATATATGCAATGATGAGCATGTCAAAGAAGTTAACATCAATTCACTACAAATTTACAACAAATATAATATACTCAAAATGAAAGGTACCTAAGCCTAAGAATTACCAAAACTTAAAATCTCACAGAAGAGAGAAAAGTAACTGTTTCATTTTGTTGTAACCATCATATTGGCTTTAGGTTGTAAAATAAAACAACACAGTATTTGGTGTAAATAGATTCTGACATTTTTACATGTGAACAAAAAGACTGTATAGATAAATAGTTCTAAACGCAACTATCTACTCAATTATTATTAAGAAAAAAAGTCTGAAACTGATTCCATGGATATTTTATGTTAATCTGTTTTGTGCAAACTGGAAAATATTACCCGTGGTTTTACAAAGAATACACTTTAGTTTTAAAATTGGATAATTTTAATTTTCCAGATGGACTGCACAAATTTCAAAAAACCGGACCTAACACAGCCAGAAGGAATATTATCCAAACTAATGCCAACATCAGTGTCATCATGTTCGCTGATGACAGCCATGATCTGTTTTGTAGGATGGCACATATTTCGAGGTCGGTAAGCCCTGCCAAAAGTTTCGAGCTCTCGAGCACAATTTCACCCAAAGCTAAAGTGATTGAAGTAGTTAAGGTTTTTTGCGTCAATATACTATATATTATGTTTTCGCTTTTATGTTGTTGTCAATATTATACTTTCGGTATGTTTTTAGTTCCATTTTTGTAGTATTCTATATACATAAATATACTGAGTGTTAGGTTAACTATAGGAATATATAAAAATATATATATATAAATACATTTTAAATAAATATTTTCCAAGCAAATAAAAAAATCTTGTGATTAGGTGTGGTGTTCCTAGCCGCACCCTTTGTTATGTAATATGTAAAATTGAGATTTTTATATTATTTCTTGGAATATGTTTCAAGAAGATTCTGTACGCAGGTCATTTGTAAATTTAGGACAGTTTGTGGTGGTAAAGTTACCATGCTGCTTATAGCATTTGTACTTAAAGCTTTGTAAACGCAATCTGTCCTATCAAAAATATAAATACTGTGTCGATGTTTTCCAAAGAGAGAAAAATATATCAAAGTTTCTGATCTCATTCAGTTAGACCGAAACCAACATGGTGCAGGTCTGCACTCAGGAATTTTATTTGTACTAGTAGATTTGTGCTTTTTGCTTTGCCTCATAAAACGAGAATTGTAAAAATGAAATTTGAAGCAAAGTTGTAATTATATGTAATTCTCATTTTGATGAGGTCATGTAAGTATTTGTATATAACTTGGAAAATTGTCAGAAACTGGATTCAGCAAAGCCAAAGAATTTGTTAGTGCCAAAAGGCTTCTAAGTGGTTATATGTTTTGCTGGGGATGAGCCTGACTGTCATTTTTGTTTGTTCTTTGTATAAATCGGTGTGGCAAATATGAAACTTCGTTTGCTACCCTTGGAAAAGTTTTCAAATGATCTCCGTAGATAGATTAGTGGTGCGGCCAGGGAGCTGAATTTTTTACAGCTTGCACCTACAGGACAATTTAAAAATTACGCCACAAGTGTTCGTAAATGTAATTTTGGGTCAATTTAAATCATATTTTTATATAAAGCAATATTGTGTCTAAATTAAGTCAGTTGAAAACAGAAAAGAGTTATTTAAATTGTTCTGTACGAAAGAATGTTGTATATATTTTGGTTGGGCTAATTGTAGAGCTGTAGTCCAACCTCAATCAAGCTGTTTATAGCTTTCTACCTTTTACCATTATAAGGTTAATGTTAAGTATATAAAATGGCGATATTTTTGAGTAAAGCAATGTATATTTTTAGGTTTAGTTTTAAGTTTTTATGCGACTTTGATTAGAAGTCGCTGCTAGAATTAGCTCTTCAAAGCACCTCTGTGATTCAGCCTAGGATGGCAAACATGCGTGCATAAGGTACTAAGAACCTTTTGCATACATTCCTGTTTTTATTGATCTCGGAAGCATTTTAACAGTTTAGTAGATTTACATCCCTAGTCATTATAGTCGTTCTCTTTGCTAAGGCCATGACTAGGTTTTTAATTCTGTAAATCTTAGTTTTAACATAAAAGTGTGTTATTTGTTTACTGATTTTAACAACCTATATATAGATGTATTTTGTCAATTGCCATATTTAATTTCATCTACAACAGAACGCATATATTATAAACACTGTATAATACCGAAATTGTTTTCCTGCTTCACGTACTCGATTGGTGAAAATTTCTGCTTTTTGTCTCAGAATTATCCTCAAAAACCTTACCTTAAGACGTACATTTACTTGCCCACTCGGATCGTTTATAAGTCATAAGGATTTTGAGGTTATTACTGAACTTCTTTACCTGATTCGGACCAAGAATGACCATTTGGGCCTGTGATAATAAAAGCCCACATTGGATATGCTTACCTATTTCAGTTTATAACAAAAAATAGCTTATAGAATAAATGTCAATGTTTTATCTATATATTCGATACATACATATATCATATATGTATTATTATATTTTTGTGATGTATGGAAAAGGGTTAATCTATATATTTTATTTTTGTTCGCTACAGATTTGTTTACGATTGTGTAAGAATTTTGTGTGTAATGGTGGTTTAAGCCAAAAATACACGTCTCAACCTACGTCTTTCAAAATATAACTTTTTCACTTTTATATAGTTGATTTAAAATATATGTAAACATGCCGAAAGATACCATAGTTGTTTTATTTAATTACCTATATATAACAAAAATCAATGATTATTTTCTTTTTGGACTATTGAAAGAAAAGACAGCTTTTTGGCCTTTTGCATTTAGAAAATATCAATTATCAAATCTGAATTTAATATTATTTCAAGTTTCTAAAATTCATGAAAAGTATTTAAAATGTTTGTGCAACTACCGGCATTTCAAATACTGTCTCAAGCAAATTCCCTGGTTGAAAAGTTATCATGTTTCGAGATATTCGCAAATGAAGGGATAGGTTATTTTCATAATTGAAATAAAAAACCTTATCTATTAAGTTACATACATTTTAGTTATTTAACAGATTATTTACTTTAATGTGGTTCTGAGACTTACAAACAGTTCCTACCATTGAAAACGAATTACACATTTAAATTCATCAACACAAATTTTATACATAATAAGACAATTGAAGGTTTAAAAACCTCAATCACACCGGTCACATAAGTTAAGTGCAAATGAACTAAAATTATTCTAGTACTTAACTAGCCCGCTCGGCTGTAGTAAAAATGGATTGAAGCATATGCTAACAATATAATAAAGTTTTCACCAATTGGCCTTTATTGACATAACTCGGCCCACATATTAAGTCACTTCAAGCTGAGCCAGCAATAACATCTTCATCTTTATTAATTGAACAACTTTTATGTCATTATACAGTTGTTGCGATTCAATTTTTCCATGTTGACAACCCTGGATAGGTATAGTTGAGAGTGTTGAAAACCACCCTACTTTATAATTTACGAGCAGTTTGTATATTATAGGCACGTGAATGTCTTAAGAGGTAAACATTTTTTACATATTGTT
This sequence comes from Ips typographus, assembly GCF_016097725.1. NCBI lineage: Eukaryota > Metazoa > Arthropoda > Insecta > Coleoptera > Curculionidae > Ips > Ips typographus. The sequence goes on along the minus strand of NC_138437.1, from coordinate 5,769,951 downwards.
TAAGATTTGGTATGACGCTAATGAAGTATGTGATATCTGTCATCGAGTAGTTAATTTGGCTCTTTGAATAAACCTGTGTTATATTTGACTTATTTACTTAGTCTGCAGATGTTTCCACTATTTCAGTATTAAATCGTAATAGCTGACAACTGCAACTCTTAGGATCCTATGTTCGCTTTAATCAATGTCACTTTTTTTCACCGGTTTGATTCTGACGAATGGATTTGCAACAAGTTGTAAGAATTTGACGGTTTTTGCGAGTTCAATAATATAACAAAAGCTATACAAAAAGAATCTCTTTCTCAAATAAAATAAACAATGTAGGGGCAAAAAATCGACAGCAACAGTAAGGCGTAATTGTCTTTTTAGTTGCAGCACCCTCTATTATTTTACTACTACATTTGACACGTGCTAGGGGCAGCTTTCGCGTGAACAATCATTGCTCATCTTTTAATCTTTTTATTTTCCTTTCCGATTTCCTCTAGTGGTTACTGTCAGAGGGTAAATCTCAAACTATTCAATCTTCTTTATGGAATTCTCGTGTTCTGCCAATTGCCAAAACACTCCAGTCAGTTTTGATCCAGCTCTCCAATCATCAACTACCTGTATCTTCTTGTACCTTTACAATGTCTCCTTTAGTGTTTATACATCATGAGTCATCTTTTGTGTTTTTGTCGAGACATCTTTATCGGACCTAAACGAGTTTGGGAAGAGCAAAGAAGTCCTCAAATTAACACAGTGCCGGTTATTCTAAATATAAATTTGACCTTTTCTGCCTAGAAATTATACCATACATCTGGTTTTTGCTGCCCGCTACCTACCTCGGGACGAACAAAAGGATATTGACTTTGCACAAGAAAAGAATACCAATAAATAAACCTCATTGGTTTCGGTGTTACTTTTCAATATGTCAAGTTACGCGAAACTAATTGACCGTTTGGTAAAAGAAATAAATTCTGTTAATCAGTATTTAAATAATTTAATTTTGTAACATTATTACTCAACTTCATAAAGAAATAATTTTGTTTTATATCAATTTCGTCATTAAGAACTTAATTGCATAATTTATTTCTTATATAGGATGATGTTACAAAATACGTTGATTGCATCCTAAATGTATTTATTGGTTCAAGTAGTAGTATGTAGAGAAAAGTGTTTGTTACAAATAAGTTTTAGACATGACAAAGTTGAAATATTAATACGTTGATGTATTTAAGGTTGATATTGGTATAAAACAAATTAGTATTCTTACGAGATTTGCCATTTTACCTCATTGATCTTATGCAAAATTGCGACTTACTTACATCAATTTGGACTTCTTAATACTAAATTAAGGAACAATTCTCTTCTTAACAAAACAGCACATGGTGTAAAAAATGTATATTTTTATCAGAAAAGTTTGTGGTATGTTAAGTTGAGATTATATTGAAGAAAAATCGCATTTTAAATGCACTTACACTTTAAATCGTTTTTGCATAAAACTTTCTTCAAAAAATGTGTCCAATGGTGTCCATTCTTGGCATAATTTTTGCAATACTGCTTTTGCTAAGAGTATGTTATTTGGGACTCTTCCTGCATTTCAGTTATTTATTGAGATAATAATAAATATTAAGACAACATTTTTGCACTAAAATGGCGTAGTTACCGAAAAAATTACACAAAAACAGCAACATAACCAAACAAAAAACATTAACAAAAATGTTAATAAACTTGCTTGGCAAAGAAAAAGTATTTTTGTAAATTTCGACCATTTTTGAGAGTAAAATTTTAACTTAGTAATAAGCAGAATATCAATTGTATTAAGGAAAAATAATTTCTGTTAGTCCTTTTGCAAATGCAAAAAGAGGATCAAAAATTTAAAATCAAAAAATTGCAGATTTCCTTATCCGTTTCAGCATAGGTACTCAAAAATCCTTGTAACCGAAGCCTCTTGATATGATAATGTAATTTTCAATTCCAATTCTCCTTCGTAATTATTGTCTTTTTGTCGGGGAATTGATGGCACAATAGGGCAAATGGGGGCGTAATATTACGTTCCACGAAAGTTGACAGCCTGCAAGAACCCCCTTCACGTCACCAACAAATTCCACTTGGAATAAATTTACACGCTGAATTGTTATTTTCCTGTCAACCAGTTCATTGCCCGTATCAGTTTTTGATTTCAGAGTGCAAATGAAAACTGTTTTTGATGATTCAGACGTGAAAAGTGGCAATCCCTAAAAGGAGAAAATGTTTCTCTAGCTCTATGAAAATATGGGATTGTGCGTCTTTGTCTAGCAGCATCCAACTTCTTAATGGATTTTTCTTGTATGTTGACAGCTGGTTTTCTAGGCAAATCTTTGAAAATTCTCGTGCATTTTATAAACTCTTTTCATTGTAAACAATTAATTTCACTGAGGTAATCAGAATGTTGGAAAATTATTTGTTTTTTTCAAAGTAAATTAGGATGACATTACAAAGTTCAAAAGTTTTGTCAACAGCAGGAAAATCAAGTTTATTTGACGGTTGTGGCTTTGGTAGCATTGAGCGTTATTATTTGGCTTAATCAAACGTTTCGCACTGCACTATTACATCTTCAGGCTGATTTTTATATTTTATAAAGTCTCCAAACTTAATTATTTTTTTCTAAGGATTACAAGATAAATCCATCGCCCGGCACCTTCGCCATAATACAGGTACGTCCGCATTTTTTTAAATCAAATTGACTAGGGTTACAATAGATTGTGTAGTTAAAGCCTACAATACAGTTACATTGTTATTGGTTTGACTGACAAGCATCTATACATTTTCTGAATGATTCAAATTTGTCGACATATATCGTTGCCTTGATTAACGTGCGATAAGCAAGATAGAGGGAACAATAGTTATTCGCAATGTCATCACGTGACACTATAATTAATTGTAAGCAATTAGCAAATAGTGTGCGGTTGACTGATACAAAATGACCGTTTCAATCATCTAATTATTCTTGCTTAGCGTGTGATAACCCTTTGAAACCCTGTGTTTGATAGATATGTAAATACCGCTCGTTTATTCGAAGTGTCAACAATTAGAAACACTGAGGGTGTCGTATCACTCTTCAGGATTTTATGTGTCTGTTTCAGATAGGAGGAGAAGGATTGAAGGATATCTGATTTTTAATATTTTGCGTTCTTAATCTCTTTGCAACTAAACGAGGTTCATATTTCATGGACACTTATTGAAGAACAAAAGATGCACTGCAGTACTTAATACGAGAGGAAAGAGAAAAAAAACCCTTTGGGACTTTGAATATAAAAAGCGCATTTTCCTTTATGGAAGCTCAAGTACGAGGGGTGTAATGTAGGTTAGTAATACCGAGATTATTTGCAGTATTCCATCATGTACTTCGCAATTTTATGTATATATAGGGCATGGCTTTCAACATCGTTAATTAGTGGGGGAAAAGCGTTTTCAAATCAACTATACACGTAGTATATAGGGTAAATCAAATAAAATTGCATTAATGCGTAAAGCAACGGTGTAGGCCTTGGGAGAGCACCAATGAAGAAAAACCTATGACACACTTGCATTGAAACGGTAACCAGTTTGGTTCGTAATTGTCACTTTCCGCACTTATTACGCAACCACAGTAATCGTCTCAACTAAATGAATCAAGGCAGAAGGCTTATTAACCAGGGACTTTGAATTTAAACACAGCAATTTAGTATACCTTCTTTGAGGATAACTTGTGGCTGCGTGTCCGCAAATTATACAGAGGAATTGATCTGATTTCGACAGATTTCCTAGTCTCTCTACTCGCTATAACTGTATTGGAACCTTAACACCAGCACCAGAATTAAATATCTAGCATGGGTTTACTTAATCCTACAGGCGTCAACAAAGCCACGTGTTTGATGAGTAATTCTTCTTGTTCCTTCATCTATATCATGTTCTTTAATTCCATGCTGGCAGATTGCAGCTTACACTCTATAATTCACACCCGAAAATCTCTTTCAATCGAATCATTTTGATTCGGACAAAATAACGACGCTGTCGTCTAACACGTGACTTGCGGAGTTCATTTGTTTAGGACTACCCAAACTGGGGGCTTTTGATATTTGACACATCCAACGCGTGTCCCTGTTTGCCTTCAATTCGTTTTTACCCATAAAGAAGTTTGCTTATTATGATATTCGAACATCGCATTAAGCTTACCACTGATATGCAAATATTCTTTTGTGTAAAACTGAATTTCTTAATAAGGACTAGCAAATTAGTTTTTTAGCCGATATTATGTATATCTGAAAGTATACACTTTGATTGTAACGAATTGCGGTATGTTAACCTAATCACATGCACGTGGATTAATTACAATAATTTATATTGTTGTGTTTTTTGTGCCGCTGTTTATGTTTAATTATTTTTATACTACACTTTCCAAAATCTACTTAACAACTTTTACCTAATTCTAATGATCTTTGAGTTATTAATTACTTTCTTTTTATTCAAACGTAACTTTGTTACTACGCCACTGAAATTAGTAGAAAATGTGAATTTTGGGAAAAAAAAATTATTATTGAAAATAAAAATTCCTTTACCTAAAAAATTGTTCGTATCTTTACTTTTTTTTAGTACTCATCACCAAAACAAGCAAATTTTCAGAATGATGCAAATCTCCATAAACATCTAACGTAATGTTGGACACCCTGTATATTATGTTCTTGTTATTGTGTATTTGGTTCCATTTAAAACAAACTTCTGTTATTATATGATCAAAATATGCTATTCAATTATGCATTTTAAAATCCTCTAAAACTCTATGTTAAATATCATTTTTTGAGGTTATTAAATTCACGGATCGGTTAATATGATTGTATTCAATCGATGATACTCTCATATGACGGGGTTTCGAATCAATTTCCCGAGGTACAATGTTACCAAAGTCCACCGAGACAGAAAATTGCATACATCTAAAGCGGTGCACCTTTAAAATTGTGGTTTATAAAAAGAGCATTTAGGCGTATATGATTCTCACCCTAGCGACTTCCTCTAAATCTATGAAAAAGAACAATGTCTCGAGAAATAACAAAAAGCGGTGGTAAGCCCCGTCGCAAGCACGGATTTGTATAGTATTAAGGGATAAATGGGGAAAGTAGGGGAAGCTTTCTGATTTCGACGTGTCGCTAACACTTTGAAGTTGCCACTCTCAAAGAATCTTTTGTCATCGGTTACTTATTATTACGTTCATTTGGGTCTTTGGATCGCAATGAATTACCATTTCCCGCTTTTTAATTATAGTGAAACCTTTGATATTAATTTGAGGACTTTTAATCTAACCCGTTCGTGCCGTTTTCACAAATTCCATTCAATTTGCCCTTCCCTCTTTTCACACTACTATGTTATGTAATGCGTCGACTTTTAAATTTCATTTCACATGAAAATATGCTGAATTATACCCGCATTTTAAGTGGATTCGTGTCGTAAATATTAATATGCACATACGCATAAGGGTTGAATGAGAGTTGCAATAAGGTTTTATATATTACGATAACGATGATGTCATTTTTCAATACCCAATTGGATGTATTTGGCAAAAGAAAGTATAAGCAAATAAATTTAGCGTGGGCATCCCTATCCTACGTAACTTTCATAAAAGATGATGTTAAATCCGTTTAACCAACATATCGTTCTCAACAATGATTCTAGTCAGCGTGTGTCTAGTGTTCTTACTTTCTAAAAGTGCGGTGTCTATATCAACATCAAAAACTGATCAAGAGACTATACTGTAAGTACTTTAGATTCCAATAATAAATCCATTTTCATGAAACCTTTTCAGAAAATTACCCAATGAACCCACCCAAGAAAGGCAAAATCACAATTATCAATACTACACTTACCGACCAGACTATCAATATGCTTCTCCACCCTATCAGGATTTACAAAATTCTGTAATGGACAACTTATTTTCCCTTGCTCAAAACGATGATTTGCAATGTGTTCCTAAATTGCTTTGTGAAATGGCTGCTGGAGGTGTTATAGGAAGGCAAAACTTACCCGTTAATATCAACTTAGAATCCTTAGCAACGTAAGTCTAGTAGAATCTTTAATGGAGTTTCAAATGGTGTATGTTTGGTATTTTCCACTAGTTTGATATTAAAAAAACATATTTTGAACAATTAACATCAAATATTTCTTTCTAGGTTACTTTCTGGAGTTAACAGTATAAACATGTCACCTGTCCTTCATTTTGGAAAAGCAGCTCTGCTAGGTGTTGTCTCTAAGGGCAATACCATGTCCTGCAAATACGCTTATCCAGAATGCCCTAGTGATCCTGACAAATTAATTAAATACCTCAACAACCACAACGGAGGATTTTTCAAGTTTTTTCAAGGAATTAACTCTTTTCAAAATCCTTTTGCAGAAAAACGCATTCAAAACAAACCGGCAGAATTTTCATATTCTCCTGTAAACAACTATTTTAAACTGTTTCACTCTAACCAACTGAAATTTCCTGATCAAACGTACAGGAAAGAAAAGAAATTAATATTTAATGATGTTAAGACCGCCAACGAAATTGAAGAGTTGGATATACAACAACCTTTACCCAATCATGTGCCTAGTCCTAACATTTTTCCTGACAGGACTGGGACAGGTGAGTTACGACTAGACTACAAAGAACTAGAAAAAGCACCAAGTTACGACAGTTTCTATTATAATCAGTTGCTTTATGATAGTTTTCCTAACATTGAAAATTCCAGAAAAAATCGACTGACATTTCCTGAGAAGTAACAAAATTATTTTCTATAAGTAGGTATTTATTTATTGTTTTGTAATTATATGAACCAACCACCACAAGACTGTAAAACAGGTAATAATGCTTTAAAATCTTCTTGGCACAATATTGGTAAATAAAAACATATCTGAAATATTCTATATTTTTATATTATACAAAACAGTAAAAAAGTTTATTTACAAAAATATGTACCTTAGTAGGTACTATTATACTACAATATTGCACATGCGGCCTCTTTGACTCCTACCTATATATACATAACCTCAAACTACATAATAACTAGTGATATCACCATTTGCGCTGTAACACCAGGTCACTAAATTTGTTAACTAGCATAAAAATTCCTAAAAAATACTTCTATTTATAAAATAATAATTAATCTGTACAGTTTCGTCCTCGTTTTACTAGTTGGTTGCAAAACTTAGGTGAAGCTAAGAAATCTCCTAGAAAAACACTCAAAAAGTAGAACTCCTTCTGTTTTTCTTTGGACGCTTTGTAGTTGCTGAAAAAAATGTTTTTTATGTAGACAAAAATTTTAGTAGCTTTAGTTTTGTTAATTGTGATTAAGAGAGACATTTATACGGATTTACTTGCACTATTTACCACAAAAACCGTTTTCTGAGTGATAATAATAGTGCAAGTGTCAATTATATTTATGTATATCATCAGCTCTACAAGTGATTCATTTAGAAATTTCCACACAAGTAAAACTATTATATTCAAGGTCTTTTAATTGGTACTTACTCGAAGACATCATCCCAATTCACTTCCACTTGCATTGATCCAGATTTGCGAGCTTTTTCTGCATGGTGAAGACAAACCCTAGGGTAAATACACACATTATCGCCCAGTTCGCTCACTAAACGTTTTTCAGCTTCCAACATGTTGATCATTTCTTCATTGCTAATACTTCTACGTTCCCTTTTGCTTACGTACGTTTCTGAAAACGGTTCACTCTTAAAATATGTCTGCAAGGTCAATTATTATTACTGTACAAGCGAACTACTTTGATAGATTTGTAAACCAGTCACTTAAAGTTTCATTAAAAATAATATGTTGTACTTACTAGGATTTAACGAATATGCTAGTTTTTTAACAAAATTTGACAATCTGACTGCAACAATAATAACTGGAAAACCGACAAGTTCAACTGGAAGTTCAAACACAGGTTCCTGTGCTGCAGTCAATGCAGGTTTTTCCAACGCAAAAAAACACACGAAAAACACTAAATAAATGATATAAGTTACGTTTAGGACATTCATGTTAACCGAACTGATATTTTACAGACCGCGAAAGCAAGAGTGGGTTAAGAATTATGTTTGTAAGTCAGTCTTTATAGTGAAAGTTGCCACCACTCTACGTAATTGAATTGTGCCCAATGACGACTTACTGATGTTAAATATGCGAAATATGTATTATTAGATAACGGAAAATTAGGTAATAGGTGGGTATTGAATGTTAATTCAATTGGAGCTAACTTTGGAAAATGCTTTTACTTATTGGTGTGCATCTAGAGCTTCTTTTATGTTACGAATATTGCAAAACTTTTTACCGGACAATGGAGAATTGCGAAAAACATTTAATGGGTCTCATGTGGACTATTTAGCTTATTAAATTTCTAATGATATTAATTGCCTACAAAGCATTGTCATATTCTTGGTATTTTTTCATAGAGATTGCACTACTTGTTCAGTAATTTTGAATACAAACTTACGCTTACAAAGACTGTTTTTATTTAAGAGAGCTGTCATTGAATTGATTTTTTATAAATATACAAAGTGCCCCTAAAATGTGAGTTTCAAATACTTGAAATTTGAAGCTTAACTCTTGAGGCTTTCCAAAATGAAGATTTTAACTATTTATCCTCCAAAAACCCCTTTAGCCGAACGAAAAAAATATTCACGACAAAAAAAACCATTGATACTCTTGAATGGTGGATGTAGATTAAAGCGCGAATTATATGCATAAATACATATTTTGCATATTTTTGTAATTATTAAACTAAAATAAATTTCCTCTTAATATTTTACGTAATACCATGCTCTAAATGTTTAGGATGGAGGTTACTTTTTTTGAAAAACAAACTCTCGTTACATGCTACAAATGCAATGAAGTGCATCTGTAAAAAAATGAACAGTTCCATAAGATTAACATGGAGGGCTAGAAAATAGTTAATTTAAAAAGGTTAATTTTTGGACCATCTCTTCGCAAGCTTTATTTTTAGATTTAATACCGGTGTAATTGAATTTTGATGGTTTGTTCGGAAATTTGTAAAAATTAACATATTTAGAATAAAATAGTAGGTTGTAAATAAGGTATAGTATATACTTCATGTTGTAAAGCAATTATTAACTAGCACGTAGGTAAAAATTCATTTTACAACACATATTAGGTTGTATACTGTTTATTAATTGGTGGTTGTAAAATTGGTATTTTTGGCAAATAAAAAAAAACTGGAAACAAAAAAGAAAAGTATAAAAAGAGCGTGGATAAAACAGAAAAATAGCAGGCAACAGTGTAAAATATCATACTTAGTACACCTCCAGAGGATTATCAAGTTCATTAAGGAGAATTAAACCGAACATGAAATATTTCATTGTATGTAATTAAGCACGTTACACTTCAACGAAACGCCATAAAAAGTTAGAAAGCAGCTTATTTATGGAAATGAATTGAAGTTTTCATACACTTTCCGTCTAAATTAACTTAAAATATGCTGATATAAAATGGGAAAGACGTTGTAATTTTCCTCTGCAAATAAATTTAAATATTGCGCGCGAAACTTTATGACTTCTTTGCATAAAAACAAAGAACTGACATTTTATTGCCGCTCATGAATACGTTTCCAAACTATTACATTTCGAAATTAGGATTTTTGTTCTTGTTGGGAAATATCATTAGAGTCTGACTTGGGCGGACCGAGAAATACTACCATAGAGTCGAGCTTTTTATTTAAACACTAAATCACAGTTCGACTTAAAATTAGCTTAATTAAAGTCTAGTACGCAATGGATCTGATCTTGACATGGTTTCATCTAGAACGGAAACAAAAGTTAGTACAAATGAGGATGAGAATATAAACTCACCTATAAATGTTTGTGATCTGAACGTTTAAAGGTCAGCGCATTCGAACTTTTTTCATCATCTGGAGAACTTGCAATCCAGGAAATGGACACGTTGGATAAAAGTTATGGCAACCATTTCCGTCAACTCCGGCAATTAGTTGGCCCATGTGCGCCGCAAAGTGATATTTAGAAGTCAATTCTGCCGTAGTGCTTATAGTTGTTTCCCTGAAATATCATTAGTTGGGTTTGTTTTTCTCTTCGACTTATTCTCTATTGGACATTTGATGGCTCAGCTGAAAATGAACTTAAATTCATTTTCCACAGCCACGTTTCCGTTTTATTTCTTTTATGTTACTTCATTTCAGAAATAGGTATAGGTACAGTTAGTTAGTCAGTTCAAAGTATCGAAAAGAACAATTTCACTCAATAAAAATTCTTCACAGTTAATTAAGGAAAGGAAAAACGTATTTAAGTTTGTCCTGAAACACCCTGTATATTAAATCCTGTCTTCTGACCCACACCACAAGCCGAAATGCAAAGTTTCGATGCCAACTGTCACTCAAATTATCATATCTCATGCTTAAAACTACTTGTGCGACTGGTCTTTTTCATATCTCACAACTAGAATTAACCTTGATTGGTCTGTGATTTCATATCTGTTGAATCGGTTGCAAATGCCTGCTTATTCATATTAGTCACATTACGGAAACTAATCCTCTACCATGTAATGCTAAAAATTTGTCTCCAAAAATTCAGTTAGTAAACTTATTAATTACTTTTCTATGTTTTAGCAACTTAACACATTTTAACTTAATATGACAAAGCAACTTTTATCAAACAAAACAAATTTTAAATCATATTGCTGGTTGCAACAAAGTTAAAGTTGGTAAGGATTACATACAATATTGCAGATTATACAGTCAAAAGTAACAAATAATGTATAAGAAACTGATTTAACATTGCCTTGAGTGTGCAATATGTGCCATTTTATATAATATTACATCTATTGCACTTATCCGTCGTAACAGTATGAACGGACTTTCTCTTAATAAATGCGTGGTTTACTTAACATTACATAATGATCATTGCGTGTCGCTGTATAAGTTCTTGTTTTGGAATATTACCTTAGTAAATTCAGCAAAGACTTTTCAGTTTCTGTGAGTTTTTCCTTTTGAGGTGTAGCAGTTAGCTCGCATATCAACTTAGGAAGGCAAGCATTTTTAATAGTCTGCAGTATCTGGGATCTTGCTGTTTGCGTTGCTATAACATTCAAGATCAATATTGGATATTCATCTTGACATTGGAAAAAACCTGTTTGAAACCTTGACAACTTACCTATATGTCTTACTGATTCCTCTTCAATATCAGCGTCGATATCAATATCTGTTTTGGAATCGCCATAACCGGGATTAGTTGGTTTTGGAGGGTTGTTTTTGTTGTTGGTTCTATTGCCACCAATCAACTTATTGAACAGTCCTGAGTAATCCGAGATGATGAGGAGCACAAAACAAAGAATGAACACGATACGTATAATAATTTTCCCAGTCAAGACCATGGCTATTTTTTCCGGTCAAAAATGGGAACGAACGTTTTGATCAACATTATGTGCCACTATAAAATATGGTTAAACTGATTGTTTAAACGCTTCGCAAGTCCCGCTCACCTTGTGGTTTTTAGCCCCTCTGCGCGCGTTTGGTTTTGTTTTGTAGACACCAAGTAGTGAAAGCCAAATTCAAGTCAATGGTTTTAGCAGTCACTCGGTTATTTTAATTACTATCATGGCTTCTTGTTGGATGGACAACTTTAATTTTAACCAAACTTCAATTCTTCAAACAAGACTTCAATTCTTCAAAAATTTTAAATGTTCTAATATGCAGTATAACACGGAAATATTAACAGAAAAACATTACTTAACTGCTGCTAAAACTCCATAACAAACATTCATCTGTAGTAGTAACACCGTTCGATCAACATGAAGATAGTTTTACGTAATCGACACACTTCTGAAGGTGCTAGACTACTTCCGAGATGAAAGTGAAATTGTTTTGTTTTTTTTATGTTTGTGCATATTGTTGTAAATCGATTTATTTATTACAAGATATAAACAATGTTTTTAGGGTTAGAGTCTCCATCTTTAATGGGTCTGCCAGTGTCCCAAAAAGCTCTTAAATAAAGGTTACAATACCCAAAGTTATATAATATTAAATTTAGGTATTATAATGAGGTCTACTTTAAGGACACCACTAGGTTTTAAACTCCCCTAAACGAAACCATTCATTAGCTGAGATCTCCATTAACTCAGTCATATAAATCAAACATTTTTTTTGCTAGACAGATCAGGTCACTAACAATACAGATCCCTGTGGTTATTTCAACTTTACTGGTACTCCAAAGACTTATGCCCTTATTACTAAAATTGTCTTATTTTAGATATAAGGAAATCCTGAGATAAACAGTCGAATGCCTTAGTAAGGTCACAAAAAAAACTATGGAACTACTACAATTAATGAAATTAAAACACAAACATTCGACAGTACTGTTGTTGTTTTGATATACTTATTAATTATGTAGGTACAAAAACCACTTGTTTCATCCATTTAGGTTTTACTAAATTAAAAACAAAGTTGAACACAATAATTATAGGAAATTATTTTTTTTTATATAAAACTGACATTAATGACTTCTTACGCTATAAAGTCGTGTCTACCCAGAGTGTATAATAATTCACCTGGTGATGAATCCGGGACAATGACATTTACGAGGTTGACTGAAGTTTTTCAAATAAAACAGCAATAAAATAGACTATGTTCGTTATTAGACATCAGGAACAGTAATTTCTTCTTCGAATGATAAGAAATAATAACCCATAACACTATTTTAGCACCAGCTGTAACGGGAATTACATACTCTTCGTAGAATTTTAATCGTAAAATTACCTACCGTCGTGTATTATTATAAGGGGAAAGGGTTGTATTATTTGGTCTTTAGTGGAACTTGAAGGAAAATAATCTCCATGATTTCCGTATATGCACAGGCAAAATAAATAACATTTTTCAACGGTAATTGAGTAATAGTTAGGCCCTAATGCGGTTTGGCTGCTCCTAAATTGCTGTTTATCTAGATTAGGTAAATAAAACCAAATTTCGGAAGAAAAAGTGTCACGTCAGTATTTTATAGCATATTATATTTAAGCATTTATATCAATTAAGCTAATTTGAGTCACAAACATAATGAACTGAACATAGTGACGATAACGATCAGGACAAATTTGTGTAAATAACACGTATTTCGTATAATGACGACCAACCACGTAATTACCGAGAGAAGGAAACACATGTTTCTATACAGAAAAAATAAAAATTAACCCACCAAGATTAGTATATGATAATCTGCAGCGTAGATTTCCAAAGATATTAGTCATATTAAACCACAATTTATACCGGAGGTTTTCATGTTATGAACTAAAATTAAGACGTATTGTATAAAGAACAATTGAGTGTAATGGAGCTTGATATATCGATAGTGACAAGGGCGAACTGAGAAGCTTTGACATAAATATGTTTAAAAGAAAACGGTGCTAAAAAGCTCGTGCGCTTTTACGGATGGCTGATAACTGATAATTACGTGCGGGTGATCTTGAAGAGACTTATCGGGGGTAGCGAGCCTTCCATCCCTTAAAAAATAAAAGTGTCACGCGCCCCCAAATTTCGCCATATCCGATACCGAACGACAAATAAACTTCATACTTGGACGCACTCAAATGCTTGCTTGCACTTAGTTTAAAAGCAAAAATATTCCATTGGCGTAACACTTTAAAAAAATTAAATTGTATTTATACTGCTTAATTAAATTTTATCCACCAGGTTGTTTTGTAATGTGGTTTCATTACAATTATTGGATTTATCATTACAAGTTACTTTTATTTATTCAACGTTTATCAAGATTTACACCTTAAGCATTCATTATTTTTCCATATAAACTACTGTAAAATGTGATGTTTGAAAGTTTGACATTAGTTTGACAAAATGTTTCTCTTGTAGATCTTTCAGTGTTTTGACTGAGATATTGTAAAACTCGAACAAACTGGAAATCTTATGCAGCACATCTTATGATCAGTGCAATAATTTGATTCCAAAATTTGCAATTGTGTTACGTTATACTAACAGGTTGCGTTACGTTACGTACGACTAACTTTCAAACTGTACAAACTTAAAAAAAAATTATTATTCCATGCTGTTAAATCAAATTGTCGTTTGTAGAGCTCCCCTGGTTGGTTTACTAATTTAGAAACTATAATCACTTGTCAATAAAGTAAAAACTAAACCAAAAATGACGGTGCTTCAATGAACTTACATTTGTAATCTGTCTAGTTTAAAGTGGATCGTAATAGAGGTCTCGACCACTATCATGTGGCTTAGTTTAAATGTCCGACAGTTAGACAGGTGTCAGGTTGATTCAGGTTGATAAAGTACTATTTGATTTTTTAAAATTTTAAATCAAAAAACATATTTTGGAGAGGAGGAAAACTCCTTTCACAATAATGGCACTCTACTCCAGTTTCAATTTGAAATAATTTTTGAGCTGTCAGATTGACAGAGACGTATTTAAACACAAGTTTGACTTGATACTAAAATTATAAGTACATTAAAAACATGTCTAAGTCAAATTTTGACATACGCCACTGATTTTAAAGTGGGCTGTATCAATCTCCAATTGAGGATTTATGATAGTTTAAGCATTAATGGATCAAGTTCTTTAAAACCGTTGAATTTGAAATTTATAGCTTCATGCAAAGGTGGCCCGCCATGTTTTAATGCAGTTTTTAAGTTCACTCTATTTTATTAACCTCGGCTAAGAATTATTATGGCCGGGTTGCTTTGTGGGTTGGTTGGTTCTAAAACGCAAAATATGTGAGATTTATACGAGTGGGGTTAAAAGGAAAAGCACAAAGCAATTTGAAAATGGTGTCACCAAAGGTGAACGATCTAAGCATGTCATACAAGGTTAAACAATTAATCAGGCAGGCGGTACAAATTGAGGAAAATAAAATTAGTTCTACAGGGCACGATTATTTTGTATCTGGTAAACAAAACTGTAACCCCATTAGGGCCATCTTCACTCTCTCACGGTCAAGACCACGATAAACATGCAACGAGACAATTATGCTTTTTTTAATTGAACTATACCACCATACCAAACTTTAGCTGTAGTGATGACCCTATCATTGGTAAATTGGCTTGCATATCAAAAACGGACATATTTATTCGTTCGATCCTGATACCCTAATTGATATTTAATTCGTTGACGTCCCGAACTTTTTGAATTAAGATAATCGAAATGGATACAAATCGATTCGGTTTGATTTGGTTTAATACGCAGGAAGTTCAACACCTGTTATGTATATTTAACAATCTGGCAATTGAAAAGGGCCATGTGAATGATTTGTTTGATGAATCACCTTATTTGAAATTGCTATTCTTTTCTTTCGAGTTTAGCTACCATTAACTACGTGCTCAAAACGTCTCATAAATTTGTAATTTGGACTAGAACATTGTTAACAACATTGTAAAATCTGGACGTTTATGTGAGCATTAAAAACATCTTTTTATTTCGGTTAATACACTGGCACAATGCGTTAAAAAGTGCCATGGCAATGAGGAAATAAAGAAATGTTATGTAAAATAAGGATACTAAAATATAATAGCCAGCAAGGTAATGGGTAATAAACATTGACATTGTAAAAATAAAAGCAATTTTCAGCTACACAATGTATATGTATATTAATACGTTTTCATAAAGGCAGAGGCATGTACCGAAATTTTATGGTGATTGAAGAGCTAACTATGTCACGGCACTTAGCATGCAAACTTTTCTTTATAGCTCCGCTTTACTATCAAGCCATAAAGCATTCGAAACGTATTTAAATGGATTTTTTTAATTTGTCCATAAAAATCAACTACTTTAATGCCGGTTTTGATTTAAGCGCACCCGAATAATATGCCCGCATTTACCGTCGAGTGCAAAATCGTTTCGATCTCCGATCATCCACTTTATTTTGATCCTATTTCTTCTTCGGGGACTTTTTACAACCCAGTATACGACCCTTCCAAGTGTTACTCTGTTTTCCCGTAACTATCTCCATAAACTCTCCCATTCATCCTATAACTCGATTTCATACACTCTGCACGTGCAATATCGGGCGAACTTCTTTTTTATTTCCTATTTTACCTTATCTAATGCAATAATTTGTTTTCGTTTTATTGCACAACAAAATTAATCGCAAAACATATTATGTTGTAAATAAGTAATTTAGTATTTAATTCTTAATCTTCAATAAATTAAAATAAATAATCTCTCTTATCTAAGAGATAACTAATTATTAGTGTTTTTTTTCCCAGACTTGTTACGATTTTTACAAAATTTACATTACTTAGCCCACAGGATGCGACAGTTTTTTTTAAATTTCTTCAGACATATTCAACTATTCATCTTTTTATTGTTTAACTCGAGAGTTTTTTCAATTTACTAGTATTATTTAATTGTCAAATGCTATATTTTCTTATTCTACACTTATGGAACCAGAACTCGAATATTTTGCACTATAGACAATATATGAGATTTACTAATAATTTTGTCTGACTGTCCTATATTGTTAGAAATGTTAGCAATAATGGTAAAGAAAGATTCTTGGAGTGTTCTGTGTGGCCTGACTGCAGATAGAATGCTCTGAGAAAAGTCAATGCACTACTTAATCTTCGATTGACTACTAAAATAAAATTAGCAACAAAAAAAACAATTAAATACCCTGAAGAAGTAAAACAATCTAATCCATCACACTTTAATTCAAATGAAAATTCACTGACCCTACGTAATTGAACGTGTCTATTGTTACCAAAGCGATATAGGATTCAGATATGAAGTATTTGGTCGAGCCAAATTCGGACAAGCGAAATGATGGATGAGGGCTGTCAAACGAAAGCAAATTGTGTCGAGCCAGGGTGACTATCGACTAATGTCTTCGGTAAAATGGAAATTTATTTTCCATATAAATCAATCATGTTCGCTAGTCCTCGTCTTTGCGTTTTCGATAAATATTAAAGAGATTATGTGCTCTATCTTCATGCACTAAAAACTTTATCAGTTTATGAATAACGTTGATGGAGTAAAATCGGATATGGATTGTGTTAGAACTTTTTTAGCAAATGTGGGGTTTACTTATTTAGATAATGGAATTCTTTAAGAGTGGGATGATGATTCAGGCCATTTAACCATCACAATTTTCCCTTGTATTTATATGCAAATAAAACCAATAAGCAGTTTTAGAAGTGAAAGGGTTGCGTTGCATTATTAAATAACCAATTAGTGCATATGTACAATTTTAACGGTAGAAATTTATTCATAGAACTGTCGCAACTCGGAGCTGCAGAAATTGTAACGAAAACAACCCTCTTTTCCTGCAAAAGCTATAAATTAGAATTGTAGACTGGTGGAGAAATATTTAAAAAATAGCTTCCGCTTAGTCAGGACGATGTAGTTTCATTGTTAGAAGCACAAGATTGCGAGGGTAATATCATTTCCGGTGAAAATTTGTCCCCGTATTTTCCATCCGCAATAACAGTCCATATCTCCCAAAGTAATTTGACACTTTTGTGCGATAAGTTAAATTGGATTTTTAACGGTTAAAAAGTAAAAAAACATCGCACATTCTCGAAGAATGAAAACAGAGCTTTAAATTCTTAGTAAAAACGACTTTTCATGGATCGTTTATCAGGTGTTATTTTCCTTGAAATATTTAATTGTAACCTTTTTGGGGGGCTTCCTTTACATAGGGTAGATTCCACTTGGCTTACGCCCAATGGCCATGAGTGAGCATTATTACTAACAATAGCACTTGTCGAATTACCATGATCTCAATGTTGAACGGTGAGGAATTAGGGCAGCCACATGTTCTATTTTGTATTAATCTAATGGAACACTATCCCTCTGGTTCGGAATTAATTACCAGACGTCCATTTTCGCTTATGACAGTGCAACATTTTCAAAAGCTCTATTTACTTCCAGATAATTGATGATACGGAAAAGGAAGTCAACAGAATGGGGAGTCTCTCTTCTATACGTCCAATCATCTTGTTAATACAAACATAAGTTGAGGACGACCCACGCTGAATTGCTTTTAAAAATCGCGTGCGTTATCATCACCCATAACTCAATCAACAAATCTGATTGACATTCAGATTGGAATATTCCCTGCTTATGAAAGTTTATTTTATGTTCGTAGCTTCTGAAAGGGTGCATATCAGTACATCATCGCACCTTTTTGTATGGACTTTCCAAACAATGGCTACCCTAAAGCAACGGAAACTTTTGTCAAGTTTACACTTCGGACAAATGAGCGATATGAGCGATAAAATATCTACGGTCATAAATATTACCTATTTATGTTTGTTCTGATCGTTTTAAAAGCTTTTTACTTACGATTACTTCCGGTGCAATTTTACGCTACTAGGCTATTTATCGTTTCATCAAGCTTGCGTTTATTATTAACTAGAGGTGTTTTTTAATCCTTATAAAGTTTTAATTTACAGTAACTGATCTAAAAACATAAAAATAGGTACAATAACCTATTAGTGAACCCAAACAGTCTACCTGTCACTTATGACATCTACCATCATATGCAAAAATATAAGGTTGGTAATAAAATTTATATTTCTATAGCCTACAGGCACACCTGACAGTTTTGCACATATTTTCTAGTAGTAGCTTAATTTAAAGTAATTTAGCAATAAGTGGTAATATTATAACAGTGTTGCCTTATGTCAGTAACCTTTCTAGCACAGAATAAGGAATTTCAAAATTATTTCCATCGTTTTCCTCCTTTTTATACTTGTTTTATCACAATTTGGAACACGGTAATAAGTGATAAGGAATGTATTAACAAAAAAGTCATAAACCAGGATTATACAAAAGAAAGCGTTTATTGAAGTAATAATAAGAATAATTTATATTGTGACAAATCTATTATTTGAACATTTTACACCAAAATCGCTTTAGTGTTTTTTAATGTCACAGTGTTATTAAACTGCGTAATTGCAACCCAATATCAAGCTGACTACTATTATTATTAACTACTATTGTAACAAGCCATTAAGCACTTTTTAGCTAAAATGGTTTTTTAAGTTATTTCTTAATACATTTCTAGAATAACTTATTAATGGTTAATAAAAAATTTGAATAAAAACAGATTTAGTTTACTACTTATTTGAACTATAAAAGTTTCAAAGAACAAGAGCTTTTTTGAATTAGATTCAATTTTAGTAGAATCAAAGTCAATCGGCACCAATTAATGAAAAGCAACACTATAAAAGCAAGTCATCACCCTGGAAGGAATTCCAATTGCAGGAAGATTTACGTTTCTAATATCGAAATTGTAACACAACTTTAATGGCGATCCTCTCAATCGGGAATGCATTTTATTTAGTAATTGAGGAGGTGATATAGAGGGAAAGAATTCCCATGTATCGAACGCGCGGGTGTACACATTTGGGAATGTTTCATCAGGATTAGATACAGATGTCAGAGTATCTGTTGTAATATAGGCTTTATGGTTGTCAATAACCATCAAATAACCAATGTTATCAGCGTAGATAGCACTGTGGCTGTGTGTGGTCATCGCTATGTCCCTCCTGCCGTGTATTTATTATTCCTATTATAAGCCCTGCGTACATCGATATAGACACCAGGGGAATGTTTGTTATTAATAATGTGACAACTGACCTGTAGTTGTAGATATTAGATGTCTTGCTTTACCTTCAATTTCAATATTTTAGAGTAGACATATTTTCGCGAATAAACCCAGTATATAGAAAAGCCTTACATGCAACAATTAAAACCGCTCTGACCCGGACTAGCGTTTAGTACTTTGCAAAGGGGAGGTAAATAGGGGGTGATTCTGTACGAGCGGATATGCGGATACTCAAACATAATATCTCTAATGAATGATTCGAATATAATAGGCAATGCTACAATGGCGGAGGTACAATAGAAATCAAAATTTTACGCAAACATATGCACGTGGTTCGCATAGTCTACCAACAATCATTTAAATACCACTCCACTAGTTTGGTTTGTTATAATCGTTTAATTTAAGTACACAAGCTGCAGAACCTTTTGTCTCAATATCAAGTATTTACTTTTTAATATTTATACCAGCTTCGTCCAATTTGAACTCCAGGATATTACAGACGCTCCTGTAAAATGCGTTTTCTCGGTTCACATCCAAAATGTAGTTACCCCAACCTCAAAGTAGTTAGTGTTTTCCCCTCTGGAAGAAAATATAAATTGAGAAATTTTCAATTTGAGATGTGAAGTTCAATTTCCGTATTACTCCACTACACGTTACAAGAATTTCTGAAATATTATAAGAAAAAGTATTCCTTTAAGGTTGCAGGAACAAAAAATCGAAAGGGGATGCATCAAGGACTGCATAACTGCCTTTTACAAGAGCGTTGCTATAGCAAACCCCTAAGTAAGTCACTGTGTAAGTAGGTCATTCATTGTTAAGTGAAAAAAAGGGGAAAAAATATGCATATGCAGGTACTTACCAGAATAAGACAGCAAAATATAATTACTGCTGAAAAACAGCCAGTACGTGAGGTCGAAAATGGCCTATGTAATATTTTGTAAGCTAGAGCAACATCATAAATATTCATCCCACTAACAAACGCAGTGATCAAAAAACGATTTATCTCTTACCAAAACTGTATATAATTTACAATTACCAATATTTTCCTGGTGTAAAAAAGGTGTAAATCGCTAGCATTTGCAATATGTGACAGTTTTATTCAGCAATTTACAATTTGATGATTTAGGTTTTAAGGAATGTTTGTTATTTATTAAAACTAGAGTTATTGATAAAGATGGTAGTATTTATTATTATAAAATACCATACATTAGAGGGTTACGAAAGAAACTGCAGTCTGTTCTTGATGGTGAAGGTACCAAAGTACTATTCTATCATAGAAAGACGGTGGGCAAATCAATACAGCTCAATGAAAGAAAAATTGTCATGTTGTACATAAGGTGGAGGGTTTAATTGATCAGGCAAAACAAATATTAAAGGTTTTAGGATGTGTGAGTAAAGTACTCTTGTCAAGAAAAACAACCTGCATTGCATATTGCATATTTTAGGTTTATTTGTCCAAAAGTAGATAAAATAATATAACGCTGCAGTGCAGGGTCATTTATTAATAAAAAAACTCATAAATGTTAAAGAAAATAAATAAAATAAAAATAATGAATTAAAATATAATATGCAGTATTTTTTCTATTCTAAAATAACAAATAGCAATAGCTCAATTATATTGCCTTAAGCAATTTCCACCATATTTGACACAACATTTGTTATTTCAATTTTTGACATATGACTTTATACAGCATGAAGCAAAACCACTGTTAACAGTCCTTACAGTAAAAAGCTTCTGATCTTGTTATCTACAATTTTTGTGAAAAAAAATGAAAAATAGAGTATAATCGTAAGCAATTGGGATCAGTTGGGGCATTAAATGAAATAAATAACTACGTGACAATTAAGGGAGTAGGGTTGTTTTTAATTGAATAACCATTAAGGGTCAGTCAAAGTGGAATGTAAAGATTTATTATTGCGAGCTGACCAAGAACAAGTATAAGGCGGACACCGTGTTCCAATTTGAGTGACATTTCATTTAACTCCTGCGTCATGGTTGTCACTCAGAGCAAGCGTAGGGCGAAAGAAGCAAAATTACTGAAACCATTCAACCTTGTGACGATAATTTGCTAGTCACTCAATTAATAACTTCTTCATAATAAAATCTAAAGAAGAGTATTAGGTTTATTGGATTTACTTCAAAAATCTGTCCAACTTCTCTCGCAGTGACGTATCGGCTTGATGCCAGCATTAAATCTGCGACCATGAGATAGTCTTTTCATTGATTGATGGATTTTGCCACTCTCCTTCTAGATATACTCGCGGAATTCAGCCAAAGTTAATGGATTGCCCTGCAAATCACTATTTATGAAAAGTTCATCAATCATGGATCTGTTAAGTGACTCTAAGAATAGTATAACTTTAACTACCTCTTAACAGGCCATTGACATAAATTAATCTTTGAATCTGTTAATATATTGATATAATATTATCGAACAGAGTAAAACAGATTAAGACATCGCTTTGTCACGACTTATTTATTAGTAACTTCACAAATCAAAGCAGGGATAGGCAATGCTCTTGAATTTTCCTGTAGGGACTGAGTCTGCTCTGTAAACACAGCAACTAACGTCGTTAACATATCAGCGGTTTTGTCTTTCGATATGGCACGTGTCCTAAAGGCTTTTGGATTGACACATTACCACTTATTCTCGAAGGACAGATGTCGTGCTACTCTCAAACGCACACGTGCCTAGTTATACTTTTTAATCTAAAGGGACACGCTTTTACCTACTGACTATACTCTATTTAAATCAGAAATTTGACTTTTAATGTTAGTCTTTCTTCTTATCAGGACCATCGGGTGTTTACACGTGTCAGTTTAGGTACCATTGTAATTGAATATTTAAAACTTGTTCAATTTTCGTTTTTTAGATTTAATATATGTATACAGTGTAGAGTCAGTTAGGAGCAGATTTAGTTATTCCTCAATGTAATAAAACGTGGATAAAATAAAATCACACATAATAATACATTTTTTGATGATTAATGTCAGTAACTAAAACATCATTCTAGAGAAGCCATACTTACACGACAGTAATACAAATGTGATTTGGATGTTACCCCTTACCCAACAGGGAGAACATTAATATTCTACAGGCTGTTCTACACTGAACGTGTCTATTCAAATAGAAACCGAAGCATTACCGGTGTTTGGTTATTACTTTTGTTCATCTAAACAACAATCTGTTCAGGGTAATGGCAACGGTTTTGTAATGGGACCAAAACAGACACGAATTGCACCTCATGTATATGTGTGCGAAGAAAAATGAATGTTAATTTGATTTAATTATCGTAAAAATTCCCTTTGCAAAAAACATTCTAATGAAGAAGATTCAAAATAATGGTAATGGATCGCAAATGATTATTACGAACAGTCCATTTGCATTCAAATAAATTCATACGACTTTTATGAATATTTTCCGCCAATAAGGACCCGTATGAATAGCCATTGTATTGGAGGTGTAATAAAGGA
Source organism: Ips typographus (assembly GCF_016097725.1). NCBI lineage: Eukaryota > Metazoa > Arthropoda > Insecta > Coleoptera > Curculionidae > Ips > Ips typographus. Next base: position 5,746,915 of record NC_138437.1, on the reverse strand, counting down.
CTTTGAAACGAGTTTTTTAATCCTTTCGGTAATACGAGTCCGAGCTCGGGGTGCAAATTGAATTTGCGGGGATGGCGAGACATATTTGTCCATGACGCGTCCTGTAATAGCATTCCTGATACTAATAATGAAATAGGCATTGTCCGTTAATGCACAAGGGATTCCTAATTGTTTGTATATTGTCAATTTGCATCTGATGAATTTTACGAATTCGCACTACCAACCAACAAACCGGATGATCTGATTAACGTCCCAACCTTTTTCAATTTCCCTAAAAATGATTGCCATTCCACTGTTAATTGTACGAAAATACTCTGGGATTTATTTCCACCTAGGTTTACTTAATATACTCATGTTTGACAATTGCTTATTTAGCCATTATCTGTATTGAGAATATAACATAAAAACATAGAGGCAAATAACTAACACTTATTCTGCATCAATCATATCATTGTCGCGTTTCTTCACGGACATTAGCCACTCTTTGTGGGTCATCTGACAAGAAAGATTAAAAATGATCTTGCCTGTCAAGACTTTTGTTGTTGACGATTGCCCTTAACGTGTTTTAAAATAAGTAAGTGCTTCACCGGTAGGGGAACAAAAGATGAAAAATTAAGCTCTTGACCTCTTCTTATTAAAAAGGGTCAAAGTGGGTATTTCGGATGTAGAAACTTTATAATACATATTCTACCAGTTGAGTTATTGGCAGCTGTAAGTAAACACTGCACTAGAAATACACAGAAAACACCATGTATCAAACCCTAAATAGTCACACAAACCTTTCGACTTAAAACAAATTTAATTACTGAAATAGCTTCGACAAATCTTCTGTCACTCATTTTCTGAACGGACGGAACTTTATATATCGGAAATACTTAAGCGCTTCCAATTTCTTTATTCCATTAGAAAAATAACGGGAACTAGAGACACGAACTGTCTAATTCTCGAGAGTTATTGCCCACCGAGGTGCAATTTAGAAATTTATGGCCGCATTTGCATGTGGAGAACTAACTAAGGCATTATTGGCGATACAAATAAGCAGCATGCACGGATTTTATGGTAATCGGGATTTCTATTACAGGCGCGAAATTATATCGACTGAATTTACTTACTGAATACTCGAAAAGGGAAACAAACATGCAAAAAAAGTCAACCTATAATGACAGCTTAGAGAGTAGGAGAGTATTTTTTTAACTAGCTGATTAGTTGGGATTGGAATAATTCAACGGAGCATCAAGATATTGCTTTTTTGTTGGCTTGTGACCCTGACAAAGTCTTCAATTTAACCATGAGAACATTCATGGTAATAAGGGAAATTAAAAATGATATAGCTAACTCAAACCCCCCAAACCAATAAAGTACTACTGACATTTTCAAGGTTTGTCATACTTCTAAACTGTTGGTAATTTCATATTCACCATTCTTGTACAATATACTACTGTGACTTCTTTCATTTTGTTATTCTGAACTAATGATAAGTAAAAATAAGAGGAAATCAGTGGAAGGAATATCATACAAACGCAGAAGGAATTTCCAAGATTTTTTAGTATCTCAAATGAAGCAAGTAATTGCTAGAGGTCAAGTAGAAAAGATAAGACGTTAGTTAATCACCATTTTGAAGGGCTTATTCACTTTTTATTTTCTTTAACAAATTTTTGTATTGTTTTATTCAGAAGAGTTTGTAGAAGGGTTGTTTTAGCACATAGTAAGTATGTGTATTTTAAAGATTAACCAAAGTCTATCGAGGTGACACATTAAAAGGGAGTATCTTTTTGAAGAGACATAAATATTGACACTGCCATCAAACTGTTTATAGAATAACATACCATAAATTAACTCATTACGGCAACATCTCGGCAGATCTGTCCGTAGTTTAAAGCATAATACTGTTTGGACAAAGGGGCTCGGATGGCTTTCATTCCTCATTTGCATAATACCCTTCGGAGAAAGGCACTTACTGACTACTATTATAAACACAAATACGGAGCCTTTATGCAATATTGATTTAATCATCATTTTGGATTCAATTGGTTAACACGTTTCATCGCCCATATGATGATAAGCCTTTCTTAAGCAATGTCCGTCTTTTTTATTAAAGATAGTATTACTACTCATAATCATATAATATGGATGAACTTTAATTTAACCTTAATATCAAAGTCAAAATACTAGTCACAAAAACGGACAACCCGTATGACTTACATTTTTTCAAAATCAAAATAAAATGGAACTAAATTAATCTTTTTTTTTGTTGTGGAACAACAAAAGGTAAATTTGCACTGATTAGCCATAGTGTAACGAAGATAAAATGTATCGGCAGGTGATACAATGGCAAACAATAGTCTGGCATAATAATTTATTCGTTAACAATGGAGGTAACTCGTCATTTCGTAAAACAATAAATTTTGAAGCGAACACGCAAAAACCCTTTGATTTGTGGGCCGCAATGTCCATTAAACGTTATTTTTCCCTTTCAATTAGGGGAGATAATGCAGCAGGCAAAACTACTTAGTTCATCATTGCAATTTAGCTACTTTTTTCCGATAGTAGTTAGGTTGATTCTCTACATTTTTAGAAATCCTTTAAAAAGTGTTGACTGCTAAAACGGCAACTGCAATATGCATTAAAAAAGACGTTGAGTATACGGTTTAATAGGGTCCTTTATTCAAATCGTTGCAAGTAGAGCTGCATTGAAGGTTCATAAAGCGTAAAATATGATGTCCAAAGCGTTGGACTTCTCTCGATATGGATGTCCGCCTTTTTGAAGGATCATTTAACCCTTTGACTGGCTTAACAGCGCACTTTTCAGTTTTTGAGTGGTTCACCACAATTTAATGGACTTTTGTTTCATTGTGTTGCTTGGTTTATTTCAATTTTTTTGGATTGAGGTTCTGGGAAATAAATCACAATTGTATTTCCGGTTAATCAATCTTTGAGACATACATGGAAGCCTAGTTATACGTATATAAAACTATCATTAATCATTTATCTAAGCAACGGTCCTAAAAGGGCTGGCAATTTGGCCGTATACTCCGAACGGACAACTCAATCTTATTAATTCAGCAGCCAAGCTCAATAAAATAAATTAACTTCGATATGTAATGTAATTGACTTTCCTGAAAGTTTCTGTGTAAGTTAAAAAGTATCTATATCTGTTAATACACTATAGATATAAACATGCTTTTAAAGTTTGTAATCCGACTCAAACCAACTAGAAAGAGCACGTAATTAAAATATGGTGCATGATAGCCAATTTGTATGAGCCGATAATAAAAGTAGCGATTAGAATTTTAATTACAGAAGTTGAGCAGTAATCTGGGAATCTGCTGTATCCAATTATGAACTAAATCGTTTTTCCGATGTAATAAGGTGTAGAGATTTAGTACCGAGCATGAATTTGAAAACGCGCTATTTTCCTGTTAATTACAGCTACAATGTAAAAGTGCTACATAATCCATTTATATAGCTGCATTGTTGAAAGTGCATTTTACGACGTTACTTAATTGCATTTTAAGGGATTCTGCCAACTGTAATTCGATCACAATCCGGACTATTGGAACGAATTCTATTAGCTCTTTTGTGTAACAAATTACCGGATAACTACACAGAACTTTTTAAATACAATTTTAAATATTTTAATTTTAAACTTATATTTTTTAAGAGTGCTACTATGCTACATTTTTGAGAATATGATAATTTTTAGCTGCAAGTGTTTCGAGTAAATGCACAACTGAGTTTATGCATAGCTGTTGCTGTTTCCGTAATATTTCTGATTTGGAATCATATTAAAAATACAAAAAAAAAACAAAGTTTTAAACACATACTAGTATAAACTGACCCATCATGACACTATACAGGATGGGATGTGACTGACATTTTCATATTATATAAGGAACCGATTCTTGAACCCATTACGAAAAAATTCAATTTATTTGGAAACTTTAGCACCCTGTATCTTCAAACTTAGGACCTTTAGAACATGCGTTCATATAAAGTAAGTCCCACAATGCTCTCCTGTATTACCACACAATATCATTAAAGGAACATTTAGTTTTGCCAAATTGCAACTTTGTGTATTCTACTTTTTTGTTTTAATTGGAGGTGCATTTTAATTACAAGGAAGTAATAAATAATTTTAATAGTAAAGTTAAAATATACACGTAACTTAGCAGATAGGAACCAATTTTAATTGATAAGTATTCGTTTAAACCTATAGTGGTGATAATCAATGAATCGTGCTATGTATTAAAAGGTGACAAAGACAATTTAGCAATACCGTACTTATCTAAGAAACAAATGGTTTCGCACAGGAAACTAACGATAACGTATTGAGTATTCGTGCAATAAAAATTTATTATTTATTATTGGAAGCCTTATCGAAATACCTTCGGTGAGCATTAGGTTGATCGACGGCTGAAAATTAAATTTTCAACATCAATAATGGCAATACTCTTGTTAAAAGGTATTTCAACAAAAAGCACGAAATAACTCAATAATAGGGGAGCGGGAAATAACATTTTGTGTATCGGAAACAGAGTGCGGACACATTTAACTGGGATACAAATTTTAGCAAGCAAAGCAAAAGACCATAAATATCGTATCCCACTTAAACTCTGAGAGGCAAATAATAAAAGCGTATGCACTTTTGTCCTGAATAATGCCGCGCTATAAATATTAGCCGAAATATAGCTCCCCTACTTTGTGCTATATTTTCTTTAAAAATATCCTGGATAAAATATAAAAATGCTATGGAAAGAAATTAGGTCATAAATCGCGGTTATTTCTATTGTTCACATGTTTTTCGGGAGTTTGTTTATTACATTCCACACAATGCTTTTATTTCAAATCGCATTAATCTACCATTTTGAATGTCTTAACCAGAAGCAAAATAGACCAGGTCTACTGTTAGTTAACTCTGATCCAGAATTCTTGCCCTAAAATTGCGAACCTGCCCTTTTTACAATATACGGTCTTCAAACAGTTACAAAGGGCAAATCAACCCTTTAAAGCGTTGAAAGGATTTTCGGTTACTTCTTCCCGAGTGATTAATGAGTTGAACTTTGTCAAAACCCTCTATAACAGTATACAAACAAATTCAATAGCATGACACGTCATTTTATATTCAAATACTGGATGGTTGTAATGATTGCCCTTGACAGGTATATACTGTGTTAGATTAATTCTTGACCAGTCTAAAAATGATTTGTTATTTAAATTTGCACTGTAGTAGTACAGTTTTAAAGTAAAATTTATTAATTGTCCCAACGTAATAATAGTAATATCAGTTTATAGATAACACGTGCACAAAGTGCAAAAATAAGTTATTTTAGAAGAAAAGTGTTTCTTTCAATATAAATCCGCTGCTTACAAATTTAAGGGAATCTAATTGCCCTAAATCACACTGAAATTACGTTCTGCAATGTACAGTTTAAGGTAATTACACTAATTGCTTTAACGGACTAATATTTCATACGCCTAGCGAAGGATTTTTATAACAAACAGTGAAAATTGATTACGGTCATTATTTCTTGGACGTCCTAGAAATGAAGGTATTGCACTAATCACCAAACTAACCGAAACCGTATTAGACCACAAAGTTCAGTATATAAATCATAGGAAGCATCGCATATGCAGTAAGCTAAAATGCAAATATAGGGGGAATATACAACATTATTATTATGTCTTCATTTATATTCATTGTTAATTAATACTATAGAATTTTGAAACTTTTTCAAACGAATGACGGAAAAAATGTGGTGGAATGTACCGAGTTTTAATTGTGGTAATTTCAGTTTTGTTACACTCAACAAAAAAGGGTTTTTGTCACATACAATGCTTCGGGGTGCTTTATAAGCAAGCCCATAATTTCGATGCACTATACTCAATGCATTGGATAATTGCGGTGCAGTAACTGTGCCGCAAGTCCACCACAAATTACAGTTTTTGCAAAAAAGTGGTTAATGCAACCCCATAGTAAATACCAAAATCCACTAGTAAGACTTTTTGTTTTTAAAATCCAATGTGGCTCAGAATATGTTTCTGCTAGTCCTTTGTGTTTACTTGTGTTAAAATAGTGTTTTTTAAACTGACAATGCTTAACAATCATGTTATGCAAAATCTCCCTTTTTCGATTCAATAGGGTCCAGACAAATCGACAAATGTATCAACTGCAATTATTTTTTTATGACAACGTAACGTCAGCGGCGTAGAACTACTAATCTTGACAATTTTTGTTACAAAGTAGATTAAATTTGCTGTCAAGTCTGTTATTCAGCAATTAACATTGAACTGATCAATATGCATCGTTATTCTCTGCACGTTCATTAATATAACGATGATGGCCCCAAAGGGTTAAAATCGAAGACGATGCCGTTTCGCAGCTTTTTAATATTAATGTCACCATAATGGTCTGTTTAAGGACGATAAACTTCGCTAAAGGGCAGTGGGATATAAATTTAAGGGCTCCTTGAAATATTTAACACCGCAGACAAACGCACACTGAATAACGAAAATCACTTAACTTACCTCTCGAAGGGGGTGAATTGTCTTAAGGGCTTTTTGCGGGTTATACTGAAAGCATCTTAACTCTTTACCTTAAATTGGTTTATCAGTATGGATGGTAATGCTCAACAACAAAGAATCAGAGTGAAATTTAGGGTGTCCCACGAAGGGAGACTACAAATAGGAATAATAATATAATAATCCAGTTGACTATACTGGAATGAAGGTTTTGTTCTTTGGTTATCAAGCAATACAGCCTCTCTGATGAGCCTAAAGAGAGAGATTAATAAACCAAAAAACAAAACCTCAAAATTTTTTATATTTTATATATTATAACATAACATTCTATTGTTTTCGAGTAATACAATTGAACGTAACACTATTGCCTACTTTATAGCTCCAAAAAAATAACTTTCATTGAAAATTAGAAACCTTAAAACTGAAAACAGCGTTTTGGGTTTTGTAACAGCTTTTACTAAATATTGGCTTTAATTAATGTAATTTATGTTTTTAGAAAGTGAATAGAAATAAAACAACTAAAGTTATAATAACATGGGGGGTGTTTCCAAAATGACTGTTTTATTTGCAAACTTCAGAAATCAATAGCTTCAAGGATATTTAAAAAAACTCACACAGTGTACTACAATAATTCTCTCTAAACAAGAATAAAAGCTAAAATATATTTGGATCACAGAAACATGTGAAAAAAACAAAGAATTGGTTGTCTGGTTGCCTATAAAATCAGCTCAGTTTTTACAAAAAGTTGTTCAAAGAAAGAAGAAGAGGTAACAGGTAGTTAGGAGGACAAGGAAATACAGGGTGTCCTCTAAGTATATGGCATAAGTTCAGGAACGTGTAGGGGATGTAAAAATAACCCTAGTTTGTCATATAAAATAAATTACCTAACCTAACGGAGATAGAGAGCCCCAAAAAGGTGACGAGCAGTTTAATTTTGGTCTAACTTCAGAACAAGCCTAACTTATCTTTTTTTTGTAACTAGCTAACCAAATTCCAAATTAAATGTAATTTACGTAAGAAACAAAACTACTCCACAAAGTAATCGCACCATTTATTCTATATGAATTTATTTTAAATTAAAAAAACTTTTAATCAAATTTTTTATTCATACGTACCTTATAGTATTTTATATACTTACGTGAGACTGCCTTACTTATTATCCTTTTTAGATACTTCAGTAAAATTAAGCATGGAATGTAAAAAATGCAACAACAAACAATTTTCCACTATTTATTTAATTGGTCAAGTTGTTTTATTATGGAATACATATTTGATCTTAGATCTAAACATTTTGTTTTTTACAGTAAAAAAAAGTTAAACAAAAACGTAGACAAAAAATACACAAACCTTTATTTTACCGCAATATTCTGTAGTTACTTCATCCTTAACAGGTTTTAGTTCTTTTCGGTATGGGCGGGTACCTCAACCGCATTTTCGCGATGTGGAATGTACTTTTTTTTTCCTTTTGTAAAGAAATAAATTAAAAAGGAAAATGCCAGAACAAGCACCACTGCTACTAAACTCACAAAGATAATTTTTGCAATAAACAACCTTTTCGATCGCAGCAAATTGTTGTCCTGATGTTCTTGAATTTCTTGAATTTCCATCATTTGTTGTCCAGAATCCCCAGATCGTTGAGAATCCCGGTCCAAATTATCTTCAAAACCGTCTATGTCAAATTCTTGACGTGCTGTTTCATTTGCTGATATATTTTCTGAAGCATCTGAAGATTGGATGTGTTCCATCTGGATGGAATGAATTTCTTCCGCTTCAGGCTCAGGCGCAGTTGTGAATGATATAATCTGCATTAGGTTCTGTCTGAATCTTGCCATGTCGTCCATCTGAACTTTTCTCTCCATTGTAAGTAGATTCAAACTTTTTTTACACTGTCACTTGACTGAATTGAGTGCGAATAAAATGCTGTTTAAGGCTTGTGTCACCAACACAGTTTAACGTAGTCTTTGCTTTGTTTCGAACTCGCAATATGTCATAAAAACTAATTACCTGATATCATTATTTCGATTGATTAGTTGTCAAAACATTGCAATAAAATTATGGTTGCTTTAAAATGCAAGCGTTTAAAGAGTATAATAGGCCGTGTAGTGTAAAATAAAACCAGAAATTATAATACAGGAAAATAATAAAAACACCGTAAAATTCACAATGGTTGCAGTTTAAAACTTTTAATTGAAGTTATCTCTAAATTTAACGTTTTTGCTCATCTCCCGAGAGGAATCAGATATTGAGCCCCAACAACATAATAAAAGAGACGATTCAGTTTGATCCAATCAGGCAAAACGTTCCCTTAAACGCGTTGGGTGGAACGTATGTTAAACCGTTCCTTTAGTCGTTAATTTAGGTTTTATTGTTACGATTTCAAGTTGCTCGTTCAGGCCAGGCTTTGAAATTATATCCAATAGTAGGCCATATAATTCAGTGAGAAGGAAAGTAAAATTTATAACTGAAACAAAGTTTAAGTAAAACATTAAAAATAATAAATGTATTGTCATAATTACTATCAAAATAATAAGATTCCTGAAGGGGACTTTTTATAAGACTTATTTTGTGGCAATGTGCTTTGATTTTCTTGCAATATACAGGGCCGTATTTATGAAAAAATATATACATTTTTGAGCACTAACCAAACCTAATATTTTTAAAAAAACAGAAGAAGAATCTGTTGAAATGATTGTGATGTTGAAATTCAATTTCTTTTGAACGTATAATGGAGACTTTGGAGAAGATCAGTGGATTCTGCTTAGACATCTTTGACCGTTGACCTTTGAAGGCATTTGACCGTTTAGATCATACAGAATAGGAGGTGCAGCTTCTTAGCTTAAAGCATAAACAAGCCAGTTCTGACAAAGTATACAGACTGTGCAATCCGATATTTAAATTTTCAGACATTAAACACAAGGAAGTCATATTTTATGACTTGAATAAAACCCTGTATATATGATTTTAGTATCTCCTTAAAGAAGTGCTGCACTGTAAATTTTCCCTTCATTTTTATGTGAATGTCGACTTTAAAAATACAAAACTAGTTTACTATTAATCATATGGGGATTAATCTTAACCTACAAACCTCAACTCAGATGGTAAGATAGGGAGATGAATAATGGATATAGCAAGTAAGGTAAAATCAGATTAACAGCACTAATAGTGTCGCTGCTGACAGACACAGTAGACAAGGGACAGGTTGAGGTAGGTATTGGCGATTATTGTGCATTATGCTAAATAGCAAACTGTTCCTAGGCTTGTGTGACGTTCGCTAATCAATGCTACAGCTGCAAATTACATCCCCGAGGAATAACCCCATTAACGTTCTTGTAACGTGACGACGACGTTTTCACTCGATGTTAAGTTTCCCCATTTCCATCAAGTTAAGTCTTAATAGCTCCCTCACAGCCGCGAAACAGTTTAATTAGTATGTATTTCAAACTTTAGTGCAGTTCAAATTTGTAAAAGAAATCAAGGTTTGAATATGTTAAGAACAGGATTGATCCATCACAACAGCACTTGTTACAATACCCAAGATGTTATGGTAGTGGATGTAGATTACTTAATCACTAAAAGACAATAATAACAACACAGGCGTTTTTAAATTGAGCTTTTTTTGCTGCATATGAGAAATCTTATTACTGATTTATTTAATAACAGCTTAAGACTTTACCACTGTCACTTTTTCTCTTCTGCAACTTGACAAAATCATTCTGGCAATAGGTTATTGCCATAAAATGAGAGACAGTATTAGAACGGCAATTTCGTAATTAGTGTGGGTCGTAATAATTTATGACCTAGGATAGCCATTGCTAACAGGCACCCTGTTAATAAGCTAACTTAATTATGGCAAAATCTACAATTTAATCGCGAGTTTAAGCGCACTCAGCACTATGCATTATTATGCCATCGATGATGCATAGTCGCTTTACATATTAACTGGAAAATTATCTTGGGTTAGATGCTTTTGATACTAACATTGTCCGAACCACTAAAAGTTCTAGAAGACTATAAATCATTTTACATTGTTTGGGAGTATAGAGTATCCGTAAATTCTGTTTTAGTATCCTAATCCCATCAAAATTCACTTAAAACAGACTTAAAACTATAGAAATATTTTTTTTAGTACCTCAGTCATCTCCGGTTTACAAAACCAATAAACATTTATCGACTTCCGACATTATACCAAGCCATAAATACGTTTAGAGCTAGCTGTACAACATTATTTCGGAAACGCATCGTTCTAATATACTTTTCTAGTTTTACGGTTTTTACAATGTATATTTTATAGCAGATCGTAATGGTATCTTTCATTTGAATAGCCAATTAAAGCGGGATAATGGATACTGAAAACTCTTTTTTGTTTTGTTACAGCAAGTAGACAAATTGAAATTAGTTTGGACATTAACTGTTTTAGGGGTTTATCCCTTTACTGACGTAAATTGACCAGAAAGCAGGAAATGTTGTTTAACACCTGCAACAAAAGTTTAGTCTTACTAACTACATTTATTTGAAGGTAATTTATTTAAACGTTTGAAATAGGGAAATTAATTACATCAAGTCACAGATGAATCCCCCTGCTTTCCTGGTTACAAAATCCTGTAACAAGACTATAATCACCCCATACACAACCTATTAGTTTAATTATTAGGGTAGAATCTTAAACGTACAGTTTTGATGCCTTAGTAGGTCTAGAAAATTGGTACAAACAGTCGTTTAGCTTAAATTGCTTGCAGGAAATGAGTCTTTAAAGGAAATTAAATAAGAATCTAGTTCAGGTCGCGAAGTTCTTATTTCATTACCGAGGAAAAATCGGTTCCTCCCCTTTTAATCAAAGAAGTAGTTCAAGCCAATAGACATTGAATTAAAGAAGAATTGAGTCTTCCAGTTTTATCAATTTGCTTTATTTTCAGCGCCCTTTTCTTTAAGAAATTATTTACTCCCCTCTTCGGGAACGATACCGTCTAATTCTAATTTCCAATTTTAAATTTCTTACTGTTGATCAGATTACGAGTTAAAACCCAGAAAATAACCTTAGATCGCTACTTTACAACCTCATGCTTGATAAGACTTTGTAAAGATTTCATACTTAGCACTACTGTTCATATTTAAGTTGGATATTAATTAAGCCTTGTTTAATTAAATTACTTTTATTTAAGAGTAATGCTATATAACCAGTATAGTTTTCATAGAAGTTCCAATATAGTTATATCAAGGATATCGGTAAAAAGAAGTTAAAAATAGGCTTCTCCACTCATTTTATAATTGAATGTTACCCCCTTCCTATTTTTTTACTTTTTTACGTCAATTGTCATAAGAGCCTTACGCCACAGGGAAGTAATTAAGGTAATAGCTAGTAAACCTAAATTTAGCTTATCTGCACGTCCAACGTTTAACTAGAAGAATGGTGATTTCTCCCTCTGTTGTTTCATTTGTGTATCTATAAAACGACCATAAAAACAAAGAACCTCGCTTTATCCGATGTCATTTTAAACGTAGGGCTTTGATCCTTTTTCCGCCAGTGCCAATTTCATTTTAATTTTATGAAAATTCCCGACATACAAGTCGCCTCGACGCTCTACCAAATAAATGCAGATTTCCAATACAGAGCACTTTAATAGCATACCCTAAAAGCTGAACTACACTATTCAAAGAGTCGTTTTTCGATTGATATTGCTTGGATGTGGCGGAGTTTACCCAATTACAAAAACAGCATCGGTATGCATTTGACAAAATATGGTTAGTCGATATAAACAGATTGTGCGAAAAAAGCCTTTAGGGAAGTGTCCAAAAATTAATCATGTATTTCATCCCTTCTACTATTGTTGGAAACAACAGGATTTTCGAGAAGCTTTTACATGAATGGGGGTATTAAATTCCATCGGACTGATGCAATTTTACTGAAATATCCTAATGGTGCAAACAGACTTGTCGAGTTGACAGTTTTCGCGTTAATTCGGACGGACAGACTTAGCGACAACCCGAGCCTGATATATTGGTTTCTATTACATGTCGTTTCGGTAAACCCTTATATTTAATGTCAAATCACATTGCATATTTAGGTTTGTCTAAATTTTTCAAACCATCATGTTTTTATACATTATCACACCATAAAACCTCTGTACTAATAGTTTTCTGAATATGCTACATTTTTTGTTTAAACTATGCGGATGACACAACTTTAATTGTCTTATCTTTGATGATAAATAGTAGCAGGTATGGCTAATAGTATATCAAACTGTTCAAGTAATCTTTAAAGTGTGAACCCCTTTTGTACAAGGTTGAAGTGACTCTTGAAACCATCACACAAATCCACCCTTCTCCTTCTGAAAATTGGGACAACCCACTGCGAAAATCCAGTGTAACTACTAAAGAGCTGTTTTGATAAATCCCATATCCCATCAGCGATTTTTTTGGGCCACCCTAATAAAATAGTCCCGCATACCAGGGCTCATTTAATAGATATAAATGAATGTCGTTTTGTTACATATTAGGACGATTGCCAGTCATCTAAAGCGGGCCATTTCAACGCAAAAGAATGACCACGATATTATGCCGGACCGTTTGAATGACAGACTAATCTTTCAGTGACATATACCGAGGTTCGTTTATAAATGACCAGCGATCGCCAAATGCAAATAACATGTAAATGTACGCGCGTTATAGCAATTCGGCAGGTCCGTATCTCGGTTTACTGTTTCTTTTTAAAGGTGGTTTAACGAATTGCATAGTCCGTGTCTGTAAAATGAACGGAAAATCTATAGCATGTCAGTATGCGTACATTATAGCCCTCATGTCCACTCTCTGGACAAAAAGACAGGATTATACGGGGCGCTGTGCCCTTACTGACCACCCACTGGTCGAGTTGTGGGAAAATGCCCGATTTCGTTTTAACCCTGTCATTTAGCTTAATCAAATTTTTATTTCCGCATTAAATTGCTTCTAGTTCATTTGGCTAAGTGTTTTACCCCTTTATTAGCATTCCAATAATAAATTGATCGGAATTTAAAATTGTTAAGTCCACTTTTATCAGCACATTCCAAGCATTTTCTGTTTTTTGGTTGGCATAGGTTTAGTTCAGTACCCAACACCGTTCGTCCGATTCAGTTTTAACCATGAATCTTTATTTGCATATTTTAACAGTTAGTTATATTTTCTAGGTAAACAGAAGTAATAAGTAATTTAATACTGATCTTTCAGGGTGCTTTATGGACAACCCTGACAGCTGCAGAGGTGGGTTTAAACCAATATCTTGAGGATAATATAAATCGTTTTGTCGAACGATTAGAAGACAATATTCCAGAAGCTCAAGGTATGAAAAACAAAATGTCGATTATTAATATTCTGTGGAAATAATTATACATTTACAGAATCTCTTTTGGAATGGTCGTTCTATCCTACCTCCAGATTTTCAGAAGCATCCGAAGATGTTCCAAATGTGCACATATATACTTTATTCAATAAAACCTTTATCACCATGGAAGATGAAATCTTTATGGCAACCTCAAATAAATCTTTAAAGATGGAGTTAGTTGGAAATTTGGATCATGCAAATCATGCTACATATTTAAAGGCAAGAAGCCATTTTTTGACAAAACTTACTTTCTAATATGTTTTTTAATAGGTAATTGAGTATAAAGGTACAGGGTACATGGCACTTTCCACAACAAATGAAGTGACTTTCTATGAAATAACCAACAGTACTCCAAGCTTTCTACATAGTATTTCCGGCTCAAAGTCTTCAGCAGGATCATTTTTTGTTAATCACGAAAATATGTATTTCTTGTCGGGTACCAACAAAGGCCAATGTGAGTCCTCATTAAAGTAAGTATTATTTACTTACTTATAGAAAATAAAAATAAAATTATGTGGTTCCACCTACGAATTTCAAAGGAAAGTGTATTTGTGGATATAATCAAAAAATGATATACTGATGTTGCTAACATTGCGAAAATTTCTGAATGTATTTAGTTGATAATTGAAATTTTTCTAATATCAGAACAGTTTATTACTGAATTTTACACAGTGTAACATTGACCAAAATTAAACAATTTGGCATCCCCATACAAGATTCATTATTATTAATATGACAGTTTACCACTCATTGAAATTTCAGAGTCTATAAATGGTTGGGTTCTCACTTTGATCGAACTCACTCAATCATAGTTCCAAGTATTAATATCATAAATACCTTCCAATACAACGGATTTGAAATCATCATTTTATGTCATTTGGTAAGATTATAGTGCTATGTTAATAAATCGAGTACTTCACCAAATATATTTAGGATGCCATCTCAGTGTACTTGTTCAATCAAGAAAGCTTGCGGAAAATTCAGCATCTTGATGGAGAGATAGCAACTCACTTAGACTTGTTTGTACAGGATAGTATTCCATACATGTTAACCTACCAGCTAGGTAAACAAAATTTATATAGATGGGCTGGTAAGTTATAATACTTAGTAAGACTAATGACTTTGACATCTGGTTTACTCTTGACAGGTTTTGAGATGGTTTTAGTCAATACATTTAACTGGGACCATTTTGGAAAATCTCTGGTGGTTTACATGAACTCAACTCCTTACATCGTTCAACCCAAACTAGTAAAACAAATTTAAAAACTCCTGCTTTAATATTAATGACATTTGCTTTAGGATCATTTGCTGGTATTGAAACCAAAGGGCAAACAAATAATTTGGTATAAGGAGAAGCGTTTTTTTAATAAGTTTTCGACTGTACTTGGAATCGACAAAGGTCAAAATTCAAAAGGCAATATAACTTTTATAGTCGGCTTAAACGACGATAACATAATAAACATCTATTCCATGTCTTTCGAGGCTGACGCCGGAATAGGTAAATTTATTATTTAGATATAAGAATCGTAAAACAAATTTCAATTTACCTGTTTTATAGAGACCGAGCAAGACGGAATGCTTCCTACATGTTTCGATAATTTAGAAACTAAACTTAACGAGCGAAAAAAGAAATCAAATATCGTGACAACTAAACATCTTGAAAAACGTCAAGTCCATCAGGTGCTTAAGAAAATAGTAAATAGATTCTCGACTTTAATTAATAAAATTTCAGGAGGACACAAACATCCAGAATAAATGGAAAAATATCGTCAATAGCTTAAACGAATTGAAACTCGTTTTAAGTCTTAAAGGAAATGTCAGTCAGTTCGTAAGTTTAATACATTAGCTTCAAATTATACTGTCTGGACTAGATTATAGACAAATACTTTATTTTAGGCTGTAAATAATAACGTCGTTATACAAAACATTACTTTAAAAACTGCAACCGCCAAACAGTGGAAGTGTAATTTTATTAATGGAAAAACATGGACCCCAGTATCGTGGTTAGCTCTTAATGGAACTCAAGCTGTCCATAATTTCGTAAAAATTCACACACTGAGAACACGAAACTTAAGATACATCCACAACAATACAATCTTCAATAGTATTTTACAAACTTCATTTAAAATAAATTAATACAAGGAACTTTTTTTCAGAAATGCTAACTAAACATGCGATTAATACACTTGAAAATTTACAAGTAAAAAAGTTGGTGGTACCCAAAGTTTACACAGAAACTATTAATAATATTGAAGTTAGCACTATAGCCAAAACTAGTAGTTCTTTGCGCCTTCGTGGCCTGAAAACATTCAAAAACATCACAACTCTGACAGCCCAAATA
This sequence comes from Ips typographus, assembly GCF_016097725.1. Lineage (NCBI taxonomy): Eukaryota > Metazoa > Arthropoda > Insecta > Coleoptera > Curculionidae > Ips > Ips typographus. Next base: position 5,730,701 of record NC_138437.1, on the reverse strand, counting down.
GAAAACTTAAACGGAGTAATTTAATCCAAGTATGTAGGATGTTTAACGTGTTAAATTTGTTTTACAATTTTAGATAAAAGTTACAAACCAAATCGATTTTTTGAAATTCTATTCTCATGTGACTGTAGAATCCATACAAGTCAACTCAGTCAATGGCATCAACTGGAATGAATTCAAAAACCAAACTTTCAAAATTGATGAAGACACCAATATAATTGGTATGTAAAAAGTGATCTAAAATTTATTATTTATTCGTAAATTTCCAGGAAACATAACAATACCGAAACTAAAGACAATTACCCTAAAAACCCCATTATTAAACCACGTGCCAGTCAGCAATCTATTAACCGTAGCAACTAAACAGAATGTAACTCCTACTCTAATATTTAACCATATACAAGCTAAAAGAATATCATGTGACACCCTAAATGAGGTTGAGATTTCCAATATAGTCCAACTAGATCAAGATACTTCAGTAAAAGGTTTAAAATTTTTGTTATGTGTGTATGTTTTTATTGTCAAAAAAATCAACTTTCAGGAAAAGTCGTTGTGGAAAATTTGTTTGTCCGCACACACTTAGAAACACTTGGTGGAAAACATTATAATATCAGCAACAACTCACTAGAAATGTTTTTGGGAAAACAAGTCATTACATCTAATTTGCATGCAAAAGATTTTCTTGTCAGCTCAATGGTTAAGTTAAACATAAGTGGGGAACTATATACGTTTGAAAATTTGAGCAATTATTGGAGCAAAAATGATAACCAGGTAAGTAACAAACAAACACAAAAACATAAATTTAGTATCATTGTTTTCAGTCAATTCCAGTACATTTTGAAGCTCTGGAAGGGATGTCTGTTCAACACTTACAGACTTTCTCTTTAAATGAAGTTCCAGTTGGGATTTACGCTACAAACAACCCAACCACAACAATCACGAGTCCTCTATTTCTAGAAAATGCCACTGTAATTGGAAATGTCACTATCGAGAATAACGAAACTAAATCATTCTTGGAAAAATTACACTCTGAAGGAGTGAGAAAACATGGTGTTGAGTAAGTGTCTACAATACGTGTGCTCAAATTTGCTTATAGTTTCTTGCATTATTAGATATATAATCAAGGGAAAAAAAATATTTCATGATAAACTTACATCAAATCATTTAGAAACTTTTGAAGAAATTCACCAAAAACAAAATTTATCTAGTAAGTGTTCACTTCATAAAATGTTAATACACATAAAATAATTAAATTGGTAATTTTAGGAGATCAAGTCTACACATCTGTAATTGTTAAAGGAAACTTTTCAGGAATTATTGAAACGGAGAAGATTAATAACATCAGCAGTTTAGCAAATCAAACCTCATTGAACAAACCTCAAAACTTAACTAATCTCTCTTTGAAAAACGTTACAGGTAAATACAATATTAAAATTGAGTGTCAAAGGGACTTTACAGTGAACTTATCCAGTTCAAAATCTACACGTAAAATCCATTCACGGCATCAAAGTGGAAGATTATTTAAAAAAACTTGACTACATTCAGAAGAGTAAGCATCTAGAAAACGTCATGGTGACCGGAAACTTGACAGTTTTCAAAATTGAAGCATTAAAAACTATCAACAGTTTTGACGTTGTCAACTTACTAAACGAGGTAATATATTGTTGGTTCTTCTCCGGAAGTGGGTTTCACTCCATTTGAAAATATCAAAATATTTTTAGGATACATTTGACTTCAAGGGAGGTGTAAAATTCGCTGGAAATGTCTATGTAAACTACCTAAAAACAAAAGTCATAAATGACATAAATTTTCCTATTTTAACTTCGAAGTGCTTTCATAAGAAGTTTAACCAAACCGTCACTGGCAGGTTCACTTTTAATGACTTAAAAACTGGTAAGACTTTCTCCAATACAATTTCTGTTCCAAACAGCTAAAGTTATTCTACAGAGCATTTACATACTATATTAATCAACGATGTCAATGTTACCAACCTCATTGACACTTCCGATACATTCCAAACAATCTCAAGTGGAGTTATTCTAAACAACAGCGTTTTCTCATCTATAAAAGCATCTAAAATGGAACCTTGCAATATCTACCAAGCAATGGAAAGTATCTTGTCACCTCAGACAAGGGAGTGGCCTGAAGTTGAGATTATAGGAAATGTGACTATAATTGATACAAATAGTGACATTAAGAGAATTCTAGAGAACACTGTTCATCCAACAAAAAGCAATACCATCTCGGCTCCTGTTTGTATCTTCAATTAAAAAGTGTTCCTAAGTGGTTGACTGAAGAATTTTTAGGTTTTTATAGCTGGTGATGTAACATCTCGGAAAGTTGACTTACAAGGCAAACTTAATGAAGTTGTGTTAAAAGAGTTGATTGAAGATGTTGTGTTGGTCGATGCTGAACATGAACAATTTATTACTGGACGTAAAACTTTTGCCAACAAGTTATTTGCGAATTTGGTAATTGTCAAAGAAAATGCTGACGTCTATGCTATTAACGATATGGAAGTTCGTAAGCTTTACCAACGAATTATTTCTAATGAAAAAGTCAACGACTTAATAATCCTCGGGAAAAAAACATTCTTTGCTGGTCTACAAACTGATAAATTCATGGTGTGCAACTTAATCAAATCATTAGTATAAACTCAAAACTAACAATCTTGCAGACAAACAGAATATCTGGATTGTTACCAGATGATGTGGTCACTTTATCCAACTCCACTTTTACAGTTCCAGAAGTAATTTTTGATTCACTTAACATTACCAACTCACTAACGATCAAGGATATTAACAACTACGACTTGAATACTGTCCTCAATAACCGATTACTGCTTAACGTAACAGAGAGACAAGTAACTAACGCACTCCACTTCCTTTCCACAGTAACTATCGAAGGTGAGAGTTTATAGTTAAATAGTATTTTTTATATTCACTAAAACCATTTACAGAAAAACTTCAAGTAGCAGCAATAAATAACATTCAAATAAAGAACGTGGTATTTGACATGGACCAGCAGGAAATTACAGAACCCAAACATTTCATGCAGGAGTTAACTATTAATGGAAATCTAAGTCTGAACTCTTATAATTTTATTGCAGTACCTACAGTGTTTAATAACTCAGTGTCGCGTTCCAGTAGTACTGTGATTAGTACTTTGGTATGTAGTTTATTAATTATATATGCATTGCAGTAATTAAGACCGTTTTTAGAGTATCTTAAAATCAACTGAGTTTAAAGGAACCCTAACTGCATCAAAAGTCAATAATTTTCCACTTGAATATGTGAATAGTGCGTTACAAATTTCCAAAATTCAGGAAGGGAAGATTAGTGAAATAATCGACGAAGCTCAAAATGTCATCCAATTGTCTTCATCGCAACTACAACGTGTGTTAAGATACGCGCTGTATAATATAATTTAGAATATAAAAAAAAAATATTTTTCAGCTTGGGGAGATGAGTTTATGTATATTCAAAACACAGAAAACTTATTCCAAGTTAAAAATAATAAAGCAGTTGATGTCAAAATTACAGTGATCCAAAACTATTCTCTGGTTCACATAACCAGTGAAGAGTCACACGATAAGTGTCTCCTGCCAATAGGATGTGAGTGTTTCGTACAACACTCTCTGGAAATCTCTCCTGATTTATCAGTAAATCCTTTACCACAGGAACTACCACATAAGAGAGTATTTAGCTTCAATAATGAACACGTAACTGTGCACGTTCTTATAAATAGTGTTAGTAGAAGCCAAGAGTGTCGGTAAGTTTCTACACAGTAAAATTAAATTTAACTAAATAGAACTGCTTCTTTTTAGATTAAACAACACGGATGATACAGTATACATTACCTGGAATGTTAAGGGCAACTTAACTAAAAAGAATTATATATTTCCGCTTTCCGTTACAGACTATATTAGTGATGTTGGCTTTTTTACAATGAATGAAATCACGTACCTAATGATAACCCGATTTTACGACCCTTTGTTGGATACTCACCAGTTAAATTCAACTCTTTATAAGCTTAGTTACGACAAGGTAAGAAATTAATAATTAAACATAGTAAGTAGAATAAAACCTTATTTTTATTTAGGAATATGTATTTGAGGTTCAAAACATTCCGTCCTATAAAGCTTCATCGCTTCATCTAATGGAGTCAGCACAAGGAATTATTCTAGTAATAGCCAATCAAGCAGATACACCATTTACCAACATTTTTAAATTTGATCAAAACAATGAGAAAGTAAGATGGTATATACAGAGTGGTTCGAGTGAAGGGTCGTTTTTCTAGGATATAGCTCAAATATATTGTCACCTTTAAGATTCTAAGCAATTTTGGCTAATAGTTACACATTATTTAGCCAGTATGATTTCCACACACACTTTACTTGAATCACCCCGTATATTCTGTTAACAAAAATATGTAAGGTGTCTGCGTACCCTTATATTTTATTTGGTTTAGTTTGAGCTTCTAAGAATATGGCCTTATGGATGTACTAAAGCCCAAGGTATCGTCTTAGCAGCAGACAGCTTCTTGATCCTAGCAAGCAATGATGAACCTCTTTGGGTACTAAAATACCATCACAAGTGGAATAACTACTATGCCTATCAAAAAATTGTTTTAGATGAAACTGTAGTTAGTCTTTCATCTTTTTATCTTGAAGGTAAAAAGTAAACGTTTTGTTGCAACTAACAGTTCATCAAAAGTACTTTTTCAGGTTTCAATACACGTGAGGCTTTTCTTTCTGTAGTAACTAAGGATGGTTATTACCATATTTACAAATTTTACTACATGGATGGATGGGTACTTGAGTTTGAGGGTATTAGAACGGGCTTAAAAGGATTGGTACCCTTTGAGCTGGACAATCAGCTTTATCTTTTTGCACCTTCTATTAGTGAATATTTATTCTTACGGGTTGTAACGCGTTGATACGTCAATGTACAATCTAATTTGTTAATTGTGCGGTTGTATAAATGGAAAAATTTTATTACTAAATTATTGTTACAATTTTTAAGTTGTGGTTTTTTTGCCTGACGTAATGATTTCTTATTGATACTATTGATCATGAACAACTTTTATATAAAAATGGTTTTAAAGAAAAACACTTTGTTACACTATTTTGCGTAAAATTAGGGCAAACTTAGCTAGCAGTAAGTCACCAAAGTGTCACAGATATACTTTTTTAATTCTGGACACTTTCATGAAGGAAACCTTACCCTGGGGGTTTAATTAGGAGTTGTATATGAAAATGCTCAGATAACTACTCATTCTGCAGAGATTTGAGCCATTTGCTGTAAATATTACCTTAACGTAAGTATAGTAAAAGCACAAATGTCATATACTTGTGTGACGTATACGAGTGGATATAAGCTAATGTATGGGCAAAAACAATGATGCTAGCTAATATTTGACAAATATCTGTGCCCACTTTTACAGGTTATAATATCTTTACTCAATATGCAATAACTGTTACTAGCTCAAACATCTTGAAGGTGTTAAAACATCAAATCACGTATTTAACGAAAGTAATTCAAGCACGTTTAGTTAATGTTGCTTTGACTATGGCCGCATTCGTTTTGAGCGGAGCTAAGTGACCTCACGATGACGAAATTTGGCAAAACCATAATCGGTCCAACTGTCAAATTACGTCATTGTGACGTCACATACGCTCTGTTCACTCAAAGTAACGTGCTTATACCGCACACGATGATAAACAAATAATAAGTCAAACTGAAGTTTTTGTTTTACAATTTTACCATGCTAATTATTTTAGCTCTGATGATCTGTGTCTTCAAATCTCGGCTTTTGCTTTTATAGTTACAAGTGTTACAACGGTTAACCGAATTAACTGTTAACCACAACAATATACCCCTGTCTTGAGAAGAGTGCTTGCTTCGTTATTCTTCTGTCAACTGTCTAAACTGTGACACTCCCGGACGCCTATTCTGTTTTTGATTGGTTGTATTTTGTAGTAATTGTAGTAAGTTAGTTGTCACCTCCATTGTTGTTACATTGTTTGGAAATTTGGATATTAACAGCAAATCAATGGAAATTATTTAATAAAGGCAGTCTGGCAATGAGGTTCACCTGACAGGATATAACATAAAACGTAAATATAAACATTATTTAAGGAAATGTGCTTTTTAGTCTTACCACATATAAATACTTTATTTTCTATTGAGATAAGATTCTTTTTTAACAATTTCTGAATTCAAAATTCCAGTATGTACCAACCTTACTATAATGAAATTTCAGACTTGTCAAACCAGATGGTAGTCATTTATCAGAAGTTATTATTTTCTTAAACCAATGTGTATTACTTCAGGTAAAAAACAACATTAACCATGTCTAAAGTAATTTTAATGCTCATACAAAGTGCTAGTTTTTTATTTGGTAAAAACTGAAAAGTGTAGGTATATCAACTTTATCTGTAAAGAGGTTATTGACCTTTCTTGATAGTTTCATGGTCCATGGCACTACAGTCCATGAATTAGTGTAGTTTATAGTGAATCCAATACAATACCATGCACTAGAGGATGGTTGGATAAAAATACTGAAGTAGTGTTACAGTTAACTAAAACAATAAAAGTAATTTAATTAAGTAAATAAATGATAGCAATATAAAATCAGTGAACAATCAGAGTTGCAGTTTTTTTTAAAACAATTTTCTTCAATAGTGGGTCTTCAATAAAGGGTTGACATGCAGTGATTGTTTTTAGTGGAGTTGATTTAATAATAATAGGTAAGTGGTTTGTTAAAACATTATACAAGGACACCATAAATGGAACAACTTCTGAATTGTTAATACCCAGATAAGAAAAATGTAGTTCTGGTCCCTCCCAATAAAATATTGTTTGTTATTTTTAGTACAGTCAAACTAAGGTTATGTGATTAGTAGTGACTACTATTTATCTGCTTTTAACCTAAATTGCCACTTTAGTATAGTTTATTTTGTAACTGGTTAACTTTACAGTGGTTTGGAGTGAACACTGGACATGTCAGGGTTGACCACAAACGCCCCTTCCTCAGCTGATGCTTGCTTGAGCATTGTCCACAGTTTAATGTGCCATCGACAAGGTGGAGAAAGTGAAGGCTTTGCCAAAAGAGCCATTGAATCTCTTGTTAAAAAACTCAAAGAAAAGAGAGATGAATTAGACTCTCTTATCACAGCAATAACTACTAGTGGTGCCCACCCTAGTAAATGTGTCACAATTCAAAGGACTTTAGATGGCAGATTGCAAGTTGCTGGACGAAAAGGTTTGCTTCTAATGTATACATTTTTGTCATACCAATAGCAAGTGTTTACAAGCTATTGTTTATTTTTTTTTGTCTAACAATATTCAGTCTTTCTTTGTTTATCTAGTTTAAGTAGTACTACTATAGGTAATTCAGTTGACAACTAAAGTAACATGTAACAGTTTACAATTTTTTTCATTTGTCATTGTAAAAGGTGCTCTCATTTTTTTAATTAACAACTTTCTATAAATTTACTTTATTTTATAGAATGTACCTAGTATATATTGTCATTTGCAAAATATGTTTTTCATCAGTTAAACATTTAAAAAATTCCAGGTTTTCCTCACGTAATTTATGCAAGAATTTGGAGATGGCCAGACCTTCATAAAAACGAACTCAAACATATTAAATACTGCCAGTTTGCTTTTGATTTAAAATGTGACTCAGTTTGTGTTAATCCCTATCATTATGAAAGAGTGGTATCTCCAGGAATTGACTTGTCAGGGTTGACACTTCAAGCAGGTACTCCACGTATGAAAGATGAGTACAGTGCAGGTACTGTGTCAGGCTCTTCCATGGATGTTGATGGAGAATTAGGTATTGGAGTTTCTCAGACAATACAACACCATCCACCTCAACAAAATTTCAATTTGGGAAACTTACAGTCACCTACAAGTAAGTCCCAATAAAATAAAATTTACTTGGATTTAATGTTTTTTTATAATCTGTTACTTACATGGGTTCATAATAAGTTGTGCACGCGGCGGTCCTTGCAAAACCACTCATTTTTTCCATTTAAAACCAGTATTTTTACATGGCATTTGTAGTGTGGCAAATTTGTCATTGTTGCACTATTTTGGACGTGAAAATGATTAAATTAGATTCATTATTGATTAAAAAAAATCTCTGTTTTATTCATTTTAATAATTTTGTTGTTAATAGTTGCTTGCACTGCTTATTAGCTCACCCTATACTTTTTTTAAAACTGTACGTAGTATTTAAAGGAGCTAATTACATAATAAATTATATTTTTGCTCTTAGTAGCTTTAATAGATTTTAGAAATAAAATTAATTGTAGAAGTTAGAGTATAGATTTTACTAGAGATTTAGATTTTCTCACAGGGCATAGAGTTAATCAAGGATGTTATGCAGTAACTGACGATTTCGCAAATTTCAGTTATGCATGTTTTTCTTTTCATTATCGTGGTAGGTGATCCTGGATTGTATAGTCCTTCAAATAGAGGAGTTTTGGGTCCTGTGATGCCAAAAACTGAAGGCGGACCAGACCCCACAAGGTCTAATTGGTTGCCCCACATGCATATGCCTCGTAAGAATTTTTATTTAGATTGTTTCTAGTTGTTTGCTTGTGGAAAGAGTCTTTTCAGTCTGCTGTCATATGTTTTCTTTTGTGTAGGCCTCCCTAACCAGAATCAAGTGCCAGGAGCCATAATAAATAATCAAACCCCCAGTGGTTCTACAGCTGTAATGCATAACACACCGACACACAATAGTCCTGGTCAATTTTACAACAACTCACAAACTCCTGTTAATTCAGACAGAGCTCAAGAGGCTATCGCACCAGCTATTGGTATTTAAATAATTTCAAGCACACTGTAAATGGGGTAGGTAGATAATTAATTTTGTTTAGGTAGCAGCTCTCCAGTATCTCCCCACATGCAACAGAACGGCTTTAACGGTACTAGTGCCAATGTAAGTGGCAGCAATAATGTTTCCGGCAACTCTCAAACAGTAACAACCCTCCCACAAACATACACCGGTGCTGGAGGAACGTGGACTGGCTCAAATACGCTCACCTATACACAAAGTATGCAACCACCAGATTCTCGAAACCATCACAACACTTATTGTACGACTACAAGTGTTGTTTGTGACTTTCTAATACTCTGATTTTTTTCATTCAGGGAATCACAATTCAACCAACCAGCTTGGTACTGACATAAATGTGGGACTACTTTCCACTCAACCTGCACCGGAATATTGGTGTTCAGTGGCTTATTTTGAGCTGGACACCCAAGTAGGCGAAACCTTTAAAGTCCCTTCAAACTGCCCCAACGTCACTATAGATGGTTATGTAGATCCCTCAGGTGGTCACAGATTTTGTTTGGGGGCTCTTAGTAACGTTCATAGGACGGAACAAAGTGAAAGAGCGAGGTATGATGAAATAGTATTAAATTTTATTTTCATATCCGTGTGGTCAAAAGTTGGCATCGTTTCAGCACCCACTCTTAAAACCAACCTTGTTTAACAAGACAATATACAAAAACCAAAAAAAAAACCTTTTCTGATATGCGAAATGTCAAATTTCACTTAAAATGGTAAATATTTCAGGAACGAATACAGATAGGCATATGACATTATACATGAAGTACATATGTCTAGAATTTGTCGTATAATCCAAAAAAGAAACAATATACAGGATTAAAAATGATGAGATTTTTTTTTGTTTATCAATACCAATCTTCTGACCGATTTTGCAGTATTTATATACGTCAGAGAGGCTATAGGGCTTGATAACCAAAGAACAATACCTTCATTCCAGTATAAGTAAATTGGCTTTTATGCAACCTTAAAAAACGCGTGCAGTGTCTGCCTAAACGAATTTTAAATAAATTAACAATGTTACGAGGCTAACATCGCCTTTTGTTTTTGATTTTTTTACGAAAAGAACAAAAACCCCAAGAAATTCTAACTTAACAATATAATCGCATCATTCAAGAAGTTCCTAATCCTTGAAATATATATTCCAGATTACATATTGGGAAAGGAGTCCAGCTTGATTTAAGAGGAGAAGGAGACGTATGGTTACGTTGTTTAAGTGATCACTCAGTTTTCGTTCAGAGTTACTACTTGGATCGTGAAGCTGGTAGACAACCTGGAGATGCCGTTCATAAAATATATCCCGCAGCATACATTAAGGTAATAAAATTAGTATTTTTGGCCAACTTTTATTGAGATATGTTTATGCAGGTTTTTGATTTGCGGCAATGTCACCATCAGATGACTACCCAAGCTCAAACTGCGCAAGCAGCAGCTGCAGCACAAGCCGCAGCTGTAGCTGGACACATTCCCGGTCCTCATTCAGTGGGTGGAATTGCTCCCGCTATAAGTATTAATTTGCTGATTGTTTAAAATCTAGCTTTTGCAACCAATTATTTCAGGTTTATCGGCCGCAACAGGAATCGGCGTGGATGACTTACGAAGGCTATGCATTTTACGTTTAAGTTTCGTTAAAGGTTGGGGCCCTGACTATCCAAGACAGTCTATTAAAGAAACTCCCTGTTGGATAGAAGTGCACTTGCATAGAGCATTACAGCTTTTAGATGAAGTTTTGCATACCATGCCTATCGACGGTCCGAGAGGCATAGAGTAAGGTTTCTTCACGTTTTATTTCAGACTGACTCTAAGATGTTCATTTTGGTAGTTTGTGAGTTTTAACTGGAAAGTTAAGTGAATTTATGTTATAATGGTTTTTGAATTTTGGCTCTTGGCTTCCGTTTTGTGTTTGCAGCGCTGAATTAATTTCTATTACACGATAAAACAAGGAATCCACGTGCCATTTTAGCTATAACGAAATAAAAGCCAAATTATATTTGCATATTCTTTGACAGTGTAACATTAACTTTTTGGGCTGTGATACTTGTTAGTACACTAAGGTTTCTATTTAATTAGTTCTTTATTTATTTTTGCAGAACGTTTTACCACTTCAACAATTGTTTTGTAGGTATTCTCCTGTTCTGTAGCTTGGGGCTAGAATACTATTAAGTAGATAAGTGTGAGGTTTGTATATTAGTTGGTATTTACAACAATAATATATAATACCAAGGAAATAAATTAGATTTAGGTTTTAATCAAGGAGATTGCCAAATTGACATTTAAAATTATTTAATTAACATTATTATTGTTAATCCCAAATACTAAGAAATAATGGTAATTTCGAACAATTTCTTAGCTTATTGGTCTTGCCATTACACTAAGATTAGTGGGCATTATACAAGTACAATATCAAATTTGGATTAAACATCAATTAATATGTCTTAATGGCTTATAATCATTCTTTACAGAATGTCTTTTATTTCAAACATGAATCCAAAATATTTCAGAACTTATTATCATACATTTTGACAGGAAAACAATTAAAATGACACCACAGTCACAAAAAAACTGGTGTAGAACCAGCTTTTAACATTGTCACATTTCCAGATGCCTCAAACACTTCAAAAATCCTTTAGTTGTCACTAGCTTCTAAAAATTTATCAAACTTCGCAAAAGTATGTGTCAAAATTTATTTGTAAGAATTACAGGACAGTATACACAATCTTTCAATGATTAGTAATGTCAAAAATACTTTATTTGTCACATTTAGAATTGTATTTTCATTGGCTTTTGTGAAATGTACTTTTTTTCTAAGTTTTCACAATCAATCAGCTAAAGAAAAGAGTTATGGAACAAAGTTGTGTATTTCTCAACTTTACAAGATGACAAAATTTACTGGATACAGGTAAAGATTAAGCTTTGTTTTAAAATGTAAATAGCTACCGTTTTTTTAACAGGTCTTTGAATTATTATTTTTGTATATGTAATCTATTTAATAAAAAAACAACCTTCAAATAATTAAAAATACTTCTTGGAACACGTTTGGTTTTATTGTAACTAAACATATGACATATAATTCTTACCAAATAAATAATTAATTTTATATAACACTCACATCCAGAAACTTGTTATATTCTCTACTCTACTTCTTAGCTTTGCCTTGTGCAGCAACAGCTTCCATTGCTTTTTTCACTGTTTCTGGATCTCCCAAGAATTCCATGCTCTTAACAGGTTTCAAATTTTCATCCAATGTGTATACAAATGGAATTCCAGTGGGTAAATTCAGCCCCATGATCTCATCATTTGACAACCCTACAATAATACACTTTTTTTAGAATGTGAGTTTAAAATAGCAAATATTTTTGTAGACACAATTCACAAGTTTGTCATTATTAATGCAACTAAAGTTTTTTAAATGGATTTGATTATTTAAAGTTAAAAAAATAAAATGACATTTTATTTATTGAATGAGTGACTGTTAAGATCAATATTATAAGTCACTTACCATCTAAATGCTTAACAATGCCTCTCAAACTGTTTCCATGTGCAGCAATTAAAATCTTCTTTCCTGCTTTAATCTGTGGCACTATGGTCTCATTCCAGAAAGGAAGGGTGCGTTTAATAGTCAACTCCAAACTTTCAAACATAGGAAACTCATCAGGAGATGGTTCAGCAGCATATCTAGGGTCTTTAACAATAGTGTCATAATAGGGGTGACCAGGTTCCATTGGTGGAGGTGGAGTGTTAAAACTACGACGCCATATAGCCACTTGCTCATCTCCATATTTTTCAGCAGTCTCAGCTTTGTTGAGACCAGTCAGCCCTCCATAATGCCTCTCATTTAACCTCCATGTTTTAATTACAGGTAGGTCAGTTTGACCAATTTCTTTCAGAATGGCTTGTAAAGTGTTTTGAGCTCTGGTGAGCACTGAAGTGTATGCAATATCAAATTGATAGCCTGAGTTTTTGAGCGCAACACCGGCATTAGTTGCTTCTTGCTTTCCTGTGAGAACAATTTTCAAGGAAGAAGGTCAAAGAAAGGTCACAATCATCTTACCTTTTTCACTTAAATTGGCATCAAACCAGCCACAAAAAAGGTTCTTCTCGTTCCATTCGGACTCACCATGGCGCACCATCACCACTTTGTACGACATTTTCAGTTTTTGCTATTTATTTTTCAAATTATAAGTACAGCTTCGGCTTCTTGCAGTCGGTTACAGACAGTAGACTGTAGAGTATGTAATGTGATTAATGTCAATAATTGTGTATGTCACTAAGTCAAGATTTACGTCACAAAACCTGCCTTCTAAAAAAATATTTACGAAATATATTTAAGATCCTTCAGAATACCTTATAAGTTAGTAACTGAGTTTCTAAAACTATCTTCTCTCATTTATCATTGAAAACTCTCAATTTTTTGTACACTTTCATTTTAAACTTGCAAACGGTATGTATGTATGGTTGGTTGTCTAACCTAAACCTAAGCTAATCGCAAATCAGCTGTTTAACGTCAAACATAATTTTTCTAGAAAAGAAAATTTATTATATATGATAAAAGACTGCTGTTCTTTTTCTTGTGCAGCTAATCAAAATATTTACTTATTTATGTATATTATAAAGTTCTGGTAAAAATCTGAATCGTGTATTTCCTCAGGTTTGTCCTTTCAAAAAAGGCCGATCAGCTGTTTCTGACGTTTCATTGGACAACACAACATAAAGTACAAAATTCAAATTGTTCAAATTTGAAAAACGATTTGTTGAATTATTTGATGTAATTTAATTAAGGTTTTATTTGTTTGTTTGGTGTATTGCATGTTGTGATTTGTCAATATCAAGAATATGAAGCATGGAATATGTTATTGTAAGGTTAGACAGTATTTATTATTTTATGGTTTTGTTATGAATATTGAATTGTTCAATTGTTTTTTTGAATTCGCCCAGATGTTACTGAAGTGATTATTTCAAGTTCGTTTAGCATTGACGATAATGCAGTGTAGTTGTCTGAAATTACTTTTATCTGTTTGTACTATAAACATGCTAGATTAAAGCTGGTTTTAATCTAATTTCAGCCGTTGGATAGATGTTGCTAAGTAAAAAGTTATAAAATGGAATCAAGAATTCTTTCAATTCAGAGTCATGTGGTCTCTGGGTATGTCGGAAATAAAAGTGCAGTTTTTCCAATGCAGGTAAGTGTTCAATCATCAATTTACATAGAAGTTTATGGTCTGTTTAACTCTTCAAAAGAAGAAAATTAAACTATTAACTTAACTATTTCAAATTAACTTTAATGAAATTAACCTTGTTGATCTTTTTATCAGTTTAACAGCCTTCACTTACTGATCCAATTTGTTTGGATGCTTTAAATATAATAGAGCAGACTGCAAAGTCCCTACTGTTTCTTAAATTAATAATTAAGTCATAGTGACGTCACAATCATTCTCTACAAGTCAAATTAGTCAAATTATTGTTTTGTCAGATTACGTCATCGTGACGTCAAAAACGCTCTGCTCGCTCCATGGAGCTTGAAAACGAATGCGGCCCGTATTTATTTGCATACTCCATAGAGGGAGTAGAGCGACTGTGTTGGTCATTGTGACGTCATATTCACTCTGCTAGCTTCATATACAGGGCGTTTCAAATTAAATAACTACATAGGGTTTTTGGAACCAGTAAGGAATACAATTATATAGAGAGTGGCTTTGTACATTTTATTTGCAGTTGCTGGGATTTGATGTGGACTATATCAATTCAGTCCAATTTTCAAACCACACAGGCTATAAAAGCGTGGAAGGACAAGTAATTAGCGAAAAAGAGCTGAGCGATTTGATTAGGGGGCTCAAAAACAATGGCATTGATCAGTACAGTCATTTACTTACTGGCTATATTGGTTCAGTTGGTTTTTTAAAGGAGATCATATCAGTTTACAAACATTTGAAAAGTGTTAATCCTGATTTGATTTATGGTATACATGGTACTAGTTTATTTTGATAGGTTTTTTTGTACAAATTTACTTTCTTCAGTATGTGATCCAGTAATGGGTGATAATGGTAAAATGTATGTACCTAAAGAGTTGCTCTCAATTTACAAAAATGAAATACTGCCTCTGGCAACGATCTTGGTACCAAATTTGTTTGAAGCACAACTATTAACGGATATGGCAATTGAGAATGAGGAGCAAATGTGGACAGCAATTGATTTGTTGCACGGCAAAGGAATTCAAACCGTTTTCATTTCTTCTGCAGAATTTTCTGACAAAAATCAGTTGGTTGTATTTGCTAGCTCTAGAAGAGGTTTGCATACATTTTTTTTATTACTTATTAATTTCTCAAATTGCATTAACTTTTATTATAGAATAGCTTATTTTTAGGAACTTCAATTAAACTCAAATTGCAAATTCCAAAAATTCCAGCAGTATTTACAGGAACAGGAGACTTGTTCAGCGCCCTTATCTTGTGTTTTATGCAACAATCTGGATCGGACGTGAAGGCTTCGCTGGAGAAAACTGTGGCAACGTTACAGTCGGTCTTGAAACGGACTTATGAACACTCTAAAGGTGAGTTCAAATGTAGAAAAGACTTGGAAAGTCATCCAATTGATTAAGAAATTTTAACACTTTAAATGAAATCGCCTGCTAAAGGCTTAAACATTAAATAAAAAAGTTTCTCGTACCTGTTTTACTTTACTGTTTTTTTAAATAATTGTTTCAGGAAGGGAATTGAACTCCAAGAATACTGAATTAAGACTAATTCAAAGCAGAGATGACATATTAAATCCGCAAGTTGTTATACAAGCAAATGTGGTTGATTGATTGTTTTTTAGATTTTGTTAATATTGTTTTCTTTAATCCGTGTTTTATATTATATTTATATTATATTCGTCTGTTATTAAAGGATTGTAAATTGATGATTTTTATTGTGTTTGTGCTAATATAACATAAAAGCCGCACTCGTTTTCAAGCTCCATAGAGCGAGCAGAGCGTTTTTGACGTCACGATGGCGCAATTTGGCAAAACCATAATTTCCACCAACTGTCAAATTACGTCATTCTGACGTCTAAAACGCTCTGCTCGCTCCATGGAGCGTGAAAACGAATGCGGCCATTGTAATAAATAAACTTGAAGCTTAACGCCATAAGGTAAGGTTGCACAATGCACTTGCACATAAAGTCAGAAAAATCAATTGACTCTACTAGTCGTAATTTTAAGATTTCCTTGCGGAACTTTAGACACTTCCAATGTTTCAAATAAAATGATGTTTGACAGTTTGACAGTAAGTTTTATTTTGAGTTGAGGTTTGAGGTTATAAAATGAAAAATTGACAAAAAAAGTTCAAAATAAAGGTTTAAAAGTAAGTTTTCCCTTAAACAAAATTTCTAAAGAATGCCCGTAAGTCGCCTTGACGTTATATACAGAAAGCTCTTGCTCACTAAATTTTTCACCAAGGGCTGGGGGGTTCCGGAGGACCTGGAAAGGTACTAGTAGTCATGAAACTACATTTGTTTATTTGGTTTTTATTTTATACCTTTACCATATGCTTTTAGGCTATTTAGCTTTAGGAAAGTTATGTCAAATAGAGAAACTTGCTTTGATCTAGTGCCAAAGGATTACCCAATCCAAATATTAAATGTAAGAGAGTTGTTTTTTGATAGTTAACTTTGCTATATGTTTGGTGCTTTTTTCCAGTCCCAGAAGCATGCAGACTGTCACATTATTGAAGGTAAATTTCGGAGTCCTTTTGCTTTACATATGCCTGGTTTGGTGGCCCCTGAAGTTCAAGATGCTTTTTTCCAAATGGTTTTACCATTGCACTGGTCAAATGATTACAAACCTGTTTGCATTCATTTAGCAGGCACTGGGGATCATGTAAGTTGTTTTGGATTAATTCAGCATTATTTTGTAAATATAAACTTTTCTAGTACTTTTGGAGAAGAAGAAATATGATGGCAAAACCCTTACTAAAAATGGGTATTGGTGCCATAATACTTGAAAACCCATTCTATGGCTTGAGAAAACCAAAGGAACAAATTAGATCTAGTGTACATTATGTTTCTGATATTTTTGTCATGGGTGGTTGTTTAATTTTAGAATGTCTAGTTTTGCTCAATTGGTGTGAACAACTTGGTTTTGGCCCATTGGGTGTTACAGGTATATCAATGGGTGGCCATGTAAGTATAGAGTAGCATTCACAACACCTTAAACTTTAATTTGGCACAGAAATATGGAAAGTTTAAATAAAAGTGGACAGATAATATAGAGTTACTTGTTGGACTTAACACATTACTTATTTTTAATCAGCATACTTTCAGTGCAACATTATAAAAATTTTTAGTAAATGCTAAAATTTCTGTACACTTTTGTTTGAATATTCTTTAGTAACATAGACTCACTTAGGCTTCATCACATTATGATTTATTTTGTAGATGGCTTCTCTTGCAGCATCTAATTGGCCCAAACCTTTGGTGCTAGTCCCTTGTTTAAGCTGGTCAACTGCCTCATCTGTCTTTACTGAGGTAAAATGACCCCACTAAATTTTATAATTTAAATTTTGGTAATTGGATCTTTTATTATACAATCTTTGCTGTCAATGGTATGTTGTAAATTTAATAAGAATGGGTCATTTCGCAAATTTAATATGTGTGTTAGGTTGATAATAATAATATTAGTATACTTTAAAAAACAATACATTTATGTTATATGTCCTGAATTACCCATACAACTTGAACAATTTACATCCAGTTTGTGTTTTCTCAATTCTATTTTAAATGTACATTCATTTATTTTCAGTAGTAACAAACATAATGTTTTGCTTTATCTTCACAATCATGCTTGGCATTTTTTATCTGCACTATGTAGAAGTGAAGATTTAAAGATGAAAACTATAACAAATTTCAAGGGCTGAAAAATAATTTTAAGTTAAAGTGTTGGTCACAAATAGCACTTTAACCTATTTTGCAATTATACGTTTTGATTCAATATATGCCACATAATGTTTATTTGTATTATTAGGGTGTAATGAGTGAGTCCATAGACTGGGACATGCTTCAAGACCAATACTTTAGCAACAAAATGTACTCTGAAAAGCTGTCAAAAGCTTGCAAAATAGTGGATGATCCTTTTGCTTGTAATTTAGGTAAAAGTTTGACTGGTATGGTGATTTTTATTTTGTGAAAACTTTTTAAAACCATTACATGTCTTCCAGATTATCATATACAATGTGAAATGGACCTAGTTGATCAATTAAAGTCTAGCTATGTGACTCCTTATGAGTTAGTTAATGTAATTAAGATTAATGGTGAGAATAGGAGCTGTCAAGAAGTTTCTTACAAGTCGTCTCCTTCTAAGAAGAGATTTTTATCACAGATCGACTATATTAAAAATATACCTCCACTTATTCCAAGCAAAAAAGTGATATCAATGAAAAAACGAGGTGTTTAATAGTTGTGACGTGCGTTTTGTTAAAATAACAAAGCCACATTTCAGCAAAAGAAGCCTTGTGGTTTATGAGGGGCATGATGGATGAATGTACACATTTAAAAAATTTCTCAGTACCTGTGGATACCTCACTTGTGATATCAATAACTGCTAAAACTGACGGGTATGTCCCTAGAAGGGGTGTATCAAGACTTGACGAGATATGGCCTGGAACTACTGTGAGATATTTAGACTGTGGACATGTAGGGGCCTACATTTGGTATAGTAATATATTCAGGTGAGTTGGTTTTACACTTTAAAATAAAGCAGTTAAATCTGATTGCATTTAAAAAATTATATTAATTAAACTGTTGACACATGTTTTCTTGCAATTATTTCTTATTGTTTACAGTCTAGTTAGTGTGTTCTTTTTATTGGTCGACAAAATTGCGCAACTTTGACTCTGTTGGAATCCAATAAATAACACTTTAAGATATGAAAAAAAAAACGAAATTTTGAAAACTTTTCTTGAAATAACTAAAAGTAAATTAAACTTTACCTTTGCCACTTTTCCTTCTGTAATAAACTGTTCCAGGGGTGCAATTGTTGAAGCCTTTGAGAAAGCAAAGAAGAAGTCTTCATCATCCTCCAGTAGTTAAATTTGAGATTTATATGTTTGTTCCTATGTGCCTTTCACAATTTTATTTGTTACAAAAAATATGGTTGTGATTTGTGTTATTTTTTGTTGAATCCTTCATATCAGGTAATAAAAAAGTTTAAATAAAACCAGCCTTTTTGACTTAGTATAAGGTTTATTGTTTTTGTTAACAAAAATAAATGATATAAATTAAATAACAAAAAAAGATGTTTTTACACTGTAAATGCACTTTTTTATAAATTATTCACAATAAAAATGATAATAAATTACACTCAATTTTTAAAAATAAATTATTCAGCACTGTTACCTATCTAAATAGGCCATCATTTGATGGACAGGACCATCTAAAGATAATGCTCTAGTTCCATATAAATACATATCAAAAATTTGTAAAGTACATTGTGCCACAAAGCGAACAAAGGGTTTTACATCTCCCATGTTTGCTGTTTTAAGAGTGTCATAATATTTATCCCTAAAACAAAAAATAGTGTAACTGCTTTCAGTATTAGAAAATATACACTTAACTCACCGTTGCTCTTTTAAAATCATTACTGGAGGATAACCAGATTTTAGAAGAATTAGATTCATAATAAGTCTACTTGTGCGTCCATTTCCATCAACAAAAGGGTGAATGTCAACCAACTTGTAATGTGCCAAAGCAGCATAGCGTACAGGATGCATGCTGTGGGCTTCTTCTGAATTTAACCAATTAATATAATTTTCCATTAAACTAGGAATCTCTTCATATGGAGGAGGAACATGACTACCTACAAACACCTACAAAGCCCTACAAATATTGCCTTTAATAAATTGGGTTGTCCTACCTTCTCATCTCTGAATACACCAGATTTAATAGGGTCCACATGGCCCATCACACGCCTGTGAATACCTAAGATTTCTTTAATTCCAATATAGTCAGTTCTAATCAGTAACTTCACATACTGCATGGCCTTCTCAAGACCCAAAATCTCATTGTGCTCAAGCAAGCTCTTTCCACTCACCACTTGGCCAGTTTCCAATACATATCTGAGCTGTTCTACAGTCATGGTGTTGCCTTCAATTCCTACCTGAAATTTAAATTTTAGGACAACTATACTAAAACATGCAACAACATACAGTATGGTAAATATGCAAATAATATGCTTGTTTTTTAACAGCATCAAAATGGTCTAGTTTCATCCTTTTTTTCAAGTCCATTTTCAGATTGTCTATTTCTTGGAACAATTTGAGGTCTAATCTGTCAACAACTGGAGCTGTACGTTGCCTGTTAAAAAGTGCAGCTTCATGGTGTGGAGAGTAAGTTAATGCCTAAAATTTCAACTTTATTTAGGCTCAAATTGTCTCTAAATGTTCTAATGTGGATTACAATGGAATTGATTACCCTTCTCTACATAAATGTGTAGTTACACAGACAAAACTTACCTTAAAATATAATTCATCTGCAGTGACAATATCATGGTTTTGCTCCAAAAACTCTCCATACCAATTCAGAACATCAGCATTGTCAGGAGCCATGGCATTGGCATGTTCAAACAACTTCAATGCCTTGCTCTTCTTTCCTACAATCTTAAAAGCAAGAGCAGCTTGAATTATATTGTAAACTTCCGAATCGGTTCCCATTTTCGCCTTAATATCATAATCCTTACTGTCAGATTTAAGGGCTAGATTTAAATCATTTAATACTGAATCATCATGATGTATTGCCACCTGGGACTTCTGGTCCTCTGAGGGAATTAGATCTTCAAATTCTGGTGAATAGTATCGGATTGAAGTTTTCTTATGAAGGCCAATGTAATAGTAGTGTTGAAGTAGAGCCAGCAAGACACATATTACAGACAACAATATTGAGATTATTACCACCAGAAGATTCATTTCCCAATGCTAGTTAGGAATCCTGACATTGCTTAGGAGTAGTGCCAATACGTTCATTGTTTCCTTTAGTTGAATTTGGTACTTATTGTGTTACTAAATACTAAGTATAATTAGCGTAAAACTACCATGGAAAAAAATAAATACTATGAAAAATTACAAAACAAGATAATTTAAAATGACACACTGATTTTAGGTTAGGTTGTATTTTTAGTCAGGAAGTAAATGACGTCATTGTTACTCCCAATAAATTAAGAAATATAGCAGGAAGGAGAAATAGCAATCAAAGAGGGGGACAAAAATCGTTCAGTATGGCCGCCGTAAAACTGTCAGAAAATCAGTGACGATAATCAATCTGCTGTTGCCCACTATTCACAAATCCACTCGTCAATAATAATTCGACTAATTTAAGTTTGCAAAAATTAACCTTTAATGGACCGAAAAGCAAAACAAACAAAAACCACAAATCTTTGCGGTTTTTTGCTAACTTCACATACCACCAAATATAAACAAAACCGTTTTACGACTAACTTCGGATGTTTCATTCAATTGCGCAGTAGGCGAATGTGGGGGACAAAGATGGCGACTTCCGTCTCGGTCGCTTAATGCACAAACCAATAATAAGAAAATATAGCAGGAAGGAGCAATAGCAATCAAAGAGGGGGACAAAAATCGTTCAGTATGGCGGCCGGAAACTGTCAGAAAATCAGTGACGATAATCAATCTGCTGTTGCCCACTATTCCCAAATCCATTCGTCAATAATAATTCAATTAATTTAAGTTTGCAAAAATTAATCTTTAACGGACCGAAAAGCAAAAAAAACATAAACCACAAGTCTTTACGGTTTTTAGCTAACTTTACATACCACCAAATCAATGAATAAAAAAAATATAGCAGGAAGGAGCAATAGCAAACAAAGGGGGTGACAGAAACAAGGGGGAGAGGGGGAGTAATATGGCGGCCGTCAACTTTCGGTTGGCACTATAAAACACTATTATTATTGTCCACTGTACAACTTAATTTAAATTTGCAAAACTCAACTGTTAAAGAACCACAAACAAACAAAACAAATTAACACTAAATACAAACAACAAATTTTTGCGGGTTTGAAACTCCAAACTGACAATGACTTTGCGTCAATTCAACTGCGCAGTAGGCGAATGCGCAATCAACTTCCGTCCCCCTCGCTTAATGCACAAACGGGTTATAATTTGTATTATTGTTACCTCCTGATACTTGTTCTTTTTCCTCATTGCACCAAATATAAACAACATCGTTTTACGACTAACTTCGGAGGTTTCATTCAATTGCGCTGTAGGCGAATGTGGGGGACAAAGATGGCGACTTCCGTCTCGGTCGCTTAATGCACAAACAGGGTATTTGCTACCTCCTGATTCTTTTTGCTCGAAGACATTTACCGTACTGGGTGGCAACACTGGCAACACCGCAGAAAAATGACATTTTTAATTCCTATTTCCTTGACTTGGGACGTCAAAAAAAAGCAACCTGAAAAGCAAATTTTGGCCTTTGGCGTGTTATGATTAAAATAAAATGTGTCTTATTTAACTAAATTGTTCAAAAAATGGAAGAAAACCTGAAAGCGGATTTACATAGTGTTAAGTCTGAAATGTTGAGTGATAAGAGCAGGTCAAATGCTAACAATATGTGCTTGACCATAGAACTTTGTGTTGTTTGTGGTGATAGAGCTTCTGGAAGGCATTATGGAGCTATTTCATGTGAAGGTTGCAAAGGTTTTTTTAAACGATCAATCCGTAAGCAATTGGGGTACCAATGTAGAGGGAGCAAAAACTGTGAAGTTACTAAACACCATCGAAATCGATGTCAATACTGTAGACTTCAGAAATGCTTGGCATGTGGCATGAGGAGTGATTGTAAGTTGACTTTAGACCGTTAATTAATTTAAAATTGCTATTGTACTGCTAGATCACATGCAGCTGGATTATGTTTCAGCGGTCCAACATGAACGAAAGCCTATATTAGACAAGAAAGATTACCCAAATAATTCAAACAGTAATTTTAATCCTTCACCTGTAAATACAGTAAAGGGAATATTTATTCGGAGGGATTTGAATACAGAGAGTGGAATCATAAATAATCCATTTAATCAGTGTGATATAGGGTTGCAATTTCTTACTAAAAGAATTAGTAAGCTAGTTTTTGTTGTTCAAGAATTCTTGTGGACTTAACTTCCTGCTTCTAGGTAACAATAGTTCTACTGAACAATTTCATCTTTCACCTTCTCAGGCTAGTATAGATGATGAGGTGTCTATGGATAGTACAAATACTGGAGCTGAACTGTCAGATGCATTAAATGTAGCCAAGGATAAACAACTAATTTCCAAAGCTTTAGATATTATAGCAAAAGTACAGTCATTCAATGAAACAGATCTCCCCACTTTATCAAATGAGGAAAAGTGTGATTATGATGGTCCTGTGTTGGAGGAACAAAATATATCATTTAATTTACAAGTTCCTGGTCCTGTTCCACCCTACTTACATATTCACTATATTTGTGAAAGTGGGTCAAGGTTATTGGTTTTGTCCATTCAATGGGCCAAAAATATACCTCCATTTCACAGCCTGAAGTAAGTGAAACCCTATAATTATAAACATTGTCAAATTTTTTATTTTATTACAGTTCTGATGTACAAATAGCATTACTAAAAAGTTGTTGGGCTGAACTTTTTACTTTAGGACTAGCTCAGTGTTCTCACTCTTTATCAATTTCCACAATTCTCTCAGCCTTAATAAGCCACTTACATGCTTCAATAGCCCAAGAAAAAATGTCAGCAGCAAAAGTGAAACAAGTAACTGACCACATTGTAAAGTTACAGAATTTCATAAGTTCAATGAATCGCCTCCATTTGGATGATGAAGAATATGCTTATTTAAAAGCAATCACTTTGTTTAACACCAATCAAAATGATGTTTTAAATAGAAGCAATATTTTTACCATTGAAAAGCTGCAAGAAAAGAGTTTTCAGGCTTTACAAAGTTATGTAGACAGTAATGCATCAGGGGACCATGATAGGTTTGCAAAGTAAGATTTTACTAAATAGCTTGCCAGTTTTTGGTCTATAATTTAATGGTAATTTATAGATTATTACTGAGACTGCCACCTCTTAAGTCTTTGGAACCCAGTATAGTAGAAGAACTTTTCTTTGCCAGCCTTATAGGGCAAATTCAAGTGGACAGTATTATTCCCTACATATTAAGAATGGGTTCTAACAGTTGCAATATGAGCTTCAGAACTGTGAAGTCAGAAATTGAGGAGTTTTGTAAATGACATTTAGTTGCAATTTTGTTTTGTGATTTTTTAAATTTTTATATTAATTACTTTCACTTATATGGAGTGTTACTTAATAATACATATATTTATATGCACTGAGAAAATTATATTTAGATTTTTTTTATTTGTGAAGTGATCACTATATAATGATAATTTGTTTGTAAAATTTTTTTGACGACCAAATATGGTTAATAATACTAAAAATATTAATAAAAGCTATTTTATTAATGATTTCAAAATAATGTGTTTGTTCTTACTATTTCCTATACTACAGTTTTAAATGTCAATAATTCACCAAATCGATAGCCCATCAAAAAATAAGTTGACATAATGTAATTATGAAATGAGTTGTTTGATTTGAATGACATAGGGATATAGGGGGATATCGATATAAGGGAATAGTCTTTATTTTCTAGGCTCACTGGATATTATTCAAAAATTGACAAAAATGTCTACTTGGGTTATTGCCTTTTTTACTTTAAAATGGTTCAAACGGATTCAAATTTGGTCATCTGTGAGGTTTACGAGTTAATTTTTGACACTGAAAATAGTCAAAAAACAGGATTTTTGAACTGGGTAGGTAGTGTAAGACTGATCATTCACACTGGTAACGAATTTTCGAACTAATTTAATTCTAAAAATTAGTGTTCAAGACTAATATTGTAGCATTTAATGCCAAAATTGTTTAATTTTATCAATGAAGAGTCTGAAACTTAACTTTTACTAGAAAAAATAGTTTAAAATTAGATTTTTCAGTCTTAAAACACAGTGAAGCGTCTAGAAGTTAATTTAATACTGACAAAGCGTGAAATGGCATGTTTAAGCCTATGGAAAATTTAAAAATAGTTTTTTAAGTCTACTATGTCAAAAACTTGGTGAAGATAACCCTAAAACTCAATTTTCCAAGCTGAAAGCAGTTTTAAAGCCCTAAAAATAGTCCAGAGTCCTAAGAAAATAAAAAACAAATTAAAAAAACTTAAAAAGTTAGTCTTCAATTCAGTTTTCATGAATCTAATATCAATATCCTGTATTTAAGACTATTTTCAAGACTAAAATGTTGAAATGTATTTTCAAATCATGAAAACTTACTTCAAATGCAAATTTTAAGCTTTTGATGTCACTTTTTGGTGTCCAAGTCAATTTTCAAGGTTGAAATGTGTGAATTTGTAGTCAAAAATTCTAGATAAAGTAGTTTTTCATGGCTACAAATCAATTTTCAGTACTCAAGTTTTTCAACTTATCTGAAAACTATAACGACTGACTACAAAGACAGTTTTTAAGCCTCTCAAGTCAATTTTTACAGTTTCCAAGTCAATTGTCAAGGCTAGAGTCTTTCAATTTGTCTGAAAACTGGTTACAAAGACAATTTTAAGCCTCTCAAGTCAATTTTCACCGTTTCAAAGTAAATTTACTCGTTAATAAGTCAATTTTCAAAACTAAAGTCTTTCAACTTTTCTGGAAACTATGAAAACTGGCTAGAAAGACATTTTTTAAGCTTCTTTGTCAGTCAATTTTCACCGTTTTTAAGACAAAGTTGGGTTGGGTTGGTTTTGGGTCTTTGAACGTAATAACTCAATTATCTCGTAAACAAAGTTTCAAATCAGAATTTTATAAGAGATACTTATTTTAATTGAACAAGTAAAGTAAAAAAAAATCTGAAATTTTTGAAAAATATCCAGTGATGCAGAGAAAAAAAATTAAAACCATCTTTCTGTATTTACACCACTGTACAGTTTCGACAAACGTCATTAACATCACATAGTGAGTATTAATTTCATATGTATTTATTCTAAATTTGATTAAAATTGCTCCAGCGGTCTGACAGTTATGACAAGAAACCGATTTTTTAAATTGAACTTTTATGGACTGTATTTTCATTGAGAAGCATTTTTCAGGAAAATGACATAATGTATGTTAACTTATTTTTTGATGGGCTATCGAATGGTGAATTATTGACATTTAAAACTGGACCACCCTGTATAATAAAAGCCTGTAGTTATAGTGAGTAAGAGTTTTCTCTACACTCTGTAGATCCTTGTATGTGTCAATATTATTGACCTCAGATGGTTCAAGCAAGACTACTGCTTTTTACCCTCCCATCACTGTATATCAACGGGACAAATGAAGAGGGCATGACTATTAAGTTGTCTTGTTTTGTTCTTTGGCTCTGCTAGAGGGCAATTCGCCCGCACGAATTGTGAGAGGGCTGAGATAATCGAGTTTGTACTCCCCAACCCCCAGAATTTGTCACAAAAGTTACTTTACACACACAAAAAAGTCTAAAAATCGCTTAAGGGCACGATCCGAGTAAAAGATATAGTCATTCCTTGTGGAAACTATAACCGTCACATCCACGTGGTCTTGACCTAGGTTTTCACCCTTTCCGCCTCTTGGAAGTGCACCGCACAAGCAAAGTCCCTATAGACTTTTAGGAATCGACGTTTCCACTTAGAGGTCCCACCATCTCCACTCGACCGGCTGCGGAATTCGGTCGTCAACTTTATGAACCACTGTAATCTAATTAACAAAAACCAGCACGGATTTATAAAGGGAAAATCAACACAAACGGCATTATATCAATTTATACAATCAATCATTAAGCACTTTGAAAATAGAGAGGCCGCACTTGGAATATTCCTAGATCTTTCGAAGGCCTATGACTGTCTACATCGAGAAATCTTATTAAATAAAATGGAAAAATATGGGATAAGGGGGCAACCATTGCAGTGGGTAAGGTCATACTTGCAAAACAGGCAGCAAATAGTGGCTGTCACTAAAGATGATCAATCTAGTAAATCAGGGACTCTTTCGAACGATTATGGAATAGCACAAGGTAGCATTATAGGGCCAGTCCTCTTTGTAATCTTCATAAACGACTTGTATTCGGTAGCAGATGAACCATGGCAAACTATTATTAACTATGCCGATGACACCAACTTGTTGATTGGAGACAAAAATAGTTTGAACCTAGTAAGCAATAGTCAATATTTAACGTCTAAAATTGAAGCATGGTTTGCTGATAACGGCTTAATTTTGAACGCAGAGAAAACTGATTTAGTCCTGTTCAGGACAAAACAATCAAACTTTGGTAAACTGGAAGGACTCCGGATTGTCGGAAAAGACATAACAGTATCTGAAAACACGAGGTTCCTAGGGGTTTATCTGGATGAGAACCTTGACTGGTCTTTTCATTTGGATAAACTCTTGAAAACTTTGGGAATTATCTGCTACGGAATACGATTCACTGGTAAATATCTAAGTGAGCAATGTCTAAAAATTCTGTATAGCGCCAATTTTGAATCCAGACTGAAGTATGGTATTATGTTCTGGAGCCGAGATGGTAGGGTGCAGAACATTTTTATTGCTCAAAAACGAGTTATGAGAATAATTAAAAAAATGGATTATCGGCAATCATGTAGAAACACTTTCAGGTCAATGGGACTAATGACAGTATACGCTCTGTATATATATGAATGCTTAATGTTCTTTTTCAACAACAGAAGTTTATTTTTTCAGAATCCACAGGTAAACAAATATAATACAAGATTAACCCATCAAATTATGTATCCAACACACCGGCTGTAAATAACAGAAAAAACTCCCCACTATATGTGTATAAAGCTCTTCAATAAGTTACCTATGGATATTAAAACATCTGTGAGTAACCAAAAATTTAAAAGGGAGCTAAAAAAGTTATTAATCTAATTGGAACCCTATCATCTCGACGATTACCTAAACATATGTAGAGGTTGAACTCTCCTGTATTGAATGAGTATACTATATCATAAGTATAATAATATACCTAAGTAGTCTTTCTTTTGCTGACGCAATTTCATTTTCTTGTATACGTTGTTTATGACAATCTTGAAATAAAGTTACTATTTCTAAAAGTTTGGAAATTTTCCTTTTCAGGAAGTTTCCAAAGTTGCACTGGCGCCCCCTGTTCTGCTAGGCTAGAGAGATGTCCCCTCTGACCTGACAGACACACTTCTTGTCCTCAATTTCTTCATCAGCTATTCAGCATCTGGTTGTCTTGACAAACTTTAGCATGTAATAGTCATGCTTGACCTCCATGAGCTGGAACACTTTGACTGTAACGTCACTGCCGCAGAATTGGAGAAAGATAATGTACTTACAGTGTAATGGCTAAATCATCCCCATACACTAAAAACCACCAGAGCATTGAAACTTACCATGTTTTGAAAAGGAATAAAAAGAAAACAACCAAATGAACTTTTATAATGAAATAATGTATTATCAATTTGAAATGGAATAATGCCAACACATTTAAAAAAACAACATTATTATGTATGAATGTTAGCGACAAGTTGTGATGTTTAAGGAGGTTCCTTTGAAATAGTCTAATTTTTTTGTATATATAGTCTTTTATTATCTTATTATAGGAGCGATCCATTCGCATCCTACCGAGAACTATACGCTCTCTTAATAGAAAAATTTAGAATATGTGACAAAATCTGCCTTATAGGGAAGATTTCAGTTGAGACGTTTTCCTTTAAATATTGCGCTGGTTCAAAATAAAGGAAATTAACTTTTGAACCGCAAGTGATATTTTATAATATATATAAATATCTGAAAGTGCTATTTATTGCTGGACTTGTTTAGTGATCTTTAGAATCAAGTGTTAAAATAGTATTATTTCTGCCTGGGTTCTGATGAGTACCTCAAATACTTAAACATTTTCTTGTGTACAATTCTGTATTCAACTAGTTGTGGCTATAAAAATAAATTTATAGGTTAACTATGTGATATTACAGTTTGGCTGGATATCTCAAGAGAATACTTGATGAGGCAACTCTGTGTTTGAGGAAAGCAACTTAGTAAACATTTTTTTTTGTTTTTTATTATTTTACTTTTTTTAGTGACTTTCTTTCAAAGGAATCTTAAATGTTTAAAAATACTATTAGTCAAAATAACACTGTAAATCGGAATGAATTTTTTTTTGGTCAATTTGAAGTGCGTGTTTAAATATATGAAGATCCTTATATCTATAAAAATGTTTCACTTCTTTGTAATAAAAATAAATAAATACTGAAACATAGATATATAACGAGAACAAAGTAAAAATTAACAATATTTGTACATTACAGTTTCACATATCCATTAGTTTAGAATATAATATTTCAAAATTGTTAGGAAAAGGTGCCATTTTCCCAGCAATAAATTTTACATTAACTTTAAAATTAAAAGAGAAACAATTAGCAGTCTTAACGTCAATTTAGAAGAACGAAAACTACATCGAAATGGCAACGTTCTTCTAACAATTTATTTAAAAGCGTTTTGTAACTTTTCACATCTTTCCGGCAAAAATGCGGTCCAGGGAGGTTTGACTCCCCCCGTCCGCCTCCCTCTCCCCATCCGTTGGTGAAAGAATCAAACACGAATTGGAAAGATTCGTGTTTGAATCGTTTACGCTCAGTATAGATGGAAACGCCACAGCTGTTTCACAAATATCCACTGCCCCATCATCACTCGGCATATAAATCTCCACCATCTGCATTAAACATTCCCTGAACAACTCACTATGGCCGTCCATATTGTGAGTTTCACCCTAAAACGGCAGCAGATATTTACCCTCAACTCCATCAATTCCAACCACGACCAACCTGTTTCACTTTCAAAAAAGAACCAGCAAACCTCCACAACCCTGCAAAACCACTGTTTTGCAAATGTAAATAATGGATGTTCTCTTGACTAGTATTTTCGCAAGCTATCATCGTTTGTATTATTGTACGCACTGCGCTCAAAGTTTCCAAGTCATGGTTCCCAGTTAATATGGTTTTTAGGTTTTGGTCCAACAAGTTGTATCTGTAAAATACATTCCAGTATAAACCCCGGATCTTTGTCTTTGTTGATAAAATTAAGATATAAAAAAGCTGGCTAAGTGTTGCCAAACGTCTTTTCTGCAAATCCTAATATTATTGAGAAAAGAATGAATATCACTATTTTTAGAATTATGTTCCTATCCTTCATTTAGAGAGCTGTCCAGCTCAACGTTTTTCCTTAAACCACTCTCAAAGACCTACTTTTTGGGTTTCACGATATTGCCGTAAGTTGGCAGCACCATTACAGTAAAAGGATTTTTTTACAGCTGGATTGATTAAACAACTAATATAAAAACAACAATAGAAGATAAAAACAGAATTTGAAACTAAATACGTACATTAATGGAAACACTCTAGGGAATACAGTTGCCCCTTCAGCTAAGAACTTATAAAGCGTGCGAGTCTCCACTTCTCCTGTACTGTATTTTGCAAGCGTAGCCAATGTCGTTAAAACCAGTGCTTGTGTACCAAATTCAGTAAGCACATCAGGATCCAATAGAACGTTATTTTCGTTGCTGACTGACACTCTGGCACTACGATCCTAAACAAAACATCCAATACTCCACTAAGTTTAACAAATATTTAAATGACAAGATTGTTAAACATTCAGCAGGAAATTTTAGAAAAGTCACTTCTCACCCAAGCAGTTTGATAAGTTGTTATACGTTTCAGTTAAGTGATTTCTATTTTACTAATATGAACATTCATGGCTTTTACATAACGTTTACAAGAAAAACATGTGTTATTATAAAATTTAGCAAAAGAGTTTGTCAAATTCAAGTAATAGGGCTAATTAATATATTGTTTTAGTAAATACTTAATAAACTTTTGTCTTCTGCGACTTACCTGTCCCTGCTGGCTAGTTGAAGTTGCTTTAGTATGTCCGGCAGTATTATGTTCTAAATAATCGCATGATTTCTGCCTTCGCGTTGTGTTACTACTGAAAACGCTGCTTGATATTGTAGTGGCAGGTTGTTGAGTGACAGTAAATTGAGGATTAGGTTCCATTAAAAAATTTTCCTGAGATAATGAGTCTGAAATGTACCTCGGTATGGAATGTTTTACGTGACACCTGCTTCTCACTTCTTCGGAATAACCGATAAGAGCTAAAATAAATATTTTGCACAAAATACCGTAGGAGTAAGTACACAAATATTATCTACCTGCGAGGTAGGCTACACTATCGGGGGTAACTTCAAATTTATCCTTTTTGGTGGGTTTGGCAACTATGGATAACAACATAGTAAGAACTCGAACGGTTCTAGAAACTGTTGTTGGTGTGGTGTGTCGATATCCTTTGAGCAAGTGCCCAACTAGGGCAAAGTGGAAATTGGTTCTGAAGCTCAAACCAACATTATGGTCCATTTGCTTGAAATACGATTCAAAGGGATCTCTAGTAGACATCATCACCTCCTCGAGAGACTAAAAACACATACATTCACATACCAATACATAGACGTATAGCTAACAATCTCACATTTTCCTCGAAAGTGCCTTGAGAATCCAAAGTATGGAGATTTTGTTCTAAAAGTGCCAAACCCACAGCGTACAAGTTCGACTCGTTTAATTGCAATACTGAAACGGCAACCCAAAATATGGACTTATGAAAAGGTGAATCAGAAGAAAGAACTGGTTGAAGCCTGGTCAAGCACATTATAGACGCCTCCAGTAATATAACGTCGTTCCATGATTCCAACGATTTTATAATGGTTTTCATAATTTTAACCACCTCGTAATCTTCAACATTTTTGGCAATACAACCGAAAACTATTAAAGCTCTAGGTTGCAAAGCTGAGTTGTAACAATAGGCCAAGCTTCTAGCCAAAGTGATCCATTGATTTAACCAGTCACAATCTTCAATCTCGTTCATGCAAGCTTCGAGTATTTCAAGCAATGCATCCGTGATAACTTCCAAAGAACTTAAGGAGACTCGCTCTCTCTCTTGAATAGCTGCCGAAGTAGCTATTTTGTCTTTCTCTAAAGAAGGCGGCGCAGTTGGGGTTGTTATATTGGCATTCACTGTTTGCGCCGCTGCACAGGAATGCCCACAGGCTTGATGATGACACTGCAAACCCGGTCCCTTTTCACAAGATACGAACATCCGGGAGTCTGCAGGATGATTTATGCCCAACCTGAAGGCACTAACAGAAGGGTTCTTTACTTTGCTCACACCAAACAAAACATAATATTTAGGCAGAGCAAACTCGTCAAGAGAAAGACGAAGAAACTTTTGAACTTCCTCAGAAAAACGAGGTTCTGTGCAAGTGCAAAGAGAGTGAATGATATTCATAATCAGGCCATGAGTTGCTGCTCGCATATTCAGAGATCCTGCACAAACTAGAAAAGTAGCAGTGTGGAAAAGGTATGGAAGATGACGGATAACGTCTAGGCAGTTATTGAAAGATAACATCAGAAGATAGCGGGCCAAAACTGTCAAGTCATCCCACATCGAGTTGTTTTCCAATGCGCTAATCGGTGGTACTCCATTTCGCACCTAAAAAACATGATTAAAAAAAATTAAGTATGAGTATAGATTTTCTTGCCTCTATTTGCAATGTTGTTAAATTTCGGATAACTTTAAAGAATCTGGCTATTGTCTTCTTGGCTACAAGCTGGATGTTAGCGGAAGCTAATGCTACAGTTGTATCAGCCAAAACTTCGACCATCAAAGGACTATGACCATCGCTCACTGAGCAACTAAGAAAAGTATCCAATATGATGTCAATTAAATCGGAAACTTTTCCCAAGGTTCCCCAAATTTTCGCTTGCACTGAAGGGTACATTTCAGTTTCTTTAATAGTCAACACAATCAACTTCTCTAATATCTCTCCAACTTTCTTATATCTCTTAAAGTCATCCGTTGGCTTGCAAAACTTAACCAAATTCGGCAGCCATGGGGTCATATATTCCAAACACAAGTGCTTTAATTCGATGCTTGAGACTCTGAAACCTTGTATACATTCTTCCAGAAACTCTAGAGTTAGATGGGGTTCGTTGGTGGCCAATTTTTCGGAAATCGATTTTATAAACAGCGTATTATTCGAGGGTATGCAGAGGCCTTGAGTTTCTAATAGCTGTCCTTCAATCTTCAGATCAAACGTAGCTGTCAATGCGCAAAGCAGATTGTAAGCTGCTGTGCGCAGCATCGGATCATGAACCCCCAAGTTCAACAAGGCCATGTTTAACAGAGTTCCTGGCACATCTTTGGGCCGAATTTTCTGATGCACAGTCACCATGTCCTGAAAGATGTTTACATCGTCATCTTCCAACTATGACGTTGTTTTTGAGAGCTCCAGAAACTTGGTAGCGTTAATATTGTAGTTACGCTACATACAGGTTGTCCAATATTACAGCATGTAATGAGCAATAAATGCAAAAACGGACGACTACTAGCTAATAATTTCAACTCAGCATTGATATACTGAGTGTTTTAGGTTTTAATAAGCAAACTTAAACCGCATAGTCTATGTCTAAAAATAGAGGGGTTGCTTTTTGCAAAACTCTACAGGATGTTATTGTTTAGGGCTTGTACCCTGTTTCTCCTTTCACAAACTTTTGATCTGGTGCGCCAATGATTTTTTTAAGATTCAAATTTCCGGTTCAATTTAGAAGCTTTTTTTACCTATTTATTTATTCCATACATGTCATAGTTTTCGAAAAAATTACAAATTTATAATTATCATTACAATGTGCATTATGAAATTGAGATGTCTTTTCTTAAAATAAAAATGTAATTTGTTTGAAAACGGTTACAGATACGGAAAAATAAATGATACAAAAGTTTCTAAATTAACTAAGGATTTTGAATTTGTAAGAAAAAAAACATTATTGGAGAACGAGAAAAAAAGTTTGGAGGGCTAAAAGAAAATGAAATCTTCAATACTCTGTATTCCTGTAACAAAGCACTTTTTGGATATTGTTTATACAGAAAATTATAGTTATTTTTAGCCGTAGAATAAGCGGTTTAACTTTGCGTATTAAAACCTGATACATCCTGTATAAAGATATACAGGGTAGGCGTTTATGTAAGTGTTTACTAAGTACTTGTACAAACTTTAAGGAATGAATCTTTGACCAATTTTAAGCAAAAAGGTTCGTATAAACATAAAAATAACATCAGTTAATTGCATTCCAAATTTGCAAAAATTAAACTTTGACATCTTGTATTTCCGAAATAATGCATTTGCGGTCCTATGTATATTCAAACTTTGCTTAAAATTGGACAAAGATTCACCCCTTAAACTTAGTACAAGTACTTATTAAAGACCCTGTATAACACGGTTCCTGAACGAATCACAATTAAATGGATTAAATACTACAAAATTGAACAACCCGTAAGCAAATTTCATTTGTGATATTTACTCGACCTAGCCAAGGGAATTAGTTTGGGGTTGATATGATTCCATTGATGACTTTGCGCCGCACCAGAAGTAGCCAAACAGTTAAAAATCCCGGAATGGTCCGAGTCCCGAGGTAAAATGTCTAAGTAATACTTACAGGCTGACTAAGTTCCCAACGGTTCCTTATATGGATAATAGCTTGTACGATAGCATCACAGTCGTTGTGTATAAAACTTAGAGGCCCACTCTCATTAGTAATAGTCAAAGTGAACTGATTATCATCCACTAGACAGACCTCTTCGATTTCAGAAGCGTAATAAACATCATTCAGATAAATAGAGTGGGCAAGAACTTTAGTTCTTTCTGCCGAAGTTATTTGAATAGCAGTAGGTCCTACTTTAATGGACACCTTAGTGTCTTTGTGCGATAGTTTTAAGGCATTGTGAAATACTTTTAAGTCTTCATCTAAACTTAAGGTGGCACCCGGAAGTTTCTGTTGCTCGAGATCGATGAATTCATTTAACTTCGAAGGATGATCTAGGAACACGATTTTACGGTTCCCCTGAAAAGTACCGAATAAGACAAGAATAAAAACCAGTTCGAACAATGTGATGAGGATATATTGCCTACGGGAAAACCTCAAATACCAAAGTAGTAAAATTACCTTTAAAGGATATAAAATTCGGTCGTGATATTTGGTGTATTCCCGTACCCAACTATTGCAGTTGTAAATATAAGCGGCGTGGATATTTTCAATAGCTACTTCTGGTAAGACGCAAAACCACCCCTGTAAGCACTCAATCCTAAACCTATTCTCAGAACCGGTTCGCGTAAAATCAACCACTAGCTCAAAAGGGGAATGGCAGAATGGTTTTAAAGTTAAAATAACGTGATAGATCAATAAATCGCCGTTAGTTTCTCCCATCCTGAAAGCGTTGTCGGTTTCTAAATATAACACTCTACACTAACGATATAAGTATTACTTGAATCTTCTGGCGATATAATAAAACACGGGATATCCAGCTTTGCTGGTCCCGGCTTGATAAAAGATGTTAAGTGATTTTATAGACTTAAACTCTTCCTTTTCATCTATGTTATGCCTGGTCATTAAGTCTTCGAAGTTAGTTGAAGACATGTCCAAAGAACGCCATCTGGGATTAGCTGTAAACAGTAGGCTAAAAATTAATTTATACATCAGGCAAGATTAAAACCCATTAAAAAATACTTTACTGAGAATCAAATGTTTTATGTTCCGGAGGTCCCAAATATGCCAGTAAAGTAGCCATTTTATCAAATGGCCGTCTACCTACGGACCTATGATCTCGACTACTGGACAGATAATCTCCGATCTTTTCTTGATGATTCCATAGCAACCGATGTAACGCCAAAACGTTAGCGTCCGATATAAAAGACATCGAATGCGAAGCCTGATCGACGGTTTCGCAATCTGACGCTATAGTAATAAAAAATCTCCTTCCGGTTTCAAAATGGCTACGCAAAAAATCATTAAAGGGGAGCATATGTTGCTCTTTACTAAATTCCACGTGGTTAGCTATATTTTGTAGTATCTTAGACATTAACATCAACCCCCGTCTTATGTTAGTTGGTACTTGGTCGCTCACGATCCCCATTTCGTGAGGCGACACTATTGCTGGATTGATAAAGCGTAAAAATATCACTGTTCCCACAGCTCCAATATTATTTTGAGGAAATTGAGGAAACCTCTTGCTCAAAACTTGATATAGGCAATGACACATCGAACGCAACTGTGGTGGGAACCTATCAGCTGAGCAAACTATTGCGTCGAAAACTTTCTGTGTCAATGCTATGAGATTCTGACGATTCTCTTTGATATCTTCTGAAGCAGACAGTCTAGCTGGATCTACTTCAAAACTCCGAACTGGCGCGTCCAACAAAGGCTGTATCAAAGGCTCTAAAAGTGTCTGCAAGTAGCTGGCACCATAAATTTTAAAACAAAACGCCATTATCTTGCTTCCAAGGGAATTCCCTCGAAACAATGTTTGCATACAGTCAGATATTTCCACTTCCCTGTAGAACATGTTCCACAACAAAGGGGAAAGCAAGTGCTTGGCGTCAAACAAAGTCACAAAAACTCTGGCTAACTCATCCATCTGAGAGGTTGTAACTACGTTTGCCAGGGCTACAGCTATAGGCAGTTCTCCTTTATCGCTAATCATCGTTACTAACTGTACCAACTGCTCAAATCTGTCAGCTAAAACTGTTTCAGCCAAAGTATCAAATTCTGTTCCTTGCTGTAGAATTTTTGTTAGAACTTCAATAAAGGCGGCTCGTGTTTGTAGATCTTTATTGTAACCCAAATCTGCAAGAATTATGAACAATAAAATCATATTATAACGTATGGTATAGTACAAATACAATAAATTTGATAAAAAGGGTGATTTTTATTTAAAACCATAAAAAGTCAGAGACATTTAAAAATTGAGACATTACGAATATCTTAAAATAAAGTAAAACATTTTTTTTACTAAAATTTTAGATGTTATGTTGGTGTCTGGAAGTATCTATTATAATTTCCAAGATCACAATGTAGAGAATTGAATTTGGGACTCACTGTATACAGGGTGGTCCAGTTTCAAATGTCAATAATTCACCAATCCATAGCCAATTAAAAAATAAGTTGACATGCATTATGTCATTTTCCTGAAAAATGGAAAATACAGTCCTTCAAATTTCTGTTTTAAAAATCAGTTTTTTGTCATAACTGTCAGACCATTGGAGCAATTTTAAATATCTCTTATAGTAAAATTCTGATTTGAAACTTCGTTTATGAGATAATTCAGTTATTACGTTCAAAGACCGCAACTAACCCAACCCAACTTAAAAATTGTCTTGGAAACGGAAAATTGACTTAGGAAACTGAAAAAAAATTATTTTAGCCAGTTTTCATAGTTTCCAGACAAAATGAAAGACTTTAGTTAACCTAACCAGTTTTCATGCAAATCGGGAGACTTTAATATTAAAAATTGACTTGTAAACATAAAAAATCTATACATTTAAACCTTAAAAATTTACTTGAACACCAAAAAGTGACTCTGAACTAATGAAATGTGACATCATAAGCTTAAAATTTACATTCGAAGTAAGTTTTTGAAATTTGAAGACAAATTTCCATATTTTGACATTAGATTCATGAAAATTGTCTTAAAAACTAACTTTTCGTGCTTTTTACTTTGCTTTTCATTTTCTTAGAATTCTGGACTATTTTTAGTGCTTCAAAACTGCTTTCAGCTTGGAGTTTCAAGACATCTTCACCAAGTTATTGACATAGCAAACTTAAAAAACAATTTTTGCATTATTCATAGACTTAAAATGGCATTTCAAACTTTGTCACTATTAAATCGAATTCTAGACACCTCAATGCTAAAAATTCGAATATTTCTTAAAAATCTAGACTGTTTTTAGTGCTTTAAGGCTGTTTTCAGTGCCTCAAATCGAGTTTCGAGACTATCTTTACAAAGTTTTTGACTTATCAGGCCTAAAAGTCAGTTTGTACACTGTCCATAGTCTTGAAAATGTCATTTCAAGCCAGTAAATTGAAGTCAAGTTTCTTTAGTAATAAAAATTAAAAAATTTGGTACCAAATGCTACGATATTAGTCTTGAGAACTAATTTTTAGAAATGAAATAGTCCGAAAATGTAATTTACTTCTAGACTTGTTCCAGTCCAGAAAATTAAGTTGTACACCAATTAAAGTCCTGAAAATAGACTTTGGGAGTCTTTTTAGTCCTAGTAAAGTGAGTTCTAGCCCTAAAAGTCAACTTTTAGATTATTTTTAGTAGTAAAAAATAACTTTCATGCACAATATAATCTTTGTCTTGATTTCCAGACTGTTTTTAGTTCTTGAAATCCAGTTTCAGACACTCGGATGGCTCACCAGGATGGCAGACTGAGAAAACAAATTATAAGACTGTTCCTAGTAGTAAATAGCAAGTTTTTAGACTATTCAGTACAAATTCGGAATTCAGTACAAGTCTTGAATGTTCAGTATTACACTATAAAACGATTTTTTAAATTGAAATTTGGACTGTATCTTCCTTAGGAAACGTTTTTCAGAAAAATGACATAATGCAAGTCAACTTATTTTTTGATTGGCTATCGAATGGTGAATTATTGATACTTAAAACTGGACCACCCTGTATAAACTAAACCACAATGATGTGCATTAAAAAGTGACTTACCTATAGAATGCATTAATCCACTATCAATATTGGCAGACAATAAATTTGACATAGCTTGAATTGTGGCGCTTCGTAGGTTGGACAAATTCTCTGAATTCAATCTATGTCTGCATTCCTCGCTGTCAGATAAGTCCAATATTTCGGAACCACTCATCGGATCCGCACAATCATTCAGCAAATTCATAAACAACGTGAAATATTTAAGAAACAGTTGACTTTTCGCATCCATTAAATCTCCTCTGTCTGATTCTTCTGGTTGCAGCGGCAACCCTCTAAGCAGAGCTGCGACCGCTTGCATAGCAGATTGGTCTAATTCCCTGGTCATATCAGTGATGTCACTGCCGCTGGGTGGTGAAATTTGGTGACTAGAGCCCATTACCCAATCAGTTAGATATTCCACTAACTTATTTCGGAATTTCATTTCTTGGCGAAATGATAAATCGTCTCTTCTATGCATCATCACTTCCACTAACTGACATAGTTTTGTTTTGATGTGTAGACCGTGCACGGACATATCAAGGTGTCGAGCGTATCTGACTATTTGTAGCATCATTCCTTCAATACTGGTAACTCCCAGATGTTCGGCAGGTTGGTCGTTCTTCGAGTAATCCATGATATTTTTAAGAATTACTATAATATGCTCTATTAGTTGAGTGTTGACGTCAGTTACAGTAACCTGTCCGCTTTGGTCGAAAAATTTGTCTATGATCACTTTAATTTGCTCGAAAAGAATTGGGTAAAGAGCTGGTGCCATTTCATGGCCTATTAGTTCCTTTACATGTTTTTGTATTTGAGTACCAAACTTCTCGTTGTTACACATGAGTAAACGTAGCAGTAATTCCACAAACCTTAAAAATACACAATTATAGCAAAAACACAACAAAAACATTACCACACTTACGTAATGACATTACCCCAGTCAGGTTCTATCTGGGCTTGTCTGGGAGGACCTAAGCCCCTTCTACAAGCAGCAGAATCGCTGACAATAGAGCTCACTGTGTTTAATGATGACATGCTTGAATAACCAGATCCACTTCCAGTTACAGTGCCACTATGCGACCCTGACTGCTGCCCCTGGTGTTGTAGAGGAACCCCCACCCCTGTCCCTTTTGCTGTAGGCTGCAAACATACTCCTCCCAAAGCACACAAAAATCCTGTCATGTTTGCCCATTCCAATATTTGCTCTTTCTAAAATTTCATTTGCTTATTATAACTGCATTTTAGGTTAAAAGTTAAGCTATACTTCGAGTTCGTGTTCAGAGTTCTGATGTGAAGCTCTCCTTTTCCCTACTGATCGATGAAATGGTTCCAACTGACCGTCATCAGACCGAGTTTTTGATGAGGCCGTTATATTTTTATACGAAACACTCCAGTTTCTAAAAGTTTCTTCCCAAGCTGGATAAACACCATTTACGCAATAGTCAATTTTTCGTAGCAATGCCATAATTCGTTTTTGTAACGCTAGGCGACCTTCAAACATTTATAACCGTTTATGGCAATCGCTATCATTTATGGTTTAGAAACGTCTTACCGGTAGTCAAAACGGTCGAAGCTTGAGCTAACTCTAAATAGACATGGTAATTAGGAACTAATGATGTTACGCTTATTTCTTCTGACGAGCAAAGTATTTCAGCTTCTTGACAAAGCAAAGAAAAGCAACTCATAGCGACGAGGACAGCCTCAATA
This sequence comes from Ips typographus, assembly GCF_016097725.1. NCBI lineage: Eukaryota > Metazoa > Arthropoda > Insecta > Coleoptera > Curculionidae > Ips > Ips typographus. Next base: position 5,690,509 of record NC_138437.1, on the reverse strand, counting down.
TCGATGCTCCATAAATACATAAAATAAACAACCTGAAATACATATTAAATAAAGTCAAATGAACTAAATGTTAACAGGGTAAACGCATAGAATATATAGGAAGTAGTAGTGTGTCAATGTATCAAACTGTATTGGTGTGATTAACTTAAAGAATTAATGCAAACCAATAAGTATGAAACTTGACTAAAGAAATGCAAAAAAGTTAGTTACATGGGCAGTAAATCTTCATAATTTGTTCTCTAATAAAAAAACATATAACAAAACTATGCCACCTAATCAAATTTAACTTTAGTTTAAGTTAGAGTTAGTTGGAGCTATTGAGTAAAATACTTAGTAATTACTGGTAAAATGCGCGTAACTTAATTATTATCTTACCTCCAATTTCACGTGCGCCTCCAAGGACTGCCAATGCTAAAACAATGTGAGGTAAATATTCAATTACAAATAAAATATAAAATCATTACCTCCAGCTTCACATGACATTGAAGTGTACGACTAACTGAGCTACCTAATGTAGCATATTCCTTATGTTTAGTTAAAAAAGCGTTTCTGTATATCACAATTTCCCTAAGCCATTTTAGAATATCGGTGTAATTTACATATTGGTGTTGTATAAGTTTGCCAGAAATTTGGCTTAAAACCTGAGATCCTACATCCCAGAAGGTATTAACGGGTGCCTCTGGGTTCCACATTTCAATTTTATCTGGGTGATGAAGCACTAATAAAGCATCCATGGCTTCTTGTGCCACTTCAGGTATAGCTTGCAAGTGAACTAGTGAAACCAGCCCGTTAATAAGATCCAGAGTGCAACTTTGTACTTCATGTCCCGGTTTCCCGAGATGATTCAAAAACAATACTGGATCGGCGTGTATAAGTCTTACCATATACAATAATAAATTTCTACAGCCTGGTGTTTCTTCAGCCCCTGAACGATGTTTCTGTTGCGAGTCTTTATTTCCTTTCAAACCAATCATCATTCTTATAGGTAAGTATGGATTATAACCTGGTGATCCAACTTTAGTCAAAATGTCAGCAAAAATATCCTTTAATTCTGCCGATTTTGTGTAAATTATATCGATCATGGGCCACCAAGGTAATCTGGGTTGTGTTACTATTTTATAAAGGGATCTAACTAGAACGAAATGGTATGTTGGCGGAGAATTCAGGTTTAAACAAACAATCAGGCAGTCGTTGATGTGAGGATTAACACGAAATGCAGACACAAAAAAATCTATCATTATATCTATGTCTTGACTTAAGCAGGTTCTACGTGAGTTAGGGTTATTTGCATTAAATAATAGATTCTAAAATACAAAAATTAATAAAAAAATACGACTTAAAATGTGTTTAACACAAGTACCTTCAGATCAACCATAACAGTTTGCACAAGACTAAAGATTCTATTTGTAGGCTCCAAAGTACTGACATAAGTTGAGGCCTTGCAAAGTTTTACGCCTGCAATCACTGCAGCTTCCACAGACTGTTTATTATTTGAGTGCAAAGAGAGAGATTTCTTTAGATTATCGATGTAGTTTTTCTTTTTGGTATACTTTGATAACACTCCACTACTGTCAGCAAGAATAATTTCGTCAAGAACTTTCTGCAAGTTTAAGTAACAATATAAACCTACCTACGTCAAAATGATAACTAGCAAGACTTACCGGAAGCAATATCAGTAACATCATTTGCAAAGACCAAATATTTGGTTTAATTTTCTTGTTATCACTGAAAGATTCAATGATGTCAAAAAGTTGATCCGCATTTCTGTATAAATCTTCATCAGCGTTTTTCTGATAATCAGCAAACTCAAAGGGATAGGTTTCAATCCAATTCCATATAGCTTTTTCCAATGACGTGACAAATAGTTGCTGAGCATTTTTTCTTAACTGTTTGAATTTCGACACACCCTCAAAAATTAATTTTGATAATCTCTGGACATCAACATTTATGTGCTGTATAAGCTCAATCTCATTCAATTCAACCACTTCTTCAAGTGAAGAAGCACATTCCTGAAGTTTAGAGGTAATTCGTGTAAAGACAACATTAAAAAAATTTGCGGACAAAGCAAAAAGAACTTTACTGGCTAGCAATCTCAAAGCTTGGGTGTTGGGATTATTCTCAGGAAACGTATCTGAAATTGTTATTTAAGTATCAAGGGCTGACAGAAGAAGATTACGCCCATGACCAAGATTTTTGTTGGGTCAAGGGTGTAGTCCTTTTTTCGGTCCTATGGTAGGTATATCGTTTTACGCACGAATGATCTGTGGATGGAAAAGTTTGAGCAACTAGTTAATTTTTAATTTTTACGATAAACTGAGTTGTAAACAACTATTACTGAGCCATTTGTACGTAAAATATATTACCCACCATTATTTAATAAGAAGAGAAATTTTACCAAACAAAGCAATTATTAAATTTAGTAACTTAGTTTGTTTTATTAAGAGTTATGAAAAATATAAACCTTTTATCAGGAGGTAACTGCAGATTTCCTTCAAAAGTAGCTTTAAATTTTGGCTTTCTTCCATAGTTAATGAAATTGAGTCGCGCGGCTGAATACTGAAGCATTTTTCTAAGGTTTCAAGCACTATAAATAAACTGTCAAAATAATTTTTTTCCTGCTCAGAACCGTGTTTCTGATTCTTGTCATACTGCAAAGAAAAATATAAAGTTAGATGAAAGTATTCAATAATATAATTATTTTATTGTTTCATTAGTTAACACACATCTCTGTTCAACAGGGAACAGAAGTTATTTTGTAACAGGATTTATACAAAATATATAACAGTATTTATGTTGATAATCACATTTTATATTAGGGTCTAGACCCAATCATTTTAAGCTTTCTGACTCAGGAGTCATTCTGTTCAATCCCCATCTGAAGAGACACCCGCAAATGTCAGATTAAAACAATGGAAGTTTCATAAGCATACTGATAAATGGTACCAGACTTAGACTAGTGTAGTCTACAGGCAATCCAAAGGAAAACATCCTGAAGGTATGAGTTAGAAGAAGTGTGAGCAAGATAGCATGCATGATTCATGGCATCACACATCTTTGTTAAAATGGAAAAAACAGACCAGCCTAAGTCTCAACTCTGTCCACACTCCCTACAATGTGGGATAGCAGGTGGCAAATGGCTAACTATTGAGTATATGGGACAAAGCCAAACTGATTCTCAGAATGTTAAATGAACAGAAGACTTGAAGAATTTGCTTAATTCTCTGACACTCAAAAATTTTCTGCTTAGAAAATTTATATTATAATATTATTTCTTAGACAGTACACTTTAGTTATTTATTTACAACCCTCTATTAGAGTAATAGATAAAACCTTAGTATATCTTAGAATCATCTCAGGCAAGAATGTTTTAAAACACCCCTATTTAGTAATAACAGACCTTCAAAGTGCTGCAATTATGATGCAGAAACAATATGTAATTTTATCAACAGCATTTTAACAAACATTTATAATGCAAACCACCAGACAAAAACCAGGGATCTTATATATAGACAAAAAATTCCATATGCTAAACATGAACTCAATCCACAGTGTGTTTTTAAAATCCAGCATAAAATATGGGTGGTAAGTCCTACACAACAAGTCAATGGTAGTAAGTTTTTTTGAAATATCATTGATTTGCAATTTACAGCACTCTTGCAATTTGCTAAATTCTCTAGTGACACTTTTTTACTTAGAAACAATACAATTTCTTAGACTTTTATGGTTTTTAGTAGAAAAAATATATAATTTTATAAACATCATTTTAACAAAGATTTATTAAAGTCACCAGACAAAAATCATAAATTTTAGACAAAAAATTGCATATTATAAAACATGTTCTCAATCCACAGGGTGTTTCCAAAGTACCAGCAGAAAAGATGGGTGGTAGTTCTACACAACAAGTCAATCATAGTAAATAAAGTTTTTTTGAAATGTCACTAATTGGCAATTTACAGCACTTACAAGTTGTTCTCTTGTAATTTGCTAAATTCTCTATTGACACTCAAAACTTTTCTACTAAAAATAAAATCTAAGTTAACATATTTAAATATGGGCATACTCTTCTAAAATAGCTTGTAGGAAGCCAATTCCTTCATCCTAACAACAGTGTTCTTGGACTGTGTTCTAGTTAAACTAAGTAGATAAATTATTGTCAATTATACTTTAAACATAATTACAAAATTGAACACACAATAATATACTCATTTGAGTAAGATGTTGTCAACAAAATAACACTTATATGTTTATGCTTTAATTCTAAAATAAAGATTAAATACTTACAGTTTCATTCACTTTTTTAAGGACTTTAACAAAACCATCTAGGACTAAAGAGAATTTGTGCTTGGATATTTGAATGATACATTGTTTGTTTTGTTCTTGGTTTACTGTGGCATGTGTTGTTTGGGGTCCAATTCGACAAGGTAGCTGCAATTAAAAATAAAACAATTACTTTAAACTTAAATGGGCCCATGGAACTGGATTATCAGTGTAGATGTAAATATTGATTAGTTGGTGGGCAGCATCACTGAACTGTGTATAGGCAAAAATTTGAACAGAAAGTACTTGCCTGATCTCCAAATCGGTTTATTAAATGATCAGCCCATAAGCTCGGCTTTTGCATTGCCATTTTAAACTTAAAAATCTATTTTATTTCACATTTTTGTAAGAGGTTTTCGTCCGGCCTGACATTTTTATAAATGATGACTGCCCGTTTGGCAACCGCCGTTTGACAGACGACAGAGCTGACAGCTTTATTTGCTATCATTGAACTTGGACCTTTCGAAATAAAATGGCATAAAACGATTATATTCTTAATTTAAAAATAAAAATAAAATATTTGTTTAAGATAAAATAATGTTGGTTTATAAGTTTTAACAATTTGTTTTCATTTTTAACTTTGTTCGAATCGTAATCACATCGTTAGAGTTTCAATGTTCAGACACAGTTATTTTAAAAATTCAAAATTAATTGCAATATACAGGGTGTCTCTAGTGTGGGATTAGAGACTAGACTGGAAAGTTTTAAAGAATTTAAGATTTCTTTGTAATTTGTGTAACATATTTATGGATTTTAAATAACTTCCCTTAAAATATTGTCAACTTCATCTAATATACAACACACTATTCTCACTGTTTAACAATAGTTTTTGCTACATGAGAACAGATAAGAACTGATGTATCAAAACTGGATTCTAATAACCTTGAATGCAAAGTGTGCATATACTTTTGCGTATTTGATATCCGTACTGTCCACGTGTAAAACATATATTTTGTCCGTTCCATTAAAGTTTTATTTTACAAGATGCTTTTTACCAATTGCTGTTTTTTAAAATTAATATTTTTCTATTTTAGTTTGCATGTAATCAACGCTTCAACTTATTTATTTAATGACACAGAAAATACGCAGAAGCTCCCAGGTAAGTCCATATAACGTGTGTATTCCAAAAAATACTTTTTAAGTTCCGCGGTTAAAGAATCACACACTTTTTAAGTTTGATACTTCCTTGAAATTAAACTTTTAACAGTTTTGGCACATGTTTTGTCTATTTAAGTTTAGCAAACTGTTTAAAACGATTTTGAGTATTTGTGGAGTTTCAACATGATTTAGACTCTTAAAACAAAGCTCTAAACTTGAATTACAAGAGGACAAACTAAGGGACACACGCAATAGTGTCTTTATTCCCAGCGGATAAAAAGAAGTTGAAAATTGTGATTTTTGGAACTTTTGGGGCTAATTTTTTACTAGGTAACGTTTAGTGGAGATCTAAGTAAGGCTAGGACATTTTTTTTTAATCTGTGGACTCAAATTTCCATATCCACAAAAAAAGAAAATTATTTTGAAAAAACATCAGTGTGTCATATTCTCACAAATTATGAAGTACGGTTATAATATTTTAGCTGTAACTCCTCATAAGTAATCGCATCCCTTTAAGTAATTTAAGCTATTTTCAGTAGTTAATTTTAAAACTTATGGTTGTAGTTTTGAAACTTTTTACCTTAGAATTATTGCAGCGTCTGAAGATACTTGTACAAGCTGTTCCGAAATAAAAAACATCTGCTCAGAAGGCCAGTGCTATTGTGAACAGGGATTTGTTCCCAATTCTGATCTAATAAATCTTAATGTTGCTAAATGTGATTTTTTACAGCTTTGGGTAGTCGATGCGAAAGAGATGAGGACTGTGAGCACAGCACTGTCAGAACGACTTCCACTAGATTTAGCTGCTTTTTAGGACTGGGTAAATGTAAAAATCTCGAAAAAGGACAATGTACTAGTAAGTGGTTAATTTTTGTTTAAAAATAAAAATTCTGTTACAGGCAGTAGTTTTGAAATAATACCTTCAGTAGTTCCTCTATTCCTATCTATCATCCTGTGGTCGTTAAAAATAAATGGTTTCCTGACGTTTTGCCAAAGATATCATTTGACATCAATCATACATTGGAGCAGATACTTCTATGATGTCAAATGAGATTTTGACTAAATGGTGTATGATTGGTACGTTGTTGACACTATTTGTGAACAACTACTCACAATAACGTTGTTATTTACAATAATATACTTTCCAGGTTTGATTGAACCATGCATAGAACCGTTATGTAGTGGGTTCAGTGTGAATAGGCGGTTGAACCAAAACCTATGTGTACCTGGCAGATGTGAGTGTCCGGAGGAACTCCAGTTCTGTACTAATAAAGAAGGCGTTGAGCGTATAAAATTTAAGATAAATAGAGGTGGTAAAATAATTGATGACGGTAAGACATTAATATTTTATGAACTTTCGGTAGGGTAAGGTAGTTCTCAAAAGATTAGTACATGTCAGTACATAAAACCTAATTTATTACAATATTTATACTGCCCAGGGTTTTTTAGATGTTTAGTTTAGTAGTAGTAGTAACTGAAGTAGCAGGGAATAGAAAGTTTATTTCTTTAAAGTCTTGCTTAAATCTTTATTTCCCCTACTGACATAATATAGTTCGTATGTCTCTAATTGTTTCAGATATGATTGACCGACAAAATCGCAAATTTATCAGAGTGTTTTTCGCTTTTTTTGATGTAGTCATTACAGACTGGTACCTGTTATTATTGCTTTTTTCATTTTTCGTTGTTCACACATTACACGAAAGGGATGATGTATGGTTGGTGTCATTTCTTACAAAATTCTTTTTTCCCGCTATTTTATACGTGATTTGTGTTGTATTATATAGGGAACTCAGAGTAGTTGAAACTATGTTGTTGTTCACAGCAATTTCTATAATAGTAATAGAGTACTACTTCGTCGCACCTATTTACCTAAATAACCAATAAAAGGTTTCTCACATGACCCAACGACAGTGCCCATCCTAGGCAAGAAACCTTACCTGATAATTCCGTGTATGTACATTATATTATAATTTAAGATAATATTATTAAGATTTATTCGAATTGTAATCCCCTATATTATTAATAAGAATGTGCCACATCGATTTTATTTCTGTAATGACATAGTTAAATAGTGATACTAATTAATTTTTAGTTAATTAACGCTACATCAGTTTATAGTAGTTTGAGAGATAACTGTTAAAGTTACATCTTTAAGCCGTCTAATTAACTGCATGTTAAAGTAAAACTGGATATTTTAAGTATTTAGTTTAACTCAGAAGACTAGCATCAATACCATTTGTTGTATTGTATTGTTATATACTTTGTACTTAACTAAAGTAGGTATAGTAATAGATTGACTTTTTTTAAATTGTGTTTTATTCTCTATACGTTACATTTATAACATACCTATCTGTACCATGTTATGTGTAAAATGATACCATTATAGTACCAAAAACAAAACGTGAAAAGACATTATTATTACATATTCCACATGGAGGATTTCAGTCAAAGTGATGATGTTATGTTTTATTGTTATTGTTATCTTTTTAACATTCGCCCATTAAATTAAAATTTACTTGTTTTTAAATACAACAAATAAGAAAAAAGTATTTAAATAAAGGAGTAAAAAATGTTTTTCTAAATATCTTTAAGGTGGAAAGTTTTGTAAATGTGATTTTGGGTAACATAGATTGTTATTTCTAATTTTTTTATAACATTGTCAGTGTTATATCTCTATGACACTTGAGAATATGTACTAATATACAGGTTTTTAGAGTCCGGTATAGTATTCTGTGGGTTTAACAACAACACTTTTTGCTAAATGACAAGAGATAACAATTGAACGAAAACTGGATTCTAATAACCTTGAATGCAATGTGTGCATGTGGTTCGGGTTATTTCATGTTTGTCCTGTCCACGTTTAAGACATATTTTATTAGTAGTCTCCCTTTTTAAAGTTTTATTTTACAAGATGCATACAGCAAAATGCTGGTTTTTAAATTTAATCTTTTTATATTTTAGTTTTCATTTAATTAATGTTTCAGCTCTTGTTATTAATAAAGAATATGCAGGTAAGTCCATATTATATAAGGTCTTTACAGTAAACGTCACGTCTAGGTCTGGTTAGACATTTGTTATGTCCCTAAAAAACAGTTTTTTTATATTGCACCCAAATATCATTTAACATCATCAGAGGTTTTTGGGTAGTACCTACGTATGTATGTACACTTTTGGTACTTGTCTACGAACATTTACTATAGTATAATACACTTTCTAGGTCTGCTTGAACCATGCATAGAGCCGTTATGCAGTGAGTTCAGTGTGAAAATGAGGCTTAACCGAACATGTGTACCTGGCAGATGTGAGTGTCCTGAGGAACGTCAGTTCTGTACTAATAAAGACAGCACTCGGGGGACTAATCCTAAGAAAAACAAATATAACCGTAAGTATAGAATTTGTATACCACTTAGTAGTAGTAATACAACACAGGGTGTCTCCAAATTATTTTGCCAATAGATAATGTGAAACTTTCTATTTGGAGGATTTGTAATAGGAGTAACATTGCTGTTAAATGTAACTTTTTCGTTTATTAAAAAAATTTAATTACTATAAATAATATTTTGAAAAGGATGAACAGACATATTAAACCGTATTTATATCATTGAACTCGTCTATTAAAGGGCTACTCGAATCTGTAATAATATACAGGGTGTTATTATCATATAGCTCAAGTATATCTCTGATTGTTTCAGGTACTCGAAAGGAATATTCCTCATGGATCCATAGATGGATTTACACATTTCCTAATCTCTTTATTGATTATTGGTTGATCATTGTCACAGTTTTTCTTTTTGTATGTATTCATGCTAGGGATCCAAGGCGAGGATTATATCAAACATTGCTTTTGAAATTTATTATACCATTAATTGGCTACCATTCTACAGTTACAACAATTCATGAAGTTGGATTTGTCGGATATTTGCTTATTTTTCTTATGTGTGTTTTACTACCAATAGTGATCGGACTCGTTCTAATAAGTTTATGTAATAATAATGTAATATTATTTCGATACCGGCAAATAAGGAGGCGTAGACCAGAACCTCAAATGTATGATGCAATCCCCAGACGCAATTTAGAGAACCATCGTACAATGCCACCTTCACCAAATCTGCCTCAACAACCAATACAAAATCAGCCTCCTGGTCATGGTCGTGGATGGCGTAAGAATCGTCATCAACATTACAATGTCCTTGCAAGTTTTCATACATGTATTTTTTTTTTGTTTGTCAATTTTTTATAAAAGATTTCTGACTGAAGTTTCTCATTGTTTCAGGTCGTCAACCAACGACAGACAATGATGTGAATGAAGATGTTCAAAATATATTATCGAATTGGGAACCCATCATTAAGGAAGTATCTCTAGTTACAGTCTGTGCGCTAGCCATATGTACTATTCTTGTAATGATTATCGGTGCTCCCGAAGTACTCCAACAATATAGTACATACATATTTGTTCCTATCGTATTCCTAATTATCATGTATTCCTTAGTAGTATCAGGCTATTATGATAATGTAGGCGAGATAACTTCTTACCTGTTATTGCCGTGTTTTATTTTTGGAACTGTATGTTGTATTATAGTAGGATGTAATCGATATGTGGTCCCGTATATTCTTAATCTCTTTTTCCCTGATGACGATACGCCACAAGATAATGTTGAAGTTCAGCAAGATGAAGCTCATAATGATGAGTCTCCAAATATCTCTGTTAGTTCCACTCAAAGCTTACACTCACCACCTCACTCACGAGGCCGTGGGCGAAAAAAAGAGGGGAAAAAGCGTCGTCGTTAATCAATTTTCTATTTCTTTTTATGTGTTATACTAATTTTCAATTGACGCCATCAATTTTTGTAGTTTAAAAGATAATTTTTACAGTTTACCTCTAACCCTCTAACTGCATGTTAAATTGAAACAATGTTTTTTATTACTAAACGGAATATTTCTAGTGTTTAATTTATTTCTGTGACGACCAATGTATTGAATTGTAATATGTAAAGCAGACTTGAGTTTTATTTTAATGTATAGTCATCATATTAATATGAGTTGTATACGTTAATTTTATAACAACATATTTATGAACTATTCAAAAAGTACATCTAAAATAAATGTATTTTTATGCTTGACTTTTTTTCGTTTCTATTGTCTATGATGTCTTTGCGTATCGTCCAAAGATTGGCTAATTGGCCAATATTGCAAAATTAAGAGTGAAAAGTTTTGAATTGATGGGTAACATAAATTGTTATTTCTAATTTTCCCTATAATGTCAATTTTATATCTCTATGCAACCTGAGAATATGTACTAATATACAGGTTTTTGAGAGTCCAGAATAGTTTTTGTGGGTTTAACAACTGTTAGGTTCGATGTTGTTGAACAAGTAAAATTCACGAGTACTGGTTAAGGTGTTTAATGACTACGTTCTTAAACTAAAAATCTATGATGAGATGTGGTTGAGAGTCGGAATGGTAATTGAATGGTAATGCTTGCGGCCTAAGACTTAAACTAGTAAGCGAAAAAGAATTGCGATTAAAGAGAGAGATGGAATGAAGTGGGTCTAGAGCTGACTAAGTATAAATGTGATAAAATATAGGAATAAGCATGGGAATATAACACAACAACACTTTTTGCTAAAGGACAAGAGATAAGAAATGTATGAAAACTGGATTCTAAAAACCTTGAATGCAAAGTGTGCATGTAGTTCGTGTTATTTGATGTTCGACCTGTCCACGTTTAAGACATATTTTATTAGTAGTCTCCCTTTTTAAAGTTTTATTTTACAAAATGCATACAGCAAAATGCTGGTTTTTAAATTTAGTCATTTTATGTGTTAGTTTTCATTTAATTAAGGCTTCAACACTTGTTATTAATAAAGAAAATGGACAGAGACCTACAGGTAAGTCCATATATAAGATAAGATCTTCGGACATTGTTTTAACTGAAATTACATATGGCAGCATTTACATCGCACTTAATAATCATGTGAATTGACTATTTTTTTGTACGTTTTGTAAAGAGTAGACACGTGCAGGTTGGAACAATTTGTAATGTAAATCAAGAGCTTGCGGTGTAGTTTAATAATAACAGATTTATGTATACAAGGTGTCTCCAAAATAATTTTTATGTACCACGTTTTATACCTAATCTCGGCAGTTTTTGAGAAATCTACTATACCTAGGGAAAACATTTTAACTATAAAAACCCCGAACAGCATTGACCATTAACCATTTAAAATTTCCGTAAAACAATAGAATGGTAAAAATTTGTGTAATTTGTTTAATTTTTATTCCACTAAAACCTTTTTGTGTTAGTACAACACTATGATCTTTTAAATCACCTTTTTCTCCACTAACGTAGAGAATAAGGGCAAAATCTACGCCACTGATATTGAAGAACAATTTAATTTACACACAGATCAGTCATAAATTATTCATAATCAAGACTCTGTATAACAAAAAATACATTTGACTTATGTTTGAACAGTTATATTTACACCGTGCCATGAAGATTCGGACTGCGCTGGTTTTGGTGCCGAAAACTTTACTTGCTTAAACTACTACTGCAAGTGCGATGGAAGCAAATTCTGCGTTCATCCCAATAAAGCAGGCCTCAACAAGCTGGAGGAATCATGTAGTACAAATAGTGATTGCATGATTGAATATTCTGTATGTGAAAAAGGAAAATGTCAGTGTGAAAAAGATAAAGCTGCAAGTTTAGATAAAAGGAGTTGCTTAACAAACAGTACGTAAAGTTTTGGTTAAAGTTTTCAAAGTTTTTAATTTTGGAATGTATTGCAGCGACCAAAGATACCTGTACAAACTGTTCCAAAACCGAAAACACCTGTTCAGAAGGTCAGTGTTCCTGTGAAAATGGATTTGTTCCAAATTCTGACTCTACTCAATGTCTAAAAGTTGCCGTGGTCATCGACGACTTTTGCGAGGAAGATATTCAGTGTTCAGAGACATTTGTTAATGCCGTTTGCATTAATACAAGTTGTCAATGTCCGGCATCATATAAATTTAATTCTACTGTTCAGACTTGCGTTAAAAAAGCTGGTAAGAACAAACTAGTGTTCATTCTTTATTACTGTGACTAAATCTAATTTTTTACAGCTTTGGGTGGTCAATGCGAAAGAGATGAGGAGTGTGAGCAGAGCAGTAACGCAACTGTTTCAAATAGAGTTAGCTGCCTTTCAGGGCGTTGTGAATGTAAAAGTCAATTTGTTGAAAAGGAAGGACAATGCACCAGTATGTTGTTTATTTTGCTTAAAATATGGAAGTTGAACTCACTCTTCTTTTACAGGCTGTAGTTTTGGGATAATACCTTCAGTAGTTGCTCTATCACTATCTTTCATCCTTTGTATGGTCTAGCAGTAATGAATATGGGATTCATTAAGTATTTTCTGCCCATGTATACTAACATAACATAATATATAGTATTAAATTTTACTTACTTTATACTAAATTGTTATATTTTTCTTAATAAAATCTATTTTTTTACACAGTGATTATAATTTACATTGAATGTCCTTCCATAGCTACTACGTTTGTAATGTTGATTAGATACATATGTAGATTGGTCTAGGTATGGTTAGACATTTGCTATGCCCCTAAAAGAAAACAGTTTTTTAATACTGTACCCAAATATTATTTAACATTGCGTATTACCTACGTCGGTAACTACACAATGTACACTTTTGGTGGTACTTATTCACGAACATTGACTATAGTATAATACACTTTCTAGGTCTGCTTGAACCATGCATAGAGCCGTTATGCAGTGAGTTCAGTGAGAAAATGCGGCTTAACCAAACATGTGTACCTGGCAGATGTGAGTGTCCCGAGGAACGTCAGTTTTGTACTAATACAGACAGCACTTGGGTTAATAATCTTAAAAAAGGCAACCGTAAGTATCAAATTTATACCACTTTCATATACTAAACCAATCGTCTAACATAAATACACGAGGGTGTCTCCAAATTACTTAACCAAGGTTTGAAGGTAGAGTACCATTATTTACCATCACTATTTTTGATATGGTATCAATATTTAGGCAGAACTTGGTATATAGAGGAACATATACATGCAATAAATTTGCTCTTGTATTTAACTTTTTCGTTTATTCAAAGAATTTAATTACTATAAATAATACATATTTTCAAATAAATGCATCATTGAACTCGTCCATTAAAAGGCTATTTGAATATGTAATAATATACAGGGTGTTATTATTATATAGCTCAAGTATATCTCTGATTGTTTCAGGTACTAGCGGGGAATATCCCTCATGGATCCATAGATGGATTTACACATTTCCTAATCTATTCATTGATTATTGGTTGATCCTTGTCACAGTTTTTGTTGCTATATGTTTTCATGCTAGGGATCCAAGGAGAGGATTATATCAGGCATTGCTTTCGAAATTTATTCTACCATTAATTGGCTACCATACTACAGTTACAACAATTAATGAATTTGGATTTGTCGGATATTTGATTCTTTTTTTTAAGTGTGTTTTACTGCCATCGCTGATCGGACTCGCTCTAATAGCCTTATATAATAAGATAACATTATTATTATTATTACGACAACGGCCGATAAGGAGGCGTAGACCAGCACGTCCAGAACCCCAAATGTATGATCCAATCCCCGGACGCAATTTAGAGAACCAGCGTACAATGCCACCTTCACCAAATCAGCCTCAACAACCAACACAAAATCAGCCTCGTGGTCGTGGTCATAACCGAGGTCATGGTCGTGGAGGGCGTAGGAATCGTCATCATCATTAAAATGTCCTTGCAAGTTTTCATTACATGTATTTTTGGTCTGTTAATTTTTTATAAACGATTTCTGACTGAAGTTTCTCATTGTTTCAGGTCGTCAAGCAAAGACGAACAATGATGTAAACGAAGAAGTCCAGAAGATATTATCGGATTGGGAACCTCTGATTAGGGAAGGATCTCTAGCGACAATCTATACTCTAGTCATATGTACTATTCTTGTAATGACTCACGGTGCTCCTGAAGTACTCCAACACTATAGTTTATACATATTCGCTTTTAACGTATACCTAATTATCATGTGTTCCTTGGTAGTATTAGGCTATTATAATAGGGTAGGCGACATAACCATTTACCTGTTAGTGCCGTGTATCTTTTTCGGAACTGTGTATTGTATTATAATAGTATGTAATGGATATGTAATCCCGTATATTCTCAATCGCTTTTTTCCTGATGACGATACTCCACAAGATAATGTTGAAGTTCAGCAAGACGAAGCTCAGGTTCAGCCAGATGAAGCTCAGAGTGATGTTAGCGAAGTTCAAAATGAAGTCAATGAAGTTCATAATGAGTCTCCAAATATCTCTGCTAGTTCCACTCAAAGCCTACACTCACGTGGGCGTGGGCGAAAAAAGGGGGGAAAAAAGCGTCGTCGTTAATCTGTTTTCTATTTCTTTTCATCTGTTTATGCTAATAATTTGTAACTATAATTGACGCCACATCAGTTTTTAGTAGTTTAAGAGATAACTTTAAGAGTTCACCTCTAAACTGTCTAACTAACTGCATGTAAATTGAAACAATGTATTTTATAATTACCAAATGGAATATTTTTAGTGTTTAATTTAAATCTGTGAAGACCAATGTATTTCTTGCATTGAATTGTATTTACATGACATTTTGTACTTAAGTGTATATGTAAAGCGAACATGAATTTTAGTTTAATGTATAGTCATCATATAGCATGTTCTATACCTTAATTCTATAACATTTTTATAAACCATTTAAAAAGTACATCTAAAATAAAAATTTTTACCTTTCACTTTTTTCGTTTCTATTGTCTTATTGTTTTGTATGTCGGCCAAAGGGCAGTGATAACGCGCAATTTTAAATTGCCTACAAGGTAGTAAAAAAAACATAAGTTTGTCTGTACGATAGCCATATATATTTTCAGTATCCTTCGGTTTGAAATATAATGTTAAGTCTTTACTCTTCTTGTTGCAAATGTTGCAATAGAATAACAACGTTCTGCGTTTTGTTTATACCTCAATGGTATTGAACGCCCAAGGCGACGGGTGTGGCGCCACCTATTCAACAAATATCTGAACTTCACATTTTAATATACTGTTGATAGATGGCGCGAGAGGTATTTTAAAAAATGGACTTGTACCTAGAGTAGTGTGTAATTTCCCAATTTATTTATTGTTTAGACGATGTTTACTAGCTTAAAATGCAATAACTAGATACAATAAAATAGTCTATCTCAGTTTCGAGCAATTTACAAGGGTTGATAGATTACTGAGACTTTGTTTACTTTTATGACTGTCATGACTGTGTATGCAATTTGCCTTTATTTCTGATACATCCGTTACTTTTGTTAGAAGATAAACCTACAATTAGTTTACATTAGAAACTTAACAACGTGTCTTTGAAGTTGTATTCTTGGTTTTTTGAGTTAGAACTGTGATTATTGGCGGGAAAATTTTGAACGTTGTTTAGCTGGTTGTCATGGAAACCAACCATATGATTTACCACACCTATTTTCTAAAATAAGTAGCATTTTCCAGGAAGCTGTTAGCTGATATCCAAGTTTTGTGACGAAGTTCAGGTGAATTTACTGTATTTTATAAGCACAAAATTGTCAAAAAATAAATAAAAGGTTTTTTTTGAAGAACCAAGCTGACAACGGGAGTGAACGAATTGTAGCGCATGTGCAGAATTGTTTTGACCCAAAAGTCAATTACACGGCACACTATTTGCGAAGAAGAGTGATTGAACATGGTGTATTTTTAGGTGATAAGTCTCGTTTTGTAGTTAAATCGTGCTGTTATTCGTTTCCTGAGTTTCTTGTGGACCGTAGAACAATATATTTAGGTGGAAATTCATGCATTATATCGCTGTAAGTGACATCGCCCGGTCTCGATCTGTAATGGCGTTCAGCCGTTTTTGCAATCTAATCTCGGAGTATAGAATCGGAACAGAAATGACACTTGAAGACAGCCCATCCACCTAAGGCAAGTCTCAAGATACTCCGAACTTATTTATTGTTATCTAATTCTACGTAATTGTGCCGAAGAAGTTCAGTTTCAAATCTGCTTCACTAAAATTGTGAAATACCTGTGATAGTACAAAATGTGATATGCCTATCTGACAATTTAATTTTTATGAGTGACTCAAGTTCAAAGGACTCTTTATTTCGATCAGCATTGTTTTCTTTTTGATTTTTAAGCTTGTGCTAATCGCCATTCATCCATTCAATAAAGGTGAGTAATCTTTCCCTAATTACTTATTTTTACAATCAACCTTCATTATTGGTGACACTGGGTAGCCATTCTTTCAGCTGGTTATTTCATACAAAATAAACACCACACTAGTATGCATTTTAGTACAAGACAGGAGTACACACTGAACTCATATAAAATAAACTTCAATACTATAGTTTCAGCAAGTTTCCATACCAAAGTGTAAAGTTGGAGAAACATACTAACTATACCAGCCCTATTCAATTGACTACTCAACCTCACTTTTATAGACATACAAGAATTTATTACTAAGTTAATTATACAACAAAGATCCAAAAACAAGTTATAACCTGTCCTGAACCTAAAACTCCATTTGAAGTTGTAAACAGGGTTGTTCCAGTTTCAACAGGTTATAAGCTGTCAATTCTGTAATGAAAAATTTAGTACTTGTTAGTTACTTCTTGAGTTAACTTAATATACTAACAGAAGTAATAATTTCACAGGTTGCTAATATTACACCTAGTCAAAATATAAATGTATTACTATTGTTTGAGTACAGCAGACTTTTCATTTATTAAGTTTACAAAATTTAGTGTAAATAAATTAGTATTTCTGTTTATTTACAAGGGTGTCATTATACATACAAACAGTTTAATTGATAATTGATATATTTTGTTTTGTTGATAACTTAAATGTAGCTTATTTTCAATATTTTAATGTTCTTTGTAATTTGTAAGTACTAAATGCAAAGTTGTTCAGTTAAGTACATGGAGTAAGCAGAGTAGAATGTGATGTACTGTCAGTACTATTTTTGATGAGGTGGTCATGTGACTAACTGTTGAATGTCACATTTTGTTTTGACATACTGACAGATGTCATCTACAAAGTTTTTGTTTATGTTTCTCTAGGCTATTGATTTGTAATGATTCATTCATTCTCTATGGAACATTGAAGTTTACACTTTTCATACCCTATATACTTGATTATACAGTGTGAGTCAAGAAGTTGTGATATTGTAAAGTGTGAAAGTATAGCAATACTGGAGCAAAGCAGTGAGGGCAGTTATCACTGTTGGTATATGTGGAGGGCCATCTAAAAATCCTGAAAAACTGTTAATAGAGAGTTAAGACAAATTGTGTGTGAGAGGTAATTCAATTGGTGTAAATAAAAATTCTTCTATCCGTTCATACTTCCCAGCTCTTTGATATTATCTATGAACTCTACATTGTCAACTCATTCAAATTTAACATTTCCTAGGAGAGATATAGAGAAAAACTTCAAAAGCACAGTGCTGAGGCTGAAAATGCTACTTTAAGCCTAAACAAACACTTAATAATAAAACATTACTTCTGTCATGTTATTCTTTCTGTATTTTATTTATTCTTCTCTTTGGGTTTCTTTGAGAGGGTTTTTTTTGTACTTTCCAGCAGTAATTGACTGACCATGGATATTAAAAGGTAAAAGAAATGCTTAAGAGCAACTAGGAAATGCCTCCCCTAATAAGCTTTCACTGTAGTATATTCCAGTCCCAGTATAAACATAATCTATTTTTCATTCCCTTATTGATTTTCAGTTACATTTTAGTTGTAGGATTACAGGCTTAGGTATTGCGACTTAAAATAAAAGCAAACTGAAGGTCATAATTTTCTGTTAAACTTGTTTTTTTTCTGGAATTTTATCACCTAGTTTCATAATAAGGCAACCCAAAAAACAGTAAATTTATATAAATTTAACCTGCTTAATATTAATTAAGCAAGTCTGAATTTAACTTGCAAACAGTTATCAATTCTTTTTATACATCAATTAAATGAAATCTTAAGAAAACAGTAATTTGGTAAATTTCACTACTTAAAATTAATACACAGGATTAAAAAAACATTTTTACAAATACATATTTTTTTATGTTATGTAAACATATTAAAGGAAATAGAAGCCATTTTGAACACATAGCAACTACAGTTTTTTTAATCTAGTCAACCCTATAGGATGCAGCAAATTAAGGATTTAAGTAAATAAATATTTATGTGCAAGATCCCTTAAAGAACAAAAATTTTCAGTTTTTATAAATTATTGAACAATATATCTTCAATTTTCAATTAATACAGTACAACATTCAGGTAGAAACCAGTAGAACATAACAGTATCAGGTTATCTGGGTAATCCTCAGTTGTCATTAATCCCCTACATCTGATATGATTTAAATCATACATTCATTTATTTATTAATTTAGAGTAATAATCATTTTATATACTTATACACAAATAGGTATCAGTAAATGTCAATGTTAAGCAGTTAAACAAACTATAGGAAATACATTAGAATACCCTGTTGTACCCACTAATCATGTTTTATTATTGGTTTGTAAATAAAAACAACTGCTACTGCCACCGAAAACTTGATGTACCAAAAAGTGTTTCATTGACCCCTCTCTAATTTCAGGGAGGCTTAAACCACAGAAGATGGATAAGGGGGACCAGAAGAAGAATTCTAAGCACCGAGGTGCGTTTGTTCGTACATTTTCGTAACATTGTGTTAGCAGTAAGTTAATTTTAGGTGCCAGTGAGTCCCATAATGCCCGTCATAGCGTGAACTCAAGTGGAGTTCTAATGGTGGGGCCCAATTTTCGAGTGGGCAAAAAAATTGGCTGTGGTAACTTTGGGGAGCTGAGACTCGGCAAGAACCTCTACAACAATGAGCATGTGGCTATTAAAATGGAGCCTATGAAATCGAAGGCTCCGCAGTTGCATTTGGAGTACCGCTTTTACAAGCTGCTCGGTAGTCATGGTAATGGGAGGTTTCAAGTGATTTGTTAGGGGATTTCTGCGAGGTTTGGTTTTTCAGAGGGCATTCCGGAAGTGTACTATTTTGGCCCTTGCGGCAAATATAACGCCTTAGTTATGGAACTGTTAGGGCCTAGCCTTGAAGATCTCTTCGATTTGTGCGAGCGTAGATTTTCGTTAAAGACTGTTCTTATGATTGCTATTCAGTTGGTATGTTGTTAAGTTTTCCTGCTGAAACGAATCTCACATATTTTTTTTAGCTTCACCGAATAGAATATGTCCATACTAGACACTTAATCTATAGAGATGTTAAGCCGGAAAATTTTCTAATTGGCAGGCAAAGTACAAAACGCGAGAAAATTATACACATTATAGGTAATAATTCAATTAGCACTAGAAGGCTTAAACTATAGGAAAATTGTTTCAGATTTTGGTTTAGCTAAGGAATATATTGAATCAGAAACTAATAAGCATATACCATACCGGGAGCATAAATCCTTGACAGGAACTGCTCGGTACATGTCTATTAACACTCACTTAGGCAAAGAACAGTCCAGAAGAGATGATCTAGAAGCTTTAGGACATATGTTTATGTACTTCCTAAGAGGCTCTTTACCGTGGCAGGGTCTGAAAGCTGATACTTTAAAAGAACGCTATCAAAAGATCGGAGATACCAAAAGAGCTACTACTATTGACAGCTTGTGTGAAAACCACCCTGAAGAAATGGCGACTTACCTTAGATATGTTAGACGACTGGATTTTTTTGAAATGCCTGATTATGAGTATTTGCGAAATTTGTTTACCAATTTATTTAAGAAGAAAGGATATGTTGACGATGGAGAATTTGACTGGACTGGCAAGACTATGGTAAGTTATTTTAATTTTGTAATCAAGTTGGTTTCAATTATCAAATTCAGGTACCTACCCTTTGGAACCAAAATGTGACCGTTCCCTAAACCGCTCTCCCGAAAATCCCTATCCGACTTGTTTGTTCATATTTTGATAATTAATGTGTTACATGTTTTGTTCTAATGTTTCTACAGCCTTCAAATACATATGTGTTGCAACAATTACGCAAAGCGCCTCCTTCAAATAAACTGAAAACCAAGTCTGAAAAGGTATATTTTTGAATATAGTTCAGTTTTATCTTAGAATTATTTCGCTAGAAAGTGGCTGTAAGTTTAAAAACTACATTATAAATTAGTATTTAAATTACAGCATTTGAAAATTTTGTGGTTGACGCCATCAAAGTGTGACTTATACAAGGTTGATTTAATGCGCTTTATTAAGAAACTAAAATGTTTCTGATTTTACTTATGTCCAGAGTTGGAAGAAAACCAGGAAGCTAGATGTAGGTAATTCCTTTGTCCTTTCCATATACCATTTTGCTTTTTTTTGGTTTGATGCATACTGCATACGAAATAATGTGGTCAGTGAAAGGGCTGTTGAAACTTTCAATTAAACACTGCAGTTGAAACCTTCAACAAAATCTATTAAAATGAATTTAATTATAGAGACGACTTTTGTTACTTATAGGTATATATTTTTTTCATTTAGAGCTGAGTATTCCCTTACAGTATGGTTTTAATATCCTGTGAAATTAATTTCCCATCTCTCGGCATTTATTGGAATGTTAGGGTTATATGGGAGACTGATGAAAGCGGTAAAATAAAATTCCAGGACGATGTAGAGCTTTCTGCCAGTATTGAATTGAAATTTTTAAAATCCACAGTAAGGTCATTGATTTTTTTGAATGAAGGAATCAAACCAATTTCAATCACAACAGCCCAACTACAGTTAATTAAATTTTAAGCCTTATCTATCCAGTTATTACACACAAACGTTCTATTCCATGCAGGCACTAAATAAACCAAAAGGTTTCAATTTACTTTGGATGCAGTGTGTATGCTTTTTTTTGGTCTGTTTACAAACTACAAGTAGGAGCACTATAGCACATGTAGATGTAATGGGGTTATCAACCATCATGGACTGAATCGTTACAGGACATTCCAGTCAAAATGAGCCACTTTGAATGATTTTGAAACTGTCATGTTTATACAAAAAAAAAAGAGAGTGACATATGCAAACCGCATTTCAGCTCTTTCTGGCTGTCACAGTAAATTGCAACTGTCAATTTGTTGAGCATAAGTCTCAAGAGTTCTTCTCCTGAGATAGTTTTTTGTGAGTGAAGTAGTAGTCCATGTTACTCACATAAAACATCATAAAACAAGGTGAAAAAACGCGCATGAGGCGTTTTGACTTTCAGTTTGAGGGTGTAATAAATATATTATGGAGAAGGTTGCCTGTTTTTTCACCACTTTTATAGTGTTTTGTGTTTACTACTGAGCCGCACTCTTTCTATCCATGATTTCGGATCCAAAAGCGTTCTGATCTAAAAATCACATGACATCATGATTATAAAATCAGATAGAGGTCACGTGACTTGTAAATCATAACGCGTTTGTATCCGAAATCACAAACCGAGAGAAAAGGGCTCGGATCTCCACTATTTTGACGGACCTCGGGCTTCTCTCTGAAATAGGATACTTTAATGTAAAAAACAATAACTTACGTTATTGTATGGTGAAAATCGGCCGATAATGACATACAAATCGCGTGGTTCTTTTCGGTTAGCTATGGGGCACTCCTGCTAAGACGTCGACGTTTCTGAGCCTGTACTGGTCATCAGTTAGCCTTTGTATCCCGGCAGTTTTCCATCGTACCATGCAGTGTCAGCATGTGATACCAGGAAAATCACAAACCTAGAGAACCACTCGATTTGTACATCATTAATAATCCGCAAAAGAAAGAAACGTCGACGTCTTAGCAGGAGTGCCCCATAGCTAAGCGAAAAGAACCACGCGATTTGTATGTCATTATCGACCGATTTTTACCATACAATAACGTAGGTGATTGTTTTTTACATTATATTTTTCACGATCAAGAACCCAAGGAGATTTTATTAATCTTCTTAACTCTCAATCAGTATACTTTAAGTATATAGCAAATACAGGGTGTTCTAAATTAAGTGCGCACCATTGCCAACTTTTTTATTATTGAAAATATAAAATTGTTTAAATTAGCAAACTTGTGGCATTTTTTGCGCTCACTTAAAAGGCAAAAATGCATAAACAATTGAACATCGCGTTTTCGAATTATTCCAGAAATTGTTTTTTCTTAAATGGAATGGCCTATAAATTTTTAGCCACATCGGTAGACCATAATTTTCTCAATAAAAAAGTTCTTATGAGCATAAATCATAATAGTTAGAGCTTCTATAAATAACTGAACAATAATAAACACAAAATTGTTTATGCATTTTTGCTTTTTTAGTGAGCGCAAAAAATGCCACAAGTTTGCTAATTTAAACAATTTTCTATTTTCAATAATAAAAAAGTTCCGCACTTAATAATTTAGAACACCCTATACCTAGGTTTTACTGCTTTATCAAATAAAATCGAACTGGCACCTTAAACTGTCTTTGGTTGATGACTTCATTAATTTTTGGTTATAAGGTATTAAATAATGAATTATTACAGAGTACCCCAGTAGGATCACTTCAAACTACCGCTCATGATGTAGTAATATCTCCAAATAGGGAGAGACATCCTGCCCCAAAGGTAACTGGAAAATATTCAATTTGGATCCTGTTATCTTAATAATTTATTTGTTTATGCAGACCAATAAAAATGCAGCATGGCCTGAAGCATCGAAGCAAAGTACGCTAGGAAATTTGACACCAGCAGACCGACATGGATCGGTCCAAGTGGTTAGTTCTACTAATGGAGAATTAAATACTGACGATCCGACGGCTGGTCATAGCAACACGCCCATAACCCAACCTCAAGAGATAGAGCTTTTGGATGAAACCAAGTATGTTAAGTATGTAGTCGCTGTATGACATTACAAGTATTTGTGAGAATATCATGTTGATATTGTCACTGTTGAAGAGTTGGATTAACACGTATTTTTGCGCGTTTCCAGATGTTGCTGCTTTTTTAAGAGGAAGAAGAAAAAAAACCCGCATACGAAATGACTACAATATAGTGAGACCGACCAACATCTCACGTTGCTTCCGTGCGGTCACAGTAGCGCGGTAACGTTGACTTGAACGTATTTTTTGTGAGATGACCCTTGTTATTAAACTTATTTAAATATTAGCTAATTATTATAGGTTAGCCTTAATTCAATATAAAGAACATTTAACTCTTACCATATCTGAGAGTAGAATTTTCGGACCGCTTCAATACAGGCAAGCAAAACGTCAGGGCCGGTCGTAAGTAACGTTTTCTTTGTTTATTTTTTAAGATGGTACGTATTAAATTTTCGTTCCTATTTTATTGTGTAATTGTAAGGTTAATTCTAAAGAGACTCTTGTTACGCCTGTGTACGAACTCACTTTTTCACATAACTTTCTGTGCTTTTTGTATTTTGGGCGGGTTAAACTCGTACATAGAAACACAATCCTTTCAACATTTTTACTTTTCATTAATTCGATATTTCAGAGTTCTTTCATTATTTATTACCAAATACTATGTTTATAGGATATTATTTTAATGTTTAGTTTCTAGCGTGTTTTTACTACTTTTCACCTATAAGGCGGGAATATCGAGAATTTGATAGTTTTTTGTAAACAAGAATATCCAGTCAGATTGTATCAGACTATAAAAATTTCGTTGCAATACATTCAGAAGGTATTTGAAAATGCTTTAAAGCTTTATTCTCAGTGTATAAGGTGTTTCAAATTAGCGAGCGTGATTTTTTTGGTAAAATGTCTATAATGTGTGTATACATTCAATAAACTTGCTAGTAAATACTGCCGTAGACTTTGCAAAGTGTAAACTGATCTTGAAAGGTTTACGTTGAAATATCGGCGATTCTTTAAAAGCTACCTAGTTTTATTTTTTTGTCTCACCCGGTATTATGACTAATAGCTAATTTTGAATATCTGTTATTCCATTGCCAGCTTTTTATTATTCGAGTTGTATCTCTACGTTTGTTGCTTTCGGTTGTTTGACTGACATTTTGCATTAGTTTTGAACACTTTCCGCTCAGACATATCTTTAATGAAACAATTATTAGTACAGTTGACCTAAAGCGTAAAATAACTAAATCTTTTCAATATCTTATTTCACAGCGTTTACAAGAGTTGTTTTGCAAATAAAGTAAACTATTAATACAAAATTGGAAGGAGCATGGAGAGTAATTAAAACGAACGTACTTAATAAAAACTACTTTCTGACTGGCTCCAATCAAGTTAATTATCGTTTTATTACAGTAACTTTTGGACATTATGTATGTTTTTTGTGCGATGAAGTGGCAAAATGTGGTTCATTATGTAAGAATAAGTCTAAGTCTAAAATAGACTGACTCCCACAATTTGATTAAGATGTCTGAAAATCTTTAGGTAAGATTTATTTTTTCATTTTGAAATTAACTCACTAGGATTTTATCAACACGCAACAAGGCATAAATAAGTTTACTTGCCACTTTTAAAGCCTGGTCCATGTTTGTTTAGAGACGCGGGCACGTTTAGTTCAGTCGTTTGACGTTTCATCACACAGCAGGACAAATAGCGACAAGCACTACTTTCATCATCACTTCAGTAAAACTAAAATTCAATTATCTCTAATTTTGAGGCGCTAGTACTAATTGGGTTACTGATGTGTTGCACAATGACCATCTGATGTTTCTGTCAAATAATGCTATTTTTTCTGTATCAAGACCAACTTAAAATCAATCCACAAAACACAACACGGGAACGGATTTAAACCATTATATTAAAATTGTATAGCTACAAGCTTCAGTTCTGTATATATAAAAATTTCTTATTGAATTTTAACAAGAGTTTATGCGTTAGTTAGCTTGTTATCGCGGATATTTTAAAAATGTCAAAATGTGTGAATTTTTATTAAGTCCATAATTTAAATTTTAATTAGAGATCACTGATATGTAAGAAATATATTTCGAAATGAAACTTAAAGCAGGCTTGTGTGTCTTCATAAAACAAAATTATCTGTGTTGCTGACGTTTACATTAACATCTACCAATGTATCGCGTGTGAGTTTAAAAAGAGAAATTATTAGTCACATAAACAGAATTATTTTTCAAAGCGCTTTATTTTCAACATTCGCTTTCTTCTTGATCTCAATCAAAAGCAATGAACTGGCTGCTTTCTTTAATTTTCGTTTTCTTAGCAATTTTGACAATAACAGGCCGTTCTATGTTAAGCCTTTTATACATAAAAAGCAGTAGTAACTTTATTTAGTATGTTTGTCCTGTTATTAGCAAAATAGTACTTGCACTATATTCATGAATCAGGCTACGAAATTAATTAACATTTATGCATTGTTTCATTATCATTATGTAATTTTAATAAGCCCGGTCGTTATACGAATATAGACTTGGTGCACTATATTAAATTTGAAATATTGTAAGATTTGTACAAATATTTTAGTTAAGAATTTCAGCTCAGTAAATCATTTGCTATTTTACAATATTTCCTTTATTGTAAAATGTAACAACCTGTTGTACCTAAAATAAACCATTTTAAACTGAATAATACAATTTATTTACGCATCTAAAAACCAATTACAATTATTTATTCTTTGCATCACATTTTCTAGAATAGTCAAAGTCGAAGTCCTCATTAAGCTTTCTAGCTAAAAAATATAGTTCAGCTAATGCAGTGGTAAGGGCACATATAACTCCCAGCAACAATCTAAACCCAAAATCTAAAGATCCAGTAACATGTTCAATACCAAACAAGCCAATGACAAATCCAACAACTACAGATGTGATAAACTGAGATATGGCTATGCAGTGTTTATACAACATAGTCACTTGATTACTTTAACTTGCTTTCCATAACTTTATATTCTTCTACCAACTGATTTTCTTTTTCTTCAAATTCACTATTTATTTTGGTGTACTCTGAAGTTATTTCAGCCATCACTTTTTCCCAGTTGTCTTTCCTCTTCTCCTGATTTAGTTGAAGGACCAAGTTCTAGGAAAAGTTAATCCAAATATAAAATCCCCTTTAAGTAGACATTTTATGTACCTGACTGGATCTTTCCTCTAACTCCACAAAATCGTTATAAAGCTTTAAGGCCTCACTCAGTTGCTGGTTTGCCACAACAGCTTTTTCATTCCCACTTTCAATGAGTCTGTTGATTTGAGTGTCCTTAATATCAGTAATAATCTCAATAGATTTAAATAGATTGTCTATTTCAGTGTCACCTCTTTTTTCCTGAAAATAATGTCAATCTAGATTTCAAACATGCTGGACATACAGGGTTAGTGTGCCTGGTAGGTACTAATAAATAATTATAAAGGGTAATGTGTGTAATATGTAAAATGATCTGTGGCCACAACTACAACAATATCCACCTGCTGTTATGGTGCACCCTGTATATACATACCTCAAACTCTCTGAGAAAAAAATTTATTTCACCATTTAAAAACCCTTTCTGATCGAATAGTCTATCCCAGACTTTACTTATGTCTGAAATAAAAAATGTTTTGTTAATAAGTTGCATTAATTAAACTAGAGAAACCTTTACCTTTCCTTATATCCGACATAACAGTTAATCATCCTTTAAACTAGTTTTACTTTGGACATTTAAATACAGTAAATCATATAGTTTAATAATACATTAATACATATTTTTTTTACAACTTATTTAATTTTATTATTTACAATTAAAGTATAACGTCATTAATATCATATTGAGTTGACAAGTTGACTTCTTTTAAGATTAGAACAGCTGACTAGATAGTAGGCAACCAGCCTTACACAAAACTGTACTAAAGTGTAAATTTGTTTTCTTTTTGGAATTAAAAATTTATTTGTTGTACTTTGACCCTATTTACTTAAGTAGTTGTAGAACTTATACATACTTTGACTTTTGTATAGTAAGTACAAAATGTTCTCCAGACAGTTTTCCCGGAAGGTAGGTGTTAAATTACAATATAAAAATTGCACTTCTACAAACCTTTTTCCTTACAGTTTACTAGGCAATTTCAGAGGTACCAAAGTACCCTTCTGGTAGCCGAACATAATAACGAGTCGCTCCTACCAATAACCCAAAACGCATTGACTGCAGCTAAAAAACTTGGTGGTGAGATATCAGTTTTATTAGCAGGAACTAAGTGTGGGCCTGCAGCTGATCAGCTTGCAAAAGTTGAAGGGTTATCCAAGATTCTAGTGGCTGAAAATGATGCCTTTAAGGGTTTTGTAGCTGAAAATATAACAGCCCTAATAGTAGCTACTCAAAATCAATTTAAATTCACACACATTGTGGCCCCAGCATCATCATTTGGCAAGTCTATCTTGCCAAGAGTGGCAGCAAAACTGGATGTTTCTCCCATATCTGATGTGATTGGCATAAAGTCTTCAAATACTTTTATCAGAAGCATTTATGCAGGCAACGCTATACAAACTCTAGAAGCATTAGATCCTGTAAAAGTTCTTACTGTAAGAGGGACTAGTTTTGAGCCAGCTAAATTGGAGGGTGGATCTGCTGCTGTAGAGAAATTAAGTGCTGACGGATGTGACACACAACTTACTAGTTTTATTAGCCAAGAATTGAGTAAGTCTGATAGACCAGAACTTACTAGTGCTAAAGTGGTTGTTAGTGGAGGTATGTATCACTACTGTAAGTTGTTGGCAAAATCATAATAAAAGTTTTTTTTAGGAAGGGGTCTAAAGTCTGGAGATAACTTCAAACTGCTTTATGATCTGGCTGACAAGCTTAATGCAGCAGTTGGTGCATCTAGAGCTGCAGTAGATGCTGGATATGTGCCAAATGACCTGCAAGTTGGTCAAACTGGAAAAATTGTGGCTCCTGTAAGTACCTACAGTTCATATTAGCAATTAGTCATAGACATGAAAGACAACTTTTCTAATTCAGGACCTATACATTGCTGTGGGTATATCTGGAGCAATCCAACATTTAGCTGGAATGAAGGACAGCAAGACTATAGTAGCTATCAACAAAGATCCTGATGCACCAATTTTCCAGGTGGCTGATTTTGGCTTGGTTGCTGACTTATTTAAGGCTGTACCAGAAATGACTCAGAAATTGTAAACTTATTATTTTATATACAAAACACATTTTTTATAAAAATTAATTACGTGAAAAGTTGTTAAATAAAAATATATATTTATTTTAATATGTTTATTTTGATTAAAATCTGTGTATAATTATGTAATATAAAAATGGACGGAGTCTTTTTCAGTTTTTATCGCACATATCTCAATACCAATAAGTCTTTTTCTCATAAATCAAGTAAAAAAACCACAAATCAACTTCCCTTACCCGTTTTTGTAAAATTTGATACTTGGGTTTATCTATATACATATTATAATAAATTTAAAACCATAGCAGTAAAATTACTATACAGAGTGGCTGACATTAACCTTGTACATACCAATGAACCACCATATTGTTATACAAAGTGTTTCAGAAGTAATAATTATGTATAAATTTAAATAAAAAAGCAATTTGTTTATCCAGTAGGGTTTTCAATGGGTACAAAGACATACCATGCAATTTTTCAATAATTAGGTAAGGTGAATATCAAAGTAAAATGGGATATTTGAATGTGAGAGAGAGCATCTTATTTATTATATTCTATTAATTATTACGTCATCCCGTCTTACTTTGAATTTTGACATAATCCACTTTGAAGAACCCCATTATTAAAAATGTCAGACAACATTGCATTATTTTTATACAGCACAACCAAAATCTGATAAAATTTTTAGTTCAGTGAAAAGTAAATGCTTTCAATAGTCAAATAGACTGTTTGAAAACCTAAGTAATAAATCATTACAGTCAAAGTGCATACAAAAAGTGTATCTAAAAAACGAAAGTGATGTTATATGATCCAAATCTGGAACACCCTGTATACTTATGAAACTTTGATCAACACAATAAAAATATATATAAACACTACATACAAAACTTGTTCCAGGCTAAGGAACTAACTGATCAATTAAAATTTGGCAGTAGTAGTCACTATATAAAACATCTAAAAATATATACAGTGCGTTTTTTTAACGCGCAACATAGGATTTCACGTGTTACATTTTTAAGGTCATGTTAGACCATGTTATTTTGGAACTACAGGTGAAGCTTAAGTAGGTTTACAATTTCGTTCTAAAAAGTGATTAAAGACTCGCAAGAAATCATCTTTTTTTCCATACTCCTTGTATGTATGGTAGGTGTTTGTTGTTTCTGATACTGGCAGAGAAAGGAGCAGGTAAAGTTTTTGAAAAGTAAAACAGGGTGGTCAAAATGCGAATATTAACTTTATATCAAGAAAGTTAAATAGCAAAGAAGTGTTTTTTTTAAATGAATTGTTCAAAGTGACATCCCTTTGAAGCCAAGCAGTATCCCAAACGATCATAAAATACCCTTTTGACATTCAAAAGATATCCGGCCGTGATGGAGTCAAAAATATGTCACTCTACCTGCCCTGCCAGGATCAAAAACAACAAGCACCTCCCATGCATACAGGGAGTATGGAAAAATAAAATCTTTTTGAAAAAAGTTGACTTTTTGCTAGTTTGTAAACACTTTTTAGACCGAATTTGTAAACTTACTTAAGCTTCAGGGTACTAAAGACACATTCGTCAAGTTTTACACATATAGTTCCAAAATAACATGGGCTTAAAAATTTAACACGTAAAATCCTATGTTGTGCGTTAAAAAAAACGCACTGTATAGTACAAGCATAACAATGCATTATAAAAATAGATAATTTTACATATATGTATAATTATTAATTAAAACATAGTTCAAATAAATGATATGTCACGTCCACATATCCAAAAAACAACCTACCATATGTATAAGATGTTCTGGAGATTCTAACATTGCCATATGTCCTGCATCAGGAATTAGCTCTAGAAATGATCTGGGAATTGTCTGATAAAAATAAAACTAAATAATAAAATACATAAAAACAATACAAGCATAAACCCACCCTTTCCATTTCGCATTCCTGCACTAAAGTTACATTTTTATCCTGCAAACCATGTACCAGCAAAGTGGGAGCCAGTATTCGCCTGTGAAAAGACGCATCTCCTTCAGGCCAGTACTGGCCCCTTATAAGAAAGTCTTTTAAATGTGGTGGAACTGTGGATTCTTCCTGACAAAACCTAAAGTTTTTGCCTCTTGATGAGTAGAAGAAACTTCTGTAAATGGTCTTTTTTTAATCTTTTACACCAACTTACTGATATAAACTCACCTCTTTAATCCACAGTACATAAATGGATAACATAGATTGTGTGCCCATCCATATGGTGAAATATCATTCATGTCAGCAGGTGGGGCTAATGGAGTAGGACCTCCCCCACTGATTAAAATTAATTGGGCAATTCTAGTGGCTCTGTTTGAATACAAAGCTGTTATTAAACTGCATCTAAACATATTCAACATTTAAAACTTTTCTGTTATTTAATAAAGGTCTGCAATATTACCCATAAGAATGTCCTATTAGTATACACTTTCTTTTGTCATCTTGTTTCATAAAATAATCAAATACAGACATAACTTGAGTTAGTAAACTTTTAAACTGATATAAACAGGCTTTGTTTGGTGCTGAACTTAAACCATGTCCAAGTAGGTCAGGTGCAACAACTTCAAATCCTTTAAAAGACAGATTGTGCATTAAAACATTCCATATATCTGCTGTACTGCCCAAGCCATGAATTAACATTATAAGAGGTTTAAGCCTATTGTGAACACAATTTTTTAAATTTGCAAGACTAGAATTGTGCAAAATTTCTCCATTTTTCTCATTGTGTTTGTCTATGCTTTTTCTTCTTAAAACAACACTGTCTACTTCTGATTGCTCATAAGCAGGATTATCATAACCATTAATATTTCTGCTTCCTGCACATTCATTCAAAGCTTCACTCAATATATCCTCCACAATTTCTTCTGCAAATTTTTCTACATTATCAGTTGCACTATTTTCAGCACTTACACCTAAGCTGAAAATCAATATTGCATTGTTATTCAAGAATACAAAGTTTGTAAACCTATCTACTTTTTACCAAATGGTGCTTATTTTTCTAATTAACTTTAATAGAATATAGGGTTTCAAAAGGAATCAAAATGTCTAAAAATATGATTTTTGAAGTTGATTATTCACTACAAAATCTGTTAAAAAAATGACAATCATGTAATAAAGATTGGGCCAGAGTTCTGCTAGCAGAGTAAGATTGAAACTGATAACTGAATGAATGCAGGCTATATCAAAAAAGTAATAATGTTTTTATTACTACTTAAATAAAATCAATGGAGAATATATCATTCCAGTTATGTAGTAAAATCCATATGAAAACTTACCTTGTATCACATAGATTGTCTTTTTTGAATGACCCATTAAAGCTCATCACATTTTGATAGGACTTTCTCATAGAACTCCTAAATGAACAACTACAAGTTGTATTTCTCAATGGTTTGTTCTTCATAAACCAATATTCCTCTGATACAGAGCTGCAGTTTGAGGAATCACCTTGATTGATCACCAATGAATGCCTAACTTTTTCTGGAGTTAAATGAATCACTCGAATTTTAATTTTGGATTCAATTACAACAAATTCACTATCTTTTGGTGGTATAGGATTGGAGGGGTGTACACGATTAGCAGATGTTAAAGTACCAAATACTGTCCTCCATGTACTGGAAACTTTGGGAAAACATCCCCAATCTGATCTACTTGTTTCCTCAGTCATGTTTTTTTAAAACATCTCACTCTCACACCCATGGCAATGCCTCAAATTGTTTTAATAAGTGATTCAGTACGACCCTTCCTACACATTCTTTCTGTTTGAATTTTCTGTTACCAATAAGAAATTTTAACTGTATCAAATTCCTTTCCATTGATACTCCCCAGTTTGTAGCAATAAACTGATTGGACCCTAAAATTGTCCCTTCAGTCGACTGGCATTTCAAATTGTCTAGTTTGCCCGGTGATAATTAAACAAATAAACAATATCATGTACCTATTTTAAAATTTGATTGTTTGATATTATTGCACTTTTAAATTCCCATGTTTTCTTTTTCTGTTTCAATTTTTTTGACAAATAGAGAACTGACAGGAGTAAAATTAAAAAATGACACTAATGACAATTTGAAATAGTTTCTGGTGGTTACTGTCAATTCACGCTGTGTGGCGCCATCTATCGACTATAGCGTAAAGTAAGTTCTCAAATAGCTTAAAGAATTTTAATCAAGTCCATTATCAAGATAAAAAATACTGTTTATATTGATTGCCTACAGCTCTTTACCTTTAATGTACAAAAAATACTGTTAGGAACAAAACTCAAAAACAGTAATAATAAACAAAATAATTTATTTCATTTAATTAACAAGTATAAGTTCGGAAGTAAAAAACCAAAACCATATAACAAATTTCAGAATAAACAATACAACTTCTGATATAAAAATGCTTTATAAAGGGAATGTGTATATTGCATATTGGTGCCCTATAACCTTTTCTCCTACTTGTTCGATTTATACCACTTGTAGGAACCTGTATAATTAAAGTTATGTTTTTTCAATAACTCATCTGCCTCTTTCGGCCCTCGGCTGCCAAATGTGTAAGGAATTGGTTGGACGCGGTTGCCTTCAATTTCATGCAACAAAGGCGTAAATATCCTCCAAGCTTCGCTAAGTTCGTCAGACCTTACAAAATGCATTTGCGACCCGCAAAACACGTCAAGAATCAAACGTTCGTACGCATCGGGAAGTTTTACATTCTAAAATAAGGACTTAAGTATACCATTAGCTTTATTATTTATAACTCGGAATACCTCGTAACGATGTCCATAAGTTAGGTCAAGTTCAGTTTCTTCCATATCAAAAGCCATTCCGGGGGTCTTAACCATAAGCTTAACATACAAAGCTTCTCCAGGTTGAACTCTAATAACAAGTTCGTTTCTTTTAGCTTTTCCATCAAATATATCTCCAGGAACGTCTTCAAATTGGATTCGAACTTCGGCTTTCCTTTCATTTAAAGCTGAAAGTACTTTCTATTAACAACAAAAAATTGCAAAAACACTATATCAACTAACCTTTGCCACATTTTAAAATGAAGGGAACACCATCCCACCTTTCATTATTTATTCTAAGTACCGCAGCAGCATAGGTAGGAGTAACAGAACCTGCGGGCACTGTAGGATCATCTAGATATCCAATTTTAGCTTCACCCTCTCCTTCTGGATTGCCAACGTATTGTCCAAGTACTACATCATTGAGAGTCAAAGTTTTAACACTTTTTAAAACTTTTACCTAAAATTGTTAACATAATTTTGATGAACAGCCGTGCGTAAAAGCAGACTTACTTTTTCATCACGAATATCATCAGGGTGAATCGTAGCAGGTTTTTCCATAGCAGCCAAAGTCAAAATTTGCAACAAGTGGTTCTGCATGATATCCCTTATAATTCCAAATTCGTCAAAATAACCGCCTCTTCCTTGGGTTCCAAATGGTTCTTTAAAAGTAATTTGTATTGAAGCAATATTATCGCGATTCCACACTGGTCCAAAGATTCGATTTCCAAATCTAAGCGTCATCAGATTTTGAACCATTTCTTTCCCCAAATAATGATCAATACGATACAATTGATGCTCGTCAAACAAAGAAGATAAATGGTCAGATAATTTTTGAGACGAAGCGGAATCTCTTCCGAATGGTTTTTCAATAATAATTCTAGTCCAACCTCTAAAAAACATTTTTTTCAAAAAATTATCAAGTTTTCCATATCACACATACTTTTCAGCCATACAAGTGTTTTTAATCAAAACTGTAACGTCTTCAAATACGGAAGGAGGTAAAGCCAGATAAAACAACCTGTTTGCAATAGGTCCCTTCTCATATTGACTTATTTCTTGGTTTAGCTTTTCAAAATCACTTCTGACATCGTATTTTCCGGAAATGTAATAATTCAACTTCCAAAACTCTTCATAAAGCTTCTCTTCGCCTTTTTTAACTTTCATGTAAGGTTCACATTTGGATTTAATGTCTTGTATTGTCGTGTTACTTCTAGCATATCCAATAAAGTGAGTATTTGATGGTATTAGATTATCTCTGTAAAGCCACCAAAGGGTTGGGTAGATTTTCTTGCGCGCCAAGTCACCCTTGAAAATTCATATTAACTATTATTTTGATGAAGTTTGGGTTAATTAGTGTTAATATGCAAAGTTTGTTTTGTGTAGGTATTTGCTGCTGGGTGAACAAAACACAGCATATATTGCTTGTATTTTCAATGGGAGAGAAATGAGGGGTCAAAGCTTACATTCCAGGTAGTCTAGCAACCTGTAAAGGTGTAGCAAGAGGAATTGAATTACTATCAGAAATGATAATTAATTTAGCTACTACCTCACTTGCTGGTAAGATACTGGGTATCAAAAGGATTTGTGAGGAAATAACAAAGCAATTTAGAAGCGCAAAAATTTCAGGCTAAGCATGGCTTTTGATTAATCCTTTGAGTAGGAACCTAGGGGGTTCAGAAATTTCAGTACTACTAGAAAAGAATAGTCCTACTGATAAGAAACCTTATTTCTCAAAATACTTGTATATTGAGTCCCTACTGAACTCTACCCCCATAATAATATATGGACTTCCTTAATGACAACAATCTTGTCCACACTCTTTTATATTCCTCAATATACTTTATGCTCTAATAAACTATCACAAAGTTTAGGCCTGAAGAACAATTGCAGTAATACTTATATCAAAATGTAAATAAACAGCAGAGCTAAATTTTGTTAGCTACTATAATAAAACAACAATATGTCAATAAAGCCTCACACACAAAATGTTTTGTGCCTTGTTATTAAGGTGGCCTATTCAAAATTAAACAGAAAAGTTTGTGACCATATAATGTTGTGGACAGTCATTGAATGATAAAAATATTTTAAAATTAAGATGTGATAAAACTAGGATACTTCAAAATTATTCAAAATACTTACAAGATAACATATTAATTAGCAAGTAGTTAAGACAAGTTTTTTTAGTATTTAGAAAATTATCTTAGATACTGGTATCAATATTATTTAAATGGCTATTTTATTTACATATTTTTAACTGTTTAATATAGTTTCCCAGCTCTGCTGAACACATTACAGTTTAATTTTCAATGACCACCCAAAATATGGTCACCAAAAGTCAAGAAAATATAAAAAAAGCACAACAACACATGCTTACCTAATTTTTATTTTTACCTATTTATATTAATGGTTTAATTTTCTATGTTTCATCATTACCATCACTGTATGTTGAGGCCAGGGACTCATTTCATTTTCACTACAGAAAATTAATCATTATTTAATTATTTCTATAACATTTTTTCTTCATTTGTTGATAAGACACAATGTTGCATTGTTATAATTTGCAATGTTCAAACTAAGCTTTTGTTTGAAATATGCTAATCAAATAAGATACACCACATTATGTATATTACTAAGAAACTTTTAGCATGACTTGTCCAGTTTTACAAAGTTAACTGTTGTTTCTTTAAGATATGCACTATCCATATAGTAATGTCTATTGATAAAAGTTCTGTTATATAAATATTATCTAAAGAAAACATTAAAATTTAAGAACATCCTTACTTAACCTATACTTTTTTAACAAGTCATCCTCAATAGTAGTTCTTTAACTAACCTTGCCATAAAATAGCAAGCAAAAATAAACCTTGAAGATGACCTTTACCAAAGATAACTAAACTAGTTTGAGACAAGTTGTTGAAGATGTTTTTTTTAAATAAACTAGAAATTGGTCAAACTAAAAATGTTTGAGCACCTCAGGAACATAAATAGCACTTCACAGCTACAACCTTAAATAAAAACAGTACAATAGTTGACTTACCGATGCCCCCAGAGTGACAAATATATGGGGATACTGTCCATCAAAATGGGTCCCTTCATGATCCAAGTCAATAGCTTTTAGAGACTTTCTGTATAAAGCCAGACACACTTCCGAGTTTTCTACGGAAAAATAACAATAAATTGATCAATCCTAAATGATTTCATTAAAAAAACTAGTAAAATATACCATCAGTACACTCTAAAAATGGACGAGAAGACATGTTTGTATTACGTACTAATGGAATGAAAACAGTAGTTACTTTATTGCTTTGTGTTACCGGAATGAAGCGAAAAAAGGTTCTAACACTAAATAATCAGTTGACTTTCATTCTGATTTCAATAACACACTTAAAACACAATTTTCATTAGTTCAAGGTTAGGTTAAGTATCAGGCCATGCGAAGAAGGTTTAAATTGTTCCCGCCTCTAAAATTATTATGTTGTGCCTGTTAAAATTTACATTTATTACTTACTACAAGACGCTAAATTTTCCACTTTACACAACTCGCATTTATCAAGCATTGTTTTAGTATTTACAGGCAAAAAGGGCATTGCTAAAATTTGGAGTACTTCTATTTTCGACTGGAACCACGTTAAATGTTAGGCAAAAAATGAATGTTTACTCACTTTTGCCGGCAACCAAACATACACCTAGCAGTACTGGGTCTGGGTACTCATTATTAATCCGAGAGCTTAAGTTTTTTCTAAAACACCTGTGAGTGTCTGGAACATCAGTTTTAACCCTTTCATTTAAAATTAAAACAAATTATTTAACGCAATTTAGGTCTTAATATTCTTACTTCCAGATTTATATTAACATTTTTTAGAGAAAGCCAATTAAGAGAAGTGTTATATAAACAAACATTTTACATCGCCTATCATATGATTTTGACTTTGTTGACAAAACCTACAAACTAGGTTGCCAAGTGGTTCAAAATACGTCAAGGTAAGGGAATTCTCTCGATAATTTCCTAAATTAAAGACATCAAAATAATTGAACTTTCTGAATATACAACATTGGAGACCTACCGGTTATATAAAAATATATTCAAATATTTGACGTAAATTCTAGAAATTGCAAAAAGCTTGTAAAAATTTGAAAATAAATAAATATAAAAAAATTTAAATTATTTTTGAAATTCATAACTGGAGAAAAAAATCACGCATTTTTGAACTTACTTTCCCATTCACTAAAATGTTGATTCATTCTATAATTAA
Organism: Ips typographus; assembly: GCF_016097725.1. Lineage (NCBI taxonomy): Eukaryota > Metazoa > Arthropoda > Insecta > Coleoptera > Curculionidae > Ips > Ips typographus. The sequence goes on along the minus strand of NC_138437.1, from coordinate 5,652,979 downwards.
GTAAACATTTTTATCCGAAACATCGTGGAGCGGTATATATTTTTTTTTTTTAATTTTTGCTATGTTGTATTTTAATTATTATTACAAAAGTGACTGGTCACTTAGCTTGGTACATATCATAAAAACAGTCATCAATAACACCGGATCTTGTACTAATTTGGAGTGAAATCCATCTGTACTTTATGGTTCTTGTTAAATTGTTAGAGAGATCATTTTGAATAAATAACAAAGTCACAACTGTAATAATTAATGTTGCGTAACCCTTAATTATTCACTTATATACTTACGTTTAGATGGTTGTGCCGTCATCTTTACAGCTTTTATTTATGGTATAACTTCACTCAATTAAGGTGAAAACTCTAGCACATATTTCAACTAATGTTATAATCTGTATCGAAAACAGAATTAAAATTGAAGCCCTACTACAATATTACCTTTTCGGGTGCCGAATGATAAAAGTTTTAAGTAGTACTCAACTAGAAGTGACGTCGGTCGGAATTATACAGCAAAATTTGGTTTTTAATTTTTCACGGTAGGTTAACATCTCTGATTACCAAACTAATAACACGCAAATGCAAATACCGGAACCACTTAAAAACAGGCAGGTAGACGAAAAATCGGTACTGAAATTTTACCAGATGATTAGCTGGAAGTTAGTAATATGCTTGATTAACGCGATTTTAGATGCGGAATTATTTTCTCTTAACCATTTAAGTAGGATGAACACGATGACTTGGTGTTTGTACAAATTGATGTCTAATATTATTGATCTGCGACATATCAAATGGAGGATTAAGATTAAACATTATATAGTAATTTACGGGGGCTTAAGGCTAGTACACCGATTCTACTCTAACAGAATTACACATGCTTGCATTTTTTGTATGCAGTGTATTTTGTGTAACATAAAATAAAACAGTTTAAATAAAAATAAAAGTTTGAGAGGCAGAGTAGTTTATTTTGGAGAAAAATACGTCATCACAATAATAATACTATGTCATCGGAGTGTGTGTAAATGAAAAACAAAAACAATACTCTTGTATATATAACTAAAACAATTTTAAGGGTGAAGTTTTAAAGTATGTACTTCTGCAGCTTTAGCTAATAAGGCTTAACATCTATCATCACTCAATCAACAGTCACATGCGCACGGTTTAAATAAATAGAGCACATTCATTAAACACTTAATAATATAAGGAATTAATATATAGTTGTACAATTTTCGGGTCTACATTCAAAACTTAAGATAACCTATCCTGATTAAAGCTTGTGAGTTAAAATCGACAGCTACCACCAGTTATCTTATGAATGTAACACCTCTAAAATGGCTACATACATAAAGGAAAAATAATACTTATAAGTAAAACATATAGAGACTGGTCCAATAAGTAGTATTAAATATAGACTGTGTCTGTAATTATAAGTGTTAAAATGGCTACCTTGTAGTAACGTGGAAAGTGTTTTATCTATGTAAAGTGGTTAGATAACTTTAGGGAGTAGAATATAGTAAAACATACTTCACAGCACGTTTCAATTCAAAATGACATACTTGTTTTATTCAGAAACCAGTGTCTTACAAATGGCTTCAAAAGAATCTTGAATAAGCTGACGTGGTTTGGTTAATAACACTGAACTTCCCTAAATATTGAGCTAATTTTATAAAACAAAAGTCAAGTGAAAATTCACTGCAAAAAGAAAAATACTTTAAAGAGACTATGAGCTTAAAACTGATTTTATATTGACCATACTACTCAAGTACTCATATAAATATTATCACAGACGCAGTCTATATTTAAAGAAAACATACAGGAAACAAAGACATTCCCTATGGTAGCTACTTTACACAAAAAACAGAAACAGAACAGAAAGATAATACCTCTTTAAATAATATCACAAGGTACAAAACTTAAAAAAGTAAACGCCTTCTAACAGGTCAAACTTAACACAGGAACTAAGAATATAAAATATTTATTTACAGAGCCGCCTAATGTAACCAACAAAAGATTAACTACACCATTTTTGGGAGCCAAAAGCATTCGTTTAAGTTGCTTAATATTAGATGCTTTAATTATTAGATGTCTAGAAGAAGGAACTCAGTGAAACTCAGTACTATGTAAGCCCTCTAAATTAATTTGTCCTATTGAAATAAGCGTACAAAACCAACTAGAACATGCTTTAATACGTTTTCAGTTTAAATGGATTGGTCATTTGACTGCAATTAAATCAAATATTTTATACCTGCCTTTAGTGTTGTTCCCAACACCATCACACCAAACAATAAATAAAATAAGTAAAAACGATATCACACACGCGGATTTCATTGTAAGAGAGTACTCTCCTGCTTTGGCTTTAAAATACAACAGAGGCAATGAGTTTCTCACTTTTGTAATTCGTGGTCAAGCACAGCTTTACAAGGTCGTTTTTTTCTCATATTTGCATTATCTCATACTGGTTTGCTAGACATGTCTATTTGTCGTGCTTATAACAAAGAAAATCAATTATAAGAACACCCAGGAAAACAAATAAAACATTGGTAGACTCAAAACTGGTTTTTGAAGATGGATTGTTTGTTATACCGGCTAGATTTCATTCGGTAATTTTGCAAATGTTATGATTTAAGCTCAAACTTGTCAAAGGCTAAAATTTAAACAACATTGAGATACTACCCTTCGTTACCAAGTTGACTACTGGTTTTTGTTATACAGTGATAATCACTATTTTTAATACAATTTGTAAACTTTGTTTACAAGGCAAAAACAACAAATTCAAACTCTGTCATAAAGTATTTGCACTTTAACAAAGCAAATACAGTCACGCTATTCAGCAAGAAAAATGACCAATCCTAAACAAAATCGAATTTGTATCTATTTGGCAAGGGTAACGACTAAAACTAATTACCAAAACGTACCAGAATGAGCCTACGGAAGCATCATAATAACATGTAATATTTCAAGTACAAGCAGTTTGTACAAGAATTCCTTTCAGGAATTTGTCAGTCAACCAATTTAGTCGCGTTAATTTTAAAGACCACGTCTCACAGCCACTACGATCAGTACAACTCTAACCAAATTTAAAACTCCTAAAATAGAATTCTTGCACGTAACCAGTGAAATAATTTAAAGCATACCAGGAACAGTCCAAGTCAACTGAACTTCATTCGCCTGTTTCGGCTAATTCCACTTGACTTACAGGCCGATCATGGTCTGACCTAGGACAGTGCAGGAGAGTATTAAACTCGGCAAAATCTTCACTAGATCGCCTGGCTGAATCGCCAGTTCCACTGTCTTTGCAAGATGATTTATCCGAAACGCAATCAGCGTGAATGTCTGTCAACTCCGTCCCTGCAAATGCACTGGGATCTGTAGATTTTGAAGGCTTACGGGTTTGATAGATTATGGCGACCCAAACAATTGAGGTGAATACTGCACAACAGACCACCGTTATTATTATAATGCCCATCATGTTGTTGGAATCTAAAACATCTAAAATAATAAGAAACAGATTAATGCAAACAACATTCCGTAGAAAAGCAAGTTCTTACTAGGTTTGATTATGACTCTGCTTTTACCCACTATACCACCACGGGAGTTATTTAAATGGCACTCGTATACTCCCGTGTCATTGTGGATTGAATCGGTTATTATAATAAGCTGATTTTCGGCGATAAAGAAGTGCCTTTCCGTAGGGACGATAGGGTCTCCATCCTACAATAATTTAATAAATACCACATTTAAAATTAAATACTATATAAATACCTTAAACCAAGTTACAGTAGGTTTAGGCACTCCTTGAGCCATACACTTCAATACTATAGGTTCTCCAGCTGCCAGTTCTCGATCTTCGGGTCTATTAGCCAATTGAGGTTTTTGAACGATCTGAAAAACTACCTATTATTTCCTGCCGTATAAAAAGAAGATATGAGTGGACAAACTACAATAAGGAAACAAATAATAATGTAACACAACACAGTACAAAATAAGTAATTTAGTTCATTTGATGTTTTGAAATTTATAAAAATTTATAAAAAGTACCGCGTGAAAAAAAATAAGTAATCATTTGTCCACTACAAATTACACCAACAAACCTCAACGCGTGCATCGGCAGAAACAGTACCAGCAGTGTTATGTGCGGTACAACTATAAATTCCAGAATCTGTCAATCTAGAATTTGTAATAAAGAATGCATCATCCCCGTGTAAAACGTGCATTCTGCGTTCACGGGCTGCAGGAAAATCATTTCCACCATCTTTGTTCCACGCAATTTCAGGAGGTGGCTCTCCAGCAGCAGCACATTCCAACTTGACCATCTCTCCAGCCTCGACCTCTATGTTCTTTGGTTTTTTACGAAACGTAGGAAAAACTAATACTGCTATAGTGGACTGTTGGGAATATGTTATTCCGTAATTGTTGCTAACGATACATTGGTATTTTCCTGCGTGTGAATGCTCCACCGCTAGCAACTTTAATTCTGATACGCTCTCCATTGATTTTCCGTCTGAATCTATTTTTGACTTCACGATAATATTAGCGTTAAGTAGTTCCGCATTGTCTTTTTTCCAAATAAATGTCATATTGTTAGTGGAGCTAGAACGGGCTTTACAATTGAGCGAGACACTTTCACCTTTTAAAGCCATTATTTCTGTGTCGGGCTCTTCGATAAGTCTGGGTTTGAGCACTTCAACTATAAATAAAGACTTTTTAAAAACACTATTATTTCGCCAACGCGATAATGTACAAACCACAAGTTAAGCTGCTCTTGTTCACCTCAACAATCGATTTACCCATTAACCACTCAGGATAAGCGCAAGTGGCACTGACATCTAAATGCTTATCATTCAACCATTCAAGAAACCATAACAAGTTACAGTCGCAAAGCATACTTGATGTTTTGATGACTAGTTGCTGCAAATTTACCAATTAGAGTCAAAATCTGGTATAGATTCTTTTTATCAAACTCACTTTTAAAGCAGGAACTTGATTAAAAGTATCATTGTGTATAGATGTAATGTTGTTTTTGTCTAAGTTTATATAAACTACATTTTTCAGACCCAAAAATGCTTCAGAATTGATAGATTTAATATTATTTCCTATTAAAGTAAATTTAAGTAGCTCAGACAGCCCTTGGAAAGCTCCTTTAGCATCTTCTATGGTCCAGGAGATTTTATTATAGTTAAAGTGTCTAAAAATGTCAATAATATTAATTTATACAGTTTATTCCAGTTAAAACAAGTCACACTTAGCTGATGTTGCATGGGTTTAAAATCCTTGCTTATATTAAATGACTTAAGTACAGAAAAAGATAAATTTAAACCTTTAAAGCCAAGTCAATACTGAGCAGCGGCGAAAACTTAATTACAAAAAACCACTTACAGTATCCTTAGCTTGGCTAAATGGAAAAAAGCCTGATCTCGAATAATAGCAATGTTATTATTGTTCAACACTAACTTTTGTAAACTGTTTAGGCTTTTAAAAGTGTCTTCTTTAATCACATTTAAGCGGTTATATGACAGATCCCTAAAAAATGTAAATAAGATAAAGTAAGTAAAGAAATAAAATTCAAAAACTTACAGCACTGTCAGGGTACTACAAAACTCCCAAGCATCATCATGAATCTGAGTAATTTTATTGTGACTTAAAGAGAGTTCTTTCAGGGACTCTAGACCATATAGCCAACTTTTGCTGATTACAGTTACTTGGTTGTTGTCTAACATCCTATAAAATAAAAATGTTGGTTGAGCGGTTTACAACTGAAATTTTTCTTAATTTGGAAACTACATTTTACCAGTGTCAAACCAGTTAATGAATATTTGGTTTAATAGTAGAATTTGGAGCTGTATATTATTATATTTTTTAACTGATTATTGTAAATTGATGATGAACATTTGAATAAAAATTTTACATTTTGAAATGTCACAATATCTTAGCTTTTTCTGGTTTAGTGCAGGGTCATATTGCAAAGAACAACCTGTATAGAGACAAACATCTCCAAATATTGCAAAATAGAATTGTCATGACATTGCAGGGATAATAAGTGTTATGTATGTTACTAGCATTGTTAACACTAACTAACAAAAATAAGTAGGACAAAAAAGCTACAGAGCACTACTGAATTTTTATTTTTTATTCTATATCAGTTGGCACAAACTAAATTCATTCATAGGGCAACCTCAGAGTCCACTCAACAAATTGTAGAGGCACTGGAAAGATAACTCTGCTCACTCTTCCTGTAAGTATCTAAAGCTTATTATATACCTAGCTGCAATTGTCTCTGCACAACCCAACTCAGGTAGTAAGAATGGAGACAGAATTATTTCTTCTTTCTGACAGATTTGTGGTGGTGTGTACCACAGCCACCAGAAGGCAGTATTTAAGAACTCAACTTTCTTAAGTTTTATTAAGTTAAATAAAAATAGTAACTTGTAACCTACAATAACCAGACCAATAAAAAGTAGAAACTATTTTACTATCTAAGTGAGTTGAAGCCCTATAACTATTACAAATACTTACCATAAATCAAGAAGTAACCCCTAAATACTGTTGAGTATTTTAAGACAAATATGAATTTTATGTGGTAATTTTAGAAATTTAATAAAATTGTTTCTACAAAAATCTGGACATTCTAAATGTTGTGTCTCATATTCTATGTTTTGATTGTAATCCAAACCTATTGTATCTTATGGCATTTTTCATTGATAAGTTTAGTGCAAAACTAGTGTATTTGTATCCTGCTCTATCAAATAACATTGAAGCAGTGCACTAAACTTGTTAATAGAAAATTATACACTACAAAAAATTTGAGACAACCTGTATACCTAAATAATCTACTTTACTTCCTTATCAACACATAAACCTGTCTCTTGCCTGACATATTCTCATTACACCATTTCTTAGTTATTATAAAGCCATAAAGATAAGTTATTCTAATCCCAGTTATAATCTAATCACTATCACACACATCCTTCCAGTTAATTCCTTAAATAATTCTAACAACAATAAAAATGTGATATTGATAATATACTTTATTTGAGTTGAATAATATTAATTATAAGGATATATACTTACAACTTTCCAATCTTCTTTAAACCATAAAAAGCTCCATCCTTGAGAGTATCAATTTGGTTTCTTTTCAGGTTCAGAACTTCTAAATTTTCTAAATGTTGAAAAGTCAGAGGTTCAATATGCTTTAATTTGCTTTTGTTGATATCCCTAAAAACCAAACCAGTTGAGTAATAGCAGTGAGAAATGTATTAAGTGTTTCTGAATGTATAACCATATATGACAAAATATGCTCTACTTACAAGTGGACTGCCCATTCAGGGATGTCATTAGGTACTTGATTTAATCCATCAGGGTTTCGACAATCCACAAAAGTATTCAGACACGAGCAATAATGTGCACATTTGGATTTAGCAAAACTCGTAGAACTAGATAATAAAACCACATAGAAAACCCAAAAACAAACTCCCACCATTTTGGAACAACACTAGATAAATCATAGTTCGTTATTTTGTATCGTTGAGATGCCGAAAGCACGGCATTTCCACATCGTATTTAATTGTTTTTCGATATTTCCAAACACAGAAACGCAAAAACTCGCGACATTGCCTTTTAAATGGCCAAAAATATATTTATTTTTATCAAATTAGTTACATGACGCTAGATGACACAAACATCTATTTATTACAAACTGATACAAACACCAATGAAGGATGAAGGGGAGGCGAAACTAGGGAAATATGAAATTCCCTATCCTATAAGGTAAGAAATACATTTTTCTAAAGTTGGTTGCTGTAATGCATGTCGGAACATATTTTTTATCTCTCTCTAACAGTATTAACATATTAACGGTGTGCGAGAGAGACACCGAGATCATGTCGAGAAATTTGTTGAGTTTACGTCAATCAAGTTTGGTACAATTGGCAAACCTGATGAAAAGACGAAGAGTTCCAAGGCCAAGACTCTGTATGAGAGTATGAGGTGCGGTCATGTGGTCGTTTGGCAGCTTATTTACAACGAACCACGTGGTGTCAATCCTGTTACAGCATTTTTAACGATTTTACTGGTTGTAGTTGTAGTGCTCTTACAGTAAAAATGGCAGAATATAGCTGTGCCTGATTTTAGAAAAAAAATTGTTTTATTTTTATACGGTTATTTTATCATTTGATCGGGCATTTTACTCGTTTTTACTATATAAAACCTCAAACACAATCCACAGTCTCGTGAAGTGAGTGAAGTGTGACAACTTTGACAGTCATATTCTGGAACTGTCTAATTTAACGTCATTTTAAGTATTTTTTTGTCCATCAAAATTTAAGGAAAAAAAAAACATTGAAATTTGGAGTTATTTGTGATGTAGTTTGAGCGTTTGGGTATTCATATTCACAGTACCTTACTGGATTTGTTAGGAATATAGTGAAGAAGAAAAGTGTTTTTGCAGTTACATAAACATCAGATATCCCGCGGTGGTTCCAATAGACGATCACCATTGTTCGTAAACGAAAAAAAGCCACATTGTTACCATATAGCTCAGGATTCAGCATGACTTAAAGAAAGGTATTTGAATTAATATGTTTAAAATTCGTTTTAAGTCTTTAGCTTTAACTTTTGAAAAATAAGATTGATAATGAACATTTTTTGTGTTGTCATTCCATTTCAATATGGCCGATTGATGGAGCCCACATATCAAATTGTGCAATTTTTTTACTAATGCCATATATTCTGGATATTTTCAAATATTCTAATGCGATTTGTTTCTAAAAATACAAGTGGTCCGCAAACCATAATTTTTTTCCATTAATAAGCTCATTGTTTAGGACCTGAGTAATGCCTACCTTATCTCAATGTGTATGTATGTATATACACATTAGTAAATAGAAGACACAACAGTCTACAGTTTCTGTAGTGTTTATCATTGTCTAATTGTGTACTGCAAAGTCATAGAGCATTCATTATATTAATGTGAGATACTTTTTTGATTTATGTATATAAACATGTGTTTGTATGTGATGTAGTAATTTTGTTTGTAGTTATTAAAGGATGTGGAAGTAAAAAGGCCTCAAAATGAAGATTGATAGGTCACGGGCTCGCAAGAGCACTACAGACATCCCAACTGAGTGCATCCAACTTATAGAACGGCTTCAACAATGTTCTTATTCTGAACTACTTGATGAGTTATCAGCTATTACTTCATGGACCTACGGCAAGTGTGAATTACTTCACTGGGCACCTGTTCTGGACATATTTGATAAAATCTTGGGCTCTGCTGCTGAAGCCAGTATAGGCAATAAATGGGCTTTAAGATGTGAAAACTATGGAGAGAAGGTAAGTAAATTTATAATTTTGTGGAACAAATAAATATGTATTATGACTTGTTTTGCTTCATTTTAAAATGGTTTCAGGGTGATTTTTTTAAGTTGATGCCTTTTTTTATCAATATTGGTAAAAGTTCTTGGCAATTGAGCCTTAACTAAAAGTACAATAAAGTATATATTTTTTTCTGGTATGGATGTGATTTTTTTTTATTACAGTGTATGTTAAATTTTGGTAGAATGTATTTCAAAATAAAATTGAAAAAGTTATTTTTTTGTAGAATGGGATGATTAAAGCCATTTTTATTGGGATAACAAATTTTTTAAAATTGAATTTTTATTAATAACTGAGTTGACAAAAAAGTGCCTAGGGAGCTACTAGGTGGCAGAGCTACAAAGTCAGTTAAGTTGAGAGAGACAGTTTAAGAAGAACAACAAAAAGATAATTTTATATGTACTTTAATATTTATTACATCTGATTTAATAATTAATTAATCATTTTTGTAATGGCCACCTTTCTCTAAAGCTAATGTTTAAAGAACTCTTCAAAACCTTGATTACAACTTAAACTGCAAAATCAGTATAAGATTAATATCTTGTCAAGCTCACAAATATCTACAATTTTTATGTGTTGTTGTAATTCTTTTACTCAGTTATATAAACATGTGGAAGTACAAGTAATACTTAATATGTACCTTTTATAGTATTGATAATTCATGATGTCCAGTTCCCCCAAAATATGCACTATTTAAAGCCTTATCTTTCCTAAGAAGCTGTTACAAATCATTGCCACCACCTACAGTTTCAATAAATCTAGGATACTTAAGTGGACATTTGCTGTTAAGTTATTTAGTTAAGTTTATTAGTTAAACAGAATACCAATCATAGAGCTGCTGAGTAGAAGCTCTAGTGTAATTTAAAACCAACTAGTAATCAAGATTTTGTCATAATTTTATATAGATACCAATGTAATATATTTCTGGCATTGTTTGAGCTCTGATACTTTCATTTTTTGAAATGGTCAACACACATATATACTTATTTAATACTTGTGTGATAAAAGCCATACATAACATTCTGTTGAAGGCTTTATCCTGGGTTTCCAACCAATAATAACAATATTTGCTGCAATTATTGATAAGACTTAACTGATTAAATTGTTCCAACACTAATAGAATTTTATGTTGTGTTTTATGAGCAACTTCCAATGGAGAGTCTGTGTTTATAATAATGTATAATTTGAATCATATCAGATTTGTTTTTATTTGTGCCTAAAGAATCATTATATTTTTACTAAAAAAATATTACTGAGGATGGAGTGTTTACTTATAAATTGTCGGAATAGATGGCTAGACTGCAATTATTTGTTCAGTTCGGGGTCATTCTAACAGCATAAATCAAAACATTCCATTTGTTGTGGCTAATTGCCAGGTGCAATTTATTTCTTATCAAAGGCATCATAATGTTGGTGTGGTATGTAGTTGAAAAGCGTATTCAATGATCTTCATATTGCTGAAACAATTCTAGGAAAAAAATTAATTTGCTACAGTTATTTAGTATAAAGTCTTGGTAAACACAATGTTAAACTTGGTCAGATAATTTATTAACTTTACCTGGAAACATGTCAGTAGCAATCTTCTTCTAAGATCCCAAAAAAAATTTAGTTACTTTTTGATGCTGTACATGAATCTATTGCCAAATTATGTAATTTATGTAAAGAAAGAAAAGTAATTTTTTGAGTGCCAATTGTATGATTTTGTCTTTGTATGACCATGAATCACTGTGTGTTATAACCGGAACAACCGCTCATATCATACGTCGAAGTATATCGTTACGAATTTTTAAAACTTTCCTATGTATTCTTTTTTGAATATTGATCGATATCATTCATCCTGGCTGGCACACCATAGTATTAATACCAGAATATTACAGCATATCTATTTCTTAAGTGTTACCTGAAAAGCGACTTTAAATAATTTTATATAATTTCTCAAATTAAGAGATAAACTACTCTCTATGCGGATAGAGGTATTTTTTATTTACTTAAAGATAATTGATAGCAACAAACAATTAAAATCTTCATACATATAATACTTTTACAAGTTTCGCGCTTATGAAGAAAAATAAGGAAAACCTTTTACTGTTGTTTTTAGATTGACATTTATTCGAGTTTTTTTTTCAGGATAAATTGCTACTGATCTCCATTCTTAGATTTACAAGTTTACTAATAGAACACTCATTTTCTCGACATCTATACAATTCAATGGAGCATTTGCTGGTCTTGTTGTCATCCAGTGATATGAGTGTTGTTTTAGAAGTTCTGAATTTGTTGTATATGTTTTCAAAACGCAGTAATTTTATTACTCGTCTCAAGACTGAGGAGAAAGAATGTCTTTTATCTAGATTGCAATATTTAGCAGAGGTATGGGATTAAAGAAGTTTTAAGATTCAGTAATTATGCCACACTTTGTTTCTACTATAGAATTGGGGTGGAAAGGAAAATGGTTTTGGTCTAGCTCACTGCTGCAAACCCCATAAGACCATGCCAGCAAGCGCCACGACATTACACGTAGAATTTCATAAAGATGAAATAAAATCTAAGACACAACAAGTTGGAAAATCCAATATTTGCATTATTCACATTGAACATGTGGATAAAATTAATAAAACTCCGGCTTCGATTATGAAGTCTCTTATGAGCATGTATTCGATACCTGTAGAGAAAGAGGTTGGTTTCTGTTATTTTTTAATGAAATTTTGATTTAATGTGAGTTTTATTAGGTGTGGTTATTTACTCATGTGAGACTAGCTATCAACTTTTCTAATTATGAGAAACGTCTGAAGTGCGTGCAGGCCAGGTTGCAAGCACTTTCAGTGCTGGTTTATTCAAATGCTATACAGGATTCTCCGTCAAATTTACTTTACTCAGGACTTTTGGAAGAGTTAGTTGAGGTTGTACAGCTTCAGTATCCTCATGTAACCGACATACGATGTGCAGCTTTGCGAACTTTAACTGCTATTATTCATCTGGATAGAAATACCCAATTTCCTAAGTAAGATCATTTTATACAAGTCAGTAGGGCATTGATGTCAATTATTTTATTTGGTTATAGTAGAAGAGCGGGTGCGAGGTTAAACAGCATAATAGACGTAACTGGAGCCAGTCAATATCACGGTTTTTTGCCAACATTAGTGAGAAACTGCATAACGTCCCTAACTAGTACGACACAGGAAGTTGTACAGAGCGACTTGAAAAGTACTAATTCACTGGACAAATCTGGATCATCTAAGACATTATTGGAGCCTGGAACATCATCAATTGAAAACTCAGACGACGATTCTTCATTTCCTGCTTGCACTGATGTGGAAGAAGAGCCTGATCAAATTAAATTTCCAGTCAGTCTCACGACAGCATTATTTTCATTCTTATATCATTTGGCCAGTTATGATGTAGGCGGTGAAGCTTTGGTGTCGTGCGGAATGATGGAATCTCTACTCCAGGTTATTAACTGGCACGGTTACGAATTGGATCACATTACGGTAAGAGTTGTAAATTTAAAAATAACGGTATGTATATGTTAAATAATATTCTAGTTTGTTACTCGAGCCGTCAGAGTTATCGACTTAATCACCAACATTGACATGCAGGCATTTCAAGCGCACGGGGGATTGAATAGCTTTATTAATAGATTGGACTTAGAAGTGGGTTTTTGTAAATCTGAACAGTTATATTCTGTTAAAACCAACCAAGTAGAACAAAATTTCGAAGAATCGCCTGCCCAACCGGCCAATGAAGATCTGCCAGTTGTCGAATTGGAGGCCGTTAACGAAAATGCAGGAAAAACTTGTTTACCTCAAAGAGCGGCTCTTCTTAAGTCCCTATTAAACTTTTTGAAAAAAGCTTTTCAAGACTCAGCTTTCGCAGAAAGCATTCGTCACTTAATGGAAGGACCTTTACCCAACGCTTTAAAGAACATAATTGCCAATGCGGAATATTATGGACCTTCGTTATTTTTATTAGCAACAGATGTTGTCACAGTCTATGTTTATCAGGAACCAGCTTTACTGTCCGCATTGCAAGATAATGGTTTGACTAGCATCGTAATGCACGCTTTACTCGTCAAGGAGGTATGATTTAATGCTATGCATGAGGAAATTGTAATTATTAAAAAAAAAATGTTAAATAGGTTCCTTGCACCAGAGAAGTACTAGGCTCTTTGCCAAACGTATTCAGTGCTCTGTGCTTGAATGCTCGAGGTTTAGAAGCATTTGCCAAACACAAACCGTTCGAAAGACTCTTCTACATTTTGGTCTCTCCAGCTTACCTACCAGCTATGCGCAGAAGGCGGAGTTCCGAACCGCAAGCAGACACCGCATGTAATTTAGGTAGTGCAATGGATGAACTGATGCGTCATCAACCCAGCCTAAGACAAGACGCCACCATCGCCATAATCAGCTTGTTGGAAGAATTGGTGTTTATTGGAAGCGATCCAAAATATGTGTGCTGGAGGCCACACACTCGAGTCGAAACAGTAACCACTACACCGGGTCGAACAACTACCACCGAAGGATCTTCAGATGAAGAGGAGGAGGAAGAGGAAGAAACTTCAACTAGTTCGCAAAATGCTAACGCGCAGGTTCAATCTGAAAACGGCTCTACATCTCAACAGAATAATCCAGTGCCTGTCGGAAATGAGCGCCAACCAATAGCTCTGATCGACTACGTCCTTAACACTATGAAGTTTATCGACGCTATTTTAAGTAACAACTCAACTGATGATCATTGCAGAGAATTTGTGCAAAAAGTCAGTTTGTTCTACTCATCTATGGTGATGATATTTATGTAACAAAACTTTTTGTGTCTTACAGGGTGGCCTAAAACCTCTGCTTCGTTTATTGGGACTGCCAAACTTACCGGCCGATTGTCCAGTCACCAATACAGCTCAAGCAGTCGCTACCGTGTGCAAAAGCATTTTGAACCTCGCCCACGAACCATTTATTTTTCAAGAAGGCTTGCAGCAACTAAGCGAAGTTTTAGATCGACTGAAACCCCTATGCTCTCCTTCTGAAGAACCAAGATTTATGGGAGGATCGCGATTATTGGCCGAGTTGGCTCGCACGCCAGATCCTTCTGTCGCCTTCAATTCTGCGAAAGGAACTCCGCTTTTACACGCTATGGGAGCAGCTCACGGCTACGTACTAATGTTTGTGCATGTTTGCCGAACCGGACAAACCGAAATACGTAGTTTGTCTTTGCAACACTGGGGCAAAAAAGAAGGAATCAAAGTTCTTAAAGGTATGATTTGACGTTTGGAAAATATATTGATACTCATTTTTTTATATGTTAATTATTCTCAAATGAATGAAACACGAGAAACAATACAATTTGTTTATTTTTAATTGTAACAATTTTGTTTTTTTTTAATAGGATTAGCAGAACTATACACAGCATTAGTATGGGAAAGCACGCTCTTATTAGCGTACTGCAGTGAAGATTTAATACCAGGCGAATGTGATTTTACAAGAGAGAACATTGAAAGGCTTAACATATTTTTCGAACGGGTATGTCTCATGTTTAATGTGTTAATTTTTGTAAGTTTTTTAAGTTGCTTTGTTTAATAGTGTGAAGCCAGTCATAGTACGGGAACAGAAACATCCAGCCCGCCTTCTACTATAGACATGCTTTGCAACAGTCACCCGCATATCGACCTTGATGCACAGGAGTTAACAAAGTCTGATAGGAACTTAAAATTCATCAAACCTTTATTAGGAGCCTCATCCAGATTAGGACGCGCCCTTGCTGAATTATTTGGGCTGTTAGTGAAGCTTTGCGTTGGATCTCCAGCTCGACAACGTAGAGGTCAAAACAGTGCTGCCACGCCGCCTCCTTCCGTCCATGCCAAAAAGGTAAGTTTTTTGATTTCACCTTAGAAAAAATAGATTTATCCCTATAAAACGAAAAAGCGTTTTTATTTTATTATGAGGTTATTTGATGAGATAGATAATTTAATACAATTAACACTTGATATTGCACCCTTTTTCCTTCCACAAAATACTAGTGGCACATTCAAATAGTCGTGTTCTTTCAAACAGACCTTTAAGTTTTCATTTTAATATTTACAAAAAAAAATGAAAACAATAAAAGGGTGTTTTAATGTCAATTGGTAGTTTACAGAAAAATTACTTATTTTTCAAGTCAAGTTTAAGTTTTTCTTCTCTTTTAAAAACCTGACCGAATTTCTGTGAATGAATTTTGCGGCACTAGGCTTATAATAAAGCCTGTCATTATTAATTTTAGGTGGCGTTGGCCTTAAACGCCTTACTAGCTAAAGGATTAGACAGCGACTCTCTCCCACCTTCGCCCAACAAAAAATGTCGTCTTACCTTCTTAGTATGTAGCGTAGGATTTACAAGTCCTATGTTATTTGATGAACGTCGATACCCTTACTACTTGATGTTGAAAAAATTTGTCAGCATGGGTGGCCAGGCTACTTTTTTCAAATGTTTTAAGTGGGCATTGGGACGCCATTCTGACGGTCCAACTGACATTGCATCGTTACCCGAGGGAACGTTGGGTTTCTTAGACGCTTGGTTGAATTTGCTTGAGAAAATGGTTAATCCCAAAACGATTTTAGAAAGTCCACACATAATTTCAAATAGACCGAACGCAGCCTATAATTTTGACGCCGTTAAATACTTAATTCAAGTTCACCGACTGGCATTCGACAGTATAGAGAAACTGTGGAAGCACATTCCCATTACCGCGTACGGACCTAGAATTTCAGAAGCTATTCTAGTTATTTTGAAACATATTTTTGCCGGCGAAAAAGTGATTCGTGATAAGTTGAAACAGGATGATGCTAGAAGTGATCAAGCAGCTTCCAGTACCGCACAAGCTGCTAACAGAGATAGTGATGATAATTTACGTCACTTAATCGATATGGGATTTACGCGAGAGCACGCTTTAGAAGCTTTGCTTCACTCTAATAATCTTGAGCAAGCCACCGACTATTTGCTGTCAAATCCTCCTAATTCCAGAGCCTCTAATTCCAATATGGAGGTGGAAGTTTCCGAAGACGATCAAGTAATGCAAGCTATAGCCATTTCCTTGGGTAGCAATAACACCCCAGACAATCCGCACGCAACTTTGGAAGAAATGCGAGTTATATTAGATAAATTTACAGAAAACGCTCTAGAAATGGGTTTGGATGCCATGCAAAAGTTGCCCGATTTGACTTACAAGATATGCGAACTATTGGTCACTATAATGAAGAGAAATGGTAAAACTTTTAGAGATAACTTACTGGAAACTTTTGTCAAAAAGATTTACCTACTTGCTAATGAACTGAATGTTTCTTCAAGATCGAGAACAGATCCTAAGTCGATCTATGAGGCATTGACTAATACAGAGGATGCAAAAGTTCTAGGTTATTATTTACATTTATTTATATTGTTCTACGAAGTAGCATCTTATTACGAAATGAAGCTACCCTGTATGGCCACATACGGAACTCGTTTAATGAACTTGATCATAAAATTAATAGCTCGATCCCAACTATGCATGAGTCACTTGGCGAAAGAAACTCCGAATATTGCCGAACCCCATTGGCTACCTGCAGGTTTCATTTTCCTTGATTCTTACTCTAAAGTGGCCAATCGTACCGACCGCAAATACAAGATGCACATGAGTACCAGCAGAGTCTGGCGATGGTATGATTTAGTCACAGGAAGATGGACTGATTACACCCCTGCTAATAACAGAATTATAAACGAAGCTTACTGGTCTGGTGAACAAACTGTTAGAGTTACCTGTGGAAGGAAACGATACACCATAACTTTCCCTAACATGCTTCAAATGAATGAAGAAACTGGAAATAATAGACCCATAGCCATGACACTTTTAACAATTACTCATCCTTGCGTTACACTTGATGCTGAAGTTCCTCAAAGTCCGTTATTCGCAGAGCTCACTCGTAAAGAAAGAAACCGTTGTATTCCTGTACCACCACTATCCAAGCGTCAAATTAAAATAATTGTCAAATGTTGTGCAAGGTTGTTACATCAACAAACATTGACTCGAGAGCTTCTCCATGCAATTTTGCAAGTTTGTGTGAGGTTTACAAGAGATTATGAAATGGCTAAAGAGTTTGTGAATGCCGGAGGAATCACCCGTTTACTAACTATGAAGCGCATTGCCGATTTTGGAGGTTTTGGTGTGCTAGCTACTATTATAATTAGACACGCGTTAGAAGAACCGAACATTTTAACTTACGCCATGGAGAAAGTTTTACGAGGAAGGGTCCAAAGAGCACTTCCGCCCCCCTACAGGGAGTTAATTTACCTATCCCGGCAATTAGGAGCCGCTATCACTCGAGCACCTGAAGTTTTCTTCACAGTTTCAAAGAACATTCTTAGAGTGGACATTACGGCTGCTAAGCCGGGTGATACTTTTGATTCGGCTTTTCCTTTGAGAGCAATACCGATGACAAAACCCAAAGCGCCACCTCTAGAAGATCCTGTTTCAATTCAAGTGGTGTACGATTTATTAGATGCTCTTGTAATGCCCCTATCAGATAAGCCAGCGTCGAAAGACGGTGGAGAAGAGGGTCAAGGGGACGCCGATAAAGCCAAACCTTCCAAGTCAAAAAAGAGCTCTGGGTCTCAGTCTAAACCAGGAACGTCTGGAACATCTGGTACTCAAGAAGAAAAAGATGATGAAGTTGTGAGTCCCATGCTCTCCAAGTCTGTTGTACTAAAAATTCTTGCAGATGCGGTAGTGTCTTATGGTCCAATAGCTAAACTTATAACGGAGTACACATACCAAGCCGATCGCGTTGAATGTATTATTGAAGATACTACGGCATTGGCATTTATTTTTGACAAAATTCTCCCTGAAACTGAAAATATATCAGACTCTGATTGTTCGACTATGTGCCGAATTCTGATAGCTTCTTTGGCATCCGCTAACCATTCCCCAGAAGCTCAAATGATCCTCGTTAATGAAGTCAAAGCGGCACTAGGTCGTGCGTTAGCATTGTCAGAAAGTTCAGAAAAACATAATCATGTTCAGCAAATATGTGGAATAATTTCAACGATGATCGACAATTGTCCTATACCACCTAGGGGAGTTAATAGTGCTCCTCTCGTTAATAACATCATAAAGGTGAGTTTGTAGAAAAAGTTTACATTTATTATAACCCGGATATAATATTCTAGTTGATGATTCGACGAGGATTAGTTAGCGATTTAGCCAAAATTATGCATTCTTTGGATCTGTCTTCGCCGCATACTCCTTTTACTGCTAACGCTGCTTTGAAACCGCTAGAATCTCTTTCGCGGACCATCAATCAACCTGGTCCAACTACTGCAGTTGCGAAAGGACGAAAGGTATGTTTGTAGTGTATTTTTTCAGTTTTCTAATAACACGTTGAGGTTTAGTTTTTGTCTTTATTTTGTGCAAGAATAGGTAGAATACATTAAATGTCGTGTTTTAGTCTGTTGGAACCGATACCGAAGAATTGTCAGCCAGTGCAAATCCACAATCTGAACCGACTCGAATACTGGAAGAAGAAGATACTGAGAACGCAGAAGATGCTCAATCAGAAGCAGCAACCGAGAGGAACGAAGGCGGTGAAGGACAACGCGATCGCGATAGGTTGGAGGAGATCATGGAGCAAATTCTAGATGGTACTGCAGAAGCGATACGCAGCACTATGGATATCGACGATGAGAGTTATGACCCAGAAAGGGATCCTACTGAAGAGCTAATGAGCACTGACTCTGGAGAATCGGATTCAAATCCATCTGATGACAACGATGATGATGGAAATAATGATGACGATGACGGAGTAGATGTTAATATGGAAGACAATGACGACAATGATGATAATAATTACGAAGATGAGGATGATAATAATGATCGAGGAGGTAGAGGTAAGTTTCTCATTTCACTTGCCTAGATTTATTAATGAATGTCGTTATTATTTTGTGCATTCAGGCCAGATAAGAGGTAATGTTGATTGAATAAATTTGAGTTATTTAATGATTTTATTTTGGGTATAGATAGTCAATTCAGAACTTCCCGGGTATTCAGAGTGGATCACGAGGAAGATGTGTTAATGATTCACTATGAAGGAGAAAATGAGACACCACTACCCAGGATGGTCAGATGGAATGAGAATGGTTATGCAGTTCCTATGTTAGACGATAATTCGGGCGATCATGGTTTGTAGTTTGCAAATAGTATTGACTGTTATTTTATGAGATCAACATTTTAGCCATTATTCATCCACTATTACTACAACGGACTGGGCCAGATAGCACCCAGAACTCTATAACGAGAAATCAGCGCACTAATCGACCAAGGCGATACCAGTATTTGTTTAATCCGAGAAATGCCAATCCTCCTGTAATATTGCAAAGGTAATTTTTATCAATCGTTTGTGAAGAAGAATTGACATTATTTATTATAGGTTATTGGGTACCCACGATCCGCATGCAATGGCTAACATGATGACAGCCAACAACATTCTTGCGGCCCCTACAGACGCTACGCGCGAACAAGCCAGAGTTGTCATAATGGATAACTTTGGAATTATTCCGCCTAACGAAGAACAAATTGACTTTGTAGACCAATCAGGGTATCTTTTTGGTCCCAGTCTAGCAGCCACACTCAGCCACGTCCCGCCAGTAGTTCATTGGTGGAATATGGAATCTAAGCTGCTTGATTTGGAATCAGTATTTGATTGTACTTCTTGGATTTGCAACCAGCTGATGCCTTCGCTGCTTA
The DNA here is from genome assembly GCF_016097725.1 of Ips typographus. NCBI lineage: Eukaryota > Metazoa > Arthropoda > Insecta > Coleoptera > Curculionidae > Ips > Ips typographus. Next base: position 5,632,883 of record NC_138437.1, on the reverse strand, counting down.
AATATAGAAATGATGAATTGAACGTCAAGCAGGTTCGGGCCGACGAAGAGAAAGCTAGGAAGCGCAAGTTTGCTGCTGCTGGTTCGTCTGAAGCCAGTGGTGAGAATAAAAACGATAAGTGGGAACTTCCAGAACTTCCCGATGACGGATATGAGGCTAACGATGCTTATGTTGTTAATTATTCGGACGGTGAAAACGATCCAAACAGTCAAGGTTGGGTGATTGTTTATAACTTAGAAACATGTTAGTAATGTGCGTGGTTTAGATCGAACGGAGAGGAGAGAACAAACTGATGAAACAATTCCAGTCCGCATAGTGGGAAATCCATCTCCAGGAAGAGACCCTATAGTGGTCATGGGCGTGCCTTGCAGAAGTAGAACGTACGTCATTAACTATCCCAGCGATTCTAACTCGGGAGACAGCTCTTCCAACAGAGGTAACTTTATTTTTGCTACACTATGAGTATTTGTAATCAACGTTATTACAGACGCAGATGAGAACTCCGAAGATAGGCAAGATTCCAGAGCTGATGTTGACGATATCTTTGTAGAACGGAATAGGGAAGGTAATGTTTATTGTGTATTTTTTTTTGACTTTTCACGCTTTTTTTTGTATTACTTAAAACAGACATTGACGGAGTCCCTGTCGAACCTTCTAACGCTTCAAGTAATTCGAACGCTAGTCAGCCATCAACTCAAAATGAAATGGTCGTCTCTCCTTTGCAAATGACTTTCAGAGCAGCGGGCAGTTCTAGTTCTCAACCAGTTTTACAGCTTGGTCAAGCTTCAGCACTTGTACAGACACACACTAGCAGTGGTGTATCCACTGAGAGAACAGAAGACAGCAATAGTAGAGCAGATTCTGAAAATAGGTGAGATTTAACAGCTCGTTTGTATCTTTGTTCTGTAGAAGTAAACAAGTCCAATTTTCTGTTAATCTAGAGTTTTTGATTAGATATTTTAGCAACAGTTGTAAAAATCTCATAGATTATAAATAAAATGGACTTAATATAGTTTACTTCTCAGGTCAATGTTATCAATTATGTTGGAAGATACTCGCTCATGGCCGTAAAGAGCTTCTGGTCAATTATTTTTGATTGCACCTGCAATATATTGATTAGATCATCAAAATACGTTTTTCTTTTAGTTAAGAATCAATAACCTTTTTATGTGAAAAACTTACTTTTGGAAAGCTTTTAATTATTTGTTCTGTGCAGTTTTTTTATGTAAATAAGTACGTGTTTTTTGCTGCTTTGCATATATATGAGGGTAAACTAAAAATGTTATTTGTAGCCAGAAATAAATGATGACCATTTCAAATTACTACTAATACAACCAGATCAACTAATTGCTATTATAAAAAGAAATGAGTCAAAATTTCTTTGGACTATATTTTAACCACACCCAGTACCTCACAGTCTGGCAGATTGCCAAGTTATTTTTGCTGTTAATGTAACATGTCAGTTTACTCCACACTACACAATTTAAAATCTTGTTTCTCTTTTAACAATAAAGTGAACAATATCTGTTTCTTCGAACAAAACAAATAGGTGCAGAATTTTATTAACAGAAATGTTTTGGGATTATCAACCAAACAAAATTTCTCCTTCTCTAATAATTTTTGATTACAGCATGAGCGACATCTTCCCACCGAATATGTCCCCAATTTACCCTCACGTTACGACAACGCCTAGATTGCACGGTAGTCCCGCTTCGCTTCAAGCTATTTTTGAAGAAGCTATTAATCAGCATATAGAAGAGTACACAGCTACCAGAGATAGAGATCGAGTCCCGACTGAAGGAACTTCCAGCAGTAGTTCCTCTGAGCCTCAAAGCCAGGCAGATGAGTCACGTCCTGAAAGCGAAGGGGGTTCTAGTGTTATTCTAGGTGAGTATTTTGAACTTTCTTAGGTACATAATATATAATGAAATGTCTTGTGTGCACAGTGGAACCGGAGCCTAGAGATTTGATAGAAACTCCTGTAGTAAATGTGGAACCTTCAGCCCCACCTACTGCCGCCGGCCCTAGCTCAGCCCCAGACGATGAAGAAATACCAGAGGGAGTAGACCCATCTTTCCTAGAAGCTTTACCTCCAGAAATTCGAAGAGAAGTACTGGAACAACACAGAATATTAAGCCGTCAACAAAGACTTGCTGCTCGCGCAGCAGAAACTGCCACTACTAGCAGCAATACTGAAGAAGGTTAGTCATTCTTGAAGTATTTTCAAATATATTTCTTAATTCTTATTGTTGTTGCGTTGAAAAGAAGCCTCCACTTCAGCCGAAGCCGCTCAAGAAGTCAGCCCCGAGTTCTTAGCTGCATTGCCTCCGGCACTACAAGAGGAGGTTTTAACTCAACAAAGACTAGAACAACAAAGGCAAGCCGCTGCCAGAGCTCCTCCAAATGAACCAGTGGACGCGCATGCTTTTTTCCAAACCCTGCAGCCATCACTGCGCACTATGGTAAGTACTAAAAATGTTATAATGTTTTTCATAAAGTTGATTACAGTAAATTATTTGGTACAGTATTTCATTGGTTAAAAAACTGCTTATAACTACACATAATTTTGGACTTCTATGCTCTATATTTTCTTTACTTCATAAAAAATTAAATGTATTCCTTGTTTCTTTTATGTTTGTATGTTAAAACTTTATTAGTCTATTTTGACAAATAATGAAATCTTAATATTTTTCCAGTTTTTTCACTTGTTTACATGTAGTAACAGATTATTTTTATTACTAAAACAAAATAGATCTTGTCGGATATGGAAGATTCGCAAATGTCGGCACTACCACCGGAATTAGCGGCTGAAGCCCAAAACTTAAGACGTGACTGGTATGCAAGAAATAGACAACTTGCCCAAGAACGGTTCCTACAAAGCAGCCTGCCAACGTTAATCAGGCGAAGTCGAGTTGACCGACAGGGACAAGGCCGCCCTATTACATTTCAAAGAGGTGGTTGGAGCCAGTGGAGCCGGGATTTCATGTCTAATACCTCTTCTGCTAGAGGAACTACAAATTTGGTAAATAATTTAAATTTTGAAAATACAATTTAATTACATTTGACAAGTAGCGTAACTTACAGATGAGAATACGTGGAAGACAGCTTTTAGATCATGAGGGCATAGCTTGTTTGTTGATTTTACTCTTCACGGACGACCCTCATCTTAATAAACTACGTCTGCATAGGGTGATTAGGAATTTGTGTTATCACGCTCCAACTAGAGATTGGATTATAAACGCATTGTTGACTATTGTAAATAAAAGCGTGAGAGCTCGAGTTGAAGATATTATGAGGGAATCATCAAGAAAAGGACCTCGCGCAGGTCCACTGACCAGCAAACTCCAAACAGATCTTAGACACGTAAATGTGGGAGGTAATTGGTTGACTATTAGAATGGAAGCAGCTCTTGGTTGTGCTGCCTATGTGTTCAGTGTAAATAAATCCGTTGGCAAAAGATGTAGCGGTTATCAAGCCATTGGAATCCATCCGCAAGCCGCGCCTGTAGTTTGCAGAAATGCATTAGACATATTTACTGCTTTGGCTAAAGCATTTCCAACATGTATTTTGCCTATTAAAGTGTTTAGAGACGACAGTGTTGATAGGAGTCCACTTACTCCAGTGAAAGTGAGTCCTGCCGGACAACCAGACTTTTGGGACACATTGCTGAAACTCGATTCCGCCGGTGCTAAAAAAGGAAAAAGCATTGCAAAAGCTGTCATTACTTCTACTAATTCAGACAACGATAATATATATTTCAATAACACTGTGTTTGGAAGATTAATGAATATGTTGGGATCCCAAATTGTGAACCAGAATGTTTACTTTACAGATAGCTTGCTCAAATTGCTTTCTGTGACTACCTCTGGAATGCCTGAGTTGATTAAACCTCTACGCCTAAAAAAAGGAAGTGTATTTCAACCTACGATTGAGCAGGGTGAGGACAGTTCAATTTACGGTTTGACTTTAGCTGTCAAAGTTATATCTAAGAAGTGTTGCTCTGAGGAAGGTTTGGAATTTTTGACCAGTCTTCTTATGAATATTTCAAGTGCCTCCCTCGAAACGGGCTTCATGATAATGAATCTTTTATTGGCTGGAGTTGTTGAAATTGGGCGTGTCGTGGAAGAGCAAATAAAAAGTATGCATGCAGATTTGGAAGAATTTTTGCAAATGTTGGAGGAAAAAGAGGAAAGAGAAAAAGAGAGCGGACCTTCCACCTCTAAAGGCGTGATCTTCAATAGGTTTACTAACGAGCAAATTATAGTAACGGCTTCCAGCAAAGTTAAGGCGAGTTGTGAACTTCAACTTCCTTCAATGAGGCCTTTGACCTGTAAAGGATCCAGCCAAAGTTACTTTTTGCGAGTGTTAAGACTGATCGTTCAAATTAGGAACGCATTTATAAACACGGTTAAGAGAAACAATATATCCGTTGAGCTTACTGCTTTGAATGAACATTTGAAACCAATAGAAAATTTATGGAACACACTCAGTTTGTGTCTTTTGGAACTGGAACATGCCCGTGATCACCATGCAGTTTTAGTCCTACAACCTGCTGTAGAGGCATTCTTTTTAGTTCATTCGCCTCAACAAGCAACGTTTCTTTTCGGTTTTGATGAAATCGGAACTCCAAGTCCTCCAGGAGAAATTGGAAATGAAAATACGGAAAGTTCCAGCTCAACCAGTGGTGATGCACAGTCCGAGTCCGAACCTGCTGCTGCTCCTACAGCCGGAGAAGAGCCTCCTGCGGTAATATTTTTGTTTATTGTATTATAGTTTGATATTAATATTTGGCTTTAGGCTCAAGAAGAAGCATCGCGATCCAGCTTTGACTTCGATCACCGACATTCAGATACTAACCGGCAAATTACTCCGGAACAGCAGAAGTTCTTAGCGTTCGCGGAGAAACACCGAACTGTACTTAACCAAATTCTGAGGCAGAGCTCCGCTCATTTAGCAGACGGGCCTTTTGCTGTGCTAGTGGATCATACTAGAATACTCGACTTTGACATTAAAAGACGGTACTTCCGAACTGAATTGGAACGAATGGATCATGGAATACGTCGGGAGGAGACTGCCGTTCACGTGAGACGGAACAACGTTTTTGAAGATTCGTTTAGGGAGCTCTTTAGAAGGCCACCAGAAGAATGGAAGAACAGATTCTATATTGTTTTTGAAGGTAAAAATTATTTAAATTTAAGGCATAGTATTTGTTATTGCAATTAAGTACTCTCTGTGCCAGGCGAAGTAGCAGTGGAACTTACTGTAATACTTAAGCATTTTCGGTTACCGAAAATATAAAAATTAGAAGTACAACTACACAAAATAAAAACTAAATCAATAAATTAAAATTACAGCGGGAAAAAATTTAAGGAAACTGTCAACAAACGTCTAAAAATCAATATTAATAATCTCGTTCAGTTCATATGTAATAGAAAAGGTGCCTTTAGTTCAAAGTGTCCTAAGTTGTAGTTGGGAAAATGCTCTCTAGAAATAGAACATTTTTCAGTTTACTGGCAATACAGGTTGCTTAACAAAGTTTGTTTTTAATTTTCCGAAAAATAAAATTTCTGTCTTCTGATAATTTATTGTTTATTTGCAGAGGAAGAAGGTCAAGACGCTGGTGGTTTATTAAGGGAATGGTACGTGATCATATCCAGAGATATTTTCAATCCCATGTATGCCTTGTTTACGGTTTCACCCGGAGATCGAGTGACTTACATGATAAACTCGGCCAGTCATTACAATTCTAATCATCTGTGTTATTACAAGTTCGTGGGGCGAGTGATTGGTAAGTCTTGCAGACTATTAAAATTGAAATCCACGTGTGTTAACAATTTGGTTTTTTGCAGCGAAAGCCATTTACGACAATAAATTGCTAGAATGTTACTTTACCAGATCATTCTACAAACACATACTGGGAATTCCCGTTAAATACACTGATATGGAGAGTGAAGACTATAGCTTTTATAGAGGCCTAGTCTATCTAATGGAAAATAATATAAACAATCTGGGGTTGGATTTGACTTTTAGCACTGAAATTAGCGAATTTGGAGTTACTGAGACTAGAGACTTGATACCCAACGGAAGGCACATTCCTGTAACGGAAGATAACAAAATGGAATATGTGCGATTAGTTTGTCAAATGAAGATGACTGGAGCCATAAAACAACAGTAAGTGTTTTTTGATTAGCGCTTTTTTAAGTTTCTATTTCCTGCTCATTTTTAAGGCTTACCGCGTTCTTGGAAGGGTTTTACGACATTATTCCAATGCGTTTAATTTCCATATTTAACGAACAAGAACTCGAGTTACTAATCTCGGGACTTCCCAACATCGATATTGATGATCTGAAAGGCAACACTGAATATCACAAATATCAATCAAATTCTCTTCAGGTAAATGTTCAACACTTAATTTGATTTATCTTTAAAATGAGCTTATTTTTTGCAGATTCAATGGTTCTGGAGAGCTTTAAGGGCATTCGATCAAGCCGATCGAGCAAAGTTCCTTCAATTTGTCACAGGTACTTCGAAAGTGCCTTTACAAGGTTTCGGCGCCCTCGAAGGCATGAATGGTGTTCAAAAGTTCCAAATTCACAGGGATGATCGGTCTACTGATCGCTTACCGTCCGCCCATACTTGGTAAGTCATATTTTTTATTTAGTCAAAGTTTTTTTCACAGAATTGTGTAAGTTACTTGAATAACTGACATTCTATTTTTGTAGTTTCAACCAATTAGATTTACCGGTATATGAAACGTACGACAAATTGAAGGCCTATCTGCTGAAAGCTATCCACGAATGTTCGGAAGGTTTTGGCTTTGCTTAAGTTATCTTTTAATGTTGTGTAAGACTGATGTGTTAATTTGTTTATATATATCATCCTCTAATATAATCCTGATGTGTACATAGCGTATGTTACCGCCTTCGAGGGAGATAGCTATATCAAATTGTAAGGTTGACTGTACAAAAAAAAAACATACCTACCTAGGTGTACTATTGTAAAATAAAACCGATATTTGAGGACATAACACTAAAAAAAAATATATTTAAACTAAAATTAATGTCAGTTTAATGTTATACGTTTATTTTGTTAACTGTAAATTTCTCACTAGGATTGAACATGTAATTTGTAAATGGGCCCTTAAGGCATCCGAGTGTGATACAATGAATTTGTTTTTTCAGGTTCACTCTTATTGTAATTAATATTAGATTTATAAGATTTTTTAGTATTTTAGAGATAGTTCAATTTAAGTTTATTATTCAATTTGGTTTCATTATTGTTTTTTTACTTTTACTTATGCCAAAAGCATCTGCGCTTACAATTATTGTATTTTAATGTACAGGGTTACCAAATGCCGCTCTGTACCAATCCAATTTTTGCAAGAATTAAATTAATTGTATGTAACTGTATCAAATCAAATATTTATATTTCAAATAAAGATTATTGAGTTCATTTGCTTGATTCAGTAAAAATGTTAGTAGGTGTTAATAAAAGCCTTTTTGGCCATTCTCCCTACATCCATCCTCACTCTCAGTGTTACAGCTAAAATTTGTTAATTTTACTTAAAGCTATATTTGCGTTACCCCATTAGACAATTGCCAGAAAATATCTGGCAATAATATATTTCAAATTATTTGGCCCTTCAGAGGCACTCTAGGATTTGATTCTAACTTTTCACTAATTAATTTCTGACACTTATCAAGCACAATAGATTAATGGTAATGGTAGGTGTGGATGGTGACAGATGTACTGCGACCTGATTAGATTTCTGTACCCCATCTTCTTCTGCTATCTCAAGGTTTCCTTGTTCATAGCAGCCCCTCAAGATTTAGTTCCTTTAGGAATTTCAGGATCTTGAGTTGGTCTGTTCGCGGTATTTCTTCCACAGCCAGCTGGGGTAATCCCAGTGTGTTAATCTTCTGTGGCGTCCAGCCTTTCTGGTTCTTCTCCGCAAAACCTGCAGGTACTGTCCTCTTCTAGGCCTAGCTTCCTTAGGTGTTCTCTGAGTCGACAATGACCCGTTAGAAACCCCGTTAATGCTTTGAGACTAATTTTGCTGAGGTTAATCAGTGTCTTCGATCTTGCTCGGTTAAAATTGCCGAGGAGATCTTTGGCCTGCATCAGTCCTGGCAGTCTTTGCCACTGCGTTGCTCTCAGTTCTTCTTCAGCTTTACTAAGTGCTTCCTGGACATATGCTTTTCCAAGGCAGCAGAATGGTTCTGGCCCGATCAGTTCCTCCTTCCTTGCTTCCTTCCTGTCGAGGTTAAACTGAATACACCTTTCTATGGCGTGAATTTCCGCTTGAAAAATGCTAGGGAACTGGCCCATGGGTTCGGAGTATTTGGTGCGAGGCCCGTAGACTCCTGCTCCAGTCCCCTCGGGAGTTTTAGGTCCGTCCGTATACTATATTATGGAATTTGTTCCCAATGTTTGAATGGATTCTCTGCTCCAATCTCTCTTGGTGCTCAGTTCCGTTCGAAATTGTTTTTCGAAACTAAACTTCCTGATGATTTCGTCGGTTGGGAGATCGGCGAGATGTGCACTGCCAGTAGGCAGTGAGTCCCTTGCACTGTGTGCTCTCCTTTTAAATCCGGCCTTATCCAACCTGAGATGTGTTCCCCAAGCACTTCTTCTCACCATGATGTGGAGCGGTGTGAGGTCGAGAATTAATGCTGCCGTGGGGGTTGATCTCATTGATCCCGTTATGCAAAGACTCTCACATTCTCTTATGTTTTCCTTGTTGTGGCAAGTTCGGTTTTTCTGTGCCACACTACTGCGCCGTATGTGGTCATAGGTCTCACTATCATGGCACACCATCAGTGATGACCTTGCCTTGCTGGCAATCTTTTCTACGTGGGGGTTCCAGATAAGTTTTGAGTCTAGGGTAAGTTTTAGATACTTAACCTCTTGCCGCCATTCTAAGTTTTCGTCGTTGAGGCGGATATTTCTCAAGTCTTGTTCTTTTGGTGAAAGGTACCACTGTGGTTTTTGATGAGTTGATTCTCAATTCCACTGATAAACACCATCTTCTGGTGGTCTCTATTAGTGGTAGATTAGTAATACACATCCAAGATCAATGAAACCCGGACTGGAGAGTCATCGAGCTGATTGAATAACAAATATAGACATAATTTAATCTTAAAAAGGAACTGGTGTAATAGTCAAGCTTACAAATAACACTTGTAAAAAACATGAAACAAGGAGAGATGCTTATTTATCCGACTGTGACGCAATCAGGAAATAAATGCATCCAAGTAAGTCAAAGCTGAAAATGCACTCGAGTCGTTCTTTCTACGAGAAGATGAAGGAAGCGAGTTGCTCAAGGTAATACGGTTAAAAAATACTTCAACGCGGCTACCACGAGGTTACACGGTTGGAATTTTATTTTCTAAAGGATATCAATTCGTTGTTGATGTAGAAAACTTTTAAGTATGAAATATTTATAGCATTTGCAGCATTGAATTTTTTTATCCGCTGCAAAAGCGATTTTTGTTCCGGTGTTTATTAGAAAGGTCGCAGCACCTTTTCATAATATAAACAAACATGTCAAAATTGTTTGTTCTAAAGGTTTTGACTTGAATCGACCGGATGAAGTAAGCGAGGTTCAAACGTTTAATTAACTCGAAGATTTTAAATAAAAAATCCAGCAGCTATAACTAAAGGCAAAGTACTTCTGGATCAACATCAACCTCAATATACTCTCTACTCTCCCTCCAATGCTGTGAAGGATATTCAAAAAAAATGGTACTGCCATGATCATGAAGCAACCACTAGCGAAGACCTCCTGTGATTAATGTACTGCGCTTGCCAAGCAGAAATTAGACGATTATATGCGGAAAAAGTATACGTACAATAAGTCCTTGTCATTAAGGAGGTATTAGATGAGTGCAATTATAGCATCAAAACAGCAAAACATTCAAAAACGGATTTCTGTTAATTAAACGAGCAAGGATAAACAGATTCAAACCTCATGCATTGAATGCTTTAGCTCTCTGCACTCTCACTAACTTAGTATAGACTAAAGGAAATTGTCTACAATGAGAAAAACACGAATGGGAGAGAGAACTGTAGAATGAAAGAAATGAAAACACACAACTGATAAGCAAGAAGTGGAAGAAATGATAAAAAAAAACGAATGCCAAATTATGGAATAACTTCCACGCTTTCCAAGGTATAGAAAAAAGCCAGAATGAGCAAATTAAAGAGTCATGCTGATCAGGAATAAAAGCAACCTAAACTTCTTTGTATTGGTAAACCTAGATTCATTCACCATGATGTCGAACTATTTTTGTCCAAAAAGATATGTAGACGACTTTGAAGTGTTAGTAAAGAACTTAGAAACCATCGCTCTATCTTACACAGTAAACAGTTATTGTTTTAGAGCCAACGTTTGCTCAAACGACCTCCGATTTATTTACAGATTTAAGTACGTAAATAACGTGCTTTGTTTCAAGTTCTCCTCAAAAATATGACACTTTTACAAACTGTATTATGGCGTTGTTGCTTAATAGTACTTAAAAAATCGTAAATCTAAATGGATTAAACACACAGTCAAACAATAAAAGTTAGTTATTTGTTTAGCTGTTGACTGATATTCGCACAATCGGTAGTTGATATATGTATAATTACTTGCGCACTTACAAAACTAATTAATACCTACACGTACACTTGCTTTTATAATAACGCTTAAACATAAAGAATTAAAAAGTAAATGACAAAAAGGTTATCAGAGGTGATAATTTATAACGAATTTAACCTTTAATCTTCAAAAGTGTACTAAAATAACGGCGAATTTTCCATAACCTACCTGAATATATTTTTAGTGATGCGTAAATGCGCGAATGTATAAGTACACAATAATTTTGCTGACTGTACGCCATTAAAGATAGTCCCAGATATCTTAATTATACGCATTTATGTTTTTCCATAATTGCAATACTTATTTTTAAATATTTTTTTTCTGTTCTTTCTGTTTGATGTATTTTTGACCTACTTAAAATGTATTAATTTACTTGTTGAATAATTATTATTGATATAATTCATTTGATGTTTATCAAAATTGTTCCCGACCCATTTAACAAATTTCATATAACACTGTCCTCCCAGTCCTATTGAGCTATTTGCATATGATAATCAAGAGAAAACCTGGAATGTGGGGCAAATGTTGAAGTATTCCAATGGTTAAATAATTAATAAAAATTGTATAAAAAGCCGAATATATAGTGTGATTTAGCCACAAATAATGTAGTGCGCAAGACAGATCCAAAAACTTTCTAGTCAAGTATCTGTAGTAGTTTAAAGCCACATTAAAAATGCTAATTAATCTTAAGGGTAGGTTCTCATAAGCCCCACCTTGTATACGTGTGTCCCAAATTGGTTCTACATGTATTGGGATCTCTGTAACCGTAAGAGCTACAGAGTCGGTTAAATGGGGAAAGATAATTTAATTTGGAAACCGGAAATAAGTTTCACATAAAATTCTCTAAAACTTTCCCCATTTAACCGACTCTGAAGCTCTTACCGTTTTCGAGATACATATAGCAGCAATTTGGGACACACTGTATACAATAAAATTATCCTTCTTAGTGGTATTTTTATAATCCAAACTGAGAAAAAATTCCTTTCAATTAATGGGCTTACCTTAATTATTACAAGAGGTGTCTATTAATTCCAGAGGACACCTTCAGTAGTCACGTGCCTCGAGCACGTGTTTGGAGCGTACGTCGGCCAATCTCTTGCGTAATGGCAACGTGAAGAATAATTATTTTCTCTGCTCATAACACCTACAAAATGTCCCTTTTATGTAACTCGATCATATTCACATATTATCTAGCGGGAAACCGTTATCGCTTCTGCTAGGTACACGTGCACATTGGCATTGTCCAGGTGTAACGGTGAAACAATGTTATGGGTACGGGTATTGCAAAAGTTTATAAATTTAAAAAAATGCCCTATAGTGCTATTAACTAAGATATTGCAACAACTATTTTAATGGTTTAGATGATTTGTAGATAGGAAACTGTTAAATGTTAAAATGATTCCCAAATTGCTAATACTTTTAGAGCGACGATGCGAAGAATTAAAGAAACATTTTTTTTTAAAAAGCCTTGCAATGTAAATTGAAATTTCGTAATCAATTCCCTTGTTTTATTACAAAATTACCAACTCCTGAACGGCTGTACTTGCGGTAGGTTATGATTCACAAACCGTTCACGGCTACTTTTTCAGAACTGGTGCGCTTATTCGACAATGAAAACCTTCGATGTCTGCTTTTGGTAAGGACGTGCAGTAATTATGTAAATCAATAAAAAAAAATTAAAACTTCCAGGTTATAGTTGAGCAAAATCGATTACTGCAAATAAGTTTTTGTTATTTCTGTTAATATTAATCCTTCCGATTTGTTCCAGTATGATATAAATTAAAATCTAATCGGTTTCCTTAAAATTATCATTTCGACTCCAATAACGTTTAAAATTGGATCCGCAACCTCGATTATGCTGACCCTGGAAAACTTTGATTGCATTGTTTTACTTACAAACCGTAATAGGAATTATTTATGGAGAAACTACAGTTTTTATTCTTACAGCTTGTAGCTACTTTTTACTCGAAGGTTTTCAGCTACTACAGTTATTCCAAATTTCCAAAATAAAGTTGCGACTACATCAGATATTTGAAGTATCAACATCACAATAAGTAAGTTTTATATATGAATCAGTTAAAATGTTAAAATAATCAGATTCAAACAATCTCTCCAAAAGGTTCTAAAAGTTTAAGTTAACTGAGCGAAAGCTAGAAAAATAATCCTTGTCTTTTCGGCTTGTTATTGAAGTACTTTGTATGGTATTTCTTGATCGCCAGTTTTGGTACATTTCAGTACTTTCAGTAGGTTCTTGGTTATTCACCAAGAACCCAATTGACCATTTTGAAACTTTATCTTGGTCGAGGAATTTTTTTCGATTATTATTTGTTGGTACTTCCAATGCTGTAACTTACAGTACTTTCAAACCCAATTGACCTTTTTGAAACTTTATCTTGGTCGAGGAATTTTTTTCGATTATTATTTGTTGATACTTCCAATGCTGTAACTCACAGTACTTTCACTACTGGGAATCTTAGATCATCGCTTTAGCTATCCACGGTAATTAAAGATAATAATACCTCCAAATCTTACAACAACATTATGGATTTAGCCGACAATAAACGAGGACAACAAGAAAGGCGTTTTCTATCATATGTTGCTACGCCATATGATTGGTGATACGTAGCTTCGAGCAATTCATAACGAGGTATTTCTCCACTTTTAAAAAATTTGTTTCCTGTATAGCAACCAGGTCAATATTGCCATTCTTAAAAAGTTCGATGGGTACTGGGTTTTTGAGTAACTTTCTATATTTAATTGGTCAATGAGCCTTGTTTGAGGAGAGCTTAGAAATATTATAGACTGCTTTTTTGGAGAGGAGATTCCAGTATTATCTGCCTGCCAGTTTTGTTTGCCATAAGTGTAAAATTATCTTGCAGATGCTACATTGCAGATGCTTTTTTTGTTCCCTCCTCTAGGTACTCGAAGTTTTTTAGTTTTAACTTTAATTTTATTGTATAAATAGTTTTAGACCAGGAGCGAAACTAATTAAAAGTGCCATAGGTGTAAGTGGTGGCGTCATTTTAAAAAAAAATCAATCAGATTGAAAAAAAAACTTTGGAAACTCCTTGGAAAGGGGCTCTGAAGAGGCTGGAAAACGTGTCCGACTGGTGGTGTCTGCCTCCAAGTTTGTTCTTCCCCAGTAATTCAGACATTTGGACCTAAACCTTTAAAGAGGCTGGAAGAAGAAGATTTTTGGAAACAGCTTGCGTTTGAGCTCTTTTCCAAAAAGAAGAAGTTTGGGGAGTTTGTCTTGATCAGACAACTAATTGTTTAGAGCGATTTTCACTGATGTTTGGGTTCTGAATTGACAGCAGAGGAGGATCTGGCACACAGGCAAAGAAAAGATCTACTCGAGGTGATCTGCACTGGTGATCGGAATTGTGGGTACCCATAAAGACTTTCAAGTTTTGCTTCTGGCAAGTAGAATATTATTAGTTTAAAGTTTTGTAAATAAGTTAGGGTAGAAGATTGTCTAGTTTATTTTATTTTGAATCGTAATGGTTTAAAAATTTAGTCCTTATTAAAACATGACCTCACCTTTGGATTTAAATCGGGGTTCTTTAAGGGATAACAGAATTCACGTTAACACCATTTTCAGATGAAATATCGTTTGGTTTGCTTGCATATTTTCCTGTTAACATGGTGGCAGGTAGTACACACACATGGGACATTACAGCAATTGAAGACATTGAAATTAACCCTGTAAAATGTCTAAATTTGGGTTTGAATAAAACCCTGTATCAATGCATTTTACCAATGTCAAGCGTGGTTGCAGTTCCTTATTACTATGCGTAACGCAACCTTGTGTATCGAGGTCTCACTAACTGGCGCTGCAATGTTTTAATATATTTTATGATTGCGTCCTCGATTTACATCTCGACGCTTTATTTTTGCACAAAAACACAGTGACGGTACAAATAATGTTTTATAATCGTTTTAACACGAGTTCAAAACAAAAAAAGCGTCTTAAGATGAATCCCAGTTGCATGGTGAACGTCTTACATTATATGCGTGCAACTAGCTAAGCGCACTAACAAATTGAGTGGAGAAAGTCTAATAATGATGCATTGATTGGCTGACGGTGCCTCGTAACCTTGTTACGCTTGCCATTAGTAAAAGAGAAACTTTCCGAGGAAAAAAACGGTTGGTAACTAGGTAACTGTTTTGATATTGACATTGTGATGCTAGAATTTCTTTACCCACTTATTTATTATAAATTATGAGTAACGGTATCCGGCGCTCGTTTTGCTGCCACCGTGTTTTCTTTACGCTTAATCGACGTCATGTACCAAAAGTCGATCAACTGCAAGTTACATAATTTTTAATATATGAAAAATAGAAAAAATATAAACGTGGATGACCCCTAAACTTAGAAAGAGCTTGATAAGACATTTTGCTTGCGTTTGGTTAAATTTTGTTTCACTAAATTATGGTAGTTACTTAATCGCAAGCGAATGCATAATTTTCTATATTTTGCAAATTCTTTCGATTTACTTAATATTATAAATATAAAATTTCAGTGGTCAGCAACAACAAAACAGGGTGTTTCAAATTTGGCCAATGGTCATTAAGAAAGATAAGTGTTTCCCTTGTGTTACTACACAACTTCCCTTCCTCTTTCTCTGTGAATACCTCCCTTGATACATCATAGCCAAAAAGTCTGCACTTTCATTTTCCTTGTTGTTTTAATGTAGTTTTGTCCACAGAAAGTATATTTGATTGTCAAGACATTCCTTAACCATTTTGGAACGTATTTTTACTTTATCAGTGGTTCTCATATTCTCATATTTATATAATCCTTGTTTGTAGACAGTTATTACTGTTATTTCTGTTCTAGGTTTATAACTAGGATTGGAAGATTATGTGAACAGCTGAAAAACATTCATTTTAAGCATGATGACAATTATTCTCAAAATAACAATCAAGTTATTCTTATCAACTAGAGCATAAAAGATGATCCAGTAGTCTGGACTGCTAGGTGACCGGATCTCTCATCTCTAGTTGTTTTGATGAGGCTTTCTAAAGTACCACACTTTGCAAATTTCTTTACAGGGAAGCTGTGGTACACAGTCATGATTACGTTGTCAGGCGAATTGATAATGATGAGCATATTGTAATTTATTTGATGTTGTCCTGCATTTCACTTTGTGGATGCTTTGTGTTGTATCAATTTACAAATCATGCCTAAACCTCTTTTCTTAGAGATTCTTAAAGTGAACCTCATAACTGAGTTCCTGAATTTGAGAATTTCAGTTTTCTAGTCCAGAATTTACTACCAAATGTTTACATTCTACATTATGTAGTGTATACATTTTGATATATATTAACAAAAGACACCTTCTTTTATACATTTTAAGGGTTATAATCACACTATTTTTGAGCAATCAGTAAATTATAACACAAAAGATTTAATAGATAAAAAAATTGTTATCTGTAAATGGATATAATTCCAATGTCAATAAAAGACAATGCTCCCAATGTTGTCAACCTCGGTGTTGTACAATTGATTATATAAATATATACTCCAAAATGTGTTAAAGACAACGTGAATGCACTTGAAAAGCTTTGAGTCAACGTCCGGCACCCAAGAAAAATGTGGCAATCATTTGGCGAGAAAACTCTTGCTACATACGTATGTAAATACCGAGTTCAAAGACCAGTCGTATATAGTTTCGACATTGTTTTATTTTTTTTATCTTAAAAGTTTACGACAGGCTGCCAGTTTTGTTATACTCGCAACTTGTTTCGTGAAACCAGCATTTAAACCGCTTATAGTTACAGTTTATAATATTTTTGTTTAGGGGCCCAAAATCGTTTTTTTTGTATTCAAGAAGTAAAACGTTCAATTGTTGATCGCCATAATGATATATTTAAGACAATACTGACTTAGTTTGTCAACATGTATGTCCTCCTCCAAGAGGTTTTTATGAGTTTCTAAACCTTATACGTATGCAAAGGCCACTCTAATTATATAAACTAGCTCTATCTCATCACAGCTCATCAGTAAGCTTTAGAGAAAAAATCACATCATTATGTTTGGTTTAAAGCTCAAGAGTTTCTTCCTCAACTCGACTTTTATCTGGATTTTTCATGTTTTTTTGGGCTTATCTACTTAAAGGTTAATAATGATTGTCTTCTGTGTCTACTTGTGAGATAATTCTAGATTATTTCTGTCAGTTCTTCTTCTTCTAGTGCCTATTCGTTTTGAATATTGGCGACCATCCTGGCTATGATGACCTTGTTGACGGCTGCTTTAAACAGTTCTGTGGTTGTTTTTGAATACCATGTCCTTAGGTTCTTGAGCCATGATATATCCTTCTTCTTCCGGGCCCTCTCTTTCCAAACACTTTTCCTTGGAGGATGGATTTCTGTCAGTTGATAGGTAAATAAGTAGGCAGTCCGTAAAGTTTACAAGGTTTTCTCTAGAATCTCCTCTACTTCTGGCAGTGTTATGGACATAACTTATTTATGTTGTTTAGCAACTGATAGAGTGAAACTTCTATCAATAAGAATCTTTATTTGAATAAGTACACAGGGCAGTTGGACTATTGCCCTCTTGACCAGAATGACATTATTTTTTAGTTTTGCTCTTAAAGAAACACAGTTTTGCTCTACAATCAGTCCCAGAAAACAGCCGTTTTATGAAAAAAGTGTTTATTGCCCAAAAGGAAATTTGTTGTATTTTCTTAAAATTATACTTTTGGACTTTGTGGTTTTTGAAATGGGTGATTCATTTACCTACTAGTTGCAAAATAAGAAATTACCAGTAATTATTGTTATTTACCCATTTAAGTGTAGTTTGGAGTAGTAAATAACATTGCTGATAAATTTTCACTATTACCTGTATTTTAACACTAACCGGTTACAAACGCATTCTCTGCTATACCAAAATTCTATTACAAAGCGTCTGACCTAGACCTTAGAGATGTAGAAATAATAAGGTAATTGAGACTGAAGATTTAGTGTTGTGCAATTCAAAAAAGACCGGTTTATAATATGGTCGTAGATTTGTAGGTATTAAAGAATTAAAGTGTTCCGCTGGCCCAGAAACTGTTTCTAGGTCAACACAGAGAGGAAATTCAATCCATCTGATGTCTTTCTTATTACACTTTCTTATTTTTCCGATTATGGAATATTGTTGTAATTGGAGTAGTTCTAAGAATTGGCGTTATTTATAGTATTGAGTAGTTTGTAGTTGCTTCAACTCTGTAGTATTCTGTAGCATATTCGTAGTAGGTTTGCATGATTGTCTATAAATGCATGGTTGGCACGTAAATTGCAGACAATAACTACCCATTTAGAACGATCTGCAAATAGCAATTTTATGTAACCAAATCTATTTATATATTGCTCGTTTTGCATTAAAGAACTGTACGAAATATCAATCTCGTAACTCCAAATTCGATATTTATCGGGATATAAATAGGATGAATGACTTCTTGCAGACAACCTTTAGTATTTTTGGATTGAAAATGTTTTGCAGAATCCCACACCAATAATGCCATAACAAGTTCCATAAACATGCATTATAAAAATAAGTGATAACGTAAGACAAATAAATGTAATTTGGCTGACCCAGTTCCAGTAATATATGAATATTACGTGGAAGAAGTAACAGGCGTACAACACAACGACGGGAAAAAATATGCGAGATTGAGAAAGTACGACCTCAATTTGCGACACACATTTCACCGTTTTATCTCTATCCTTTAACTTGTTTTCAGTACGTCCGTCCTCGTCGCGGCTTCTTTCTTTGGCCTAGATCGCCGGAGAAATTAGCGATTATACTAGTTGTTTGCCGTTTTTATGCCGTTTCAGAGTGAAAATGTTCAGCACCTCGTTAGCCACACTTTTCGATTACAAAGCCATTATCTTTTGTTAATATTTAACGAATTATATCACCCAAAAGTTACCGTTACTTTGTTACACTCGTTCAGAAAAGTGTTACGCCGTCGTTATATTTTTAACAACCGGCTTAACTTTTTGGTACTGACGTGTAACCCATAAACTTATCTCATATTTAGTCATTCTCATTTTTTATAACAATTACAGAAAAAATCACATTATTCAGAGCGGTTCTTTTTAAAATATTTTTAAGAACCATGCTAAAACATATTTTACGCTGATAACTGTTTAGTTAAGTATACGTAACTCAATGAAGTTCTCACAAAAAATTATCCTATTTATAATTTAATTTATTATTGCAAAACGTATTGAGTTATCCAATTAAACCTGACTTATTTTTCAACCCCCTTAAGCAAGAAAATATCTTGTATAACCAAACACAGTTATTCAAAGAAAAGTCCCAAAATAGATATCTCCCAGAATCATCAATACATTGTATAACTAGACATCTTGATAAATCTATTTGTAGCATTGTTAATTTCTCTGTGGAATTTTATTGTATATTTGTTTACACATATACAATAAAACGGTACAACATATATGATAATGTAAAACACACACGATTTTCCTTTCCTTATCTCCTATTTTTTTGCCTTTTCCCATATCGTGACTCTTTCGACATCATCAAACAAACCACATATCCCTCTTCCTCCATCTTTACTCGAACTCCAGTATTCCACTCCAAACAAATCAGAAAATGTAAATCAGCTCTGCTTTCAATGACGTTAGTGTCATCTGCAAATAAACCAGTTTTTCCAGAAGTAAATCGTGGCTAACAAGAGTTAATACACTGTTTTCATATATTTGGTGCTAATAAATTTACTTTATCCTGGAGTAAAAGTGAATGTCAAGTATTTGACGATTAACTAAAACATCTTTATTGTATCATTAAGTGGGTAAGATTTCAACGTTTTCCAAGTTGGCATTTCCTTTCAGGAAAATTCTTGGTAAATTCAACAGGTATGTAATCCAATCCAGTTCACAAATCGATAAAACTGATTACCTTGTATAGCAGTATCAGGAAGCGCAGTTTTGTTGAAAATATTTTAGATGAAAAGGTCACATAAAACAATCCCCACATATCAAATGGATAATTGGATTGGTTCTGGAAAATTCAAAAACTGTCCAGATAAAGATCTGTTTTCGTGTAATATAATCTTTTTTCCTCTTGTTATCTTACAGAAAGAAAAATACAACATGTAGGATTTACACTAGTATTTAATAAGAACAAATTGTGTTATATACCAATTTGTGCAGGAATTTTAAGGATGCCGGAGTAACCTCTTCAAGAATGCATCACATTAAATTAAAGTTCACTGGAAATATGTAATTAAGAAAATAATCAAATTAAGAATGTCTACTGCAGAGGCGATTTTTGCAGTGATTACATTTTAGTTATAAATAACTTTACTAATAATGACATATTTATATATAAGATAAAAGGTAGTTTTTTGTGTATGAAAATAAAAGTAGAATGTGGTATTGAATGTACTGAACTCCAATTTAGTTTTAGAACTTAACCATGCAGATTTAGATAATTTATGTTCCTAACACTGTGTTCCACTTTGATTTTCGATCTCTGAGCATCATTTCATTAATCTTTAAAATTACTAATGCCTGTTTTCCCTGTACAACTTAAGCAAAGTTTTGAATGTGACAGATCAGGTGCCCAATAACACAGTCTAGAGTAAACTTATCCAAGCTGCCCTTAAACTCAACTTAGCCAATGTTGGTGTAGCAGATGTGCACCTTTTACTTAACTTTTCCGTTTATAACACTCTCCCATATAAAATGATGTAAATATCGGATGCTGGAACAAGCTGGAAGCATTGGAGATGGAGGTATAGGCGTCTACTGAGGATTCCATGGACTGCAAGAAGAACCAACGATGAGGTCTTGAGAATAATTAATAAAGACCGCGAAACGAGAGGTACCAATTCCTGCAATTGATAATTGAGGGGAAAATTGAGGGAAAGAGAGAAATCGGCAGGAAAAAGATGTCATGGCTCCGCAACGTTAGGCAGTGGACAGTACTGAGGACAATGCAAGAACTAATGCATACCATACGTAATAAGGAAGAAGAAAAATGAGGACAGTAACGTGTGTATTTTTAGTGGTTGGCTCAAACTTTGATAATTAACTTCTTTAGAAAAAAGTTTGTATAAAATATAAAATATTACTGAAGCAAGGTGTAGAATAAAACATAAAATACCACAGACGAGCCGCTTTTCTATCCACACATCGAGCGTGACTGTGACCCAGTTTCTATCCAGGTCACAATTTATTCTTGCTTCGTTTGGTTTCAACGATTTGTCCCAGAAATTTAGTAATTTTTTTAAATAATACATAATTTCGTTACGATCTCGAAACTGTAACGAGTTCTTTTCGACAGTCCGTTACAATTTTTTGGCAACGGTGATGATTCTGCACAAATTCGGTTAAATTCATGGTCTAGGCTGGTAACTGTTGATGGAGAAAGTAGCTCATCCAATTGAATACATATTTTTTAATCATTTAATGCACCGTTTTAAATAGTTTTTATCAAGAACAGCGTATTTTTACAAGTATATGAAACGAAATCATATTTACAAAATTAAATAATCGGACAACAACACGTTGGTGACCGTGACTTTGACCAGTGGCTACTCTTGTGAAATTGCCCCTAATTTTACGAGCGCCGTGTTCTTTCGCAATATTATTGAAATAAACCAGTTACGTTAGAATAAACAGTTCGCCATTTCTTGTCACCCACACTTGAGTTTAAATCTGTAGGCGACAAAAAGCAACACAAAGTTCTATACGCCAAGCGGGCACAGAGAAAGAGAAAATAGTGAAAGATCAGCAAATATGTAGGCTTTGCCTACTAATTACCAGCTCTCATGTTTTTTACTTTATAATTATATGGAGCTATTTCGCCTCAACTAATAATTGCCACAAACCCATGCTTACAATCATTCAAGATAGTTAATCGATTTAAGTCAGGAAAAGAATTTCATTTGTGAATTGTTTACCCAATTTCTAACCCGGAAACTTGCCGGTTGCCAAACCAATCTCACTTGCAATAATTGTTAAAAACACATCGATAACCCAATTCACGTGATCTAGGTTAACTAAAAGCCACATACAAGCAACATCCTGTGTGTTTGGCAAACACAATGTTTATCGAATCACGCAACACGTTTATTTACCTGAATATGTCCAGAAGACAAACGGCCACAATATAAAATTATATTTTTCTTATGCCATGAAGTTTGTTCAATTGGAACATCTGAAATTTTTGCACTTTTGCCATCTAATGTGAACGAATTATCCCAAAAAAGTTATTTTTTGTTCTTATTGCGCTTATTTGTAGATTTGTGGAAGAGAAAACAAACAAATGCAATGATTGTGTTGGTCAACGACATTTAACTGACTGTTTAGAGTAGTTTGAATATTTTAAACATGATGTAAATAACTGGCAACATGTTTGGTTAAATTTAGTGGCTGTATAAACTGTTAAAATAATTTTCGACATATTTAGACACTTTCCAACTTGTTTTAGACATTTGACAATCATCATTGACTGTTGTATAGATTGTTTAGTAAAATTTAAATATTTAACTAACTACTTAAACTAGTTTGAACATTTTTTTACTTTTTCAGGCATTTAAACAGTTAACAACATGTTTAATCAAGTTTGGACTTTTGTCAAACTGTCTACACAATTCTGGGCATGTTTCCAACTTGTTTTACATCTTTGACAACAATTGCATCAAAGTTTTAGATTGTTGGGGACATAATTTAGTCAAATTTAAACATTTAACTGGCTGTTGAACATGTGTAATCCAATTTAATAGCTTTATAAACAGTTTAGACACTTTCCAACTTGTTTTAGAATTTTGACAACAATTTTAACCAAATTCAGACTGTTGGGGACGTGGTTTAGTCAAATATAAATATTTAACTGATTGTTTAGACTAGTTTGAACATTTTAAAAACAAGTTTAACATGATTTTAATAGTTGATAATATGTTTAATCAAATCTAGAGGTTTTTCAGACTTTGATTAACGGGAAACTGATTAATCTCAAACAACCACTGTTTCGGTACAATTGCTAGTAATAAAACTATCAACCGGCAAAGATAAAAAGAGATGAGTTTGAGGTTTTCACAGCACAGTAGACCATCAAATTCTAGATAAAATTAATAAATACTATTGCATTAGATTTTTTCCGAAATATTTAAGAAACAAAAAGTTGGAGAAGAAGTAAGAACAAAATAAAACTTCTTTCTGAATCACTCTCTAAACGGCAAGTGCTCTTTTAAACCGAGTTGCCGTTTTTGAGATATTACCTTCTTTCAAATCTTGGACCACCACTTTTCATTTTAGTGTCAACAACACTTGTGAAAAGCTTTTTTTCCACACTCTGCTATGCGTCGTACGTATTGCTTTCTGCACTTGCACGTTTTATTTACAAAAGCTTGATGGGGAATTAAGCGTAATATGTGGACAAGCCATGAGAGAATACAGGGTGTTACAAATTCGAGGCATTAGCATTGCTATCTCAGAAACTATAGTTGAGAGAGCTTTAGTTAAATGGAGGCAAAGTTGAGCAATTTATTGCTAAATAATTTGATTAAAAAATTCAAACAATTTTAATTACATTCGGAGATATCCGACAAAAACCGAGGCACTTTTTTATGCTCTTCACGAAAATAGTTTTCAGCCTCGACGTTTCGTTTTTTAGATACCACCATCAACTTCAAATTTTTAAATACGGACCTGGACTTTTTATTTCGTTTTTTATTAGCTACACTAGTATGAATATTTCTAGACATTTTCAAACATGATTTACATAGTTGACAACGTGGTTAATCAAATTTAGTGGCATTTTTGCAAATATTCAAATATCTTAAAAATTTAATAATTTTTTAATTGTCATCATATAAACTTTCGTATAACATCAATTTATTAACATATTAATTGTTAATAACTTTTTTAAAACATTTTTAAGTGTCTAACTATAGGTTTGTTAACGTTTTGTATGTTAGATTTGTTAGCAAATTTTGTTTGTTATTGTAATTATTAATTCAACTGAAACATTTTCATTGTCAGGAAGTTCGTTTCTGACATCCCTATCCAGACTGAATTCCACATACACTCGACATTCCAGTAATTACTTGTTAACTCAACAATAGATAATGAATATTTTGTGGACAAAAACAATTTAATTGACGTAATAATTTATTCGATTTGCTACAAAATATTTTTTAAGTAAAGTCGTCCTATCGCAGTCTCTCGAAAATAAATTGCGCGGGTTAGTGACAGCAAGTGGAATTTTTTCAAGTTTCATTGCCAGTGCTTGAACTTTTTTGTTTTAGCGGTAAATCCAGTAAATACAATTATTACGGTTAAATCAGTTGTGCAAGGTATTGTGTTCAAACTGCGGCTCTGTTAACTGTTATTTTGTGACAGGTCTGTTAGTGAAAGTAGCTAAGAAACGGGACTCGTAATAATTAAAAGTACTTCAAGTAACAGCAATGACAGATAATAAAGTGAATTTAAAAATAGCAAATATCATCTGCTTTATACGAGCGAGGAAAAAACCTTCATATTAATCACAAGTGCTGCAATTTTGTAAACACTTGATGCTACAATAAACCTCGTATTAATGCCTTTGCATCTACTAAAATATTATGTTGATTCGTGTTATCTGTTAAATGCGATGATGGATGATGGACGGTCCAACGATGGATGGGTACACTGATAACCACTAACAAGCGCTTTGGTACCATTGAGAGTGACAAAGATAAAAGATGTTTTTTTTAGTTGGGCAGTGCATTGCCATGACGTCATACCCGGCCTTGGTAAAATTGTTTGTCAATCAGACATTGACCCTCTTTATAGCTCTCACATGTTTTCAACAATGTATTTAAATTGATGGCAAATTACATTATATCGTTCATGCGCCAATGCTAATAATTAGATATCGGTTGTGTAACTTTAATTACAAGATCAGAGGCTTAAGAGTCATTTGATTTCGAGAGCGAGTTAAAAATGACGCCGAAGCATTGGCTAGAGTCCAAAAAAATAACTTTCGGTTACCTCTGAATGCCAAGCTGCTACAAGGTGCATCCTTAGGGTCATCGTTTTTGAGAATTTATTGGATGCCTACAGACGAACGTCAGTTAATTCTCCTTACTTCTTTGCCAAAAACAGGTTTTACAGTGCGCTTTGATCTCAAAGAAATTTATGATTTTATTTACGAAGCAGATGCAAAGACGAATTTTTTTAGTATAAAACAAAATTTTACGTCAAATTTACCTTCAATTAATTTTGTTCATCCAATTTATTTGATGAATTATATTTCAGAAACAGTATTTTTTCACAAAAAAGCAAACAAAGTACTTTATTTCCTTTGTATGAAGTGCAGCCACCTTTACGAAGATTAAACGGAATTAAGAACATAACAACCAACTTTTGATAACCATTATGGAAAAAAGCAACTGATTTCGAACCCTAAAATAAAATAATGAAAACCACTTTCAAGGAAATGGTGGGCTTCCTGGAGAATGGCATCAATTGATCAAGAGTGAAGATACCCCAATGGTTGCTTTAAAAAAATTATGTTAAGCGCCTTAAGCTAAAGGTCCAAAAGCATTTTCTACCACTCCTGCTGCAATCCTAGATCAATGTAGATGAATTTGTATTGAGCAATTATTTACCCACCAATGCCAGGATAAAGTTTCAGAAGTACAATGCTGTGCGACCTTAAGTCCAATAGGTGTAAAATCATATCTGGCTGCAGAAGGTTCAAGTGTACAAAACTCTTCATACAAATATTACATTAGCACAGCAGTCATCAATAAAACTGGAGCAATTGAATATCGTCCTGATCGGCCCCAGAGATTTTGCAAATTACAAAGTTGGAACAGAAATAACGTTCAAGTTAACTGGGAGATCTCGATAATTATTATCTTCTCCCTAACCTTGTGTTAATAAAATTATTGGTTTATTTTTCTTTTGATTTGTAAACATTATAATAATCCACAAATGCGCGGGTGTAAAAGTGTTTTCTAAGGAAATGGTGACTATTTTTTGTTACATCGTTTGCCATTTGCATATTGCTAATACGAATAGGATATTTTTATGTAACTAGTTGGCTGCACAACAAAACCATTCACATTATTTCGGTTGGAATGTATACGGTGCAGAAACAACATTGGATTCGGCACGTTGCAAAGCAACGTGGCATAAGTAGTAACGAATAAACAGATAGACTTTTCTCTCTTTCATTAATATGGGTCTGGTTTTTAATAGTCGTACTATGCAATGCCAAACAAAATGTCAAACAGTTTTTTTTTATACTTAATAGGAATTATTTAGCATCCAGTTTTAAATTATAATTTTATTGCAAAGAAAGGTTTGATCAGAACTGAAAAGAAGAAAATTGAAAAATGTTTTAGTTTTCACGCAAAATGAAAATTGGATGAAATGGAAATAAAACAGACGAGAAAATATAATATCTGACAAAGACAGACATCCAAGAACTGTAGGCAAAACATTCTGACTAGAATAAAGAACGCAATAGTAAACAAAGAGAATAGTAAAAAATAATACACAGATAACTGTTTAGTACTAAATCAAATGAAAGTGTGGAAATATTGTTGTTTCTGTCAATCGTTAAGCCATCAATGGTTAGATATTGATAAAGATTACAGGTGTGTCAAGTTAAGGGCAATAAGTGTTTTATGTGGGACTAAATGTGAACAGATATCAGTTTTGTGTATTGATCTCTTTCCTAGAAATAAAAAAAACAAGAAATTGGTGTCAAAGTTCACTAAAAACTTAAGTATTCCTAATGAGTCAAACCAAGTTGCATTAATAAAACAATCACTATAATTGTTAAAAAATTTGAGCTTCTAATCTGCTGTTTGGGTTACATAAACTTTACTGGCAATTTCCATAGCTTATCTTTGGCAAACATGATTGGACATAATCTGCTTTATACTGTATAACCGATGGTCTATTGTATCTAACGCGTTAAGGCTTATCCAAAATTACCAGGCCAGATAATTTTTGATTTTAGATATTACCTTCAGCTTTTCCTCGAATCTAAAAAAGCACCAAATTTCTATTAATACATTGAAAAGATTTTTTTCAATCTGTTGTTTAAACGATTAGTAATTTCGATGGTGATGTAAACAATAGTAATTCTTGAACTCTTAGTTGTAATGTGTTATTCAAAAGTGGCAATTCAACCAACATTGGACGTTGAATTAAAGGAATGTAGATTTGCCACAGACATTTTTTGTTAGCCTTTTGGTATATAATCGTTTTTTCCATCATTCGACTTGCCAGAATCTAACCTTGCATAATCTTTATGGTTTGCAGTGCAGGATTAGTGGAATTGAGTCCATTATTCTGAAGCATGGATTATAACCACCTGCTTTTGTTTTCCTGTCTCAGAATGGATAGCCTCTGGCAATAAATTAAGAGCTAAAAGAGACACGAAAAAGTTCATTATATTTTGTATTGTAGGCACGAGAACCGCGGCAGGGTGTATGACATTAGAAGAGACGAGATGGCAGGTTGCGGACATTAGAGCATTGGCACCGCAATTTTGAATGCAGGTGCCCCAAAAGGGGCCAACGCCCGAATCGGGCCAGACAAGGGGCGGGGGCACTCGGGCAGCAGGCCAAAGGCCTCAAAATCGATCTCGCCAGAAGACAGACTTGCCTTTGTTTAAGAGCCCCAAACTATGCCGGTGATATTTTCGGGACTATAATGGAAACAGCGTCCTTGTACGAGTCCGTTGCATCGATGTAATCTGTTACTTGTTAGCGTGAACTTATCCATAAATGTTCAGCCATAAAATGTGTCACTTCCATCCGCACCAATAAGATCATACGGCCATTACGACCGTCCAATCGCGGTAGTTTATCAAAAAGATAACGCGTAGTACTTCCTGTGGATACCCCACAAGTACCAATACTTTATTGTCGAGGTCTACAAGTACCTCCAAAAAAATAAAACAAAATTGTATGCAACTTAACTTGAGATGTTGCAGGCTGTAGAATGTTTGATTTAAGAGGAGTGCTTTTCTAATATTCTCAGATGGTGATCGCGTCAATGATACTTCTGAGGGTTTCTTAGGAAGTAACGAACCCATCTGAGAATATTAGAAAAGCGTTCTTCTTAAAACAAACTTTCTACAGCTTACAACATCTCAGGTTAAGTTGCTTAAAATTGAATTGTATTCAATTAACCGCGACAATGAGGTATTAGTACTTTTGAGGTAAACTTAGAAGGTAACCCATCTGGAAATATTAGAAAATCCCTTCTCTAAAACCAACTACACTCTCTAAACTTTCTACAGCCTTTACTATCTTAAGTTGTTAGGAATTAAGAAACTAATCTAACAGAAAAGCACCTTTTTAAAGCAAAGTTTCTGCAGTATTTATTGTGGCAAAAAAATATCATCGAAGTTGATGTTATTTATTGATAATTAATTTTTTGTAATTTTGGATATCCTTGAATACAGAAAACTTTCTTTCGCCTTCTTTTGAGAAGCTAATTGACTAAGAGAGTGAAATTCCATATCCAAAGTTCTAAAGAGCAATAAATACTAATAAATATATTAATATACTAAACTACTAATAAATCCATCTCAGTTTGTGTACTTTTCTAAGGTTATGTCCCGAGGTGATTCCTACGGCCTGTATCAACATATTGTAGGCCTCATTGGTGCAGATCGTACATTCCAAGAAATTATAATTAGGGTTTTATCATTTTTATGGATAACTTTACGTTAACCTGTTACTTCTCTTACTTTTATTGCTTTCGAGCTGTGTAAGGTCGTAAACTGGATTTGTATTTATCCCGATTATGTACTTCAAACTGCGATGCATAACAAAAACAACGTTATTGCTTCATAACTTACATTCTCCCATATTTGGACCTCTTGATTTGTACTATTGAAAGTATCACAGTCTCCTCAACATAGGTGGTACGTCGTACATAGGTGGTGTTGGCTAGGTCCCCTGTTTATATGTCATAGCGTACATGTTTCACTAAGCCTTTGGGATTATACGATTATACACACTGAAACGACCTTCATTTTGGAAGTGCGCTTCTAAAAATACTGAGGCGGGATGCCATTTAAAGTTAACACTCGTTTAATGAGGCCTTCTTCTTGGAAACAGCTTTTTTCTTCTTCTCTCTTTCTAACTTTTTTTAAATCGCGAGAATAATAATTATTAT
This sequence comes from Ips typographus, assembly GCF_016097725.1. Classification (NCBI taxonomy): domain Eukaryota; kingdom Metazoa; phylum Arthropoda; class Insecta; order Coleoptera; family Curculionidae; genus Ips; species Ips typographus. Next base: position 5,604,094 of record NC_138437.1, on the reverse strand, counting down.
GAAATCTGTTTTATATAAATCTCCTGGCCTCGTTGCGTTCCTTGGATAGGTCTCTTGTTAATGTAACATTTTTAGGATTTTACGTAAGAACCACAGAATCAAAATCCTAGACCACAAAGATTAAGATAATCAACTAGGAAAAAGTCAGGAGAGAAGGAGATTCAAGTAATTAATTACAGTAAAAACAAAGAAGTTTGAAAACAAATTGTATTGTTGCAGTGCTGTGTCTAGATATGTACAGGATCTCATCAAATTTGATAGAGCAAAGAGGAATGTTGACAGGCCACAGAGGAGATGGTTGGATGATGTTAAAAGAATAGCAGGAGTAAGATGGTACCATATAGCAAAAGACAGACCAAATGAAAGAAGCCCTTTGAGATCTTTTGATTTCGAATTTAGTTAATATAATTACACGCAACAAGGGTATCACCGCTGCTAAGACTCTTCTTTAATGTGTGAATTATTCTTTCAGCAAGTCCATTGCACTGGGGTATCCAGTAGTAGAGATCGCAGATGGACAATATTGAACTTGGAGCAAAGTTGTGCAAACTCTGATGAAATGAATTGTAGTTGGTTGTTTGAGACCAAGAAGTATGGATTGTTCGCAGATGTAGCAATGAGAAGGAAGGCTTTCCTATTTGTACCGAAATCTGTGAGATGGAGCTCCCTAATGGCCCAGCTTCACCTTTTTTTCTATGGAGACCTTATAACAAGCCTATTATCTTCCGAATCTACATGTAACACTAGAGAATTTGTAAATAGTCTTGCTGCGCAAACAAAAGTAAATCTGCGCATCAGTGGGTGTTGGAATTCCAAGCGAAAAAAGCAAACATCATCACGTCTTCCCATTTGATCTATTTACGGAGAATAGATCCGTGTTAGCGCCCAAGGCCCCATGTAAGCGGTCGACTGGGAGATCCTAGGTCATGGTTTCAAAACAGTTAAGAAGCCGAGGCGCAAAAATAGACCGCGTAGACTGTTAATAATTAAAATTCATAGAGTTACGTAGATGACGGGACGAAACCCCAACGGGCTTAACTAATGCAACCAAGTTGCCCTGACCATCGCACTGGTAACGTCCTTGACGTCTGCCGTATGTGGTTGCTTTTGCGTGATTATTTTCTTAACTACTTACTGCGGTTCCCTTCAATAAGAAAACCTAGAGAACAGGTTGAAGCTGTTAAAAATACTGAAGTTGTGCAAGCGGCCAATGTCAAAAGCCTTTGTAAAGTTCGAAGGTACCTTTACTCGCTTCGCAACAAATGGACGTTGTCTTTAGCCTATTTTCGTCCGGGGTTAAGTTTGGATCGTTATGAAAAGATGATCGATTATGTTTCCAACGCGAGAGTCGCAAAAAAAAAATGGGCGAATCCTGATCTGGCAACAATGTCGCCAGACGTTCATGTTTGTTCATTTCGCGCCGCGACCTTCGCGAAAGTGCATCGCTCGATTTCAGGGTCTCTTTCTATTTGATTTTGATTTTCATTCGCGTCTTTGTTCGCTACAGGAGCGGTGCACTGGCGCGCCGCCATTAACGACCACCAAAACATGTTTTTATAAGGCATTCCTTTTTTCACCCCCATCAATCTCCTCTTCGAATTACTTAACTTCGTCCTGCCATTTTCAAGAATTTACACTCGATTTTATTTCGTGCTAGATTGCTGCCTTATCCAGAATATCTTTGAGATAATCCAGGATGTTCTTGACCAATTGTCAGGAAAATAGTTTGTACGAACAAAATTTGGCAACATTGTCTCGAGTCCCTGACTTGCTATTATGTTTGACAGCTCTGAGACGCAAAAACTTCAAAAGGCAAAAAGTTGCTTTATTTAAAAAATGAAATTCAAAATTGGAGACAGTACTTGTTTTTACTTTTTGGTGCTAAGAATATGATAAGTTGTTCCGTCAGAATGTATCCAAAAATATCCCCTATACGTTGGAATAACACTGAAGCTTAATAAAAAAAAGAAAACTGTTTTCCTTCACTTTCAATACCCTGTTTAAGTTGGATTTGCATTCATCAAAAACCTAAACTGGCACTCAAAAAGTACTGTCTCAAAGTACATAATAGTAAACATTGTCTCAATACCAATTTTTCTGTATTTACAGTTAAATTTTTAAAAACTGCATTGCCAATGGAAAAAAACATGAATCCTGTAGGATAAATCTGTGAAAGTAAATAATAATATGAAGGTGTCATACACCAAACGAAAAACCAGACCAGCCTTTATAGGGACGAAATCCGCCAAACATGGCTATTTCTGACCTCTGTCAAATGGTTACTATTCGAAATACATACCTACACGTAGAAAGTTTTCTGTAATTTAGTTATCATACATAATTACTTAGTCTATTAAAATGAAATAATATGAAAACTACAAATTTCAAACTTATTTCCATTAGAACCGCTACTGAACTTGGTGTCCAGCAGGAAAGTTCCTTCGGTTTTAAAGGTTCTTCCCAGCATTCATTCCTTCTACTAAATGTATGTATCTCTTAAGTCAAGAATCTTAGTCCAATAATCTAAACCCCATTTAGGTTAAACTTCCAAGTTTAGAGTTGAATTTGGGTCTCTCTTTTCTCTTTGCATTTTCATGTCTAATGTTGAACTTAGCCACTTAAACTAACTATTCCAAATGGCAAAGTTCAATTCTCCAACCAAGGAATTATATTAAATATAATATTTCTTAATTTACAAAAATATATATAAAAATGTAACAATTTCCAATAAATTATACTGTGATATAAAGAGGCATGTAATATAACATAACCACTTTACGTCTTTTATGGCTTATCCTGTCAAACTACCTAATTTTATATATGTATCTCAGACACATGTTTTCTGTTTTCTGTACTCTATACTTCTCGTAACCGGTGAACATGGAGAACACCAAAGAATCAGCCATATGTTATACTAATTTAGGATGAGATCCCGACTGTTTAATACTAAATCTGAGGAATTAATCCATACAAACACCAAGATTTTTAACTTCATCAGAAGTATTAATGGTAATTCTAGAACCAAACAGAATTGTGGATTAAGTTGGAGACAATGTGCAAGAGAAATGCTAAAAATTTGTAGGTCACCATATGACTCTTTCACTTTTACAATCAAATTAGAGAAGCTTTTCTGAGCTGACTGACTCATGCAACTGATCAACATAAAACAGCTGATCTAGAAATCCTGGACTTAATTTCATTGGACTCTGCAAGGCAACCAGCAGACACTGGAAACAATTTCTTCTACAAAATGATAAAAGACCATCAAAATTAGAATGAGGAGTTAATTTTTAAAATAAACTATTTTCTGTGGTTTTAGGGACGGATCAGTTATAATGAACGAATCAGTAAAGAAAATAGTCCTATTTAAAACAGCAGAAAATAGCTATATTTAAAACAGATCTAATTTAGTCAGTATCTTAAAATGAGAGTCAAATCCAGAAGGCATCTGAGTTCTCCAAGGTGTGGAATTACTGTCCATAATCAAAAATAACACACATAAAGTTGACAGTTCCGTTTAAAAAGGAGGTTGTTACTTAAAAGTGCCCAATTTGATTTTCTATTGTTGTTAAAAAAGAAGAAATACGTGACACATATTTTTTAAGTATAAAAGTATTGACTTTTACGTTCCTTCAACCAACTTTAGATTTTAGAGATTGTGTAATTGCAATTATTTCTGAATTATTTCAAGTTCGTACAATTTTAACTGTTGAAAGCATTAGATTCTCATTAGAAAGCAAAAATCAATTTGCTCTAAATGTTTTATGAGCGAACAAGAGATCTATAGATTACGTCATTCTAAACCCGATTTAGAAAAAAAGTGGGGTCTACGTCTAGCCGTCGGGATTTTAGTTCGACATCAAGGTGAGGGTCACGATTGGCGGCAAAAAAGGGCATCAGACGAGCGCCACCTCCTCGCCGCCCCAGGCTAACGTCTCCGGTGAATGGCCGAAAATTGTCGGCGCGATGCAAGGTCAGACATACGCCACATACGTTGCACCACATCTAATGTCGATCTGATCAAATCATCATTGAAGCTTACGTAATGATTTTGATTGAAAGAATCACCATAATCATCAGCACTAGTGATGATTCAATCAGTGAGTGTTTAAGTTTTTTTTTTAATCTGAGGTCAACTAGGCGTCAAAAGAGGACAATGGAAATTCGGTGCAATGTCCTTCGAGCCGGACAAACCGATTTAGAGGCAATTAGTCAACTTGTGGCCTTGACGGATCCGTTCGGGTCATTTTGGGGTTACTAAACTAAAGAATGTTAATGTGGGTGGCGCGAATAACAAAATGCAACGTGCAGACAACGCATCACATCCGCCGCGCCGCGACCTTACATTTTATTTATAGTTCTTTGTTTATCGCCTGGTATCATTTTGCAGGTTTACTACACTGGCTCGTATCGGTAGATGTTATAACGCAATATTACCGTGATTTAACTTTTTTTATATAAGTAAATATAGTGACTGATATACCATAGCAAATAAGATATTTTTTAATTTTTGAACTACAAACAAAATAAGCGCAAATTTGGTTGGAACGGTTGAAACCAGTTTTTTTAGAAGATTTTTGAAATCAGAAAAATGAGAAAAGAGCAAATAAATTACAGGGTGTTCAAACATTTTACAAGTGATATGTCAATTTTGACATCACATTCTTGCAATTCAGTGAAAATACTACAACTTTGCTAATTCAAAGATACACTATCACCCTCTACAATACTTTATGTACGTCCCTTATGTAAAGGCGGTAATTTATGTGTAGGAAAATTTCCATCCTTAGAAATGCGGAAACAAAAATTTTCTTTGATACTGAAGTTTTCCTGAAAGGTACATGACTGTCAAATTAGTCAAAATGGGCTCATCCCACATAACGTAAAACTGCGTTTCAATGCATATAAATCGGGAAGCTTAGTCTGAAATGTCGGAATTTGTAGTTTATTTACAGAAAAGACTGTTTTTTGGTAATTTACAGGACTTTAAAAATCCGTAAATAAATTCAAATCGACGGTTTTGCCGCGTATATGACGTGGACGACTTTCAGCAGTTTTATTGGCTATGGCTGTCTGATGGTTGACAGCATCTTCCAATCAGCTGATTTATATCCTCAAAGTCAAGTCACGAGTCCACAGAGTGCAATGTTGCCAAATAACACGTTTTATAGCACGACACGAGTAATTTGATGTCAATTTCAATTGCTGGATCAATAATTGACATAACGTCTTTAGTCTAGTGTTATTGTTAGAAAAACTGTAAACAATGAGATGTTATGGAAATAAAGACCGTCTTTTATCCTTGTTGTTTTTTGAACTGAAAAAAATTTGAATCGGTAAAGCGGGCCTAGAAAAAGCTGCTGAGAAGTGGCTCCTCGCACATAATTGGTTGAAAACCGTCTACGTCACATCTAACTGGCGTTTTAAATGTTACTATGAAATTTGAATCTTTTTATTTAATTCTTGTTATGTTAGACTTAAAAAACATATTTCATATTTTTTTGGGTCCTAATCAAATATGAAATAAAAAAAATATGTGGGATGAGCCCAATCAGAACATCTAAATATATTATTAAAAGAATTGTAAACTTTAATTTTTTCTCTCTTTAATCTCTTCTTTAAACTACTTAAAAAACGTAACTTAAAATATAAACCGTAACCATAAATTTAGTATTCCGGAAATTTTACATCGCTGGGTACGTCTACGATCAACACAGAAATTGGTCATTTTTGAAAGTACACTGTTTAAGTTCGTTCGTCTTTTCTTCCCTTAATAAAGTGTATCTGTATATACCAATCAATCTGCTGTTGCCCACTATTCACAAATCTACTCGTCAATAATAATTCAACTAATTAAAAAAAAAATTAATCTTTAACGGACCGAAAATCAAAACAAACATAAACAAAACTATTTTACGACTAACATCGGAAGTTTCATTCAATTGCGCAGTAGGCGAATGTGGGGGACAAAGATGGCGACTTCCGTCTCGGTCGCTTAATACACAAACGGGGTATTTGCTACCTCCTGATTCTTTTTGCTCGAAGGTATATACTATCCGATCACATACAAGCTAATCATATACAATTATCTTACAGTATAGTTTAAATCAGCAAAGTGACAGTATTTTTGGTGAATCGCTAGAATCTGATAACAAAATTGACAGGTGTCAATCTTTTGCCACATTTTAGACACATGATTTGATTATATAGATTTTGACAAAATTGTGTGAATCGTATCCTGGCAAATTATAATAAAAATCATGTGTAAAGGGTGTGTCATTATAAATTTTTCCACCCTGTCCTGTTATGCATGTTTTTTTATGGAACTGTTCTTCAGAATTCCAGTTATTATAGTTTGTTGGGTTATCTTTAACACCTTTCTTATAGCTGTAATAAGAACTAATTAATGCTAAGCAAACTTTGCATTATGGTGTTTTATTATATTGTTATTTTTTCCTTGTACTGTGTTGGCGATGACTAAGTCGTTAGCAAATCCAATAAGCTCTATTCCATTGTTGCTACTTTCCTGCTGTATTTCCCTCATTGTGTCACTCTTTTGTAATTGAGTTCAAAGAAGTGCCATTAAATGCTAAATCGAGGAATAATCCTAATAACAGTTTTTATTCCATTCTTTGCACCTAATCTATAGGCATATTGGTGTTTCACCTTCTCTTATATGTCGATCAATAACTTTTCCATAGTCTTTACAGAGACCGATTTTGCGTACCGTTCACTCTAAGTAATATCCATATATCCCCTAAAGTGCTCAATGTTTTGTTGGAGCATCGCTGGAGTTACCTACTTCACCTAATTGGAAGGAGCTGACTGCTGATCTTATTTTATCACTAATTTTGCATTTAGTGATTTCTTCGTTACTTTTGAGTCAGGACAGTGACATCAGAACTGATTCTCTAAACAGCCTCTAACCTTTTGTTGTTGATATCTAGAATAAATTGGTGGAAGATTTTGAATTTTTGAATTAAAAATAATCGATTATCATGATGTTTCGGTGTTTTGTGCAATAAAACGTGAACGAGCGTCCATATGACCGACCTAAAGCAAACAAAGATTATGAGTCGGAGAACGTTCGCAATCAAAAAGTTGTTTTTCACTTTTAAATTTATAATCGCAGTCTTGGGTGCATTGGCCCAGACAGCGATGTTAAACTTACGAAGTCACGGTCAAAACAACTATAAAAAATAGCCCCCACTCCCGTACATCCATGACCTACGTGTTATTTTTTAATTTGCGAAATCCGGACCCGAGAATACATTCCTTCATAGATACGGCCTAGAGACTTATTTTTAGACCTCCAAGACTATGTGCCACTTGGAAACCAAAGTAATTATTGGACCGATAACGTCATTGTGATCTAAGCATCCTGTAGTACATTAACCCAAATAGATCATGCCAAGGTCAAAACTGAATAATGATATGTGTAATCGCAAGTAACATTGGGATTTTTGTAATCAATATTGCGTCATTTTGTGAGGATTTTGTTGTTTGTGTAGGGCTCAAGTCCGGCTCTGAATACTGATGGTTACAGTGGTTACCTGGGTCGACTCAGCCTATATGCCTTCGTACAATTAAATTTGCCAATAGCAGAGATGCAGGGTCGTTACTGCTATCAATTATTAACATTCCGACGAGGCATTAAAAGCACACTCTAGACTAGTTGGTACTCTTAAGGTGTTATAGTCGAACCAAGGTAAACCAGCAGCCAGAAGGCAAAATATAGACCTCAGAGGGGCTGAGGTAACTCGTCAGGCAACCACATCATTAGCTCAACTCTTGCACTAAAAAATGTCATGTTAAGAAAATAAGTATGACGTCATTTAGTACTAGACCTGCGCGGTAATTTAAACATTAAACAATATAAAAAATATGTTTGTAATGAAAGGTAAAGTTCAAAGTTTTCGACGATATTTAAACGAAAAGCGATTAATCAAACAAAAACAAGCGAGGAAGGTCTATAACCTGCATTCTGAAAAACGTTTCGCACGTAGGCAGACGTTGCCTGATAAAAATTATTTGCGCATCTCTCAATAATGCTAACTGAGTTAGGAAAGGTCATACATGCCTTGCTGATTTTATCTTTTAAGATCCAAACCAGATTCCACAAATAAAATTTGTCTGCGCCTATAATATTTAACTAACCTCAGCCCCCTTGACGACGTACCGGTGTTACGCCTCTGGCTAGCGATAAACCGTGAACTCGGGAGACTGCAAGGTTACTTCATTGTTAGTTCATATGAAATGTCTACGTTCGATAAAAAAGTCGATGCACCTCTTATTACGACGGGTGACCGAAAATGTTAACAAATATGATATTACATTGTCTGAAGCGCAAGGTCAAATTGAATGTTAAACACGTTGTGGTGGACATGGATCTCAGTACCGGGTTAGCAATCTCTATTTCTATTTTCCTCGTCTAATATTCAGAAACTAGTTTGCTGCAAGTTGACAACGTTGTCCTCATAGTAACATTATAAATCTAGATTTACATGTCAATGGAACTGTTTGAAGTCACGTTTTGACAGATTGAACCATAGCTATTACGATAATTTATCCGCGAGAGGGCGTTTTGCATGGCACCCTAGATATGTTTTGCTAAGCCCGATATATTTGATGTGCTTTCACATTCAACAACAGAAACTCTACAATAGTTGTAAATTGTTATTTTTATAGTTTTTAATATCAGACTTTGAATAAAAAGCTTAGAAACTATATCGGACTATAATGGTGAACCTGCTTTTACCAATGCAAATATAATAATACTATAGACTATAGATAACAGCACAACATGCTATTTGTGATACTATTTTAAATGAATTATTTATCAACATTAAAGTAAAACAATAATACGCACCGGCTTTCCCCATATAACTCACAAAACTCAGGAACAACACAAAATATCCAACTTCAACTTTACTTTTGATACCTTTTTGTCATAAATTCGGACAGCGCAAAATAACTCGAACGATATTGAAATTTTAAATACAAAATAGATGTCATAGTGCACCGCCCTCTATACTAGAAAGCCGAAAATGTCACTTTTAATGGCGGCGTTAGCGGTTTTCATTTTATACACAAACGTATGCAGATGCAGTAAAAAATATGTTTTTTTTAATTGTTTCGTGTAGTTGATTGCAAGTTGAGTGAAAAATCAAAAAAAGGTTCATTACATAGATAGAGCTTTGTCCAGCCTAAACGATTTGGTTAGAACATTTGTCCTGGAAAGTACAACACACAGCAAACTAGTTTAAACACTATTCAATGTAAGAAAATCTGTAAATCCTTGAAACTAGGTAAGCAAAACTGGTAAATGGTTCTTATGTTATTACCAAGAACATTCATTCAAAATTATTTTTGTTGCTCTCACAATGAAGGATGTTTTAAAATCTAACTCACATACCTGTGCATGTAACAAGTGCCTAATAAGTTTACTGTACTAGAAAGCTTTTGTACCTACCATTGAGTATAGTGTTGCAGTAAAATCATCCCACTTCAAAGTGTTCAACCACTGTTGAGTTAGATCCTTCTGAAGGCTTTTTCCTGAATTGCTGTTACAATGTGACTTGAAAAACTTATGAACGGCAGCAAACAAAAATAACTTACGCAAATAACCTCAAGTTTTGATTTTAAACCGTAAAAATTCATCTAATCTTCAAAAAACTTAATTTCCACAATACAAACAAACGCAAACTGTCACCACTATTTCCGCCATATTGGAATTTTTGACAAGCACCTTCTAGGCTTTCTAGTATAGTAGGCGGTGCATAGTGACAACAACAATGACAATTAGTAATTAGTCGTTTTCTTTCGGATCTAAACGCGATATGATCCAAGCTCACGTGGCCTCTGTATAATTTTGTGATCATGGGGTCATGTGATTTTCAGAAAAAGCCTCCTATTTAAGATGGAGATCTAGATTTAAAATGTTAGTCCTGTTTCTTTCACAAAACAAGTTTTCGCACCATTACCCACCTATTTCATATTTGTAAATAATTTTTAAGCTTATTTAAAGTGGACTGTATAATGATATTTTGGCTGTAACATGTTCTTTTAAAAACTAACAGTCAAAACACTAACAAATCACTGCTAGAGCATTCTGCATCCAGGATTGGATCTTTCATCAGTTTTATCATCTCAATAGACATAGTCGCGCCACACGATAAATTCTGAATGGAATTAAAATAGACCTAGTTAGAACATAATTCAACAAGTTTGAATTAAAAAAATGGTCTACTGAAAGCCAGTTGTATCTTTTGGTTAAAAAACAATCCTAAATCCTGGTTCTATTTTCTTGCGTTTATTTTACAGCCTGGCTACATGGACTAGTTGCAGAATACAGTGGAAAGACAATGGTTTAGACAATGGACAAGAACAAAACCTTCAAAGCAAATGTCAATTGCCAAAGTTATTGCCATTTTTGACAACTTTCAACTTCAATTGCGACGTTGCTAGCCAATGAGTAAATTTGACAACGCAGAGTTTGAGCGGGCAGTCAACTTTTTCATGTTACAAGGCCATCCATGGAAGTTTCACACCCCAGTGTGCTTATTGTCCTATGGCCTGAACCATGAGAGAAATCTTATCCCACTAGGCTCCTATAGAATAAGCACCCTGTCTCTTTTCCATTCAATTCCGCCATTTTTCACTGAAATTGAAGAACAGACATTTTTGTAGATGATCTAAGTGACTTTTGACAAATGACGTAAATTTGACAGCTTGTTTAATTTAACCCTAAAAAACTTGTCAAGTATCATAAGCAGATAACCTGCCACTGGACTGGTGTTGCAAACCATTCGGACGTCTGCCTTAATATGGCAACGAAGTATTTGCAAATAATTGCTTTTTAAAATCAATTTTTAACGGCTACAGCCTTGATTTCTGTCCATGGTAGCCTGGACCTTATAGATTGTTTCGTAGAATTTTAGAGCTAATCAATTATTTGATCAACGAGGCTTTTGTACCAATCGTACAACAAAAAGATAATTTGTAAAATTCACTAAAATTTACTGTACTTAACAGGAACACTTTTTATGACGCTGACCCAAAATAATTGTTTAGTAATAATGAAATTACCAGGAAAAATACTGTTATCATTTCATAATCATTTTGAATCACTTGTTTGTTACATAATGACGTAATACTCTGTGGATTCCCAAACCTCTGTAATACAGGATATTTGAATGATGTTTTGATAGAAATTTATTAGGGCAAAAATGGATAATAATTTCTACAGTAATGCTTTGTTTCTGGTTATAAGAACTCTTGTTTACTTGAAGTTTTATTAACACGCATTGAGACTAACAGTGCAATCATTGCGGCACAATAAACTTGCAAAGCAAAGAAAAAACAAAGGATAAACTTGATGTTCTGCGAAAACTGCGCCTTTTGTCTGGAGGGACTATTATCTTTATCGTATATTCTCGCATTAAAACGTATTAACTACTTATCGCATTAGCGGACGTAATGTAACCTTTCGGGTCCCCGAAGGTGCGATGCCCCTGTTTTGTACCGAAATAAAAAAAAATAACTCCGAGAAAATCTTGGCCGCCAACTAAAAATATCCCAATCGTATACTGGATTCAATTCGCTGAAAAATTTATGTTTTGCTTGTATTTTTAATCTACGTTGCATTAAGTGATTCGTATTTTACTCAGAAATAATATTATAGTGCAGTCATAATTTTTTTAAAGATATATTTCAAACTGTATTTCAAAACTCATTTATTTTAAAAACTGTAGTACAAAAGCTTTTGATGAAGAATATTAGCAGTTATAATATTGTCAGAGTTAACATGAATGTCATAGTGTACTTAACTTGAAAGTCAATGATTATTTCATAAAATTTGTTGGAAGAATTTAAAAGTTTTGCCATATGTACTACAAGGGAGAAGACCACTTTGAAGGATCACCATGAACGGTCTAAAGATCTTCAGACATGTTCTAAACTAAATTATCTGAAGTAGTGACTAACTTTTAAAATAACTAAAGCGATCCATGCTTGAAGCTGAAAAATGTAAGTATGTTTGCACAAAATGGAAAAACTACATGCAGAATTTTGAAAATGTGTGAAAGAAGAGGAGCCAGAAGATGACAGATCTTTCTGGAAAATATTTTGTGAAGTCCCACATTAATTTGTTCCCTTTTCAGATTATCTGATCCTTCTACTAGAGACCATTTCAACAATAATAAATGTAATGCAAATATATTTCTTTAACAAGAAATCCAATAAACATAACTTGATTCAATGCAGAAATTGGAAAAGAACGATACATCAAATACGTGGGTGATTATGAACTAGGCACACAAAATGAGAGAGGTGACCGACTAGTAGTACAGTTTTGTCAATGGTGGTAACAAATACCGAATTTCCATTTTATAAGTTTACTTTGTATTATAAAACAAGCATCTACCGTGGAACATTTCTGTTTTCTCCTAGAAAAAATATTTATACATTAATCGTCAGTACTAATTACGATAACGTTCCGAATAGCAGCTGTCATCTGCATGAAATACTATTTTTAAGGGGGGGTTTTGTTATAGTTTTTTAATGATTGGAGATGTTGTTGGGTTTATTGGAAACGAAGGGGATAAAGATTACCAACTGGATGATACTAAATCGGAAGAAGCAGCAAGAGATGATGAATAGAACAATTTCTTAAATGAGCAAAAAATAAAAAATAAAAAATACAAAAGGTTGACACCCTAAACAAAAAGTGAAAAAAAAAATGCTTTGCTGCCAACAGGACAAGACTTGAGAAATTAGAGGATTGAAAGAGATGGAACATGCACAATAAGTTGGTATCAAAATAGATATGGAATTTGAAGTTATAAAATGTGTGCCAAAACAGTGTAATAAAATTTTGTTTTCCACAAGAGAATGCGAGTCGTAGGAGAGCAAAACGGCAAAACTACACAGAAAGTACCGAGCGTACCTACTAGTAAAACGAGGCCAGTACGAGCAGTATTATGTATGGCGGTAATCTCACGTAACTCTACTCGTTCTATCCTCTGGCCGCATTTCCTCGGTCTCCCTTTCTCCAATTGCTTTCTTCGCCACTACTTCGCGAACATCTAGGTCACTATCTCATACTTTTACATCCTTTATTCACGGCTTGTATCTGGTTCACAGTACTACTTGACATTGCGAACTTCGAGCAGTGTCGACAGCGCCGCTTTTTTCCTCCTATTCGCGATTAAAGAACTCAAGTTAGTTCTTCGTTTGCGCTCGCCGCTGCTACTTAACTTTTCGGTACGTAATTTACCGGTTGTTTTGGTTTGTGACAAGTGACTTAAGGCTTCACCATTACTTCTTTGCACCACCCCCATCATAGGCCTTCTGGCCCTGGACCTTTTATGATGCCTACTATACACCCCAACGAAAATGGATTAATTTTCTCACAACCTCCAGGTAAGTTGTTGTTGACTAATTTAATATTTTACAAATAACTCACCTTTATTCGGTTAAATTAAATTACTTTGTTTCTTTATCTTAAATCATCCAGACAGTCTTTAATTAGCAGGCAAATTATCAGGGGCTCCCACGTTATTTCTAAATTTACGCTTTTTTCCTCCAACTAAACTAGGGGATATTTAATTATTTTCTTCCACTCTGAATGAATAATACAATACCAGGTCGATTTTCCTGCAACTGTATTAAATTTTAAATTCGTTCAACTTGAATAATGATGAAGCAACTCAATTTCTTTCCAAATCTCCATCTATAGAGTATACATCAGAAATGAGCACATAGAGAACTTAGTATAATTTTTCTTGGAAAGTTCTCCCAGTTCTGAATCTTTTTTACAAAAAATGCAGACAAAATACATAACAGCAAGGTTACAACATGTTAAAAATTGATTTTATTAATACACTAGTCTTTCGTATTAACAGTAATATCATAACCGTATTTCTAAACATAGTGGTACTTACAGTGACAATTTTAAATGCTTTAATATATCATATTCATTTTTAAGCAAGCTTCAGAAAATAAATCTAGTTACAAAGGTAAATGCTTATATAATTATCCTTACTTAATATATTTTAGATTTTGTAGCAAGTTCCAAACAGCTTTATGAGAAAGTTTATTTAATTTTCGATGTTCTGTAGTACAACAATGTGCTCTAGTATTTTTAGTACAGTCTAAATGGTTTCTGATTTCTGGATATTATAATATCCTGCTTAACTTCAGAGTAATCATGTAAGCTGATTTAATTTCCTCTATGTGTATAATCTGTTGTTTTTAATAATAAGATACTATCAAATACATTGTAATATTCATTACTGAACTAAATTGTCACATGTGGTGTTAAAGAAGGTTTTAATATACAGGATGGAAGGTAAAAAAACATTATCTTTATTGTTTCATACACAATTTTTAGTTGTCTCATTTTTCATGTTTGTGAGTAAAAATTAAAAAATTAGGTGTTCTAAAAATTGAAGACAAATATAATTTTAGCGCATTGCCAGTCAATAGCTACAATTTTGCTCTTATTTTACCAATGATTTGAAACTCATGTGGCAACGTGGCAGTTGTCATAACCGAAATTTGCTATTTTTCTATTGGTTGCAACTTCCTCTCTCGCAATGTTGTTATTTAGCAACAAAAAATAGACAATAAGTAACAATGATTGTCAAAGTCCAAAATATGTTTCTATGGCGAAAATCGGATGACATAACAATGTATTATAAACATACATAACAGCCTTTCTTCGGTATATTATCTTGGACATTTTTTTGTAATGGCAAAACAGATGTTAGAGTCAACAACTAAAGTTTCATTGTTTAATAAGAACATGAAGATAACCGCTTATCGATTATCGAAATGTCGGAATTTCCAGAATTCCTTTAAAAGACCATTCACAGACACATTGTCTGCGTAAGGAGAATCAGATTCTATAAGCATTTAGTTTTGTTTTGACGGTTATTATCACTTAGAATAACGATAAGAACAATAAAAATAAAATGTTTTCAATTGTGTAAGGTTGCAACAATAAAATTTTAATACAAGTAGATATGAATAACTGTTATCAAAGGTTGTTGTTAATATATCGGTTAATCCTCGTTGACATTGTTATATTTAAACATTTTCGTAGAAAACGATTATTTATTACTAATGGTAATTCACGTATTATGCAATCGGTTCTTTCCTATGAACTTTAATGCGACGTATTAAAAAATATTTGATAACAACCTAAAAAATGCAATACTTTATAATAATTTGTAATGATGCTTACTTAATATGATCAAATTTGACTTTGAAAATCTTGTATGGAGGTTACTATATTGGCATAATGTAAAACCAAACAAAAAACAAGTTCCAGTCAAACTGATTTGAATTTGTAAATACCGCGTGGAATATTTTTAATTAAAAGTTGCAACTAATTATAAAAGCTGCAAGCCAAAATCACTTTAAACCATAAAATGATCGAATAATCATTTTGTAATATACTTTGATCATTGTTGAATACCCTGGTAAACTCGAAGGCCGGTGCTTTTGTAAAACCCATTTGCAGTAAGGTATCGTTGCCGGAAATAATTCAACTTAAACGGAATAAAGGTCACACTCTGAAAACCTTGCTGTTAAGGTCGACTTGTACATTTTTAATACCTAAAAGAGCAAAAAAAATGTACGCGTATTTTCAATGAAGGTTTGAGCGGCAATGTTATGCAATTTTTCTTTCAGTGTGAGTGTCATTCATGGCAATTTATTTTCCAATATCGAGTGAGACATTGTGAGGGGTTCATCAGATTAATTTGTAGATTTAGCTCTTTTTTAAAAGCGTCCAGAAATTTGGACTCTGATGCTTTTGACTCCTGAAGAAGTTTAATAGAAAGGCTTAATGTGAAACAATGACAAGCCTAGTAAAAACTAGTTGACAAAAATATTAATAAAATTACCGCAAACAAACAAAAATGTGTTAATTGTTTCACATTAACCCCTTCAATTATAAATCTAATATACCTTGAAATAAAAGTTTGACAGCTTTTGAAAACAGCATCATATACAGACTACCTTGTATATGATTTAAAACCAAGACTGTTAATTGATTATTAAACTAATTAAAATCAATTGCAAGGGATTTAAAAACTGGAAGAGGTTCTCTGTAACGAATTCAAGATCACACGATGGCCAAAGTAATGTTACTGAAACTTCAAGGAATTTTCAACAAGCAAAGGTTTTGTCGCCTTAAAAGGTGATACAGGTGTTCCAATGTCCATATCGCGAATACCCTGAAGCTAACTAACTGACATAATCTTGAACGCAAAAGAAAAGTAGGCCAAGTCCAAGTTTGCGAGTACCACTTTCTTTTCATTACCTGCCCGAGCTTATTACACTCTGCAGTTCATTACGCGGGTATAACCGTTTAGTTAATTGAATGGGTACTTTTCAGTTATCGATAGTTACATTACAGTCACATTTTCACTTGGCAAACTGTTTTAAACAGAGCACAGCCCTCTGTACGTCTGTGCGCAGTTTGTCCAAGGCTATTAACCTTAGTAAAATAATTTATGTTAAATAATCGTCTGTAGCAGATAACAGCGGTAATTATAAATTAAATGCAGTGTTGTTGTCAACGAGAATTCCTGAACCTATGTCAACAAGTAACCAAAGTTATCAACGCTTGCCATTTTATTTTTGGTGATCCAATATAAATATTTTTATTTGGCTTTCCTTGATAATGAAACGAGTAAAAGACCTTTACCAACGTGCACTTAACAACAATTTGTTTGAATGAAAGAAAATCTTCATGCAGACGTAACTAATCGTAAAACGTAACGGCGACGAAAAAATTTCTATCGATTTTACTACTAATTATTTTAGCGACTGCATAAACAAACTTTCATACGCTTTCTCTGTACTACATACAAACCGGCATAGACATTATTTTTAAAGTTGCTCGAAAAGTAGGTTTCTTTCTATGTGCCATTCAAACATCTGCTAGGAATATCGTTTTCAGTTCGTCTCAATTATACTTTGCAAAAATATGACCGAACTTTCTTCTCTTAGTGACAATGCAGTTTTCCTTTATCACAATATGATGGAAATCCTTTTTAAAAAAAATAGTTACAACGTAACCACTTAATGCAGCTGATAATGAACCCAAATAGGATGCAAAACCAATGTCCTACTTTGACCAAAAGAAAGTTTAATGTCATTGTCCGTAGAAACGGAAGCCTTGGGTCATTGATTTTTGTTTATTGTAAAATATTCCACATTGTTCTGCGTTTTAGTCGTATCGAGAACGACTGTATTCCAAATAAATGATGTAACAATTGCCGATGCGATGGTCAAAGCCAACGTCAATGTCTCATTTCGTCAACGGTACTTTCAACAACACTATTTTTGCTTAATATGTAGCGCCAGTTTCCGGATGTTTACCTACCGAAACTTTCCACCAAAAATAGCTTTATCAAACCACTAGTTTTAAAGTTTCTCCGACAAGTTACAGAACAAAACTTGGCACATTTTCTGGCAAGATTTTTCCCACAGAAAATCAATTGAATGAGAAGATGATATCAGAAAGGGTAGAGCTCAAAATATCGTCTAGTACTGAATTCACAGTCGTGTGCATCATTTTGGCTGTAATATTTATTATATTTGTTTTGCTTATCGAGTTTGCTATTTTCATTATTAATTCAAAATATTTCCCTCATAATCCACACCACCCTTAGTTTTGATCAAACAAATCAACTAAAACTGATAAGAAAAATGCATTTTCATAACAATAAATTTAGCATAATCACGATCATCTCAAAGGTCAAGACAATGACTAATCAAAACTGATTTTAGACAGTACTCATATTCTAAAGCAAAATTTCCTGGTATTCAAAAAACGTCATTGTGGAATTTAGTGGGATTGGAGCCAGAAAGTACTGATGCAGCGTAATATGGGACAAAGACCTAAAACCAGGAAAAAACAATAGACCTTGCCAAAATTGAAAAATAGGTCGGTCAAAAAACGACGTATTAGAGTTTCCCCCATTTTGCTATTTATATTTCATTCTAGAGTACGAATTATTTTAAAAGTGTTTATTTAGGCGAACTAAAACACCCACTTATACAAAGGAATGAAGTAACTGAAAATATTAACGAAAAGGGTTAAATTCATGATCTGCGTGAATCGTGGGTAGAGCACGGAAGTAACGCTACGCATGTGGATTAGGTTTTTTTTCAACTACAATAACTACGTGGCGCTTGTGTGCGTCTTAAATTTCTAGGAACGCTAAAAAAAATCGATTTAAAAGGCAAAAAATAGCCCTTAACAACAACTTTTCCCCTTAATTAAGCGATTTAATTTACATTGAACCGAAAAAATAAAGGGATTGGTGGCTAGACGGCCAGACAGGTCCGTACCGGACAGAGGCGGGGGCCTTACATAACAAAGACTTTGGCAAGGTGACTTGTCATTGGTCCCATTAATGACTCAGAGAGGGTGTTGTCCTCTATTCGTGCAATTTTCCTCGTCAGTTCGCTGGAATCAACATACTCAACGAGCAATGTTGCCGCGTTTATATCACCAGTTGTAAAAGTTAACGTAGTTAAACGATTATCTCACTACACTAATGTACAAGGATTAATCGATTTGTCATCGTATGTATATGACATCATTAGTACTCGACCATAGTCAAAATAGATTCTTATAGTAAATATAGTATTGCGTATCCGAATTGCTCCATATGGGTATAAACCATTTACTAAAAGCAAAATAACCCAGAAACAATGAAATTGCAGCATTACGAATTTAATAATTATAAACAAACCAAAGTATTGCATTTCCTCCGGACCGACAAAAATTACCTAACACTAGCAGTAACTTTATACAAATTGCAACGTTAAATGTGGGTCAATGCCTACATAAATTGTAATCTAAAGCTAAAGAGCTTACATAACAGAACTTTATGCCGCAAGAGTGGCTTTATTGTCAAATTTTGGCCAAGTGACAAGTCCTCTAAAGCATTTTGTTGGGACAATAAATACTTAATTTTGAACTATGCGGTTAATTTTAGCCTCGACGCTGCTTTGTTTTCCACTTAAGTTAATCACGATTTTAAATTACTTGCTGTTCGATCTACACACCGCATCAGGTAATAATAATATCCGAATGCAAAAAATTCAACGCAGTAAGTTTGGTCCTCGTGTCTCGTTACAATTTAATGGTCAAATATTTAATATTACACGTGGTCGTTTTACATGTGGATCATAACAAACATTTTACTACCTGGCAAGCTTATGAATACTAATCACACTTAAATTTTTAAAAAACATTTTGACCAAAAAAAGGGAGATTTTAAACCTCAACAAGTTACGAGTAATTTTTCTTTTGTTCTTTTAACTGAGAATTTTCCATTAAAACTTTTGAAGGCTTGTCCAGAAGGCGTTATTAAAAAAAAACACTTAAAATTCATATCCGCCAAAAGAAAGTGAGGTGAAGCAAAATATATTGTTCAAGCCTGGATAAGTAAATAAAACTGAAAGAAAAAGTTTTTTATTGGGATAACGCTGACTTTTACCTAAATTAATTTTTCTTCAACATTATTTAATTAGGCCAAATTTATGAAGGATTTAAACGGCAAGGAAATGAATGTTAAAACCTAATTCTTTTTTTTGTTTTACGTGGTTTTTGGTGCTTTTTGTGATCTATAAACGATACTAAATTAACTATGGCATGTCTGATTAATCGTGTGGATGAAAGATAATTTTAGTGACAATTGTTCTTGATGAGTCCTTAAATTACACTAATATATTTTGTATTGACTTGAACTGACAAAATGTGGTTATTACAGTTTCATATGTTTGAAAACTTTTAGTCCTGACCTGAAAAAAATTGTGTAAAACTTAAAAGGGATACCCAAATGGTATGATAAAACAACTATAAAAATTATAAACCGATAACATAATTTAGACTTAGTGTTTAGTAGTTAAATCGCTTTATCAAGTATTTTTGCTTAATTCTTTTGTCACTTTGAGTAATCTATAATCTACCCTGTAATGTATAAAGCAATAAAATAAAAACACCAAAAAAAATGAGCTGTTAAAACTATAAATTTTAATTAATGTACAGTGTATTATGAGTAATAAGTAAATTTCGTTTACCGATAAGTAGATGATAGCATGTAAATATAAAGGTAAATGACATTTTGCAAGGAGGTTTGTAGTTCAGACGTGTCATTTACAAATGAAACCAATTTCTTAACTAAATCGTATTTTAATGTGAAATGAACCACCTAAAAACCACATAATTTGCCATTTTGCCTATAAATGTATTCTTGTCTATATGGAAATAAAGTTCATTGCACCAAATATACATAACATTACATAAAGTAGTGTTTCATTGAAACAGTTTAAAATAATAATAACATTAGGCAAAACATTTAGAAAAAATGTTCTGTTGTGCAAATTCTCACCTATCCCTCTCACGTAAGTTATGGGGTCAATAGCCCACGCGTTTGTTACATCCATACATGACAGCAATTATTATAAAGGTTATTACTCCAAAACAGTCAATAAGGAAGAAAATAGTATAACGGTTTGTAAGGACGGATTTGAGCCGTTGAAAATCTTTTCAAAAAACTTTAAAGTGAGCTTTACATTATACACTTTGTCAATTAATTTTACAATTTGTTGAAGATCATCCTCACTGGTCTTGAAGCTTGATAAATGACTTACAACGAATTTAACTTCACATCATTATACTAGGATGTATTATGTTAAAGATAGTAGTTCCAAACTGAAAAGCAAACATGAACTTTACCTTTTCAAAAGAAACAGTGTTACAACTCCTACCTGCGAGAGTTTAAAAACAAAAGTTTCAACAAATACATAAAGAATTTCAAAAAACATATAACACAGGCAGACACAAACAGTAAACACAAACAAAATATTATTTATATTTGTTTGATAGTGATCTAGATGGTATTTATAAAACTAGTTGGGGGTATTTTTGTTCCAAAAATTGTCAAAACTAGACAATAACCTTAACCATGTTCTAACTGCACAATAAATTGTGGGGAACTGTTTAGTGTAAAGCCCACTTAGGAAAAATAAATATAAAATTTAAACTGACACATGACAACGCTTTTTCTCTTTACCGTCAATTAATAAATAATTTCATAAATTTACTAGCTTAATGCAGAAGAGTATTAAAAATTCAACACACTTAATGGTTAATTTTTATACAGTAAATGACATTTTAATGTTAAATAAAGATTATATTGTACTCAAAAATCCAAATAGTTCTCTTACTGTATATCACAAGTAAATACTTGGGGTAATATGTCACTGACTAATATTTGACACTTTGTATAAAGTGTACTGTCTCCATTCTTTTGTATATTTTTTTAAGATGATAGAAACCTTAGCTTACCAAACCCAACTTACCGTTAAATAACCTACATTTACAGTTGTGCAACTCAGTGATGTATTTCATAGATATTATTGCTTTAAAATATACTTCTTCGAAAAAATGAGCAATTTTTATTTATTGATATGGCGTAATTTACTGTAATGATTAGTGGTGTAGTGTAGCTGTGCTGTACTTTTAATTGCCTTACAGTTTTATGAGTTGTTGCACCATAGTGATAGGTGTTTACACGTAATATAATGATTTTCTACATTACAGTGTAGAATATGAGTAGACTATCATGTACGTAAAACAATGTAGTCTTGTAAATACTACTCTTGCAGTTAGTTTTAACAACACGCCATCAGGTGTAAGTACATATTTCTACAAGACTTTGACCGTATAGATAATTGTAATTATTGTGTAGACTGTAGATAATCATTGTGCACCAATTGTTAAACCAAGTTTATGGCCTTTTGCTCCAGCATTAACATAAGGGATTAATACTGTCTAACGTCTATTATTACAATGTCGACAAAGGTAGTGACAGTTTTCTTCACAAACAAGTTTCAAATATAGAAAACTAAGCTAATGAAAATAACAAGAAAGCTTACCTCAATGAGGTTAAGGGAGCAGAAGTCTGATATGACAAAGGGACAACAAGTAAACTATTGTGGAGAAGACTGTGTTATTTGCTATTGGCGGATAAAGCTCTATCCACTTGAAAATCATCGATGTATATACGTAAGATTGAAATTTTGATCCGATAGTATAATTCAGTCCAATCCTCTTTTTCAAGTGGATTGGTCCAACGGAGGAGATCGAGGATCATGTTTATAGCAATGTGCACAAGTTTGAAAACCAATCTGGATTGAAATGACAGTAGTAAATAGATATAAGCAAGACAACAATATAAGTTTTACCACGTTTACTCAATTTTAAATAATATTTGTTTTGCGAATGAATTATAACAATTTATGATAACGTTAGAAAACTATGCACTATGAATACATTATAAAGTACCTAACTTAAAGGAAAGAGGATTCCTGGACCGGATTGAATGACAAATGCGATAGAAAATTAGAAATTTTTGGAAAATGTGGGACGTTTTACACATAATGTGGGTATAGATATCAATTTCTGTGTAACTCTTTACCTAAGAATATTAAAATATAGCAGACGCTTGTTAAGTTATTGCATATATGCGCGATTTTTGAAAACTTTTGATTAAATAATAGAAAGAAACAGTAAATGTCAAGTTTTATTGGTTGAATGCTCACGTGACTATGACGTATTCTGACTTGTGACCAATGGATGATATAATGATATCTTTTTATCCAGGGTGTTGTTGGACACCCGTTGTGATATTGCTAAATACTTTGTAAATAACCACGAGCAATCAAATGAGTAATAAACTACGTGTTTAGAATGATGTGAGGGCGGAGGTTAGTCAAAAAGTAAGATAGAAAGCAAAATGTGATTTTACTTTGTATGAGATAAATAATCTGGCAATAAAATGCACAGTAAAACGTGTGTATCAGTTTTGAGTAACCTTTGTGTTATAACTATATATTATGTATAAAAATACATTGTGACATTAAGGTTTGGAACAAGCGCGAGTGCGGCACGAGTAGATTTTTGCAATCTCACGCGTGGTGAATTAACTGCAAAAACGTAATAGCGGATAATGGGGAGACCGCAGAATCCAGACATCGCAAATATGATCCGATTTAAATAGCGCCTTTGTCTGGCAGAAACAAATAAATTTAATGCGCCGCGTCACGATTTTGACAAACAAATCATTAAAGTGCATCGAGTAACAACAAACACGCGCCCGCGTTCTGAAGCAAAGTTTACGTTATCGGCGCGAATCCGGCAACAGCGCAGGGTGCCCACTACTTTACATTCAAGCGGCACCGCGAAAAACGCTTCAAATGATTCGCGAACGCGGTTGAAGTCACAGTCGAGTTAAGTACGCAGAAGCAATTAGACGTGTTTTTACGGGGATATTATTTAATCCGCGTGGAACCTTTGTTTTTGTTTTGATACAACCCAAGTTTTGAACTAGTTTACACAGTGACTTTTCCGAGTTTTTCCAGAAGCGGGAGCCCCCGCATTGTTAACGCTTGTAGTGAAATTGGTGAGTGATTTTACGTGTTTGATTTTTTTTTTGGAGGGAGTCATTGTTACTTTGACACGCTCTAGTAAAAACGGTTTACTGTTACTTATTCGTTATTCCAAATTTGCGGCTTTTTACATGTTACGGTATAATTACTAGACCCTAAACGAGTGTCACGTTACCTTTAGTGCCGGTTACGTTCCACTTTGCTAATCATGATCTTGATTTTATTCATTATTAATATTAAAACTTGATGAGCAATGTAGGTGATGCAACTCGTTGTAGATAAATCATGAAGCATCATTTACCGTTAATGACTAATATTAATATTAGCGCGCAGACCTTGTTTGTTAACAATAACAGAAATGAAGATTTTTGCGTGTTAAAACTTGGCCACGTGTTGTTTTTGTTTGCCCTGTTACTTTTTCGAGAATTATTTTCCTGGCTTGGTCTCGAAAACGCAGGAGTGACGCTTATTTACTAACAACCTTTACCAGAAATCGTTGCGCACTATTATTTCGTTTATTATGTAATGTGCGTCGTATCACTTCTTACTGATCTATAACCGCGTTTTCCTATTGTAGGTCATACGACGCGCGGTGTTCCACTAGCCTAGATTCTTAAATATATGAATCTAGGATATCTGTTTATTTTTACCGTAGGTACTTTGTTGTTCCGTTAAAACAAGGAAGTCACTAAATTAACTGAATGTATCATCCTTCCAAACAGAATCGATGATTCACTTCTTTGCTGTAGATTCATATAAAATACCGCTTACGGTTGCTTCAATTTTGTTTCTTTCTAAATATGTAACACAACAATAGTTAAGTAATTATCGTTAGCAGCAATAACCTTTCGTTCGTTGTTGCGGAACGGCAAAGTTGTGTAACATTGAAATTCAAACTTAGGTAATATTGCAAGGGTCAAATTTGCTTTGTTCAAGTGCAATTTTACGAATCTAGCACGTTATTAGATGTTACATTAATTGGTAATATTCGAGACCCGTTATAATATGACATAAACGAGGCTTTGACACCGTTTCTACGTTTAAATGGTTTTTTAGTTCGCGTTCGGCGATGCCGTAATATCTAATACCCATTCGATTATTCACGCTTCTTTTTTGTTGTATGTATTATATCTATCTGACCTAGAAATCAACCTCCAAGAACGCGCAATAGTAACCTATGAAATACAATTTTTTCATGTTCATCGTATTATTTAATGAGGTAATCGGCAAATACGCTTAAAATAAAATAAAATTCACGTACGTGTTGACCTAGCTATGATTACCACATAATGGAATGGATCTGCGCTCTGCCTCGCGATTTTAGGAAGGTGATTAAACACGCTGCGTCGCATTTGTAACGTTCTCTCATAATAATTTCCACTGAAAACGCTTATTTCCTAAATCGCTTAATATTCGGGTGAATGTTTTTCACCGAATCCTCGGCTTTCCCAATTGCCACGCTCATTTCCACTAAATCTATTTATGCTGAATAACTATTGCGTGTCAATATGGACAGACACATAAATATGATTCAGCACACTTTTTATAATTCACAATTTTCACTTACATAATTATTAAAAAGGTTTTTCCTTGAAACCTAATCATTTAACTGAAATCACCGCAGAATTCACAAGAATTACTACTACCAAATTAATAAAAAAGGTGACGCATATAAATATGTATCATCATTTTTGTTGCCATAATAATGATTTGCTATTTTCAAGCTTACAAAACTTTTAATTATATAAAGTGTAAGGTTTTTCCAAATAACGTAGTATGTTGTTCACTATGCTTTTATATTTTGATTCCGTTTACAATAAGAATTAAGGAATTTTGCTTGGTAAACAAAAAGGCTGCTAGAGCCAATGAACACTTATAGAGAAAAACCTACAAACCTACTGATGAATCAAGACAGTGGTCAGAAATGGTTAAAACCTGTCTTGACCATTCAATTGAGAAAAACCTTATAAACCTTAAAACAATCAGAGATTTTCATTAATTTTACATTACTTATAATTAACTTACCAAATCATTTAAAATTTAAAAATAATAAAAAAAAGAGTAGGTTCAGATGGTTTCTTTTTAGAATTAGGAAATTTAGAAAAACTTACTTATTTTTTATTAATTTTACTTTTCAATACCTACCTTTCCAGATAATACATCATGATGTAAATAGGCAATTCAGGCAACAATTTGAGCAGTGGTCAAAGTACTTTTCTGACCAGAACAAAAAATACCATTAAAACCACCCTGTTCAAAATTACGCTAACCTTGTAAGTATTAAAATTACAAATTTTGAAAAACACCCTGTTTTCACCCAGATACAGGGTCTTCCCATTATAAGAGTCAATTATTTAAAAAGCTTCCACATCCAGTACAATAAACCAATATATCAGTAACATAGCTGCTTTTATTACAATCTTTGAAAATTGCACTTGTATAATTCAATTAACACTTCTAACACTAACTATTTTATTATAAATTAAACAGAATAACTAATCATCAAACCCTGAATCATCCTGTATATCACTTATTGCGTATAGTTGCGCAACAATAGCAAACAATCTATAATATGAAAATTGATCTGTGACACATTTTGCCCTGCCCGTGAATTTCACTACAATAACATAATAAAATTTATCGGAAAAATTCCAACATGCATTACGAATGAAGCTAATTCAAGTTCATTTCTAGTAATAATGAAACCAAAAAATGTGAGTGGACCTCAACCTTCTGTAACTACGTAAAACGTGGATTCGAATCCAAGCCACGTGTTTTCTAATCACGTTGCGCGTTCTCTTAGTTATAATTGTTAATGAAATAATAGAGAGGCAGACAAATAAAGAGACATTTAAGCGATCACGTTTTAAACCGTATTGTAAAACTGTTCATGAAAAAAATGTAGGGCATCGTGTTTCTTTTATACATGTCCGGTATTGGTAGAGGAACAAGAACCGCGCATTTTGCAAATATGTACCTCTGGTAACGGTTTTTTTTATTATACAAAATAACATTAGCAGTAGTCAACAGAGGTCTAGGTTCCGTGCGATGTTTATTGACCCGAAAAATTACATCATCTATCTTATTTTAGAAATAAGCGCGCAAAAACTACACGTAAATTTGTATTTAAGTAACAGTCTAACCTGGTTTTTCTCTTTGTTTCAGATGTGCTAAAGCAACATATAATGGTAGCCGAATTCGTAGGACGAGGCCAAAGTGGGTCACCAGTCAACGGGGAAGTACCCCAATTGAACTCGGTTCTGCCTAACGGACACGGTCGAGAAATGCTGGACGACAGTACCACCCCCGGGGCGGAGCATTACGCCATACCCGGCTCAGTAAAACATAAGGAGTTATTCTCTCAGAGGAAACAAAGAGAATTTACACCGGACAACAAAAAAGATGACAACTACTGGGACAGACGACGAAGAAACAATGAAGCTGCTAAAAGATCTCGTGAAAAACGCAGATTTAATGACATGGTTTTGGAACAAAGAGTTGTAGAGCTTACCAAAGAAAACGCTATCTTAAAAGCTCAACTTGAAGCTATAAGAGAGGAGTATGGGATCTGTGGAGAAAATGTAGTCTGTGTGGAGAAAGTCTTAGCCAGTCTTCCCACCAACGAGCAAGTACTCAGTATCACAAAACGTCAGAAACTTGTTCATCCAGGACCCTCACCAACTATGTTTGCTTCTCAAAGCCCAGTACCCACTCCGGTAATCCACCAACCTTTGGCATCTCAACCAATGTCCCATGCTCCTATGCAAATACCTCTGGAACCAGCCTTCAGAGAACATCCAGAGTATCACCAATCATATCAGATGCCCTACAGACACCCCTCCCCTGGAGCTCTTAATTTATCAGCAAGACGGCCCAAAAGTTCCCCATCTCCCTTCGAACTGTCGAGTACCTCCGGAGACGAAGGTCCTCCAACTCATCAGCCAGCACCGGCAGAACCAAACAACAGCCTTCCTTTGAAACTACGTCACAAATCTCACTTAGGGGACAAAGACGCCGCTACGGCTCTCCTGGCCCTTCACAATATCAAACAAGAACCCTCAAGAGCAAGCCCTCCATGGGATGGCGAGGGTTCCTCTGATGAGAGGGACTCGGGCATTTCCTTGGGGGCTGAATGGACAGCGTCACAGGCTGCGGCTACCTTGCAATCTCTTCAAAAGGGTACCCAGAACCCTCAGGTACCCAAAACACACCATCCCCTTCACTCTGAAATCGTGAGGCTAACCACAGAAGTGGAACAGCTCAAATCTCTGATGAAGGAAAAAGAGGCCACTCGTCGCCACTGAAGTTCTGTGATTGCTCTAAGAGGGCCTATTTATTTTAGTTTTAGTTAATTTATTCGTTAGGTAAGGAACTCTCAAAGTGACGGACTTGCACAAAGTTGATAAAATACATGATTTGCAGGGCGCAGTTGTTCTGAAATTGCCAGTGTAGGTATTCCTATTTTCTATTCGCATTAATATACTCGCCTTTTAAAAGTTTCTTATTATAAAAAATCACAAAGTGGTAGTTTTTTTGTTGTAGATTTTTTTACAGAATGTGTTTTGTTTCGCTTTAATGTTGTATCATTTCAATTTTATATCACATATCTTACGTTGTTGTCGAGTTTATTGCCCACATTTGTAATGTATACTGTTTGTATATCATCACATCGGATTTTACCCTGTTATCTATTATTGTTATGGTAGGGAATTAACGTACCTTATATTAAACTAGATGATGTAAGTATGTGTGATTTTTGTAACTATTTATCCTATAGATTATTTATGTAAAAAATGTATGTATTTTTGTTACTTGCCAGTCTTTCTGGCCACTTACGTTATCTCATCATTGTAAAAATTTCAAACTACTCTGCCGGGCAAAATACATTCACCACAATTATGCCTATATATTTTATGAAAATAAATATCTTCTCAAACCAGTCCGGCTGATATGGTATTCATCCATTATTCAACAAAGAAAATATCGATATATTTTCATATTACCGTTTAATGTATCCTAATTATATTTAAATAAATATTTGCATCGTTTTTCAAAATCCTTTGTGTTTTATTTCGTAATCTATTTCATGCATGTAGGTAATATCTATTACTCATTTCTTTATCAATTGTTTAATCATTAATGATTCTTCGAAACGTCAAGTAGCAAAACAAAGGAAATTTTGTACATTATGACGTGTGATTTATATATAATACTTGAACGACATCAGGAATGTTTGTGTAAACAGAGATATACATATTATATCAAAAAGGGTATAACCACATATATGTATACTCTAGAAGTATTACTTAACATTTTAATGTCTTTTCAGGCTTAGTGTACTTTTTATTCCTACTCGACCAAGATTGAGTAATATGACATTATATTAAAGGAAAGATAACAAAGTCAGACATATCAGCCTACACGTGAGCTTTCCGTTATATACCAACAGTAAACACGTGTTTTGCTTAGATAATTAAAAGTATATTCATACTAGTCTGGAGGTTGATTCATTAACATGCACGTATTATACCTGCTTAGGTTCATCATCAACAATCAAATACAAAACTCTTTGTGTTGTACAGGGTTTACCAAAATTTTTTTGTTTTGGTACTTAACTGCTTTTTAAAAAAATACTATTTAACTTTTTTTCACTCAAGCAGTTTCTAAGATACAGAAGAACTTCTGGTTACCTGTACATTATTTTGTTATATGATTCTTATAATGTACTCATCTTGTCGAACGAAACAAGAACTTGTATCATCCAACTAAACATAAAAGTAATACTTGACAAAAGTAAGTTCTGCACATGAATTAAAATTAAAAAAATATGACAGAAGTTATTTAAGCATCTTCCCAAATTTCATTTCACAAATATAGTGTGTTTTTCAAAATGGCTCATTTTATCAACTCACTTATATCTCTAGCTATTAAACAACAGGTATAAACATAATAAAGATCTAAAAAGTGGAAAATTTACTACCTGATGTTGTTTATACTAAAATATCGGTGTCAGTCTTTTCAAAGTGTATCAAAACAATATTATTATTGAAATTAGTACACGTGATTCATTAGTGATATCTCACTGACAAGTAGATTTTTATGATAAACGTGACAAAACTGTTGTTAACATTTTAAGTATGAAAATATTATAAATAAACATTTTAAATTATTTTTCAAATTTATAACCCAGTTTAATTAAAGTTTCATAGCAGAATTTTAATGTTTGTCTTCTTGAGCAGCACTTATTTCTGAAACTGTGGCAATTCTAAAAAGTTGTAATAATAAACTTGTTCGAGTTCTTGTAAGCTTTTTTACAGTGTAACTGAAAAGTTTCAGTTAAAATATAATTATTTTCTGTATCTAAATTGAAATCTGAATTCTACTGTTAACAACATACACTATACACATAAGGTGATGTTCAATATATTTGTAGTAGTTAATTCTTTGTGACCACCATGTATAATGTCTATGGTACAAGTATTAAATAATTGTGTTATTGAGCTAAGACAGATTGACCTAAATTAAAATCTGAATTCGACATTTGAACAGTTCATAATTCGGTAGTTTTGAGTATTTTGGGAGTTACAGGAGTAATTCCAATAATCTAATCCAGATAATTCTAAGTAGAAATTTCCTATATCTATGAATTTTTAACTTCAGCCACTTGGCATCGCTGTTGAATCCACTTTAGTACCTGTTGAACGTTTATACTGCGTTTACCAACATTTTGCCAAACAACCAATTGTCTTAAAGCTAGATGAATTACAGTGATTATTGATTGCACAAAACTGCTTTTCCTAATCCATGAATGACTACATTAGATAAACAACAATTACAAAATTTCATATTTTCGAAGTACTTTTCCTGCCAGTATCCACGTACCTACCACGTGGTACCTCTAAAACTGAACGGCGTATCCGCCTATCTATCTCTCTCACGTCTCACTCTAATCTAGAATTAAGCATTGTGATTGTGTAACATTGAGATGGTCATGGTCATGACGCGTGGTATCAAACAACGTGTGTCAATATCTAAGCAACGTTGCCGCTTCATTTTAGAATATCCACTTGATTTTTGTTTTTAGCACAAGTATTTGCGTTTAAATGAAATTGTTGTTGATCTTTTGTTTATTTACTGACTCTTTAATATACCTACGTGTTAATCGTTATTAAAAATGACACAAATACAGCTTATATTTACGTCATCAAGAAGCTATTCCTATTACGTTTGTATAACGAGGATCCCAATATGATGGTAAACACGTTAGATAAATCATGCCAAGCAGTGATATTTGCATAACATGTTGTAAACACCAATTTTACTGTGGTTTGCACTGGAATGTATTATCAGACCACACTGAAAGGTTTGTTTAAAAAGGGATGTTTACTTGTAAATTTCGATATCATCAACGGATACGTGAGATATGGCAATAAGTCTTGGCAACGTTGTTTCTGTCCTATTAAAGCTACTACGTAACAAAAAAAACAAGACAAAACGCAAAACGATTATTCGTCGTATAAGTGCAAATTTCAGGTTATTTTTCTGTTAAATAATTCACCAAAATATTTACTATTGGTATTGCGCCATAATTCTTGGAATTGTTATTTCAACATTTTCCATGAAAATACATTATCTCATGTGTATTACTCTATTATAGATTACAGGGTGGCCTTGCAATGTAGGGAAGGCCAATAACTTATGGATTAGTACAGAAAAAAAAACATATTCCAGGGTATTAAATAAACAATAATCACTGTTGTTGTATTATTGTCATGATAACGATATGAATTTTTCTTGTTTTTAAATATACAGTAAGGACAAAAAGGTCTAACCTTTTATAATAACCAGGATTTACTATATAGTATAACTATTTGGTATTATAGCTGTTTGCTACAGTTGGAACTAAATTCTATGGAATAGACAGTCAAAAGCCTTGATCAAATCCTAGAACAGAAAGCGTTATTAACGAACACACACGCTCATTGCTAGAGCTGTTTGTCCACTTTGCTACAAATGAGCATGATCATTTCGAGCATGCTCATAAATCAACAGTACATAACTAATTTTTTGGAGCTCAGGACAATGCTTGCATAAAACATGTTTCAAACTGCTGTTGATATTTAAGCATACTCAAAATAATCATACGTGGCAGATACATGCTACTAAGTAGGAACTGTTCAATTAAATTTACCACAAAGTATCTAAAATAAAAAATATTAATTATTTAAAACGCAACGTTATTACTGACCCATTCATACAACATTTAGGTTCAATTTAAAATTAATAATCTCAACGAGTTAATAACATAATTGTCACGAGCGGATGTGTTGAAATAAGTTGTTACTCAAAAACATGTTGGGAAATACATTATTGTTTAAATTTAGATTTTAGTTTGGTTTTAGTAGGTACTTTTTCAATAAAAATTGCATTGTGTCTGTTTTCTGCAAGCAAATCAATAATGTTTATTAAAGTTGCGCGCGTTATTTTACATTTGATCACCGTAATTCAGGTATTTTAGTTTGTTTAAGTATCAGATTGCTTCGTAATTAAAATTTGATTCTATATGTAATGTTACCCAACTTTGATGTTTTTAGCGTCAGCTTTCATATTGTGATTCAATTATATTCTTTAAATAGATAGTTGTGTAAAGGTACTAGAAACTAAAATGAACTTATGACTTCTGAAACAGAATCTTACCCTTATATGGACACCTTTAAAGATAACAGACAACTTTAATTACTAGGAATATAAATTACATTCACAGGAACAATAGTTCAATGGTCTAAGGTTTTAAAATATTTCGCAACTGCGGTCAAGTGAACATGTTTATTTTACAGATCGGTGACCTTTTGGGGGCTACAAACCTTGGTACGCAAAAATGCGAGAAAAACATGTAAGTCTCTTTATTAAACTTCCTGAAATGTTTCATAAAATTAATTTCGCTTTTTTTTGTTCTTCATTCAATTTCAGTAATCAGCTATTAAATTTACTTTTATATGCCTGCGGAAATGTAGACGATACGCAGAATTGCAGACTCAATTTCCGTGAGGCGGTAAGGGCTAACAATAACCAACCCTCTTTAAATTTACTGTCTTCATACAGTTCACAGTATTTTGCTGAAACAGAGTATAATGACTGTATAGACATGATCAATGTAAGTTTTTCTACTATCCACATACGTTTACTTATTTATTACTTTTCAGACCTCAACAGTACTTCAAAATGCATTTTGCGTGACAGGATATTGTAGCTTTGTTCGGTGTTTGCGAAGAATCAACTCGGAAAGATTAGTTAGTACCTTATATTTCTTGAATATAAAATCGATATTATTCACTCAGTTATGCAATCCGAACTCGTGGCGAAAAAATCGTATGTTGGTCGCAAAAATCACAGAAAATAAAAACATCATGTCAGACCAAACAACGATAGCCTAAAAATCTGAATATTTTATTACATAATTACAACACTTTGTGTAGCCGATGATAAGGCTGACACATTTAGATATATTTTTGATTTCCTAATCGTTACTTGAATAACGCAAACATTTTAGAACGCGAATTCCCCAAAACACTAACTATGGCAGTGATAACAGAGCAATCAGAACAATGTGATTTTTTTGGTAATTTCAAAACAGTGATTTTAGTATAATTTGTGTCAATGAAATTATCTTTGTGGCAACCTCTCAGAATTTTTTAGATATCGCTTTGTAACTTCTTTTTTTTTCTTTTTTTCCTTAAATAGATCTGTTGATGTAGTCATTTAAAAACGTGATATTGCACTGTTTTTTTCTTTTAATGAAAAGAGTCAAAACTATAGGGTTGGCTATCAATAAGTTTACCTATTAAAGTACCCACATTCCCAAACATCGAAGAATCGTTATTTTTTGTGACATTTTCCATATTTGGACACTTAATTAATTAGGATATTTATATGATACAATATTTTTTATTTAATTTATTTTAGACTTACACGGTAAGGATACAATGCCTACTTAACAAACACATTGATCAGACCGCAGTTAAACATTAATAATTACTATTATTAACGCTACTAATCATTAGTACATACGAATAATATACTTATCAAAAATTATGTAAATTTACAGTGCAATAACTTAATAATCGCATTTAATTTCTTATTAAATTAAAATTCATCATTTTACAGGGCTGCCAACAACGTAACTTTGTAAATCTATTTGCAAAAATGCTATTCTGGACTAAATCTACATTTTTGACATGAATTTGGTTAACCGTACATGTAATGCTAGTTCTTTGACATTTTTTAAATTTGACTTTATCTTGTTTTCATAGCTTGACTGTTTTTATCATAATTTATTACTTAAAATAATTATCAACCAAAAATAAATTTCCAGAAAAAGTACCTAATCAATTTAATAATTAATCGGAATGTAAATTTTGCAGTTGAATGACTTATCGAAATTTACGGGTTTAATAAGGAATGTCAGTAAGGACGGCGATTTTCCTTTTGTTTGTTGAAAGTTTCCCTTTCATGGCGTGTAACTTCCTGAAAATTTTACAGTTGGAAAATTACCGCTTTTAGATCGCTGGTTATTAAAACCGGTTAACTGAACAATGCAGTTGAACAATGTTAATTTTATGAAAAGAAATTATGAAGAACTGGAGTAAATTAAAGCATTGACTCAAGCTTGTTGAGTGGTATTTAGATGCCTCTGGCATTTTCAATTCTTTTTGAGGTTTGTGGCAATTTTTGAAAATTTTTGGAGGGTTTAAAAAACTTCTAGAGACTTCTGGTAATTTTTGGGTGGTTTTCAGTAGTATTTAGAAGACTCTGAAAGTTCTAATATGATTTTATAGGGTTTTTATTTGGAAGGATTACGTTGTTTTGAGTGGCTTACACATTTGCACTTTGTCAACCTTGCCAAGTTTTTCAGCTGTGACGTCATTACACGTTTGTTTGATTATTGGTATAAATTTAATAATAAAAAAAAACCACTGCAGCATGTTTGATGGTATTCTAATAATATCTTATCGCCTAGAATTAAATCCAAACAATACTAATTTTTCTTTAGTTTTTATATTATTATCTCTCTAATGCTTTCATTTTCAGATTAGTCAATGTTACTCTGAATCAAGCCAGGACAATCCTGCTGAAGAACAACAGGATCAAGTAATTCTATACAAAAATATAACTTCGTGTATTTTGGCTATCGCTAGATGCTCCTCTATCAACCCGATTACTGGTCAATCACAATCCAGTACTATCACTACGGTGAATTACAATTCGTATGGACAACCACGCTATTCAACTAGTTTAGTGTCAAACGCTTTGCAGATTAATCCTTCAGGAGATTTAAGAATATTGGCTTTACCTGCCACAAGCACAATTCAAGACTATTTATGTCCATTTCAAGCTAATTTAAGAGAATCTACTTGGCCAGGGTACAACTGTTGATGTTTTATGATTATACATAAATATTAGGGCTTTGATTAGGGTTCGAAGGTGTAAACAACCACAATCAAGGAACTGCTTTTGTGATGTAAATTAGTTCAGATTTAGTAGAAAATCGAATGTACAGTGACATCTACTATTAAGAAATGGCGCTGAAATAAATACTTATTAATCTATACTGTATGGTGTTGTGATTTCCTATCTCAAAAGTATTAGATGTTCATCAGCTGAAGCTATCTACACTCAATAGATGGTGCCACGACTGGTTTTCTGTCCGTCCAGACGTCATTTTAACAACGCCATCTGTCACCCAGTACCCCAACATAAGATGGTGCTCTCTTTTCAGATACCATATGGAGATGAAGATTGAAGATTGCTTATTGCTTTGACCAATTGATCTTGACCATAGTTTTGACTTGTAGTTGCTGTTAGCAGTTAGCGCCCTCTTTTCGAAATAACGCAAAACTACAACTTATTGACAGATCGATACAACAGTTAATTTTAAAGAAGATTTATTATTTGTAGGCTCCGCCCAGCTGCCTGCCAATGTGTCCAGCTACCAACTTTCCAGCTGTTCACTTAGTATATAGTTCATACATATAATAATAGAAGTTATTAAAAAAATATGAATGATCCTAAGAAATTTGTGAAAAATACTCTTTTTAGTCCTTCAGTGACTGGGAGTACCTACGAGGACTTCTCACAACATGCTATTTTGCTCCCTGCTATGGAAAAACCACCACCAAAACCTGTAGTAAATATTGTTCCTGGTATGTAAATAATTTGAGTACTAATATTAACCTTTTTCAATTTAAATTAATTTTGCTATTTAGCTAGTTTTGTTTATTACTGTACTATGAGTAATAACAAGTTCCTGTGTGCCTTTTATGATTGCTCACTCAACTTGTCAAAGTTTTAATTTGAAAAGAAGAATCTTGAAACTAGTACAACAATTCCTTGACTTAACAGGTGTTAAATCATTATTTCCATCAAAAGTGAAAGAGTTGCAATTTATGAGTTCTTTGAGTTGCATAATCATCTCTTTCAGTATACCCTCAATCAATGCCATAGGAGATCATCATGCCATTATGCTAGAGCAATATTTGTTAGAGAAATTAAGGTCATTGTAGAAGAAGTGAATAAATACTCTGATATTGATACTATTAATCAAATAACAAAATTATATTATTTATTTTCCATAGTAAGATTCATTTGTCCTTTCACATAATTTTATTCAATGACAGAAATTTCTGTAAAATACAACAAAATGCAGCTACAAATAAATGTGGAAATGTAATTATCAGGGTAACATGGATAACAGAAAAGTATAATTATTACTGTTTATTCTAATAATCTAGTAGATTAGTTATTTGTACTCATGAGTAGTCAATGCAAGTCTCTTAGACCAACATCTCATCTTTTGTTGAAGGTATAATTGGTTATATTTTTGTCATTTCAAAAATGACCTGTGGTATATAATAAAAATATCCCACATCTAAGTACCAGGGATGGTTAATACAAGAGCAAAGTGGAATAATCTTTACATGAAAAAACGTATTTTTTTGCTCCACCAAAATGTCGGAATTTTGTAGGTAAATTTTGAATTAAACTACCCTTTTTAGATATGGTATGCATTATTATATGCGTATGACCACCAAAACGTGCCATCCCCTCTTTTTATATGTTTTCATTTTACTTACTTACAGCCTATAATGCTTAACTCAATGGTTTCAGCTCTCAAATTAACATATGACCAATGAACCCTCTTACTTAGGTTGAAAGAATTATCATTTCTACCTTCTTTTGCCTTAAAATTAATCTAATTAAAGGGTAAATAATTTGTAATAAAATAAAAGCACCCAAGATTCTACAAATGTTATATCAAAGTAGTAAAATTTCACCAAAAACATAAAACACATAGTCATTACGTACTGCTGCTACTTCTGCTAGCATTACTAGAACTGCGTAAACTATCAGAAATCTCCAGAACTAAAGTATCCCATAGATTCATCTGATTTTGCTCTGCTATGATAGTTTGAATTAATTGTCAGATCCTCCCCCCTCTGTAAGATCGCAATTCGTATGACCTTTTAGCTTTGCACTTTTTTACTACCACAATAATAAGCACTACTAGTAAAATAATGAAAAGTATTACTCCTAGTACTATGGCAGCTATTACTCCGATGCTTGGAAGAGTTTCTGCAAATGAAAACTGTTAAAATACAGAAGTTGGCTGTACAGGATACTTACGATAAGCATTAACACTGTAGCTTTTCTGATTGCCTTGTCGATCAACTGCTATTAGTTGTAAATCAGGATTGCAGCAGGACTCACTGTAATGTCCTGTAATTGAATTTTTAGTACCTACAGTGTATCCGTATGGGACGTATAAGCCTTTGGGGATACTGTTTAGTCGCATTAAGCCTGCATTAACAAAATCAATATTAACTGAAGTTTAAAAATTTAATAAAGTTTGAAAAACCTGAGTCTACATCTCTAGCCACAACCTCTATTGTCCAAATGCCTTTATAACACTGGGAAAAAAGGACTTCTGTGCAGTCACTTTTGTACTGATATTCCAATTCCGGAGCAGTATCATCCATTATTTGTACTCCCACATCTATCAATACTTTCTTTTGTACAGTTTGAAAACCGCTTTTTACAATAAAACTGAGTTCGTCTTGATAATTTCCTGAACGTGTTAGTATTGATAATATGACCATAGTGTGTCCCTGTGGCTCTAAATAGCTCCTAAGAACATGATGCATTTATTATTTATAATTACTAACAATTATAAGCTTACTGAAAGCTTGACAGCCTGTGTAAAATGGCTCTAGAATGAGTACATTGGTATGTAACATATTGAGCCGTTGTTCCATGGTTGGTGATTTCGAAATATATTTGGGACCATGTTTGAGCATCTGTCGCAGTAAATAGTTCAGATCCCAGCCCAACTTCAATTGAAATTAACTGAAGAGGGTAAATGTCGCTTTTTCTAGAAAAGTAACTCAAACGTTGAAAGTAGTGACCTGTAAATGTATTTATAGTTTCGACACTAATTTCGCTTTTAAAATACAGACCTTTAACATCCTTTCCTTTAATTAAAGTATACAAAGGCTCTGCGAGTCGCGATTTACTTAATATATCAAAGGCATTTTTATTTCCAATATCCGTTGTGTTATCTTTATTTTCAGTGACATAGTTTAGATGGCCGTTGTTGAATTTATAACTTATATTTTTCAACAATGTCTCGCCATTACTATCTAACAAGCTGACGTCGGTTATATGACTTATATCGCCGGTAACGCCTAATTTCAACATATCCTTGTTTACTGAGTTATTCCCTAGAAAATATATTTATTTATTTCAAAATCTTTGCACTTTCTTTTATATACGCAGGGTACCAGTACAAGGTACATACTTTGTCCTTGACCGTGGAGAAAATGTTTGAAACCTATTTTTAAGTTTTTCACTACGCGGATCTATTCAAGTATTCAGCCTAAATTGCGCAACAATGTTTTGTCTGACACATTTAGAGCATTTTGATTTCGCAAGTTAAAGTAGTAAACAAAGCATTAACGCAGATTGTGTCTTTATTTTGTATATAACCCAAAGACTAAGCGCAAAGAGCAATAAGGTCGAGTATTTTTTCCGATCATTAGTTTACATCATTCCTTTAGTTAGTGACGCATCTTTCATATAGTACGAATGTGCTTACTAGTCAAGGTTTATATCATTTATTTAGTATTGATAGTTCATTAATAGTCGTTGCCCCGGTAGTCAAAGTGTTCCCTCAGTGTCTGTGGTTATTTACATTGTAAGTTTTGTGCTTCCATTCACTTACTTACCTTTTTGATCGTCAGGAAATCTTACTGTATCCAAGAACTTTTTAGTAAAAGCAAAAACAGTAACATTATAAGCCTCTTGCTGGTTTTTCAATTTTAATCTCCAAGTTCCCACAATTAATCTAGTAGTTGTCGAAAAATTCAAATGTATTTCCATACCTCCATCCATGTCATCAAAAAAAGATCCTCTAGAGAATTTAATTGGGTTGCTAGTAGTTTCATTGACAAATAAGAGCCCGTAGCCTGTAGTAAAAATTGTTAGGGCACAACCAAAGTATTGTTGTATTTAATTTATATTACCACCCGGAGATGTAAGCTCCCCTTTGATGTAAAATGAAGGCTTGATAGTGATGTGTATGGCAGTAACAGCAGAATCTATAGGAAATGTGAGGTCCGATTCATTTTGCAGGTTTTTTCTAAAAAGGATCAGAGACACGTTACTAGGTGTTGAGTGGCTTTGATATTTGTAACTGTCAGAAGTTGGAGTTACACCAAGTACTCTTCCACCAGAATATTTTCTAATCGTTTTCAAGTATGTTTGGCTGTTATTTTCGTTCACTGTGTAAACCTGCAAAAAGTAATTTCATAATACCCTACAATTGGAAGATTTTTTATAGAAAACATTGACTATGGTCTTGTAATTATCTGTTTGTTGTTGATTTAGTGCACAATATAAGTTAGTAAATTAATTGGAATGGAACGTATGCATTTGTTTTCAATGATATGAAACTCTTATCCTAGTGATTTATAGTCAAAATTGTTTTTCGTTACTTTGAGGTCTATATGGTATTATTGGTTTTTGTTTACTTATTTAATACATTTTAATAGAAGGTTTACTGTATTTGTATTAGCCCTACAGGTAAATTTTACTTAATATAGATACAGAAATAATATGTTCTAAAATTTTTTCCTCATTGTTTTAAAACTGACACTTTATGTGTTTATGCTTTCCTATGTACTATGAGTACTAATCAGGTTGGCTGTTATAATGTAATTTATTTGGAAATAAGTACCGAGTGTCCCAAATTCGACTGAAAGCATCGTCATTTCAAAATCTATAAGAGAGATATAATGGAGGTAAAGTTGCGCATTTCTGTAAAACAATAAAAAGAAATTTTCAAAAAAAAGTTATTAAATTAAAAACAAAACGCCGTTGAATGCAGTATTCAAACTTTTTAGTCTTGTCACGTGCTATTTTGAACCAAACCACATCTGCATTGTAATTTCCATGATATACACGATGTTGCTGCTAAAAATTTAAGGAAGCTGTTCTTGGATTCGTTTTAAGGAAAAGCATTACAAAAAAGAATGTTTTAAATGTCCGATCTTTTAGAGAGATAAAGTTATACGGTTTTATTAACTTAGCATTTAATATTTTTAAGAAAAAAACGTTACGCCAATGTTTTCTTCAACAATTAAAAATTATTTTTTTATATCTCAAATAATTAATTATGTAAAAAATGAACACTTACCGTTATGTTTTTATCTAATATCCAACTCAATGCCTCATTCTCTAAATCTTTGTCCGCGTTAATAAGTCCGTTACTAAAAACTACAACAGCACTGTTGTTTGGTAAAACACGGGCTGTACGCAATAAGGCAAACACAGGTAGGGACTGATTAGAATGGCTGTTTGACTCACTATCCGCAGCCAATTTTTGGAGTGTATTATAAAATTTATTCTCGTTGTTTAACACTTTTTCTTCCCAAATTGTCGACACCCCTTTAAAATCTTTGTTACACGAAAATAAAATTTAAAAATTAAAATATCTACCTGATGAGTTAAAGGTTATTAGCCACAAGTCGGAATCTCCAAAAGTTTCCCGCTGCAACAGTTGAAGCGCGTTTCTATAATTTTCAGGTGCATCATCAACTAATAAGGCTACAGGTTGAGCGATTACTTTAACATTATCCAAAGATCTTTGATCATCCAAAAGTTCGTAACTGTTTAGATTATACGAAATTGAATTCGCGGATTCACACACTATCACAATCGAAACTAAGATTTGATAAAACCACATTTTGTGCGGTCGAAATTGGACTGTCGGCTTCCAGAAACTTACTAGCTTTTTGTACCAAATTATGACCAACATGGGTTTGGTCGGATGTTTGCAAATGAAAACACCCACTATTACCCATACCCATTGATTTCTTATCACCTTGCGTTCCAATCAGCACAATTCTCCAAAATCTATTGTTTTACTTTTGAAAATCGAACGATTATTACCTGTATGTATGATGATTTATTTTCAGAACAAACTCATCAGGAATCCATTTCTTCGAGTCATCACCAATCTACAGCGATTTTAACCCCTGTGACAGCTTTTGTTGGTCAGCCTCCAACGTACTTTCCACAGGAGCATCAAGAGCTTGATCTCAATTCTCCATCCAATCAAAATCAGCATTCAAACTCGAACTTAACGTCAGTTTTCTCATCATTCTCCAACTATTTACGTCTGGGAAGTGGACCAAGTCGCCAAACAGAGGAAGAACTTCCAGCACCACCTCTTTTAGATAACTTAATTAGTCAACCTCCAAGTGACGCACCACCGGTTCCTTTATTTGATCCTACAACTTCTTTAGGAAGGAATAGTGAACCTCCACCACCATTGTTGACTGGAGGTAAGACCTAGGAGAAGAACAGAGCTTTTGTTTAAACTTTGTTTCTCTAAAGAACTATGAAAATAGGGGTAGTGATAGCTTATATCTGCTTATAGGATGAGTTTTGTTTTACAAATTTTTGGTAATAAACCGTAAAGATTAGAAGATAGTAAATATCTCAAGATTCAGAAAAACTCACATCATATACTTCAATGAAATCGATTATGAATGAAAAATGACATTGCAGTACAATGTCCGAAGGTTTATTCGCATAAATAATGTGATATCAATGATATTTTAGTGTTTTTAGAAACCAGTTTTCATTCACTAAATATAATTCTATATTATATTAGTTTCTAGTTTGGTGAGTTAAATATAGTTTGTACAGTGGTATATTAGCAATTTGTCTTTGGTTTAGGTGCTGCCAACGCATTTAGACGTCCTGGCCTAAAACGTCCAGCCTACGCGCCAGTTCCAGGCTTAACCGCCAGCACTCCAAACACTCCTTTTCCTTCCGTTCAAAGTTTGCTACCTCCCCCTCCCACACTTCATCAACCTCCAGTGAGCCAGTTTTCAATATCCCCAGCTAGTTCGACTTCTTCGATTCAAGACGTAACCTTTGCCTTGAATAGCCAATTCAAACCAATCAATCCTCAACCTCCATCAATTCCGCCTGTAAAACCTAGCATTCCACAACCTCAACATTCCGCAGTTCCGACTTTGCAAGTAGGACCAGTTATGGATGCCATTCCGGCTAGTGAAGCTTTAAGATCCGGTGCTAGTGACATTTTATCTCCTGAACAGGGACAGTTTCAGAACAGTAGCAGTAAAGTTTACAGGCCTGTTTACCATCATTGGTTTTATAAAAAAGGCAACAAAGATAAGAGTGTGTGGGTTCCTTTTTCTAACGTTGACTCTTTTGCTCTGGAAGAAGCCTTTGTTTCTAGTAAGTCATTCTTCTGGATAGAAAATCTCAGACTAATCATTGATATTTATAGACGATTTAGATCTCGATAAAGTCATAGCAACCGATGGAGATCGTTACGATGTTAACATATTACGTCGGCAAAAAGTACCAGTTTACTGGAAAGGCGAAGTTTTGGAAGTAAGGCGTTGCTCATGGTTTCACAAAGGCAGCGATGGAAACTATGTGCCTTACGAAGAAAATGTGGCTACTAAACTTGAGGAAGAATTCAAAATTGCATTTGAATCTAATCAGTGGCTTCGAAAAGTTCCTTTGTCTAATGGAGAAACTGTGGAGTTTCATTCTCCTGAAGTTTTAGTGGTGTTTCCTCCTGCACAGACAACTGATGCTTGGGGAAATACTCCGGTAGATATATAAGTAAAAAACATGGTAGCTAAATGTAAACGTAACTAAATTTTTCAGAACCAAGACCGTCCTAGAGTGGTCAAACGCGGTTTAGGAGA
Organism: Ips typographus; assembly: GCF_016097725.1. NCBI lineage: Eukaryota > Metazoa > Arthropoda > Insecta > Coleoptera > Curculionidae > Ips > Ips typographus. The sequence continues at coordinate 5,561,309 of NC_138437.1, read as the reverse complement.
GTTTGATATTGATGAAGGGGAAACAGCTGAAGTGGATCATGTTTTGTTTATGGTACACGGTATAGGGTCTGTTTGCGATCTTAAATTTAGAACTGTCGAGGAAGTTGGTATGTTTGTTTTTATACAAGATCCCACATCTCTACAAAAATAAATTTCAGTGGATGAATTCCGCAATATCGCCTTCCAACTAACCCAAGCCCATTACAAAACATCGTGTGAACAAGGCTTAATTCACCGAGTCGAAGTTCTACCCATAAGCTGGCATTCTTCTTTACATTCAGAAGAAACTGGAGTTGACGAACAATTAAAGAATATCACTCTTGAGAGTATTCCAAGGCTCAGAAACTTCACCAACGACACTATTCTAGATGTGCTATTTTACACCAGTCCAGTTTACTGCCAAACTATAATTTCTACAGTTGGAGATGAACTGAATAGGGTGTATAACTTGTTCAAGACACGAAATCCTTCTTTCAAAGGCGGCGTATCTATTGGAGGGCATAGTTTAGGTTCTCTGATCATTTTCGATTTATTATCTCATCAACATCCTGAAGATGCCTGTGATGAGGAAGAAACTAAACAAGGTTTGTCGATAAAACTAGAGAGTGTTGAGAATTTTTATTTACGGTTGTTTTAAAGAAGTTTCCAATGGCAGTAAGACACTTTGCAGACGGATCAGCTATATGATGAGTACAGTTGGTGCTGGTCAACCTAAGATTTGTTATCCACACTTGGATTTTAAACCTAGTGCTTTCTTTGCTCTCGGAAGTCCTATAGGTACGTAACAAGTGTCAAGTAGAGGTTTTTTTAACTAACAAAAAATTATACAAACTTAATAACCAAATTCAATCAATTTCCAGGTATGTTCGTCACAGTCCGTGGCTTAGATAAACTGGGAGAAAACTTCTCTTTACCCACTTGTCCCGCTTTCTTCAACATATTCCATCCTTACGATCCAGTTGCGTACAGAATCGAGGCTTTGGTAAATCCAGAATTGGCTAAGTTGAAGCCGGTATTAATTCCGCATCACAAGGGACGGAAACGCATGCATTTAGGTGAGTTTTCCTCTTAAAAGCAAGAACAAGTTTTATCTTTCTTTTATAGAGTTGAAAGAAACTATGGCTCGAGTAGGAGCGGACTTGAAGAATAAAGTGTTTGATTCTATGAAGAGTACCTTAAACTCATTTTACCAGTTGGCAATGTTCCACAAAGTTGATCCACCAGCTTTAGAAGCTGAAGTGAATCATAAGATTCAATCTCAGCTTGCTGCAACATTAGAAGAAGACGAGCCTGTTGAGGTCCAGGAAGAAACTGACATTTGTTTAGGCCAATTGAATAAGGGAAGAAGAATTGACTACGTACTACAGGAATCTCCTTTAGAGATCATCAATGAATATATTTTTGCTTTGGCTAGTCACGTGGGATACTGGGAGTCTGAAGACAGTATTCTAATGATTTTGAAAGAAATATATTCACTGATGGAAGTGCAAGCGGACAATAAAGTTCCACAACAATCTATGACGATAGAACGCCCTCCTCCTTCCCCAAAAGGTAGAAAAGAAAATCAAGATACAGACCCTACACAACCTACAAGTAGTACTGAAATTTTTACTAGAAATACATAGTGTAAGTTGTAGTAAAGTAACATGCCGTATTTTTATTGGAGATGACAAGTTATGTATACTGAAGTTATTGATGGATTTTTGATTGCTATGAAGGAATAAGTCTGTGATTTTGGTGTAATTTAATATTTTTTATCATGATGACTAAAAGTATATATTTTTGTTGTTAAATGTCTAGAAGTTGTTGTATTGTTGTTATTGTCTGCCTACATGTTGTACTTCTTATCTTTACAGCTGACCACCAAGTAAATTAGCTCATATTTAATATATTTGACTTTTTTATAAATCTTTTTGTTTTTGTTCATATATAAATAATTCTCACATCCCACAAACTTGGTTAATGTAACCATCAATGATGATAATAAGGTCTGACTCCAATAAATTTTCTCTATTGTGGCAGCATTTTCAATTACACCCAGGAACATTAAACAAAATATTTCTATTTAAGGACAATTCTGCTGATGAAATTCGAATTTGCATTACACCGTTCCATCACGATTTCATAAAGTTACCTATAAGCCTATAATATATTTCATTATTATTCTTGTTTCTCCTTCGTTCGACCGATTTATACCGTATGACATAACACTTCTTGTTTTTTTTGTCCTTGCATAAGTGTAACTTTGGGTGAAATCCAGTTTTTCAATGACACTTTAAAGTGATGATTACTGATGACCTGATAGAGTAATAAAGGTAAGTCTATTATATTGCTATGTAAAATTGATGTTTTTCTATAGATTTATTATACAAAAGATTTAGTATACAGTGTGTCTTGCTTTTCATGAGTACACCTTGATATCTCAGTTAATAATAATTCGAATTTCTTTAAATTATCGTGGTGATTATATGTCAGAAATATTTATTTGCAGAAGAGTAAAAAGAGGTTGAAAAAAGATATTAGGGCCAATTTTAGGTAACTTTTCCTACCAGGTTTAAAATCAGCATCCCCAAAAACCCCTTTGTCCATAATTTAAAGTCTTATAACCTAACTGTAACAAAAAGAAAAATTTACTTATTTAATTAATATTTTAAAATAATTTGAAGGCAATAAGGGATACGGACGGGTTTTTGGAGATGCTACCTACTTCTAAATCTGATAAAAAAAGTTAACTAAAATTGGCCCTAATTATTTTTTCTTTTTTCTGACATACAATCACCACCATAATTTAAAGAAAATCGCATTATTATTAACTGAGATATCAAGGTGTACTCATGAAAGCGGGACTGTATAATATATAAATTAATAAACCCTGAATATAATAAAGAATAACCAAAAGTTATTTTCATAGCTTGCCAACAAGAACGAATTCTGATTCTTTGGAGAATGACTACATTTAATACTTTGATATCAACGTTTTACAGACGTTCGAGATTTATCTGTTTCATTATTAAAAAAATGAATCTCCTTAAAACTTTGTACATATGTGCAAACATACAGGGTTGTCTGTTATTATTATTTCACTAGCAACACTATTACTAAAGTTAAAACCAAAATAGCAGTATTGCTAATTAGCTAACTAGTACCTAAGCGAAGAATCTCCCTTAATATCAGTATTTATGTCTAAAAATGTGATACTTTCAATTAAATCAAAAGTTGATACGCATTTGTAATATTTTATTAAGAGTTTTAACGTTCTCGAAACTAGATGAATTCATCTCATTGACTGCAACTATATGATAAAAATACAATAAGAAATAATCTGGGTTTCCAAAATTCGACTTGTATTATTTGATATCCATTATTTTCAAACACTATTTTTGGGAAAAAAAATATTCGCAGAAATTTTTGATCCAGTTTACGATTTTATATTTGATCTTGATAAAAAAGTAAATCACATTGATTCAAATTGTACTATGTGTCTAACTGGTTAAGTGAATGAGAATACTGTCATCATTATCAATATTCAATGGTATTATCTGGTATTACTTGTTAATCTGCTAAATGAGAAATGTTAAACAATTTTTAAGCCGTCTAATTCAAGTAATAAAACGTGATTTGTGTTTTTCACTTTTTTATGTAGGATCTTATCTGATGTAATGAATAACTACAAGTAGAACCGAAGAATTGCAGTACTAAACAATACATTTTTTTTACTGAAAAGTTGTAATTGTTCTTCTGTCTGAAAAAAATATAGGTCATAATTTAAGACAATTCTTGGTTACTTTTTAGGAAAAACTCCTGTAAGAATGACAGTTTCTTCAACTGAAATTTTTAAGCATATGAGTGGTTGATTACATCCCATGATCTATTAGTGTTTCCTTTCAAAATATTTATTTTGTAGCACCGTTTATCTTTAATAAGGTAAAATAGGTGGTTTTTTAGAGCGGGAAGACACGCATATTGTCACGTCAAAATAACAAGTTATAAACTTTTACAGCCGTATTACATACCTACGCGAATTTATGTACACTTCAGAAAAAGTGAACTGGCCTCATTAAAATATTCCTAACCGAAAATACTCCCAAAAAGTGTTGACTTGGGTTTAGTAAACAAATCTAATTCCAAAATCAACAGCTTTCAATGTTCCTAATTTGCAATATTTTTCAAATTTCTCTTACAGTTTTTTGATGTGTATTAAGCTCATTTGCAATGAAGTGTTGAAAATGGATTCACACTCTCGAAGTCATAGTTCAATTTATTTAATATCCTACAATAGTCCCAGGTTAAAAACAATTATTTTGGACTTGAAAGGAATTAGGAATACAGCAATAAACAACAATAATTCACGAGCAAGGTCCACTTCATAGGTTGCCTATGTTATGGATCATCGTCACTAAAGCACCTAACACAAAGAATAGGGTTCGGATTATAAAGACCTTGCGTTAAGACCTGTTAACAAATAGAGTAAATGTTATTGTCACTGTCCATTATAATGATTTCAGGCAACTTACTAGTCGGGCGGTCGTATCAACGTTATATTTTTTAAATCGCTACAATCAAAATGCTCTTTACTGTTCAGTGTTGATTTCAGTTTTTACTAAAACTTGCATATATTTAGATCAATTTGGAATTTATCCAAAGATTACTGATTCGTAATGAGGTAAGTGGATGTTATTAATTATATGAAAACCGATATAGTAATTCAATTAGCATAGTTTATGATTTTGTAGATTAAATTTGACTGTGATGTTTATTAGATCATTTTTTCAGTGAAAGTACATTATTTACGCATTTTAGTAAATTGTTCTGTTCAAGACAATTTATTTCAATTTTACATCAAACAACGTAATATTCGAATGTTTGATGATAACACAGTTTATTCGATTTTTATATTCGAACGATTTAAGATAACACAGTTTATAAACTAAACTCGTTTACTACAGTCAATACTAGCAGCAAACTATTGAAAATAGTATCTGCATATTAACAAAAAGTAACACCAGACCTAAAAAAATTGGTAATAAAAAAATATACACAAAATACCATAATTGACCTGTCAAACGTTAATGAGCGAAATTTTCAATGGGTAACTATTAATTAATTTTTGAGTGTCAAAAACGTGTTTTTTTTTATTACTTTTAGTTAAAAATGACACAACAGTGTTTTTGATAATTTTACTTTTTATTCTAATACAAAAATACCGCTTTTACTTATGAGTGGTTTATGATAAATACGTCATATTAGGACTTGATTGTGCATCAAACAATAACATTAGTTTGCTATATAAAGTATGGTCCAACGAAGCAGTATGATTGACTTAGAATTACAAGACTGATAGTTCTATAAGTAGAAAGTCGACTACTTAGATAAGAATTGAACTTTGACTTTATTGTGGCGATTGAGTTTCCTTTTTTACACAACTGGTTGTTGTTGGAAAAAGACCAAAAATACTTCTTGACCAGTCCAAAGAATATTTCATGTCTTTAAGTGCTGACAAAAGGGTGGTCCGGTAGCTGAAGAAATATTTTTGGGTTCTCGTTTATTTCTGTTATTCAGGTTAATCAAGTTTTGCTTAAATATTTCAACAAAGTGAAAATTGACGTGATTGTTGACGTTTCAAGGAAATGTTTGCTGGTCATAGTTCTGCTGTAAGGGTGTTTTTAAATGATGACCATATTTCCCTCACTGGGCAGGATACTGATATTCAATGAATGCAAAAGGGTGGCAAGTAACTTCCACTGTTAGAACCGATGAAAGCAGCTATTTTTTTTCTACAAAAATCATCTTAAGAAAGATATTTTTGTACGTAGTATTAGAATGAAACCAAAATTCTACTTTGAATATTTTGAAAACTAAGATTTTTCTGTGCAATTTGAGTTGCTAACACTGCTAACTCTAACTAAAAATAGAAAGCTAAAGTAAAAGATGTGAATAAAATGATAACTTTATCCTAAAACTGAAGTAGATAATAATGTCATTAAATGATAAAATTATGGTCATTTACCGTGAGGTGAATAGCCCCATATATTTAGTTTAGAATGCAGATATGGTAAATTGTTACAAATCAGGAGTACACTCAGTTTAATCTTAATTTTGACCATTATTAAACCCTTCAGAAGCTTGTTTTTTTTGACTTAAATCAGTATTATAAAAAGATTTGCATAAATGTTCAAATACTATTGTAAACTTGCGCAATACATTATGCGAACGTAAATCACTTATATTTGTTATAGATTAAACCAGTTGTAAGGGTTTTAGAATAGCATTGTCTAAAAGCAATAAATTGCTACTGCCATTTTTAGAGTTGTTAGTTGAAGAATCCTTGTCTGATTACATTAAAATATATCTTTAAATAGTTCATACAATAAATAACATTTTACGTCTTTTAATTTTTTTTCTAGAAACTGGGTTACTAAGCAACTAATTAATGATTCATGCATAGTAGTAAATCACTAATTCTATAAAGTTATTTGAAATGTGCAAATAGTGCATAATAGCTAAACTGAAATTTTGGACTTTTATGCCCATTAGTATAGTGGAAAGCTGTAAACCCAAAAAAGCATCCAGCTTAAATTCGTCATTCAGACATTAACAAAAAGATACTGAAGTCGGCTTCAATTTAACCTAATTGTTGTTAAATGATAATTAATTTAAAGGCAGCATTTTCAGAACATACATGTGTGTTTACTTTGCGATCACAACACATTGTTTGATCTGATACTATATAAAGTTTTGCCATGATTTTGAAACTTCAGTCTTAACTGCGGAGGCCTTGCCCTGCAGTCGCATTTCGACACCGTTTTCTACTGAGAACTACTAGTAAGTACCACATTTTTTTTAATGGTTCATACTAGATACGTGAATCACTATACGAAATTTTAGTCGAGTTTGTTTGTTTTTAGTATAAAAATAGTGTTTCATCCGTTATTGTTTTTGTACTGTTTGAGATTGTTGGGTATAACTAGTACAAGTTTTGGAAGCTAAAACTATCTAAAACTTCTATGTGTGTCTATTTTCAAAAGCACCACCAGCTGCTAAGATAAGAAGTTAATGGAAAATCTTCAACTGTCCAACTATTTTCATTTAGTTATGATTTTGCCCATAAAAGTTGATTGCAAAGGTCTAGGTTCATATAAACAAAGTTTAGTCTTAAAATAAACCAAAGAATCTCTCTTTCGTTGGTAGATCACATTTAAAAACACCCTGCAAATGTGATTTGTTTAATTAATTTTTGATAGATATAAATGACTAATTACCGGCCTCTTATTATTAACAAAATTGTTCAATTATCAAAAATGAATACTATACTTATTTAGATTATTATTAATAAAAAAATACATTTTTAAAGTAGTTCTTTCAAAAAACTGCTACTGCTCCAGCTGCGTTTTTTTACAGACGGATTTACGTATACGTGGTAGCCCAAAAAAATTACCAACAAAACGAAAAACACCAGTCCTTTATTCCATTTTTAAATTTAACATCGTTATGTAAGTATTTTTTGTTGGGTTGAAATGTAACAAAGTTGCAATGCATTTTTCTTTACTCTGTATATTCATAAAAAAATAATTTTTATTGAAGGTAATTCTGAGGACCTAATTTTGTAAGGAAAGGGCTTGTAAACCTTTTTTCAGTTAACAGAACGTTGACAAAGTGTTAAAAAAATGTTTTATTTGAAAATATCAAGTTGCTGGTCGTAACTTCTTGTTGGGCTACCCTGAACACATGAATTTCCTATCAGTAACACACAATAAAAATTTGCACCATACTGTATGTATATGTTAAAAATAGCCTAAAAGAGCAGAAATATATAGGGGGTTTTATGAAATAAAAAATATCTAATGTGAAAATTTGGTATTAGAATTTAGTTTATGGATTTTCAGCTCTGATGCATACCATTAGGATGATTGTATCTACTTTGTTATTTGAAGCTTTATGGTATAATGAAACTCTAGTAAAATATTAGCAGTTCATAGGAAGACACCCTGTACATGATTCATACCATTAGTGACTTGTGGCCAATGGATGTATCTATTTCTATGATTACTAGTTGGAGATTCTCTCTACGAACAGACCAAACTTTCTGTCACTAAAGTTAATACAAAAAGTAAACGAGAAACTGTTATACATTATTTTCTTTATATATCGTATGCTTTGACATCAACCAAAACCACATTAGAGTGTACACGTCCGTAGTCGTTTTAAAATTAATTCGAAAATTAGATTTTATTCCTTCCAACAAGATGTTATAACTAAATTGGAGGAGATATAAGATCCAACTTTCGTCCCTCTATTTGATGATACACACGATGATTACTGCTTCCTGTTGACATTTATTAGTCAAGATTTTTTGTGAATGTTTATTCGTCCGGTGATAAAGTAATATTGCAAATGTGTATTCCTCTAAAGGGCTGAAAGTGCAATAATCGATTTTTACCACAAACATTAATAAGTACTTAATTTAGATTTGGTTTTCTTGTGACGCTTTTGGTTTTTTTTTCTTAATCTGTTTAAGTAATTACCGCTCGTTGAGTCAGCCTCGATAATACGTTTTAAATTATGAAGTTGGTGGCATTAAAGAAAAGTTTAGTTTTAGCGCTAAATTGTTAATGAATTTGTCATTTAACACTGCAGCTTCCTTGGCGAATACAATGGAAAATTTCTAACTATCACATAAATATCCAGTTTCGTCAAACGGTCATATAATTACACACAGTTTGCAGAAATATTACCTACTTATTTGTGACATTTATTTATGTAGCCCCAATTTAATACAATGAGTGGCAATTAACGAGTTGCTGAAGCGCTAATACTTTTATTGAAGTGTTCATTTAAGATAACATTATTCTATACACATGTACAATAATACCACAAGAAGTATTGGATATGCTCCTAAATATGAACTGTGCTTAAATCACCATTCAACTTAACTTATTCCCGTTCAAACCAGATTAAATAAATGACTTCCAAGTGGCATATAAACGCTTCTACAAGACCTAAAACAATGGTCTTAATTAGTCCTTAACCACAATAATTTGTTTGATTATTTCAAGGATTTATAACAAAAATACCCTGTTTTGATATTTATGATGGGTTTTAATGGTAAATTTGCAAGTTTGTCTTCCCTATTAAAGATGCTAAAATTGCACAAACACTCGTGTCACTTACTGGTAATCTACGTCAGAAAGATTTTTCGGTCAAGAGCATTTCGCAGAAAGTGCCGCGTATTTGTATTGCTTAACCAGTATGAATAACTGTTAATTAGAACGATTAGTTTGAAACCTGTAAGAGTATTTAGTAAATTGTGGAGTGATATTTTTTGAACTCTTTGTTATGAAATAACAGTTTGAATGAGTAATTCAGAACTTCCACACTTAGGTTACCAGCAAAAGTTTTACCAGACTTATGCATCGATAATAACTTACATAAATAATTAATCAAAGTTTCAAATTTCAGAATATTTTATGATCTGTTATTCAAAAGCAAATAATAAAACTAGCATTGAATATATTTTTAAAGTTGGGATTTTGTATGTCGTCACAAATTTACTAACCATTCTTTAAAAACTAATACCTATATAATTTGATTATACTAATATCTTGTTAAAACCCAAGCTATTTTCCACTACTCAACCTTGATTATTCATGTTAACATTTATTTTTGTTTACTTGCACTCTCTTTTTGCTATTAGTTTGGATTTTTTTTCCAAATTGTCATAAAGAAGCATAATTCTTTTTGGATAACTTGCAAATTTTGACCTAAATTATCCCCCTGGGAATATCCCAGTTATGTAGTTGCTAAATTAGGTAAAACTGAGCTTAAAGAGATTGGGATAAACGTAAATTAGTAAAATTTAATACTAGAAAAACTCTTCTGGAAATTCATTAGTTGTAGTCCATAATAAAATAGTTCATAGACTTATACTTTTTCAACTGATCAGGGACTTCATCAGTAAAGCATGGTTAGCAGACTTCTAGTTTTTTTAAATTGTCCTATAAAATCATAGTTTTTTGTCATACTTGCAATGTTATTGAAGATCATAAAACTGTTAATATGACGATTCAAAGTGAATTGGATCCAGAAAGGTTTTGAAGAATATAAAAGTAACAAATCTAAACTAGGAATCAGGCACACTATTATTTTATTACAAACCATAACGCAAGAACCTTCACAAATCTGAGGGTCTAAGAACTAATTGTGCAACGTTTTTAACGTAGTACCTATACATATTAAAACAAAGCCTCTTCAGTCTTTATCATCATCTTCGTCAAACAGCCATTTGCGTCCAATGCTGCACATAGACTGCTTTAAGCGCATACCACTCTGTTCTGACTTGCGCTGAATGCATCAAGTTTTCATCTGTTCACTTTGTGGGTGGTTTGCCTCTGGTTCTGTAAGCTTGTATCAGATCAGTAACACCTGTTATAGTATTCTGGGTAGGTTGTAATCTAACCAGACTACATCCATTATTTACTGGCAGCTTCAAACTGACAGAAACCGATGGATCATATTTACTGTTAACTTGTCATCTGATTATATTAATTTTGTTGAAGCTAAGGTCTGTCTGATGACACCAATTTTAATACCAATTTTTTTCTGCTTGGAACTATTTTTATTAACAGTTTGTTTTCTTGGGTTACTATGCCTTCTCAACTAAGCCAAAGGCAGTTTTAAAAATTAAGCTATTTATCCATATGGTCACGTTGAGGGATGATTGAGCAATGGAAAATAGTGTATTAGGTTAACCCTTTAGTAGGTGTTAATGCTCTGGAGAGATGATAAAAAGGGATGACATGATTTAAGGTTTAAAGGCTTTAGGTAAGGGAGATAAGTTACAAGCCAGAAATAGTTCCGATTGTATGCAATATGACCAAAAGAAGACGGTTATATCGCAGGAGAACGAGAAAAGACATCTTACCTATTTTTACCTTCTATTTTATAATTGTGCACATACCTACTCAATAAACCAATATTTTTGAAAATGTCTGCTTGACAAGTGCAAATCGAAAAATTCAATATTAATCTCGCTTTTTAATTACAACATCTGGTACTTATCGTAAAAATTTTATCAATGAAATTTTTAAAACTGTCTGTTACAAAATACTCAAATTATTAACAATTTAAATGAACATTTAATTTGGTAAACAGTAGCGTAATGCCTGGCCCTAATTATCATGCTCCTCCTTTATTTGAATAGTAACATTACTCGTAAAGAGTGCCGAGGGCTATTTAAAATTAAAAATCCATTATTCGGACAATACAAATAATGTTATCGAGGATTTAAGATAATTAAGGGATCAGTTTTGAATTTCATTATTGCGTAGCGTTCCTACCTTTAAAAGCCAACAGTATTTAAAGCGAGCGCATCTCCTTTTGACTTGATTTTCAACAATTTTCTCACAGGATAAGTTCCTTCTATTTTCACACGTCGGTATCAGTTGTGCAATAAACAAAACCATTTATAATCCCACTATATTTTCAATTTACCAGTTCATGAAGGAACCGATTATCAGTTAATTCAGGTGTTCCAACTCGGGTCGTCAAGATTTTTACACTTACGGAGTCGCTGGTCGCTAGATACTATTCGGTTACCGGTTGTAGTAGTATTTAGTAAAGAGCACCACGGTGTGATTTTTTTTTTAAATATTATTCTTTTGTGTGAACTTGAGTTAGAATGTCAATGAGTAATCCTGCCTTCACCAAGATTACAGTCCAGAAGAAAAAGTGTTGACAAGACCTTTTGGTTGCACGAATCTAAAGACGTAAGTTTTATTTTTAACTTTATCATGGAAAATATTTAGATTTTTTCTCAAAACAAAAATTTGTGTATATGCATCTGATTATTGATATTCAAGCGGCAAACATTAATGAACACAACCTTGGTTCATCATAATTAATGAATCTAATTAAAATGAGTTTCAATTTTTAGTTTTAAGCTTTTTGCTGTTTGTTTGTCTAGTGACTAGATTTTGTAACTAAAGTTCAGAGAAAACTAAGATGAGGCTGATAATAATTTTGTTGACCTACAATAGCTGTGCCAAAACAAATAATTGTTTCAATTAGAGATAAATTAACTGGTCTGCTGTTTGTCCCAATTGGCATCCTAATCTACTAAAGTAACTAAATCATAGAAACAACACGTCTTGTGGAAGAAACTCTTTTTATTGACGCCACTGGTTTTAAATAATAACGCGCATATAGAGCAGTAGCGGAAAATGATCGTAAAACTAAAGACAATAATTATTGTTTTTATCACCGTGATACGCCTGCGAAGGAATTCAATTGACTAGATAATCGGCTTTCTAAACCACCATTATACCTCCTAGAATAGGCTCTGTTATTTAAATTACTCATGCAACCTATCGCTATTGAAAAATATTAACGATACCTGTAATTATACATACATATTATGTGTATGTACATAATTTTTATTTAAACTTATAATTATGGTGACAGAGAAGTATAAAACTAAAATTTCAGGGTATTTAATTTGTCAAATCATTAAAAACTTGATTTCGGCTTCCGGATGTTACAGAGTGAGTCAAATAAACTTGGTTCTAACAAACAAAAATCCACACAACCATTTCAAATTGCATAACTATATGGTTGTGATAAACCCGCCAATGGGACTATTCTTTAAAAAACCATCACTATACAGTCGCTTTGCATTTTTCACATTAATTATTTTTAATAGCATAAACAAGTATCAAACAATTAAGATGATTGCTCGTGCGATTTATAAACCGTTTATTTCTATCTTTTTTGGTACATTTTAAGTGGTGATTTGATTTTGCAGAGTTTTCGTTAGAACTACCGACCGCAACCCCCTTTGAGTGCCGCCCCTGCCCCTACTACCTCAAAAAGAAGTCGTCATCTGCCGCTGCGCACAATCCAAACTCAATCGTCTGCTACATAGAATGGTAGAAGGTGAACCTCCAATAAAACACCAAGCAAATTGTGATGTAAATGATAAGCGCACCCTAAACGGCTGTGGATCGAACGATCTTGCGCTATCTAATCCGCAACCTATTGTCAAAACTGAAGTTTCAAAGGTATGTTTTATCTATGTCTTTATTAGCGAAGTGTGTTAATACTCTACATCAAACAATTTAAAGAAGACTTTCTTTGTAAAGCATAAATCACATAATACTATCCTAACAATTTTTTCTTCAAAAAGTTTTGGTTACTTTTTCTTTACATCAAATATGATTTTCAAAGTATATATTTTGTTGTTGTTTGTTTTATCTTTATAACATTAGCGTTAATCTGGTAAATTAGGTAAACGTTTTGTCAAGCTTTCAACTTTCGAATTTTGTCTCTATTTAGTCCTGAAACCCTTAATAGATATTTTTAACTTGTTCTTCATCTCCCTCTTGATTGCCTTCTTTTACTTAATTAATTCATCATCAATAGCAAGCTTTGAGGAGCTTAAAACTGTCTACTTTTAATCTTCAGTTACCTTACTCCATTTGGCATGCAGAGAAGTCACACTTCTTTGTTCAGTTCTACTCTGAGTCTATTTTAAAAATTATTAATTATTTAAAAATTCATAAGTTTCTCATTTCAGCCAAAGTTTTTCATATAAAGATCAAACGTTTTGTTAATTTTATTATCTGTTCAATTAACGCAATTTAGTACACTATTCTTACACTAGAGCTAGAAGTAATTACATTATATGAAGTTGCTAAATGGGATATATGTATTTGAGCCCCAAATTTGTATAATATAAACAAATATTTTCTTTTCACAAATTAGTGTTTCCTCTGTGTGTCTATTGTAATTTTATTGCAGTGAACTATATTTGTTGTTTGGTTCATTTCAACTATAACATCAAAAAAATATAGATAATTTTTCACGTCCCGTGAAAAAGTATGTTATGGTTATTACACGCAGTAAAATTTAAATTTGTGTGAAACCCAAATCGTTTACCTTTTCATTAAATGGCGGTTTAAGATCCGCTTATAGAAATGATAATATTTAATGAAAAAAACTATTGTCAGTATGGAACCATTTGAATTGGTCATAGAATTTTATCGACGCTTTTTGTAGCAATTACCAGGTGTTAGGACAATAGAACCATTGGGAACACGAGTTATCGATAAATAAGCTCGCATAAATACGCATATAATAGTCAGATTAAATAAAATCGACTACTAGATGCCTGATTAATTCCACATGTCGGAAGTGAATTTGCACATTTAAAAGAATTGTTTACGAAAGTTTTTTATTATTGATTGAATTGATTATAAAAAGTGATGAAAATATCTGCGTTTCAGGGTTTTGCGGATGCAGAGAAAGGCAGCAGTGACAAAGCTGACTTTGAAAGGGCTATCGAACTTACAGAATATGGCAAATTCCACTATCTATTACTAGCAATATGTGGCTTTGTAAGCACCTCGGAGGAGATGGACGTCATCTCGATGTCGTTCATCCTTCCTTCGGCTCAGTGCGATCTGGACCTGAACACTCAGACCAAAGGATGGCTCAACTCCATCATTTTTATTGGTAAGTCTAGGTGAATCCATAAGTTTATGTATTGCTAATTTTTTATTTTTTTTTAAGGAATGATGGCGGGAGCTTACACCTGGGGCTCAGTGGCAGATTCGATTGGACGTAAAAGGGTGCTTATTGCGAGCAGTTTTATGAATGCTCTATGCATCGTGGCTTCAAGTTTCAGCCAGTCATATGAGTGGTTCATGCTTTTCAGATTTTTAAATGGGGCGGCGTAAGTATTGTTTTATTTACTTTAAAATCTGTCTAACTAAACTCTCTCATGTTGTTTGTTCATGTTTAATCTACATTTCCCGTTTCGTATGGTACATTTGATTTACACTTTGATTATCACATGGGTAACAATATAAACAGCAAAATGACCAAGCAATTTGCTTACAATTCCTCAAATACAATTATTGTACTAAAAATGACTAATAAACTAAACTAGACTAATGTACGTGCTTTTTTGTTATAGACTAGGGGGGAGCGGGCCGGTAATCTGGCCTTACTTCGCAGAATTTCAACCGAAAGCAAAACGGGGTTCCATGTTAAGTTTTATGGCTGCTTTTTGGACCCTCGGAAATCTATTCGTAGCTGGATTAGCTTGGTTGATAATTCCAGCAGAAATTGGTTTCGTAACTGATGGAGGATTCGTCTATAACTCATGGCGTATTTTCCTAATCATAATGGCTTTGCCATCTTTCGTTGTTGCCATCTTGCTGTTCTTCTTGCCGGAAAGCCCCAAGTTTCTTCTAACAAGGGGTAAAAGCGAGGAGGCAATTGCCATATTCAAACATATCTATCATGTAAATACTGGAAACGATGCTGAAGACTATCCAGTCAAGCATCTAATTCTCGAAGAAGAGTACCAAAGGGCTCTTGACGATGAGGCCAATCAAGTAAAAAGAGGAAAATGTGTTAGAACTGTATCCAACATCCTAGATAATAGTAAACAGTTGTTTGTGGCACCTATACTAAAATTTACAGTGATATCCATCGTTATTAATTTTACTTTCCACATTGGGTGAGTTTCGTATATACTTCTGTTAAGTTAAACAAATCATAAGATATTGTTATTTACAGATATTATGGGCTTATGATGTGGTTCCCAGAGATGTTCAATCGATTCGATGAGTACAATAGAATAAGACCCAATGAAACAGCAAATGCTTGCCAAGTTACTGACTTTGTTATTAACCTGGGAAGTCAGCAAGTAGGCGCCACTTGTAGTGAAAAGATCAGTCAGTCCGTGTTTATGGAATCATTGATCACCGTAGCTGCAGCTTTGCCTAGTAATATAATAGCAGTTTTAGGAATGGACAGACTTGGTAGAAAGTTTTTCCTAGGTTTGTTTGAAATCATTAAAGTGTTTTTTTTTAACTAATAACCAAATTTTTTTAACAGTATTCAGTACGTTGTCATCAGGAACATGCGCAGCTTCATTGTACTTTGTCCACAACAAAATTCAAAACCTAATAGTATCCGCAACATTCAGCAGTGTCATTTCTTGCGGAAATGCTGCATTAGATTGTTTAATTACAGAAATATTCCCCACAAATCTCAGGTAAGCTCATATGGCAAAATTGTATCTTGATTATAATTATTATCTCAATTTAGAGCTACTGGTATTGCAATATCTATGGTGGCAGCCCGATTAGGTGGTATAATTGGAAACATAGTGATAGCTACATTGCTAGACTTGTACTGTCCAGCACCAACATTCATAGTTGCTGGTCTACTGATTTTTGGTGGTCTCCTATGTCTTTTTTTACCAAATACTACTAGAGAACCTCTTCACTAAAAATCATCATTACTAGTTTGTTATATTATGCTAGTAAAAACTAATTTGGTGATATAGGTTAGCAGATGCTTCCTGTTTGTACCATCTTGTAGATACGAGTTATTATATTCATGTTAGCGTGGCAGTATTTTTAGTACCTAATCAAATATATTGTTATATTAAAGTATAATGTCATGTACATGTGTGTTTTTTTTATTTACTTATATGTTGCAGTAGTTATTCTTTTATCACAGAGTGAATGCATAGCTGGTTTTTATTGTAAGCGAAGCAATAATTAAATTGTCATAATTAAGTGTTGTTGTATCTCTACCACAAGCAAATTTACCATAAAATGTAAATTGATGAATTAATTGCCGCCAATAAGAGACAATAATGCAGTTTAGAAATTACTAAATCTGAAGCTAAAGAGCATCAAACAGAAGAAGAACACTCTTAACAAGTAACAGTTTCTTTTCTGCTCCTATCTTTCAAGCAAGTCTACTTAAAGGAGTTCCTTCTTATTTTCTTCCTTAATGATTCTTCACTCTCTATATAGTGTCCTTACCTACGAGAACACCATTAGTCTTTTCGCTATGGTGTTATTGATAAGTTATTGATAATGAAAAAAAAAACAAATACATTTAATTAGAATCCAGAATGTTTCCTATCACGACACAAAAAACTGATCAATGACAAGAAATGATGAAATAAAGTGTATACAATAACATTACAGAGATACGATCTTAACAGGTAGCTATAAAAAGAATTTAAATAGTTTTTTTGTCCTGTGTTGTTGTAAATATATAATTTTATCCATGTCAATTTTTAAAAATATGTAAACGTTATGTAGATGTATACATAACCTTGAAGATTCCATAATATTCAATTTTATGTTAAGAGGAATTAATAACTTAATCGTATAATATTTATATAAAGAACAATTATTAATGCTTACTACTCTAGTTTTTTGCAATGCAAATAAATGTGGCGTAATGAGAAATGTAACCATACTCACACTATTATTTATCTATTCTAGCAAATATACAAGGCGTTTACGAAGTGCAATGCCAAAATAAAATGAAAGATGAGTAAATAAAGGTACTAACTGGATATACTACTATGGTTTACGTTTACTTCGTTTATACTTAGATAAGTATTCTCTATATTTATTATGTGAATAACTTTATTTACCTGATATATAAGCATTTTTAATTAGAAAATATTTTTTTGATTTGGTTAAGCGAGGCTTTATTGTAAACTCAATAGCCGGTTGATAAATGACTCTTATTACAACAAAATGTGACACCACACAATTGAGGGCTGAAATATCGATTTTATTTTCCTTGGAGGAAAATAGGTAGAATTGGGGTCGAGCACGGAATGATACTATATTATTTTCTAACATAGTATTCAACCTTCCAAATACCAGCTTTCCCCTGGGTGCTTGGGTTACGGAAATATCTGAGAGACACGTAAGAAATGAACGATGAGTGAAAATGAAAAACAGACGTTTACAGGTATTTCCAGTTTTGTTAATTCATTTTAAATAGAGTGATTAAACAAAATGTTTTTGTATTTTGTAAGGATTGTGAAGATCCGCTTTGCGCGTTTTGTGTGTCTGCAGCATTTTTTATTAAAGGGGTGTCAACCCTTGGAAAGACCCAACCGGCGCCGTCGGGACAACATTTTATTTCTTTTCCCATTCCTTCCTGTTCTAGGCCTTCGTTTGGTCGCATTAATAGACAAACATCTTACTCCAGTTTTACAGGTAAATTCCTCATTTGAATTCTCTATTGCTTTGTAATTTAATTCGCTAATTCACTTACTGCTGGAAGCACAAAAATACTACAAATTATTCAGCTTAGATCGCTATATTAGATTAACCGCCAACCCTATCAAGTTCTAAGAAAAATCAATTTTCTGGTAAACACGCTGACCGAGTAGAATAAGCTATAAGGCTTGATATAATTGTCTAAACAAAGACAGAGTTCTAATTACAATTTTGACATTCCTTTAAGGAACAGTGCCGTTACAGTACTTTTTTACACAACCGGGTGTATGATATTTAAAACTGAAATATTAAGTTACTTTTCAAGTCATTGCGAAACAGCCTAAATAAACGTTCATTAAAGTATTTATACAGTTTTCACAAGCATCAATAATATCTAAGCTAGAGGATTGTATTGCTTCCTTTAATTCTATTGGTCAAGACTTACAAAATAAACAAATCTATCTAAGTTGTTTATTTGTCTCTACCACTGTGTAGGTTATAGACCGCATGCTAAGCAAAATATCGACCCTAAGCAGTTCATTTTTGGTCTATTACGAATTGCCTCACTCTGATTGTAGTTTTTGCGCCGTTTTAACATTTTTATTGTTCTTTTGTCACGATTATATTGCCAGAAATATTCAACACCTTCAAGAGAAGAAAGTACTTGAGCCTAGACGAGATATTGGAGATTGTTCAAAACGTATGGAAAGGGTCTGATCAACAATTTTCCATGTAAGTGATTAAAAAGTGAATTTTTGATAGAAAATTATCGATAACAACTTTAAAACACTGGTTATATGTATAGAAAAATAACCAATTACCGTTATATTTCTTTTATTTATTTTCGTTTTTCTTTCTTACAATACTGTAAGTTTAATTACTCTTTTAAAAAGTTCCAAAACTGCGTTTCAATGACTTGAACAGAGAAGCATTATATTTTTTATATCTTAACGCTATTGACAAGGCAGAAGTCAGAATTAACGCAGATCGAACTCATTATGTACAGGATGTCCCTTTTACTTTTGTATACAGAAAATCCTGTAAATACATCTCTCATCATATCATATCTTAAAGATAAGAGATTACGATTTTTGCAACAGTAAAAAACTTTATTGTTAGTTTAATTCTCCTTAAACCATTATTTAATGTCCAATAATAAATTAACACAATTGACAAATTTAAATTTATTTGATCCTAAATTTCACAGATCAACTAGTTTTGACAGTGACATGGACTGCAAGTCGAACATTTACTCTCCAACACTTCAACGACGAAGATTAAGTGTCCCGGAGACAATAATGAGAAAGTAAATTCAAACTGAATTTTTCTTAAGCTTTAAATTAACTTAACGAAATTTACAGGCATAACTTATCACTTGAACGTACACCTTCCCAAGAGCTGAAGCAGTTTGAAAAAGAAGTTGACTGTTGCAGTGATCCGAACTTAACCAGGAAAAAGGACTATAATGTCATGAGAAAGTCAACTTTACTTAGAAGACTCTGGGGAGATTCCGGTAAAACTAGACTTTCTGGAAGTTTTCAAGAGTGGCAGCAGCATTCGTACAAGAAGTTATCGTCAACTCAATCATTGAACTCAAATCAGTCAAGTCCTGAGCATTTATCATCTAGAAAGTCACCTGGGGTTAGGAAGAAGTTCAGTTCAAGTCCCAATCGGTTTTCTAGTACCAAATCGTTGTGTGAAGACCAGGGTTTAATGACAAGTTCGCCAAAAAGGAGAGTAAAACATGTCAGTCTGACACCTATGTCTAGGGAGAGCACTTGCAGATATTCAATGTCGACTTTTACTAACGTGCAACATTCAGAATCCAATCCAGACTCAGCATATTCCAATAGCTATTCAAACTTTACCAGCACTCCAAGTGGAACAAATGACGAAGAAAATAATATCAAATCAACTCATGAAACAGGGGTACAAACTTCCGGTCCTACCAACTTAAATGTAATTTCAAACGTAAATCTCAGTCAATCCACTTTGGATGCAATATTCAAAGAGGTTATGAAAGATGTGACTTCCATGTCCCAGGAAGAAATAACCATAAATACAGCCACTGTAAATACTGAAATGAATAACCCTATATTGCACTTCGACAGTAACTTTAATCCTACAGACAATTTAGATAACTTTATCATAAGCAGAGTGAGGGTGGGAACTCCTTATACTAAGCCTGTGGAAGTTTGTCCCACTGAGGTCCTTCGGTTTTCTGCAGTTCCAAGAACCTCATCAATGGAAGTTAACACCAGTGAAGAAGACAAAGAAGGATCGGATTCAGCAAGTTATGTAGATAGTCTCGAAGAATTCACACCTAGAAATGCCGAATTAAGTGACGTTGAGCAACTTTTACCTGAAGGAAAAAAAGAAGTGCCTGCCAAAATGTCTTCCTCTTTTTTTATTCCCATAGAAACATCGCGCAACATTGAAGTAAAAAGTGTGTCGGAGCTCCTCCCTCATAAAATGAAAGAGAGGTTAATGGAGCGCCATCAACAAAGGGAAGAAAAGTTGCGACAATACAGACACTCCATCCCTGCCACAACTAGTAAAGTAAGGGTTATAAAAAACAGCTTGAGCCACGTTAATCATTTACCAAAAAAGAAAACCAAACCGGTCCTTCCCGGTATAGCTTCCCTGAAAAACGGTAATGCGCACAAAACTGCCCCACCTATAAGAAAAAAAACGCCATTGAAGAAGGTTGAAACACAAAAAGGAAAACGAATTGAAATTGTAAAAATTGTGGAATGCGTAGACATTCTTGATGATGATCATAATAAAAAATCTAAAATTCCAGTTCCAGTAGGAAGTCACAAGGCTGATTCTGCAAAGAAACCAACTTACTTGGATCTAGACAATAACCCCACCTCTTCAGACTCTAAACTAGACCAGTTGGTCGCTAATATTCTCATCGACTCTCTTCACCACGACGAAGAAGCTGAAAATCACCCGCAAAACTCCAATCAAGTGGGAAGTATTGATGTAAATAAAAATCTAATAGGAGCTGATAAAAGTTCTGTTCCGAAAGGATGGGTTACAGTCTATACTGTCCACAAGGACATGGAAAGTCCAGAAAGCACCTCAGACGAAGGTACTAATCTTTCTAGACATTTCCATTAGTCTGCTGTATATACGCACTATTTAGGAAGAAAGGGTCTGGTGGAGGTAGAAAAACTTGCTGAAGATGGGGTTAATCAGAATAGAAACAAAAAGACTCAGGAAGATCAATATTCTCAGAGACTTACTCAAGGATGTGACAAGGAAACTTTAACTAGACCTGGACCTCCATCGCTACGCAGTTCTGTTAATCGATTTGAAGATTCTTCCAAAGGTTGGGGGAATAATGAAGAACAAAAGACTTCTTTAGGTAATAATAAGAAAATGGTTGATTTTTTGGTATTTGTTAAAACTTATTTCTAGGAGAGTGGTCAGTGACAATTAGCGGTACCAATAATTATGGCCAAATGGCACCGGACGTGGAAATGCGTCTGAAATTTCCTAAAAAACAGTACCGAAGCAGTTCGAATTCGAGTTTCGGAAAAGAAAACAACGACGATAAATGCACTTTTCCTAAAATTCACAAGGAAGGAAAAATGTTTAATAACGAAAGGCGTTACTTCAGAGGTAGTGTTATGACTAGAATAATAACGGCCAATTAATCAAAGTGCTTTCAGATAAACTTAGACAACCAGAAGAAAACAACTTACCGAAGATTCAAACATCAAGAAACAAGTTAATTAAGGTAAGTAATGCCATGATTAATTAATTTTAAAAGTCACATCAAATTATTTATTAAACTATGTAATTTTTTACAGAGGGAAAGTTCGTTGTTATCTATGTCCTCATCGGTATTAATGCCAAGACAAAACAAGACAAGTACCAGCAGATACTATTTTTCAAGACCGCGCGAAAGGTACTCCCTACCAGAGGTACCACCAGTGTTGAATGGAAGGTGAAAATTGGTACAATTATGTTGTTATACATTTATCTACTTTTAACGTGTTGCAGGCAATATTACGAAATAATGAAGCACATTCCTGACATTCTAAGTGTATCAGGTCGATCTATAAGTCCTGAGAGAAGACTTTTTGAAGGAAGATAAACTGCTATTGTAGCTATATGCTTTTTATGGGAATATGACTTTGTATACTTTACAAGTTGCATTAAATTATTTGTATTGTGTGTGTTCAATTATTTAACAGCAGTTTCAAAATAAGGGAGTAAAAATACAAACAACAGTTAAAACTCAATTCTAAATGTATTCCACATTATTCATTTTACAAATAACAATAACTTATGGCATAACTTTCCAATTTAGGATTTTATTTGTTTCAACAAAACAACAATTTTAACTACACATAAAAAACTGGATTATACCAGAATTTTAATATACTGTTCAACTTCTTCAGCAGGTTGGTTTTCCTGCTTTTGTTCTTCGTGGGGTTTTTGGAAATAGGGGTTCTTTTTGGGGTCCAAATTTAAGCTGTAGAAGCTGGGTGCTGCGTGACAGTCTACATTATACCACCAGTCGCAGGTGAATTCCTTCTGGTTAAATAGGGTTCCGTTGGTGCACAAGAATTTGGAACCTTGCTCCCCTTCTCTGCCGTCGTGGCACACATGGTAGGCCTATATTAAAAAAATAGGTAATCAAACTTTATATTGATCTAACTAGTATTAAAAAAATTGAGCTAATACCTGACATCCAGTTTCTACATTGGCATACATTCCTGGTAGAGCAGGAACATGCTTACAAGAAAAACTAGTTTCAGGGATTGTGTGGTAAATTGGATAGTCGTGTCCAGGAATTCCAGGAATTTTGGAAAAGTCCTGTTTGTCCTTATTTTCCTTCTTTTGGGTTGGCTCTACTACTTGATAAGTATTCTGGCCTAATGTGTAGTCTCCATATCCCGCATTCTAATCACACGTTTTTAAGTGATTGATTTTTGAGTCAAATAAAACATAGTTTACTTACAATAGTAATTCCATTTACAATCACCAATACTAAGGCACTAACACTAAAAAAGGCGGCAACAAACTGCATTTTAAAAAAGTGGCACACGCCTAGACACAATCGAACCGTACCGCTCGGAATAACGAAGTAATCTACCAATTTGAGATCAAGAAATATTCGGCTTTTAAGACAACTTTCGCTCTCAATTAAAAAAAAATAAAATTGTGCAATATCACATATATACCTGGTGTGTTATTAAAATACGGTTGCTACCATTTTGTCTTGACAATAATAGTGGTGCACCTTGTGAGAAAACCTCAGATCGTGAGAGCTGACTTATGCTTGTTAACAATTTTTTGTACGCATTTTCACTATTGCCCCTCTTGGTAATAACAAAAAATCGGAAGACAATATGGACTGAACCTGAAAGTGGTTTTCTTATAAACCTCGCTAATGGTCCATAAAGCGAGGATTAAAAGAGAAATGTTGTGGTTCTTGTAACAACAGCCTAGTCACATAAGGATTGATTAACAACCAAAAATGTGTAGCTACCGTTTTGCGTAATATCCGAGTAATAATTTGTTCTAACTGGGCCATTAATACGTTTCGCAATATCTATATCGGTTTACTAATGAATGTCAGTCACGATTGTTCGGTATTTAGTTCGAAATTGAGAAATATAAATTATAGTATCTATATCACTAGAGTTGGTTATTATGACATCAGTTATCTTGACATTGTGGTTATCTTACACAGTACAGGTGAGATGTAAGAGACTCATTACTCATAAAGGAGTCTTTTGATATTTTCTTAAGACTTTAGAGAACGGACAAGTATAGGCAATAGCTGGATGAATGACAAACATATTGCAACTCATTGGAAACCTTCCAATTTTCAATTTCTATTGAATGAGAAAGAAAATGACACAAACTCAATGGTTGAGTTACTGCTTTGAATTAGTATCTTTTATTTTGTAAGTTGATACTTTCATACATTTTAAGTGCTTAGATTTAGTTTTCAAATTATATTTGAAAAATTTTACTTGCAGTCTTGCCTCTGTGGTGAATGAGACTTCGTAGAAACTAGAAACATAGACAGTCTCTTTTACAGTTTAGTAATTTATATTTTTCAAAATACATAATATAACAAAACTTATTAAATTTAGTAGGTACCTCACGCAGTGTAACAAAAAATTACATTACAGTTTTTTTATAGAGTAATAAAACTAAAAACAACATTAAAAATATTAATATTTGACCTGAACTGTAATAAAATTATTCTAAAAAAAAATCCTACCTACTGATTACAGTGTAATATTATTAGCAGAATTTAACACCAGACAGTGATGTAAAACGGCGCCTATGGGTTTGTATGGTTATATTTCTTGAAATTGATATATCGAAAGGTTATCACCTGGGTTCGCACTATTGCAGAACTGCAAAATCGGGGACTCACTATTGTTTCAGGGACTATTCGAATAGCATTGAATTAAGTGAAGATGTTCGCGTTAACGGTAATAATTATTGCAATAGTCACTGTTTATTCCAGTTCTTCGGTAATTGGTAAGTAAATTAAATATTGGAATTGCTGTTTATTTTTTTGATTCATTATTTAAACGCTCAGAAAGTAATTTTTATTGATTTTGTTACTACAGCTGAAGAATGTCCGGAAATCATAAATAGGGCCCAATGGGGAGCCAGACCAGCCCTGAGCACCGAAGTCCTAGCCGAAAATCCAGCCCCTTTTGTGATAGTTCATCATTCCGCTACTCCTGGCTGTCTTAACAAAATGCTTTGCAAAGTGAGAGTTCAGAATATTCAAGAATACCATATGACTACCAGACGATGGGATGACATAGGCTATAATTTTATGGTAAGAATAAGAAGTCTAAAATCTAAAATGGTGGGCTAGGAATTTATTATTTTTTATAGAGATTAATCTCTGCATTACCTATAATTATAGTTAAATGTTTACAGAAGAAAGATAAAGAATACAGCGAACTTTCGTTTTATGGGTTCTGTGATAATATAGTTTTCAAAACAACAATTTCGTTAAAACCGTAATTGTTACGGTGTTCCAAGTATTATACACACTTATTGTACTATCTGTTTGTCAATTGCTTAAAACACGCATAAACTTTTATTTTTTTTTACTACCATAGTTAAATTTATGCGTTACTAAATAAGTATGACTTTAGATTGGTGGAGAAGGCACGATTTTTGAGGGGCGAGGATGGGGCCTTTCCGGCGCTCACGCTAAAGGATGGAACAGTCGCAGTATTGGCATCTGCCTTATTGGAAATCTACAAGGTTTTGACCATATTCATGGGTTTTTTAACTTTTGAAATAAAAAAAACTATATTTCAGATAAGAATCCGACTGCAACGCAATTAATGGCACTAGAGGCGCTAATTTTGTGCGGAGAAGAAAATGGACACATTTCAAAAAATTACAGTCTAATTGGACACCGTCAGGCTGTGAAAACTGATTGTCCTGGAAATAAGATGTTTAGAATTGTTAGAAATATGCCAAATTTTAATTCTAATCCTAAAAAGTAAATCTGATTTCTGATTAATCAATTACTTTTATATTTAAGTATTATATATTGTTTTAAATGTGCTAAATATATTTTTATTTTTTTACATTTTTGTATGGAATTTTTGTGAAAAATGGCCACCTGAATGAAGTAAAATTTTGTAGGCAACTTGCAAACCGTTTAAATTAGAAGCGTATTTGTCCTCCAAGACAATACGATCATGTGATATTGACATATGATTGGCAAGCTCCAAACTCTCATGTCTGTCAATATTTTTTATAGTACACTTAACCTATAAAATTAAGTAAATAAAAACATTAACAACACAAAAGACAGCTTTATTTAAAATTAAAAGGAATATACTTAGCAAAGTCTGTTATGAATTTATCAAGTTTACCCAAATCTACCATAAACTTAGTAACGTCTTTCCCCAGTGAATATGTTGGGACAGTTGGTAAATGTAAGTCCTTTTATTAAATTGTTTAATAATTATACTTACTACTTTAGTACAGTATGCAGGTTTTTATACAATCAGCTATAATGTATTAAAACAATTTTCAGTGGCATTAGCAGCTTTGCAACCAAATCCTCAAAATTTGTCCAGACTTCTTGACAAATTCTCCAGTGAAAAAAAAATACCCAAAGAAGAGTTGTATGAAGTAGTAGGTGTGTACATGGCAGTCATAAAATACTTTATTCATACCACAGATAAGGATTTTGCTAGTAATTTAGTTGAGTTTGGATTTCCTACTGAATTTGTGAACAACCTGTCATTTGTGAATAACAGGAAGGCACTAGTAAATAACTATTTGGCTCCACATTACGACTATTTCTACAATGTAGATAGTATCAAATGGAGAATTGATATGAGTTTACTTAGCAGGTGTGTAACTATACTACAAATCAAGTTTTAATATTTAAAATTGAACTATTGTTTCAGCACTATGATTGAGAAGACTTCTCCCAATGTTGTCTTAGTCATAAAACTGAAAGAGGGCAAATTGCTCACTATTGAATTAAATGGGAAAACTTTTCATATGTTAAGGTTTAATGTAGCATTAATATTAAGAGAAATAAAGTCTATTAAATTTCCTAATTAACTCAAAGTTTTATATCTTTCTTTTTCTTGTGCAATAACAATTCATCACAACCTTCAATTTCATTTATTACAGTCAATTAAAGCCAAAAATATAAATAAAATATTTTTATTGCAACACATACAACATTAACACAATTATCAACATTAATTATTTTATCTGTTTGATGGAACATCCCACAACAATACTGTGAACACCCAAAAATGTAATATCATCTGCAAATTACAACATTAATAAACCATTTCTGGAATTATAGCATACTCACCATATAGAAGAAAACAAAAACCCTTGCTAAAGGGTAGCGTCTTAGAAATATTCCAGTCCTAATACTTATGGCATCTAAAGTAGAATATGCATGTTTAACCCTTCTGGTCACTCCTGCATCATGAGGAGAAACCCTCATAAAATGTGGCACTGTCATTCTGTCTAAAAAAACATTTTAAAACTTTGCAAGATGTTTATTAATATGTTTAAAAGATAAACACACCATCTGCACTTTCTGGAATGTGAATTACTTTGACTTTTTCTCTTTTTAATTCTTCTAGATTTCTTCTGTACTCAGGCTAGAATTTTAATATTTAGTTTTAAGCAATTTCAATTTGAATAGTACCTCTAGTTTTTCCAGTTGCAGCCTTAAAGCATTTCTTTCAGTAGTGACAGTTTCTAAAGTATTTTGTTTAAGCATGAGAGCTTGAGTTAGTGACTTTATCCTATTTTCATATTCATCACTCTCTGAATGTTGCACCTTTCTTTGTATGGCTTCTTTAAGCTTTGCATTCTCTTCTTGTGCTTGTTTAATTATTCCATTTAAATGTTCAACTTCTTGGGTGCATTGTTGTAATTCCTACAAAGTTATTGTGATATATTTCAGATTGAAGATTAACAGGAAAACTCTCACTTTGACTTTTTGGTTACAATCATCTTCAGCAATACTTCTTAGTCGTTTTTCACTAGCTAGATTTTGTTCCAGCTGCTGATTTGATTGATTCAAGCCCTGCTGAATAACTTGATGTTGTATCTGTAAAGAGTGTAAGTCACTCAATAGCTTGGAATTTTTTTCTGTTAGTTCTGACACTTTCATTTGCTGAAATTCAAGTTCTTTCCTAAAAAAACATTTTAATTAAACTAACATAATTCATTACATTTAAAGACATATACTTTAACTCCTCATTGTAAGTCATAAAAATGTTGTTCTCTTGTTCATTAGAAACATGATCCCCTTGGTTTAATGAAATTAGTTTCTCTTTTTCCTGTAAAATTCTTTGAGCTCTAGCTACATACTGTTCCTTCTCACTTTGAGCAGAAGCTAACTGCTCATTTAATCTGTCTACTTTAAATTGCAAACTAATATTCTCATTCCGAATTTCTGAGTACAAATGCTGGATGTTTAAAAACTGTTTATACAAATCTCTATTTTCTAACTCAAGCTGTGCAACTTTAGAATGTAGTAATTCAAGTTCTTGTGCTGTTACAAAACTATTCCTCCTTGAAGTGGATGAGACTGATGTGTGACTACTTTTCAGAGACCTTTCTGTTTTGACTTCATCTGTGGTATTGTCTGTGTAACACATATATAATTATAGACCATCATAGCAATCAAAATAAAACTTACGTGTTTTTGAGCTCTCAGAAACAGTTGTCACTGTGTCAAGCCTTATTTCTGCTGGTTTGCTTGAACTTTCAGGGGTTGGAGATCTTGACACTTTTAATGAGCCAGATGATGTATTTTCTGTTATGGCAACACTATGGAAACTATGGTGCGGCTCTTCAAATGTGTCTCGTCCTATCCTAAAAGCATAATCAATCTCAGTACCTTATTGCAAGCAAAACAACAGAATTAACTCACTCCTCATCAATAACTATTGACTTGTTTCCCTCATTTAGAACAGTAGCAGCATTTTGGTCAATTTTGTTCAGTAGGTTTTCAGCGTGCCCGGCTAAATTCTGAAGCCATGCCATAATGATTATTGTAAATTTTCCATTTAAAACTAAAAATTTTAACAAATTGCTTTTGCAAACGTAAAAGAAATTTTTTGACAACTATTTATTAGGTTATGTTATGTTGTTATTTGACTTTGTTATCTCTCTCATTTTAAATTTATTCCATCATGACAAAGTGAGAAAGAGAAATTCTGGAGGTGATGAATGAAACAAGTTTGCACAAAAGTGTATAGAGTGGAGTTATACGTATAGCTATCGCTTTTTATTTCATAACAGAGACGGAAATAGAACGAAGTTTTTGTTTATTTATTGTGACTCTGTTTCTGAGATGAATGAATTCACTGACTATTTGTCAATAAAAAAAAACAAAAACATTCTTTTAGGTTATACGTTATAAACATTGCAGAAGTTTAAATTGATTGTTTAAATAATAATATTTAATTCAATTATACTTATTAATCATCCATATATTGTTGTGCATGTAAATGTAGTGTATTGTTCACCGGTGTCTGGTTGTAAGTATTACCCTAGTAGGACATAATTTGTTTTTATTTATTACTAACACTCCACCCACAACTTCCAAGCCTGTTTAATAAATGTAATTGTTAAAGAAGTACCTCAACAGTATATTTAAGCTAAAATGTGTTATATTACACTAACATTTAACTACCACTGTTTTGTCCTAGGGTTCTAGTTTTAGAACATTTATTGTAGTTTGTAGTAGGGCCTATTTCTGTTGCTTTTATGAGCAATTAAGTTGCAGATATTTTTGAAGTTCAATTGAACCCATAAAATGACTGACTAAATATTGAAGATATAAATTGGTTTATTTAAGGTTTTCCCACTTTTTTTACAAAATCTTAATGCCAAGTTATCCCTATTATATGGCAATTTTGCTGTGAATGTGTGCTGCTATAACAAGTACAATGCCAGCATCTTGACAGTGTGCCAAGTAAGTAATTGGCATAGCTGTCTTTAATCATATTTAGAGTGTCTCCTATTAATTGGACATTCTGGTGGATGTCTTTATTTGTATTAATCAAAAAGGTTCAATAAAATTTTTGTATAACTAATTTTGCCTTCTGGGCAAACAAAGTGATACCATTCTGATGACAAAAGCCATACTGTAAAACTGGATCAATGATGTCTTTTAGTTTGAACTCCATTTAACTTTCAACAAAATGTGGTTGGTTTTTAATTTGAGATTATATTGATAACTTACATTTCTATGTCCTTGTTTTTAAACCCTGACCTAATTCTAGTAATTTACTTTATCATTTGTGTTTATGATAGATGCGCCACTACTAACTAACTATTTTCTTTTCAGGTACTCACATTTAATCATACATGAAAAGGTTTTCTGAAAGTTAACAAAAGACAAACATATAAAACAAGTTGTTATATTCTGTTGAAGCAACTTACAATACTTTTATGTCTCACATGATACTGATTGAGGAATTTTTAATTTGTTTCCCTTTTTGGTGGTTTGTGTTCTTAGTCTTTAACCAGCTGTGACACAGCCTTTAAGGGACACAAATTGTTCCTGTCATTATTACAAATCATCCTTTTCTTTTCAGTTAAAGTATCATAGTTTATCTGTTTGAAGTTTGAAGGTCCTGAAACAAGTTTTTAAATAGTAGGCAGTAAAATATCTGGGTATACACCACAAAGCAGCTTTAAAATGCACCGTTTGAATTATCACCCCTTTTCACGCTCCTGAAGTATTAAAATCATTTTAAAGTAACCCTTTGGTGAGTTTTTTTGTGACAGTTACTTGATCTGTGGTTGACAGACGTATATATTAATGTGTTTGTGAGGGGCAACAATAAGTTTTAATTGCACTTTTAATCCAATGTGAAATTGTTTCGAATGGATACACTAAAGAAAAAAACTTTTGATTCATGACGGACTGTCTAAGGGTGGATTTTCCGTTCAGAAAATATAACCACATGGGCTTGTAACGTGTAGTATGAAATTATATAAAGCATTGGTAACGGCATCAATGACTGCATTAGCCCAAAATTGAAATATGAAAATGTCAGTTTGAATAGCGAAATTGATTTAAGATGGAAAACAATCAGTTGATTTTGCATTTTACGATGCGTGAAGGAGCCAGATGTGGGCCATTTATTTCTGTTTAGTTTCAATTATAAGGGTGAAATGGGACATTGCGTAAAGTGACCACTGTCCACCCAACTACTATTGCCCTTACACGGTTCATTGCATTTTGGGCTAGTGAAGTGCCCTTCCTAACGCCTCCAATAATAAAAGCGCGTGTCCTTATATTGTTAGTAAGATTAATTCGTATAAATAATTTTTTTCAGTCTTCTCTGATAGTATGATGTGACTCAAGCGATAAACAGATTAATTGCCTACTACGTTTAGAACATTGATGTGGCTGATGTCAATAACTATATAATTCAGTTTTGAACAGGCCAATAAAACACTCTAATTGGGAATATTATTGTTCTAATTTATATATTGTAAGGTGTTTATTAGTGCTAGTTGTTTATTTCATGCGGAATTGATACCTCCGATTTCGTTTCTTAGCCAGAAAAATCAAAGGATCTACTTTTGCCATAATTATCATTTACTGTGTTTCATATGAGTCACTCTAATTCCTTCTACGCATATCAAAGTACAGTGTTTCACAAAAGACTCTGGTTCGTAGTGACGTCATTGGCGCGTGCAATGCACGTGACTCCATCTATTCAATTGTTTCCATTTCTAAGACCAGCACGTGACAGAAATGGCCGACTTTAATACTTTAAATATTTTCTCTTTGGGATTTCAGCATCGAAAATTAAAAACCATTTTGATCTCATGTGACACTTAGTCTAGGGCTACTTGTTTGGATTAAGAAATTACAATAATCATTAAGTTTCCTTTTCTAGTAAGTAAATAACCATTTCCGGTACTAACTCGATTGCATCTGGTCATCACAATTAAGCAATTAGGATTTTACAATAAAATTGGTTTTGTGGCTTAATCCTTACGACCGTTTATACAGTCACGTATTCAGCTTTATCTTCAAATTTCAATGAAATCTGTCCTACCATGAGATAAAAAGCAAATTATCAACTAACGATTTAATCGAATATACAAAATAAGCGACTCAATCAACTTTAAACTGCATCTCTCTAACCGAAGATTGAAAATCAATCAATCATGGAAATATAGGACAGGGTGCCCCAATAGTTAATTCAATATAAAATTACTACTCCTCCACTTAAAATGTCCCACTATTGATAAATCGGCCGATGATGATTGGTTAATTTTAACGAGTTATTCTTTCTGATCAACCCGATACACTACGATTACTATGAGCATCGCTCAATAATAATGTTATGAATGTCGTTTGTTAACACGGATTTACTTCCGGGAACAGATGTGGGGTTATTTTATGATGACTAATTTTAAAAACAAGTACACACCAGTATTTTTTTGAAATATTTTGGATTAATCACAATGCAATTAATGTTTTTTACGAAATGTCATTATTGCAATAGTGAATATAAACATTACAAACTTATTAAATGGGACAAGGTAATTAAGAGAAGATAAAAATGACACAAAAATTCTAAGAGAATTGTAAAAAATTTTATTGTAGATGTATATCATTAGGTTGATATAATAGCGATTTATGAATTAAGAATATTGGTTTGCTTATCTACAGGGTGAGTCAGACGTTATGTGGCTGGTTATACGTAAAACATAATTACAACGTCACAAAATAAGCCTAGTTTAATTGTTTTTGATAGGAAACTTTGATAGGAATTTTTACCTAATTTTTAATTTATATCACAAATTATGTTTGTTTATGTCTCTTTTGTTTTGTATATTTTGTTAAATATAATAAAAAAATTATAATGATGTGTGAAGGAATCTTAAGAATTTGCTCAGATTGACTCTCTGTTCGTAGAGAGATCCGGAGAATAATCAGAGAAATATGAATATTAATTGGTACTTCTCAGGCTGCTCAGGACGACTCTTTTTGTATATAGGAACCACAATTAGTGATCTACTTAGAGCAAAATATTGTATGTACCACTTGTTTCAAGAATCTTGTAGAAATGTTAGTGGGACCCGTTGAGCTATTGCTAATACTGAACCTTTTGCCCAAAGTTCCTCAGATAGAACACCCTGAAAGCACTTTGGTCTTGAGAACCATAGAGAAAATCGTCTCACTATCGTTAATTCCAATTAAAATTGGCTTTGTTCTCTTCTTTTTTTACCTTTGTTTCATGATATTTGGCAACCATGTGTCCAATACTGAAATAGTAGAATATTTTGATTTTTAACCGTACTCATTAATTTTATTCACGATTTCAATCCAACACTGTCATTTGTATTTTTTAAATGTATAAAGGTTGTTAAGTTAATTGAAAACATCTAGTTAAATTACAGTTGTGTTTTGTAACTCAATAACTGATTTGTAGTAATACTATTAGGTAACTTCACATCGTTGTTAATTTCCACTGTACTTATATTAATATGGAGTTGAAAACTTTCGAATTTACAGGTGTAAATTTACACGCTTCCTAATTACCTGCGTTTCAGGCGAGAAATTTTGCGTCAAACTAAGGAATCTTTCTGTTTTTGTTTCCGAAACTAATTTCTTATCAATTAACACCGCATCGAAAGAACAATGTACACGTACCGTACAATGTACGGGTTTGCACTAGGTTTGATCAAACTATTTAGGACAATAGTTTGGTAGTTGAATATCTAATGTGTTTTGAGTGAATACGTTTTTCTACGTTACTCTTGAACGTCATTCATACCCATTGTGATAAATTAAATTGTTTGTGCTCGATTTTACCGTGACGTTAATCCAGTCATCACAGTTTCCGTGTTTAGGATAGAAGTTGCAGAAAAAAAAAACCATGATCAATTCTGAAAAATTTTATTTACGCGAAATTAAAACCTAGTCATTCGGTACAATAAAGTGTAATAAATAATACGTCATCACAGCCATAAATTAGGAATTCCAAAAAATCACTTTCTAAACCTATATGCAGATCCTTTTTAGTAATATTTACATAACCACCGTTGTTCTATGCTTTCATTAAACCGATTTTCATTAATTTCGTTATGGTTCTGCTGACATGTACATGAGGTGATGTCGTATTCCAGAATAGTGGTTTCCGTGGATATGCTAGCTCTTCCAAAGGTCGAAACTGAGTAAACGGAACTCTCCCTGCATCGTTTCTTGTGATGTTTTCCTTGTAAGTGGTTTGTCCAATTTTTGAGTACCTGAGAATATAATTAGGTATTAAGTGTGTGAAATTTCAATGATTAAGCAAATATTTTGTCTCATAAGCATTGTTTCTGTAGTGTATGCTGTGATGTGGATAAGTAAGCTTTGTTAATTTGTTTAATTTATAACACAAGATTTAGTGATAAAATAGGCAAAAGTTCTTACAAGTAAATTATTTTTTAGAATTAAAAATGTACTTACTTTTAAACAGTTTTGACCGGCACCGGTAAAAAACTTCCTCACGGACATGCTGATTACTGATTAAACCGTGTTCGATTGTTAATAATTGATAAACAATAAAGTGCGTCAATACGAAATACAGTTGATATAGCACGCTCAACTTAGGTCGACGAATCAAAACATAATAAAGTTGGGCTCGCCGTTCACACAGTTTTATCGGGCGTCCCCTCCTTTGCATTTCCGCGCGATTTGCACTTGACTCTCCACCCTTATTTTATCCACCCTCTAATTACAAAACCAGCTAAAGGAAATGTAATTTCGGTTTCCCACACTCGGCCCATATTTTTGATCGTGAGAATTTTCCTCTTTCTTGTGTTTCCGCAATGCCCTTTATATCAGCTTGTTTTGGTTTGATTGTCTTCATTTTACAATAGGTCAGTCATTAATAGGTGGTTTTAAAACAGCATATCTTTAAATCATCTACAAATAATCTATTTCCGTGTTGTCAATCTATAACATTTTTTATGTTTTACACCACTACATAAAACTTGTCGTATTAGCATTAAACTCACTCAATTACCATCAAACACCCTATATTGTCTATCATTAAGTATTTTTTATTAAAAATGTTATTGGCTCCTGACTTTGATCACACTGTTGTTTAAATAACCTGTTTGTTGAAAATGTCTCTCCGTATTATCATCAGGGTCAGGTGGGATTACAGAATTAACTGAATTTATTTTTCCTTGAATAGTAATTTGTTTTTTAATTCACAACAACAATTTGATGTTACGTCAAGCCAGACAGAAATTGTTTGCTCTTCTTTTACTGAAATATGTTTTTAAAGAAAGTCATTGCTTAAATGATGCCAGTCATACAGATTTTTCTCTTTGATTTTCGGAATATAATTGAATTTATTTATAAACTTTAAGGTGTAGGGTAGTACACAGATCTCAGAAATGATAAGAGTTGGTTAAATCGAGTCAAGTGTGCGCATTTGATTGTAGAATGAAAAAAATTAAAAATCCAAATACATTCTGATTTCTTCCATATCCTATTAACCATATATTGACATAGGCAATAATTTTCAGATCTGTAATAGGTCATTTTTTGTTAAGGTAAAAAACAGAGCAAAACGCATTTAAACCATCAAGTGTCATACGTCATTGAATTTGGAATAAAAATGACTTTCAGAATGTAATGTTAAGACATTAAGACCGCATTTAAAAAAACCAGGTTAATGATCGTTTCGCAAAGACAAAACGTCGGACTAAAAAAATTGATAATGCCACTTCAAAGAGCTTTAAAATTATGGAAAAGTGTTAATAGTTTGGGTCTAGGTCCAATATTAACGTCAAAATAAAACTTAAAATCAAAACATTCACTGGACAATGGCAGTAATTTGTTTCATTTAGCCGAAAAAACATGTAAAAATGGAATTTTATATTATCTTATAAGTAGTGAGTAATCTAAATCAATGCATCCCAACCATCGTTATCCAAAGTTTTGTTTAAACCTCAAACTATTAAGAAGTTATAAAAAAAATGATGTAGAATTAAAAAAATGAAGGGGAATGCTTATATTTTTTGATAACTGTAAAAATTAGTTATTGTCAGATACTTACTATGTAACTTTTAAACTGAAAATTTTTATTAACAGAGTTTGATAATCATTTTTTTTATTATTATATCTTTTAGTGATTTTTATTTTTGACTTTGCCATATCCGAAGTGGATTGTTTAAATGTTTCTCAATAAATCTCAAAAATGGCTGCACAAGCACTTTTTACCAAGTTTTTCTAGGTAAAAGACGATTGTGAGTAAGAATTTTTAATTTAGCACACAATTTTTAATTTTTGCATTAAGTACTGACAGATTAAAAAAGTTATTTTGTTTTAAATAAGTGCAAAGGACCGTAAGTATCACCTTCTAAATTCATTATTTTGACATTTTTCTTTTAAATTAACAGTTCCAGGGTTTAAAAAATTAAATTGTTAACAGATTTTATTATTTTTTTTTAATTTTATCTTTTGCACTGAATGTTTTAAAGATAGTTCATCCTTCTTTACAATTCTTTAATTCATGTTTATTCATAATTTAATTTTTTCGACCTATTAATAAAATGATTACAAACTTGGATTTTCTTCATTCAATCAATGTGTCTGGTAGGACATGGTTTTCAATTAATCTGAATCATACTATTGATAATAAGACGAAACTGTATGCGTACGTGCAGTTTATAGCCCACGTCACAAATGAGGTTATTAATTTTTACGTAATTTTATTGAAGAATTCGTAAATAGCTGGAACGTGTTAATTTGCTTGTCGACCAGATTTAATTGGCTATAATGACGTAGGTTGAAGTTTAAATTGACCTGTTGCGCTTTATTCTGTTTAGAAAACGAAGATACTTATATAGATTATCCCTTAACAATCGATACAAATGTATTCAAATATTGACTCTCCCACGCCATACTCATGCAAACCCTTTTTTGACATTTTCTACGAATAAGCCAGCGAACAATGAAGGGGAGCAAGCAAGACAGAACCAGAAAATGAAAATAGGAGTTTAGGCTGGTGCACGTCGGGGTTGTAATGATACCATTGGGGTGTCGAATCGTGGGAAATAGTTAGAAAGCCGACTCTCATACTGACTAGCCGCCACACGACTTGCCCTCAGCATTTTCATGGAAGGGGATATGCTAATTTTATTTACTATTCGTTGGTTTTAGGGGTTTTGTTAGTTGTAAACCTAATCTACTGCTACTAAAACAAACTCTATATGTTGATAACTAATGAAGTTGTTTACCTAAAATACGTTGTGCCGGGTAATTTTTATGCAAATGCTGATTGCATTGGTGGGGACGGGGGGGTTTGATATATGTGTTTCTCTTTTGCGCTCTACTGATTTCACTGTTATCGCTCACATAAATTATTATTTGTGTGATTTGCACATTAAACACAACAGCCACAAAAACTGCATATAACAAGGGATGATTATTAAAAGTGGTGTTTCCCTAAAGCACCAATTCGAGTTAACGATACTGTTTTTCTTTTTGCTTTGAAATATTCTCTGCTAAGTTAAATGCATCAGTAACGAACTTCCGGTAAAACCATTTGTATAAAAGCACACGTGCACAAATGAAGCTTAAACTAACCGTCATTCATAATGAAGACGAAAAAAATTTACTAAAAATATTTACGCCAATATCGGCTTTGTGGACACTGGTCAATCCTATTGTTGTCCTGTTTCATGGTTGCACAGTTCGAAACGGGTTTTCAAGACTAAGGGTTGCAGTTTTAAGCTCTTATTTGCGAATCTTTTTTAAGGGTCGACCCTTCGGATTGTTCCTGTTTTTCTAGTTTTTCTGTATTGCCAAAAGTTCCTCACAAAGAAGCGCTTACAATAGCCCCGTTAGGGTGAAGGGTTAGTTCAATTTTTATTTAGGACTGACCATTCATTAAATGTTTTTCTGGTCCTGATTATGTATTTGGTTTAATTAACAATTACAGCTTTATTAAAATTAATTTATATTTTTTGTATTAAACCTGAGTGAGAAAATCTTGTAGAAAGCGGTGGACTACTAAAGCTACAGAAAAAGGTTGAGATATTTCTAAAAGCATCTGGCATGTTGAAATGGTTTTTAAGAGGTTTTTAAAGGCATTTTAAAATGACTCTAGGTTGACTAGACTATTAAGATTGGAGAAAATTATTGTAGACCATTCATTATATTTTATTATTTATTTATGAATTGTTTAGTGGTTTTTCTTTTGAAATTTTCTTGGTTGAGTAGTACCGACAATTTGTATCTCTGCTATCTTGAAAAATTCCATAAATTGTTAACCGGAAATAGAAAATAATACATTTTATTGCACCAAAAACTTGTTCGTACTGCTGCACTCCTGAATTTTGGCAGTTAAATATGTTAAACATGTTTCAGTGTCTTTTTTCTTTACCTTGTGTAACTTCCTGGTGTAATTACGCTCGGATCTATAGCACACTGTACCTTAAACAAAAAGGACATTTAAAAAAATTGATGAGCAGTCTAAGCTATCAACTCAAGATCTTTTGGAGGCAACTCCAATTCTTCTCCAACTTTTCTCCAACTCCTGGAGGGAAAGGCTCAACGTGAAAGGCATTGAAACATTTTTTTACTTTTTAATTGAGAAAAAGTTAAGTTTCCACAATAAATTTGTAGAATTTGCCTTTGAAACAGCCAAAACAAGTGCGTTAGTATTTAGTGAACTAGGGAAAACACCTCTAAAACAAATATTGTAGTTTTTGGTTCTAACTCTCTTGTTTTTCAGGTTTGCAGCAAAACAATTTATCTAGTAATGTTTTTATGATTTAAAAACGTCAAACTCTTTAGACTCTCTTAAGTGCGCCTCAAACAATTTGTATGCAACCCCAAATTTCTATACAGGATGAGTTGCAATTTTCTGTCAATATTTTGTCTACATAATTTTTCAAAGTACGTCAGTAGGGCTGATTGACTAAACTTTGTCCAGTTTTCCACTTTTTACTCTGCCAGTGAGCAGGTTATGTGAATAATTGAACTCAACAAAGCAAACAAAACGTTTCTTCTACAGCAATTTATCAAAAAAATTATGCAGTTGTTATCAATTTATAAATTATTGTCCACCAAAAACCGTTTATACACAATTAATTTTATGTTGACTCACACATATTGTTTTGTTGAAATTGTGTTAAATGAGGAAAAAAATTGGGTTTTGCGGTATTTTTTAACATTACTTTCAATTACCTGGAAAAAGAAAGTGGCTCATTCACGTATTTAATTATCACTTATTTTATAATACCTGTTAAATGTTGCTGAACAAAATATGTCATAAGAAGCTCTAATCAGTTAATAATAAAGCACTAATTATGTAATTGTGCTGGTTTGTGTCATTCATTTTTGCCCTAAAATATGATGGGAAATTGAAGGTTTCAAACGTTGAAATCGAGGACTTAATCGGTACATACTAATATAAAACTTAATAGAAAACAATTGACACTGTGCTAATTACTTCCAGAAATAAGTGAGGTCCAGCTGATTGACACGTCCTAATTTCGAACTGGTTCACTCGATTGAATTTACGCAATACTTGTTTTCAAGGTATGCAAAATTTCCAAAGGTCAGTTTACTGCTAGGTGTATGTGAAACAACATGGTAGAAAAATAGTATACGATTTATTCATTGATTCGTAACTTCAGAAAATCACATAGGGTATAATTCACTCACGTGTGAAGACACCATAAAACTATATACAATTTGTTGTCTACTTTAAAGTCTTGTACGGTTATGTACAGAAATAAATTAGTTGCAAAAGATTCTCTTATACTACTGACCAGAAAAATTACATCACCACCAAAAGGACACGCTTACACTGAACTTATCACATCCGCAGGTAAGCTAACTTATTGTTTCATGATATGTTTTTAGGGGCAACACTTCTTATCACATTCACTTATCCACACCCCTAACTTTTAGTAAGCCACTTCTGCTCCCCAAGGTCGGTAAGGCTTCATTCCTTGTGAGGTAGGAATACTTTGACTGTAGTTTTGGTGGTGGCTAGAAGACGCTGGAATTCCAAAGGAATTAACTGGTGGAGGATATTGATGATGAGGGCTGTAAGCCAAAGCCGAGGATGTTGTGGTAGTTAAAGGGGTCAGAAGAGACGTTGAGGGTGGAGCTAACCGACTAGTATCACTAGGAGGTAACGGAGGGATACTCTGCGCACAGGAAGTTGACACGTCATAATGTCCCAAATCATGATGCATATTCTGGTGATGAATCGGTGGCGGCAAACCAGGGGGTTGATGAGTGTTCAAAGAACCGTGGTTGGGTGATGATAATGGGTTCAACGGAGGGGCATAAGCTTGGGTACTGCCATAACTCCAAGGGGTAGAAGCGGCTTGTTTTAATGCCAGTTCTTTTTGTGCTGCGCAGCATTGCAGGTGCGAAGTCAGTCTCAGACGCATAGGATTCTGAGCATCCATTCCTTCAATTCTTTCTAAGTATCTGCTCACTTCTGCTAGGCATTCTCGAAATCCCATTCCGTGGTAGTCTACGGCATACTTGTGAGGATCAAAGGCAAAGGAGTCTAATCCTGCAACAAATTAAAAGTTGAATTAAACTAAATTAAAAATATCTAAATTTTAATATTAATAAAGTGCATTGCAGTGATATGAAATCAGGAAGCTATTAGAACAAATTTATAAAATAGGTGGCAGAAACTGTGCTTCTGGTGTGACTTCACAGAAACATTTTCTTCGAATTTTTTATGGTCCAAATATTCCATGGGCAAGATGTTATTAGTTAACAATGTTCACATAGGTAATTAGCATTTGTTAGGTGAATATTGGAAGCAAAAATGTATCTCCCAGTCACCGAATGACACGTTTTTGATGTACAAGTGGCTTTAGTGTCTGGTGTACTTGTTGGAAGTGAATATGTTAATTACTCACGTACAAGATAAACATTCAGTGTTATTGGAGACCAAATATGATTAAAGATACGTTTTTACTATTGTCTACAAAGACAAAATGAGTATTTTGCTATGATTGAGATGAGAGGTTACATATCTTTACGACCACATTTGTCCCAAAAACAAGTTCTATTTTTTAAGTACAGATACGGCTAATGTACTATGCAACTAGTACGAAAAAACAATCATCATTAACATTTAGTGTACGATTACCACTACTTTATGCCCGCGCGGGCATAATTTCGTAAACTAAGCAATAAAAACATAATAAGGAACTGGTTTCTGCGAAAGTAATAACGTTGTCAATTGTGACGTCAATATTAAATTATTGCTGATTGCATTGTATATGCTAATTAATGATGATGCAAATTTCTGAGATTGTGATATAATACGTATTCGGAAAGTACAAATAATATCCCAGATCGCACGTGTATTAGAACTGATCCGTATAGGTACCCGGTACCTGCACAAATGACAATAAGGAAGCGAAAACAGTTTTCGTATGTGGTTCAAATAAATGCACAGTTTTAGCAGGTGGAAAATGAATAAAAAGGGTTAAATAGAAGTGGCGTGGGAATAGGTGGTGATATGATGTTCAACGGACCAGCTGCATATTTGCCAGCCTCGTGGGAACTTTTTAATGCCAATAAGGGCAACAGGTTTTCTACACCACCTTATGTTTTACACGCACTTAGGGGATTTGTTTATGGCCATTAAGTTGACTAGTATACTTTCTGAATATAAACATTCAAATAATTTTGCTGTAGGTCATGTAAATAAAAACTACAAAATCCTTGTTCGCCCTCGTAATGCGCGTTCGTACGAATTAAGTGACGTTAATATCGAATCATTTTGATGACGTCAAATATTAATTTATAAACTAGGATTACGAAGGAATGATTTATCGCAACGTTCTCTTAACATTTTTACGTCGCTTATCATACTTTAAACATAATCAAATCAAAATCTTACCTTTGGCATGCAGCATTTTTAGATGATCCACAGTCATTTGTAGAATTTCAGCTTTTTCCAGTTTAGCTGAACCTTGTTTCTCGAAAGCACTTGGCACTAGTCTTTTGAGTTCCGAAAGGGACATGTTTATGCGGTCTCGTCTTTTTTTCTCAATTACTCCCCGTCTTTTCTTTCTGGATAACATCTGACAACTGTCAGTGTCACCTGGTGAAGTACATCTAAGAGAAAATTTGAATTTAAATTGCGTTATGTTTAGTAATTAAAAAGTTTGAAAATCAGGAAAAGTTAAATTAAACTTCATTCAAAGTTTGATTACTATTTGAAAGTTATAATATAGTTGCAGAATGTGTAAATTTAGTTTTAACTTACTGTTCTTTAGAGGATTCCTCGGAATAAGCATCATCACAATCACTTTCCGAAAGAGGTCTTTTAGTACCTCGCGAAGCGACCGGTTGCCAAGACGAAGCAGCATTAGAAGACGAATAGCCCCAATGCAAAGGAGGGTTTTGAGATAAAGAGTGATCCATGGTCACTTATCACAGAATCGAAAGAAAATTAAAAATCGGAAACAAGTCGCGTGTCAAAACGGCCGTCAGCTGATGCACCGCGCGTGTGTCAGCGACAGTTCGTATGTTCAAAGTGTTTCACCCTGTTGATCAAACGTCGCCCTTAACGTCGCTCGGTCACGTTTTTACCCCCACTTTCATCCCCACTCGGTAGTCGGGCGGGCGTCCACGCGTCCGCCTCACCCTTCCGATTTGGCACTCGTTGATTCCTACAACGTTGCCTTTTTTTCATCACACCTCCTTATCTAATCATTACACCAAAATACACATATGCTTTTTGTTTTTGTTATCACTTATTCCTATGTCCAAACTTAACTTGATTATAATCTGCAATAAATCTTATGAACGATATGTCATTCTGGACATTTGGCATAGCTAGAAAGTGAGAGTATCTGGCAACCCTTATTTAAACTTTTCCTATCTCTTTCCACAGCCAAAGAAAACCATAATGGAGTCGCGTGTGAGTTCTAGTAACCAAATTTTCTCATTCGATTTCAATTTTTACTAATTTGTGAGTGTGGGGTGACCGCAAACAAGAGTTTGTTTTGAGTAAATGTTAGACAAAGTAACGTATCACAGTTCGGTTTTGACTGTCATACCTGTCAAAAAGTATATGTTTTTACTATCCACACTAAGCAGATAAAACAATACTTAACAACAAAAAAATTCCTGGCAAATTTGTTACGTACGTTCCGATATTGCTAGATGGGTAAACTTGTCTGAATACCTCATATTTATCTTAATTTTGTGGTGTTTTTGTCTCAAAATATACACTTTGTCCGCTTGGTCTGGATTAGTATCAACGTTGTTCCACAAACCTATAATACATTATCATAAGTGTTCAGTGACGTCAGAAGTGCTGTAATAACAGTCAAATGCATTCAAAATTAAAACCAATTTTTACAATTTTGGGATGTTATTGTTGAATAGTTAATATAAGTTTAAGTTCATAATTTTTTACTTTAGAAATGGGGCCTCAAATTAAGTGAGGTCTTAAAAAAAATTATTAAAATATGTGATCGAATATCATAAAATATTTCTGTCATAGCCCACAAAAGTCCCATCTAAACTGACTAGAACAATGCTAAAATATTTATATAATTATGGGACGCCCTATATATTTCGCAGTATGCCAGTATCATTTTACAGCAAATGTGCATCAAAATCCAAAATCCTTTCTGTTATTTTTCTTATATTGTCACAATTCTCTCATTTTTGTAAGGCAGTCGACTGTAGACTTGATTTATTTTTTTCCTAAGAAACCATTTTATTTTAGACCAAATTCATTTGTACCACTTACGTGAAGGAATACCATTTACTTATTTAATGTATTTTACATAGTTAAACCCAACTAACAATTAAAGTTTTAAAACACTTTACAATGATACTAGAGGACTAAAAGATTATAGGCCCAGTACTTTCAGTTGAGAATAACTTTATTCTAAGGATAATATCTATGGAAATCGTGAAATCAGACGCTGGTATTGGTCAATTCCGTAATTTCTGTAGAAATTATCCTAAGAATAAATTTATTCGGAGGTGAAAGTACCGGCCCTAAATCTAATATATCCTTTGAGTGTAGCACAAAACCGATTTAAGATTAAACGCTTGTAATGTTGTCTGTTTTAGTGTAATTATTAATTCTCCTTTTGCTTGTTTCTTGATTGTTTAAGGTAAAATGGTTTGTCAATACTAAATTGTATCAAAGTTCACACTAAGTCGACGCAAAGAAACATTAATTAAAGGGCAATTAAATAAAACAAAGTTTTTCAAAGGCCTCTGATAATTTTTAGAACGTTTTCAATAGTATTTAGAGGCTTCTGCCCATATTAGACAATTTTTCTAAGGGAAATTATATGGAAGCTTCTGGTCATTATAAACGATTTTTCTAAGGGTTAGGACACTTATAGAGGCTTCTGGTCTTTTTAAAGTAATTTTTGAAAGTTTTAAAAATTCTGGTCTTTCCCAAATTTTTGGTATGTACCAAATTTCATTTTTGATACTTTTATATTTAAAAACCTTCTTTAGGATTTAGTATTTAAGTAGGGGTTATTTGGTATCTCAACTGAAATTTTTGTATATTAAACTCCCCTCCTAATTTTCCTCAAGAAATCACCCCTTAATTTTTTTCACTGTTTTTTTTTATTTACACTTTTTAAAAAGAGCAAACAGTTTTTGTCCTTTTTTTTAGAAATGAATTGACACCTCTAGAAA
This sequence comes from Ips typographus, assembly GCF_016097725.1. Lineage (NCBI taxonomy): Eukaryota > Metazoa > Arthropoda > Insecta > Coleoptera > Curculionidae > Ips > Ips typographus. The sequence goes on along the minus strand of NC_138437.1, from coordinate 5,517,056 downwards.
TATGAGTTTTTTTTTCTTCAGCCAAAAAACAGATACAGGACAACACAAATAAGGTCCGAACTGTAAATATATTTAGACGTGAGAGAAATTCGAACAGTCTGAGGGACTTTTTAGAGAGTGCACGCTTTGTATGAATTGAAGTTTTCCTACTTAATATAGACTAATTAAAAAAAATATAAAAGTTTTAAATGTATGTTTTCATATTAATTAGGATATGTGCAGAAAAATAGATATATTAATAATAATTTATGTAGGCAATTTTCAAATGTTGCATTTACCAAATTTACTTGTTTAGTAAATTTAGGTTTTTCTAATATTTCTCACTTGACCTTAACGCATGTAATAAATAAAATGGACTGATATGCAATAACAGATACAGGCTGTTTTATATGCAATCAAAAAATCAAACCTAAAGTGATTATTCGGAAATATGTTGATTAATCACATGCACAATACATAAAGACAGGGACGTACTTAGTATATTTTTATAGCTTCCATTACTAGAATTAATTAAATCTTTTCTAGTAGACAAACTGAATTCTTGAAATTTTTTTGCTATACTCTGTTCATAATTAATTGCTGTAATTACTTTATAAATCTTGTAGTGAGTAATATGGAAAGTTCGTTCCTGGCTATCAAAAACGCTATTCGGCTTGATACAAAACCGATTAGCATTTGAGGGGTGGCAAGGGAGTAAATGGTCCTTCGTAAGGGCGCCCAAACGTGGGAAACGGGAATCTTCAATAGTCACACCGTCGACACGCGCTTTTATTGTGTTACACCCATGGCCCGATTTCGATTTCCAAACAAAATTGAAAAACCGACCAAGGTGTGCTGCTTATCTAAGGGTTGATTTTGTGTGCCCCTAATTTTTTTTGATGCCCTTTTTTTGTTTTGGCAGTGTGCTGACGTGTGCTTCGCTTTACCTTTAAAATTTCCTTAAAATTAGTTAACAACCCTTTTTTCATATTTTTTTTCTAAAAAGAACAAATAAAATTATATTTATACATTCCACCTTTGCAGGTACAATTTTTAAAACAGGTAGTAATAGTTGCACCCACGAGTACGGTTACTCAATTTTTTGCTATATCTGTTCCCACCCCCATAACAGATAAATTTACCGTAATATTACTGTAATATGTTGTGATCAGAGATTAGAGATGAAGTGGATAATCGTCAATAACGCGGAAGGGGATGTGCTGTTAACGGTTGTTGTCGTGAAGAAAGTAATAATAGACTTCCACCTGTTTGAGTAATTTGTATTTTTTTTTAGAAATTATTCAGTTGATTTACACTCTTTTATTGTTATTAGTTATCTATTAAACATTGTGTTAATAAAATAACTGGTTTTCTACAGACTTTTTGACAAACCAAACCAATTTGGTAATCACTATAATTAATATAATTTGATCAAGATTTTCTCTTAACGACATCTGTTGACCATTACGCAATATGTCTAGGTAATAAATCAATATAGCTGTATCTGTCATATCAAGGCATATTACACAAAATTTTATCAATGTGCGATGTGCTTGTCTCTTTGGTGTCCAATTTAAAGTAATTACCGTAAGTTTTTTTTTAAATCATTCCTCACTTGTTACCAATAACACATTCATCGTTGAATTAAACCTTAATGAAACACAAATTATATACAATCGAAATAGGTCCAAATTCCTTTGCTTAGCATGAATTTTACTAAAACGCATACCTTACGAGACCCACTAATCGTTATTATTCCTATTTTCAAGCTCAGAATGTAATTTTAAGCTGTCTCATCGTTCGTATTTTCTCGTGCGATATCGCTGTTCCCCCATTGGTTAAGTAACTTCCGATCACCAGTCGAAGATTTTTTCATGGTGGTAAGACGTCTGTAGTTTTCCATCCCCCGTCCGAAAATGTCGGGTGATGTTCAACCCCGAAAGCGGAAAGATAAGAAGAAAAAGAAAGGTAAAGTATATGGTGTTGTGTCTGGTGATATTTTTAGAACGCGTCTGTTATAATGTGTTCTCGCTCTATTTTTAAATTTTTGGCACGTTTTAATTAATAGATACACTCACTAACAAAATTTGGAATATTTAATAAATCTTTGTTCCTCATTGCGCGTTAACCAAATTTTTATGTGTAGATGACGGTGATTTCTATGCTTCCAATGAAGACTTAAACATTCATGTGCACAAAGAAGGAGGAACTGGAGGAAATGTGTGCTCAAAAATTGTATTTTTCTTCCTTTTTTCCGCTTTAATTGTCTTAGTTGGGTTGATTATTAAGGAAAATCAGGGTCTAAATGAACGTAAGTTTAAAAAGACAACACGTCCAAATCCTATATCAACAGTCATTGCCTTTACAGTTGAAAACATAGAATCAGAATCTCGATTCTCTCAAATATTCGAAGGATGGGTGGACGACAAAAGCGCAGACGATCATGACGATCATTCACCTGAAGTTTCTGATGATCACGATGATGAGGACCATGATGCGTCTGAAGAGGACGAGCCGGAAGAAGATCAATCTCATGAACAAGACGAAGACGAGGAGCTTGAAGATACTGTCAGTAGATCAGAGGAAGTAGACGAAACTGAAGAAGAACCTCAATCTGATCAAATCTCCGATGAAGAGCAAAATGAGGAGTCTGAAGGAAATGAAGAAAGTGAAGAGATAGAAGATTCCGCAGAACCTACTGAAACGGTAGACTCTGCTGAACCTATAGAAAAAGAAGATTCTGTGGAGGGGCAATCTGATGAACAAAATATTGACAGTAAGGAAAGTGAAGAAGCTGTACCTGAAGAAGTTGAAGAGACTGAAGGTGACGATGTAGAGGATGAGCCTAAGGTGTGCTAGTGAGTGAAGTTAAATAGTTAATGATTCTATAGGAGTTTGATTTTTTTAGGAAGAAGCTGAAAATGAGCTTGATGAAAAGACACCTGAGAAAGGAAGTTCAGGAGGTAAGTACTAGTTCGCTGTTTTATTAATGTACTTATTGCACTGGTCACAGGTTTTAGTTGCCACACTTATCTGTAATTTACTCCAACTTTGGTTTTGTACTTGAGTTAACTCATTGGGATTAAAGTAGAAAAATTGTAAGGGAATGTCAGGAAATGCAAGAGTCGTTTTGAAACCAATTAAGATAATTATTATTTATTGTTAGTAGTTTGTATCAGTTCCTTGATAAAAACTAATCTACTAATTTTATCGTTACTTTACTAATTACTTAAAAATTTTAAGTAAAATGTAATATATTTTGCAGTGGCTACAAAAATAGGCGTGGGACTCGCCCTTTTGACCGTAGCATACAATGTATTCCTTAGAAAACGACGACCCGGTCAGTAAATGCATGACTGATTTGTGCCTATAGCTTCATAAATACCCATTGTTGCCAACTAACTGCATTTCCTGATATTTTTAGTCTACCAGCTATCCTTATACTGATATTTTAAAACAGTTCACTTGTAATAATTCCCGTATGTATCAGTATAATGAGTTGGGCTTCCGTTGATTTGTCAGTCTTGCTTTCGTTGTTCAAATTATTTAATATATACTCGCAGCAGGATCTAACACCTTTTAAAATTTTCTGAAGATGTCGAAAAGCCCAAACTAGATTTACCTCCTCCGGAAGAGGGACCCCCACCTGATTTATCAAGAAGAAATACACTTATACCTCCCCCTACACTACAAGAAATTGAACCAGACTTACCTGACGTTGAGATTGAAAACGAAGGTATTTTGCTTTTCTAAGAAGTTGACAAACAACAACAACCAAATGGCAGAAGCATTATTTCTTAGAATACTCTGAAGAAGAATACAGCGACGATGAAACTCAGGGAGAGCATCGTACAGTTAGAGATGAATACCAAGAGCTGAGGACTACATATAGTCGATCCCTGACACCTGAAGGTTAGATTAGGTTGCAGTTGTGTATCTGAAACTCTTTGACATTACCTAAATAGGGGAGTTCGAGGTTAAAGATAAGCATTACGAAGAAGATGTATTAGCAGACGAGGAAGAACCGTTAGACGATGAGGAGATCGAAGACGACTACGAAATTTATGATGAAGATGAAGACGAAGAATTGCTGAGACGACTTGAAGCTAAATATGGAAAACTTGACAGAGGTCAGTTGTTGAAGATTGCGGATAGTTGTGGCACCTAAAATCTGTTGCATAATTCTGATGATTTACTTGATTAACATATTTATTGTAGATGCTAAAGTAGAGGAAGAACTGACAGCTAATACGGAAGAGAATAAGTTAAGGCAAAACATTGAAGCTGCAGAAAGGCAGCTCCATGAGGTTTGTAACAGTTTTTTAATTTTTTAAATTCAAGGTGATTCATTTGGAAATACCTACCTACTACACGTAAAATCTTGGTACTTTCTTAGTTTTATTTTGACTTGCCAATTTTATGTGTAGTGCCTTCAGTTTCTGGATTTCCCATTCTGAATCAACCTGTATCCTGTTATTGTAAATAAAAATTTCAACTGGGGACTTTGTTTCAGGAAAATTAATAAACTTTCCTTGTATTTTTAATTCCTAGAAAAATAGCTCTACAGCGCTATACCTATATAATATATATCCTGCACTTAATTGCGTTTGCTGTGGTTGAATGGAATGTTTTATACCCCTAGTGATTAATATAAAAAATATTTTAGTGCAATATTGAAATGCGTCTATATTTGAGAGTTTTAACTTTAAGACATTTTTCCACGTCAATTTTTATTAACATTCCGCACCTCTGTTAATAAAAACTGATCGTTTTTTGACATTACGTTTTCGTTTGACAATTAATTTTATAGTGTGTTTTAACTGATGGTTTTCGTGTTAGAATGCTGCTTACGCTAACAAACTGTTTGAGGCGCTTCTTGACCAAAACCCCTTCTCTCCTCGCGTACTTTATGGGAGGGGCAAAGCTCTGGACACTTTAGCCGAAGAAAAACAAAGCAATCAATTGTTGCTTCAAGCCTTAAATTATTATATGAAGGCACTTAACTCACCGGCTATATCTGACCACTTGTATGCCCAGATTGCTACACAATACATCAATAGAGCGCGCTTTGTGGGTAAGTTTCAAATTGAAATAATTAATTACTGGATATAGAGTGACTTATTGGTATGATAGTTTGAGTTTCATACATTATATAATAAGTCACACTGTATGACACGTCTTTATGTAACAAGAATACTGAATGATGCTCTAATTTTACTTCAAGCAAAACGTAGTTTAAAAAACAATTTAATGTCCTGAACACTTTCGCTTTTGTCCTAAGAAAGAAGAAATACTTTCTTTTCTGGTTACAAACTAGTACGTCGCAGTTCAGTATTCATTCAATTTTGTATATACATTTTTGACATTACAAATGTTTTAGGGCACTACAAAAAAGCCATCACAGTTCATTGGCAACTAATTGAAAGATTCCCACATAATATAAATTATTTCAATAATTTAGCAGTCACCTATTTGACAGTTAATATGTGAGTGTTTTTAATTTATTCTAAATGTCAAAACAGTCGATTCATACATAAAATTCAAAAAACTTTCTAAGGAATAAACATAATATATTTGATTTACCACTAATTTTTACAGGGTGGAAGATGCAAGAAATGTATTAGAAACCGTACTTTCTAAATGGCCTGACGATGGTTTTGCTCTGGTTCATTATGGCTTTATTCTAAAAACCAAAGATAATAATTTTAAAGATGCGGTAGAATATATGACCAAAGGTCTGAAAACTAGAGCTCCTGGAGTAGTTGATGGGAGATTTTACTTCCATTTAGGTGACGCGTTAACACGTCTTGGCAGGAAATCTGAGGCTTTAAAGGTGATATTAAGCAAAAATTTGTATACTGTTACATAAGTTCATTTTATAGCTATACGAGGAAGGGGTTCAGCTAAAAGTGTTTAAATCTAAATATCAAAGATCTCTTTACAACGTTGATAGGCTAGTAGCTAAACCTTGGTGGGAACCTAAGGATCTTCCTATGTATAAAGGTCTATTTACTGAGCTTCAAGATAATTGGAAAGAAATTCGAAAAGAAGGTCTTTCAATTTTAAATCGCCGAGGATACTTTGAAGATGAAGCTGAAAATCTTAAAGACACTGGGACTTGGAAACAGTTAGAGCTTTACGCTCGAGGACAAAAGAATTCCAAACATTGCGATAAAACCCCTTTAACCTGTAACATCATTGACAAGTTTCCAGATGCTAAAGGATGTAGAAGAGGACAAACTAAATTCAGTGTTATGCATCCAGGAACGCACGTTTGGCCGCATTGTGGACCAACAAACTGCAGACTTAGGATACATTTAGGCCTAAAGGTCCCCATTAATACTTTTATTAAGGTGGCGGAGGAAACAAGGTGAGTTCTTGAGTTTCTCAGATTAATGTAATGACACATCCTCTTAAAGGAGCTGGAAAGAAGGCGAAATTCTCATTTTTGATGACAGCTTTGAACATGAAGTGTGGCACAATGGTACAGGATTTCGGCTTGTTTTGATACTTGATGTTTGGCATCCTAATTTAAGTCAAGCTGAAAAAAATAGTCTCTCTCCCATTTAAGTATTGTGCATAGTTTCGTGTGCCAGTTAGTGGTAACGATTTTCTATGTCTAGTATATCATATTTTTGTGCAGTATGTATACTTATGTATACAAGAATAAATGTTTACCTAATACCTATTTACAAACATTTTCTGATGTTAAATAGCCGAACCTTATATCCCAATTTCTAGAGTATGAGTAAAATAGTGGTACAAAAAATTTCATAATATAATATATAAAATATCAGTGTCAGTTCAGTGCCAAATTGTTTTTTTTTTACCGTGACGTCGTATTCGCTTCATAAAACGTCAAAAAGAACAAGGCTACAGTTTCAGGCATCATCAGAGACAAAATATACTGGTATGGTATCAGTGTAGCGCCATCTAGTTTCAACTTAACAATCGATAAAAGTTTATGTCAAAGGTCTCTGCAATAGTAGTAAAGTGTTCATTACATTCTAGGAATATGAAATTATTAGGTAGCAGCACCCAAGGAAGATAAACAGTAAAGGATTGCTTAATCTCATAAGCCATAAGCGCAATGTTGCCCGTATCGGCTGGGGCCCGGTGACAATTTTTAAGTCACCATCATATATTTTTGACACCTTCATGGTACATAAATCAATCAATACTGCCACTGTCACTTCTATTCTGCAACCTGCAATACCAGTCAGTATCAGCTGATTGTCAAAGTCAAACTTTAGTTGTCACTTAATTCACGGCAACAAATTTGATTTCATGTTCTGTAAATATGCATTATGTAGGTACAGCAAAATAGTACTTTAGTAAATTATCATAATGCTGACATATCTTTAACATACTGATAACATTAAAAAACAACAGTAAAAGCCTTCGTCAGAGTGAAAATGTTATTGAATGGTTGATACACCCACTTTTAATTCAATAGGCTTCATTCCAAGTTTTTATTGAAGATGGATTTAGCAAAATCTCTTTTTGAGGCTAGGAGTCATGAAGGATATGTAGGAAAGGAAGACCATAATGTAAGAAAAAGTACCTTTTAGTAATAGTGGCTGTAGTTAGGTTATTTTACAGAAAAGAGAATTAGAACTGGCAATTGAGCCAGATGATGCAGAAGATAGTTTTACAGACAGTTTTAATGGACTTCACATAGAAGATGTAGTTACACCTACTCCAGGTGGGCCTTTTTCTGCTTTAACTCCAAGTATGTGGCCCCAAGAAATTATGGCAAAGCAATCAAAAGAGCAAGAAGATCCTAATTCACAACCTGAGTACAGGTGTAAAATCTGCTAATAATCAGTTAAAAACTCTGTGTTATTTTAATTCTGATATTTTCCAGATTTGATGAGTTTGGGTTTAGAGTAGAAGAAGAGGATGGCCCAGAACAGAGTTCTAATAAACTCCTAGGTATTCCTTTACTTGAGGACCCCCAACATAGGTTTGTCATTTCAATTAAGGCCTTATTTATCTTTGATAATATTTGAATTGTTATTTAGATTACAGTGGGTTGCCCATCTGGAATTCTCCCATAATAAAGAAGTTTCAGAATTAACTTGGGATAAAGTTGAAATTCGAATACCCAGAACTGAAAAACTATCACACATGGTAAGAATTTGTTAATCATTATGGGTGGTCAAAAATAAATTTCATTCTTTGCTTTGATTGAATTGAAGATGTCTGTCATATATTTGTTTTTTCTATTGAGCTATATTTGAAAGTTACAGGGTGTTGTAGTAAAGATTTTAGAATTTTGATTATTTTGTCTTATATAAAATATCTCTAATTTGTTGTGCCATAGTGCAGGTGAAAATAAACCAAAACATTACTGTCAATTTAATATAAGTTTTAACAAATCTTTAATTTCAAGTCAAAAACTATGAATCTTATGTTGTATTTTATTATTGTATTATTTTATTTATTATCTGTAATAATACACAGTTGACAAATGACACATTACTATCCCATTACTATAACTAAATATTATTGTACTATGGACCTTTCAAGATAAGAGATACACCCTCTGGTGGTTTAGAAAAAGTTTTGGACATCCTACCCTCATTTCTCTATTTATTTACTTTGACTCGTAAAAAAAATATTTTTTGGAATTAATAGCACTTGGGCGACTGACTAAATTCGCCAATTTTACTAGGTTCGATCAGGAATTCCTCACTCTCTGAGACCCCAAATGTGGATGCGTATGTGTGGCGCTTTGGAAAAAAAACAACATTCAGAAATGTCTTACAAAGAAATAGTGCGCATGTCAAGTAACGACTCGTTAATGACTTCCAAACAAATTGAAAAAGATTTGCTCCACATAATGCCTACTAACGCATGTTATAGTAACGCAAATAGTACTGGAATACCTCGATTAAGACGAATATTGCGAGGAATTGCCTGGCTTTATCCTGATATAGGGTAGTTAAGACACTTTAATCAAATTAAATCCACAAATTATTTGGGTTTGTCTTAGGTATTGTCAGGGATTGGGAATTATAGCAGCATCATTGCTTTTATTTATGGAAGAAGAGAATTCTTTTTGGATTATGGTAACCATAGTAGAAGACTTACTTCCTGCTTCATATTACAGCTCAACTTTACTTGGTAAGTTTCTGTTAAATCTCATTATGTCTCTCAATATATATTTTACTAAATTTAGGGATACAGGCAGATCAGAAAGTATTGCGAAACCTGATTTCGAATTATTTACCTGATACTGATGAAGTCCTCAGTAACCACGATATAGAGCTTTCCTTAATTACAATGCAGTGGTTCTTGACCTTATACGCTAATGTAGTGCATATGAAGATTTTGCTCAGAATTTGGGATTTATTTTTTTTCGATGGGTTGTTAGTTTTGTTTCAGCTTACGTTAGCAATGTTGAAGATTAAAGAACCCCATCTTAAAACACTAGAAAATTCTGCTCAGATTTTTAATGCTTTATCTGATATCCCTGGTGATATTGATGATGTTGACAAGTTGTTTGAGGTTTGTTTACTAATTGATAATTTATTTGTTTTATTTCTCATACATATTTTAACTGATCAGGTTTCTGCTGAGCTTACAAGTTCTCTAAATGAAGTAATGATTGAAACATATAGAAGGAGACATTTGGCTTACCTGATGGCTGATCAAGGGGCTTTAGTTGGCAATCCAGAAGCTGTTCCCAATCTACCGAAACAACATCTAGCAAGGTAATTTTTTATTAACTTTGTCAAATTTTTGTAAATTGCCTAAAGTCTTTGACAAATTCACAGTTGAGTTTTGAGAAGCTTAAACTACCTAGGGGTTTTTTTTCAGTTTTTAAAAAACATTCATAAATAATAAAATATAAATCCTGGTAATTAATTACCTAAACTTTTAATATTTAAGATTCCTCTAGTCATGCCTTAAAATAAGTTTTAAATGTTGTTTAGTTTCTTTCTAAATGACATTTGTAAAAAGTACAAATTTAATTGAAAAGCCGTGAAATGTAGTAAGTTGGTTTCCTAACTTTCCTACCTTGCATTATTTTCCGTGGTTTTATTTTAAAATGTAGACAAATTCAAGCACATTCCTATACCAAAAACACATCTCTACTTAGACAATTGATAGACCGGATCGCTTTGTACAGACAGTTGACAGTGACACATACCGAACACCTAACCTCAATTTTAAGATGAAGCTCTAACCAAAATTAACGGGACTGCTGCCCCTATTTTCAATAATCATGGTTGTTTTTAATCATTTATACCAAAATATTTAAATAACTAGTCAAAATTACCAATAGTATGGATGATGGGAAACGGGAGAATAATAAAGTCAAGCAAACCAAGACTGATATTGTAAAATCATCTCTGTCTTTGTATTTACAAAAACGGCAAATTGTAAACTTCAAACCTAGAACGATTAATAAAAAAACCGCTTTAAAACGGGCTGTTGTGGACAGTAGAATTCGAAGACCGGGCTCAGTTCTTGACACTTTCATCAGTGAATGCAATCCCTTACAAGTGGAGTATAGTTTTATGTTCCAGAAGTTTGTTTCATGGCTGCAGTACCAGATGAATTGGAAACAACAATGTTATGACATAGAGAAGCTAGTAGGGCCTCTATTTTGTCATTTTTTTATAGATCTGCGATGCAGTGGTAAGCCACAGGATGCTATATCTTCCAGTAACTCTTTTTTTAAGTCTCACATTGAGAAAATTGACCAAGAAAAATGTGATGAAATTGTTTTAAATATACTTAATGCTGTAAGTCAAGTTCCTGAAAATTCAGAATTGAATGGTACTGAAGAGTCCAAATTTGATGAGTTAAAGGACAAATTTAGAGCAAGTAAGGTAGTAGTTTACATAACACCTCAATCTTTGCTGCTGCTACAGAAATTTGTTGGTGAAAACTCTAATATAGAATCACGCATATTGTTACTACAAGCACTTCAGACATGGTTTGACTTGAGAGTTAAGCCTCAAAATGATTGTTGTGTTTCTGTTGAGGAATTTAAGGAGTATAATAAGTATTTGTTTTCATTGCCCAAAGACCAAGCACTGAAATCAACTGATCAGATTAAGTTAAAAGAAGATGAATTGCGTGTTTGGTTTAAGGTAAAAGCACAAGGTAATAATGATAACTTTTTTAAAATATTTCAATTAGATGACAATAGGTATGACTTTTTGACTGGTTTGACACCTGAAGATAAAAAATTCCAACAAAACAGAGAGAAGAATAAACTTAAGGCACTTATTAAAAAAACCCAAAAATTACCTGCCATGGTTTGTAACATAAGGATATTAAACACTAAAAGATTTGTGAATTGTGGTTTTATAAAGAGTCAAGCAAATTTAGTAGCATTTGCTGAACATAATATGTTGAAAATAATGCCTTTGCAAGTTGTTGTGGATACTGTTTGTGATGTAGAAGACCTCAATTATATTAGATTCATACATCATTCAAAGCAAATTTACAGTATAGCATTGAGCCCAGATAATGATATTATGTGCACAGGATCAGCAGACCACACAATTTGCATGTACAACCTGAAATCTATAACATTTCTCAAGAGGCTATTTGGGCATTTAGGTCCTGTATACTGTCTAGCAGTAAGTCCCAACTCCAAATACCTGGCTTCTGGCTCACAAGATGGAACTTGCAGATTATGGAATCTAAATTCTGGAAAAGCTTTACGTGTGTTAGCAGGCCATGTAGAAGCAGTAACTTGTTTAAGTTTTCACCCAAACTCTCTCTATCTTGCCACTGGCTCTGCAGACCGAAATGTTAGAATATGGACTATTAATGATGCAAATACAGTTAGGTTATTACATGCAGCTAAAAGGGAAGTGTATTCAGTGGCATTTTCTCCAACTGGTCAGTATGTAGCCTCTGCAAGTGATGACAAAAAAGTTCGGATCTGGGATGTGAATACTTGTAAAGTTTTTCATGAATATAAAAACAGAGAATCTTCAGTGTTTCATTTATTATGGAATAAAAATGGAAAACGGTTATGTGGAGGGACTGCTTTAGGAGTTGTAAAGATATGGGAGTTTCGAGATAAGGAAGCAAAGGAGCATTCAAAAGATCACAAACATTCAGACCCAGTAATTAGGAGACGCTCTTATGGACGTTTGCTTTGTTTAGATAATTCTGTAGGCAATTTCACTTGTTTGTCTATACCTAAAAGTGAAAGAGTTTGACTGGAAGTAATTCTAGAATAGAATAATATGTTGCTGATATTTATATAAGGCTAGTCAGTTGTTTCTTGATCAATTTGATAATTTTGGTAGTGTTAACTGGTTATTTATTATTTAATCTGGCCAAGATTTTTATTTGTATATTAGGATGTATTATTATTTTTAGGACTTAATCATGGAAATCAACAAGCCTTTTTTTATAACTTAGTACAAAACCTTTTTTTACTTTACTTTATTGAAACCTTTGTTGTATATATTGTAGATTTTTGTCTAGAATTGTTGTTTATATGTGTTGTAGTAAATATACTACCATGGATTATTGACTAAGTATCGGGATTTGATTTTAATTTTAATTGCTAAAAATATGTACATTTTGACTTTTTTTGTATATTGTTTCTAAGTAACTGAGCAATGAATAAATATATTTTTGCCATATGGTGTGTCAATTCGAATAATATACTGTAGTGTGTAGTTTCATAATATGTTCTTCATATAATGTAATCTTTGTGCACCTGACTTCCTTTTTACTCTCAAGACCTGATGATGCCTAACTACTACATTTCACTGTTAATTGAGTTATTTTACTATTTTGGGATTTGAATTTAGAATATTTTGACCATTTCTTACAGGATGAGCTTTTATTCTAAAAAAAGTCTTTATCTTACTAGCAGTTTTAAACATATTTATTTGTATATGTAATAATCTGTGATCTCTTACCCTCACAACATATGGGCCTTTATTGTCCAAAGAGCAGTTATTTTTTATTGGGAAAGCTTTCAAGAGTTAAATCCTAAAAAAACTTCTGCAGGTAACAATAAGAGAGGAGATAATATTAGAGACTCTTCTCAGAAAATGTGTCTGTTCTTAATATAGTGCAAATAATAAAGTTTTAATGATTATCAATAACAAAGAAAATTTCTCACGCGCTTAAAATTTTAGAAGACAAATCAAGAAGAACAAATCTGTAATTCAGATGTTGCTTTTCAATGAACATACTGAGGACGAGATTAAAAGTAAAAACATTCATCAGACTGAGATTTTAGTGGATTTGAGAGAAGCCGTTTTGCAGGTTGGATCAACTGAATTTTTCACTTTAGGGAATCTAGTTGTTACTATAGCGCATTTTAGGTTGTCCGACACTTCTTGCAATTAGATCCAAAACTAAGTTCAGAAATATCATTAGTGGCTGATTATTCGATGGAAAGTCACGCCCAAGATCACGCTAATTATATAAATGTCTCGAAAACCCGGAAAAGAAGAGCAAAAGCTTTGTTAGACTTTGAGCGGCATGATGATGATGAGCTTGGTTTCCGGAAAAACGACATTATCACCATAATTAGTCAAAAGGATGAGCATTGCTGGATTGGCGAATTGAATGGTTTAAGAGGTCAGTTGATTAATTATAGACTCGACATTGTTTAAAATAAAGTTTGATGGTAGGATGGTTTCCTGCTAAATTCGTTCAGCTTCTTGATGAAAGAAGTAAACAATACAGCAGTGCTGGTGATGATAGTATATCAGAAACTATAACAGATCTGGTTAGAGGAGTGTTGTGTCCTGTTATAAAACAAATTTTTGAACATGGTATGAAACGTCCAAACTTTTTAGGTGAGGTTGTTTATTATACTGTAAATTAATCAAAATTGGGATAACATAACAGCCGATGTAAATTCAATTATCTTAAAACTAGTTAGTTCCTTCATCTTAAGCTTAGTTTTCGGTATATTTCAGTTTACTTTGTGCAACGACTTTAAATCTGGTTTTTAGGTAGTCCCTGTCATCCGTGGTTATTTATTGAAGAAGCTGCAACAAAAGAGGTTGAAAAGGATTTTAATTCTGTGTTTAGCAGGTTAGTGCTATGCAAAACTTATAGATTGGATGAAGACGGGAAAGTTTTAACACCTGAAGAGGTAAAGGTGAGTTAATGCAGTGATTTTTTTTTACTAAGAGGATATTTTTAGTTGCTCTATCGATGCGTTCAAGGAGTGAACTTGTCGCATGATAATGCTCATGCACAAATGGATGTTAAACTTAGATCTCTTATTTGCATAGGTTTAAATGAACAAGTTCTGCATTTATGGTTGGAGGTGCTTTGCTCATCAAGTGAAATTGTCCAGAAGTGGTCAGTACAATATACTAGGATGTTGTAATGTGAGAAAAAAAACCATATGTTTCAGGTATTATCCTTGGTCATTTATATACAGTCCTGGATGGGTTCAGATTAAATGCGAACTACGGATACTGTCGCAATTGTCATTTAATCTGAATCCGGATTGGGAACTGCCTGCAAAAAGAGAGGCTAATAATCAACCTTTAAAGGACGGAGTTAGGGACATGCTCGTTAAGCACCATTTGTTTAGTTGGGACATTTAACATCACTTTAACACTTAAATTTCGTAACGATGCTATTCCGTCAGTAAGGTGCTTTTCCTGTTTGTTATGCTTCTCTATGGCTCATAACTTTAGAAATATCACTGTACAAAAAACTTAACATCTATTTTTGGAAGTTGTTGAAAATCTGCATTATTTTGGCTGTGGAAATAGGTAATTGTGTGTATGGCATTTCATTTACACTCTCAGAAGAAATTTATTTATATAACGTTATATCAATTTTTTTAGTATGTTATATTATTAATGCAGCGAATTTTACACGGGTTTATGTTACAAATTAACTTATTGTGCAATTGGCTCAGCTAGAGATAGAAATGAGCAATTCAACCAAAACGGGTTCTTGCAACAGCCTATATACAGGGTGATTTTTCTTGAATGATCAGTGAAGGGATCTCTTGAGTTAGAAAATACTTGCAATTATGGGGGCGAGTTTTGTTAATATAATAGTGAAAACCAAACGAACTATTAAAATACTAACAAAAACATAGTTTGAAAAAGGTTGCGTCTTATACAATAGCGCTCAACCTTTGATGAATAACAGCTATAAGGATCTAAAGCTGAATTATTGAGCTGGAATGAACTGAAGACAGCAAACAACCACAAAAATCTGACGTTTCTCTCAGCGCCGAACTTTGTACGTAAAGTAGATAATTACTTGGTTTGGTTTCAACAAAGTTAATACATTTAGGTATTATTATCAGCCATTGCACATATAATTTAAAAACGGGTGAGGAAGTAATACAATAAACAGGACGAATACTTTTTTATTTTTACTTTAATGCTAAAACGTTGTTGAACACACTTTTGCCAGTAATGCCAGCACATGGCTTTGAACTGTATTAACCCAACCAAAACTCTTATTGATGGTTAAAACAAAAAAATGAGATCTCCTCACTAATCATTGGGCAAAATCCCTCTACATATATATTAACTGATATTCGTAATAAAAACGTAATCATAAATAAATTATATTTTTAAGATACTATTAAAAATATATAATATATTCTCATACTGGATTTTGTTGATGTTAGATTGGTTATACCAGATCAGGGGACTTAGTTTTATGTACTTTATCAAAATTACCCTTTATACAGGGTGGTCCAGTTTTAAATGTCAATAATTTACCATTCAATAGCTCATCAAAAAGTAAGTTGACATGCATTATGTCATTTTTGAAAATTGCTTACTAAGAAAGATACCGTTTTCCGAATTTCAGAAGACCATTAATTTTGATCAAATTTGGAACAAGCCAATTATGAAATTAATACTCAGTATGTGATGTTAATGCCGTTTGTCAAAATTGTCTAGTTGAGTAGATACAGGGGGATGGTTTTTATGTTCCCGCCTTATTTTCTACGTCACTGGACATTTTTCAAAAGGTTTACTTTTTTTAAATTCCTTGTTCAATTTGGAAAAGAAGAACTAACTACTAACTGAGTTATTACGTTTTAAAACCCCAAAATAAAACTGATACTTGGGCGGGCAAAATTGGATAGTTTATTTTATAAACATTGAATGCAACAGTTTCAAAAAATAAGTAGACATGTGGTCATTTTTTAAAAAAACTCGTTCCCAAGCAGATACAGCCCTCCAAAGTTCAAAACTCGTGTTTTTTGGAGATCAAGTTTGGTACAAGTACTTGATTATTTATAAAATTGATACTTTAATAGATACTAAGCTGTGCGTGTCGATACAAGAGAATTGATTGATACTTTGAACTACCTTAATTTTTATACCTCTGGACTTCGCTCAAAGGTATGATAATTGATTATAATGAAGGTTTTTTTGTAGGTGGCTTTAAGACCCCTTTTAATAAGCATCAGTTTCAAGTCCTTGTACCAAATTTGATCGATTTTCACTCACACTCAAGGGTCTGAGATTATGATAAAAAAACGATTTTTCTGAACTTAGGGCTGTATTTCTCTCTGATGTCTTTTAAAAAATGACAACATACATGTCAACTTATTCTTTGAAAGAGAAACCACTTCTTGCAGATTTATTTTTGTAAAATCATATTATATACTGTAATTTTCTTAGAAAACGTTTTTCAGCAAAATGACATAATGCATGTCAACTTATTTTTTGATGTTCTATCGGATAGTAAATTATTGACATTTAAAACTGGACCACCCTCTATAACAGTTGTTTAATTTCAAACTTTACATATATACATTTATTTGAATTAATATTAAGTTAATCCAGTGTATAGTAAGGAAATTATGTTTTGTTTTTTTTCTCAATAAACCATATTTCCGCCCATGCTGAATTCCATTAATACCCTAAGGCTTTAGGTAAAGTTTCTCCACATGGCCCTGAAAAATGAAACTGAAAATTATCCTGGGCGGGTTCATCATTTAAATTAAATTCAGCAACTGGGAAGCCTCTTTCAGCAACTAATGGGGCAAACATAGCAGCAGGATATACAACTGAGGAAGTCCCAACAACTAAACACAAATCACAGGTTTCCACCAAATTTCCTAAGCACAATTATGTTACACATTTCAAGTATATTAAAATTAGAAATAATACATACTAGCTTTATCTAGAATTTCAGGATCTAGGCTTTCTCCAAACCATACAATGTGAGGCCTCACTAGTTTACCACAGTGTTTACATTTTGGTAAGTCACTTACATCTATTGGTGGTAATTGGTCTTGAGATTGAGAAGGGTCACTGCAACACATAATTAGTAAACATTTAATGATTAATATATTTATTACTCATACCCACGGTTCCTTAAAGCTTCACATATGGGATTATCTAGATTATCTTCAATCTCTTTACAAGCAGTACATCTAACTTTCCTCAAAGCACCATGTAGTTCAATCACATTTTGAGAACCTGCTTTTTGGTGCAATCCATCCACATTCTGTGTCACTATATTAAATTCTCTTCCAACAGATTTACATTGTCCTTCAAGTTTTGCTAAGGATCTATGAGCCTAAGTTAAATAATGATTCAAACAATAGTGCATTTGTAGCTGTTTTTCTACACACTTAAAGCCACTACTTACATTATTAGGTTCAGCATTAAAAGCCACATTTCGACGATAATGGTAAAATTCCCAAACTAGTGCTGGGTGGGTACGAAAAGCATCAGGAGAAGCCAGAGAAGTTGCACTGTATTTCCTCCACAAGCCTCCAGCTCCTCGGAAAACAGGTATTCCAGATTCAGCGGAAACTCCAGCTCCTGTTAGCACAATTATATTTTTAGATTTGTCTAGAACTTCCTTAAAACCGGCAAAATCATTCAATTTGCGTGTAGACATATCCAGTATGATAGTCAGGTTACTTTTACTAACTTGTCGAATCACTGAATACATTTAATTTGAATGTGTATGTATTTTTGTTATTGTTTACTATTCTTCATTTTGAACATAACCTAAAATTTATGGATTTACTACAAAATTTGTATTTATGCATTCACCATGTGTCCAGATTTGTAGATTTCTATAAAGCTGAAATTAGGTTTTGCAGTAGCTGATTAATGTTTCTAAGCAGCTAAAAATGCATTTTGGACAAAAAAACAACAATAAAATGGTACAATAATTTTATTAAATAACTGGCAGTAAAGTTACCTTTATTTACAGACTTAAGTAAACATAAAACCTACGCTATTTTATTCACATTTAAGTAGCCTGAACTCAACTCTTATAAAACACTTAATTGTATTTTTATTCTGCAGATGAACACTTACAGATAATTCCACATTAAGACGAAACGCTGAACTGTATGTACATTTGAACAGTTTAAAAAACGGTATTTATTATTACTCAGCCATGTTAATCGTGAAAAATATTTTTCTTTTGTAGAAAACTAGCAGGCACAGATTAGGTATCCTTCGCGTGGGATTAGAGGTTACATGTTTGCTCCGCTTGCTCACAAAATTCGCTAAATCGCGCTTTATGTTATATTATAGCGATTCCCTATGGAGAAGGCACATTGATGGCTGTTTTTGTAGCAAAAATGTGAGTAAAATTAATTATTAATGCGTGGGATTGTTAAAATTGTATGAATTATTTAATAAACTATTTTAGAGCAAACTCCAGAACATTACATGCACTCGCAACTTTAAAATTTTTCAAAACGGTTAAGTGAATTTTAGTTTCGCCTTACGTTCTGGTGATTTACCCTTGTACCATGCACTTAACACCAACCCTATAAAGTAACTGCTGCGAATAATCGCAAAACAGTAACTGGGACATTTAATAAATGTAAATTAGTTTAAAAACAACAGAATTAAATTTAAGAAAAACTAAAACAGAAAGAACACATAATATCAATAAAAAATATAACAAATTAGATAACTTAGATAACAATAATGGTAAAGGTGAATATACTTCAAAAAAATTACAAAAAAACAAGATGTAGGTGAAATAAGTAAAAAACCTACAAACGCAAAAGTCAAGACTGTTGCAAAATTGTGTTTGGGTGTCCCATGTAAACATCTGGTTAATGCATTAGTGGGCAAGTTGTTAAAAATTATAATAAAATTTAAAAAATAATTAAGGGTTGGACTCACTTCCAAAAGGGTTTGTTAAAAGAAGTAATAATTAATGCTTGATATTAATACTAATATTAGATTGAAATAAATTACTGCTATAAAAAAACCAGGAAACCTTGTATAAAGGAGTTATATTGCAAAATTGTGAAAAATTTAGATAATTGAGCTATGAGGCACTGCCTACCAATGAAAAGCAGATTAGGGGTTTAAGCAATATAAGTACTAGACATTTAAATTGCGGAAAACAGACTGACAAACCTTCTTTAGTTCTATCCTTACCCTACTTAAGTGGAAATAGAATTCATTTGGATAGTAAAACAATGTAATTTATTTTTTGAAATTCTCATTACCCACCTGAAAAAAATTATTAACCCTCTAATTTTGACAGACATTTACCAAACTTGGTGCCAACAAAATGTGCTGTGACTCAAATGATCTCTATGTAAACCAACCCAGATGTAAACTGAGACCCCTCAGCTCAAGAAATGCAATAATAGCAACATATTTTCAGAATTGAGTGTTTTGATAGAATAACGGATTAAGCAGCCTGCAACCAAATAATAACAAAATTTAGCATGTAATAACTGTATGTAAGGTGTCGTAATATAACTGAAAGTTGTGGAAAAATCATTTTGTTCAGGTTTACAAAAAACTTTGGCAGTTTTACGTTAAAAATATCCGATCATGACACAAGCGTACAGTTATCGTTAATACATTGGTGTCAATGTTACAGTCATCTACAACGAAGTGTAATCGTTCAATGTCAAACGGGAATAGAGCGAGTAATTTACCTAATTACTAATAATTTACTAGCGTATATTTATATATTTACAACTACAGTTGTACTAAATTCTGCATTATTTAAAAGTTATTTACATGTTGTTTTCAAAACATACCAACGCCAGTTTTTGACTATTTCCCTGTTAAATAACTTATACACAAATGAAAATTAACTCCTAAGAAAGGCAGTGATTTTCTTATGACTAATAACAGATTTTAAATATCGTTAGCAGATCGACTTTTCTTTTTTAATAAGCTTAAAGTTATTTTGCTGTGTGTTCTGAGGTGGAGAGAGGATCACGAGTACCACATCCACAAAAAATATCTGTATTAGGTTTACTCGAGTATTTACAGTGTCAGTCCCATTTTAATTTTTTTCACAAGATAGTACCTACATAGCACAGAAAGCATATTCATGTCATGTTCCCTGGTGATGTTAACATTTGAGTAAAACACAGCAGAATTTTGACATCCTGTTGAAAAGGCCAATTTAATTGACTATCCATAGACATATTAAAGTCCTAGAAAAGTATGTCAAATAAGTCAGTTATTTAAGATTGAATGCACTAAAATGTTCCTCTAGCGGTCAAACGATATAAGCTACAAACCATTCATGCCATAAGCCCGTTTTGTTGGCTATCAATAGACATTTTAAAGTTGTATAGAAGTATACCAAATAAGAGAGTTATTTAGGTAGGATTGAATGCACAGCTTTGCAGTAAATATGCCAATTAAAAATATGAAATTGTTAGGACCTTACAAAATTATTTAACAATAACTCAAAAGTGCATTTTCCAGAATTTTAACAAATACAGCCCCTTTTGTGTAAAAATATCATCACTTAAATCTTTTTGTTGCACTGCTTGATGCTGAAGGGCGTCAAAGTCAATACCTTTTTGGTGCAATATCTTTGAAAGCCTTATGGTAGTTGATGGTAGTGATTAGTCAAGAAAAAGCAGCAAGCTTAAATCTGCTTTTTTCGACCAATCACAAACTATCTGCTTGAGATGTGCTATGTGGGTAACTAGTAACTTACAATTCAGGTTAATACTTCGACTAAAACAGCCTTGTTTGGATTATTCTGAATATCTGAACCCTCTTGTGCCTAGACAAAAATCTCTTTTTCGATCTTTAAAAAAAATATTTAATAATGTTAATATTTGTTATTGCATTTTATCACTGTATGAACAAATAAGTCACATTTTAAGCTGCTATTTTTCTTTTCACTCCAGTCTACCACCTGAATAATTACATACGATTTTGTATTAGTACAACATTCAGTGACCCCTGCATTTGACTTAAATACAGATATCACCAGATGTCATACCTCCAACTAAAATATCAATCCTACCTTCCGACTATTACGCCATCTTGTTGTACTTTGATTTTCCGTAAATAGACCTTAACAAACAAAACTATTTTCTGTATATGTGTTACTGTATAACTCTTCCAAAATAAACAATAACTAAATTAAAATTAAAATAAAGAAAGTCGAGCTACTTGAAATATTTAAAAGCAGTCTTTAAAATCCATTTCAGTTTAAAATGACAATAATTACGCTAAAATTTGTTATCCAAGCAAAAAATAAAATAAACAAAAATTTTTGGTTACGTTTGTAAATATTATAGAACACATCAGACAATCAGCTATATTACGTTAATATAGCTTGATGATTGCCCTGTCAAATAAATTAACCATTTTGTTGAATGTGTTTGAGTAAAATGGCAGTAGACTTTAAACATTCAGGATTTACTTACTAAAAACCTTTTTACCTTGTCAGTGTTGGTAAGGTTGATTATGTATGATTTACTTAGATTGCGGTCCCGCTTAACTATAAACAAAATAAAATCAAATTTGTACTAATTCGTTCTAAAAAAAATTACCTAAATACTTAAGCAATTTGAACCAGTTGAACACCGAATGAGACGATCATTCGAATAAACAATGAACACAAAATTCCAGTCAATTTAGATATCTCTAATTTAAAAAATATCAGCTAAATCCCTCAAAAACACTAGCAAGACATTCCAAAATTACTTCTAAACTTGCACCAATAATAAATAAATTATTACATATAAATGAAATTTGGCAATAGGGCCACATACACATGCCATCCATGCTTTTGTTGTATTAAATAGTAAACGATCCAACTTTCGTTGTATCTGTTTTGTCATTAAGTAGCTGGACAATTACAAGCAGCCAAAATTTTACACGTACACCACTCGAAAATTGTTACAAGTTTAAAAGTGAAATAGATGGGCATAATAACACCTGTGCGTTTGCTGTGTGAAATCATCACAAAGTCGGTCGTAATAATACTCCATTAGACGGTGTCAATTTTTCCACGAGTACGCGTCGTGTGCTCGGCTCCATTCGTTACCAACTGCGGTCGGCATAGATGGCGACTCGCGATTCCAGTCCCAAAGCTTTCCTTTCGGTCGGAATTTATCTCTGACAGGTTCGTGATTTGGCTCTAGTCGTTCCTCATTCTGTTTCGACCATTCGTCATCTCGCCAATGCTCTCTACAATATTGGAAAACGTGTTTCTTTTTCTTTTTACCTTCGCATTTTAACATGCCATAATATATTAGTAATTTTACGAACAAGACCTTAGTTTTTTTTTATTAATAAAAAACGTTAAAACATCTACTAAAGCAATAAAACAAATCATATCAATAATAGAAGTAAATTTATACAGTAGATTTAAATTAGACACATCCAAATATTTGAGGTCAGAGTAGACCGAACTAACCAAGTATCTATATTCAATGTTAATATATTGTAAAGTTATGTAGATTACTTATTTGTAGGAAACAAGTTAGTATATTGGATTGGAAAAAAACGTACTGTATGAATTGTTTAGAGAAAATTTTTACCAAACTGACTGACAATGATCAGCTTTTGAATATTAAAAGAACCAACATATTTCTATGTTCAACATTAAAAAAAAGGTAGTACATAAGCTAAAACAGTTTTGCAATATTTAGAAACAGGTTTCTCAAAAAATAACTCGATATCAGACGGGTTTTTTAGAACTCTAGACTTATAAAGGACAATTCAAGTCATAACTGGTCTGGGCAGAGATGGAAAATTCTCAGAAAAAAAGAGAATTTAAAAAGTTTTCAAGATGATGAAGAAAAAAGGTTAATAAATGCACATCAAAAGCAACAATTCAGGCAATGGAATTTGGATTATTTAAAAACTATAAAGTGCGAAGTAGATGTGTTTCTTGGAGGAAACAAACAGTAAACTGTAAGTAGTCTTTACAGCTCCATAGAACCAAATTTGACAGTTCTAACGTTTAGGAACCCTTTTCTACATAGTAGTTGTTCAATGCAAAATAATTATGCTGTTTTAAATTTATTCGTACATACTAAATTTGAAGACTTCATGTTTTGATTGTGATAAAAAACAAGCATTTATTCACATCTGACAAATAAAAAGAAGCCTAAAAGTATATTGGTAAATTACTGAGAACATTTGTAAAAGAAAATGTTTGATAATTCACCGTTTTTCGTAAATTCTTTGTGGAGAAATCTATCTTGAGTCGTCTCTAGGTCTGTGGTACAAGGATGACGTTAAGGAATCATTGAAACAGCTCAGAATACTTACTTTAACCAGTTACTAGACTTCCTCAAGCTTGGTACTTGGTACACTATTAATTTCGGTCTTATCAAGAACATATAAATATATAATATATATTAAAGGTTGAACTGACTGAATTTTTAAAACAGGAGTGAGATTGCACTGGGAAAATAGGGAAATTAATAAGACAGTTTCCAGCAGCTGTCCATAATAATTGATAGTTTTAAATTGTATTTAAATTATCACAGTTTAACTAGACTACGTAGTTTGTACTTGAAAAAACTTGTATTTTGATCTATCACATATTATTGCTAATTGAGTTAATAAATAAATCATACAAAAAAAATGAATTTAAAAATAAAACAGCATGCAATAAACTGAAGAAAAACCCTCCCAAATTACGCTTTCGACAGCAGGTTAGTTTTTGCTACTGTTACTTTTTTTAATTAAAAAGTACATTTATAGAGTATGATAGTACATACATATAAACTATTTTTTGCCATTCCCATTACACATGCAAAAATGGTAGTGACAGATTCCTTTTAAAAAAATTAAACGGTGATATATACCTGTAGTAAAACTTCTTCTTAAAATGGACGTCCGGCTTCTTTTTCTTCTCCTCAGGGTACCGTTGGTATTTCAATAAAGCGGGATTAAGTCTTGTGGGACTTTTTACAGGTTCAGGACTGAAGTGGATATTGTAAGGATTAGGTGAAGTCGGGGAGGGCGTTCGAGGAGGTCCAGACTCATCAGGTCCTTGGTCTAGGATGGATGACGTTTCCAAGTAGTTTTTGCTGACCGGCATTTTGAAGATCGTTGGTTTGGGATGCAACTTTAAGGGTGGTTTGGACGGACCAACGATATGCGTATCACCTAGACCGTGTTCAATGCCAGAGTCTGGTGATGTGTTACAGCTTTCGGTGCCATCAGTCGATCGACGACGCTTGTCTAGTTCTGTGGATGCGAATGCTACCAAACGATCAAAACCGGAACTAATTTTGTCCTGCCATTTTTCTTCCATCGGGTCTTCTTCTGGCATTTCTACTTCTGGAAAACACCGCATGATAACCTTAAGTCTTTCATGGATTGGTAACTTCTATCTTACCTTCTTCTTTTAATCTTCTAGGTCTAGTTCCATTAGGATTAAGTTGATCTTCACCAACGGGCATCTAGAACCAGACAATTAGTCACTGAAGTGACGCAGTGCGACAAATAGTCACCTGAGGAACTAATGTTCTTGGTGAAAATTGTTGCCTGGGAGAGGGTTGCTGCGAGTTTCCAACAAACTGGTGAGTATTATTAACCTTCACGTGGGAGTGCATGTAAGCCATGTACGCCAGACCTTCTAGACCACCTTCAGCAGAGGAAGGCCTAGAAATGGGGCTGTACACCTGTCTCATTGGTTCCGAGATAGCTTCTTTGGGAGTTGGTGGGTTATTCATTTCGGACTGCGTCGTTAAAACCTTTACACTCACCTAAAATACGTTAATAATAATAAAGCAAAAGCCAAAGCGATGGGAATGAATTTGCTATGATATGCTTCATAGAAAAAACATTCCCCGTTTTATACGTAGAATGCGGCAAAAACAGAATTAAATTGCAAGGTCAAAATACACAGGGACAGGCCGAATATTTCAGAACGCCTTAATTACCAGCACCTGGAAAGTCAAGGCAATAGGGTCGTCTAATAAAATTTTTTTTTAGGCTGTAATTTCTCAGAAAAACACTTATTTTACCGTTTTTAAAAAAGAAACATTTTACTGAAAAAACACGTAAGTGAAAACCATACTTATTTGGTACACCATATTTATAAGGTCTGGTGGTGTTCTATCTCTCTTCTATTTATAGTGAGTTGAGTGAGATGGAATGCATGGACGTATATGTTTAATATCAATTTTAAACGTTAACCGTCGAGGAAGACAGCTGAAATTCTAGGTTTAATTTTATATTTTATTTTATAGTAATTTGTGTTTAGGGAGTTATCTTCTGCTGCTCAATAAGAAATTTTTACGAGAAAGACCGACACCTGTGAAATGAGTAATTTGCGTCCTGACTTTACACTTCCACCTACCTCAGCCCGGTTCATTTTAACTTCCTTTTTAAGCTTTTTATAAAATTACTAGTGATGTAATATTGAAATGTAAGACGTAATAGTAGCTCGGTTTTTCATATTTGAAACCTTAAAGTCCACTATGGTAGACGACCCTATTCCCCTATCACAACGTTAATTTAATAATCACATATATCTGTCATAAACAGGGTTGGGCTTATATCATTTGATTGGCTGAGAAAAATCACTTTTCTTAATTGTAAAGCCTATCAAAACAACTAGTTTCCTTCTTTTCTCTATTCCAAAACGGTTTCTTATATCACAGTGTACAAATCCAAACGTTGCACAGATATTTTGATTGACAAGAACCTAATCACACTTAAAAGTCAACTGATTTGTACTAAGGACCTTCGGCAACCCTGGTATTTTAATCAAATTTCGAAATCATTTGAAATCACTTAAAATGAGGGTTTTAAATAAAATATTGATTTTTTTCAATTGAAATCAAATTTTGCCCAACCCTGGCCATAAACGCATATAAGAGTTTTTCTTGCCAATGCTCGTTGATCAATCAAGAAGATCACTTTCCGTCAAACTATAATTAAGCTGTCCCTGAAATTTAGTCTATCCATGTATTTCCAGACTGTAACCAGCAAATGTGAACAGCATTTTCAATCATACTATTTTATTATTCTTTAGGAGAATGTAATACCTGAATAAATCTTTAAAAATGCTAACCGCAACAGCTTGTACTTAAGTCAATAGGTATTTAGAATGAGTTTTGTTGTTACAGAGTATCCGAATTTCAGAATCAACAGTCGACAATACTAATACCACTATAAAGGTTGTTCCAATCCAGCATATCAGAGTTGCTCTTTCACTTTTAAATAAGATCAATTGAAAAGTGTAAGAAAAGTTAATTCAGTTTTGGCATTGGTAGTTCCGGAATGATAACTAAGGAGTTAGAACGCCTCTAATCTTGAAATTTAGTCATATTAAAGTTCATTTTGACCAAAGTTAGCTGACTGATTATAATAAACATAATTTGGACACTCTGTTCATGTTTTATTGACAAGCAAATAAGCTTCCTATGAATGTTAACTAGAAATAATTCCAGCGTTTCCTCGGATAAACAAAAATGTTTAAACAAATCTAAGTTTGTATTTACGTGATACATTTTTGGGAGACGTTCGTAGTGGGTTCCATCCACGGCATCATGAAACTGTTATTATTATTTTACTAAATACCTTTTGAAGTAGATCACGACGTTCTGTGAGTCACGTCGTAAACCAATCTTTTTAAAAACGAAAAGGTGATTCTGGTAGAGCTAATAAAGAAGATCTATTAAACTATTTGATGATGACAGATTATATTAACTAAAATAACCTATTTTTACAAACGGGAGCAACTGAAGAAACTCGTAGTGATATTGAAATTGATTCAAAAATGGGTTTTGCCGACTGACTATAATAGAGGGTGTCCGGTTTTTTTTTGTAGCAGGACTTTACATTGCGTATTTTCTCTATTTATTTAATTTTCGTGTATGCGTCATTTTGCATAGTTCATAATTTCCGTTAAAAAAATATCTTCCTGACAACCATTTTGATTCTCTTAGAGAATCAATGAATACGATCAAATATAAAACACAACCATTTCTGTCAAACCTAACAAACTGTTGGATCTTCAAAAAATGCCATAGAAATAACATACCAAAACATCCAGTTTAGATATGGAAATTAGGACTGAAAAGTCAATCCACAGCTTTGTTATGATAGTTTGATAGTACAATAACCACAGAAGCACATTTGAATCAATAGATGAAAACATTATACAACAATACAAAATACTTACGCGCTCGGGTCTAGGAGGAATATTGGCGTTGACTACAGATCTGGAAGTCACTGTAGTGGTATTCTGTATGTCGCTCATGTCCACAGCAGCATTGATAATACTCTGATTGGAAATCTCTAAAGTCCGCTCTATTTCTCCTGACACGAGATCGCCAATTGTACGCGTCGCTACAATCCCTTCTGGTGTATTAAAAGTAGGATGAACTGGAGTAACCGGCGCATGGGCTACTGGAATACTTCCTTGGTTGTATTGTTGTAAATGTGGCAGTGGTGGAGGTTGACTTTGCTGCTTATTTCGGTTTTGTTGGTCTTCGTTTAACACAGACGTGATAATGCTTTTCAAACGGTCTTCAAAATTGTCTATCCTGGGAGCTTCTTGTACTTTCTGAGGGATATTGCAAGGAGTGCTAGAACTAACGACAGTTGGCGGTTGATAGTTGTTGTGTACAGTTTTCTGCCTCTTAGTGACAGGCATAGGTGCTGGCATATGGTTCCGTACTAAACTCTTGGGAGTGGGAGGTGGTTTTGGTGTAGTGTAAGGAGTAGTCTTGTTATTCGATAATGCAGAGAGTTTGCTTGCTTCGATCTTCCGTCCAGTTTCTAGTATTTTTTGAGCCAAAATCTCCGGGTTTTGTTCTTCAATTTTGGCTATATCAGGAACGTCCGGCCAATCTTGTGACCGAGTCCTATACTCTCTAGATTTACGGGAAACTTTGGCTGGAGCCTGTTGCCTAGCTGATATAAGAACCTGTGCTTGCTTGCGTTCTTCTCCTTGCTTCTGTAAAGACACCACTTCTCCTTCCAATTTCTGCACCTCATTTTGTAATTTCTTTCTATGTGTTAAAGTAGAGAAGATCTCTTTCAAAATATATTCTTGTGCTAAACTGGGAGAGAGGTCTTTAGCAACATCCGACCCAAGATATTGCTCACAAACTTCCGATGATCTCTGCATTGCTAAGTTATCTCGCTCAGTTTCAAGTTTGGCCACTTGACCTTGTAGTTTACTAGCTTTTGCTTGCAACTCTTTGTGCCTACACACAATTTCCTTGGCTTTAGCTAATAAATCCACAGGAGAAGTTGCATTAATTCCCAGCTCGCACATTCTGGCTTTTAATAGTGCCACACTATCATCAATCAAAACTTTAATTTGCTTTTCTAGCTGAGCCGCGCGGCTTTTTAACTTTTTATTTCTATCCTTCTCCTCTTCAATGTAATTTTGAATAGATTCCTTATATTTGGGTGTTTTTAGTTGTTGGATCATCTGCATGTACTGCACTCTAAACATGTCTAATAATACTTGCAGGCTATAAGGAGTTTCTGAAGGGTCAGCTGGTATATCAAGCTCATTGTGAATTATCATATCTGAGCTCAAAGTGGTTAATTGTTGGTCTATGCAGCCCCGGGCAGGAGGAAGTTTCTTTCCAATTGCCTGAGGAGATGTGCTAAGTAAGGTTTCAGAGTGCAGAAGATCAAGTCCAGTGATTTTAATAGTTTTCTTTGGTTTGGCCTTTCTAACTCTGCCTCTACGGCCCTTCGCTACTGCTTTTTGAGCTGGTTTATCAAAGTGGTTGTTTCCTCCTTTCACTTTGGAGGTTTTCTTACGCAACTTCTTTGACTGACGTTTCTTTCCATTCACCGTTCCTTCCTCCTCCGACTGACTGCTTTTTCCTTTATTTGAACAATAGTCTGACCAAGCTTTTCTCGTCGTTGGACCATAGTTACTGTCATTACTGTCAGATTCAGTTGAAGAGTCCATTTGTTTCTGGAAATCACGTTTGACTTTATCTCTTGCATAACGACCGTTTTCTTCTTCTCCATTTTTCAACTGAGGTTTTTTCAGACGTTGAAAATATCTCTCGAGTTTTGTACGGTCGATAATATGCAGGTAATAAGACACGGGCTTTCCAGTCCAAGACACAGAACCCCTCATTGGTGACATCTCTGACACATGCATTATCGTACCGATATCGCTCAAATTACGATCAGTGATTCTAAAGTTTAGTGGACAGAAACTCTTGGAAGACACTATCCTAGTGCCGTCTTTCAAGTCGGCAAATCTCTCTTTCAGTTGATGATCGACGGACGGTCCAAAGGCAAAGTTGTTAACAAACACAATAGTAGCTTGATTGATTTTCTCCCGATGCTCTTCAGTCAAGAAATCTCCACGTATCAATTTATACTCCCCGTACTTTTTACCGTACCACTGCATCCAAGTCCTGAAGTTTTTATTCATTGCTTCCGCATAGCGACTTGGAACCTAGAACAAAACTTTGAATCAAATGCTCTACACCACATTAACACTGTAATTTACTTCTGCTTTTTCCACACCAAGACAAATCTTACAAGGAGTGGCCGCAGCCATTTGCAGTACGACTTGACCAACTCCAGATCCTAAATCAATGAACACATCGTCTGGCGTAATTTCTATTTGATCGATCATTTGACACACTAAATCATAGGAAGTTTCACCATACACTTCGGGAGAAAACGGCTCATACTGATTCAGCTTTTCTGGATCAGTCACAGCAGCGTTGTAAGTTTGTTGTAAAATATGCCGTAAAAGACCTCTAGATGGGTACTTATTTAACCTCTGAGCAGGCAGTGATGTTCCTTTTTCCTATAGAACAAAATTTTCAGTTAAACAAAAGCATGGATTTATATTCAAAAGTTTTTATTATTCAAAATTAGCAATACTCTAGTATTTATTTAGTTTGTATTTGGAGTTTTAACTCCTAGAGTTTAGTACACATGTTGCTCAACTATAGTTATGTTTTTTTTATTTTATTGATGTAAACTTTGTAGTTATTTATGTCCCCAAATACGTAAGAACGTGGATAATAAACTAATTTGAAGTTATTAAAATTTAAAACGTTATTCTAGCAACAAACAAAAGTGGTAACATACCTTTTACCCTCTACACTTAGATAATACTATTGAAAGACAATGAGGACATATCATTCTAGAGTTCAATAATTAACGTAATTCTTTAAAGCAAACAGATCTTGTTTTAATATACCTTAACCCTATTATTGAGTCGCATTGCAGTCTAGGTAATACCATTATGAGGATTATTTCTATGGAGTAACAAATCTGAACCAGAGAACTACTAGGAAATTGTATTATTAGATTCTTACCAAAGCGACCACGCTATCAATAGCTCTGTTAAACCTATCGCATAATGACTTCATGCTATCATAGCTCCTTGTATCATAATCACAGAGAATATTGTTTTCCAATGGCAGTTTCAGTTGTGGCAAATCCTCACAGACCCAACTGAAAAGGATTACAAACTAAAATTTGCTTCAACATTGTTTTTGTAAATAAACTAAATACCAGTAAAAATACAACGATGTTAAATCAATATAGTTACTACTAAACGTTCACAATAAGTACCCATTATCAATGTCTAATAAAAAAGATAAAGACGCATTGATAAAAATGACCTAAAACATCGTAAGGTATTTGACAATATTCCTTTGCTTTGTTTCTGGGAATTTACATAATGGTATTATTCTAAAAAGACGGTTTGTAGAAGAGATATTACTATTCTGTTACTTTACTGATGATATAATATGCATAAAGTTACAATAGTATTTGAATCTTACCATTTACCACCTACAAAGTTTGCAACACATTACCTTTCATTATATTTTTAGGCCTTTCATAAATTAATGCAAATAAAGGAATACAGAATGACCTAATCTTTCCTTGTAATTTAATACAATCCAAACAACGGGTAGGTACTCTGATAAATATAGCTCATTAAATCACAGGGAGAAAGAAAAAAATATGTAAACATTTCAGGAAGATGCGGGAGGTGAACCAAAATTAGTACATTGGGGCATATTAAACTAAAATGGTATGCACCTTACATTTCCGTCCCTACAATTGTGTCACTCACCCCTTGAGAGAAGAGGGGTTAAGGTCATATAGGAGCAAAATCGATAAAGCACCGCTTTCAGCTTCTATACCCTTTATTCTGCATCTAATATTTTCGAGACACCAACGTTGCCAATTCCAACAACTACCACTCTTAATTTTAAACATTGAAATAAAACTCAGATAATAATTAATTACCTCTGCAACCCTTTTCAAAATATTTAATTACCAAACTGTTAAATCCTTTTTTTGTACCACACCCAAACCAATTTCAAAACAACTTACCGAATCGTTTCTACAATTTCCAGAGCCCCATCATGTTTATCCTATAACAAAAATACCAATTACAACTTAAACTGAAAATAATCTTGTTTTTTAATCATTCAGTTTGCAAAACTTTGTTTATTCAAAAACAACCATAAGCAACCCCAACAAAATAAACATAAATAAGTGAAGATATGTTTATGAAACTTCATAACTTTATTACAATAATTCATTCATTGATTTGTATTGTCTAGGAGTCTAGATCTTCAAATTGTAACCTTTTCAAGTGGTTTAAAGGCCTACGTGACCAATCTCAGGCCCCTCAGGGTCTTTAACTGCATTAATCTTCCAAATCTATTAGCACAGATACAGTTAGGCAAAATAATCAATAGCTTAGATATCTGTAAGTGTGTGTAAAAACATAATAAATATACAATTATTGCAGTCTCTGTTTAAACTGGGTTATATTTTATTGCCATTAATAAAAAATCACTTACCTACCTAAATCTGCAATGGAGATTGATGTAATTGAAAATTGTGAATTAAGGGCAAATTATAGTAGTAAGTTGGTTTAGTTAATTATGCTTACATTCAATATAAGTTTTCTGTAAATTTCAATGCACTTGACAGAGAAATTGTGAGCTATATTTTGATTGAAGCATCAAGCAGGTAATTAAGATTACAATTCACATTTTGGTTTGATATACCTACAAAGATTAAACTTGTAATATGAAGACATAGGACTTTCTTATACCAATATAGCTCTTAAGTAAAACTGCCAAACCCAAGTTTTTGCTTGGCAGCAGTTAGTACAATTAGGAAAACCCAATCCTGCTTTAATGCCACCCAGAAACCAAACATATTTAATATACTTAGGTACATTGACATACCAAGTGACAGTAAGGACATAACCTTTAGTGGTAATTCTACTCAAGTTATGTCCAAATCCAAATGACAGTTAACTGTAAATCTTTAAAACTAGTAAATGTGATAAAAACATGTGAAAGTGAAAGAAAATGTTTTAACACTAAGAAAATAATACAACATGCTTGAAATCAGAAACAATATTATCAAAGGCTTGTAAACCTACATATGCAGTCAAATGTACAGGATGAATAAGTTATAAAACATGTACCTTCTAAAAAATAGCCCTCTAATAAATAAAAGAGATAGCCAGAGGGTCCAAATATTTCTTTTAAAAGATTATGATTCTAGAAGATTCTACAGAACACTAATTTTTGACTAAACAAATAATACTAAATTAATATTATGATATAAAAGGTAGCTGGGAAAAAACAATCCTTTATATTTGCCAAATCTAGCCCATTCAAAAATATGCCCTTTTAAGTTAAATAGCAACATTTCTAGTTTCTACTATCTAGAGAAAAGTTTATCTTATTTTTAATTTCTTTTACCATAACTTTGACACCCTGTACTTACCAAATTAGATTAAATTATTTAAGTTTTTACAACAAAAATAAAATCCTTAACCAAGAAAGTAACTATTGTTCAGTCCTATACATTTGTGGCAACCTGTATAAATAAGGATTTTTAATATGAGTTTGGAAAACTTAAAAAAGTTAGCATTAGCATTTTTCTGATGAGTAAAGTTTTACTGTAATTGAACCAGGGTGTATGAAACATAGTGCCAAATTAAATATGTGATAGATTCACAAATCAATACTTTTGAGGTTAGATAAAAATGTTTTTATACTAACATCTATGATCATTAGACATCATTCTCCCTTCAGAATCATTCAAAATAAAGTAAACACATGTTTCTGATAAATGTAATAGTTAACAAAAACTACTTTTTGTTAAACCTAGTAACAAAACTCTTATCACTCAAAAAAAAAATTATATCAATTTAATCATACACTTAAACCATGTCACCTTTGTTTCATTCAAATTGTGATTTATAACTTATCAAGTTTTATCTTCAAAATTACTCACCTCACTACATTGTTTATGTACTTGTACTCAACATAAAAAATGTAACATAATTGAATGCATATGATTACTCAGAAATTGATGACCAAAAAATTTTAATATACAGGGTAAATCCACAAGTTCATCTATTTAAAAAACAGATCAACATAGTTCTAATTTTAGATAAAGTTCCCTTGGGTTTAATTGAAAACATTATTGTGAAAACCTTGATAAAAACACCTATAGCTATAGAAATTACAGAAATCATGATAGGAGAGGAATTGCAGATGCAATTTTCCTAGATAATGTTGTAATTTTTTGTTTCATCAATCAATGTTAGGTTAAGTATCATTATTGTGTGATGAAAGGATGAAAATAGTGCTGTTAATTTCTAGGAAAAAGTACCGTTTCATCAGGGAAAAATTAGTAGCATGCTTGCCTATCATGGTAAACATGTTAAAATCAGTTTATTACAAACACTACAGTGTCAAACTTGACAATAATTGACTAAATACCCGACTTAAAAGATGTGTTTTTATAATATTTCTTACATTTCCACGACCCGAGGTTAACGGCCAAGTGTATAATACAGGCTCAGCGCCCGCTGGGGAATGCAGCTTCAGCTCCATTTTTGGCAGGCTCCCGGTTGTCAGCAACTTAACCACCCTACGCCTCCAAGGCTTCCCACCATTTATTAAAGTATTTTCAATAAACAATAAGGGTCATTTTGACACAAAGATACAGAAAATTTCACACAGCAAAACACGCCATCACAGAACACACAGCATAACTCTGCGCGCGCAAATTAATGACAGTGACAATTGTGTAACTTTTGCTGCCAAATGTCAATTACCTTGCCCGGTCGGGGCGGTTGGTCACGTAGTCACATTGCGTTCCGTTTTTTCTTTCATTTCTAGTTTCTAGCAGTTTCTAGTTTTATCCTTCGAATTAGGAGTTTCTCCATTTGTTTTCATACAACAATGTCCAAATCGTTTGGAAATAAATTAAACAAAAATTCTTTGTTGTAAATATCACCAAGTCTTTGACCTATACAAGAATTAGTTTAGGGTTAGATTAAGAATTAGCTCCGGTTGTAAAACCAGTAAGAAAATGTTTTTGGTTTTTGGGTTTCTGCCTATTATGTTATTATAATTTATTACTGTTCTCTGAAACTTTCTGTTCTGCTAAGAAGCACATTTGTTGATTTCTGTTTCCATGTGTTCTAATCTAAGAAATATGCATTTTTAACATATTTTTTAAAATAAATCTCTTTTATAAGTAATAAATAAGTCAAATTGATCAAAAATAGTCTCTGCTAGCCTTTGCGTGCAGCAAGAAAACAGTAAAAACATCATAAAATATAAAAGAAGAGTAGAAGACTGATTGACTGAGTGTGTAGTATGTAAAGAAGATAAGTCTATTTTTGTTTTCTTTTGGAGATTGAATTTTGATTTTTGAACTTTTATTTTTTGTACTTTGACCCTCCATTTACTCAATAGTTCTACAATAAACAACTGTATCGTATATACTTTTGTGTAACAAGCACAAAATGTTTGCCAGACAGTTTTCCGGAAAGGTAGGTGTAATTACAACCTCAAAATACACTTTACAGATATTTTTTTTCACAGTTTACAGGGCAATTTCAAAGATACCAAAGTACTCTTCTGATAGCAGAACATAATAACGAGTCCCTCTTACCAATCACTCAAAATGCATTGACTGCAGCTAAGAAACTTGGTGGTGAGATATCAGTTTTATTAGCAGGAACCAAGTGTGGACCTGCAGCTGAGCAGCTTGCAAAAGTTGAAGGGCTATCCAAGATTTTAGTTGCTGAAAATGATGCCTTTAAGGGTTTTGTAGCTGAAAACATAACAGCCCTAATAGTAGCTACACAAAACCAATTTAAATTTACACACATTGTGGCCCCAGCATCATCATTTGGCAAATCTGTTTTGCCAAGAGTGGCAGCCAAACTGGATGTTTCTCCCATATCTGATGTGATTGGCATAAAATCTCCAAATACATTTATCAGAAGTATTTATGCTGGCAATGCCATACAAACTTTAGAAGCATTAGATTCTGTGAAAGTTCTCACTGTAAGAGGGACTAGTTTTGAGCCAGCTAAATTGGAGGGTGGATCTGCTGCTGTAGAGAAATTAAGTGCTGATGGATGTGAAACCCAACTTACTAGTTTTATTAGTCAAGAGTTGAGTAAGTCTGACAGGCCAGAACTTACTAGTGCCAAAGTGGTTGTTAGTGGAGGTATGTTTTACTACTGTAAGTTGGCAAAACCATAATAAGTTATTTTTAGGAAGGGGTCTAAAGTCTGGAGATAATTTCAAACTGCTTTATGATCTGGCTGACAAGCTTAATGCAGCAGTTGGTGCCTCTAGAGCTGCAGTAGATGCTGGATATGTGCCAAATGACCTGCAAGTTGGTCAAACTGGCAAAATTGTGGCTCCTGTATGAATATTATTTATATTTAGTCATTATCATGCCAACACTTTTATCTTTTATAATTTAGGACCTATACATTGCTGTGGGTATATCTGGAGCAATCCAACATTTAGCTGGAATGAAGGACAGCAAGACAATTGTAGCTATTAACAAAGATCCTGATGCTCCAATTTTCCAAGTGGCTGATTTTGGTTTGGTCGCTGACTTATTTAAGGCTGTACCAGAAATAACTCAAAAATTGTAAACTATTTATTGTATATACAGAACAGATTTTTATAAATAATATACATGAAAATTTGTTAAATAAAATATACAGTTTTTGATACTTATGTTTTTGAAGTATAAAAATAGACTGAAGTTTTTCCTTTCTTTTCACGTATATTCCAATATCAGTAAATTAACTCTCATAATTCATGTAAAAAAACAAAATCATATAAAATTACGTCTGATTTAAATGTGGAACGTACTTCTGTCTTCTGTCAATTTAGTTCAGATGTCTACCCTGTCAACTCCCCTCTCCGTCAACGTTCACCGCACTTCACTTCACCAAAACAACATCTGTCAAAGGTCTTTTCTGGTGAAGAATTTCCCTCTTTAGGTACGTTTGTAAAAAGCGGAATAATTCCGGAAATTTATCGGTATTTGCAACTCATCTCGGTAACTTATCATTGAAAATAATTTGTTTGTACATTTTTCTTTTAAGTTGTATTGATATTTTTCCCGAAGTATTTCGCAGAAACGGTGTTTTTGTGGATTGTTTGCAACAGTTCGCGGAGTTCAAGTGCGAAAAGTTTTGAGTGTTATTATTTTGCATTTTTAGGTGAGGATTAAACATGGGTCGATACGCTAGAGAGCCCGAAAATGCTGCTAAGTCCTGCAAAGCCCGCGGGTCAAATTTGAGAGTACATTTCAAAGTAAGTAGAAAATTAAAATCTGTACTGTTTAGTTTACATAGGTTAGGTTAGGTTTGCTATGTGGAACTTTGTTACTAAATGGTCTGGATAAATTAAGATTGGCCTACCATTTAGTTGTTTGTCATTAACTAGTGTAAATGCTATTTGCAAGGAGTATTGTAGTCTGCAAATTAAATTACACTAACCAAACTCATGTAATTTGTAGAACACTTGTGAGACTGCAAATGCCATTCGCAAAATGCCCCTAAAAAGGGCACAGGCCTACCTGAAGAATGTCATTGCCATGAAAGAATGTATTCCATTCAGAAGTTTCAATGGTGGAGTTGGTAGATGTGCCCAAGCTAAACAATTTGGAACCACTCAAGGACGTTGGCCCAAAAAGTCTGCTGAATTCTTACTTCAACTTTTGAGAAATGCTGAAAGCAATGCTGACTATACTGGGCTTGATGTGGACAGGCTGGTTGTTGACCATATTCAAGTAAGTTTATTATTATACTCTACTCAGGTCTTATTTAACAGTCAATTATTTAGGTTAATAGAGCAGCTTGCTTGAGGCGCCGTACATACCGTGCTCATGGTAGGATTAACCCCTACATGTCCTCACCATGTCACATTGAATTGTGGCTAACTGAAGGTGAAGCCAACCCTGAGTCTCCTAAAAAGAAGAAAACTGGAGAAAAGAAGAGAGCCAAACCTGCAGTTGCAGCCCATTAGTTTAAAAGTTTTGTAAATTAACAATTAAAAACTGAATATAATTTGTGTTTTGCTGGAAGCAATTTTCAGTTTTTTATTAGACTTTACAGGAAAAGAGTACTAGCAGGGCATCATATTGAAAGTAAGGTTTGGGTAAGTATTATTTTCAATTTAAGCATTGATTTAATATTTATCATACTGAAGTATCACCTTGGATAATTCATATCTTAGTCTGAGAGTTATATTTGAGTTTAGTAAGTAAGTACACTGTAATTTCCAGTTTTATAGTTACTTTTTGTATATTCTTGAGGTGGTGGTAATAATAGAGAAGATTGAAGATATTTTTATCATCAAATGATTGATTCTCTTGGAACAATTTCAGCTGCAGCAAATTTGTTTTATTTGGAGTTGCACTGAAGTTGTACTACACTATTAGCTTATGTAGTTGCTTAATTGTGCTGTTCTAAACTAAAAGCTATTACAGCTTGCACATAAAAACTATTCTGCTCAGATACTTCATCATAGAACTAATTATATGTAATTCAGACTGTGCCTTTTTTCACCTGTACTACTCTGAACCATGCTTGCTGATAAATACAAGGGTACAAAGGGGAGTCAGTTTCTTTATTAATAAAGTGTTTTTTATTTGAAACAAATAATATGCTAGTAATGGTGTAAAAAACACATTTTCCTTATTTATGCTTCTAAAATCATATAATAACAAATCTTACCACTACTAATAATACTAATATTTAAATACACTACTTAAAAATTATTTAGGAAAAAAAAACAACAAACTGTTGTTTGATTCATATTTCCAATCAAAAACTCCATTTTTAAATAACACTAAAATATTTACAAACATTATTATGGGTTAATTAAATCAGCCAATTTCTTCAAAACAAACTAAAATATTATCTAGGATAGTTTGTTATGCCAAAAATTTCTGTTTAACTATTCATGAAAATTGCATTGTAGAAGTTATGGTTTTTCCCATTTCTTGATTACCAAAACCCTGATAATATTATTTATTTGTTGCGTTTTAGAGATGTCGCGGTCAGTTTGGGTTTACTTGAACCGAATTTTTGTGCACGTGTTTATTTTTTTATCCTGTTTAATAAACAATAAGGTTTCGCAAGTTTTAGTCTCGAAAATATTTATTTACATCTTGGAAATACATATTATAGTTATTTAAACATTGGCAAATTGAACAAATAGGCTTGGAAACCAATTTTTACCGCCTAAAATACCAAATTTATTAGATATTTGTTTATTGTTGTACATGTAACAAATAATTACAATGAATCACCTAACGGAAATTTGTTCTGGGTTTTTTTAATGTTTTTGATTTTGTTAGTAGAAACTACACTACCTCGTTCTGCGTTTAATATGGTAACTTCCATTCTGAGCCATTTTCTTTTTGTGCACTTTTCGATGTTTTGCTAAATGGTCCGATCGGGAAAACGCTTTTTCACACAGTTCACATTTGTAAGGCTTAATACCTGAGTGAGACCTTTTATGGCGTGCTAATTCGTCTGATCTAGAAAATCTCCAAGGACAATTTTGCCAATTACAAACAAACGGTTTCTCTCCGGAATGTCTCCTTAAATGAGCCTTAAGATGCGAAGATTTAGCGTAGATTTTCTCACAGTTCGGCACTGGACATGTGAAACATTTATCGTCTTCAGTCTTAGCTTTGTTGTTAAATGCTTCTCTTTTTTTGAAGAATTGGACATCCGGGGTTGGTTTTCCGTTTCCAGGACTGTGGTGTGCGCATGTGCTTTCGTAGAGCATGTTTCTTCTTCGTAGGTTTCTTTCGTCATTCATGTGAGGAAACATGCTTACTACGTCGATGTTGTCAAAATCCACTCCAGGACTGTCGATAATTAAATTGTAATCCAGGGAGATGGCATCGGTATTGTTGGTTGTTTCAGAAAACGAGAACTCAGGCTGGAAGTAGTCATTTTCGAATGAACTGCTCATATTCAAACTGACACCCAAAACAGACATTTCGTCACTATCTATGCGGGGATTAGTTAAATATGGATATAACTCTAAACTGTCTTTCCAATCATCGTATAAATTTCCATCGTTGTCCAGAAAACTTCGAAGGGAATTATCCATGTTATTCTCAGTACTGTCATGATTTGGAAGCACTTCATTGTTAGGCAAACCAAGCAACTCATCTTCGGACATAAAATCCAGAAAACTGAATTCTAAAAAACTGTCTTCGCTCAAGTCCTCTAGCTCGTTAGTAGGCATGGTACGTAAATCTGCAAATTCAAATGACTAACACTTAATTGTTTTCCAAGAGACACTAAAGCAGCAATATTTAAGAATCGCTGTCTTAACGCTACTGGTACCATGAACCTATACGGATCCTTAAATTAACTTAAATTATATTAGTTAACTCGCACTGTATTGAAATGAACTGAATAGATACCTCTAAGCATTGAATAATACCTTGTTATTTGAGGTCAGATGCTTTATTGTTGAAACTATATATATTTCAAGCACCCCAGATTGCTCTTGTAGGTACTAAAATTAGTGCTTATGTTAAACAAAATCTCGAATAATTAAAAAAAGTGTTTTATTGGTAATCCAAGTTGTTGCGTAAACAATCGAAAGTGTTTTCAATTCATTATGTGACAATGATCCTGGCGGCCACAGAACTCATTCTAAACGTTGCTAATTACATCCGGCATGATCAACCGAATTGACATGAGTTTGTATTATGCTAAGGGCGGAACTTTTCTTTTTGATTATCGCATTAATCGCCATGCTTAATTAAATAGACCATAGAGCATACCGGAGCTTTTGTTTGATGTCATCGACTGTTGACAAAAACAGAAAACTTGGAAAGTTTGGTGAATGTTACAGGCGTCCTTACAGAATAGATTTATTATATTGTTCTAACAAAACCTAATGGTAAGGTTTTGAAAACTTAATTAATCAAAATCCTGATGAGTATCTGGGAACCACTCATATATGCCCAATTAATTTAATGGTATGGGCATAAGTACTCATCAGGTTTTAAAAATCTATTGATTATGATGAGAAGTAGTGAGGCAAAAAGCCTCCTCAATAAAAATAAATATATGCTGCTTTGTCTTTATTCATTATTTCCATTAAGGATCATGTGGACATCTCAAAAACTAGTACAGATATATATTAGAAACTTGCAATGTAGTTAGGACATATCACAGATAATGTTTTATAAAGAACATAGTTCTTAAATTAGTTAATTTTGTCAGGTGGTTTTTGCAAACAGCTGTTTGTAAAGTCTGATTTTGCTGTAAAAATAAAAACTGAAATTTTTAAAAATTGTACTTTTGTACTTGACAGACTAGGTGGACAATGACAATCGTACCTAGACAACAACTCCACATTTCAAATTAAAAGATTAAGCCCTTCTGTA
Source organism: Ips typographus (assembly GCF_016097725.1). Classification (NCBI taxonomy): domain Eukaryota; kingdom Metazoa; phylum Arthropoda; class Insecta; order Coleoptera; family Curculionidae; genus Ips; species Ips typographus. The sequence continues at coordinate 5,476,173 of NC_138437.1, read as the reverse complement.
GTGAGATTTACTATATCGTAAATCACCCTGTATATACAGTACATTTACAAGTTCTATGATGAGTGATAAGTCGTAAAACATCAACAACGAGAAGGTAGAGCAAAATTAAACTTTTATGGATCCATTGGCTGACGATTAAAGGAGACGAAGAGGGCCTCCTCATAAATATACAGGGTTTTGCAGAATTTTTCTCCAATATACAGGTTATTCAATGTTTTATATCATAGAAACACACCTGGTGATGTGGTGGAGTCTGGATTCTTTTTACCACCCCAACTTAACCACTTTTTACATATTTCCACTTTCATTTTTATCTCACTCCTACTTGTTTAGTTATAATTTAGAGAAACTTTCTTGACTTGGCTTTGGCAACATTTTATCTTATGCATGTTGATTCATGAATTAAATTTTTGCCGGTATTTCAAAAATGGGGAGATGGGGAGAACAAAAACCATTATTTTTAATTGAGATGTAAAGCATTTGATTCTGCAAAAATACTGGTTTGAGCGTTTTTTTGTGTGCACCTCTATCTTTACACATATCTAGGATTTAAACTTAGAGAGTAGCTGTTAGGGTTTTAATTTTTATTATAGAATTTTTTCTGAAATTTGTCTTGTTAAAATTTGATAAAGAAAATCGGTTAGGTTAGTAACTGTAATTTCATAAAAAAATCACCATACCTTAAAATGAAAAGCATGCATTGACATACGTTACTCTTATGCCCACCATAAAACGTGAATTAACACAAAATAAAATTAACTTACATTAAAATGTGTTAATCCAATCTTGATGCTGACCAAATAACAAACATTTAAACTTGCCTGAACAAAACAGCCAAAATTTGTCTGATTATCTATAACTTATGGAAATAATACGGAGAATCCAACTGCATTTGCCGAAGTGTTGTTGCGTTTATGATTTGATCAACGACTGGCATAATTAAATCTCGAGTATCCATTTATAAACGCGGCTATTAGACTCCTTAGGGAATTCGCTCGAAAACTTTAAAAATTTATTTTATTGGTCCGTGTCAACTATTGCCTAGCACTAGTTTGTCTTTGGTTTGTGTTTCCTCCCTAGAGATTTGTGTATGTTTTGTGTTTGGAGAAGATTTTAATAGCGCAGTGCTTCTAAATAGTTTATCACAATATTTATACAACGTTGCAAGAGGAAGTAATTAGCAACTTGTGTGGTTTGTTCCTGTTATTTTAACGGTACCAATAGGGTTCGATTTCTACTGCCAGATTTCCTTATCACAACTTAACCTCATCATCAGAATGTTCAATTTTTAACTAAATAATATAAACAAGCTTTTGAATAAACATTTTTACATGTGCTGGTTGGTGTAGGCTGAGGATGTATGGAGATAGTTTGTCACAATGTGATAAGCATTCCAGTCAGACTAAATGCGAGTCGGACTGATAACATGCTAATTGGTTTGATTCCAATGAAAAAATGTAATCCAATTCGATTTAAGTTACTGTCACGTTATCGTGCATGATTTGCTTTCTGGCTTGTTTAGTTTGTTAAAAATTTTGTTATACAGAGAAGGCGCTTTTATTTAAGTATACCGAGAGCGCAAGAAAAAAATGTTAATAAAAGTTTTTGAGAAATATTTTTAGAAATTATTTTTTAGTAAAGTTGAACACAAAAAAGTGTTTCTTTTTTTCATGAGACACTCATTTCCAAACACCCTGTATATAATATATTTCTTCCTCAGAAATTCAATCAAAACGTTTGATAATATAGTCTGAAGCATAGCTCATAAAATAACTAAAGCGACTCATTTTTCCCTAAAAAGCCACAACCGACCGTTATAGTTCAAACCAGTTTATTTTTGTTGCACTGAACTAAAACTGGCATTCAATTAATTCCATCCAATATGTTTTACTGGTGAATCCCGAACATCCTGAATTTGAAATTTGCTCATTATTGTTATCTGATTTTCGGATTCATATAGGTTTGCTTCCCCAAAGGTTCACGTTGTTTGTACCAGCTATGGTTGCATCGTCTGGAATTACAAATATTTTAACGGAACTAAACTAAAACCATCCTGAAAAAAAAACACACTCTTGCTACTTTTAGTTTCATACTTCAGAGTATCAAAAAACTTAAAAAAACAGCAAACACAATATCAGTTTGTAGTGCAACCAACGTGAATTCAAATTCATTCACCTGTATAGGATTAATCTCTTTTGTTACCCCTCCATGTCTAATTCCGTTATTTCCTAAAGTTACTGACATTTCAGTTGTACATTAGTTTATGTTTAGTTTACTCGCTGCATGTCAATATAAACATATTATGTGAGATTTGAATATATCGAAACTACGTACAGTATACCTTCACGTCAGCTATATACGGCATTTAGGAAATTCAGTAAGTCAATATATGTGTTGTTATGTATGCACAAACTATCATTCACTTTGGAGTTGAGTAAAAGTTTTTATTTATTCAAACATTTGAGTTTGTAGTTTAGTATCGTCGGTAACAGGTTGCTTATGTTTCTGTATATAATATGGAAAATTATTTAATATGTTCTATTTTGCTATTTTAAAGTTAGACTTTTTATCCATGTCTGTCCTTTACAAAAAGTATTCTATATCCGGCTTTTTTGTTTTTTCTTTTGGGTCACTGAATTCAGATCGGTCAACCTTGCTCAACCAAACAAGGTCCATCACAAATTACAAAATTTGTCTACTATTACGCGTCATAGTTGGTAAACAAGTTAATAATACAATGAAATTTGGTAAAATCATTAATATGCAAATTGCACTGAACTTTCTAGTAATAAAGTAACTAATGATTTATAGTTTCTGGACACAAAATGGATCTAAAACTATGTATTTTGGCTTTGTTAATTCTGGCCGAAAGATGTTTGAGCCAGGATTATGTTATCATAGACGACATTCCGATTGAAAGTTATGATCGTGGAGATCACCAGGAAAATGAAATGGACATTGAGTTGCTTCCAACCAGGCATGGAAGGTCATCGGATGATGATTTAAAGGATTTTTACTTCAGGTACACTTAATGGCTATAATACACTCTAAATGGTATTAATAAAATGTTACAGGTCAATGAGGTCTTTTGATGACCAAGACGATATAAGAAGCGTTGGCACTTACCAGGAAGTTCCTAGAGCTATTCTTCCTCTTGGTAGCCTCCAAACTAAAAATAGAAAAAAGCGTAGTATAAGTGGAATAGTCCAAGATCTTGGAAAACCTTTAGACGTTGTACCTTTAGAATCAAAGAACTTGACAGAAAACGTGGAGAAAGCTGAGAGTAATGGGTTATTACCAGAAAACATAAGCGACGTGCAAATTAATGACTTCATTAGGTTTCGAAGATCTTCTTTGCAGGAACAGTCGCAGGACGAAAGGTGTGAACTTTCATTACAAATGTACCAAAATAAAAATTTTGATTTTTAGTAGTATGATGTCGGAAAAAATGGTCATGGAACCGTCGGAAAAAAGTGTTAACAGGGAATCACGTGGTGCACAAGTAGACCAGTGGGTGAAAAATGTCTATCCTGCGAGAAAAGCTGATGATGAAATGGACTTCAACGATAACCTTCCAGCTTCCACTGATAATGCAAGGGCTCCTAGAGTGTCATTTGTTACTCAGAAATACGAAGACAACAGACATCGGAACAATCCTAGTGATTTTAGGCTCTACGAACGAGACTTTAGACCTAGGTATTTTGATCATGGAATCGAAAGACCTAGAGGAGACTTGGATAGGGAAATGAGCAGGGACTTCATGTACAGGAGACAATTTCGATCATTCCCTCCTCCTGTTCCAAATCGTGCTTATTACAGGTATTTCTTCATTACAAATTTAAACATTGTGGCTAACATAAAATGGTGATTTTTAGGGATGAAATGTATGACCCACGGGAATATTACCGACCTCGCTACGACAATTATTACAGAACCCGTAATGATTATACCGCTCCTACCCAAAAAGCATCAGCCCAAAAACGCATTATCTACTATGCAACTTTACCTGAAGTACCACGTACTCCACCCAGAGATAGATACAGATACGACCCTTACAGATACGACGACAGATATTTGAATGATCAATACAGTTATAGAGCAAACTATCCGAAATCTAGATACGAAGAAGACAGCAAAACGCCCTATCCAGTGAAAGCATTGGCCGATGTTAATGTGCGAGATATAAAGAAAAATCCGGAAAGAAGGATTTTCTCTGAAGTTGATAGGACCAGATATGCATATAATACCCCTCCGTATCGAGCGGCAGATGGGTAGAAAGAATGACTGAAAGTTTTTAAGTTAAGAAAGATAGTTTAAAGCTACTTTATAAAAGTATAGAGCCTTATCAATGTTGGCGGTTAAATATTTATTTGTATTACCTGTAACTTACACAGTAATGTAGTTGGTTAGACTCCACTCAAACACCTAATAAATATCTTTAGATTGAAATTCACTTCCCTAAAGTTAAAATAAAATTAATTGGATCATTTACCGTTGATTTCTAATTTCCAGCCAAAGTCTCTGATTAGCATTAGCCTCAGCAGCCATAAATTGTCTCTTGCAGATTAACCTTTGCATACATTGACTGCGGTTTACTTTAGTTTTACATATTATCTTAAGATTATTCAGTGAACGCAAAGCAAATAATAAATATAAATCAGTCTTGCTTGAACTTACCGATGGCATTTCGAAGATTATTTTATGTATTACTTTTTTTTTCATAGATTAACCTGGTTCAGTGTTTATGAGAATATTGTAGATTTAGAGCGAAGAGCTGATCTTTGAAATGTCTTCAGTTATTTACTTAAATCATGAATATCATATTAAATCGTCTGATGGTTAAGCTTTCAATGGTTTGCTAAGTACAAGATCTTCCCCAAAACTAGCAGAACATCTAGTTTATTATTTAAGAATCATGTAAAAATCCGGTTAATATTTTAATGCTCTCTTGTTATCAGATATTTCAACTTCTACTTAAAAGTTGGTTTTCCTATAGGATGGTCATGGTAATGTGCAGTATACTTCATCATAAATTCTTCTTTCAGAAGTTTATTGTGGTTGCAGTTATAAATTCAATGGAGTTTCCAGTGCCTTGTCGTTTACATTGTTGTGTAGAGTGTTTGTTCTATGGCCATAGAAAATGTAACTATGATTAAAACTTGAGTGATATGATGAAAGTTGTGGTTTTCTAAGAAAATTTCGTTTACGGCTGCGTTATGAGTGTACACCATTTTGATACACGTGTTTTAAGTAAAACACTGGCATGTCATAGTGAAGTGATTTTCATGTTAGGAAGGAAATCTAGGTCGTAAACCTTTGAATGATGAGGGTATAGCTTATTGACTAGTTGGCGAACGAATATTATCTGTATAAGTTCTACCACAAGTATTTCATCAGTTTGATGTTCCTCTATGTATGAATGTATTATATTTACCAAATTATAAAGGTGCTAAAAACCTAACAACGTTTTATAATAATCGCCAGTTTCTGACTTATCTATAAAATCAATTTAAAATTGTAGCATATTCAACATTAAGTAAGTCTTCATATTCTGATGAGACATATCCTTTGAAAGCACATTTATATACTATAGTCTTTTAAAATAAATAAAAAGAATAAATAATACTACAAAATGAGTATATACCAGGCATATACGAAAAATGTGGCTTTACAGGAGGATGCTGAGAATATCATGGGTGGACAGAGTGACTAACAGGGCAATGATGGAGGAAATGAAGGACTTGAAAGTAATGAACACCATCAAAAGAAGATAGCTTGAGACTTCAGACATATTATGAGGAACGAAAGAGAGTATCACATTTTAAAGGAAAAGTTTATGGCAGAAGACCACCAGGAAGAAGGAGCATCGCCAATATTCGAAACGAATAGACACTTGAAGAAGATCATTGTATATTAGGAGTTAGTTAGAAAACTGCTTCATTAGGCACTAAATAATTAAATATCAGTTAACATTAATCACCATTTTTTAAGATGTCATAATTGAATAGGTAATTATCTGAAAATCCTAGATGTATATTCGTCATTTTTCTATGTAATTACCAAACTTTCAAAACGCTAATTCGTCTGGCATATGCCAGGAAGCACTTAAATGTATCTTATAGAATATGCCAGGCATATATGTTTTATTAGTGAGGGACAAATATGACGAACAAACTCATGGAAGAATCAAAATGACAAAGTTGTACAGGAAAGTGCAGCGCTGAAGCAGGAAAGGACAATGGATCAAAAAGTTGATATCCAACCTGGAAAAGTAAGTGAACTGTTCTCCCAAACAAACAAATTACTTCATTATGGTAGTTTTAAAAGTTATACCCACCAAATAAAGTAGTCTGATCCGAAACCAACACTTGTGAAGGAAGAAACCACTTATATACATTTTACTTCTCAATCTATTAAATGTAATTTCCAAAGATTGGTTCATGGTAACAATATGCACATATGATTGAATACTAATTATACGTGTATTTATTTTTTATAAAATCTTGTTGGTGTACTCTGTATACTTAAGTCTTCCTAGCAAACTAATTTATATTTATCATCGTAACGGCTCTCCAAATGATCAGAGTGAATGCTCTCTAGTATGGTATTTAACTTTGCGGAACCTAATTTCATTGTGTCAAAAGAAATGAATAAAAAGTCATCTTATTGCATCTATTGCACCTGGGAAGTAGGTGCCCCCGAGGTACTTTGATGATTACACGTAGTGGTAATTTATTACTTGATAAAATCTTGAAATTATCATAATGATTGCTGTCTTCTGTCCCACACTGGTTCTGGTGACTAGCTTTCTTATGCATATTCATATTAACACATATAAAGGAGATTTTTATCGCTATCAGTTGCTCGTCTAAGACAATTTAAATTTCAAAAGTGATATAATTAAGTCGCGAATTAAATTAATTGTCATTCGAGAGAAACAGAGGTTGGTCGTGGAAGAATAGTCTTGTTAATGTAACGGAATACGTTCTCAGTACTTGCGTGTATAATGAAGGTGCTTAAGTACTATCGCCAAAGGGTCTAAAACCCTTCTATGCTAATGAATGTTGAAGTGTTCTGGGTTGCATACTTTATCCAGATTCAATGTGCGTCGCTTATGTAATATTAAATGAATATTCGAAGAAGAACGTCGGAACAAAGCCCTAGCGAGTTGACTTCGAAAATCAAATAAAAAGAAATTACAAAAGGCGGTGTAAATAATAAATTCAGAGAATGTGATTAAAAAACGTGTTGCTGATGACATCTATACCGTTTCGTCGTATGCGGCGTATCCCAGAGGAAATTATGATATACCAACCTATCTTCTTTTCCTACGGTTTTTAGTGCTACATAGACACGAGATAAAATTACAAAAACTCGCTTTGCGAATATTTGCTTTAAATTAAATTGCAGCCATAACTTTTCCGCTTGCCAAGCTTTGCAGATTAATCTTTTTTGTATTTATTCATACAATGGAATGAAATTAAAATTTCACTATTTTCAAAGACGCGGATATCTTTTCTTTTTTCTGATTTCATATGGTATTTTAAGAAAAACTTCTCGGAGCTTGCATATAAAAACGCCAAATATTAAAAGGCTTTTTTAGGGACAGGTTTTACGCATAAGTGGCCGAAAGACTTACGCAGTAATTTCCAATAAGCTAATATATAAGTTGGAGGATATTTAGCTTGAATAAAAAAATACAGACTTCAAACAACCCGACAGTCGACAGTCAATTCAGAACTGAATGTGGCAATTTTTAGATAATTTGCTCTCCTCGTGGTTCAACCGAACCACGGCATCGCGTGAAAGAATGTTCAGTAGGTAACTCTTTTATTTTATAAGCAGACTCTACTTTTAAACACGATTCAATTGAATTCAATTGCATCTAGTTGGTAAATTCTAGTGTTAAAATTAGATAATAAGTTGGTACTATACGAAGACAGAAAAAGGATTACTTGTACTAGATAGGACGGACTTTAAGGTGCCAATTAGAGGAATCGTGCGAGATACGAGACGTAGGTAGAACCAATTATTGTTATTTAATTACTGAAATGTCCGTGCACTCCTCTGTACTTGTTGTTCACAGAACACCATTATCTTATCTTCAAGCCTGAACTTGTTTTACAAATTGTTTAACTCATTTTCTATAGACATAAATCAGCTGATATTTATATTTCTCCGGGTCAGATTAACAGATACCCATGAATGCTTAGGATGAGGGTGTAAGTAATGAATAAATAAAATATAAGCGGTAGTACCAGTTTAATGTTTAATACAATGTATACGCGTCGTTCCTTGATTTTTTTTACTTTTAAAGTGCCTTAATAACTGTCATTTTTCACCCACTTCTGTTGATTAATTATTAATTCCAATGAAATAAAAAGTCATATGTGATGTGATTTTGAAATACAGAAGTGGTTCAGAATATAATTACAGCATTTTCAAAAATAAAACAACAAATTACTTTAGATAATGAAGAATTTTGCCAAAGTTTTGCCTTTTCCTGGTTAAAATAAATGTTTTCCAGAATGCTTTAAATGTTTTTTTAGTTCATTTGGTCTTCTAATCTCACAAGAGATTTTGATATATTTCAGTTCTTTAACTATCCTAAAGCCTTCTCTTATATGTTTTTGCATAGATTCCAACAGTTTTGTCATCATTTGAAAATAAAAAGATTTTCTTTATCTGTCTGGTCTAAATTGATCTTTTTAGAGATTACTTTTAAGCTGCAATAACCAAAATCTAGTAAAAAAGTTTGTGAATTTCATTTAAACAGTTGGGAAATCTAAAATTGTAGAAGCACGTCAAGTAATCGTAACAATTTACTGCTGGCAGTACTGTAAAGTTAAGTTGACACCTGTCAAAAACAGTCTTGTAGAAAAGTCTGTAAATTCTGTAAATTACATTTAAACAGTTAAAAAAGCTGAAATTGTAAAGTTGTCACGTGACTGTTGTAATAAATAGTATTTCAAGGTCATGTGACCACTGGCACTAACGTCAAAACTGTCAACCTTTGTCCAGAATTAGTCAAAATCACACTTTAGAACCGTTTTTTGCAGTATTTGAGTCAAGACAGGTTTTTAAGACAATGAAAGTTATTTTGACAGCTGCCACGTAACTATCTAAGTAATTAGTATTCTAGTGTCACGTGACAACCACCAGTAACGTCAAAACTGACAAACTTTGTCTTCTAAAACCACAGTTATCTTAGAGTATTAGAAGGAATACTAGTTTTTTGTTCCATGACAGTTATTTTGACATTTGTTACGTGACTGTGTCTCTTCAGATCACGTGCCAACTGTCAGTGACGTTTTGATTTGTACTTAGTCAACTACAGTCATGTGACCTGGAAAATGTAAAATGCGATAATTGTGCTTCACTCTGTTGAACAAGCTTCTGAGCTCAGCAGAGTAATCGCCTCTTTCTGCTCCTAGTGACATAATGACCTATTATCCCTGTCATGTTGACAACTAATTTTTAGAATGTAAAGAGGAATAATATTATTTTTATAATTTCAAATAAAAAGCTGTAGTAACTAAAAAATTTTCTTGTTGAAAATGTGTATCTAGCTTGCAGTGAATTATAGAGATTGTGTAAGGTGCCCATTTTTACGTGGAGAGTAAAAGTAAATAAATAATATAAACATACACTTAAATCCAAAATTGACTAAACAATTATTGCTGCCGTTACTAACTTTTGACAGAAAATTGAAATGTTTTGTGGAAGTTTGTGATTTATGGACAGAAACAAAGTGCCAACCATCATGTATGTGCGAAGGGTGGAAAAGAGTTGTAAAACAAATAGCAGTCGTGGCATAATGTCGTGGGGGCGAATCGAGTTGAGACCTTTTTTAATTCCAGTCCCGGAGGATGTGATTTCCTTAAACCTAATAAATAATGTAAATTTAATCGACTGCGCGCTGCGCCGAAATCTAATTTTGTCTTTGCTTTATCTCCCTAATTTGGCAAATTCAAAACTCTATATAAACAGTTAAATATTCCTTAAAATGTAATTTGCTATGCCCTTTGCTTGATGCTTCATCGGGTTTAAAAAGAAAAATAATTTTCCATCGCATTGGGGATTTTTTTTTAATTCGCGTTGCCACTTCTGGGCAACGTTTCATTTGTAACAAATGGCATTTTTGCGTAATGCGTTTCGTAATAACCGCAAAAGGAGATAAACGCGTTCTGTCCGAGTGTTATTAAGTCTAAATATCTGAAATATAGTTTAACAGGTACAATGTGCAGTGTGATAATGTATGCTGGTTTTATAATAACAGTGTGATGGTCGGCGTGAAAAAAAGAATCAGATTTGTCAACATTCCGAATGTGCCAGATAAGTCCGAACATATCTGACAATTTTTAGTGGAAACGAGTCAAAGGGAAATATTTTCGTCGCGCAAATATTCCGATAAATGTCACTGACGTATTACGATATAACTTGAACAACAGACTCTTACATACCTTGGTGGCATAGTTTAATAACGGACTGGAGAGCTTCGTGCCGACAAAGCGACATAAAAAGTATTTCTCTGCTGTTAATTAAGTACTACTGTTTACAGATATTTCCCTAAAAAATCCTTTGGGAATATGAACCGTTATTCTGTATGAATATCATCTTAATCCAAGGTGACAAAGTGAGACCTTGACTACGTCCAGTTGATACTAATTTGCATATCAGTTTTAACGATCCTTAAATTAGCGCATGGGCAAACTGATAAAATTAATACCTATAATTTACCTTAAAGTTGTCGTCCAAGTGGACACATGTCCGTCGTAAAAGATAAGGAAACACTCTTAAGCGCTCCCATAAATACTGTTAAAGATCTCATGCAACGCCCTTTGCCATGAGAGTCGAGATTTGAGGACAAAGTGTATTGTATCTCCTTGTTTTATTGTTGAAAGCTCTTTTCATTCACTCCGTTATTGCTTGCAACATTCCCTAATGTTCTGTACAGTTATTGTGCTGAAGCTTGAGTCTCTTCAATCTGCGGTAATTATCGTTCTTTAGTTGCTCCACTGTTTATGGACCTAAAACCTTTCTAACCCTGATTTAAAAACCTGAATAGAAAAAACTGCTCACCTTGCTCGAATATGTAAAAATTCGCAAGAGAAAACAAGCCGAAGAATCGATTTAATTAAACCCCTGGAAGCTAAAAGCGAGTTCAAAAATATTTCGAAGGGTTAACCATGGAGACTCCGTGACGCTTGAGTTTTCCTAACGATTTCAAAACACCAATTCGACTGTGAACTTTTTGTTATATTCGGTCTACTGATCTTCGTATTATGTAAATCATTAGTTCACCGTCCTTCCTTGAACATCTCTACAAATACTGAATATTTTTATACTCAATTTTGGTGAAACCCTCAACAAAAAGTTGTTAAATATACAGAGTGCATGTCCACTGAGCAGTAATCAAAAAGTACTTTTTGATAACTTACATTCTTAATGATCACTGAACAGACTCAGTTGAACAGTTTGTGATGTGATCTTTTCACTTTTAAAATTTCCATTTCTAACACTCAATAAGAATGATTCCGCTTCGGTTAAGTTCTACGATCTGTCAAAGAGACTGAGTAAATCACGTTGGTTTTAGAGAAAATGTGATTGTTCCATGACGGAAGAGTGCCACAAAAGTGTAGTGTTAGAACAAGTTTACAGTGTTTGCTGCTGAAGCCATCATTTTTTGACATAATATATTCTGTCCCTTGCAAAATTTGTCCGGAAGAATTTTAATAGTGTATTGCGATTGAACTCCTAAAAGAGAGTAGGTTTTTTACATAGAAGGAGAGTAGGCATTTATATTGATGAAAGACAAAACTTGAATCAATATGTAAACGTTTTGACCGGAAAATGATGTTTTGCAGATAATTTAGGTACTCTTAATGGAATTAGACAGGATATCTATTTTGCATTAGTTGAGTCTCATCTGCTTTGTGAAGTGAAAAGAGATGTAGACATGTTTCAGAAGGATCCTGCAAGCAAACTCCAATATAATTTACTGAAAGTAAGTTTCTGATGTTAGTAATTACAGATAACTAACATTCAGAAAATTGCAACTATTATTTAGAAAAGAGATAACTAATACTATGAGTATTAGTTTCCTAACATAATGCTGCTATACAAAATATATAGTATCTTATTTTGTACTTGAAATATGCATGTATTTTTGTGTGACTTGTGTATACAGGGTGTCCGGTTAAGGGACAACCGTGCAACAGACAGAAAAAGAATGCTAATTGCATTTGTTTTTTCTTATTGGACTATTAGGACCTGCAGAACTAGAAACTGATCAATGAGAACATCGAAAGGATGTTCTATTAAAGTTGTCTGTAGTACAGCCTTTGTGAACTGCAAGTGAAGCTTTGAAAGAAATTGCGCAATAAATCCAAAATACTAGTTTGAATATAGATAACACCATAGGTTCGCAGAAGCACTCCCTGACTGGTTTCTAACTCAGAAACAGTAAATGTCAAGTTTGATTGGTTGAATGCTAACGTGACTGTTACGACGTTTTCCGACTTCTGGCTAATGGATGTATCTATTTCTCTGATTACTAGTTGGAGATTCCCTCTGTGAACAGACCTATTAACTTCTATTGTGTCCAGTTGCCATAGTTAATAAACAACCGACACAATGTTTGAATGACAATGATATGATAAGAATAAGGTGTCAAAAAGAAAGTGATGTTTTCAAACAATTAGGCATGAAAAACTTGTTGTCCAGTGAAGAAATTATTCTTGTGGAGAAAACAGATTATCTATATTATTGACTAGAAACGTTCAAATCATTAAACTAATTATGCAAGAAATGTAGTTGATGAATTCAGAGAGGTGTTTGGCAACATTGCAGCAAAATGTTCGCTTACTAGACTTTTTATTGTGTTTTCTGCCTTTGTCTCGGGCGTGCAATTATCAATGTTTCTCTGTTCGATACGTGGTTATTCTATGGTTGGTTACACACCTGTATCAGTTGTTTTAGTAACAATAAAGCACAATTAAAATACTACTAATTATACAACATTATACAAATTATATTTTAATAAATAATTCAAAATATGAAATAAATTTTTCTGTGCTAAAAGGACCAATTTATCATGTAGAAATATGTGAAGTATTTAAATTGGCAGTGATGCAAAACTCGTTGAGATAAACAAAATAATTATCTTGGCAATATGTTACTTTATGACAATGTCCTGCAAACTTTTCTCTGAAAAATCAGTTTGACATAGATGACTGTATTTGCAGTACCACAATCACCAACATAGTGAGAGTTGTTCAGCTGGCAAATGTGCTTTGATAAGTATCTGAAATCAGAATACGACACAAATAAGTAGCAATAATAAAGACGAACCTTGTTCTAATTATCTTAATTCCACTGTACCGTTGCAGCTGCCAGTACAGTTTCATCTGGTAATTTATGTCTATTACAATACCAGTAATCATAATATCTCAGGTAATTACCGCTATAAAACGTATTTAATTTCTATGTTCCCGCAACAGCCTGCTACCGGACTTCTTCTAACGGTTTTTTACGGTATTGTACCGAAATTTTTCATCAACCCCATTGGTTAATTAAAAGCAGCCGATTTGCATAGCAAAGCTTTGTATTAAGGTAAAAAGCAATTTTTGTGGTGATTTTCAGCTGCTCAGGAATCTTCGAGCCCTAAGGCATAATTCCTGTTCTCGAAGCCAGTTGACATTCGTAGCGGTCAAAGCGGCCGGTCATTACAAAGTATCAAAGGGCGTAACTTTGTCCGTTGAAAATAATCGAATAAATCATTTCGGTCTTCTAACTCTCTTAACGACCGTTCTCTATAATTAACTATATTACTTTTAGGTTAAAGGTATAAGTAGTGGAATCAATATGGTTTTGAGAAAATTGGACATAAAATATGTCAGTTGTCTCTTTAATTAAAAATCCTTTTGGTTCAAGTGCTTTGGTTAGAGTTATTGTATTGTTATGTAACGTTGCAACCTAAAATGCGAGCTTGAACATCGAGAAGCGACCACACCTTAACATAACAATAAATAAGCAAATCGATAGTTGTCAATATTGTTTAAGGTTATTGCTCAATTCGTGATTCGTTGTTTATATAAAGTTGGATCTGCACTGTGAGTATTTGGTTGCAACATGCTTATTTCGTTACTGCGCTTATTCAATTAGTAACAATCAAATTCGGAAAAGAGATTGAAGCAAATTGATGATTAAACATTGGTGGTAAAAAAATTAATCTCACACGTGGATTTTAAAACCAGTCTTAATTAATTTTGTTTTGGGGGTAACTTTACGTTTCAGCTTGCAGTAAGAAAATTGCAAGAGAACATCTTTCTTATTTCTTTGTCATATTGCGCCTTTGCCAGTTCAAAGGCGATATAATTATGAATTCCAGGGCCCTGGGCAAGCAAGCGATGTACAAAGTCAACGATGTACACGAACTTTTAATTAAAACAAACTGACAAACTCTTGTATGCAGATCAAAGTGGTTTGGCGTAATATTTTTAAAGGATGTTTTTCATAACTTTCTTTACCGACTAGTTAAGGTAAATTTTTGTAAATTCAAGCACAAGGAGTTATCGGCTTAAGTGCAGTGCGATGTTTTGGTAATTATAGAGATAAAAATCTCTTCATTCAGTGCACTAGATAAGAGTTGCTCTTGTTGTTTTAGCACTTACACACAAACAGAATACCTTTGATTATCAGAACGAAAATTCTGAGAAAGTTTTTACACGGGCTTTAATAGGATGAACGAAGATGTAGACTTATGCAAATCGTAAGACAAAATGTTTGTAACAGTTTCACGACAAGGATGTTAAGCTAAAATATGTAGATCAAGTAATCTTTATGGAGTCCTCACGCTCGCATTGTGTCACTGTTACATTGTCACGGAAACATTTTTTTCAGACACGATCTTGCTTATTTAAAATGCATCCTTCTGAAAACATCGTTTAATTATAAACCTTTGACCTTTAAATGTTTTGTTTCACTGCCTTAGAACTTGACAAATAATAGGGGAGACATATTTCTTCAACCAGCTGAACATCAGGGTTTGCGAATGACAGGAGCCCAATTTTCTTAAATATTGGGTTTGCCCTCATATTATAAAGCTATGTTGGGCCCTATCATTACAGAAAACAATTCATAGTTCGTAATTATGTACAACTGTTGGAATGATTTAAAGGTGATTAATCATTTTGTCAAAATTTAATCGCTCTAAAGACCTTTGGAGCAAACGGTCTCGAGTCGAAAAATTCGTAATTATATGGGTCCTCAAAAATGTTGGCCTGACTAAAACACCTTTACGATTCGAATACTTTTATGTTGATTCTTTTTGATGTTCTTCAGTTATTGGGAGTAAGATAGAAAAATGTCTGTACCAGTCTTCCCCACAGAAGTGTGTCCCCACTATTCTGCTAATGGTACTGTGTTGGACTCCTGGATCTAGTCTAGAAAAGGAGTAAATAAAAAATGAGGCAAAGTATTGTGAAGTGACTTTTGGCGACCATAAATTGTAATATTACATCACACTACATGAAAGAGAGACTGGCTGTAATCTGTTAGGGGTTGTACAAATCACATAAACTCACTAAGGAAACTAGAGGACAGTGATCCCAGTCAACGATGAATTGTTAAATCTGAAATGATGAAATCTTTAGCCTGGATACTAATCTACAAAAGCTTTAATTACTTGCATCTAAATGTTTAATTTCCTCTAGATTAACAACAACAAGCCTTTACCTTACCATCATGCTTGACCACTCTCGTTAATTCTTTTAACCCTCAAACATTATATCACCATTTTATGGTTATGCTATTTTTTTTATTCACCTTATGACTTTCATAATTAATAACTGTCAAAGATAATAAATAAAATCGATAGTTTATCGCCATTATAGTCACAATAATTACTTCAAATACCCAACTAATATCGGTCATATATCTATAGTTTGTGTGATTTACAAAGTATAGTATACGGAACGGCAAGAGGCGTAATGCATTTGCATAATCTCTTAATGAGTCAAGTTCATCAGAATCGTGAGGTATATTATGAATATCTGCATTAATATCTTACAAATTGTAAAACAACAACAGCATAGTAATAAATTTGCATGTAAATGAATTAAATTCTATTTGATGGCTATTACTCATATATGCGACGGGTATTACCTGGGATATTGAAAGGCCTTTCGAATATGTCTTATTCTGTTATATTTATTGCTTTCCCGACTGCACTAAATCTAATTTGTTTACACAATTCACCGAACCTGACATTCAGAGTGACTTTTGAGCCATTTGAACGTGACCTCTTCATTTTTAACTCTAAAAAGATATGTTAACTAGATAACTAACACGCAATTTGTGAAGGGATGACGTCCGTACGCCATCAAATTGCAAGTACCATTCCAACATTAATAAAGTTATGTTCACATTCATGTACATACAATCTTTCAGGAAACCTGTAGAGACCTTCCTATATCTAAAATGTTTCAGCAATCCGTTAATAAATCACATTGTTTTAGGCAACGCCCTGTACACAATCGCTCAAACTTAAGACATGTCAAACGTGACTGACGTTTACCCATTGCTGATTGCACTGGTTGCTTTAGGCTCATTTTAATACACAACCTATAGATTAGAGTAGTATGTTATACAATAAAGCCTTCATGTAACAGCGATTGTTGAAAAAAGTATTAGAATGCATTTTACAGCCGCCATTCGAAAAATTATAATGACTAACGTATTGAGATAAGTGATATTAATAGAACGGTCTTCAGTCTGAATCAATAATCGATAAGTTTCAATTGCCAACCAAGCACATTACTAAAGTAGGTTTTTAAATTTCCTAAATTTCTTAATAATAAAATAAATTTCTAATTAATCGTCTTGTGTTGCAATTAAGTGGACTATTTTCATAGACTGGAAATTGTACTGGAAAATTACCTGCTGTCCTGCAAATGGTGGATTTGCAATTATCATATTATTGAAATGTAAATATTTTACTCAGGTCATGGTTTATAGCATGAGATAATTACAAAGTATATGTTTTTGCAAGGCAATATGTAATGTATACAATGATTGACAAGTTGATAGTTAAATAATACAACTTCAAGAATTGAATTAAGTTAGTGCTTCAAATTTAGAGTTAGCTCTAAATTTGAAGATATCACTAAAATCACCTGTTTTCGATCAGTGGAAACCAAATCCAGACGTTGGAGGCTCCTGAAATATTGTGATGAGTCCAAATATGTGATGTTATACATGAAGGCTCATACCAAAACTAGCAAACATTCTTCTGTTCTTCTTTTGTGACGCTAACAGAACTTAATTCATCTATAACATCGATCAGTTAGTCTTTTTGCACTTCTTAAAATAAGGGTAAGATTTGTACACTTTTATAAATACTGCCATTAACTTCCATTTGTCAGTTTCTTGTCATGTTTTAGAATTTAAAGAGTTGTAATATAATACATTGGAAAGAAGTACATATTAGCTATTATTATATAATAGGTGTTCAAAGATATACACATAAATAACTTTCTAAGATTTGGATTTGAGTTGTAATAACTATGATACCTCTGAACTTTGTAAACACAGAAAGAAAAAACGTAAGTTACGTGGTAACTTTCTTGCAGGATGGCAACATTGTGTACAGAGTTACAGTAATTTTAGAACCCCCTAAAAAGTGAACCAGTTAGGTTTGTTGTTTAGGCACGTTCTGCAACAGAAAAAAAAACAAACAATATAAAGCTATTTTGGTCGAGTACATTTACACCGAAGATGTTAACAACTTTTTCAGTTTATTAAATTTATCCTTACATATCTTTTAGTGATTTAAGTTATGGTACTAAAATAAGCTTTTTTTTTGGAAATAATATACATAGTTTAGTGCTAAACTAAGTTTTCTTCTCCTAATATTGTCAAATCATGTTGATAATGTTCTTATATGAAAAGCAACTTAAGCATTAGCTGAACCGTGTATTATTTTAGAATCTAGAATCTGCAATTACTCGTTCATTTATCACGGACCACCCAATATGCTGACATTATTTACTAATACATTTTAGTGTTATATTTAGCTTTAAGAATTTAATGTCAACGTTATAGGAAGTGCTCGTTCAGGGGGGTCAGTTGAAAAATAATCAAAGTTGTCAAAACTTAATGCATACAGATAAAATGACGACAAAGTAGAGATCGCAATTTAAATTTCAGACTGTAATTTAGTTATTTTTGAGATGCTTTGTAGGAGTTTGTTAATTTCAAAATAAACTAGAAAAAGGAAATAAACCAGTTTAAACTGTGCCAAACTATTTAACATAGAATCTGATATACACTCATCCGCAAAATTGAGAAACCGAACGGGCGATTTATCATTAAATTTTCGTAATCTTGCCTTTACGGTATAATGCATCATTGCTAGTAAAAATATTATCTATGTTATTTATTTATGTTACAAAATCTCTATACCATTGTGCGAAGGAATAAATCAAGTTGCTCTTTATGTACCTTTGAGACATAAAATCCATTATAATATCTTACAATCTTTTGCGTGGGCGCTAATCATAACAAATGGCGATGGTAAATGAGTGTCTCAGATAATTTCAGATGCGTATGATGAAAATTAGATTGCAATTTCTGAAATTAACTAGTAATGTTAAAACAGCAGGAAAATAATCAAAGTCAAAACAATCGCTAATATAGGTATACCTTGAGAAAGGTGTGCAGTGATTTTTTTTTAAGTCAAGAACTCAAATAACGATTTGCACACCCTGTTTTATAATAAATGGTTTTGACCAAACTGTGGTCTGGTTGTAAGTTACATCACGTTAGCGCCTTGATAATTATTATCCTTCGGTTGGGCATGGTCTATCGAAGCGATCTGAGAGCGTGTGAACCGGTGAAAGTGCTAGATGACAGTACCGATCCGAAGCAGTACCGGCTACATATATGTCTATGGGTAATCACCGTGATTATCCGAGGTACTGCCTTGGTAGTACCTGCACTGCTGTGTTGTAGCTGTACTTTTGCGGTGTAGAAGTTGATGGTCATATCATAGACACACACGCATACGTTCACAACACTTCGTGTGGTACTAGTGATAGTACAATGTTCTTAATGAAAATTTGCGACTATGCTGAACGGTCACATTTTCTGCATTCTCAAGATTTAACGAAGCGTTGGCGAGCATACCTCTGTATGTTCAATTACTACTTTCCTGGTCATAAACTCATAAAATCGGGGGAAACACGGTACTTACGCCTTTCGAATTTGAGGCACACAAATTGTCACCCAATACATTTTTCAAAGGTCAAGTTTCTAGGTCAGACCATCATGATTATCTATATAAGTTGTGATTACCCTGTCATGCAGAACGGAAATGTGACGACTGTCAATTGAATAAGGAAACGTCGTGAGTTATTCATGATAACCGACTATATGTTTTAGCACACTAACTTTCTCTCTTTTGTCTGTTTAACTTCATAGAATTGTCCCATGCCTTGCCCATTTAAGTCTTTGATCAATAGTCCGATGGTAATTTAATAGTTTTAGTGCCAAACCGATGTTATAAATTTTACTGCCAAGCAATAAATAGTCAAAATTGTACGACAATCGTTTCGAAATTAGGACACCAAATTAATGTAATTTATTCTGGGTGATGTTATGGAAGTCTAGGATGATGTAACCAGGCTGTTTTAGTTCTTTGGTATGACATTTTTGTTTATTGCATACAACCAGAATGCAACCCTTACAAAACTGTTACTACCTTAAAAAAAACTTGTCATTCATGGAACAAAGACAGTTATGAGTAGCATCAATAATCAAGGTACCCACATGTAACAGACACCCGCTTTTTTTTGTAAAAAGTAATACAGCCTCTCTTCACGCACAGAAAATTTGCAACTTTTTCCCAAACATAACAAGCTTCAAACCATATTTCAAAACGACAAAATGTTTGCATTTCGTCTTCAGCTGCATTCGAACCAGGATTTAAAATCTGCGTGTCATCCACATAAAGCAGCATAAGAGAATATGATACTTTGACTACGTTTATATTGTCGACTTTTAATCCGATCGACAAAGCGGATTGAATTAAGGATTAGTCAGTCGAGTATTTATAGTGTAACTTACATTTGATAATTTTGGAATATTGGATGCTTTCGAAAGATCCGCAAGGATCGAAAAAAGATGACTATTCATTTTTTAATTGTTACCTATCCTCAGGAAACCTACCTTGTCACAAATCAACAAAGCCCTAAACCTGTTTCCCATTAACAAAAACAAAACTCAAAAAGTTTGGTAGTTTGAATTTGAGATTACCAGTACATACTTTAATTAATGTGACAATGTGAAGTCAATCCTGTTTACATCATCTATGGCATGGACATCTCAGTTTTAATCAGATTGATCAAATCCTATTATTTTTTAGGATTGTTTGTTGTCATCGACGATTTTATGGCGGTTTGCTTGATCGTATTGAATACGCGGATTCAATTTGCTCGATATAAACGTAGACATTGTCTTAGATGTCAAAAGTGTATAAGATAAACCGAACATTTATACAGAGATACATTTTTGCTCTCTTCGACATTTATTTGATCTGAGGAACTTCTGGTTAAATCTATCTACCACTGGATTGTATACGAGAATAGTCAGCATTGAGTAAAGAATGGGAAGAATTCAGGAGCTTTTGCCAATCTAGGCTCACTGTAATTAAAGACACCGAAGAGCCTCAGAAAACACTCAACAACCCAACCTATCGTGGTGTTGCCAACTCATAATGGAAAACCAGACATGAATGTAGCTGTTAAGGTTTAATCTATAAGCAGGTTGAGGCAGAAAAATAACGAATTCTGCATCATTAGTTATGAATACTATGACTACTCATTCCACACAGGCTTTGATGAGTTATCATGTATGCCCTAACGTATTCCAATGGAAGAAAAGATATCTTAATTTAAGATAATTATTTAGGATATCGGATAGGAAATTCAATGGAGATTCCAAAAATGTGCATAAAACAGTCATTTTCTCATTTCAAGTGGGTTTTACAATCAATTTTGTCTCTGACTGTCCTTTCAAACTGTGTTTCTGACAGTTCAAACTTTGACATCGCTTTTCTCTCTGACTGTAACAAATCTTGTAGTGTTTTTCAGGTTATTGGGTAATAAATTTAATGAGGATTTCAAACATATGCTTAAAACAGTCATTTTCTCACTCCAACTTGGTTTTACAGACGATTTTGTTCTTGACTGTGCTTTTAAACTGTGTTTCTGGCATTTCAAATTTTGACATCGCTTTTCCCCCTTAACTGTACCAAATCTTGTAGTGTTTTTCAGGTTATTGAATAGGAAATTTATTGAGGATTCTAGAAAAGTGCTACAATCAGTCATTATCTCCCTCCAAGTGGATTTTACAGACGATTTTTTCCCTGACGGTTCTCTCAAACTGTATCTCTTACTGCTCAAAAGTTGCAAAAATCAGGGTTTAGATAAAATTTCTTGCAGTATTCGATGCCAAACCTGTTTCTGAGATTTATGACAGTCGTCAGGTGGCTGCTTAGCTAAATTATCCTCCAGAAACCACGTGATAAATGTCACTAATGTCAAAACTGGTAAAATGTTTCCTTGAATTTGCAAGAATTAGTTACTGTGAAAAAAAACTCTTTGACATAAATACCCTTCAAAATTTACTTTGGAGACTGCAAGAAGAATTGACATTTGGATGAACTGCTGCTAGATGGTATAAAACTCAAGAAATGTCACTTTTCACCTGGGACCAGTTTAATTGCCACATATCACATCATTTTTTAAATATGTTTACATTTTTGCGTTAAGTAACAGAGCTTGAAATTGTGTTCCGTAATCAAGATTAATATAATCCTAATTTGAATACAAAATTTCCTTATAAGAGAAGCCGTTGACTAATTTAGTACCTTAAAAAGCCCTTCAAAACCCAGCAGCGCCCTGGAAAACATCCGTGAGTCTCGGGATGTTAAGGACTGCGTTCGAAAGCCTGTATTGCCCATTAAGGCAGCAGCATCTATTTATCTTTTTATGCGCAATTACTGGATTCATAAATGACTAATTACTTGGCCACAACTGTTCAACAGAGGAAAACTTTTTCCAACCCTTAAAGACGATACGATTTATGACTGGATTTTTTTGACACAAAATCTATATCTGTTTTTTTCTTTCGTTCAGGAGCCGGATACTTTGCATAACTCTGAGATAAAACACCGGTTGGACCAGCTAATTTAATTTTTAATTATAATATACGAACTGTTGAATAATAATAATTAATTTGCGACATTTATGTTTTACCAAATTAGAAACCGTAAAAGGACCGCCTGTATAAAAAAGTAGTTATAGTGTCACCTATAAAAGACCAGTTTCACAGTATTGCAATAGTTTTAGGAATGTTACCTTGATATATGATATCAAACTTATTGCATAACAGCCAAGTCCCCCCCTGAAAGGGCTTAAGTAGAGAAAATCTTATCGGCCCATTAACCATCCGTGTAATCCGAAAAAACTTTTAAACGAACTAATAAAGGCGTTAATAACACGGTGAAAAATCCAATGCTTTTTAATTTAGGTGACATTAGCATCTAATTTTATGAACTTTCCACTGCATAAACGTATAAGAGATGTCGAGAATTACGCCCTAAACGTCTCTAATAATGACAATACCCTACCCTGCGAATTTTTATTAACAAGGGCGCCAAACTTGGAAGTTTTTTTATGACACCACAGCCTCTAACTGATTTTGTATTAGCCGGAGTCTCCATAAATCCTAATTTCAGTTAGGGGTTGTCGCGTTATGAAGTTATAAGAAAAATTTTGAATTTATATACGTGGAAAAGAAAACTTTCGCATTAAGCCGCATCCTAAAATACCTTACATAAATCATGCCCGTATAACAGTGTACAATTATTCCTGGGCGATAGTCAGTAAACACAAAGGGTTCTTTAATAAAGTGTTCTGTCGATTAAGCTAATCTATATCTTTAGGGTTAATATTCGGGATATCACTTGTGTAGTTAGAGCCAGATGTGACAACCAATTTCAAATGATACGTGAGCGATAGGTTATATTACCCTGTGGGATCTCCGACAGCTTGCAGAAAACGTTCAGTTGACAGACACTTTAACTTGAACGATGACACTGTATAGACACAACCAATTACTTTCCAGCTGAGTTTCAATTTCCGATACTTTGCTTTAAATAATCAGGACCGGCTCGACCCCGGTTGTTACTATTAAAATACTAAAACTGAATTAGTTTCATTTGAAATGCTTTATAGTGATACAATTGAAATTCATAAAGAGGGTTTTTTTAATTAAAAAGCTGTCTGGTCACTGGAAAAACTGAGACGAGAAAAATTTGTCTTGGCGAATTAAAGGGAAGGGAAGCACTTAAGACGTTCAAGAGTCTTAGCCGAGGCTTGCGGTTAATTTTTTGAATTAATTAGCGAAATAAATTGTGCTCCAACGAGATTTTAATGACAAAAAATTAAGATTGTCACAGATGCGGATGTATAAATTGATAATTTCGAAGATATATTGCCCTTGTTAGAGGATGCCCTTTAATTACAACTATGGCTTAGAGGGGATAAAAAGACGGATTAGGCAGAGCGGCGAAAGGAATTGCCCACTTTTATTTATGCTCAAATTTTATTCGACTTTGGGACTAATTAAAGACATTCTCTGATAGCATTTATCACTGTATGGACAAACAATTGGTTAAAACCAGGGATGGGTAAATGTATGTATAAAATATTACATTACATCTATAAAATCATGTATTAGATACATGAAAAATGTATAAAATGTGCGTAATATTTTCTAAGAATTGCATGACAAGTTTGACATATTATACGTCAATACCGTCACTTTTTGTCTGATTAAGGTTGGGGTTAGGTTGTTGTTTCTGTTTATTATCAGTTATGATTCTTTAATTGTAGTTCAATTATATTTAAAAAAACCGGCACTATTTCTGCAGTAATAAGTCTAATCCTAATACTAGACAATAATATCTCTATAAAACTAAGATTTTTTCTTTTTTTTTTGTAAATAAATTGTAAATAATTAGAAATAAGTTAACATGTATACTAAAACCATAAAAAAATCCCACTGTAAACACAGGCAGAAAGACCAAGTGGTCGATAGCCTTTTTTCTATTGAAAATAAAGATTGTTTATATATATATATATATATATATATATATCTATAAATAAATAAATGTTCGACCACGACTAAAACAGTTTTTTAAATTTGTTACTAACTTATATACCGATTTAAGCACTGAGTATTCTAACTTGCCGCCATAATATTCCAAAATGTATAAAACATTGGATACTTTACATATTCTACATGTATAATACGTGAGTGTATTATACTTCCCATCTCTGGTTAAAACAATTTGTTTGGTAGATTCAAACTAATTTAGTAGAGTTGTCGTAGAAGGAGTACTGATAGTCAAGCAGCCATAATAAAGATAAACTCAACCATAGTAAGCTTTAAAATTGTCTGGGTAAACTCAGTGAACTAGGCAAAAATTGTAAAGTCACCTTGCTCTGGGTGCTACAACTTTCTTTACATAAACAACAGGAACCCTTCTATGGCTTACAAATACTCAAATTAAAGGAGAAGAACCAAATAATTAAGCTTTGCGGTCAACTGACTAATGCATTTCAAGATTTCTTGGAGATTACAACTGGAGAAAGAGTAAATGATTTGTAGTATGGAGGCTAAAGTCCTAGTAAAGAGCTGTTATTTGAAACAACCGAATATGTACCAAGCCAGTAATTAATTACAAGATGGTAATGTCGTTGGCGTCATTACTCTTCAGGAATTGCTTTTAAAATTAAAACTGTAATATTTATTATGATTGCATCTACATAACCATTATAAAACGGTTTGAAATGCTGTTCATGCATTAGAACATATCACGCAGAATGCGCTAAAAAAATGTGTTTAAGATACTTTTTCTTGCGCCACTTGCAAACTGCTGTTACAAGTTCGTTGTACTTATTTCGTGTTCGTATCCTAATTATATATTATACGTTTCATTACTTAATAAGTCTGAATAGAAATAAGCGAGAGTTGAAAGTTTTATTACATTTTCGTTTTAGCGTTAATTTGTACTTAATGCCGCAAACCTGTTTGTCCTAGGGGGTATTGCATTGTCATACTATAAACCAAGTTTAACTTGATGATGAGGGTTCAGAGTGTGAGAGAGGAGATGAGAAAAATCACAGTCTGAACCATACTTAACTTGGTCAGTGCAAATAGTTGCTAATGTCCGATATTAATTACCCCAAAATCTGGCAGTGATATATTAGATAAAGTAAAAATGATGTCAGCCATCAGCTGACAAAATGCCATCACTACACTATCAGTAAAAATAATGGTTACAAGCTAAATTGGTGTCTTCTTTTTTTATAGAGTTTCTGACATTGGAAGTATTATTGAGCTTGTTAACAAACAAAAATTTGGTTTTTGGGTATTTGATAATTAGTCTACTTTAAATTGGAGTCATCATGAATGAACTAATTTTGAAACTCTCAACTTCATTCTGACAATAGACTTAACAACAAAGTTTCAGAAAAGTTTAAGGTTACTCTGAAAATTTCCTTTCATAGTATGTTATCGAAGGCAAGTAATAAATCGTGTGGCCGTGTTATAAGTCCCTGTGTAAGAAAATATATAAATATCGTATATCGAGGTGTTCATCACAAGTTAATTAAATATGCATGCCGGTGCTTCTACATGTAAACTGGTGAGAATATTAAGGCTAGTAGCTTAAAACACTAATTTAACAGATTTAACAGGTGGAGCGTTGGCGGAGCATAATATTAATTGTTATTAAATATTCGCTTAAGTGAATACGATAATAAATAATAAAGCGATCAATAAATCATTTTATATGGTATAACGTGGGTAATTTAAATGGTTTACTAAAATAAAGCCCAATTAATGACAAGAAAATAGTACATTCAAATTGGATATTAGCATATCAGTTTTCGGGTTTGTATTATGAATTACTTGGTTAATATGATAATAAAGTGTTGATGATTGAACGGGTGGATGACAACATTAAATTATTTCCGAAGTATCATAAGAGATAATGTCGTTTTTGCTTGGAAGCTTTAACTAAAAGTCGGTACACTTGAAAGCAAGTCTATTTGGTTTTTTGCTGAGACGTATGTAGTACACTTCCTTGGTAATTATACGACGCGAACTTAACTAGTTTTCTTTAATTAGCTATAAACATTGACATTTTACCGCTCGCTTAAGTAATAGCAATTTTAATCACACAAGGGGATTTATAATCAAAAACTCGAAGTATGTAATTAAATAAATTCAATAAAATGCCACTGGACATTTAGTGTTTGATTGGTTATTATACTATTCAATTCCATCGAATTAGAATGTTACAGTGGTGGTTCCAAAACATCATTAAACATTTGGATTGTATTAAAGTTTACAAGTTTAATACGTTAGTACACAGAGTAAAACCTTCATAAAAGTCACCATAACTACATAGAAAATTGGAATTTAAGAAAAGTGTCGCCGAGGCGGCAAAGGCACCCATTTAGTGCCGCCACTGCAATTTCAAGACAAGTGAAAAAGAATGTAATTGCCCATAATTACTGTTGGTCACAAAGTTCCATTAAGGACAAGTTTGACACAGCTTCATTTAATCGTCACGTTCGCGGATAATGGTTTTCTTAATAAGTATAATTTGTTTTTAATAAAAACCTGCTGCCTGAACACTTTCAACATACTTGCAGTGTAAATTTTTGCTTAACGCGACATGTTTGTGAATTAATTTTGGTGGAGACTGACAAGGGTTCATGAAAGTGCATATTATGTCGTTGGCATATAGTTTTGTTGCTTAGTAATGTCCTAAGTGTAATGGTAATTACAGTAAGCAGTAAAGGTACACCAAAATGATGTATATTTTTTTTGAGGCTTTCAATAGAGTATTGTATATTGATACCAACTCCAAGAACATTGTGCCTATATACTAATTTCGGTCTCAGAAATACGACTCCAGTGTTACTCTATAGACTATAAAATAGCAAATTTTTGATATTGGTGGCACCTCACCTTTACCTATTTCTACCATTAACCCAAAGGTGCAGTCTAGGTCGATTTATTCAACTGGCCGAATCTCTGGCCTTTATTACCGAATTGGAACTCGAAGTAAAACGAAAAAGTATCACTTTTTTTGTAGATGATGTTTTCTATGCCTATACCATAAGTTGGAATATGATATATTTGACTGAAATAATAAAAGTATTTGAAATTTTTAATCTACTTTTACTTCAAATACTGAGTACTGACCAACTCTGGTTTACAGTAGGAGTTCCTAAAGCTGATTGAAATGATTTGAGTGAGGTTTTTGAAAGAAAATAAATTTGGAATGTCATCTTTGAATTTTTATTAAAGCTTATAAACTTCATGAGAGTTTCATACAACATTTTATTTGATCTTGCCCTGTCAAGGGCAAGAAATGCAAGACGAAAGTAAGTAAAACATCTTGTCTTGCACTGCAACATAAAAAATGCAAAACTATTGCACACACAAGCAAGAAAAGATGTTTGATGTCTATCTAGTGTTGATATTGTAATAAGCTGTAAACTGCCTACTAAAGGCTACTGAAATTGTCTTTACAAAAGACTTTTATCTAGCTTTTTGAGAGTTTTATAGATTTGCCCCTTGCAGATTCTATTTTATCACACCAAACGAGATTCACACATGGAAATAAACATCAAATATAAGTTACTTAAAGTACTTAATTTAGTAAGTACTTTCACTGATTAATCATTTAAAGTTGAAAACTGTGAAATCATAATTACGCTGTTGGTATTTGCAGAACAAGGTAAAGACAAAGGTACCCACCCAGCTTAGCATGATTGTCAAAAAGGTGTAGGTGGATGGCTTTCGATACGGAACCCATTATAACGAAAGCAAATTAATATAAGTGGCACGATTAAATGGCAAGAAGCCATTCGATTCAGAGTCCCACTGTTTTATTAATGGTACTATAGTCAGGGTTCCACAAATAGGCGAAATTAGCCGCGTAATATTCGACACGAACTTGTGTAACAAAAAATTTCTCGTTGCCCGATTTATTACGCAAAATGAGAAAAGACATCCGTGAGATGGGGTCCCAAATCGAATGGGGACTGCGAGTCCTGCGAGCCATTAGTAGTTCTATTTTAAACCCGGAGCCTGCAAAACAGTAAAATAATCGTTCCTGTTATTTAGAGTTTAATCTCTCTTACTCGACTGACGCTTACCAGGGACATGTGCGCTTTCAAGATAAACTTTAGAACAGCCAATCGCAAGTTGACGAGAAACAGGATCACCTTTTTATCCCGAAGTCAATTAGCTTTAGGAATCGCTTTTAAAGTGACCGATAGAGACAAATCGATTTTTTTGCGCTTGAATGCTTTGCTCGATCTTGTGTGTTTTTCCAATCATGGCTATTAGACAATTGAGCGAAACTGCACTCATTCAATTCCAACAGAAAAATCTTTTGCTATTTATCCTAGTTTACTTTCTAATAGAAGGGTTTACTGGTGTATGTGTCGTAATGTAAAATTAGACTTTTGACAAAATGACTAGGAATATTCTAAATAGCCAGCACAATGTAGATCACAATTTTCCAGCAACGATAAAGTCAAAAAGTAAAAATTAATGTAAACAACTAGTAAAGTTAGGCAATATATTCTTCTACCTTTATTTTGAAGCTTGAATTAGGTACTTTTCACAAACAGTCGTCAAAAACAAATAAAGGTTTTATGGTACTACTTACGCTTACTTATCACTGCACATCAAACTTGCATTATGTGTATGATTTATTGTCTTTATTACTCACCTTATAAAAATATTTTTAAAACCCTTCTAAAATAATGCTAAAAATGCCAATTTTTTTACACTTGTTTTCATAATTTCAAATGGTTTTTACTAAAGTAATATCATGTTTTGGGCTTTGCTAGATAACAACTGATTTTTCAAATTGTATCACTGATATTTAACAATCTTTTTTCTATTTTAATCACTATGCTATACAAAAATTGAAAGTTCCGTCCAAGTTTGTCGGTATTGCCAGTCAGTTGACCCGCAGTCCAGATTGGTGTGCCTCAAATAAGGTGATGCAGGCAAGGTGGTACCAAAGGTCAAATAATGAAACATTATAATACGTTCCGCACATGTGTATTTAAACAACTATCGGTGGACTTAATCTACCATCGTTCAGACCTGCAAGAAGCATTTGCGGCATTTATAAGACAGCAGGGCCTATGAGTGATGGTATGCCGCAAGGCGATCATGATCAACCGTTCTCATAATGCGCCATAATCAGTGCCGTACGCACCAAATGCATCTCATGTCATTTCAGATTTTTTATTAACTTGCAGGAAATGAGAACAGATCCAGAGGGTTAGGTTAGGAAAGTTACATGACTGTGGGATCATTAACGCAAGAGGTTTTGTGAGAATTTCAGTGTGGATATTTTGATGTCCTAATCAACTGTAATAGAGATTTGGATACAGATGGTATGAAAGTGGTCCATTATGTAAAAGTTTAAAGAAAGACATGAATTTGAAAGGTTTGACAAGATTCACTGTTGAAATTTCCCTTTCATTCAAATCATTGATGGTAAAACGAAGTGGCTGAAGATATAAAGGGTAACGCCACTGAATGCCTAGCAGCTCTTTAAACGGGAATTTGTATGACATGTGATGGTGATGGCGAGTCTCCATGTGGGTGAAAGGTGACTACATTCTACAAGTACACTGTCCGCGTACTAGTCGGTTCGCGTTGTACACTGACAGCAGCGGTCGATTTAGCCGGGAGGGGCTCGCCAACATAGAAATCAGCGCAGCGATAACACTCTTATTCTCACAATGAATGTAACCATGATGGAAAATTAATTAGCACGTTTTGTTGCGCTTATGTAACGCCCGCTCTTTACCACACCAATACACTACGAGCCTAACTGTAGATATGCTTTACCCGTCGGTCACAAACTATCTTCGATTTTTACCAGCCCTTGCACATCTACCGTGAAGAATCATTTGCACTGAAATATGCTTTAGGCTTCTTCAATTCGAACACTCTGCGTAATGACACAACTGATCCTTTTATATAATGCAGAATGCTCGGTGCACCTGGTACCAGTTGATAACCATTATCAGTGGCGCACACTTAACCATCACAAAGGGGCACAAGTAAAAACCCAATAATTGGTACACACGAATTTGTTCTTGTTTGTTTCTAGTGACCTAAAACTTGAAATTATCGTTTCTACTCGTATTCTTTGCGTTTTATGAATTCTTTACAGTGGCATTTATGTCAATCATTGTTCCCTTGCTCTTGTACTCATAATCTGAACTTAGATTCCCATTTACCTATCCTTTCAAAGAGTGTCTTAACTGCCATAGTCCAGTTATGTTTCATACTTACATCCTGTTCTTTTTTGACTATGGGAGGATACAAGTTTGGTTGTAATTGAACAATTGTCAATATTTTTGCACTGTACGTGATTATGCTTTTGACCTGTTTTTTAAAATTAATTTTTGTGTGTTGATCATCCAGTTCCCAGTGAGCTTTGGATGAACTGTATACTATACAGGGTGTATTGAAAATGGTGCCCAAGATTTTCAGGTCGTTGTAGGGAACCACACTCTAAACTACAAAAAATTTGTAAAATAATATATGACTTTTTGAGTTATTAGCAGAAATGATTTTTATAAAATTGGCGACATCGTTGATGAATTGAAAAGTGTGAGACAAGAGGTAGGTTAGGTTTATTTGAATTTATTCAGGTAAAGTAAAGTGACACAAAGTCTTATAAAGGCTTTTTGGATCTAAATAATTTAGACAGTTCTGACATTAAGATGAACATAGTTTCTGCCAAGAAGAGTGAAAAGTCTGATTCCAAAGGTAAAAGGTTGCAGGTAATTTGTTGTTTTTTTAACGTTATTGCCAAGTTGAATTTATTGATGGATGAGTAGGACTAGGTGGTCCAAATAAATTTATTCCTGCAATGTAATAACTTTAACATGTAATTTGACTATTGGAAAATACTTTTCTATTTACGAGATACGCTGTTGTCTAAAAAAAAAGACAAAATAGGGGTTGTCCCTGAATTGGTGTCCCAAACTGTCAAGAGAGATAGTATATCCAAAAATATGAGAAATATTGTCTACAAACCCTCTTAAATGCCTAATTTTCGAGTTATAGTGTGATAAAATTGAAACAATAATATCGTTTATTGTAAACATCTCCAGAACCGTTTGTTGTTCTTAGAAAACACAGTTTTGTTAATGTAATTTGATTGATTTTGGGCAGTGGCAAAGGATTTGGGTTAGCAATGTTTTTTTTGCCCCTAACCTTTACGCCAATTGAAAAATGAGTGAGATGTTTCCAATTCATTAAATTGATTTCAAAGGAAATGAATTTTTAAAAATTACCAAAAATAATTTTTGATGTAGAAAACTTACGTTTATAGGAACTTTTCATATTTTTTGATGTACTATCTCTATCTATCTCTTTACAGTTTGTGACACCAATTCAGGGACACCCTGTACAGGGTGCTGCATTTTCGATGGTTTTACGGGGTACAGAGAAAACGGTAATAGATAGAAAAAAAGTAGCATATGTGTTCTGATCTCTTTTTCTGAGCTGAGATGACTGGCGAAAAGTGGGCGGCGCAAATTTCTTTTGTTTCAAAGATACGGGGGGTTTTCGAAAATTGGTAATTTTTGAACCTCTTCTGTATTTCAGTTGCTCTTAAAGTTATCAAAAAAGGAAGAACGGTTCCCGATAGAAGTTTTCATGTAGAATCCAATGGCGTAGTCAGTTTTTTTCTATTCCGTTTATTTTCTGACATATGACAGTAAGTTACATTTTTTCAACGGTGTATTACAACATATAAGTTTGTAGAGGTTAATCCTGTTATTTTAAAAAAAGACCTTTGCTAAGCTAAAAAAAGGCCAATATCTAAAATACCAAACAAAATCGGAAATCATATAAACTAACACATCAGAAAATTAAATATTTTTAATAAATCTTATTAAATTATATTATATTTTATTTAGCACTTTTTTGTTAAGGAAACGCTTTTTTTCTAATTAGCAAGATTAACGTTTACAAACTTATATGTTTTAATACACCGTTGAAAAGTAAAAATCAACAGAATTAAATGAACTAAAAATATATAGGGTGTTCCATTTAAAAAAATATAACTTACTGTCATATGTCAGAAACTAAACGTAATAGAAAAAAACTGACTACGCCATTGGATTCTACGTCAAAACTTCTACCGGAAACCGTTTTTCCTTTTTTGATAACTTTAATAGCAAATGAAATATAGAGGAGGTTACAAAATGACCATTTTTCAAAAACCCCCCCTATTTTTGAAACAAAAGAAGTTTGCGCAGCCCACTCTTCGCCAGTGTACCCCGTAAAACCATCGAAAATGCAGCACCCTGTACAGTAGTAGTATTTTTAATTTTGAACCTTTATAGAGAGGGAAAAGCAGTTGGACTATTTTTTTAAAAATCACATCAGAATTCTCAACAACGTAATGATGAGTTTAGACGCAATTTTTAATTCGCCCTGTATATACTGTTTTTTTTAATTTTACTTGAACTATATATTTCAAGAACTGAATCAAATTACTGCTATGATTGGTGGCCCAAAATTTGTCAAATAAATCAGTTATATATTTAGATGGTCGTCACCTATCCCACCTGTAAACCATTAACAAAAGTCTGAAGTTTTTTGTTAGAAATAAAATAGCTCGGAGCGAAACACAAAGAAGATCTCCTCTGATGTATAGAAATTATCTTCCTCATGCGGCGCTGAAGAAAGTCATTAAAAAACCATTTAACTAATGAAACAAATGATTGATACTTTATTATGCACTTGAAGATCAACGATCCTCGGTTGTACAGTGGCGGAAGGCTATCTTCAAACGCATCTTTAAAGACTTCCTTGCTATTTACCGATTTCGTGTTCAAAATCATTCCACAAGATGTAATTAAGGCTTGTTGTTTGACATCTTGAAATATATATTATAAATTGGCCGGCGTGTTTAAGTTACTACACCTTTCCGAAACAATCCTAAAATGTCCTGCAGAGCCTTTAGCAACCTGAAAGGTGTTTCATTATTATTTGATTTCCTTATTATACGAGCGTGACCAAAAAATCCTTCCTCTCTTTGTTAATTCGCTGTAAGCTGTAAGGGACTATTGTACACCGAAACGGTAATTAAAATCATAAGCTGACGTAGGTAAACGCCGTAGGATGCAAATAGGAGTAAACCAACAATCGATAAATAGTAAAGGAAGTTTTAAGTGCTACTTTCAGTTGGTTGCTCAATCGGGCGGCAGACAGAAGAATAGCAACAATAATTAGAATCGTGATCTTTGATGACAGTTTTTTAAATGATGATTAGGATAAAAAAATATCAGGGGACAGTTACATTGATTGAATACTTTTTAGAATGTTAGTGTACTTGGTTTATAGTCGACTGTCAGAGGATAAATAAATGATGATTCTACTTCAGAATGACACGGTGAAAAAGCGACATTTGTCCCCTCTTCGGCGTAGGGACACTCCACATCTAATACCATTAAAATGTAATATCAATATTTCTAAAATCCACAAATGCGTATTGTTCACTGCCGTTTGGGAATAAGCCCGTGCAACGTGAATCATTTTCTCTAGGGAGTTATGACAATTCACATACGGGGTGTCAATGTAAGGATCACAATTTTTAACAATTGACTTTTATTAGAAATTGTTACCATTTTATGGATTTTAACTCTGAGACGTTCGTTCATATACGTCAACCTGGCAAAGGCAAATGATACACCAGTGATAAAATTACTAGTAAATAAAGATTTGCATTTTAAATTATTGTCACAGTTCAAAGACAAGATCTCAGATAGCCGCTGCAGGACGGCAATCAGATGGTACCGGCGGTACGATACGCTGTTGCCACAGCACGCATCTATCATTTTTAATTTATTTAAATTGAGCCCTTTAGTTACGTGAAATTGTTTGTTCGTGATTGATGGAGTTTAGATCAATCAGAAAAAATGTGTTCTTTTTGAAATGTGTGTTCTTGTAGTGACCAGCAATTTAGTAGATTTATACATAAATTACTGCGTGTAAAGTGGCAACCTGGCAGAGTATGACAATCAGATTTCCTGTCCAACAATATGTATATCAAATGCATGTACTCCGTTGTCAACTGTCATCTTGAAAGCGACTGGTATGCATATCCCGAGCTAGAGAGAATTTCACGTCGTATTGCAGTCTTTTTATTTTACAAGGGACACAATCAATCAAATAAGGATTGTGGCTCAACTTTTTATATTCAATGACAATGGCAAAATTTATTACTTAGCATCAATTTGTTTTATCTCAGACACGTTGTCCGGGTACGGACTTTTTCTAGTTTTTGTCTTTCAGATTACAGATTCTGATATGATATCTTGTTATTTTAGACATTTGCACAGTAGGAATTTAAGGATGTAAAACTTATAATGGATTGCTCAGGAGCTTATGTCTTACTCCGCTTCAGCTTCTTTTTTTCTCCACTACTATTGTTTCTTTTAATCAATTTGCAACACTGATTTGACTGATTACTTATATAAAAAAACATACTTCCCAGCCAAAAGTTGTAGGAAAAATCTTTAATGAAGTTAATCAAATACATTTTCCGCTATTCGAGTAAATTCACCTCGGAAATGTGCACTCGAAAACAACACTGACAGCAACATTTTTCATAATTAATTACAACGTTTTTCTACGCTATCTGTACTTAACAAAAATAATTAATTTTATTAGAGTTAGGGCCATATAATTACATTCAGGCCATAATAAATGCGTACAAATAATTTAATTAGTTTGCAAAAACTTACTTTTTGCTTATCGAACGATTGAATAGAACAATTATGGTTTATTACAAGTGTGTATAAGTTTTTGCATACAAACGAATTTAACAGAACCATCAGATTATAAAATTTAGTTTTACTATTATTAGATTAAGTGTTTTATTTGTGACTTCATTGGAGAAATTATTTGTTTTTATTAACTGAAGTACAGGATGTTCTGTTATATAAAGTGTTTTTAGAGGTGTTAAAGCAGATATATGATAAATGGAAACCACTCACAATATTCTTTCTGGTTCTGTCTATAGTGAAGAAAGTTGAGTATTATGGCAACATATTTCGTATACACTGAGTTTTTTATCTCTGAACATACACTCAAATGTAATGTTATTTTTCCTATGTTGATATGAATTTTAAAAAGCATACTTCAATACATTGTACAGGTAACAATTATCCCATTATTAAACTTAAGTAACTTTAAATTTGATATGAACTTTAGATGGAAAAAGTTTGTTTGAGTTAACGTTAAGATTGGCATGATCAATAATGTCCTTTCCTTGACTGAAATCTCAACAGCAATAGATTTTTCGATTTTTTACAAAATCCAATCTTGCCAGAGTTTAAGAATCTGTGGTTTCAAATGGATGAAGCTCTTCCTCAGTCTACAAGGGTTATTACAGATTTCCTTATCCAGACCTTTGCTGACAGATGGATAAGCAGATTTGGATCCAAAGCTTACCCACTTAAGACACCTGTGGTGGAACTATGTAAGGGAATAGAAGATAAATTTCTTTCTTTATCTCACTTTCACTTGCATGTCCTACTATAAGTCTGCCTTGTTTAAATCTCTGTTTCTATCTCTATCAAGTTACATAGTACCCCTACTGATCTCTCCCCAAATGGGGTCTTTCTCTAAATCTGTTGATTTTCCTATGTTCATTTTCTAAATGAAAGTATGAATTCCTGCAATTAATAATGGAAAGAATGATCAAAAGAGAGCTAAGTTAATAAATAATAATAAAATAAAAAGTAAATAGTTATGTCTGCACCAAGCTCTGGTGCATATATGCCGCATAAATAAAGTATTTATAAGTATAAGCGTATCCCTAAAATGTACGATTAGAGCCATTAACAGTGTTTATACAAACTACAAGCCTTCATCGCTGAAATTAAATATGCAGTAGAGTATTATCGACGTGTGGCCATTACGTGAACAATGTAATCGTCTGAAATCCAAATGGAAGTAGGGCAATAAAAGACAACAAAAACTGTTTCATTACATCCCTCTCGAGCCCGTCCATTCTAGATTTTAATTCCGTCAGAAATAACTTCAGACAAAACGAGTAAATACACTAAAGTGTAGTAGTGGCCAGTTTATGTTATGATGGCAACACCAGGATCAACGGGCAATAATTAATCGGTTCCCCGATGAACGGCAGACAAAGGAAACTGGCCAAGAAGGCCTCCTGAGATGCAGGCTTCCAGAGGGTGGGGGATGGACGTTGGGGCGGGGGTTGGGGGGTTGCAACCCTCAAACAGGGACCGAAATAGCTCACGGTCAAACTAAGAGCGCGGCCACTTAATGTGTCGCTCGGGACGTCGAAGTCCGACGCTGGCTCTACCCAGACGATTGACTTAGTGCTGCCCCTATTTCTCTACTAACTGTACTATTTTATTGTCGAAAACATTTTAGTATGGTTTGTTTATTTTGGTCTAAGTCAAAAAGTGTTTTACCTCATTAGCCAGGACATTTTTGTCTCTCAAAATATGAGATATGGGAATAAACAATTCAAGAAAGCATAGAATCTCTTGTTTTTTAGGACTGGTATCTTTTCAGCTATTTCTGTCATCGCATTGACATGTCTCGGATAAGTCAACAGATAAAGTTTTCTCTGGCGTCATTTCCACCCTGTATACGTCGATGAGTCAAGATAGAAACCGAAAATATGAGCATACTAATATAGAACAAATATTTCATATTTCATGAAATCTCCCAATCAGATTTCAGCTTCTCCAGGAAAATAAGAAGCCAAAATGAAAAAGTCCATGAATTCTACCATGACAACTCAACAAAAAATGTCAAGATTTGCGGTAGAAATGGTCATATGGTTATCAACATTGGTTCTTGTTTCATTAATAATGCCAGACATATTGCATTGCTGCATTGCTGCAAATTTATATGGCCCATTCTGGGGTAAATCATGTGATCTACTATTTGGTTCTTTTGGGCATGAATTATGTATTGCTGGGCTTGGTTCTTAGGAAGAAACATAAATAACCACACAATCAACAGTTACAATTGGAAAATTCAGTTATCCAAGCAGATCAAAAAATGTTGTGGTTGTGGTGGTAACATAACAAGGCTTGTGTCCTGGTGGTGATGAAACCAACTAATGAAATATGAATCCAATAATGAAACCAACCAAATTAATTTTTTTTGATTAGTATAATTAGCCAATAATTCATCTAACAGACACCAACTTCATTTCTTGCTGTTATACAGAAGAGCTTTACATACTTCAATAAGAGACACTTAACACATTCACATAAGAATAAAAGGCTTTTTCTTATAAGACAAGACAATACAATTTTTTTATTGTGAATAGGACTGGTCAACAAAAAAGCGTTACTTTAATTTGCTTTTTCAATTATTAGTTTTATGAACAAGTAGCATACTAACTAAATTTGAACAACAATGTGACTGACCAAAGTTAAAAGATTAATTTAATATTTGATTAATAACATGATGTTTTATAGCTAGTTTTGGGGAAATATTCAATCTCAAACCTGTTAAATAATAAATAAGCATAAGGACCCATCCGTTCCTTAATTAAATAAACATTTGTGTGCATCCCCTTGGTCGTCGTGAACTTGACATACAATGTGTTGTTAAAATAATAAGCTGGGTTGCCCTAACTCAAACATGGTCAGTTGAATCTTAAATGATATAAATTTAGCTCCCCTATTTTAATTGGAAAATTGCGACGTCCTTCTCCCTGAAAAATTCCATCAGAGTATAAAAATCGGCACACGGAAACCGATAAAGCTATGTTTAGTGGGCCGTTAGGGCATGAGTAAAACGCAAAATAAAGACCATTTTAAAATTTAACGACACTCTAGATGCTGTGCGGAAGCATTTAAGCATCCGTCTTAATGTGTTCCCAAAGGAAACAGGGACATATATAGTCCGGGACTGAGTACAAGGGGAATGTGGCGAGACACAGGTCGCGATAAACGCCGGTTTTAGCCGGTGTGCCGTGATAAGAATGCAAGCTGCCCGATAAAAAGGACCCTCAAACAGTTCGGGAGGTGTCCCTCAAGATAGATGGCTGTCGCGGGAAATCCACCCACCGATTTTTCTGTTTTCGTATCACGTATTAACGACTTGTGACAACTGTGATATATAACTCTGATTCCTAAGCCTCTTTTTCTATCTAATATTCGGCCCTTTTATGTCTTGTTCGAACTTTACTTAATTACGCTATACACCAAGACTATAGATAGATAAATGGGCCCTTCTGCTCGAAGTGATTCTGAGGTGTCACTCCAGAAAAACCCATGTCTTTTGAGAGTTTTTTCTATATAACAAAATATATAATAATTTGAGTCCCAAATTATGATACATTAGAGTGAACTTTGCCGGATAAAGAGACAATAAATAATTTCTAAATCTTGTAGGAGACGTTTCACCTTAATGGACATAAAACTTCATCAAGGCTCCGAGTATAGAGAGAGGAAAACTTTGGGACTTTATCCAGAAAAGCTATTATAGCTAATAATATACACAGTGTCCCTTGTAGAACCTGTCCATGGAAAGTAAATAGAGCTTTGACTCAAAATATTTAAACTGTTAAAAACTATATTAAAATGAATCTAATTTAAAAAATACATCTTTATGCCCCTGAAATGGCTGACTCTGAGATCGGAAACTGACATTATGTTTGGGATAATGGGACCATTAGAAAACAGGACAATTGCAAACAAATTTGATTTAGAGTATTAGAGTGAAAGATTTGGTACAGTGTTCAGAGTTTTATTAGGCCATTCTTGTGTACAAGCTTAGGGCATTCAGTGTTCATTAAGGATTACACTTTATAATGTAATTAAAATTAATTTTTGAACAACACAAGACATTTTTTCATGCTACGGCAATAGCTATGAGATGGCACAAGAATTGACTTGAGGATGAATAGATAAAAGGTAAAACGTTGGATGTTTCTGGTAGAAGAGTTTGGGTTGTTGAGTGTACATATTGAGACCACATACAGGTTCTCCCATCGAAGTTTTTAAAAATCAATCAAAATCACTTGTTACATTCACATTTTTGCACCCTGTGCCATCATCAGGGCTTTATGAACCTAGTGTAACAAATAACTCAGTAGATCTAGTTCTTATTAATTTTACAATCTGCGGTTATAAGCAAGACCTTTTAAAGTAATTTCATGGAAGTGTTTTATAAGTTCGTGTTCAAAAGAAATGTTTT
Source organism: Ips typographus (assembly GCF_016097725.1). Lineage (NCBI taxonomy): Eukaryota > Metazoa > Arthropoda > Insecta > Coleoptera > Curculionidae > Ips > Ips typographus. Next base: position 5,436,771 of record NC_138437.1, on the reverse strand, counting down.
TAATAGTCGACATATACAGAAAGATTTCGTATTGAGATAAGGAACGCCATCTTAATTAGTTATCGGCGAGCTTCGTATGGGCATATAAAGACTATAGTATTTTGCGGCAAAAAATTATTACTTGTGCTGGTGTATTTTATACCTTCTTCGGTTGGGCTCTATATTAATTCTTTATCTTTAATAGGATTTGAAATCAGTACCGTAACAGATGACATGTTATTTTGCGATTTCTCGGAGCACTTAGGACCCCTCATTTATGTTGTCTGGTTAGGATTAGGGTTGACGATAACTGGGAAAGACGTAATTGTAAAATCATCAAAGAAAGAAAAAACCGGTTCAGAACCTGTTGTATTAGGTAATTTTCCGGGTGATTTAACAACACGCGATCTAAGCCCTTAAGAAACAAGGGTAATATATCACCCTACTATTTTAGGGGACACTTCAAAATTGCCGCACGTTCTCCCCTTATCCAGTTCGGGCCTTGTCGCATTTTCCAATTTGGCTTCGGAGGCCTAAATTAAATATTTAGGCGATTTATAATTTTCAGTCGCTCGGGGCTTTAGGCGATTTCATTTAACCCTGCCCGATAAAAAATCCTCGACAAATTTTCCACGGAAGAAAAACAAGGAAGCTTATCGATTCCTGAGAAGTGTAAGTAATAGATATCATTCATAGGTGACTGGGAGTGCTCTCCAGCGAGCCACAGCGATCGAAATGATGGAATCTCTTAACCGCCAAATGCGTGGCTGGGGGAAAATAGCCATGATTGAAAGCGAGTCCTTTCCACCCTTACGGAAAGCCCTCTATACGACCCACTGAGATACATTATGAAACACTTTGCGGCTTTTTTATCGACATCTAAATACGATATCAATATGTTAGATCCCGTGAATAATTTCAGCTTGTCTATTGTAATTGACATCACAAAAAAAGACGTGTTTTCAGGCAAAGACATTCCAATTGAGGTTTTCAAGCATGAGTCCGTAATTATTAAGGTGGATTTAACTTGCGAAACCAGTAAATACAGAGGTTATTAATTTTAGCGTTAAACATTATATGACCCGCCTAGTATACCTTCGCCGGAAAGCAATCTAGGTTATCACGACGACAACAACACGATGCGTATTTATGAAATTCTTTAATCGCAATTCCTTTCATTTTCAATTTTAATCTCTATCTTACGAATGGACAGCGCGAATAACCTTCGAGCTATCTGCATATACAAGAAATACGGGACTTTTGCCTTGGTCTATTGTACGCTGATGTCACCATCCTTATTTGCTGGCTAGGTACAAATCCGTATATTAGTCTTACAAGAATAGATGCTATCTACACCCAGAGGGACACTTTTTTACCTTTCAACCCGTGTACAATATTGTTGCATCACTTCTATCGCAACTTCGTATATATTACAAAGCGAATTAGTATTTACCATGAATAATTACTGGTTTCATTTTAATATCTGTTACAGGTGAGTTGATTACCAATGCTAATTACTACCACTGACACTTAAGAAAAGTTACTCCTAAATCATCCTGTTTTTGCGTTGCAAAAACCTTAATTAATGCCAAAACAACGACATGTTCTATACGTTTCTATATTTTGCTTACATGAAACCTACCAACTCGCTCATTGCTCGTAATTGCTAGAAACTCGTCCTCTGCTATTTGTTCTACAAGTTTAAGGTCTAAAATTGTTTAGGAATTTTCAATGAACTAGCCAAACCCTTACTGCTCTGAGTTCTGGCTAAAAAGGGTTCTGGGACTCCTTGAATATAGGATCACATTTATCAATACTAGCTCAAATTGAAGAAGGAGAACGGAAGAGCCAAGCTCCAGGAACAACTCTAAACATTTATTTTACAAAAAACGAGTAAAGAATTGACAGTATTGAGCTAAATAAACGTCACCATTAGTAGCTTTCTTATTGGAAGCATATGAGCCTACAGAGACAAGAAGACTTTCTTCCTTGCTGCGTTCATTGACATACACAATGACTAAAATTGCTTTAAGCAATAATCTTTTAGTCAACAAGACATACAATTACATAATATGACAAAGGATTAAGAAAATCAAAAAGGAAATTCTTTAGGGTTTTTATTAAAGTTTACTTGGAAGGCTACACCCTTAAGATTACAGGAGAGGTTAGATTAAAATTACAAATCATATTTCTTGTCAAGTTATTATTTAGCTATTAACATCACTGGCAAGAGTTCTGGATAGAGCAGACATACGGCTAAGGAGCTGAAATAGAGACGAAGATCAGGAGATTACTTGTTTGGTGCATGGAGAAGGTTCCTGTATGATTGATGTGATTCGTTTCTCGAATCCAGAAGAAATTGTAATACGGTCTTCAAGGTGTTTTTCAGAAAAAAAGAAATAGTTCCTCGAATTTGTCCCAGCTTTGCTACAAAGAAATAGCTTTCTTCCAAATGACAACTGTTGTTTTAGAATATACTTACGTAAGTAGAAAGGTAAAACGACTGTTAGGACTTCCAAAAATCGGAAGTTAGCTTTAAACCAATGGTCATAGCTTTTACAGTAACGTATAACACTCTTTTAAAAAAAGAGTTTTAAGAACCATATCAACTTACATTTTCAGACATTCTTAGAAAATAATACTTCATAAAAACACTTTTTAGCAATTTTATGCGACTGATTTGAATAAATTCTTACGTCAAAATTAAGTACATTCAAAAACATAGATTACATTGTTTTACAAGCATCTTTCAAATACTCCTAAACAAATCTTAAATTTGTTAGTAGACGTTAAGAGTTAACCGAAGTCTTAATATAGATATAGAACAATGGTTGTGTGGTACAAGTAATATGAGGAAAATAGCATCGTTTCCTACGAAAACAATTCCACATGTTTTGGCTCAGGATCGTAAAACGTACTGGTGACAATAACTGACCTATAAATCTGGAGTGTAAAGGATATACTTGTTTTGCTAGCAACGAGTAAAACCGTTATTGCCGTACGACAGATACCTTTACAGGGTGAGGCAAGTATTTTTTGGATATGGTTAAAGAAGTTATAGTGTTTTTGATGCTACTTTGATCCACTGAGTATTTTTGCTGCAGGTGTTTTTTGAGCCTGCATATTCAGTCGGCTAAGCCATTTTAGTTATTTTCTAATTATTTAGTTGAGTTAGTTGTAAACTGGGGTGTCTGCACCATGTAGATGTTCTTGAAAGTGAAAGCGATGGTAGGTGGGAACACTATTAACTCCAGATCTTCGACTTGACCTGGCGACAATCCGAAATAGAATTATTGGAATTTGTCGAACTGCTTCACGGTTTACAAATTTCTGTTTATTTTTAATTCTGGGTTAATGGGTAACTTCGTTTACTTCAGAGCTTTATAGCGCCTTTAGGAAATTCTTAGACTATGGAGACTAACACATAAAAATTTACTAGTTGATTTACGAGGCTCAAAACGTTAAATTGTTTGTTTCAAATATGGTTAAAAGTGGTAAAGTAATATAAAGGTTGTTGCCTTCAATATCTCCCTATGAAATTACGAATAGTTACTGAGAAACCATACCAAGAATAGATTCTACATTTGCCTACCGCCTGGCGATAGCGGTATCCATTAAATAAAGGTGGTCACGTAGATTTAATACATCACGTCACAGTCGGCATTTGAAATGTCGCTTCTGGTTTAATAACTCTTGGTTGGTGGTATTAATGGTCAATTGCATAAGAATCATGAAATCTGAAGTGACATCGCTTTAATTACCTCCAGACAGTTTAAGACTGACAGCGTGCAAAATCTTTACTCATGATTTGTAGTTCGATATGCAAAAAAGAGCTGTAAATATAGCATTTCCATCAAGAATGGTCGAAACGATATTTAACGTAACTTAGAAACCAAGAAATGTCCAATTTAAAAATACGACGAGGAGCCTTATAACTTATCCGGGGGGTAATTATGGTGTCAGATGCAAATTTATACTGTTCAATAAACAATTCAAAAGGTTGAGAGTTCCTGCTGCAATATTACCGGTCTTCTTTGGGCTTGTGCACTGTCTTTAAATTTAAATGCGATTTATTAAAAACCTATTAAGCCTTTAGTATCTTCATTTTCGTTCGCCTGTTTTATGATCTTGTCATGCAGATGTAACCAAACTTTCTTTGCAGGGGCGTTACAAGTCAAGACCATAATATACGCTCATAACTTGGAACAGGAACTACTGCCAAAAAACAAAATTGTGTTTTATCCACCCTATATTTATACAATTTGTTTTTATTATTATGTTTAATAGTCTAGTTTCCCAGAATACTAAAGGGTTATGGGAAACGAGCTATTTCCTTGCACTTTGCATAAATTGTTATAGCTACAATTTGAAAAAATAACGCAAAAAATACACATATATTATGCCAAAAATGTCAAACTTTGCTTATGCATCTAGTCAAACCAAACAGTATGATAAGTAATCAAGAACATTTAATTCGAAGATTGTTTTGTACTAGAGTTTCTATTACCTAAAATAAGTTTTGTCTGCTCTATACACTTCATGTATTTAATCACTTGTGACTTAAAAAGAAAGTTAGCAAAAAGGTAAATGAACAACCAGAAAAAACTAAATTCCAATAATTAATAATATTAGTCAATTCAATTCTGAAAACTTCTAGAGGAAAAGTTTGTTATTAACTTTAAAAAATCATATTGACAAATAAAATCGTGATTACTAGGAATACAAAACGTAAAAAATGTGGTGGCACAGGTATTTATAAAAAACCAGCATGGATTAGAGACTACAATAATAAATAATTGAATTTTGAAGTGGAAATTATTGAAAGTAGACACGACATCCTAGCAGGTAGTTGTTAAACTATGAAATATACATTGATAAATAGCAAACATTTTCTAAAGTCATGCTAAACAAATTGCTACACCCACGACTTGAATGGCTTTGCCTTGCTGTCAGGTCGACATACAATTTTATGAAAAATTGCTCATTGTGGAATAGTGCATTAAAAGAAAATTTGTTTGAATTAAGTGGAATTGAGGACAGAAGTTGGTTTTGTCACATTCACAAGCAAATTCGAAGATGATTATATGAAGCTGCTGAGGGTAAAAAAATGAAAGCGTTCATGTTTGACAATCATCGAGGGTCAAGAAATGGTTGTATCAATATAAACGTACTTACGTGTATGCCTTAGGGAGCGAGAGTTTACGAGTGGCGGACTTTTCTACGTGACAGACATACTAAACCCTATACTAGGGTGGAAGGAGTACACAATTTAGTATCTTGAACGATATCTTTGATGCTGGCAAAGATTTCTACTTTTGGTTAATTAAATTTAAGAAATTCGTTTGTTCGGACCCTAGTTTCATTAACTCTTTTATCCTGCTGGGTTCAGTAGCAATCGTGGACTTTTAATGATAATGTAAGTCGCAAGGTCAACATTAATTACATTGCCTAAACTAGACTTTGTCATTAGATACTTTTAATAAAAGTTTCTGGGGGCAAAATATCCACAATAAATAAATCAAATCATTGCATACTATAATCCTATGCAAAAACGAGATAAAATATGATAATACCCAGCCCATGTCAGATGCGCCATCCACCAACCTAATTAGGATTACGCAAGTTTGTTTTGCCTAAACTAGTGTCAACACGTTGATAGGATTTTAATATTGAGATAAACGCGCGACAAATAAATAATAATAGAGTAAGCTATTTGTTTTATACAGCTGCACAAATGTAAATTACGCGAGCTGAGCTCCATTGAAACTTATTAACACTTTGACACTCTTTTAGATAAGGTTTATTAAAAGATATGTTAAAGGACTTCACGTGATTCCCGAGTTTGTATCCATGCAGGCTTTTTTGCCCTAATGATGGAAAACATGAAAAGTTTTTTATTTCCGGTTGGTTTAGAGTGAATTGTATTAGATTCGGTTTATACTATGAGTGTCAGTTAATCTGAATACATGTACAAACAGCAAGTTTTAATTAAAGTGTAGAGATAAAAGACTTTAACTTTAACTAGATCCAGTGTGATATCCCTGATATAAGTGAGTTATAGAATATGCTGTAAATTATTCAGTAGTAAATTACAACAGGCTTCACATTTATGATTAGATTTCAAAGAGTCTGATGGCAGGATTTGTTCAAATTATAAGTTTGATATACAGGGTGGTCCAATGTCAATAATTCACCAATCCATAGCCAATTAAAAAATAAGTTGACATGCATTATGTAATTTTCCTGAAAAATTATTCCTAAAGAAAATACAGTCTTTCAAATTTCTGTTTAAAAAATCGGTTTTTTGTCATAACTGTCAAACCGTTGGAACAATTTTGATCAAATTTGGAACACTCATTATGAAATTAATACTCATTATGAATGACGTTTGCCAAAATTCTCCAGTAGCCTAGATACAGGAAGATGGTTTTAATGTTTTTGCCTTCTACGTCTCTAGATATTTTTCAAAAATTACGTGTTTTTTTTAATTTCATAGTTTACGATGAAAAAGAAATTATCTCTTATAAAATTCCGATTTGAAACTTCTTTTACGATATAATTCAATTATTACTTTCAAAGACCCAAAACTAACCCAACCCAACTTAAAAATTGTCTTGGAAACAGAAAATTCACTTAAGAAGCTTAAAAAATTTAATTGTAGCTAGTTTTCATAGTTTCCAGACAAACTGAAAGACTTTAGTTTTGAAAATTGACTGAGAAAAGATAAAAATTGATTTCAGAAGCTTAAAAATTGTGTTTGTAACCAGTTTTCATGCAAATTGAGAGACTTTAATATTGAAAATTGATTGGTACTTGTAGACATGAAAACCTACTTTTTCTAGAATTTTTTACTACAAATTCTTACATTTCAACCTTAAAAATTGACTTGAACACCAAAAAGTGACTATGAACTAATGAAAAGTAATATCAGAAGCTTACAATTTGCATTTGATGTAAGTTTTAACTTTTAAGACAAATTTCAATATTTTAGTTTTGAAAATAGTCTTAGATAGAGGACATTGACATTAGATTCATGAGAATCGTCTTGAAAACTAACTTTTCTTGGTTTTTACTTTGCTTTTAATTTTCTCAGAATTCTGGACTATTTTTAGTGTTTCAAAACTGCTTTCAGCTTGGAAAATCGAGTTTCAAGACTATCTTTACCAAGTTATCGACACAGCAAACTTAAAAACAATTTTCACATTCTTCATTCTCTTAAAATGGCATTCCAAGCTTTGTCACTATTAAATTGATTTCTAGACACCTCAGTGCTAAACATTTTTTGACTTATCAGGTCTAAAAGCCAGTTTGTACGCTGTCCATAGTCTTGAAAATGTTATTTCAAGCTTCTTCAGTATTAAATTGACTTCTACACTCATCATAGGTGCAATAAATTGTAGCATCTAAGAAATTCAGACTGTTTTTAGTGCTTTTAAAGACTGAAAAATCGAGTTTAAGACTATTTCCAAAAGTCACGTTTCTTCAGTAATAAGAGTAAATAATTTTGGTATTAAATGCTACGATATTAGTCTTGAGAACTAATTTTTAGAAATGAAATAGTCCGAAAATTTAATTTACTTCTAGACTTGTTGCAGTCTCGAAAATTGAGTTGTACACCAATTGAAGTCCTGAAAGTATACTTTTGGACTCTCTTTAGTCCTAGTAAAGTCAGTTCTAGCTTTAAAAGTCAACTTTTAGATTATCTTTAGAAGTAAAAAATGAGTTTCATGCACAATACAATCTTTGTCTTGATTTCCGGACTGTTTTAGTTCTTGAAATCCAGTTTCAGACACTCGACCAGGATGGCAGTTTGAGAAAACAATTTATAAGACTATTCCTAGTAGTAAATAGCAAGTTTTTAGACTATTCGGTACAAATTTGGACTCTCACAAGTCTTGAATGTTCAGTTTTACACTATAAAACGATTTTTTAAATTGAAATTTGAAGGACTGTAGGTTTTTCAAAAAAATTACATAATACAAGTCAACTTATTTTTTGATTGGCTATCGAATGGTGAATTATTGACACTTAAAACTGGACCACCCTGTATTTAGTGATGGTTGGAAACTTACTAACTATAAAAGAAAATGTAGTGTGGTAACATATTTGGTTGGTTTATGCGTCTGACAGTGTTTGACAGGACGAAGTGGCCATTTATCACTCGAAACACCCCTGACGAAAATTATAAAACGACTTCCTAAACGTTGGGGCGCAGCCTTATATCGCGGGTAAATTTAAATAGGCTTTATAAAAATATACGACGACAGGCACATAACTTATTTAAAATGTCAGCTACGAAAATTAATTCGAGTCCTAGCTGTAATACCCTGTTATTAAAGATTTCGCCTTGTGCTATGTTTTTCTTTACGTCAGTAGCAGGGTTATATTATAAATTATATTGGGCCGCTCCGTAACATTTTATTATGTTTTACACCAGCAGCCCCTATTACTTGGACAAATATAATCCAATTTTTTGTTTTAATATTCACTTTCGCGGTCCCCCTCAATTAAGCGGCAAAACTTAGCTAACGACTTTAAAACTTTTTGCTAATGGATCGCGTAATTTGAGTTGGAGGCTCAAAAAAGAGTGTCACGGATATCCAATTAATAAAATATAAGTGTTTAGGAGAAGCAAAGAAATAAGTGAAATAGTCACATAAACTGTTTGTATCGACATTGAGTTTTCCAGTCCATTAGAGCGGTTTGGCTCCGGATCTCGATTCCGGGTCCGGAATAAGGCTCTGACCATCCGGCTCCATCCGTGTGTACTGGATCGGCTTGATGAATGGTTTGCATCATCTATCAAAGACAAATCACAAATCAGCACGCTTGTCTAATCTTCGAACTTTTCTGCCGGACGAAAATAGAACACGTTATTTTATTAATTGAAACGATGACAAACAAGTTCTCACTTTTTTCCTCACTCGGTTATTAATTGTATTTCTTTCAAAGATTTGTTGCCTTTTGGCAGCTGGGATTGCGGCCAATTATCAAAGTGACAAAGCCCGCCGTCGTTTAATCTAATTAAAAATCTCTAAGGTGTCAGGAGTTGGGGGCTGGAATTAACCTTTGATTACTTCTCGGCACCTGCTTTCTTATTAAGTTAATCCGAATAAGGCAAAAAAATCAAAGTATAGGTTTGGTAACATCGAGTATCCATTTACCTAATTGAAATATCCCGTTTTCAGTCGCCTATTGAAAAATCAAAATCTCGTCGAGCGAATTGAAAACATGTGCTCTTTTAGCCTTTTTCCAAATCCGAGCGCGCTTTATCCATGCTCACTTTATTTTGATTCACTCTCTTTAGGGCGAAACGTAAACCCCGCGTCGAATTATTGGCCATTTCAGCTTTTTGGTGCATACATCTGGTTAATTGTATAACGAATGTGCAGCTAAAAAGCACCATGATTAGTTAGACCTCTACCTAAAAGCCCTTTCTCCAATTACAGTTGTTTAAAATGTTTACGAGATTAATCAGAACTTTTGTTTTTTACACTATTTTTGTGTGAACTTATCGCTTGATTCAGGAGAAAATATCATATTCATCATTTCATCATTTTAGAAACAATACTACCAGAGATACATTTGCCCAGATCGGTGCAGACAATCTGATATAGTACGAAGTTTTAAAGTCCCAAGAGCCTTATTTTTTTTTAACATCATCTGTTAAAAATTACAAAGAAAAAAAATTCTTTCAATTGCGTAACACATCCTAAATAAGAGAGAAATTCGGCTGGTATCAAAAGCAAATGACATCCTTTATGTAACAGTAATTGAAATCCAAACAAGTAGACAAGCTAGCAATTGCTTGGGCGCACCGGTAAAGTAAATTGAGTATCTAGCGCCTGAAGCAATTTGCCGTTTGAACTCCTATGATTACTTGCAGACTTGAAGAAGCAGTCGTAAGCCTCTCGAGGCACATATCAAACAAAACTAAGAGACTATTTCGGATGGGACTGCGGTCCTACGGGCGAAGACATGTCGCTTAGTTGCTCCCGGGTAATTACACAAAGTGAGTAATGCTCGGGCCATACCAATTAACCACCCCCGCAATATATATACCGAGTCCTGTTCTCCCTTTCCGATACTTGCAGGTTTACGATCCTGGCTGAGGCATCGTTCCTGTTTTGATAATGCTTTGCCAGACCGCAAACGGTATCCCACCGCCCGTCTCGTTTCACATTTTTCTGGACAACGAATTTATCCCCGGTCATTCCCGTCCCATCATTTGTTAAAGTAATCGATGGATTCCCTACCATTTACTTGCTAATTTATTATTACTTCTAAACTAGTTCATTTTTCTCAGTCTAATGATGTCAAATAATTGCATTAGCAAGGAAGTAAAGTAAGTCTGAATCGAGTGTATAACAAGTATTAGTTGACATTTCATCATTGTCATCTTCTGACAATTTCAAAATAATATTGATACAAAAGTCTACTCATTAAACTACTGTTATTCTGGAAGTGGTTACAAGTCAGTGTTGTAAGTACATACAGTGCGTTTTTTTTAACGAGCAACATAGGATTTTACGTGTTAAATTTTTAAGCCCATGTTAGACCATTTTATTTTGGAACTGCAAGTCTATAACTTGACGGGTGTGTCTTTAGTACCCTGAAGCTTAAGTAAGTCTACCAATTTGGTCTAAAAAGTGATTAAAAACTAGAAAAAAATCATTTTTTTTCGAAAAGATTTTATTGTTCCATACTCCCTGTATGCATTGTTGTTTTTATACTGGCAGGGCAGGTAGCAGGTAAAGTGACATATTTTGACTGTCTCACGACCCGACATGTTTTGAACGTCAAAAGGGCATTTTATGATTGTTTGGAATACTGTTTGGCTTCAAACGGAGGTCACTTTGAACAATTCACTTATAAAAATACTTCTTTTGTTCTTAACTTTCTTGATATAAAGTTAATGATCACCCTGTTTTACTTTCTACGCCAAATTTTACCTGCTACCTGCCGTGCCAGTATCAAAAACAACAAAGAACAACAATGCATACAGGGAGTATGAAACGATAAAACCTTTTCGAAAAAAGATGATTTTTTGCAAGCTTTTTAACACTTTTTAGGCCGAATTGGTAAACTTACTTAAGCTTCAGGATACGAAACAGCCACCCGTCAAGTTTTATACTTGTAGTTCCAAAATAACATGGTCTAACATGGGCTTAAAAATTTAACACGTGAAATCCTATGTTGCGCGTTAAAAAAAACGCACTGTATACAGTTTATCCAATATATGTAACAGGGTTCAGCTTGTTTGTTCATTTTGCTGTGATGAACATGTGCAAAAGGTATATAAATAAAATGAATAAATGATTGTTAAAAAGCAAACTTTAAATCTGGGATACCTCAATATAAACTGGATGTACCCAGAGGGAATTACGAGAAGATTGAGAAAAATTGTTGAAAATCCGTCCGATTATACTTAAGGAAACAAGAATAACAAACCGAATATTTTCTCTGATTGATCACAATAACTTCGAACCACTGAGTTGACAATAGATTTTCCTTTAATTACAACTAATGGCATTATTGGAGTTATTATCATTGAAGAGAGAGAAGCAAATTGGAACTATTCCTCAAGTCATGTGGATATGATATTTGATGTACAGGGTCATATATTTGAACTCGTGTTCCATTTAAAATGAACAAAACCTGTGTTAAAAATTTGACAAGTGATGGATATATGTCAATTTTGACATCAGATTCTGGAAATTCAGGACACTACTAAACTAAATTTATCTGCCAGCTCCAAACATAATTGATCATTTTTTTTTAACTTCAGAAATTCTTTTGAGTCTTTCTTAGACGTTATTCTGTGTTAATATGCTGAATGTTGAATCACAAAAATAAAATTTGAGATATCTTATTCGAAGTGATTAAAATGACTTGCAACTAATTATGATTATTTATAATAATAATAATTAAGATACCATAATATTTGGGTGTGTTTGACGTTATATTCCTGGGGCTTAGACTAGCCTTAAGTTAAACCAGGAGTGGTACTTTGAACTTGAACTTCCCGTATAAAATTGATGATCAAGGTAAATTTATTAGGCACTCCAGCAAAACAGCTGACTTAGGTCAAAAATTTTAGTTAGGGCAAACAACGTAAAATTCAATGTGGTGTCTTATAAGTTTTATTTCCAGTCTTCTTGTAATTTTGAGCTTTTTAAAGTAGATAGTTAAATAAAAGTAACTTATATTTTGGATCAGAGAGAATAAACATGAGTAACTACTATGTTAAGTTATGCTCCGATTATCCGGATGTATAGCCGTTAGGTACAAAGAGAAACTGAAAGCTGTTAACAGTATAGATCCATTTGAACTGGATAATACGAACTTTAGCATAAATCCAGCAAATTTTCCTCAATATTGATTGTTCAACAAAAACCAGGCATATTCTTCTCGTAAATTTTTTCGTTGGAGTAGTATGGATTGTTTACCGCAACAAAAATGTAGGTCTGTCTAAATCAGTTGTTGATGACAGTTTGTCCAAGTGCCTAATATGATTCACGAATCAGACCTTGTTTAAGGTTAACATCTTTTATAATTAAATTTGTAACAAATATGGTTATTAAATTTCTGGTTGCAAGATAGTTGACAACGTCCATACGAGGTGCTTCAAAAGGCAAGAAGTCCGCTGTCTCAAAGAGGGCATTCCAAGCTGACATCTGACACTTAAAGGGGTTGTAATTGTCTGAAAGTGAACGGGCAGTGCTTGATAAACTTAAATGATTTCTGTTTCCTAATAACTGTCAAGACAAATGCGCGTGATGCTCGTTTTGGGACTTTATTAAATAAATACCACGACTGTCTGAACAGTTGATAAAATTTTTTTTAACCTCGCTAGAACACTTGCGAAATCATTAAACGAGTCAACGAGCCCGGTCAAGTTAAATGTAGCGACAAAATTAGATTGGATCCAGGAAGAGAAAAATTGTTTCTGGTTTGATATAAAAAAGTGACAAGAATTTTCCAACCTATTAACCACGTACATCTGTCAACGAGGGAAAAATGGGCAATTCTTGTATTTGTCGACCCTAGACAGCACAACGCAGTGGCCCAACAATAAGCGCCGAAAGGCGAGTAACAGGATTTCTCTGCAATATCCTTTTGAGCCAGCAGGCCACAAAACGGCGTATTTCATTTCTTCGCCCACAGAAACGCCTGGCTTCATAACTGGAATCTGCTTGATAGATGAGGGATTAGACATATTTTCTTTTTTTTTCGCAAGGTTGTTACGTTACTAATTTTAGCTTTAGAGCAAATTTGGTTCTGTACGAAATAGCTGGCAAGGCTATAAAAGGGCCAAACTCTTTAATACCTAGTCAACGTTTATTTTTTTTATCTTTAAAATAACATTATTTTTAATAACAGATCGAAAGAAAACAAAAATATTTAGTTTAAACGTCTTAGGAAAAACTAAATATGAAGCTCAGTTAGTCAGTACAAGAAATGCCAGCAGAATATTGAATGAATTACATTCAACATGAATTAATTAAATTAATTATAAATAAGAAAAACAATAGTATATTTAGAAAACTATTTATGCTGACTATACTACAAGAAACTAGACAGCTCTCTAAAAAAGTTTATTTTATTGTTACTGTGGGAAGTAGTTTCCTTTTGGAAACTAAATTTATATGTCTGGCTTTTAAAATCAATTAAGTCAGTCGTCTTTCAAAATTTCTGGGCAATTAGCCAGCTCAATCATTTTGTTATACACCTCTTTGCAATTAGTTCAGATCTCTGAACATTTGGGACTTCTACGGATCTCATTTCAAGATACTGACTGATTGTTGTGATAGATAAAGATCTATTTTTTCGATTAAAAACTGTGATAGTTTTAATGTAAAACACAACTGATATAACCACATAACTGATATTTTGAGTTTTCTCATCTAAATGTCAAGAATTTTTAGTATCTATTCGATACACCATGTATTGTCGAGAAAGGTTGAGTCTAATCAGGTAGTACCATACACTTCTCACCTTTAATTATGTTTACAATTCCTTCAGTGATTAATTGCTGCTCTACGTAGTATTGCCAACGTATGTACGTATAAGGTTTAGAAAATGAGATATATTAAAAGTGAAAAGGATGGAGAATCGAAAAGTAGAGAAAACCGAACAGATGCACATTTCCTGAAAGTGAGTAATTTAGTGTTTAAAGCGTGAGAAAGAAAATACAGAAAACAGCCGGAACAGGACGTTGACGAGTCCTCCTGGACATCGCTGTAATGTGTTGTCATCAGTTCGGTCGTTTCGGTAATTAGGTTTTTGTTTTCCGCCCTCACACGTCTTCGTCCCTCGCCTGCCAAATAATTAGTTTTCTTTGCCGTCTACCAAAAAGAATGAGATTACGAGGGCAATCATTAATTGTCTCTTATGTACGTGGTGCACGAACATAAAACAAAGGTCCATTTGGGTCATCCAACTTCCATTTTCCTTTTGAAGAACACGTGTAGTTCCCTACGAGGAGCTAAAGTAACATTTCAGTTCGACGTTTCGTTCCAAAAATAAAAACTCAAGTGATTTATAAACGACAATCTAAAAGTTTTTATGATTACTCAATGTCAAAATTAAAACATCCGAAACGATATTAAGAAGTGACGAAGCTTCTGTCCGGATCAGATTAACTTTAATACAACAATGGGGGAGCAAGAAACTCCTTTACGGTTTTTTCCAGGCAAGTCGCTAATTTAATTTCGCCTTTACCCTGTGTTTATAATACGCTGGGAATGTCAAAGCGACCCTACTTGTTGCCCGCGATGTAAAGCCCGTCTTTTACGATTCCCTCTGGTTTGAAAGGGAAGCGTTAAAACACGCCATTGATTCCCTTGTCTCAAAATTAATCACCTTTTCTGCTTTACTTCAGTGCTTTATTTCTTTAATTGAACACCAATATACATTTTACGTTTTACTCAACCCTCCTAAAAACTTGATTGGGATAATATTTAGTTGTATACTCAATCGGGATATAGTTCATTTAGGATATGACGGAATAATGACGCCTCGATGTCGTGTACAGCATCCTCGCAATACCGTAGCAAATCCGACACATTCCATAAAGGAGTTCATTACAGTCGAAGGCAGAACCTACGTGACTATCATCTAGTAATGACAGGTGCTGTAATTGTATATTTATCGTAAGGCCTGCGTGTCTCATCATGTTCATAAGCTGGATATTTCGCTTCTTCGTAGAGGTTGTCATTCGAAATTCGTGCTCGACACCGGCTACTATAAGAAACGTGATCTTGACTTAATGACGTCAAAATATATGCCGCCGATATTATTCCTTATTCTCTTTTAAATCGATCTGAAAACGGGACTTAATAACATTCTACAGGCCAGAAAATCAATATTACACACAATAAAACTTATAGCTTGCTATCAAAACCAATTGTCAATTACAATTATGCTATACGATGTTTTTTAATGATAACTGAAGTAATAAGAGATCACCGTACAATAAGTGGCAAATTTGTTTCCACAGTGAAGGCTAAAATCAAACGAATTAATTCAAAACTGAAATCTTCATAATAAAATTTGTTCAAACTGAAAATCAAACTTTAGGATTATTTTATTTTATATTTTATATTATTATTATTTTATAGGATATCCAGTTTAAAATACAGGGTTGGTTAAATAAGGCAAAAGTTGCATATTGATCTGTGCAAAAATAATAGGTCAAAGATTTAGTTTAAATTAAAAAGGTAAAACCTTGCTCGATTACTTGCTGCTAAAATTTCTGGTCGATAAGAAAGGAAAAGCAACTTTGACAGTCAAAACAGTTATGGTAGACATATACAGGGTGGTCCAGTTTTAAATGTCAATAATCCACCAATGGATAGCCAATCAAAAAATAAGTTGTCATGCATTATGTCATTTTCCTGAAGAACGCTTCCTAAGGAAGACACAGACCTTCAAAATTGACAAAAATGTCTACTTGGGTTATTGTATTTTTTACTTTAAAATGGTTCAAAACGATTCAAATCTGGTCATCTGTGAGGTTTACGAGTTAATTTTTGACACTGAAAATAGTCAAAAAACAGGGTTTTTGGACTTTTTTTTAGATATCACAGATATCTTAGGCTTCAGTCTGGGAGTTACAAATACGAGTATGTTCACCATTCCAATTGAATGTTTCCAGCCTTAATCTCTTAGCAATTTAAATTTAAAAAAAACTCTGCTTAACGTTCTCAGACTGGGAAAACTTAAAACATGTGAACTGCTAAAAAGCAAAAGAAAACTAAAAGCAGGTGAGCAAAAGGTATCTTAAAAAATATGAGACCAAACCAAACGAACACCATTTTGATAAGTTTTTAACAAAGTCACGATTATGAGCAGGAAACATTGTAATTTTTCTAACTTTAACTAAAGCAGAAATGTTAATCTTTGTTATGTTTGATGATGATGATGATGAATAAATTTCATATGCAAATATATGTGTTCCAAAATTATGGTTTCTCTATTTAATTATTTTAAAGTAAACAATGAGAGCTCAATTTCGATAAAAGTTAAACATTTAGGAATAATTATTTTAAAACACGTGTTAGTGCAACGTTAACGGAATTTAATTAGCTTGATTTAACTGACTCATAAAAAACGACAATAAATTAAGTACTTTCAAAAATTTAGAAAATTCTTTACGGAATGTGTGTGAAAAAGCAAACCTATAAGAATATAAGAAATGACCATTATTAATGGAATGACGGGATCGGAATGAGAGAAGCGTTATATCTGCAACTTTATGGCCCCTAAACAAAAACATCATTACTGAATTAACCGTCCCACATCTCCCTATATGGCCACCGATCCCTGATGCTATTAAACGAGGTTCATCAAAGAGCCGTGTAATTTTGTAAGGTTTGTCTCCAATCAATTGTTATTTTAGTGACAAAGCCTAAAGAAATACATCCTGACTGTTTAGACAGTGATTTAGGAAACATTTGTCGCCCTTGTAGACTATTTTCCAGTTCGCTACCAGAGAAACACATTAATATTAAACGACCGGGTTGTGAAGGAAATCAATCAGATGTGGTTTTGATTTAAGAATAAGTTGTCACCGTCAAAGCCAGACCAAAAACAAGAAACAAAGGGGACGTCATCATAAACGCATTTTGGTGCGGGATTTCCAGAAAACACAAGTCACGCCGAACCAATTTAGCCGATGGCTTGCCCATCGTTAGCAAACAATATTGTGGAGAACATGTGAAAATTAATCGACAAAATATTGTAATTGGGGTAGCAGTTGCGAGCTTTCTGTTGACTTATGATGACTTGTGACGATTTTTTTCTCTCGAATACCAGTTTGCGCAAAGCAAAGAAACCACGAAAGGGGTTAAATCGTGGCAATTTTGAAAAGAGAAAACATCGTTTGAACTAAGCCACTGTTGCGATTCCGTCCTGGTCAATAAAAATAATCAGTAAATGAGCCTTACAGTTACAAAGCAAACATGCTGGAAGTGATCCTTTGAACTTGGAATTAATCTAAATTCCCCTCGCCGTTTTTACGCTGCGCTATGTCACCCTATTTATTCGACATCAGAAGTTTTCCCCAACCAGAATATCTTTTGAATAATAAGCATTTGTTGGATTAAAAAAAGAATTCTTTTTGATTTTGGTTGACTTTTTCCAGTTATTCCAAACTTTCAGTTATACTAAAAATCATTCTGTTAACAAAGCTAATGTGAATTTTTAGGACAGCAAGAGTAAATAGGTAATTCAACATTTTTTTGCTATTCTATTCAACTGCCCCCTTTGAAAAAGTAAGAGCAGATTTGAAATTTCAAACTAAATCTACAGTTCCTTCAGTCAATTTGTAGAAGAAAGATCATTCGAGACTTCTTAACAGTAATATTAGACGATTTTGACACAGCTCATATAGTTTTGGTAACAAATTTTAATTTAAAACTCACCTTTAATTGGTTTAGCAAGTTTTCCTTTTTGAGCTTCACTTTGACTGCTTATATGCAATATACTCTCCTAAAACAACTCTAACTGTATTTTAAAAAGCATGCTTTTGCCCATATAATTAACTTAAACTCTACTGATGTAGAATAAAGAATGCTTTTATGTGGATCTTAAAAACGATGAGATACAGATTTGGTTAAATGGAAGAAGTTGCGTAGTTAACTACCCTAACCTAACCCAATAAAATGATGTTTACAAACCTTATGTGACTTAAATGCTCAAAGGCACACCTTTAGGTAATGTAAACAATGTTCAATTTTTGTGAAAATAATAAGAGCCAAAAGCTGTATTTGAATTAAATTAGGTTTAACTTAACAATAGGTTCTCATTGATCCATTGGACGAACGAGAGTCTTAAAAATGGATCAGGACAAGAAAAATTAACCTTAACAATTAATTTTTTTGGATTGTACGGTCATCTGGTATTAACTAAAACATCCTTTTGTCTCTCATAACCCTCTGATGGAACTGATTAAAAAGAACTTTCGCTCAGAAAAACAACTCTCAATCAATACAGCTACAGAAGTTTCGTCCAACGATAAATTCATTCCAATGCAAAATTTCAAAAGTTTTATGGAAGATGGCAACAAGTTTTTCCCCCGCCTTGATTGTTATAAGGCGAGACGAAAACAGGGAGATTTATTATTTTTAAAAGAAAAGTTATGTACCGTTACCCCTTCATTTATTAGGGACGCGAAATCAAGCGGGAATTACTTGATAAGTTACAGAGTTCGGATATTTATCAGGTTCGTCGCCGGTACAAATTACATTTTCCTGAAATTACCAACCCGCTTCAAGACTGGATACGATGCTATAAAATACTACTAATTAACGGGAAGCGGGACAGTCGCTATTTTACTTCCCTCCTAATGTATATTACCTACCTTTCCGCAAACTAAGAAACAACAAAACTTTTTCAGCAGCGCAGGACACATTACTTTCCCTAGAAAGCTGCTTTATTGGCTCGATGAAAGTTTCATAGAACCTTTAGCTTTGCTTAAAATTCTCCTCGTTTCTGGCAGTCTTTCTATTAA
Organism: Ips typographus; assembly: GCF_016097725.1. Taxonomy (NCBI): domain Eukaryota; kingdom Metazoa; phylum Arthropoda; class Insecta; order Coleoptera; family Curculionidae; genus Ips; species Ips typographus. The sequence continues at coordinate 5,417,777 of NC_138437.1, read as the reverse complement.
TTGCCAGAGTTGTGATCTGGAAAGAAAAAGCCAACATTGTGCGTTTAGGGGATAAAGTGTCTTGATGAACATCGGGCAATCACGACGCCATTCTACTGTCGATGCCACTTAACTAGAAATCAGTATTAAGTGTATTACTTTTATTGTCATGCTGACTTCGGACCTTTCAATAGATCCCCTTTATTACTTGGTCAAGGGTAAAAGAGGGTAAATAACTTCGCTCATAATTAATTTTCAACTGATAATGAAAACTTTGTTGTTGCAGTAAGACAATGATGGGATACTACTACAAACAGTGCACTCACTATTACAAATGACTTAGTGCAGTTTCTTCCAGATTTCAATATGTTCTTCATTAATAGAAGCTTCGGAGAAACATACTTGAGTATTTTTATCATTTGTTTCTTCAGAATTATGAAAAAGATTAGTCCCAATTAGTTAAAGCATATTGAAATTAAGAATGTATATAAAATCGTACAAGGTGATTCTTCTTTATCTGGAAAATTTAGTTTGTAGCTTAGGTTTGGTCCAACCCCTCATTCTCAATTGAATTTCTCGCAAACTGCTTGGTAATTCTTCTTAAAACATCCTTATTTAGGTACCTAGTAATTTTAGTGTCATAGTTTGCGGAAAAACAAATTGCTGTCGTTGAGCAGTTATCTGTCAAATAAGGAGCGAGTAATCTGAATAATAATTTGTGAACTCATCAGTCAGTCAAAGTTGTCAGCAAAAGCTCGTTTATTTTATTGAATCACGACAGTCGCTCAGTCACGTAGGTTAAAACACTTAGCGGTTTTTTAGCAGTGTCGATGCTTTGCTTTTTGTTGACGGGCGTGAGTCGCTCCAACAATTACAAGATTTAATTAAAACTATGCTTAAACGTTCTGGTGAGACTCATCTATCACCGAAACTGTCTCGCAGGCGCTTAATTCTTTCCCCTTTTCTTAGCGGTGTTTGCATGCTTATATTCTACGTGGGTTTCGTTCAGTAAGCAAAACACATCTTTAAGGTTTTGCTAAAATTTCAGCCGTCAAGAAGTGCACTTCAGGTTTAATAAAGAAAATCGTGATAAGGGCGAAACTATGGCAAAATCGTCCTGACAGACGCTATTCCCTCCAGGAAAGAAAATATTGCTCTAATAACGAAATATCTACTCGAATGTCTACAAACAATTCGTTATTTCATTATGTCTCTAATACGTCCGATATTCTAGACACATAACCCTTCCCTAAAACAATCTAATTATACTGATTGAATGACAGGCGATTCATTAGGTGTCAGGGTTTAGCAGATGTTCCAAAGGGCAATCGAGTTTTCTTAATTATTTCTGGTCGGGGAAACTTTAATAACCACATCTTCAAGAAAATTGCTACTTACGGTAAATGTCCAGGTTAAAGTTTAATAGCGTGAAATTAGCCTCCATACCTCAAAACACAGACCAATGTGAAAAATAGGGGAGCTTCCAATAATTAAGTATTGATCTCTAATCTAGCGTCCTAGTTAAAGACAGTCTGTCAGGAGTCACACCACTTGTTCGTCTTTCTTTCCCATTCTAATCCACGTAATAAGGGCTAATCAATCTTGCTTCTATCGCCTCTGTTTCCACCTCTCTCCAACACTCTAAGCTTAAAAACACCGTGAGACGAAATAAGTAGATTCTTAAAATAAGTAAGTAAAATTCTACAGTCGCCATTTTCCTTCCAACTTTAAGAGCCTTCTCCGCTTTATTTTCCTCTTGAGAATATAAAGTTTTTATTATTTTAACCCTTTTCTTAATACGTCTCCGGTGTGAATATCCCATTTCTGACTGGTAAGTGCACCTTTGTGCCGGTTATGTTTTTTAATTACCTTATTTACAACTTGAATTTTAATTATTATATCACGCGAAAGACAAATGAGTATTTAAGAAAAAATACAGTGCAGAATTGAAACAATTTTCTTTGGAACCACGAGCTAATCAAAGTAAAATTAAAAGTTTGTAAATTTCTTTAAAGACATTCATGAAACGTAGAATGTATTGTCGTAGGCATATAATCATTTGCCTAGGCATTTACTAAGTGCCATGGCAAATAGCAAAACAAATCAAGACTTTGTTAATGGTTGAGGCATTTTCTATAATTGCCCAGCTCCACATAATGCTATTTAACCAAAAAAAAAGAGCAACCGGAAAATATTTACTTCCTGCTTTTAACATAGAATATATGTACTGTTATTATGCATTTGTTGCTTTACGCCGACGACATATACATACATACCCTTTTTGTGCAATATGCTATTGACTAATTATGCTTATGCTACTGACACTAACATACTTAATAAATAAAAGTCTCAAGCAGGGATGCTTTCCAGATCAGTTGAAAATTGCTCAAGTTAAACCGATTTATAAGAAAGGTGATAAAAATGAAATAGGAAATGACAGACCAATAAGCATTCTTCCAGCCTTTTCAAAGATTTTTGAATTGGTTTTATACACACAGCTAACAGATTTTTTTATAATGTGCGACCTATTCAGTGGTTATCAACATGGCTACATTGCCGGAAGATCAGTACAAACAGCAATTTTTCAGTTTACAAGTCATATCCTTGAACACCTAGAAAACCATATACTAGGAATAGGTATATTTTTAGACTTATCTAAGGCTTATGATTGTGTAGATAAAGAACTATTGTTAAAAAAATGAGAACTCTATGGAGTTAGAAGTAAGGCCCTGAGATTGTTTGATTCTTACTTATCTCATAGGAAACAACAGGTTAAACTATTTAGGGACAGCAAGCCATACACATCAAATATAAAAGAAAATCAACATGGAATAGCCCAGGGCAGTATTCTGGGGCCACTACTCTTTGTAATTTACATGAACGATCTGAATTCTATAGCAAAAGAAAATGAAAAAATCGTCAACTTTGCAGATGACACAAATTTACTTGTAGGTCAAGAGGAAATCAGCACTTTAATTCAGTCTGGAAAAGACCTGTTTATTAGGACCTCTGAGTGGTTTAAAAAAAATAAATTAGCTTTAAATATGGAAAAAACAAGTGTGATTATTTTTTCAACGAAACAAGGTACATTTGAGAAACCTAATGAAATACACCTTCTCACTGACAGGAGCCAATTACTAGCCAAGAACACAACATTTTTGGGAGTGCAGATTGATGAATTTCTAGATTGGTCTGATCACATAAATGTTCTGCTAGGCAGGTTAAACTCAATTTGCTATGGAATTCGAATTGTCTCCGGGTATCTGAACCTAGCGGCCCTTAAAATATTGTACTTTGCCAACTTTGAATCGATTATGAAGTATGCAATTATGTTTTGGGGTAGAAATACTTCAATACACAATGTATTTGTAATTCAAAAAAGGGCAATTAGATTAATGTTCAAAATGAAATACAAAGATTCATGTAGATCCATCTTTAAAAAAATAAAATAATGACAGTTTATGCAATTTATATATATGAGTGTCTCATCTTTCTTAAAAAGAACCAAAACCTATTTAACATCAAAGTCAATCATACATACAACACAAGACAAAAAGATGTAAACTGTCCAAAACATAGATTAACACTCACTGAGAAGAATGCAAAATATATGTGTATTCGCCTATTTAACAACCTACCAGACAGGCTGAAAACATTGACGGACAAAAGTTTCAAAAAAGAAGTAAAAAATTTACTAATTGAATTAGAACCCTACACTATAGAGGATTATTTTGTTAAATAAAGATTGCTTATTCTCTGAAATCTGTATTTAGGGAAAAATCGCTGAAAATGTATATAAGTATCTTTAAGTACTACATAGTTCATAGTTTACCATGACGCTATTTCCTTTGTATTAGTTGATAATGTACATTGTACTCTATCCTAATCACAATTCGAAATAAAGACTGTTATTATTATTATTATTATTATTATTGCAAAGGACATGAAATCCTTAAAGTGTCTTATCCAAATTTGGCAAAAATCCACTGTAAGACCGATGTGGTAGCACAAACTAATGCCAGTTCTATGCTATTCTACATCTCTCTAACCATCCATTTTTGATGAAAGAGTATGGTTTCAGCTAGATGTGAAACCATTTAGTAGTTGTACCATCATTCTTTCTTTCAGGTTTTATGTTATCTTTTCGATTGTTTTTAAAGACAATCCCATCCCTGGTAACTGGTATCTTTCATTTTAATTTGTTAAAAAAAAAGATGTATTTAGTGCTAAATTGTTCTGTAGTTTCTTGAAACAAAACACAACTTTCTGAAGACATTCAAAGCAAACAATGATAAGAGAGGAAGTAACTAAAACAATTATGAAATTCGTAGAACCAAAAAATTTCAGTTGTAAATAAGGTGTACTCCTACTAGCATTGCATGTAGTGAAGCTATTCTTTAAGATGTCGTGTCTTAAATTTAGTAGACAATAGCGTGACCCTTGGACTGTCCTGGCCCTTCTCCCTCGTCCAGCGTGGATTTAAATCGTTTGTGGGTTACATAAGTCATTACGTGTTGTCCCTGATCGATATAAGCTCTAATTACTACTTTCCAAGACTTGCAAATTGTAGTTTTATAGGAAAACTGTCAACGTTACCAGGTGTGTCTAAAATTACAAATACTACCAATTAATCAAAATTGCTGAGATGGCCGTGGAGGTCTAAAACAATACGGATAATATGTTTAAAGAAATTTCCAGCTATAAATATTCAGGTGATTAGTGTGGTTGCTATAAATCTTAATCTTGTTATAACGAACCTCAAGTGGCCGTTTTCATTTTCGTTTGAGTTACGCCTTATTGTAGACGCTCACCGCAACCAAATTTGCTTTTAAAATCGTATATAACTCATTCATTAATAAAAACTGTCAATTGCCGCAAATACATATAAGTTTTGCGTAAATTAGTACGTATATGTAGTTAAAAATGATAATTAGCGTCCGCAACAGTGAATTCATAACATGATATTGTTTGTGGTAAACAAATTGATTTGTATATAATAATATAATGTTGAATTAAAGAAATTACCTAGCAGTGATTTTTAATAATTGCGTAACCCATGATTAACGAATGAACATAACATATTATAGCAGGTAGACTATCTAGTTGAGATTTTTAATTCGCTGAAGTCGTGATTGGAGAGTTAAAATTGTTAAATGGTATTTATCAAGCTAGTAAAGCGGCAGAAATTGAAAAATCGTATAAACAATGGAGATGCCACGCCAAAAGGCCAGAAGCAATAAAACAGATAGATGAAACGCGGGTAGGGTCACTTGCTGGGTTGAACCAACCCAAGGGTACCATAACTCGGACACCGCGGTCAATGCTAGTGATACAGTCCTTCCGTCATCTTAGGTATCCAGTGTCGTACTGTGTAATTCGCAACAAAACTAAAAAACGTTAAGTACTGAAAAAAAAATCTAGGAATAAAAGAGGAATTTCAGTTTAATGACTCGGCAAATAATCGTTAATGTCTTGAATATTCGCAGTGTTTAGCTCAATTCCTGCTATGGGCTTTTATATGTTCCGGTCCAGCGCAAGTGCGTCCTGCACTCAGTCCCATAATGGATGTCCGAATGTCACTTTTATGTTCGTAAATTATGACCGTTCGGTTCTCAATTAGTGCTTTCGGTTCCGTGAAGGCAAATGGAAGTTTTATATTCTTGTATCTCTGGCAGAAAATTTGGCCGGTTTATTTTCGATTCAAAAAGTTAAATGACTCACTGCGACATCGTATTTTCAAGTCAAAGATAAAATATGACCGCATGATCATACCAGATTGTGTTGTCCTAAGATTGATTGTCGCGAGTTTAGTTATTTACTGATCGTACATAGCGAGAATGTTTTCTCTTAGATCTGAAGAATCGATTTTTTACCTAGTAAGATTTGTAACAGCGGCAGGATGAAATACATGTTAGTGACAGTTTGACATGCATTCGGGGGTATCTGAAAGGGTTGGCAAGATAAAGGGCTTCGTTAAATGAGTCCGTCGGTCAGTTCCTATAGCCGCTGGTCACTTTCATTAACCGGATACTTGACAAATGATAATTGGCAAAGCAATTGGTCACTCCGTTTCCTGTCACTTATTTCTATCGTTCCTTGTTTACCAATTCTATTTAGCTGACATTGCGAAATGGCACCTACTAATTGCTGATGATTTATATTGTTTATACTATGAAATATCACGATTTTAATTACGCGCCGCTCAATTGAAGCAACTTCTACAGATCAGAGTACCTGTTTGAATAACGAGCTGATATATTGCCTTATCTTTCTTCGTTTGTGCCCGCGCACTGGTCGAGACAAATTGTTGTATGTATTTAAATGAAGATTTTAATACACTCTTAAAACCACCGCAGGTATCCATATTTCAGACAACAATCATTAAGAAAGTCAAAACCATATTTAGAATAGTTGGCGTTCAATTTTACATTTTTTTAAAAACCCAATCGTGAATAATTTACTTAACAAAAGAACTGGATGTCGCTTTTTTAACACATTACATTTTAGAGTAATTACAATGCAAACAACATTTCTATTCTTTTGAAGTTAAAATGGAATAAATTGGACTAGAACTAGAGCTATAAATATAAGTTTAGTTAGTGGGTTCAAGATCAAATAAATTTAGCTCAAAGTGAGGTAGATAATGTGTGTTATTATTAGTTAGTATTTTGGTCGATTTACAATATGTTCACTGAAAAAAAGTTTTATTTTTAGAATCAAATGCTACAAAGTTAATTAATGTAGTTCTTAGTCGTCTTGATCTATGTGGAAGTAAGAAAATGAGAATGAGTTTCAAAACATGTATATAAGATACCATGTAACCTAAATTAGGGTGATAACTTAAAGCAGTTTGGATATAATATATTGTACAACAAGGGTGAAAAAGATGTCTTTATCGCACGAGGACGAAAATTTGGACGATCCAATCCGACGAGGCCGATATGGACAATTCGTCCGAGATTTACAGGCTATTTTTCTACGACTAATTGGAATTACTTACCAAATTTCACACAAATAAACTCTCAATTTTTGTAACGTTTCCGTGTTTACATTATCACTTTTGACGCAGCCAAAGTTTGACCGGTGTCCCGGATTGTCACCGGGTTACAGCTGATTAACTTCGTCTTTTAGGTTGAGGTATTGAATGGATTTGTTTCATTGTAAATTGTAAGTTTGTATCATTTGCTTTATCATATAATAATGTAGATGTTTTTATTCTTTAATTGAACACTAACTGAAACTTGAACGGCTTTTTCATTGCCTCAAAACATAAGCCAAAATGCAATGTTTTGATGCCAACTGTTAGTGAGGATGACAATCAGAAGAATTATTTTGTTTACGTTCAAGATTAGCTGTAATTGGTCTATTTCTTTACGCACGCTGAAGATTGTCTTTGATTGGTCTCTTTCTTTACGCACGCTGAAGATTGTCTAGAATTCTGTATTCGTCCAACCGTTGGCAATTGCCTACTTATCCGTTCTCTAAACTGTTAAGGAATGAACCAATATCCCTATAGGAGTAGAAAAACAATTTTATCAACAGTCAAATTTAATTATCATCTACTATAAAGAGTGCAAAAAAGTTACATTTTCAAGTAGAAACTATTTTTTAAGTGTTGTTTAGGTCCATATCCCGGCCATTCTCTTTCTTGCCATTTTCCAATTAACGTCCGGTCTCTCAAGAAATACCGATTTATAAAAGTGTCAAAAAAACGCCAAAAAGTCAAGTCCTATGGTATGTGTTACATAATATTAAATCAACTCCATTGCTCGATAGTATACAGGGTGTCTAGAGACAGTTAAAGCAGGAGAAATACTTGTGCAAAAAGAGAACAACACATTATGTAACAGATAATGTTGGACAAAATGTTAGAAATACAAAGGCTGTTGATATGGCTTAATTCAAGATTGATGTTATATCCGTATTCCGGATAAATCGATTGACTTACACAAATTACTGTGTTAGAAAAAATTAAAAAACTAATGACTGTATCTTAAAACTTTTTTTACAAGTTTCTTTTCTACTTTGACTATCTCAGGACACCCTTTATGGTCTTAGGGTTGCTTTTAAATTATGTAATAGATAGTATTCAACCTACAACCGACTTGACAAATTAAAAGCTGCTTCCATACCTTCATTCGAGATAGAGAGATAAGTCGATATTTCTTGACACACGGGACGTTAATTGGAAAACACCCAAATTCGTCATATTGACCTAAACAACACTTCCTAAAACAAAACCAAAAAAAAAATATTGGTTAATTGGGGACTACTTGAAAATTTCACTTCTTTTGCACGTGCTTCTTTTCCACTCTGTATAGTAATACTCTTCACTAAAGTCAAAGTTTTTCTCGTCAGCAACAAGCTGATAAATCAACCCCAATGACACTGGAATTAAAATGTTGGGCTTATTTACTTAATACCATGCACATTAAAAAAGTACCATACATCGTTCATTGAAGCGCGTAAAGCAAAAGCACGTTTTCTCAATTAGCAAGAGGATTTGCCGTAATATTAGTTACATATTTCTAAGCGACTTTTCAATTACCTTCCGAGTCCAAAAATGGATTATATAAAATAAATCACGCAAATAAATCTAGAAGCACATGCATACCGGAAATAAGGCAATTTCCTTATTGGACGGAAGCTTTAAAACATTTGACACAATCACATTCCGAAGCGAACGGAATGTCCGATTACTTTAGATGGTGGAATTTGATTTTTAAAAGTGCCGTGACTAATTAGGAGTCCCTGCCAAGGTTCACACTTCGACACCATTGCACAATTAAAAGCCCATTTCAGTTGTGCTAGTGATCTTGGTTAATATGTTAATTCATTATGATCTAAAAGGCTATATGCAATGTAACAATGGAATATTAATAACTAGCGTTTCTCGATTAAGAATCTAATTAAAATCCATTAAAAAGTTACAGACTGCGATCTGCAGGTGTCTGATGGTATTGAATCGAGCATAATCAAGATAATGAAATTCTTAGAGTACATCGTGACACTACCAAGGTGGCAATTTTTTAATGAGTCAATGTTAAACTCGACTCTTACTTTTGGAGAATCGTGATTATATTAAGGACTAATTAATGTATCACAGTCACATCAAGATGTGTATAAGAATAGAAATGCGACCTTTCTTTTCTCTTCAATTCGATTGTTTCAGACAAGATGATATGCATCTTAATTACGTCCTGATGCTACTTTATTATAAAATCTAACTGTTACGGCAAGCGACGGGATCAGGAACAAATCAATACGATGATTAAGACATCTAAAACGTGAATCAATAAATTGCGGTTTTATCAATAATTACAGCGACCATTATTAAAATTCTTCAGGTTGCTTGTAATCCAATGTACAAATGCGGTAGAAGAAGAAAAAATCCGTGGCAGCATGAGACAATGTTGGTCAGTGCGTGAGATCCTCTGGGCTTAAAAGCGTTTCGAAACATTTTCATTATATTTACATCGAAGCCACTAGAGGCCACATAGGCGCACAATAAACCACTACACCATACAAAACTAGACAATAACGTCTTGTTTTGTTTTCTTCAGCTTTGAATTCTTCCTGATTTAAATGGATGTCCTTTGTTCAACGAGGTTGAACAGCGTCTATATGTACACTAGCTGATCAGAACTATTCAACTAAAACTGATTAATGCACGTAATTAGGATTGTTTTTAGTGCTTTTTTTTTCAATTTTCAAAAGCCCAGCTAGTGAACCTAGTTGGTACTATACGGTTGTTACAAGACGTAAACTCTTCTTAAGAGTATATTGCGTAAATACAACCATCGATGAAAATAAAATAGGCATACGCCTTTCATAATTGTTGCTCCAAGAAAATGTCATGGTCTAAGTTCACAGCCAGTTCGTGTCTAACAAAATCGCAAACTACTTCTAATTCAGAATACATCATCAACATACCCAGCCTTGAGGGGATTTATTAATTATTGATTACAATTATCCTTACAGGTTTAAGAATTATTCATTAATGCTCTCTCAATCACGAATTTATTTCCTTTTGTCCAATCCCATTAGAAAAATATAATATGCACGGTATGACACTACAGGGATTTTGCTGTTAAACCTTCAACTATAATTACTTCTAAACAATACACTGATAATTGTATGTTTATTTCGCATAATAACCGTGGATTATTTATTCCGCTTTCATAGCGGATGTATCAGTATGACAAAAGCTATTTGAAGGGAAACATTACGGGCTTCCATCCCTTAACTATAACCGCCCATTGGCTATAATCAAACAATCTTTAAGTCGGCGATAAAGAGCGATTAACACTAAAATGGTGGTCTTAAAATATTGTTGCAAATTACTGTAATGCCTAAGAAATTTGATATTTATCGCAATTCGCGGTGACCGTGAACAGTAAAATGAAAATTATAGTGTGACCTTTTTGAAAATATCCCCATAACTCAAAATATAATACCGCGATTTATTCGACGCAAATTAGAACTGTTAGAAAGATTTATACTGCATGGAATGGTGCAAATCTCGTGGCGCAGGGAACTATGGATGCTCAGTATACATGGGCCAAGAGAGAAAACAAGTTTCTGGCTATAAATTTTACGTAACATCGTGTCCCAATTACTTCCTTGTACTACTACGGCGAGAAACATGTAACGCTATTTTTGATGCGACTTACCAACAACTTCTTCGAGCCATCTATCTTTTATGGGTACCATATTATCAACTTGTCTTTGCTACTCTTCATCACCACCACCACCCCTCGCTTTTTCAATTCCTTCCACATTTTCACTCATTCATTTGTATACTTTACAGTGACTTGTTTTCTAGCCTTTTCTTTTTTAATAATATGATTCCAATGCATGACTCTAAGAAATATATACTATTTTACTTTCAACTTAGCGCAGTAAATTACACTTTATAACAAAATAATTGTTATTGACTTATATATCCTGCAAACAATATTGTGTGGTGTTATGCAATTTTTCTACATTTACAGTGTTTCAAGTGTTAATTGGAATAACTCTTTATGTTAAATAGCTCAAGAAAGGTTCACTTCACTTCTATGTAGTTGTGTTAGTTATTTACTCTTTTTATATATGTGCCAATCCCTTTTATTGCGAATATGTGTTCAGCAGATTTTCACATAAATAACCTATAGAAATCCATTTTGCGGAAGACCAAGAGGTAGTTGCTCAAGACATCGATGACATTGGAATACATGACACGGAAACTTACAAAGGAATATGAAAAATGGGACTTGGAAGTCAATATCACGAAGACCGAATATATGTTGGTAGACAACTGGCCAGAAGATTAAGCACTGAGAAGGTGATAAATATCTAGGAATGTACTCAACAATAAAGCAATAACATAACAAGAGAAAAGATATATAGACTGAAAAAATGTCAAAGCTAGAAAAGTAGATTTCTAGAGACGAGCTGCTACAAAGTCCAGAAGAGACAGAATAATCAATTTTGTTCCTTGTTAGTCTACTTCTCAAGTGCAAGAACAGCAGACACACTTAAATGCAGATCTCCAGTCATCTAAGACTTTATAGAGCTAAAGTATTAGTGCTAGAAGTACTTTTCGTGAAACTTAGTTAATTAAATCTGAACTGAAATTAAAGGGTCCACTATGAGTTAACTTCTTACAGTTAAACCTGGAGATTTTATTAACTTTGTCATCAGATTCTTTCACTAAATTAACTTTTGAACGAGTGTATTACCAGTCCTGATGTTGGTAGTTTTGGTGACAAAACTGTTTCAGAATTGTGCAGGTAAGATGCAATGTTTGTGACAGATGACAGAAGGGACTCTCTCCTGTGCTATTAAAAACAACTTACTGGCTGTTTCTTCTTTGAATATTTGAAGCAGTTATCCTATATGAAGAACACATGGCCAATTGCATCAGTTATATTCAAATTCCAACTTAAGCTAGCTTCAAATCTTACTAACTAAGCAACTATCGGAAAAAACCAAAACCCATAACAACAAACTGTAACCTAACCTCCCATTTAAGGTAAATTATCATATAGCTATTAATTTGTTTCACGCAACCAAAATTAATTAATAAATATATTGAAAGGATGTTGGTTATAAAGGAATAAAGCACCACGTGACATTAAATGTTTCATAGCAACACTGCGAGGTTGTCTCGCAAGCCATCGAAGATGAGAAGTGGTGTCACGCGATTCTGCTATCAAATTCGCAATCTGCCATTGCCACACCTTAACGTTCCTCTATTAATTTATAACCGCACTAGCAGCACAAAGTGTTATTATTAAGAAGTTCCGTAAAATTTTCTGGTGTCAATTTGGTCAGTCAGTAAAACTAACGACTTCCCCAGCGTGTGTATCTAGTCATCATATCTGGTATACCAATCTTTCCTTGAATATTAAGGTTGATTATGCAAATAACGTAAAAAAATTACACAATTAAAATCGGAGTTATAATTAGAGACAAGGAAAATGCGCATTTTTAAAAACATTATTACAAGGAACTGCGTGAAGTGATTACTGATTATTGGAGTGCGAGGTTCCGCCAAGAATGTCGGATGTCCACTCTCCGTGTCCAAGAAATGGTCAATGGCTGGATGGTCGAACGGGGGATAAGAAAGCAGGCTGCCGACCGAAACCGAAAGCTGTTAATAGCTACGCTTCGTTGGGACTTTCAAAGTAGTCTCTAACACGGAAGCTATTTGTATAATTATTTTTACTGCTACCTGCTTTACTTTGGATATTTGTACACCCTATAAGTTGTCCAATCTGGATCATTCACTAGATGGCGGCAATTTATCTTAAGAATGGACAGAAACATAAGAGCGACACTAAGAGGGTCGTTTTTCCTCAACCACAACGCTAAGTCTCTTAATCCTCCTAACAGATTACGAGACGTGGATTAGCCCTTATTTTCTGTATTAGTCTCTTATACTGGCAATCGACATTTTTTTTTAAATGAGGCAACGCCACTGGCATCAAGGAAATACATGCAGCATTCCATCTCAGCATCTTTAAATCGATTATTACTAATCTGTTCACTTTATGGCATATACCAACCTTTAGCGACTTCATAAAAATGCGTATTTGCAATTTAGCCTTCCATTTCGGTTGTGGTTTATTTGAATGAAAGTTTTCCTTTACTGTTAGTTAAATAGCGCCATCGAACTTATAAGGTTGATTTTACGAATGCGACTGACTAGTTTATCATGCTGGGAAACTGCTACGGGTTATAATCATGCCTTTATGAAGCCTTCTATTACATGTTCAATTCAATAAATAAAATATAAATTACGAAATTCTCCTTTCTGTTTTACGGTCGATGTTACTCAAGAACATAAAGTTGAAAGTACACTTTTAGTCACCAACGCCAAATCTAAATATCACTCGATTTACAGTTAAACCTTTTAAAATATTTGAATAGAATTATACGGAAACTTGATTCTCTAAAAATATTACATGACAGAGTAATATATAGAAAAGAAGAAGGGTACCAGAAAATGTTTTTTTTTTTCAAATAATGCTTCACAAATATTTTCAAAATATGATAATTTGGACAGTCATACTATTAATAGTCAGATAAGGACTAAAGTTTATTCTACAAGAGGGGACGTTATATGAAATCATAGAGAAATTTATATGTTTAGAACCAGTTGGTTTTTTATATTCTAAAAGGGGAAAAAAACCTTGTAATATAGTAATATAGTGATAACTATTAAAATTAATGAATTCAAAATCAGTAACCCAGGCACAACCCTATAGATGAGCTGGCAGACAAGCCAACTTACAAAGGCTGGATCAACAACTAAGGTAAAAGAGCTAAATGGTTCTTATTTTAAATACAATGTTATACAATAAAGTAAATGTTATAGGGCTAAAAAGAAGCTGAGAAGAAACATCCTGAACGGAGAAAACTAAAGTAGAAGATAGAGAGGAAGAGAAAAAATAGAGATATGGGATGAAAAAGAGAGGAGGCTTTTAGAAGTTGAAGAATTGGAAACATGGAGTGGAAATATGTCTATTGAGGCAAACAAGGTTGTCGTTGGAAGAGACTTTCTTGGTTACGAGAACTTCCAAAAAGACCAATATGTTGCTCTTTTCACAGAGATGAAGAGCTTTCAAACCAGGCTTTTCAAAATCAGGCTGTTCCTAGATTTGGGTACGCCATTTGTACTTTCTAACTCATAGAGTACAGATGTCACCAGATGTTGCACAACAACTATCATTTCTGGCATCCAGTTGACTATACTAGAATAAAGGTTTTGTTCTTTGGTTATCAAGCTCTATAGCATCTGTGATGAGCCGGTCAGAGGATTGATAAACAAAAAATAAAACCTCACCATTTTTATGCTGTATTTTACTTAGGTATATCTGACTAACTCTAAATGTGAATACTGTGAAAGTGTAGTATATAGTAAGGATCTAACAACGGAAGGATTATTGGCAGAAAAAATCAAATACTTCTTAGCTACTTGTAAAAAGTTTTTGCAAGATACATAAATGGAGAACCCAATACCACCAGGCTGAAGCGTGGTTAACACCTATTCACAAGAAGGAAAGAGTATTGCCCTTACTATACTGAAGTATCTTGGCCACAAGTACAATGACCGATTGGTTAAAGGCATAATAATTGTAGCAAAATAGAAGAGTAAGCAGGAAGTCTGTGTTAACTATATATTGAGCTTTCTGCAGCTCAATAAGCCAAAAACTACTACAATTAGAGGCTGTTCTCCTGCTTTTCGTCGACGTTATAAAGGCTGTCCCTTGTACTTTTTAAAATCTGTCTAGATAAAGCACTAAAAAATGAATACGATTATGTAAAGACTCTGTCTTCGGTAAAAAAATAAGTTAAATGTGCCGATGTCATGGTGAACTCTTGCAATGCTTTTATCCTAAACATACACTTTATTCTGTGCCTTAATGCAAAACATGATTCTGAAGAAATAAATTCCTAGATAGTTAATATCAGTCATATAAAGCGAAGTGCCGGTTACCATAAGCCATAAGGATGTCAACAGATTACCTTAATAAGAAGAGGTAATCCACATAGTGGACATATTAGCCGGCGGTGTCATCAAAGAGGCACACGGTGGAAAAAAAGCGAGATAAAACACGAATAGGACGACAAAACAAGCAATGCGTGGCGCATAGACAAGTGAAAGCAAGCACGCCTTCTGTGACATTACGACAATCCGTGAATCTCAGTGGTAGTCAGACCGTCGTGTCCGGAGGACGACGTACGCCATTGGATGTCACCAGATTTGCGAGTCGGGAAAATTGGCGCGCTTTTCCTTATCACACTTGTTGATACGCGTTCTGATTTTTCGGTTATTTTATGTTTATGAACGCTGGGTGAGTTTGATTTTGTTTTTTTAATTGCTTTGTGATTTACACTTAGAAGCGCAGCGTGCTGCGCAGCTTAGTACGTGATGCGCATTTGATATATGTTAGATTAGCACCTAACAACACTGTCCTGTATATAGAGTACGCCTATGGCGCTATAGGCATCGACTTGACATCCTTTGAATAAGGTATCATTATCGCCTGAGAAAAGTGAAAGGAAGGAATATAAAAAATATGTTACTTTTACTGAGCGAATCTGAAGTTTTACGATTGTGTGCTTTATAATCGGTTTTAAGTTCGTCTATTTGACATCGATTCTTGCGACTAATTAGTCGGTCTCTAATGAGGACACTTATTCAACCACTTGAGTTTAGTTTGGCAAACTTCACGTGTTATTGCCACCAAAGTAGTTTTGTTGTGCGGCTCTTTACTAATAATTACCTGAAAAAAAATCACGGGAATTTCTTGCGGAATTGCAAAAAATATTAATTAACAGGTTTGTAACAGGTACTCATTATCTTAACGTTTCCATATGATTTCGGGGTGACGATATTATCCAACTAGTAAAACAAACATGTATGAGCTTGTTCTACATAGCCTATAAAACAACTAGGTCGAAATGGGAAACATCCCCCATTGAAATAGTGAAAGGGGGATCGTACTGACCTACATTCACATTATAGATTTAGGGTGTATTAAACGATGTTTTCGCATTTCTTGCCTTTGGCCCTACATCTGTGAGAAACAAGGGATGTAACATTTTGATCCATAACGTAAGCAGTACTATTCAGTTTGTTGAGTTACAATTTTCTCACATTTATTAGAGAAGGAACGCCAAGTTAATTACACACATTAACAGCCCTATTTAATAATTTACCTTAAGTCTGGATATTTTATATCTTTATAGTACACCGTGTGGCATATGTATAGTAACTAAAACTATTGGTTGCATAATAGTGTTATAAATATCTAAAACCAAGTTAACGTGAAGGAAGTCAGCAAAAGCGGATATTACTACATTAGGTTTATAGAAATTTACATATTCCACTCATTAGTAGGATCATTTAACAACACACACAAAGTAATCTAATTGATGTCAAACTAATAGAAATGTTTAAATTAAAAAATGATCAACACCAACAATGTTGATCATTTATCACGGTTATGCAAATTTCGATTTGAAATGTACTAATATCTTAATCAAATGCTATTTACAGTCGTGCCAATTAAAACGAAAGTACCATTTGAACTGTTTTGATACTATAATTATGCTTGTCACGACAGTATGTATGTTATATGTATTGTAAAAAAATAATTAAGTCCCTTTACCAAAATTTAATATAAATAACATATACCATTGGTACTCATTGGTAACAGTAAGAAAGATATCACTTGTCTTATGTCTATAAAAGGATTGTAATCCATTTCATTCTATAATACTTATGTCATAGTAAACACATCCAGAATTCCAGTGTTGACACAATTCAATGAAATGACAACTAAGGGCTAAAGGTAATTTTTATATTCTGATACTTAGTCTATCGGCAATTTTGAGAAAATGACCATTTCATCAACACCACAATTTTTCCTGTTTGGAAAATTGTATCAGACAAACGGCTTTGAAAACGGTGGTAGAGCTGAAATTTACTGAAAATTTCAATATTTAGCAGCCTGTTTCTTCAAAATGACAGAATATAAAGAGAAAACCCTTAATCAGGTTAGAATGTTTTATAGGAAGAGCAATGTATATTAATAGTGATAACCAAAAATGGTAAGAGGACCTGAACCTTGATTCTGACAGAAAATTGTTAATTTCTAATTGTTAGTTTTGACTGAAAATCAATATATTATTAAACACCTAAACAAATCAGACTCAAAAATGTATTAGTTCTGATAGTCTTTGTGGGAAGACTAATTTTCAGTAATTTCAGGTTAAAATAAATGTCGAATGTCAATCAAACTTCAGAAATGCGGTTGCCAGTGCTATATCTCCTTTGCTAAGGACCAGCCAATAAAAGGTTGCGCAAACGTTATGGTAACTAATTAATTCTTTGGCAAGGACGTGATGCATAGGACACTATAGAATCAAACTTGAACTGCGCATCTGCCGTATCAACAGATTTCTCATAACAGATTCAGAATTCATAACACAACAAAATGCAGGCATTTTATAAAATTTCAACTGAAAGTCTTTGGTAAAACTAAATTTAAGCTAAAACTCTATCAGTATTCATAAGAAAGTGTGTTTAATATGGCCGTGTTTGCCTTTCCAAAAGTTTCGATCAGCTGTTTTTGACATTTCATTGGAGTGCCTAATTAAGGGACTTTAAGAAACTGTCATCGTCAGCTGTTGGTTGGACAAGTTGGTAGAACTACCATTTGTTCATTCATTTTATCAGTTATTTAATGAAAAATTAGTTGTTACGTGTAATTTGGATAAGCCCTTCTTAACAAAGCCTTCTTCCTGTATAATATTAGTTGATTCTGTTATGACAGATTGTCCTACGTCATATTATTAGTGTGTCTCTAAGTAAGGGTTAAAAATTTATTTTTTACAAATTTTAAGCAAAAGGCACTTTTGAGCCTTTGGCCGCATTCGTTTTTAAGAGCGAACAGAGCGTTTTTGACGTCAGAAATGCTCTGCTCGCTCCATGGAGCTTGAAAACGAATGCGGCCTTTGAGATTTCTATTTCAAGCTATTTTTATATACAGGATTCGCCACCCAAACCGTTCATTAAAAGTTAATTAGGATTCAATATTGAAAGAAATTTGAAATGTTGGAAATAAGATAAATTCGATGCGTGTTATATTTTAGAAATATTTTCATATTTTCTGTCACTTGTTGATGTCAACTACCCTCCATTCTAGCCGAAGTGGCATCAGTGTGTTTTTAAGGTTAGCAAAGGATAGAAACATATTGGATGACAATTGACATTGACAGTTGTTTACCGATTTGACAAGACTCACAAAAGTGAGGTTAAGCTGGTAAAAAGCAAAATATAAAACCTTCGTTATTATTTTACTTGAATTGTGCAGGCTGGTGTTGGTAGTGATTCTGGACTGTATGTGTCATTTTTCTTGATGGTATCATGGTAAACCTGCAAAGTAATGTAAGCAACAACCAACCCTCTGTATGTCACATGAAACATCTTTCAACCGCTGTTTGCCCTCACTGTATTGTTTAGACATTTTCGGTTACCGAAAATACAACTAATAGACAAATAACGACAATTATTATACGTCACTGCCGCTAGCCCAGGAATAGACTTTAGCTTATTTTAGTTGGAACACCCTGTATATTATTGTATTTTTGAATAGTCCTATCCATTTCAAATATTTTTCAAGTGTCATAACTCCTAACCAGAATGAGATAGAGCAAAACGGCTTGCATGTTCTCATCTTAATTTTTTGAGATCTATCATCGGTAATATTTTTAATTTTGACAGGTGTCAAAAAGCAAAAAAAATTGAGTCCTGTCATATTTTTTAATATGACCACGCAATAGATCTCAAAAAGTTAAGATAAGAACATGCAAGCCGTTTTGCTCCATCTTATTCAGATTAGGAGATATGACACTCCAAAAACTAAAAATGTCATTTTTCAAACGTCAATATTTTGAAAACCGTTGCACATAGCTTTAAGTTATGACATGACATCAAAAATATTTGAAATCAATAGGACTATTCAAAAATACATTAATACTCAGGGTGTTACATTTAAAATAAGCAATTTGACATCTACTTCCGGTTAAAACGAATCACTGTTTCAAATGAAGGCTTCTCA
Organism: Ips typographus; assembly: GCF_016097725.1. NCBI lineage: Eukaryota > Metazoa > Arthropoda > Insecta > Coleoptera > Curculionidae > Ips > Ips typographus. Next base: position 5,398,680 of record NC_138437.1, on the reverse strand, counting down.
CATACCTATACTGTGTTTTTGGATGTAGTACATTTTTACAGATTGTTTATCTATATAGTTGTACCTACACATTGCAATCCCTTATTTAACTGCGTAAATCTAAATAAAGGCATAAAGGCAATAGAAGCCGGTCTAGTGCGGCGACAGCATTACAAACCTCTTTACATCAATAAAGAGATAGGAACAAGTAAAGAAAACAAGCGAGCAAGAGAGATAGTTGTTTTAAAATTGCTGGCGCGTTGCCACTGAAGCGATTGAAGAAAGAAAGAAATGACAAATTTTAAAAACCGAGTAAGCATTCGTCTAAGCGTGGACCGAGCATTGGATGACATCGGGGCCAATGATACAGGTGGGTCGGGCTGTCGCGATGTCACCATAGGAGTGGGGATGTCACCAACAGATGAGGACGCTTGCGCGAGGCGGCGACCGCTGTCACCTGAAATACGCCTCCGAGTCCCGGCTTGAGGCGACCTCTGGTGGCCAAGCATTAGCTAACGCTATTCAATATACAGACGGACGGCGTACAGCGAGGTTTAACTCCGGATACATTATGCTAGTTCGTGCTTGGCCCTGTGCCCTTCTTTCAATCCCTCTACTCGATATCGGCCCCTTTATTTTAGACCTTTACCACTACCGCACTGTATGATTTGCTTTCCAAATGTTTGCTGCAAGCTGGTATTTTTAAACTCCTTGAACAAATATAGATTTTCCACATGCAAACCTCTCTTATATACCGGACTTGAGTGCTACAATCGCTATGTAGGACGGAATTGAGTCTTATGTACACTCAATCAAATGTTATATGCGGAGAAAAGGCGGAGTCAGCGCAAAATTGTCACTGAATAGACGATTGTCACTTGTCGCGACGGTGGCGCCTGCGCGACGTCCTTAGGACCATAGGTTGGAGACGCAGCTGACGACACGCCCGGCGTCCAAGCGACCCTTGACCCTACGAAACCCGGACACACAGAGACGGACTATTTTACATTTTTTTTAAAAATTATCCACATCTCTGCACTGTTGGCAAAAACGAAATGAAAAGTACACTTAGAAACAATTGGTCACAGTGTCAGACAGTGTACAAAATTAAATTTCAAACTTCCACCTTGAAACATTTCAAATCTGGAACTCACAAAAAAACATAGAGGATTGCACCAGAGCTTAATACGGTTCTGTTTAAATCAAATGAGCTTTTGTGGGCTTCTTCCTTCAGACTTCGATCGAGATCGTTTGACGCCCTCTATATAGTATTAGTTTTATGCAAGGTTATTTTTTTTTGGTCTAGAGCAAACCTACCTAAAATTATTATACTTTTACACTACTATAGTTAAATGATACACTTTAGTAAAAACATTGTTAAAGTTTGTTAAAAGAGACGAAATTTCTACTTATTTGCCTTAACACTATAGTTTTGAAATGGTAAAGTTTTTATATGAAGATTTTATTTAGGTTTATGTTTATGATCCTCTTATAACAAGCACCTAGATTAAATACATATGTGTATTTTATAATCCACTTCACATCATTCTCAGAGATTATGCGAATTAGTTTCAAATTACCATCAGTATAGTTTTAAGCCCTTTACGTTGTTCACTTTTATGTATTACCCTTATTTATTACATGAATTTAGATAGTTTTAACAAATCTGAAATGTGTATTCCTGCATTTGAACTCTCTTGGAATAATAAAAATTTTTGGTGGGTGTAAGACTAATGTAATTAAAATGTTAAGTTTGTTAAATGGACACCCTGTACATTATCGCATTTTTGGAAATGCCTATTGTATATTAGAAATATTTGTTAAATTAATGACACATCTAGCGTGCACTGTTTCCGAGAAAATAGGGACCAAAAATGGAAAATTTTCATATTCAATTTCTTTTTTATTTTCCAAATTTTTTACGAATTATGTCAAAATGTGATTTTTTTGGAATTTTCAAAAAATTAAAACTGTACTTGAAATTCAAATTGACTTTACCTCAAATAGAGAAAAACTAAGGTGCAAGCCATTTTGCTCTAAGTTCACATTATGTTTTACAAATTTCTAAATGTTGTAAATGATGCTTAGATGCGTCATTATTCATATTATAATCAAAATAACTATCTAAACCACCCCCTGTATAATCCTGACTGTATATATACAGGGTAAATACGGTGGGTAAAATGAAATAAATTATATATTTTTTATTAAAAAAAGATAAATAGCAACACTGCAAACGAATTCGGCCTATTTTGAATTCTATGGTGAAACTATATTAAACGTTATTTACTTAATTTTTGGTGTGTATTATTGATATTTTTGTAAAACTATTAAAAGCTTTGCTGCTCAACTATTTAAAATTATATTTTTAAATGTAAACACGATTGTAAAATGTTTTTTTCTATTAAATTCTTCTTTTTACAACTAAGCAAATGGTCGAAGCCTTGACGTCATCCTAATTTGGTTTATTTTTTGAACAGTCTTTGTAAATGAAGAAACGTTATACTCAAACGTAAGCAAACGTTGATTTTAGAAGAAGACAACGTTAAAATAAAGTAAAAATGTCGCTTTAATTTACTTCTGTTGATGTAATTCAACGTTTGCAACAAATTATCAACGTATATTTAATGTTATCATCCAATAAGCATAACAACGTCAAAGAAACGTTGTAGTGAAACGTAACCTAACATGGGTTTTCTTAGATTAGGAAACGTTAAGATTAGGAATGTAAACGTGGTATAAAAACGATATGTGTGTAACGTTGATTCAACTTTGATTAAGAAACATTGCAGTCACTTGGAAATCCGACATATGAGTACCTATAACTGTCAAATTTTAGGTTAGGTTAGGTTAGGTTAATTATATAATCACGGTTTTCTGTTCAACGTAAATTCAACTCAGTCAAGAATCAACAAAAAAACGTTAAAACGTGGTCAGAACGTTGATTCAATGTATTGTAAAATCTGGTCTAAATATCTCATAACCTTTGAAAAAATGCAATTTGACATTTTATAATTCGTTGACAAAGCATTTGTAGATTATACAGCAAAATTGAGCATATTTTTCGAATTAGAGGACGTACCTAAATAAAACATTTAACTCAGGATAATATAGTGTACACTAAGTAGAGAGTACATTGATGTTCTTTTAATTATAGTGGTTTAAATAAAGTCTGTTTTTGGTTACTATATTTGACCCCCAATTTACAGGAAGAAAACATGGTTTACAGCCAAAACAGGGTTTTCAAGAAATGCTCACTTAACCAGAATTGCTGAAAAGTCAAATGTTCTAGGTTGTTTTTCGTTTTTACACATTTGGAGTCACTGAATCTAAAAGTCAAGTTTGACTAAAATTATTATAATTTTTTTTTCAATGCTCCAATGAACTACTAGGGCCATTCAAGGGTTAAAAAGAAAAATTATAATTTGAAGTTTTTACTATTCCTGGTTTTTGTTGTAAATATACAATGGAAACTTCGGCAAGTTTCCACTAAAACCTGGTATTAGTTCAATTTTAAGTTTGTACAGGCAAATAATAGGTTTAGTTTTTAATAACTTTGCACTGAGAGTATTTCTTGCAATTTTATAATTTGTGATCGTAATTTGCCTTATTCCTTTTTCTAAAATAAAAATGTTGGTCTTCTAAAAATGTTTTCTTGTTAAACATTGGTGATATGGTTCCCACAAAATGGTTTCCAATTAAAATGAAGTGTTTGAAAAGCGTATAATATGATGTCAACATAAATGTTTGTTAATTGTCTGAGTTGATAAGCGTAGGAAAGAGATATGTGTGATTGGAGTCGCGTACAAAATGACAGGAGGTCCGTTAGAAATAATTGTGTTTGTATATCAGATCAGTGTAGGGCGTAGGGGAGGAACAGCGAACGTAAGCGAAAGTTAAATGTTTTGCCTAAGTGGATCCCTAATTGCGAGTACATATTTAAATAAAATTAAAGAGAAGAATATCGTTTTTAACCGTGAGCATTCGGTCGGAGTCGAATGGGCCGGTATGAAGGAAGCTCCTCGTATAAGTTAGTAGTAGCCCGATCCAACAGCGTGAGCTTGTTTCGGTGCAAGCTGATGAATTTTAAGGCATGCGTTGCGTTACCGTATTGAATAAAATTCATTGCTTCGCTAAAATAGACCTAATTTGTTTTATTTCTTAGTCACAATTTACTTGTCCAGTGGAGCGAATGTTCTAATTAGCCGCCAATTTTGAAATCGGGCATAACGGCAATGTTATGTATAGACTCATAAACAATTGTTCTAGTGTTTTGCAGTGTTTGATATTCTCTTTTCTGAAAGCATGAGCACTTCCCACCCTTTGCGGCCTGTTTTAAATGTAAGTCTGTTGGCAATTATCTTATTTACTTCTAACCACGACACCATAACTGATAATGAACTAATTATATTTGACTGGCAATCTCAGTCTAATACTTATCGAACAACTAAAGAATTGCTGACAGTATACTTTAACACCAATAAAACCTTTATCAAAATGTATATACAACATTAACTCTGTATATACTTGATATTCTGTGTAAACATTTGAATGTCACCGACATAGGATAACCACTGAAACACGTCACCTAAAAATAAAGAACTTTGACAAAAAGTTAGCTTTCCTGAATACATTTCACCATCAATAAGTTGGCCTGCAATACTAAGTTTTCTTTGTTTTTTTGCTGCATTTCATTACCGACCTAAAAACGTCAATTTTTTAGGAATGGAAGGATTAAAGGATGTGTTAATATTCTACAATATCTCGAAAACGCACAGAAAGCTAAGGCGTTTGTGCATACATTTTGTAATTCTTACGTGGTTTGATTAGTAGGTTTCTGCAAAGTGATTGGTTACTGTAGAAGCTTAATTTGATAAAATAAGCAGTTTCTTTTAAACAAAATAAATTAAAGATTTCTAGGTGAGGTTAGGTTTAAAACATAGAACAAAACTTTGCAACATTTTTAAGTGTCAAGCTTGAAATGACTGCTAACCAAACTAAGTATTATCAAATGCCATGACAGAAAATCGAAACGATAAATATAAATTAGCACATTTTTTTTACTAAAATTTCTTTCCGTTTCCGATTTTTTGAAAATTTTAGTTAAACTTGATATTATAAAATCGCTAATTAAAACCCCTATTTTCTTTGAATAATAGGGGTAATAAAAAGTTTTAATATTAGTTCATTAAGTCATCTATAGAGAAAATGTGTTAGATTTTAGTGCAGAGTATTGTAATTGGACATCATTACACTTTTCCAGGTTTTCCTAACGGAATTCTAACTAAAATTAAACTGAATAGCATAAAATTGACCGTGATATGCAGGTATTTTCGTGGGGTACTGTAAGGTATTTTAATTTATTTTATAAGCATACCAAACGAGAATTTTTTAACATTAATTTTTTTTATTTGCGCTTGTATTTTTATACAACCATATTAAGTTGTTGATTTTTCTGCAAAAAAAGGGTTTAACATTCTATTTAAGCTTCCAGAATTCTTCTATATCTAAATTGAATTTAGAGCCAGAAAGTATTAATTGTATAACATATTTTAAACAATTTATTATCATGTCTACTCTTTGTAGTAATTTTTGACATTTTGAAGAGTCTTCTTTTTGCCGCATATTTATTGTACATCCTGTATATTAACAGCAGCTGAGAGAGCTACTGTCCTCATTATTTTTTGCCCTTAAATTAGAAGTTTTTTTTGTTGAAAAGTAGATGATAAATTGTAATGTGATTTTAATACAGGGTGACCTAAATGTAATCATATTAACCAGCCTGTTGTACGCTGACATCTGAACAGCATACAAGGTGTGACATAAATTTACCTATACATTTTTAGAAGTGTTAGTTGATGTTAGACATTTGTCAGCAGGCAGTTCTAGGCTGGCTCCTCTAAGCTACAAAGTGTGGAAATTCAATGTGTGACAATCGATATTCTGAAAAACCTTTTGGTTTTGTTCCATGTTCATGGACACACAAAGAGTCAAAAAAGTTGTGTTTTTATAATTTTGCTCCATTTTTTCTTATATTTTAAAACTTAACAGTATAATGCTTATTCTGAACATATGAACACTGAAACTCTTCTCTACATAATAATTTTAAGTCCATGTACTTAAACAATAAGCTACTTATTCATCCTGAATCTAATCTAAAGACCTGACAAAAACTGTTTTGCAGAATAATAAATGTATTTAATTAAAATCGGAGTTATTATGTAATAATTGTAATAAATTAAGGTTACATTAATAGAAATATTATTGGAAAAAAATTGTAGGCATATTTTCCGAAAATGTACCTTATAAATTTTGTAATTAACCCGCGTGCTTTATAACGATATTTTGTTATTACTGGGGATGTGAGTTTATCCTAAAACAATTTACGCTTTTTTCACTTAACGTTGATAATAAACAGCATAATTTTGTAAACATTGCGTTCGCAATTCTAATATTAAACCACTGGGATAATTTGACTAACATGTTTCTTTCTAAGAAACTGTATAGACTGTCTTTTATTAGTTATATAAACTCTTGATTGACTAAAAATTGAAAAACTGTCCGAGTCTGGTTAAGTTAATATTAAAGCGTTTATTTGTTCTTTTGGAGAAAATTAAAGTAATTTGTGAAATTGTAAATTGTGTGACCGGTAAGGCACAAAGCACCAAAAGAACGATTCGATAAAGAATAATGATAAGCTCGGCGAGGATTTTCGATTAATAAATTGAAAATTGCTTGGGTGCTGCCCATGGAAGTATAAAAACAGAACTGTATACACTTGACTGGGCCGAGTGTGATTAGCGTCAATAGTTTAGTGTCTTGTTAATATTCTAGTTGTCACTGATCACAATAACAAACCATGGTGATTGTTGTTGATTGTTATCCTTTAGTGGCTGCGTTAACATAACCATAAAGCGAGACGAGAAGGACAAGTTTTCGCTTAATATCTCGATAGTTTTCAGGGTCCTCTGCTTGGACAGAACTTGTTTAATCGAGGAACTTTTTATTCTTTTATATTTCGGTCACACGATGGGTAGATCCAACATGGCCCTGGGTAAATTAAGCTCTTTCAATGACCAGGTGCCCGCTTTTGTATAATAAAACCATACGTCTATAATATACAGGGTGTAAAGACGTTCAGTATCTCGAGAGATTGAGTTCGTGCAGCTCGTAGTTTTTTAGTGGTTGCAGTTATGTGGCTGAGGCAAGTTCAACAATTTTTAATTATGAAAATGCAAAATTCCGCAACGGTATAGTTGTGCAAACCTATCCATCAAAAGCAATAAAATAGCTTAAAGATTGCTAATCTAGTTTTTAGGGTTTTGCAATGTAATTATAAATATGCCAGGCCCTATATAAATTTCACGCTTTCCACCATTTTTAAATTGACACCAAAAATAAAGGAATGAAAAATATCTCTTACATAAAGAACAAAATTTAAAATGTGTTGATGTTAATTAAACCAATCGTCCCGTTCTAATATTTTGAATTTTGACTATAACTTTGTGAAATGATGGGATGTTAACACGCATCTGTATTTACGTGGAAGGCATGAATATGTAGAAGAGAGCATCGGGTGATAATAAAGTTATATTAATATAGCTGATATAAAGCCTACCTTTATCGTTGCTACCCGTGTGCGTGTTTTTTGGCCATACTGGAAAGCGACACATATTGGAACTGTTGAAAAAACAAATGCTAGTTTGATTAGTAATAGCTTCGCGTTATATAACGTAGTCCTTCACGCTATGTATTCGTTCTCGTAAAATCACGCGATCAGAAAATCTATAACTATCCTAGCTGTTTGTTCTCTTCAGCTTGCTTCAACCCTTCCAACCCATAATGTGTCGCCATATTGGGACCGGAGACACCTGCCCCCTCTTACAATCAGACCAGAAATAATTTAATGGGAGCCATTACAAGATGAGCTCACTACAAATAAAAGGTTCTCTTTTAAATAATACTATACCTTTATGTCTGGTAAGCCGCAAAGAACTCAACAGTCTCTTGAACTCCATACTTCCTACTTTTTCAGTCCACCCCCTTTACGCAGATGATACATTTTTAAAGAAATAATGATGCACTGTAAATAGTTTTCATGCATAGTCATCATAGAATTTACATACGTTTCCTAGTTTAAATTTGTCGTTCTGCATTGAAAAGTGGAAACATTTGAACTTGGTCCATTATTGTCAAAGCTGTAGGTAGTTGGATAACTTTAATTGAAGAACGTAAACTACTTTTAAAAAACAATAACCCTAATTGATACTAAATAAAAGTAATTGCAATTGATTTTGCAGTTTTAAAGTTAAACAATTTCTTTCAGAGTAAGGAGTTTAAATACTTTTAGAATAACAAAACTATATTGAAAGTAGGTAATTGAAGTACATATTTGGTTCTGAGGTTAATTACGTTTGTTTTAACTCAAAGGAATACGATTTATTTTTGTCCAGTCATAGTACCATGTTGACAGTTTTTTTAACCAACAAAATGATATTATTTGCAAGAAATTAACATGACCAGTAGCAATAAGGGTTGTTGTCAAATTTATACAGCAGTGTCACGAAATGTCAATACTGATGTGTTTCTGTCAAACTTAATTTTCTCATTCTAGAACCGTCTGAAAATTTAAAAAAATGTTCAAAGAACACTTCTGGCAATGTCAATTTAGTAGTTTCTGGCAGCTTTAGCCAAAAAGAAGAAGAGGAAAATAGAAGAAAATTTTGAGCAATATTGAGAGATTTCTGGCAATTCCAAAATGATTTTCAAAATCTTTAAAACACTTATAGAGGCCTTTAGTACTATTTAGTGGCCACTGGAAAATCCAAAATTCTAGAGGCATTTGGAACTTAATAAAAGTCCTAAGTTTAAGACACTTGTAGAAGGCATCTGGCAGTATTTGAACGATTTTCAATAGTATTTAGGCAACGTATTCAGCAGGCAAATGATACTCAAGGCCTTTGGAAAATTAAAAAAATCTTTGAAGCTTTTCTGGTAGCTTTTGGAATTAGATTTAGGACATTTGTAGGGGCCTCCGCCATTTTTTACTATGTATATATATTTGGCAATGCATATAAGCTTTTCTGCATAAACCCAAATACCCATGCATTAGTGTTATTTGCCAATAATTATGTACATTATTTAACTTATGTCCAAGTAGTAGTTCAACTACTATTTACAATTGATAATTGAATTACAATCACCAATTTTAGAGTAGTTGGTAATTATAATACAATTACTTTTTTTGAGTAATTGCGCTGACAGCTCTGATTTTTGTTCATTTTGAAATTGATGAATTGTAAAGTTCTTCAATCTTCTTAATTGTTATTAGTATATTCTTCTTACACGTTTTATATTCAGTATGGATGCAGGAGGTCCAGTATATGGAATTTTCCATCAACAGTCTCTTTTTCAAAATAATTTGGAAAATGTGTCATATTGCCTTAGAACTGAAAATCTGAAAACAAAATTTAAAAAGTTATTTAAGGAACGTTCATCAGTTAAACACCTAACGACATTTTTCCTACTGACTGAAGAAATTAAAATGCAAATTTTCCTCAAGTGGTGATTTAAAAATCCGCAATAAAGTAAAGGTGATTTTCGTTACCAGGACCAGGCGGCATCGGCATTAACTTGTGAATACATTAAACCAGAATTTAATGTAAGATAGGAGGATGATTTATTTCTGGACGCCATTTAATCAGCCTCTATTTAGACACGTTTAATGCTAATTCACTTAAATTTATTACCGCTGAAATTGATGATAATCGCTATGACCGATCCTTAATTCCCTTGTATTATTTATGTAACAGATATTTGTAAATCCTGTATTTGCTTTTGCATTCTCTAATTATCAATTTAACGGGATTGGATGTTGGTTAGTGCATCATATTTGATATCTCTATGGTGTATAGACAATAACCTGATAATGCCTCTTGTTAAGATATAAACAAATTGTTTGCAAAAGTAATGAACGCAAAAACTAACCTTGAATTGCCTAAGATAGTATTAATGTTGTCGATGTGATCACTGCTAGACTTTTATTCACCATTTCCCTCTAACTAGATAAGGCCGACAAGTATTGTAAGTATTTTAAGCAATAAATTATGTTTGCCTCTTTAACCTTTCGACCTTAGTGTCGGAGCCAAATTTTTGGAATCTATAGATAAATTGCATCATGTAACTTTGGATAAGGTTATGGTTTATTATATTAAATGCTTTACCTATCACAACTAGGCACTGATATATTATTAACAAATATTGATTAATTATTGCGTTTTAATTACTTAATAAATGCCAATGTTGAATATTAGCTTATCAAGTGGGTAAATGAAAATGCTTGTTTTAGTAGCAGGCAATTCGAGTGTTGCGGCCAAACGTTAAAAACAAATTTAAATAATAAGGGTCCTGTAAAATGATAATAAAACGGCGTGGAAGAGAAAAAACATAATAGCAAAACCATCAAATTGCCGTTTTAAAGTTGCGCTCTCAGTAATTGTAGGATATCGTATAAGGCTCTTAACACGCAAGAGTTGCTTAAATGACAACTAAATCGTTATCCCGCCATATAATTAATAAAACATTGGAAAAGGGCAGTTAGTGTACCTGCCTTTGTTTTTTTTGCCTTGTTCAACCTTGAATTACTAAATTACGTTAATTAGAGCAAGAACACCATACGGCAGTTCTTTACAATAGAAAGAATTTAGATATTCTACTTCCACATACATGTTGTACTATTTTTGATCGCTCCATCAAAATATGAATAAACCTTCCAATATCTAAGATCTAAGATGGAAACCAAAAGACCTTTGTCGTCTGCTGGAAATGCTTCCAAATCGCAATGAACTCGAAAATCACTATAAGCAAATATAACTTTAATGAAATTTTTATGGAAAGCCAACAACGACACAAATTGAAGGTCTTCTCGAAGTAATGCTCTTTGAGAAGACATAGAGACTGTCAATTCTGTGAAGATCAGGAAGAAACTCCAAAACACCTGCTTCTTGAATATGATCAAATATACGAACTTTTTTACAGCTGCATCACTGATGATGGGAAGAATCCTTCTTAGTCGACCCAGCTGGTGGCTTCCATAAAGTGCATTGTCACCCCTAAAACTTAACTTAAAGATATTATGTTTAATAATTAGGTTCTTGTAATAGAAATGCAGATGATAATAATTGGTTCGAATTTAAGCTCTTCAGCCTTCAAATATGTGGCAATTGTCTTATATTAGGAAAGCCAATATTAATCACGTGTCTTAGATATGACGCCAGTAGTGATATAACATTGAATGCTTGTTTATACTTTGAAGGGTTAAAGAATCATTCATTCCTGGTCAGTTCTATCATTAAGTGGGTTCTGTATCATTAAGTGTAGTACATTAAGATTGTTTATAGTTTTTTGGAATGTTAGACAATAATTACTCTGAGTTTTCGTTAAAGTCTAGTAAAAACATATTTTGGTTGTTAAGGGTCTTAAAACTACTTCTTTAAATATTAAAATGTTTCCAGTTCAGCTGTATACAAATTATCAAATTTCAACTGATGAACTTTAGCAAGATCTCGAAGTGTCTGATTATGTTATTAAACAGTCATCCTTGTGACTGTTGTTAACTAAATACATGAACATCAATCTACCATCAAATTAACGACATACAACGGGGACTTTAAAAAGCAGACGACAACTGTTATTTTCGTAACCTAAACCGCAGAGCTGTCAAACTGTAAAGAAAAAAAGGGTATTGCTTGTTTAGGTTGGACACATGTTCGATAAGCAATTAATATGAAAATGTTCGTGACACGCTCTCGAACTGAACCGTTCTGGAAAATTGTGAACCCTGTCTTCGGTTAAACGAACGACATACGGCGTGATATGTTGACAAGACAATGACTTTTTAACAAATCCCTATTTAATCGGTCATGCGATAGTTGTGAGTGTAGTTTTTGATGTTATTTACCGAATAAATTCGAGTCTTTGTATTTGTTTTAGTATGTCAACAGAATATTTTCCATACAATTATGAAAGTAGACCCAGTATTGATAAATAGCCATTACAAAAAAGCACAACTATGTAAAGAAGATTGGGTTACACACATTTCTTCAAGGATGAAATATTTTTCCGAAACCCATATAAAAATTGATTAGAACCGGGTTTTATCAACCCGCCGCAAAGTGTTTAGCATACAAGGAGTGTTCGCCTCGGCTAAATTTATTCTTTTTTGATGTATTGAAAACATCCATTGTTGTAACGAATACAAGTGCTACCTATAAGTAGCATACGAAAGGAAGGTTTGAAAATAATGTAGGCGCGATGAGAACTGATTTATTGTTCGTGTCGCATAATAACATGGAATTTTCATTGAACATTGAACGGTTGGTTAAAAATATCCACCCAACTCATTTTACCTCTAATACACCAAGGAATCTGTTACCTTTTTGGACTTCTTTTGTTTTAAGTCAAAGTATGATGATTTAAAAGTTTAAAAATTAAGTAAATATTAACAAAATTTCACAAATAAAATGCACTATAGTAGTACGTTAGTTTATAATAAGAAGGGAACATTTCAAAACTTTAATTACTGTGAAGAAAGCAATACATATTGATTTTTGTTTAAAGTTTTTACTTCCTGTTGATTCGTAACAAAATATATTTGGATCCATAGTTCGTACAGCATACAAGCAATGACTTTCTTTCTCTGTATAGTGCAAATATTGCAGGATTTTTTTTTAAAAAGCAGAGGAAGTTATCTTCTTTTTGTTTTAAATATTTATAAGGCAGAAATGTTCAAACCACAACCCTAATCTATATAATTATACATTTTGTCAAAAAAAAATCCAATAAATGCAATCACCTAACCTCTTATAAAATACATATTGTCAAGTTAGTTATTGCCTGTGGAGTGCAGATTTAAAAAACTATATACGCCACTGTAGTTTCATATAATACTAACCCATTTAGGAAATTTCATTTAATTTCGAATGAAAAACGGTCTGATGATCTTAAAAAAAGGTATATGGAAAAGTAGTAGAATGGTTTGCAATATTGCAATAGGCCATTGTTTCTTCTTCCTTTTAATTATTAAAAAAATGGTGCCAAAAATATAACTCAGTGTTTTGACGTAATTTTTCGTTTTGTTTTTAATCACTAAAGAAAATGGGGCAAAACCCCTAAGCTACCAAAAACAAACTACTCTAATCAGAGAAAAATGTGGCACCAAAAATTAACCCAGTGTTTTGGGGCCATTTTTTCTTCTTCTTTTTAATTACCTAGCCATTTTTTCTTCTTTCCAAAATTAGAAAATTTTGGGGTAGGAAAAAAAAACGTTTTCAGAAAAATTAATCAAGACATAACATCAAAAATCGTGATATAAGTGAGTCAATAAAGAACTAATATAACCAAAAAAACATTGACAGTTTGACACGACACCAAATTACAATATTGTCAATGTCAAATACGCTATATAACCACACAAGAAAATTGCTAATTCGAAAGTTCAGAAATAGATACAAAAATTCTCAGATTTGCCCTACTCTAGTCAGAAATATAGTCTATCTATATCTATAGTCTAAAGTCAAACTTTTTTAGGTTGTACTTGATCTATCCTAAGTAAACAATTTAACTTTATATTTATTGTATTAATAAAAATAAAAATCTTAATAAAGAGGTCACAAAACTAGTTGTTCCATGAGGTAGAACTTAGTGGTGGTTAGATTGAATTTTCTAGTTTTGACATATAATTCAGATTAGAGGTTTATTGAATATATTATAATCAACAAAAAATAAATCTAAAAATCAAATAAATAAATTAGACAATTGCCAAACTAATTTCATACTACTGTACCCATAAAGGTCACTAATGTCCATATAAGTCTGTACTAAATGTAATGAATCATTCACATTCAATTTAAGTATACTGAGACTGAAAAATACATTATGAATGTCCGGATATGTGCAAATTAAATTGATTTTTGATTTAAAAAGTTTACTTATTGATGACAATATTGAAGCACTCAAAAATAATTAGTTTGGTAAACAAACAACAATTTGTTCTAAATCACTGTCAAGCTAACGTAACGCTGGTATGTTCAAAATGAATCTAGATTACATAGTAATGAGTGTATATTTTTGTACTTGATTAAAAAGTTTACTCGAGAACAAACAACATAAAAACAGGACTGAATGGAAATTAATGTATCAAATTTAGTAAAGATTGTAATTTCTTCTAACCGAATTAAAATTTCAACTTAACAACAGTTAATTTGTCAAAGCTCGTTTGCGCGGGTTGCCTCGTCGAAAGGGGGTTTCGTGAATAGAAACTTTCAGGAATAGGGATGGTTGTCATCAAAACAGACGTGATAGATTTATTTTAGCCATCAATTAGCGGCACGACAATAATTCATGAGCGGCCGACGAGCCATCACTAATAAAATAAGAACTGGTACCTTTAATGGACCCGATTCTTATCAATAAGGGCACATTAGCCGGAACAGAGATGTCTGTAATGGAGGCGTGGTCGAAACGAGGTGCACTTTGATGTACCAGCCCGATAAAACCCTTAATGATAAAACGACAATATCGTGCCATTAAACTCCGCCCTCTAGCTGACAACATCACAAATTATCACCTATAAAAGTGTCTAAAAATACATGTTCCCTTGAATTACTTTTTGCTTCTTTGTGTTATGTTTGGTCATTAGCGATAGCTCCAAATATTAATTTATCAATCACTCTTTTATTTAAATTACTTAACAAGTCTTGCTGAAAATTTTTAACGTTATGATGAAAAAACGAAGCGCAGAGAGTTTAAAAGCGATGACTCTGTCGACCACTGATATTATAAAATGTACAGGGATGAGTAAGTATACCACCGTTCGTCAGTTGTTTAACTCAATTATTGATCAAATATGGCGCATTTCCCACCCCACGGGCTCTGCTAACCCTTTTGCGTTGAAGGGATTAATAATTATGTACCAACCCCCATATTAGGTGCTCAACATAACAACCCTATTATATTTATGCTCTGCGAAAATATCACTTTTATTGTTATGTTCCTTTTAAAGGAATCTATTTGATTTTTAGCTCTATATAATCGATTCCTTTTCAATTTCGCCCTTTTCACGTCAAGAACTAAAATTTTGAAGAGTCATTGTAAGTAATTTCATTGTTCTTTAATTGCCTCCAGATTTATTTTTCTTTGTCAATTTTTAATTTAAAACGGAGACCGCGTATCATTTGGTGTCAGTTTAGATTTTAAATATAGACCACTACATCGTTACTCGTTCCCAACTATTTTTTAATACGTTTGCTACTCCAGTTACAAAACTAATTTCTGTCCACTTATCTTACATGTTATACACATTATTGAACAAAATAAAATTTCTCAGAATTATAATAGAGGTAACAATATAAAAGGTCGGATTACAACGTTATCAAATATTACATGCAACATTGTAAATTGACCTTCATTGTTATTTTGTCGTCTCAATCCCCGTTTCACATTTAAAAATAATCCAACAAAATAGAGGATTACTTTAAAAAAAGACACAAGGTAAATCACATATAAGCATTTTTAGTAATTGAAGCTCATAAAGAACCAGGCATATGGCGAGCAAAAGGGATTTATTAGACACGAAACTGGTATAAAAAGAGGGGAGTCTGACATTTTAACGAGGGATGAACTTGGACAAGGCCCCTACCCCGTTCGTAGCCCCTATAACACTGATTCTGTTTTACCACGATTTTTTCAGCTAATTGATGTACCCCATAATGATTTTTGGACCATTTTTAGTCATGTACTTAAAGATTTTTTTAACGTAGTTATTTTATTTAAGTTTGGTTACTATTGCACAACCAAAAAGTACAGTTAATAGGTTACTCCAGTTAAGAAGTGGGAATTAACTGAAATTTTTGATTACCATGAAGCTTAAAAATTGTTTCTACTTGAACACACCTTATTTCATTCAATTATACAGGATGTCCAATTTTATCCAAACATACCATACGACTGAAATCGTCAATATTCAGTACACTATTGTTTGCTTTTAAACAAAGAAAATAATTGTTCGTTTAATTAATATAATTTTTTGGAAAAGTAAACTAACTCTCAAATCAAATTAATCGATTAACAGCAAAGCAAAATAAAAATTATATCATGCAAAGCCTTACAGATGCAAAGAATCCTCGAAAACCCGAGTAGTAGTAACAATGAGTATTGTATATCCATTCAAAATGATGATAGTAATTTTTAAAATAAGAGTGCCTGATGCAGATAATAATTTCCTGACTCAATTACGGAGTAGTTTGAAAATAAACCGGGGGTGCCTGCAAACACAGACTAAAAGGAGCCAGATGCTTGACATAATCTTAAAATATTTCTGGTATGCCTCTAGCGTTTTAAAGTTGAGTGATAATAATAGTTAAGTCAGTCATCTCGTTCGATATTTTTCTTGAAAGTCGTGGTTAAAATTGCGAAATCACATCACGAGGGGCGTATAAGTGACATAAAGCTGTAATCGAAACTAAAACCATCACACCCACCATTAACGCACGGGTCGTACAGATGTCACTAAAACAATTTGACGTGTCGAGTGCATGCATTAAGCTGATACAAAAATACACATTCATTCGGTGTGATATTAAGCATCTTCGACAAATTGGCTTGGTTTCGATCACCTTGTTATTTGTCTGGTTCCGAGAGTTTACTAGAATCATTCAACTTTATACGTTTATTTTTCTCACCTCGATAAATGTTTTATATTAATGATTTCCGAGACAGAGAAGTGTTGTTACTACTGCAGTTCAAACTACCTAACTATGCTAACAGCTTAAGAAACTAATTCCTTTGTAACTTTAGTAATAACCAGCGCTGTATGAAAGTCAGCTAGTTCCAGAAAACTTTTCTATCATGGAGTGGAGTAATGAAACTTTGCCTCTAGTGTTTAGAAAAAATAAAAATTTGTTGTGTGGAACACTCAGCTGTATTGGCAAACACTTGACTGGATAATGGAAGAATAATGATAATCTAAGAACGCAGTGTTTGTTGCAGTTCAAATAAAAACAAACGTACGCTTTCAACCTAATTAAATTGCCTTTGGAACAACGTATTCACAAACTTTTCTATTTAATGTAATCACAGAACTTTTTTGCAGTGGGCTTCAGTGGCATCATGGTTTTTCAAGCCGGAAAATTCAGTTTTCTCCAAAATGCCCACAAACTCTCACTCTAGCCAGTCAACTTCACCTGGCCAGAACAACGAGACCTCTACAACAGTTCGTATTTTAAAACCAACAGGATCATGGCAAGGTGAACCGGATAGGAAGAATTTCCAACATCCTAAACTTTGCATCACTGTAAGTACGTGATTAAGATTACTTTAGGTTAAGGAAAAATATTCTAAACTCTTCTAAAGCAATTTTGTTAATGTTTGGAGGTAAAATGGTAAAATTCAATTTCAACTATGGCTCAATATCATCTGAAAGTATGACCTTAATATCTCGAAATGTTTTTACAAAATAAACTACAATATCCTATAGAGAATACAAATACAAGATTAAATACTACAAACATGCACATACAGACAAATAATTATGGTAGTCTGCTGGCTTCCTAAATTTGACAGAATTTAGGTAGTTCAAAAGGAAGACATTATAATGTTTCATACATTAAAGTATTTCAGGAGTTGCAACCAAACTTATAGAAACTTTAATTTCTTGTAATCCAAGCTCCCTACCCAAAAATTGTGATGTCATTTCTTCAAGTAATCTGTGGTTAGTGAATTAGTCTGCATTTTTTTTGACACTTTGAATATAATGAGAAACACAATAATGGGTCGATATACATGATACCAAAGAAAATACAGAATTTAATATTGTTTAGCAAAAGTAGGTTAAAATATAACTCTAAAAGTTTCATACAAACAAACAAAATAGACATTAAATTAATGAAAATAAGAATAAAAGAATTAATAAGTACAATTAAAAATCGAAGGAACATGAAAGTAGTCTGAAAATGTAATTTTACGTTCTTTAGCCAGTTTTCGTGCTTAGAAGTGCAGAAATCGTACTAAGAAGAAAATGCTATGAATCTAACTAACTAAGAATCTTCCTAGACCAAAAAAACAGTGTACAACGTTTCAAAGTCAAATTTATACCATTTCTAAAGTCTATTTGACATGTAGTCTAGTCTGTCAAAATTCACCCCACCAACGTATAAAACACATTTTAATAACAGCAAACAGTACTTTACATCTCCATGAGTAAGGTTTTGGCTGTTTTGATGTAAGAACCGTCTGTTTTTGGATTTCAGCTTTTCACGATCTGTTGACAAGTTACATGTCTGAAAAGGCTTTATGTGTGTATGTAAACACATTTGTAATAAATATCTATCTATCTCATTATGGTGACGTTATTCTCTAACAACAGTTCCATTTCATTTACATGGTGTTTTATATGAAAAAATCAAGTAATTATTTTCTAACAGAAATTGGAACCATTTGTCACGTGTTAAAAAAGAGAAGAGACATTAACTAGGGTTAATTATCTAGTAGAGTCATTCTTCCATTATCAAAAGTTGCACCTGAAGGGTTGTGGAAATTCCCATGATATCTAACCGCCCCATCAAAACTGTGAACATTATTAAAATCGAACCAGATAGAAAGGGTTAGATCAAATATTTCATTTCTTATAACGACCGTATAGTTTAATAATTTAGGAGTTTTAATGGGGACGATAAATTATTTCTATAAGCACTTTGTAGCCTTTAGCGCGGTCGATGAAATTTCGATTTTCAGCTTGTAGTTTCCTAGATGAGTCTGTTAATTTGGGTTGGATCTATGTTGCGGTTTAATAAAATTCATAAAGGAAAGAAACATAAACCGCGGGTATATAAATAAGTGCTGTGGCATTTTTTAGTGCCTGGCTGGTGTTCATACGAAAATTGCAATATGCCCTCGCAATTTAAAAGTTGGGCAAGAAGCGGCAGAGCCAAGCCATATAATGTACGGGAACAAGCAGATATCGTGAATATGGAGTAATGGTGCGAAACATTCTCAAATTTATGGTTTGTCGCGCCCGCCGCAATATTGTTTCTTCCTATCCGGGGATGTTGTGTGGATTCATACGGCTTATTTATTTTCCGCTTCTATTATAGATGGTGACAGCCGGTACTGTATCTCCCAGTTGACATCTTTATAGTTACGATCTCTTACTCACCAAATCCTGCTCGTATTAGTTCGAAAGTAATTATATTCGAAAACGATTTCATTAACATCTCTGTTTACAGTGCAATACTTTTTTCAAGGCTATAGGTCAGACACAAGAAAATAAAAATCCATGTGTGTTTATTCGATGATAACTTCTAAACCATGACCGCGACCTTGTCAAAATTATCGCCCACTTTTTTCTACGACACCGAGTATATCTAATGTGGACATAAAGGTCACTTTAATATGTTGTTTGTTTATTGATTGATTGGGTAATATTCCTCTGTCGTGACAACGGGCAGTAAGTCTTAATCCCCGCACAGGTGCGGCCCATTCTTCCTGATTAGTGAATCGCCATCTTGAAAAGGGACCGATTCCCCGGCCTTTGCACTAAATCCGGAACAGAGTCGCAATTTCCTGTCTTTTCGTGTCAAATAATTCCCTACTTAAAAGTTTATTTCTTCACTTTCAGACTGGTTAGTAATAGCTTTTTGCCTCAATATCATCTAACAAAACAATTCTTAAGCAATAATTAAAATCTGATTCACTCCTCGTATTTTCGTAAACATAATATCCGATGTACCGTTGTTAATAGTGTTCGCCATTTTTCCGTAGATGCTTGCCATTAAATGATATGGATAATGGGGTTGAAATATGGCAGACATACGGGGCTATATGCACGTTTCCCTTTAGATTACGCTGCCGATGTTCCGGTTGTCTTGGTTACTACTAATTGGGACCTTTTCACCATTCACCTGTTATATGAGATGCTCCGCTTTATCATTGAATATCAGACTGTAATAACCTTACATTTTTATCAAATCCACTAAAAACGCTTATTAATTATTGTTGCTTACCTGAGGATTTAGCGTGACTTCCCTACAAACAGATCATCTAAACGCGGTAAAGAATAGTGCACTGTTTTGAATCATATCGGTATTTACGCAGAAGATGGCTCGACATGAAGTCTATTAACCACTTGTGTACGGTTTACTTTTGCTCAGTAGGATATCGGATTGCTCTCACGCAAAATAAATTTTTCATCTAAAAATCTGCTTTTGCCCTACAGGTAACGTATATTTTAGCTTTTATCAGGAACGCTGTTAACAACGTGTTAATGTAAAGGAATAGTTATGATTGCCTAAATATAACAAACATGTGTCCTAGTATCTGAAACACCCGGTATACCAGCTGAATTCTCAATCAGTTAGAAGATGATAATCAGATAGGAAGGGAAGTATATAAAGTCCTTCCCAAGTTTAGTGGCAGTGACGTAATAATGGTGATCCCTTTGCTATTATTTGTAAACTGAGCGAAATTTTACGTTATTGACGTATGCCATTTACTAGAAATAATTTAAACTTTTTGGAAGGGAAATCCATTATCACTCAGTGGAGTTGTAAGACCACGAAAAGTAGGGAATGACACACAGTTCTCTAGACAATACTTTGTCATTTTTAGTATTGTGGAGACGACTGTGTGCTATATCTTTCGTAAAATGTTGTAAATCCTTAATGGGGCTCCTGAAGGACAAAAACACCTTAATACAATTTTGTAGAGGATGAAATTTTCTACAACTATTATTAATTACATTTTTTTGTGGCTCTTTTTACCTTGTAAATCTTTAGAGGCCCCTGAGAACATATTTTTTATGGAGTTTGCACTTTTGATCAAAAATGTAATTTTTCCAATTTTTGAAAGGTTGTAAATTATTTATATGAATTCAATTTTACTATCTAGTTCAAAAAATATTGTTTTTTTTTTGGTAAATAGCCAAAACAATAAAGCTCCAGTCTTTTGCTGCCACTATTAAAGAACGCTTTGTATCTAACTAAAAAAAATGACATTTGTGACACTTTTTTTAAATGTCATAGTTAAAGTAACATTTGTATTCTCTCAGAAATGTAATCTATTGTGTTTACTCCCAGAAGAACGTAGACTGTCAAATAGTAATAAGCTTGATGATTTTTAAGTAAATAACGTCGTTCTATTTAGATTTAGCTTTCACGAATGTAAATAAACCATTTTGTCTGAAAATGAGTATTAAAATAAAAATCGGGTGAGACTATTTGTGGCCGTGATGTCGCAAGTAAGGTGCAATTTGTAAGCTAACAGGTAAACCAAACCGTACGTAACATACCTTTTCATATAAACAAACAAAACCATTCTGACGAAAAATAAATGGGTGCTGCGAAACCTAATTTATGGCGGACAAAAATAAGTTATTCTGTGACAGTAAATTATAATGAAATAATATTAGTTTACTGTAAATATTATTCTAATAATTCGTTATTTTTCGCAAACGGCTTGGTTACACCTACAATAGGCGTACGTCAATATTTGCGACTAGATTGTGAAAATGTTCTATAAATATTTTAACAAGCCTGAGTCAAGACGAAAAATTTACAATAATTTACAATGTGTAAAAAACTTTATTACCCCGAATTATAAACAACCGATGCGTGTCAAAACATTTATCGTGTCGTCGGACCAATAGCGATTGTCTTCATTAATTTGCCTCAATCTATAAACAAATACAATTTTTTGTAACCTCCAAGCAAATGATTTTCCTAATGAATAGTGAACACTGGACAACAGCAATAATTTTCTAGATAATGATTCTGAGAATAAATACCTAACTAAAACTGAACAGATATAAACCGTTAGGCAGCACAGCAGTTTGACATCGCTATTGAAAGAGTGACAATGTGATTTCATGAAAAGAATTCAGCACAGTCATCTTCTTGATTGGGACAGATTTAGTTGCCTCTGGTTCTTTGATGATAATGCAAAACATTTTGACGTTGTATAAAGGTGTACTGTGAATAGCTTAAAATACTATTTGATGGCGTTACTTCAAAGGGCTTTCGGAAAGTCAAATTATTTTAATTGAACAAAAGCTATTTGGTTGTTTGATATACCTATAATGGTAACAGTAATTATCCGGAACCAGAATTGACGCAATTTTTATTACTGTTTACGCTAAATAGTCGGTAAACAATCTCAGAGCGTTGGTAAAAATATTTCGGTTACCTATTTAATTGTTCAAACAGGCGACAAAACAAAGTTCCTACTGTGACAGTTTTCTAAATGTTTACCCGAACTATTATAGCTTCAGTTTAAATGGACTCAATCATAGGAAGTCTTTCTATTTTTATTTACTTTACTTAAAATTGTCATTTTAAAGTCTCTCAGCTAATTAACACATTTTAAAAGTGTATATCAAGGAATATTACGTGACGCCTATAGTTAAATGGTTATTTGTCTAATTAAAAGGAAAATATCACTGACTATAGCTACACTACAAATTCGAATTTTAATGGCTCCAACCTCATAATACTTCAAACGAACCGACTTTACGATTTTTTGAGTGACTTTGGTGCCTTAAAACGTCTCATAAAACTTAGATGACCACTGTTTTGATATTATAGGAACATATTTTTCTCTCAGTTTGTGAAGGAATTATTGGGCAAAAAACCCTTGGGTCGACCCTCTCCCTCTACTTTGGGCTGTCTTTACATTTAAAAGCATCTTCTCTGCCGATGCCGGTATGCAAATCAGACAACGGGTCTGGGTCTGTGATTGATCTATTTCCGCAAGATTGATTATGTCGCTGGATATTTATCGTCATTATATGGAAAAGTGGCTCACAATTTATTATGGTTTAGTAACATTTGCGAAAGCCGAAACTCGATAAATCTGAAATTACTTAGATATTTACTGATGACCGTAATACAAGCAAACATTTTTCGATGCAGCTTGTCAAAATTGGTTACAAAAATATTTTCCAGTTTGGAGCCTTAATTGGAATTTATTTTATTTCTATTGTCGTCGCCGCATGCACTCGAAATATGTGGAAACTTTTTTAAATAAATTCAACAATTTTTTGATATTTGATAATGCAAACAATTATTTTTGTCATTCACTTTGTGGATAACTCAGAGTATTTGGTTCTTGACCCAAAAACACTCTTGCTCCTCTTTCCTGGTAAGCGATGAATTCTCTTTTCTTGTTCAACTTAGTGAGAAATGTCCTACCAAAGTCATATTTATTGATGATTTTATCCTTGGGATATGTGGAATACCTACCGTCAGTCCAAGGTCTCCTTCTATTCCGTACTTAAGCCATACTGAATAGAGCAGAAATATACAGGGTGAGACAGTTTCTTAGAAAACATATGCCGGTAATAGCTTCCTTGTTGAGATACAAGGTGTCAAAGTTTTGAATTGTTCTTAGTGTTTTCAAGACAGCTCCTACAGTTTTGGAGGGGATTTAGTAAAATTTGGACCATTAGTCTAATGAGCTGCAGATTTCGGTAGTCTAAAATGGTCGAAAATTCTACAGTGTGATGTTTTCCTCATGGATCAGAATTTTTTGACGCTCTATTGACTTTGTGCTGATTTTTTTCCGTGAAGACTCTTTAGACAAAGTCAGTTATTATCAGCAAGACTCTGGTGTTCAACACATCAACTTATTTTAAGATAACTATGTTATGTAAAAATATGTCGTCTAACACTGTAATTTTTGATGAAAATACTCAAAAAAGGTCTTTTTCTTTACTTTTTGATATTAAAATAAGGCATTGAATGCCGGAGTCCTGCTAGTAAAAACTGACTCACCCTGTATATAAAAATCAATGTACAGATGCAGGGTGTTAAAATAGGTAATTCCGAAAGACGGTTTTAGTAGAACAATTGAGAAGTTTTTTCAATACTCAACAAATCCAAAATAACTAAATATAAATTATACATGGAATTGTACACTTTTTGGGGTTGTTTGTTGGCATTTACAAAGCAGCAAAACTCAATACAAACGACGTTACAATCATGAAGGTCTTCCAAAACTCAATTACTCAACAAAATCAAATATGTTTTCCTACAATTTTATGGAGTTTTGGAAAAAACCCTCCTCAATTTTGGAAAGAGATAACAAAAATAAGGCAACTTTGCTAACTATTGTTGTTCAATTGTTGCTGTTAAAATTAATAGCGCAATCTAAGCTTATCTAAGCAGTTACAATAACATGCAAAATTAAGTAAATTTAATTAGTTTCGATTCAGAATACAAAAACCATTTCTAAGATTATTTTGAATTCCAATCCAACTTTCAGAAACTTTAAAAATGCTTGTAAAGATTTATTTTAAAATTTCCAGTTGTCTGCAGTATCTATTTAGATTTGCCAGAAGCTTTACAAGTTTCAAAGGCCTCTAAAAACTAAGCGGAAAAACAATTAGGACTGTGGCAACACTGGCAAAGTACCATATCTATAATTTTTAATACTTTATTTGTATTTCTTGAAACAAATGAGATTATTACTGTTTTTGTTGATAATATCAGGAGACAGGACATCTTCAGTCTTCTCTTTTGTCAAATCTCCATTCCGGTTTTTTCAGTAAGATATACAAATTGATGAATATTGACCAGTGCACCGGTGTGATCTAAAGTCCAAGAATTCGAATGATCACGCCCTGAATATTTTTTAACCCGGTGCAAAAGGTCGATAAGATCAGCACGAATAATTTCGGACGACTATAAAATTATTCGATTTTATCACATTACCAACTAATAATTATGTAGAGACTTATGCAAATAAATATCCAACTGAAAATGTTCTGGCACCCACCGAACTGTCATTATCGAGCGAGGATATTAGCGATGACAGTTCAATACTGCATTAATCCATTAATTCTGATCAGACTAACGATGCGTGCCATCAGTCCAAAATCGAATCTACATATAGGCGGGTTACACTCTTATTAGGAAATCTCAGCCCCACCTTTTTACCAACAATTTTCCTAAAGTGCTCGTTTTCTTATTGGAGCAGGAAGGTTGATGATCGATCACGTTTTCAGCTGAAGATCTCCCTTTGTTGATTCACTTATCGCGCTACCGATATCTCATTTTACTTCAAAAAAGTTATGTCCCGTCCTTTTCATAACACTGGCAAATTGATGAGGCGTCATCGACACCACCATTTACGTTTAAATAAAAATATCCACAAATGTTGTTAATGTGATTTCGTTAGTTGTTGAGACACTCTCAAATTGTAATAGGGTCTAAAAAATTAATTTTATCCTTTTAGCGTCTAGAAAGAGTAAAAAGGTCCCCAAAGAGAGCTTGGCGTCAGCAAAATTGACGTCAACCTCAATAGGGCCACAGGGAACACTAAAAAGCAACAATTTGAATATTTTTAACATGGATTTTAAGAAGCGTAAATTTTTGGCATACAGTTAGTATCGGGGAAAAGTCGAGGGGAGCATGATTTATAGGCAATAAGACGACCCATCGTACTTTCTATTCCAATAGTTCGTAGTGGACATGCTAAGACTGTAATAAGCCCTTAGGATACGATCGATTTTATAAGGATTTATATGTGCTTTGAAAAAGGGCTCGTTATTAGTGACACTACATTAAAGTCTCAATCCTGGCGCCTAATCAACAGCAAGCAATAAAAAAGCTTTGAGACATCATTAAAGGATTTGTTATTACCCGAACATCTAAATATACCTCGTCAGTTGTAATGATATATAAACATTGTTATTTAAAATGAAATATCGTTCGTATGGGTAAACGTTAACAAGCTTTCTGCTAAAGAATATCCTTTGTTCGGAACCGCACTTGAACAACAGGTAATAAATACTCGGGATGCAGTAAACAATAATTCAGAGACACCTAGAATGAAAACAGTGTCCTAAAGAATATTCGACACACACTGGTCAGCCACAGGGCCGGACTTTTACTTTAAAGTACCACACTAAAATTGCAAACAATTTGGATTGCTTCAGACAATTTGTACTTTAAAATATCTTAAAACATTGCAGTAGGAGAAGATTTAAAAATATTTTACAATTATACTGATTTGTAGAAAAGAAACCTTTTGAATTAATTTTTTGCATCCTGAATTAACTAAATTTGAATGCAGCTCTTAACATTTATAATATTTATTTCCAGGTAATTCGTTGCACATTTCCCAACTGTAAATGTGAAAACTTCGTCCCTGGAAGAGTGCGAGTACGTTACTGCGAAAGCTGCGGGCATAGTTGGGTTCCCCACGGTAAGTCGCTTGGTAATATTTTAATTCCATTCGTCTTGAGGTGACGGAATGTAGCAAAATAAATTTTCCCTTAAATTTTACAACCCTTGGAATATCCTATCATTCATGAAAAAAATATTGCATAATTCCCATCATCGGACAGTGGGCATAAATATGATATCTTGCATCCTGGTCACGTTGTGCCCATCCATCGATTTAGTGAATACGAGATGAATCTCAGATTTTATAGTTATAAGTTTCAAAGTTTCAAAACCCTTGCACTAAACCACATTTGTAGCTGTCGATGATGATGAGAATCCACTTTTTAATAATTACCCACTTATTCACCCCTCAAGTCAATTTAGCAATTTCACACACACATACACACATTGCTAGACCATCAATGACGTTCCGCTTTAACTGAACGTACAAAACAAGTGTGATATATACACACAAAACTATATCAATCATCTAAGCTCTTTAACGATCAGCGAACATGTCAAAATGTTAGTGTCACCCTATACACCTTCGGAACCCCTTTCTGAACATTGCCAGTGACACATTTGAAGGACGAGGGTGTACGCAAAACAAACATTAATACGTTTAGGGTCTAAAATTGAGGCCCTTAATAGCTGTATAGTTGCATGCAGTAATTCAATAACTGATTCCCTTACATCTCCCAGTATTATATTTTAATTAAATTAAATTTCCAGCCAGACAGTTTAGCCAGTCTTTATTACAACCCCCAGGGTGACACGCGGATATTTTTTCATTTTATTCTTTGATTGTTTTTTCAATATCAAAATTTCATATTCTTTTAACGACGCATTTTTATCCATTCAAATATCACTCAGGGTCGTTAAATGAGTTGATTAGTTTTCGTAACTGAAAACCATAGACAATGAAAGTGATTGGAAAAGTGCGGTTTAACCGTGCAATTTATCCTTAACAAATCTGATTTTATAATTATAAAATCCAAGGAAATATCATAGTATAGACGTAAGGAACATATCAAAAAAGCTTAGAATGGTCCAAAATTGATTAAGTTATTTGTAATTATTTTCGATATAGTTTTGGACTGTAGTAAATCAGTTAAGGCGTTGGGATAGAAACTAAGAAAATTATAGAAGCATCCCTTGGTTGAGATTGTTCTGACAAACCTTTTCCTTGTCTTTTCATTATTGTTGTAAAGTGTTTGACAAGGAAAACATATATTTCACTTGTCCTATTTTTTTACGTCATTACTGTCAGTTGTGACTGCCATTTGGTATTATTCACAATTGAACCAATTGGCACAACTAATATGTCAATTTACCGGAGTGACTATCTACGGAGAATATACTCATGAGTAAAAGGTTTAAACAAGTCTAGTATGTCCATTTCCGTAACTACCCTTCGCTTTTGAAAACGTATACAGGACGTTTTAAAGTTTTTACCTATTTAACAGATTACGTACCGAAACAAGCTCAGATGAACTTATTTCTGATAACCTTTTTTCCTAAAGTTACAAATTGGATTATTTTCTTAAATTACTTGAATGAAATAATCATAACCATATTTTGTAAAATCAAAAAAAACTAGCACTTACTTTATTTCATTCCTTTCCCTGATATTTTGGTAAGGTTATTTTGCAATTGGAATGCAGTGAAAACCAATAAAATTTAGATAACCAAATCAACTTATATCTTTAACATATTAACTCAAAAACAGTTAAACTAAGAAGGACAAGACAAGAGACTGATTGTTCCTCTAATCTGGTCAAAATTGATTAAGTAATGCATCAGAAAATTAGAATAAAGTTGGCGTAAAGTGATTTTTACATGATTGGATAATTCGATTAAATTTTTTTTGTTTGTTGTTACATCAATAAAATATTCCTCCCATTCGCAAAAAAAAAATTTTAAGTGCTTTTTTTGTACATATTTTACCTAATTTAAGGTCCTTTGGTATAAATATGCCCTTTGTTGTGCATTGGAACCCTTCTGGAGCAAAATAAAAAATTGCCAAAATTGCACTTTTTGCAAAAATGGATTTTTTTCAATTTTTGAATGATTGTAACTTTTTTATTTGAACTCTTATAGATTTCACTAAAACGCCATTAGAAAGAGGATAAAAAATACTACAAAATGAGCTAAAACTGGCCTCTCTAACTCTTCATGTTATCGAAATATTTACATTCAAAAAGTAGTAAAAAAAGACTCTTAATACCCCCCATTCTATAAATTTTTTTGAAAAATGAAAAATTTTAAAGTCCTTTTTTTGTACTAATTTGCAAAATAAAAAATTGCCAAAATTGCACTTTTTGCAAAAATGTAATTTTTTCAATTTTTCAATGATTGTAACTTTTTTATTTGAACTCTTATCGATTTCATTAAAACGCCATTAGAACTATTTAATCAGATTTTTACGTCAGACCCATTTTTGTCAAGCTCATTCATTTATAATGGCTGATTTCCTGATAATTTTAAAATATACCTGTATAAACATATTCTAATCAACTTATACATGATGGCTAAATTTGTGTCAATAGCATTGACGAATTAACTGTGATAACAAACAATAAAGATGGTCGATTTTAATTTCTTAGAGTACTTAATCATATAACGTATACGGTCTAATATCTGGGGAATAAATTTTCCGAAATCTGGGAGAGTTATTAAGATCGCATCTTGACGAATGACGTCACTTATAGAGGCGACATCAGTTTGCTTCCCCCGGCATTATAAGGTTAGTGTCAAGAGTTATGGATTAGCCGACTCGGTCAAAGCAATATGTCATCTGTGAGAAAGTCGTAACCAATTCGTATGTTTTGAGAGTGATTTTTTTCCGATAACTGGAAAACTTTAGCGTTACAGAGTTTTTGTGTAAATAGTTAAATTGGATTTCCAGGAAAATCCAACGGCAACAGATTTTTTTAACAGATCGAATATCTCCAATTTGGTGCGCTGTGGAAATAAAGATAAATTTAAACCGGTTTTAATGCTGCTTTTAATAGTGTTTGGGTGGCAATAGAACTTAGAGTCAACTGTGAAAACACAAACAATTTATAAAAACTATGTGTCAATGAAAATAATCAAAAGTAAAAACATTTCTCACCTATCTAATTCGAACATCTAAACAGAAATGTGTCCTAAAATAGGTTTATTTGGAAATAGATCAGGAATGTCTCGAACTTGTAAACATTGCCATCTTAATTTAAATGATTAAACTCTAAAGGAGCAATCCGGGTTATATCGAGTAGTATTTTTAGTAATCAACTAAACAAGGTTACTTGGTTTGCTTAAATGCCATATCAAGTAAATAAACTCCTAAATAATACAGGACGTATTTAACTTTTTTGCTAAAAGAGTAATTGCTGGGTCGATTTACATAATAAGAAGCATAACAAAAATTCATTTAAATTCAGCTTTATCTCAATCTCAGCACATGGGACTCATGCAAAGACACGATAAAAATCAATCGTTTAAATGGTGGCACCGTATAATTACTCCTTTATTTATTTCCTCTCTCGTATTCGTGTCTGTCGATTTTCGGCAAATTTGCAATTCCGAATGCTTCAACTTAGTTAGGTTTAAGTGTGGGTAATATTCGACCTCAACCAACATTATGTTATTTCCATACGTTTAATGTCCCTTAGATCACGTTTTCAGATAAGCTCATTTTGATTTGATATGTGCACTTGCAGTCACGATACCTGCATGTATGTATTATGCCTTTGAAAACATGATATTTTTATTAGTCTGCAATTTGCTGCCATTCGGCGTTTATTGATGTTGTTTACATACCCCCTACCAGTTAGTATTTACCTTACTCAACCACTTTACTTTTATGATTTATGGAGGCCACCTTTTACAATTACTAAATTGCCCCATTCAAAGAATGGAACTGGTGTTATAAAAAATCGAATTTACATGGATCTATTAGCATTTAACTATTGGCAGAAAAACAATCCAGATAACAGCATTTATGATCGAAATAATCCATTTTCATTTGTGGCGCGCCGAACTGGCGAATCTCGTCAATGTTGTGGGGGATTACATTATCACGCAATACGCAAATAATTAAAAAGGGACTAAAGCTGGGACCCCTGTCAATGAATTGACGACTGGATTTATCAGATTGGTAATCCTGAGCTTTTTGGAAGCATTTTCTACTTTAAAACTCTGCTTCTAGTTGGAAAAATTAACAGTGTAGCTAGATTAATAAAACTGACGTGCCCAAGAGATTTTTAATAATAAATCAATTCGATTAAATAAAAAAGAATAATAATCAAAATCTGAGGATTCCTAAGGTCCATTAATAACAATTCGGTAAATAATCAATCTGTGAATGTCATTACTAAAGGGATCTCCTTGTTTGTTGGTTAGGAAATGTGTAGGAGCGGTACAACTTATCCAATAATGGACTGTCATAGTTGAATTATAGACGACACGTACTCCAAATGGTCATGGTTGTCTGCACCAATAATAGTTCAACTCCGTTATAAACTTAAGCTTTTGTAGCTTCTCATTTGTGGCTACTAGTAAAGATTTAGCATAATCCATATTGACAGTGTTGATTAGACAATGGTACCTACTGTTTTATGTTAGAGCGTTGGTGCGGATGATGTGATTTACACACTGACAGGGGTTTAAAGAATATAACCAAAACAGAATAGAAGACCTTTTCTGGCAGCGCTGACGCCTGCAAGCAATATATATGAATTTTCAATAGTTTCGAAAAACGGTTTAGTGGTCATCTATAGTCAAATGCGAGTCCGTCTGACCATTGTCTATGCATGGCCGAAGCGACGTCTCAACCGAATTTCTCTCAAGGGAGCCTCTCGGCTTCCGTATGTATGATATACTGCTTGCCATTTTCTCGTATAGAATTTTCGACAATTATGGATCTCTCCTTTATGGCCCTTTGCCGCATAATGAGCTTTTTCGCCTTAAATTGCATTTTTCTTTATGACATCCTCACTCTATCCCTTAAGATTTATTTTTTATAAATTTGGTCAGCTATTCTTTTTAGACCTTTTATTTTAACATAATCTCAAAGGGTCTTTGTTATTTAAGTCAAAAAAAAACACCTGTAGTAGACTCGGAGAGAAAGAGGAAAATAGGAGGACTCATTTGATGTCTTAAAAAGTCTAGAAATTAAGTACTTTTAACTTGGTAGGAAAGTCGTTTTTAATTAACCCAGAAATATTTTTGCTTTAGTACAAATAATTTATTCATTCCGCAATTTTTTTTATTTTTCCAAAATTTCGGTTTTTCAGTGATAAGTGAGTGGTATTCCGTAAGGTCGTTCCATCCTTATCTAGTCATATTACTGACAGGCATAGAAAGCTACAAACACACCAACCAGCTACAAAGTAAAATTATCATTTGAACAACTAGGGATGGGAATCGTGAAAACACCCGGTACCATGAGGAGGTTTTCAAATATCATTTATTAAAACTCGAGTCAGTGACTGCTGTTTTAATTATTTTTTAACATCAATTGTTTTATGGTAACATCTGAATTTTGACACTTGCAAAATCAATTTGTCTTAGTGTCACGTGACTGCTGTAATAACTTTGACAGCTTCAATTTGACGTCCCAGAAAATTTTCAATTTCAAAACTGTATTCAGTAGGGTCACGTGACTGCTTTCACTATTTTTTTAAGTTAAATATTTTCAATTTTAAATTTGACAGGTAAAAGTTGATGTCTAAGATAATTTTCAAGGTCAAAACTGCATTATGTTTTAATAACTTTTAAACACAATTTGAACTTTGACAGAGTTGAGGCCTGTCAGGCATCAAATGTCAATAAGCGATTATTAATAAGGATATGTTTGATTCCAAATCCAGCAAAAAAAGATTGCTGTCATCTGTCAAATAGGCTGTTGCCGTTAAGGTGTTTTTGCTTCTGTTTATTTTTTACTTGTAATATAAAATGTAGGGGGAATGATTTAAATGAGCAATTGAAAATTGGAGTTCGTTCTATAAAGTTCATTTTCCTTTTTATTAATGCTTATCGTAGATGAGCAGATTATGAAGAATACGTTAACGTAGTTAAAGGAGAAAATCAGATATGAAAAAAGTTTTTATTTCTTGTAGCAATATCTCCAGGAAAATTCAAATTCCCATCACCTAAAGAATCAATTAAAAACCCAGTCAATTCAGCCATATTCACTGCAGAATCCTTTGGTATATCTTTATCTTAAGATTTACTATAATGCAACACAGAACAGCACCAATGGTAGTTTTAGGTTATTTTCAATATTGTGTCTTCAATTTTTGTTTCTAGCATCACTACTCTAGTAGAACAAGGAATAGTTCAGAAAACGTTTCAACCAGTTTATCAGTTTTCAAAAGTAATTTTACTGAATTATTACTAATTTACTAAAATTACGGTAATATTAGTGTAATTTTAATGGAAAAGTTGGCAGTGGCTCCTTTAGGATCAAATAGGTAAGCCAAATCAAATTTAACCTAATTTTCATAAAAAAAATTGTAAACAATTCAGTGATAGGATCCAAAAAATGTTTAGCATCAGCTTCTTCGTTTATTAAAATTAAGTAAATATTTTTGAACAGTGTTCTTTTTATGTAGTTGTTAATAAAAATGTACCCATTGTAAGGCAATAATAGTGAATTTGTAGTTTCGCATGAAAAGAGTGTAAAAGGTTGTTAGACGGCAAATGCATTTTGTACGAAAGAAATTTTGTGAAAGAGTTGTTGTCAAGTAATCTATCTTGATTTGATATTTTCATAAATAAAAATGATGTGGAACAGTATTGCTCTAGGTGCTGAAAGGCAAAACGGCGGTCAGGAAGCTTAATGAACATTCCTTGTGCACAATGAAGGGTGATGAGGTAATTTTAATCACACTTTTTGTTCGTTCGGTTCATCTTCTTTTTCAGGACGTCCATAAAAGTCGTTAATTATGATAAATATGCAGGAGCGCTTTTTCCTAAGAGAGTCGTAGGTAGCAGAGTGAACGGATGCGGGCTTTGTTATTCAGAGAGGGTTAAGATTGTATTAGTATTTAACCCTTGCCTTTAGCTTATGTTCCTGATATACCGTTTCGTTACCCCTTGGGAGAGACAGTTCTAGCTTAACCGCGATGCTACCTTGTCCTCTGCCCTCCTGCTTGCAGAAACAAACCTTAGGCTATGCTGCTATTGAAGGGTGTTCTATGTTAATTGGCCTTTCTTTTTGACCCTTTTCCAATCTATGATTCGAGAACGCCTGCGGTCGGCGATTTCAAATTCTCCTGGGAGTCCCCCTCTTCTGTCGACCGTTCGGCCTCTGCGTCCTTTACATATTTATGTATTCCCTTAAATCAAATCAAACACCGCTCTGTTTGATATTCATTTACCAATGTGGGTTGCTTTTTATGCTTCGGTTCTCTTAATTATCAAAATATTTCGCCAGACGAGAATTTCAATCAAGAGCCCCAAAATAAATATCCTCACTTTTAAGATCCCTTTTACTCGATTTGAACCTTATTTTTTTTCAAATTTTATATTTGTATATACGGTGTTTACTTCATTTACACCAAAACTAGTCTACTCAACTTTTCAAATCCCTACCAGGATTGGCCTAATAAAGCAGTTTACAGTTAACTTGAACAAGATAAACAAAGGGTCTGATAATCCACGACCTTAAAATTGTATATTTAACTTTTAAGACGTTTTAACGAGACAATTTGTCAAATCCACACATACAGACAGTTTAATTAAGAAACTAAATGATTATAACTTAATTTTGTTGAGTTAGTCTTAATTAATCTAGCTGTATTAATATTCAATTTGTGAAGTTAACGAACCCTCAAATAGGCAGAAATGTAATAATATTGTCTTCCCCAACCCAACTCGATGCCATTTTACAGAATTCGCAAGCCTTAAGCAAACTTCTCTAACTTTCGGCTAATGGGATAATAATGCTTGGTTACACATTGATTGTCGTAATGTTCTATTAAAGTTAAGAACTTCCTTCGGTTAATCTCATAATGTTTAATTACACTGTATATGTTTTAGCCAACAATTTACGTGTTTCTATTGAACAATTGGCTGTTGAGTTAACTCCGTTGTCGTTTTTGCGAAAATGCCAGAAATTAAGTTTAAATTTGCGCGTAATTTGAGCGAAAAGAACGGAAAGAACTTCTTAGCGGGCTTTGTAATTATGGCATCAATTTTAATTGGCAAATTTTCGGGAACGGCCCCCGAAGAAAACCCCAGCATTATTATAGATTTACCCTCGCGACGATGTAATTTCTTCCAAGGATTAAGTAATAGACGTTTCTAAATTATTCAATTTAATTTGTTTACCCTTTCTCTAGAGGGATGTTGTCACTGCATTATTTTACTCTGTATGTATTGTATAAAAACCAAAAAGTAAAGAAATCTTAGAAACCCCGAAAGTATTGATTTCAGGCTCAGACAGATATAGCACGTACGATTGTAGGGGAAAGATATGGGGTATCAGGAATCATTTCCAAGTTTCAAGAACGAGTTCATTTTGATTAAAAGTGGATTAGAAGTGACCACCAGCATAAAGTAAAATTTGTGTTGTAATTGTTTTGTAGAGTGGCAAATAACAACAGTCACAAAGTGTCTACAAATTTGAGCAAAAATGGTGTATATGGAGGATTGATATTGAAACTTAATCATAAATGAAATAACTAATATAACAATATCAAATCTCAGTTTATTCTGAATTGTAGAAGTCAAACAAATCTTGAGACTTGACTAACATTACTCTAAACACTTTCTTGTGGTTAATACCCAATTTTAGGGTAGTTAATGCTAAAATTTACTAATCGGAGTGTAATCTACCCTTGAATACACTTGTACGTCCGTATGTTAACCTTATTTACATCGCAACTTTATACAGTGGTATGTTTGCAATGAGAAATTTTCGGATATGTTAACGCTTCCCTTATCTTAGACTTGAAAGGAAACTGAAGACGCTGCTTTTCAATACAGGAATGCATTGAAATTGTTTGAAATCTTTTACAACTTCTCTCATATTTTGAAAATCGTTTAATTGACAGCTGGAAACACTAAATGTTTTTGGTACCTTGTATTTGTAATGAAGTTAGTTAGTTTAGTAGTAATTTATTTCAAAATTATACATATCGGAATCCCATAATAAGAAGACGAAGCATAACTTTGTAAGTGACGTCATTCAATAATTGGTCACGTGACCACTTTATCAGAAAATCTGATTAAAATTTTGTGACCAACTGTTAAATGACGTCACATCCATCGACACTGACACATGTCAGTTAATAAAGTTTATTTCCAGCTTTGTCTAGAACATTGATTTGCAATTACTCTCTCTCCTTATCATAGGATTCCCATCTGTAATTTTGAAATTTTTACACCTGTACATATATTTCATAATATATGCGCCAGCCAAATATGAAAAAAGTTTCTTTTAACTTACTCTAAACAGGAGTACTTTTTTGTTTAGCAATATCGAATATAGTGGGACAATTAAAAAGGTAAAAAATCAAATAAACTTAGTGAACTTCAGACTCATTTTTGCTTAACATCCATCTCATGTTGACGACAAACTTCACTAGCATACTAATTTTGATTTTATGCCTATAGCCTTTATTAGTTACTTGTCAAAAATGTCAATAAAACCCATTTTTGTTTACCTTATTTACTTTTATTATACATGTTTTTAAAAAAAAGAGGACTTAAATAGTGTTGTTTTTGAAGTGTATCTAGGTATTTAGTAATCTACTGATAAAAGTTCTAATAATGACCAAATTTACTAAATTCAAAGAACTGATAACATTTAACAACAAAAATTTAGATCCAAATTATCATTGTTCTAAACAATTCATCCAGGCGATTATTTCTTCATAAGAAGGTGGTAAAAAATGGTTAATCCTTCAGTTAGGCTAACCGGAAGTATTGGAATATTTAAATATAAGACAGTGAGATAATTAAATAATGATATTCGGGATAGTCACAATTTATCCGCTGTAGTATTGCTAAAATTAATAATTAAATGTCTGTTGTAGTTAATATTTGTATAGTAATGTTTAATAAAAAAAAACTAAAATTTTGTCTCAAAAAAACAATCTGTTCTAAGTTTGGAACTTAGTGTAAAATGTAAATTTAAAAACTAGATGAGAAAAACGTGTTAGATTCGAGCAAACGAAGTAATATATATTTTAAGAGAATCCCATGTATTGGAAAAGGAGTTGACTGCGTATCTAGAATTCGAAAGTCCATAGGGACATCTAGTACCTCTTCCTGATTTATCTCTCGTCCGTTCCACTTTCTTATTGGCTAATCCAGTTCCCGATACCGATCTTTGATATTTAACGAGATATAGTGTTTCCCCGATGCGAATTCCAGACCAAACTGGTAATTGAAATTTACATTTTAATGGTGATTTGTCCAAGGCAGTATGCTGTTGTAGTTTGTCACGCCAAAGCCTCCTTTCTGAGATAATTACGAGCAGAAATTACGAAAACAATTTTTGGATCGGACAAAAACTCAAAGGGATATATAATGATGCGGGAAAATATGCACGAGGTTGTAAGTGTGCCTCCCAAAGCACCGCCTAATTTGTTTATAATTACAAGCTTGCCACCCTTCTTAAATACATAACTAGTGGTCTAAAACGCCACGAAAAGCGGCCCATCAAGACCCAGACTATTAAAATTGTAAATATTTGTGTTATTAAAATTGACACGGCTACGTGCTCTTGATTACGGTAATGTAATTGGAATCCTTTAATCCGGACATTTATTATATTTTTACAGGTCCGGATTACATGGTTTGTAAGTGGGAGATGTGAAGTATAAAAATGGCGTCGCACCTGTTTTTAGTAGCCAATGAGTTATAAGCGTAAAACAAAGAGTACTGTCAGATACACCCCTGACCGTAACGAATAATTTGTCCGAGGCAATTAAAAATCCATTAGTAAGAAGTGTAATGTAAATTCAAATTTTTAATGTCGGACCAGAATACATTAGCAAGAAGCACTGAGCCTTCTTATTATGCTTTGTATTTTGGCTACCTTAATCTGGAGATTTAGTTCGTCTAGGCTTGGAATAAAAATTACATCACACTAATGATTGTGCAAAATTCCAATAAGGAGGGGCAATATCTAGGGAAGCTATTTAATTTAATAAACTTTGCCGAATAATTGGCATCGCAAAATGCATAATTAAATATTTCCTGAATCTCATCTTGAAAAGCATTATCGATCAGTCTGAACGTTGCCGCTGACAACTCTTTCATGTAAAGTTGCTGTATTGCCTAAGGGATTTTCAAAAAACTTTTCCATATTCCACGATATTTCGTATTTATTATTCTTGGAAACTGGGGACGAATCTAAGCATAGATTACGCGGTTCTCCCTTAAAGACGGAAAAACAAGTTGATTGATGGGGGTCTGCTTTTATCTCAGCATAACCAAAATGTCATTCTGCTTAGATTAAAAACCGAGGAATTCTTTGAATCTGCAAAAATTGACGCTCGACTGCCAAAATAAATATTAGTGTTAGATCTATATTTAGATTGGAATTGTCGTCGTCGGTGAGGACCTAACAGTTATTGGAACGCGTGTTATAACGCCTGTCGCGATTTGTTTATAAAAAACGACATGTGCGCCACGACGCTGTAAACAATTTGATGCCAAAACGGTCTCAGATCAGCGTCGGTGTTGCCACGTCGTCTAAACACGCCGTTTACCAGTTACCTTATTTTATAAACGATTATCTTATGGATAAACCAACTAAGTGGACGTAAAAGGCAAATTTAATATATCTGACTGTATAGTAAACAAGCACTCTCTTCACTATAAATATTTGCAACTACTCTTAAACATTTTGTCCGAACAGCTCTACTACACGGTAACAGTCCAGATTTAGAACACGCATCAACCAAATTAGTGAACAAAATCTGCAGTTTCTTTAAGTCAAAATTACACACCACTCATGTCATAACTAATGTATTAATTACTCATACCCTCATAAGGAAACTATAACATTTGCCTGACAGACAATAAAATATAACTAAATAAATGTAAATTGCCTTGTCAAATTTTTTACATTTAAGCCACTTAGACAATCACAGAAAGCAATAAATTAACATATTATACAGAGTTTTGCTAGTGGAGTCTACTCACTCTAACTAAAACTAGCGTTGACGTTTTACAGTTAACCTTTAAAGTTTAACCATAACTTGTACAACTGATCTTAACCCCTTCACTACTAAAAATGGGCATTTGATATGCTATAATAAAGTTATTTCTATTATAAAACATTAACAATGCTTTAACATGGTCGAAAACGACAACAAAATAATACAGCATTTTAAGAGTTTCAAAAATTTTGAAAATCTAAAAACTTTGTATAATATAATTGCGGTTACACAAACTTTATACAACCCATAAAGCTTCTTATGTTGTAAAAACGGTAAATTTCTGATTTTTTTTGAAGTCTCTTTTGTGGTTACTGCCGCCATTTTGTCACTCAGTTTGAAATTAGGGTATTTTTGGCAGTTTTCAAGACATGGCACCCATATAAAATGACATTTTAATATTAACCTAAACTAATTAAGGTAGTTAAATACGATTTTCAAATATCAAAACATCTTTCCAAACAAATTTCCCTTTAAAAATGTTTTTACACCTCTAACTCAAACCGATGTCCGAACCAACTTTGACGCCCTCTAGCAGCCACACGATACAACTTAGCCCGGTTTTGTCAACGTCACGTGATAGCCCCATTCATTAACTTTCTATTTTTTCCAAAAAAGTACTACATTTTCAAAGTTTAAAAAAACTTGCAAATGGTCGAAAACGACAACTTTGTATAACACAACCTAGGTTTGTACCACTAAAAAAAATGCTAAATTTGAACATTTTCAATGTTTGAGAAATTGTGAAATTTCAAAAATTGGTTGAAAATCAAAACTTTTAGTAGTTAAAAATAATAATAAAATATTATTCTGGTCACACGCACCTTATACAACACAAGAAAACAAGAAATTTCTTAATTTTTTCAACGTTAAAAAAACTTGCAAATGCTTTAAAAAGGTAGAAAATTACTATTTTCTATGACACGAACTGCGCTTATATGACTCAAAAGAATTGGTTAGGTTAGGTTACTAATTTCCGATAATTTTTTTTTATGTTTTAAAATCTTTTTGAAATTAAAAAACAGCTTTTTCAGTCATCTAACATAAACATGTTTTATAAGAATTTATCGTTATTTTATGAAAAATGTTTTTCTTGGAGACCCCCCTTTTTACCGTTGGAGGAAAATTTTCGGAAAAAATTTGTTTAACTAAATAAGGGGTTGTTCTACAACTCTACGATGTCAAAAATTCAAAATTCCTTCCATTGGATAACAGGTAGTAGTTTAAAAGAACATTCTAAGGCTTACAGATTCTGTTCTTATGAGAGTTTATATTATTTATCATGTTGATGGTATTTTTATATTTTTTAAAATATAGTTTAGTGGAAAAAACTAATGGTCGATTACTCTAAAGTAATAACTAACACACCTTAGGTTAAGTCCTGTTTTGGCTGTGACCTTTTCGCATCTGAATTGTCACATTCCAATCACAAATTAGCTTAAGGTGGTGTAATCGGCCACTAAAAGGTTTTGATGTAAGCTTCAAAATCATACTAATTACTGAAGTTTTTCTCGGAAATACGCTGTTTACAATGAAAAAGTTTGTAAACTTTGTGTGCAGTTAAAATTAGTCAAATTTTGGGTCAAAAACTTGGGAGCCACACACAAAATCTCTTATTGTGTAAACCATTCACATTTTGCGGTGTAGAATAAATAGAAAAACGTTCCCAAAATGTAAAGAATGTAATTGATACAGAAGTTGCTGGCAACAACGTAAAGTAAACATGTGACGCATTTGCCTGGATGAGTCGTTGTCACCGTCCACCTTCGACATTGAGTTTACACGATCCTAATGCAGCAGGCTGTTTAAAACTGGAACCGTTGACAAAATGGGTAAATTGCTTTTTGAGATTATTTACACTACTTTACGTTAAAAGAAATTTAATAGGACGAAGGCGCCGGAAAAATATACTAAAATAAAAATGTTTACTGCCGATCCGCTGTTTATTTGTCTAGCTCAATTTTAGGCTTTACGATTTTCCACGAGAATTGTGGCGAAATAACTGTTTCTTCAATTACACCTATAAGTTGACAATTAAATGGTCTTTAATAAACAAATCTAAACGGTTTGGCATTAAAATTAGACTTAGCTCGGTTTATGTTTTCAGACGTGTTACGCATTTTAGTGTCGGTGTAATGTAAACCTTACCTGGAAAGTTAACTAACTGAATATGTGGCTAACATCACTTCCTACAGAGTCATTTATAAACGTTAAAGAAAAATGACATTCAATCAGGAAAATAATGTGAATTCTGATAAACGTAGACGAGTCACTCCAACCCCAAAGCATAGGGGAATTGCGACTTCAGTGATATTTCCTAGAAGTTGCATTATTTAGCAGCTAGCCGGAATAGGTTGCTTTTATAATACCCAACAATATAACCTGTGCATTACACATTTATAGGAACACAATCTAAATCTCGTCTACTGATGAGGTTGACGTATTTAAATTTATTGCCCAGGATGACATAAAACAGTGACTAGAGAAAACCGTATGAGTCGACCGCCCGCGGTGGATTTGTATTGTAAAAACTAATAATTTTATTAAATAAACCAACCGTTTTTTCTGACTTTGAAGATTCATATCACAGAAAGAACATTTTAAATACCTGATAACCATCAACGTAATCTCGTACAGCTGTCTCAAGGTTAGAAGGGCATGAAAAGACATGGAAAATGTCAAGTACTAACTTGTCAAACATCTTTTACATTGTAAACACACAACTGTTTATGTTCCAATTAATTAACCTCGCCTTTTTGCTTCTCACAGTAAAATGAGATTGACATTTGATAGTATTAGCGGTTGGTAAAACATTCTGCAGCATATATTCACACTTAAGTTGGGAGGTCTGAGCAGTTCTTAAGTTTAATGCTTGTTAACTGTGTTAGTTTATATCTTTTAAATCTCAAGCAAAAAAGCAAAAGGAAATTTATTATCAGTTTTATTATAAGCAGTTCTTATTACCCTCACAGGTCTGATAAATCGATTATTTTGCAATTTAGGATAGTAATAAAACCCACTTTTGTCTGTAATATTCATTGGTTAGACTGAAGCCTACTTTTAACACGTTTGTCTGACAAAGAACAAAAATTGTCTTGGATAATTAGCAGAATCAGAAAAGCTTCAGATGGTCATATTTCCTCTAAATGTAAGATAACCGAACACGTTGAAAAGCAGTGGTAGGAAAATAAAAGATGAGCAATTTTTTTTTCAAATTTCACAAACAGATGAACTATTTTAGAAACCTAAAATTTGCGGTTCAAATTGTTTTCTTACTTTTGAAAGAATGGAAACCCTATTTGGAATTCTACAAGTATGACAATTGTTTTTGAACATTACAAGAAAATTTCTAACTTTTGCATTTTCGAAATTTGAGCTTCTTTCACTTAAACAATACAAAAATTTACTTCAGAAGCTTGGGAAGACAATTTTTAATGTCACACTTTTATTGCTGACAAACCAATTGTTATAAATCAGTTTAGCTAACTGTCAGGTGCATATTATGTTGATAAAGTGATAAATGAATACAATTCAGTTGTAATTAAAACATTGCAGATATAAAAACTTCAGCAGACAGGACAACCTCAAATACATACATGTATCTAGCACAACTTCTGAAATTTTCCTAACCTAACCTAACAATTCCATGAAGCAGTGGGTTAGAATTTAGAATTTCTCAAATTTCAATTTTTCGACAAACACAATCTAAATATTCTTGTTTTGGTGCAGTGTGTAGCTATTTGTATTGTGTTGACTGTTTTTATAAACGTTTTGAAACGAGGCATAAGAATTTCTTCTAATTTTTTCGTTTTTACAATATTACAGTCTGCATAAATCATGCAAAAATGTTACATTTCCATCAACCTGATTCCAGTTTTACAAACCAAAGTGCATTTGAATTTGTGAGAAACAGTTTTTTCTCCAAATAACTCTGTGCAACTCAAATTGCATGGAAATTTTAGATAAAAAACAAGAAAATTCAGAATAATTCCACATCATAAGTTTCACTACAGAAATTTGTAGTTTGTAGATGTCTGCTTTTAGGTGGATATAGTATAATTCACTGTAATAGTAAATCAGACTGAAACAATGCTACTTTTACCGAGATTTTTAAAGAAAAAAAATTGCTTGCACTAACTGACTATACAGGGTGTTTCATGATAAATGCGTCATATTTTAGGGTTTGATTAAACATAAAAAAATAACTCTAGTTTTCTATATAAACCTAAAGATGTTTTGTTGTGGAGATCAGGGTGTTACTTCAGAACAGCTGCAGGTATTGTCATAAAACTTTGTAGGTGTCAACTGTCAACGATAAAGCACGTTTTGCAATAAAAAAGACACAATTTTGCTAGTGGCGTCCAATCAAACAAGTTACTGAATATTTTTGCATAAAAAATATGTACGCCACTGTTTTTTCCACAAAATGCAAATCTGTTTTGGTATTCGGTACACCTTTACGTTTTCGAATAAAAAATTAAAAATTAAGAAAATGTACCCATAAAGTCAATACTAAATCGTCAACTTGGTTTACTATTCAATGTGTAAATTTTTACTTATTTAATTTTTTCAAAAATTATATTTTTTATTCAATAGGAACAATCTTGCCATTTTTTCAATAAAACAATCAAAATTTGAAAATTGAATATTGAAGAAAGTCGAAGATTTAATATTAAATGTATTGGTAATTTTGCATTTTTTATATTTTAGTCAAAAATGAAAAAACATACCAAAAAATGTCAATATACCTTTTCTGTTCTAAATTGAATAAGGAATTCAGAATTTGCATTTTTTGGAACAACAGTGGCGTACAACTTGTTCGATTGGACGCAAACTAGGGTAATCAAATCCTAAAATATGACGCATTTATCGTAAAACACTCTGTATAATAGGTTACTTTCGACGCCACTGGTCTGTCTATCTATTCATGCAATATCTAAGGGGAAGAACGCAAGGTAATAACACATCGTCCACTAATCACACACGAACCTATTTATTACTTAAAATTATTTGAACAAAGAAATCCTGATTGCCTACCAGCATTTGATCATATTACGCAAAGGCAAATTGACTGTACTCACAAAGTAATTTTAAATGATTTATTGCTTTAGACAACAGTTGACATTCATTATTATGTGGAGAAGTCTTCACTTTTGTTTTATTGCAAACCATGTTGGTAAATCACCTGCAGTTCCAGTCAAGATGGCTAATTTTTCACGTGTAATGTAACACATATTTTCCGGGAGTTTAAACTATTATGAGGGCTCTTGGTAGGGTGAGAGAGTTTATTTTTATTTTGACCAATTTCCGCATGACAATAAAGGTCCCTTCAGGTTTGGAATGAATTCTTAATAGGACATTACGAGATCAAAAAGTTTATATGCTTACAAGTATAACTGTTATTGTTTTAACAGAAAAAGAGCCCCTAAAACAATAAAAGTACCCCCGGCAGACTTAGAAGGGTAAAATGAACGTCGTATTTTAGCTAAAACAATGCGTATTGTGCACTATACTTCAAACAATTCTTGTCTATAAACACCGAGCAAAGCGTTAAAACAGCGAAATGGGAGAGCGCTGCTCATTTCTACTTCTGTTTTGTTTCGTACAGAGGACTGTTGTTTGGGGTTTCCTATTTAAAATCAGATATGTGTCCATACACACTTGCTTCGTTAACTTTTAACACTCACATGGTTAAAATTTTGTTACCCGAGAACCCTGTCCGTATTACTCCGACACGTATGCACAGATTGATAGGACGTTGTCAAAATTACCCACCAGATGTTTCAGAACATCAAATTGTGTCACATTTGATGAACAAATAAGTGAAATGCACAAACATGGAATCACGAAGTAAAATAATAGTTAACAAAGGCGATGTGCACTGATAAAAATATTTTGCAATTACATATTATATAAAATTGCGGTAATTAATTTGTTACGTTAGATCATTTATTAGTTTTAATAGGAACAGAGAAATCACTTGAAAGTATGATGGTTATTAATTATTGTAGTCTGGTTGTAGTGGTGTGGTTTAGTAGCCCACCCATATCATAAACTGCAAGACGGCTACTTTTTCCTTAGACTGTATAGTGAACAATATACAGTACAGGTTTGATCGCAG
The DNA here is from genome assembly GCF_016097725.1 of Ips typographus. Classification (NCBI taxonomy): domain Eukaryota; kingdom Metazoa; phylum Arthropoda; class Insecta; order Coleoptera; family Curculionidae; genus Ips; species Ips typographus. Next base: position 5,354,206 of record NC_138437.1, on the reverse strand, counting down.
GTCTATAACATCCAATCAAAAGCACAATTGTCGCGGCACAAAAGAAACCCGCAACGGGACAAATGGAAAATGATAATGATTCAAGATTCTCCACACATCCATAGATCTTACGCAACCTCAATAATAATGTTTAATTATTATAGTAAGACAAGTGATGCAATCAACCGGTTTTTTCCCGGTCCAAGAACTCAGCTTGAGGCGATTTAATATACACTAATTATAGTTGACTAGTCGGTAGATATTTCTATTACCGGACAAAATGACAAATGATTTATTTACTACTTCGGTCATTTTAATTCGCTTCTAAGCAAATCATTATTTTGATTGTCTTTCACGTAATTACATACCCGTAGGAAAAAAACTTTATTGTATTTTTCAAGTTCACACTGGAAGACATTTCTTTAATCACTGTTAAATCTTCCACATCATATGGTCATGGTCATGCAGTATTATTAATTCACGACGGCTGAATCATGTCTTGCGGTTGACAATAAAAGTGTTGTGTCATCCAGACAGCTTGACAGTATCAATCTAATCACGACAACAATTCACTTGTTATTCTCATCTTGCTTAAAAGTAACATTAAATTGGTATTCCGAGAATTTCTGACAGTCATTTACTTCAATAACACAAGACCCGCTGTTCTTTTCCCGGTCTATAGAAAAACTCAACAAGTGGATGTCAACTCGACGTCACCACGACAAAGTGGCCAGATAAAAAACACCCTCGTCGCTTGTAAAAGACTCACTCTCCCCTAAAAAGTCTCCCTGTGCCTTAAGTGAAAAACGGGAAAAAAAGAGAGAGAAAAAGAACAAAGCACTACCCAACAGTGTCATATAATTGGGGCTTTAAGTCAATTGTTGCTGATTGCTGTTTTTTGGGGGCATCAACAGTTTAAAACGCAGACCGCTAAAATCCATCCAAATTTCTAATAACATAAAGTCACTCTCTTGGGTGTCAAAACCCTAATGACTTCTAGGAACGATTTTTTAGCCACCAAAACAAATTACCTTCACAAAGCGTTGACAAGAATATAAGTGTTTTGTGCCGATAGGATCTTTAACATGGGTATATTAGTTCTCTTTGTCGGCCCTGGGTTTTATCTTTTGAAATAATCTAGTTTTAGTAGCGGCTAGGATTCCCTTAATCGCTCGCTAGGTGTTTAGGTTGCCCTTTCTACCTATCTGATCGTGCTCTGCACTTCATAACGACTCGTGTCATTTTTGTAATATGCCATTTTGACTAAAAAATTCTAGAACAGCTATTTTCACTTGAAAACTCTTCTAGCAATGTGGAAATTTTAAAATTACAATTTGACTACATACTAATAATTTGGACAAGTCATATTCAAATGCTTCTTAAGTGATTCAGTAATAAGTGCTAAAACTAAGATTTTATTAAGAAAACATTTCTTGTTACGGTTTAACTTCTTTAGTAACTTACCTGATTTTGGCATAATTCATTAGTGTTTATTTTGATTTCACACTTATTTACACTTGTTTACAAATTACTGAAGTTTGAGGTTATGGCTCTGGTGGGGTCTTTTTTCTTCATTGCAGTTTCCTGCTCTTCACTTTGCTAAATCGCTCTTCGTTTAACTCATTCTAGCATAGTCGCTTTTGTCGGACTTCTAGTGCTTTTATTTACAACTGGAGTTGTGGCCTGCTGAGAAATTGGTGCCAGGAGAGATACCTGCCCTTTTCGACCATCTAAAGCTCCATATTCCTACAAAGCACCTGATACATCTCTATCATCTTTCGAGAGACGGAGACACTGTTCCTGCAGAGGGGCTCCTTCTTTAAGACCACCACCAGAGAGTAATCAGGCAAAAGATTATTAACTCCCACTAACACCTAGAAAAGTAGCTCTCAGCTTTTGGCAAACTCGGGTTCATTCTTAGATCTAGGGACACCCCATAAACCTTAAAAGAAAAATTTTCAAGTCGTGTGTTCTATCAGTCCTCACTTATAGTCTCGAAACAATCCCGCTAACATGCTAAGCAGCTGGGAATTTGTTTACGAAATAAAGTCCCAAATGAGGAAATCAGGAGAAGAACGCAATGAACTGGCTGGCCTATTGCAAGACAGAGCACAGATAGACATACAAATCAACAGTTTGGCGGCCAAGAGAGTACAACAGAAGTGTTGGCAGACCTCAAAAAAGATGGCGTGATTGATCCAGAAGATTGCGGGGAAAAACTGAAAAGGCCTACATTCAGGAGTGGATGAGAACAGCCATCTGAATTGATAATTTGGATAGATTTTGTCATATTGAAACCGTTAACTTACCTTTTCTTCATTATTAATTGATTTACCTTGGAGTGCATTGTGATCATTGTAACCGATCAAAGAATTAGCTTAATATATGTTGAATTTGACATTTTGCTGTTTTAATGCATAGGTCACAAAATACCAAATAAGTTAAGCATCACCAATCACTAATTACCTCACAAACACATGAGGTTTCTTTCTGAGTGATTACCTTTTTTGTTACGTTTTGGATCAGATAACTACCAGTACCTACATCTGAAGGTTTCTGAATAAAGTTTTTGCTATTTTCTTTATATTTTTTAGTTTTTATAAAGGCAAAAAACAAAAACTAAGTGCAGAAGTACAGTGTGGACACAAAAGGTATTCTTGTGTCTTCAAAACATTTTAGTCAGTAAAGAAGAAATGTAAATCTATGTCGTCAGTTCAATAAGTAAGTGCAGAGTGAATTTCGCAGATTCTAGTAAAAAATTGTATAAAAAACTTTAAAGCGTTGAAAAATACTTTTAAAAGGAGCTAGTATTATATCCATTACTTCTTGAGATGTAAGTGGTGGAAACAAATAACTTCAAACTGTACTCCAGATTGTGAAAATAAGAATGAACTAGCCACTAAACTTAAAAACCTCAAAAACCTCTCAACTTTTTAATATACTACTCGATAAACTTTGTATTTGCATTATGTAAACCTCACATAAAACCTACCATTTTTCAGAGATTTTACTTTTTAATAAAGAAAACACTTATAAAATCAATTCGGCTAAAACCAACTGATGGAACATTTGTCAAAAACACTTATGCAATCAACTGGCATATTGCCATAATATATCAGCATATCAATTTGCATAATTAACTTTTTATTAAAAATCTATAGAAACTCAAAATAGGGATTCTTCATAAAAGCGTTCGTAAAAAACCTTAAACGTTTTTTGAATGTGTGCAGATGACACCGCGTTATAAACATAGCGCCATGCATAATATTTCCATTAATAATGGTGTGTTATAGCTGCACTTCCCGGTGTTAATAATAATAAAAAGGTCTAATAACATATTTTTTTATAAAAGAACCAGTAAACTTGTTAATTGTTACGCACCCATCAAAACAAGTAGCGGTTTGGCTTTTGTCCAAGTAGCTGACCGTAAAAATTGTTTGTAGTAACCGTTGTGACTTTTCAGAAAATTTACTCAAAGGTCAGTTATTTTAAGTAGGATAAAACTATGTAGCTTCCTACGAATGTTTTCGTTGTCGTACAAAATGTAATTTATGGAAAACCTCCGTGTGAGATATTGAATCAAACATCGACAAGCAATAAACTAAAATTTTGCCATAATTTATTTTTCTTCGGTTCGATATTAATGATTTTTTCGAAACCCTGTCCCATGCTGAGTCTATATAGATTGATATATAGCATCAGCGGCAGCCTTCTTAATTGGAATATTTTTTATTTCTACTATAATGGTAATAAAAGAGGTTGCCCCCCTGCGAGAAAGAGAACAGCAAGATTTCTATATTGTGTTTACTGTATAATTAAAGGCGGCATCTATGGTTTGTCATGGTTTGTTACCTACTCATTTCTACTAGTAAAATCACTGATGAATGGTTACCCATTACTGCGCACCACCGCATTATTACAGCTTATGTAATTTCATATTTAGCTATACGTTCAAGGAGCTCGTAATTGCGGAATTAATCTCTGTTTCCGGCTAATATCTGATAAAATGCCAGCTTTCCTATTGTTATTAATTCTTTTTCTACGCACGGTACTGTACTTAATTCATTAACATATCGCCTGTGGTGTTACCAATTTACCATGGTTCCTTAAAATCCAAATTTTACTCACTACTCGGGAATAATTGCTCTAATTATCCCGACGCTTTTTAAAAGACAAAATAAAAGACTACGTTAGTTAATTTAGTACGCAATTGTCTAACCAACTAATAATGCTAAACAGGAACAAGGTTGTTCATAAATGGATTCCGAGATGTAATAACAGCCTAAGGTAATAGAGCATTGCGAGGTAGTGTTTCTGTCATGCCTTCTTACCTCTCTCTCTATTTCTCTTTCTTACCAGTGTCGTAGATTCCGCAACTTTAAACTATTAGCTATAGTTACTAATTAGCTGTAAACATAATAAAAATTTGGTATCATACAATAACCGCTAATAGCAGGTCTTACAATGATGATTATTGTTCGTGTTGTGAATATATTAAATAATGTATGGACTTCAAATATGGCATCGCACAGAGAATAGGTTTTTTATATTGTTAAATTAAGAAACAGAGATGACAGGAATGTTTCTATAAATCCTTCTTAGCTTAAAAAATCTGATCGTCAAGGGTTTATGACTCTGATTTCCCGGTTGAAATTATTATTCTTCAAGAACATTAAAATTATAAAAAAGTAAGTGAAGCCTCTCTGAAGAACAGGAAGTAGCACACAACTGAATGAAACTGTTTAGCTGAAACACATTATCAAAAAGTCTAATATTGAACTTAAAATTGAAGAAGTACAATATTTTATTATTTTCCCCACAATGTCCAACATGTCCAGAAAAACAATTTTTCTTCTTTCTTTATTAAGGTTGTAACGTTCAGCGATTAATGGTTATCTATTCAGATGTCTTGCTTCTTTGCTTGTCCCATGACAAGCAAGTTCAATGCTCTGCCTTCCAAATTGCTTGTCAGAAATTACGACAAGTCCTCTACCAGCTCCTGGACAACCTTAATTGAGTTTTGATAGACAATCGAGTTTTCCTTGTAAATGTTTACAACAGTCCACAGTTCTTCTTACGTTTGGTGTGCTGAATGATCTTCCAAAACTGCTCAATCGTTCAATCATTTTTCACTTTGTAGGAATCTTACTTATTCTTCAATCCAGGATTAGCAGATGATTTTTTTTTAATTCTGCCTCTGAGAATGACTTTTCGATTGGATGGGTCCGTTGTTCTGATTCCGGAGCATAGTTGAAGCAGGAACAAGTTATTCTTTGAAGATCTTTCGTGCAGGTCACTATCCTTGTTCATGGACACCTGCACATCCATTTTACAGTTAGCAGCATGTATGTGAGTACTTTTTCTCTGATAATTGCTTCTTCTGCTTTTCCAGTCTGTGCAAATTTTGAAAATTCTGGCTTTTTTGTCGTCTCAAATTTATTTTGATGTTTTTGAGAAAATACCTCGCAAAATTGACATGATTCGTAAGTAATTTAGCTTCGGTATAGATAATTGTTCTGGCTTGTATTGCTAACAAGTTTCAAACTACAGTCCGGATTTTAGCTCCTGCAATGACATTTTAGGTATTTTAGTATGATTTACCTAAAATAATACTCCAGCTCTTCTTTAAAAAAAAAAAAAGATATGTTCGGAGACCACCCTGTGAATCGGCTATCCTTCAGCCCTGGACATGTGGGATCTGACGAGTGAGTAACATTGGCATTTTATTTTATTTTCCAACTTTTTATCCCTTGTTTTTCTCTCGGCAGATTTGAGTGCTGATGATGGCCTAAAGGGCCGAAACCGGTTTACAAAGGATCAATAAATATTTGCACGTAGCATACGCTCTTTACTGAACCACCATGTGAAAAAGGGATTTGGCCTAAAATCTTCTCACTTCTCTTCGTCATCGAACAAAACCAGTTTCATTCCAGCTAAAACTTAAAACTATGCCAAACGGTCAAGATAATTATTGTTCTAATTTAATTTGTTCTGGAAATAAAGTGCTCATTATACTAGAAGGTGACAAAAAATATCTTACATACCTGTTAAGATGGAATGGGTAAAAAATTAGTAACCTTGCTCATTAAAAGCTTCCTTGAAGCAATTGTGATAGTACAGCATATCAATTTATTCTTTTAAATCGAACGGTCAATAAGTACGATGACGCAACCACCATTCTTAAATATGACGTATCATCACTTAAAGTGTTCTCAGCCCTGTGTTTCACGGCTTCCAATAAGGCGGCACTATATACATTAGCTGTGTCATGACGGTCATGCTTGTCGCTGTTCCATCAGAATGCTATTAATGTTTGACGATTATGACGTCCAATCTAGGTTTTAATTCTGAATAATTCGTGAAAAAAGTCTGGCCGGTGTTGTGGCCAATTTTAACGTTGTGTAAAAGAGCCAGAGGGGAAGCTGGCATATAGAGTAGATTCATGGGACACGGTCGATTCCGTTTCGGTTCCTAGCCGGCTCCTTTCTTTGAAACTCTATCAAAATGTCAGTTGGGCGCGCGTATCGCATTTTCATGAATAATTCCCTACATATTTACAAGGCTGTCAAGTGGTCCTTTGTCATGTAAAGCGCTGTCGCGAGAACGTCAGTTTCACTTTATACCGTACCCAGACCGGCAAAAATATGAACCGCACCACCGCTTAACTTTGAACACAATCGGATGCAAATTTGACGTAATGCCACTTCCTTGCTTTCGATGAATTTTCATGATATTATTCTAATAGCCGTCAAAAATTGGATCATCATCTTCTGCTTCTGTTATTGACTTTGTAAGTTGTAATTGAAATATAGCTGCAAGGAATGGCTTACAATGAGATTTTCATCAGTAACTAGCTCCGCATATATTGTTGCTCTTATTTACATTTGCACTTGACAGTTGTTTCCTCCAACCCCGTTGCAGTCTTTATCAGAACAATTTCCCATTAACAATTTAATTTCGAAACTTTTACCAAATCTAATAGGGTTTTCGACTATAAATTTATTTTGCCTCTCAGGCCATTAACGAAGGCCTTGTGGGTGTTTTAAAACATAGGTCTCTTTTTTTAATGATAGTCTATAAAATATTGGGCAGCCCCGTAGTGCCGTTGACGGCTGCATGAGTCGCAATATTCCGAGATGGACACAACGATTTTATATCTATATAATGCATCTGCCGGTAACATCTGCTTTCACAATTCAAATTGGCCCTTAAGTAGTTTACAATTAGGACCAACATTCATATTCGCTTTTCTATACCGCTGACATCTGTGAGCCCCAGAATAATTAATAATAAAATGTATGGTTTTTTTAAATTTATTTCTACACTGATTAATATCTCGACACAAAATTGGGTTATTGCTTTTCAGTCGTGTCCGAAAAAATCAATAGATCACGCAATAACAACCCCACGTTGATAATGAATCAGAGAAAAGGGCAGATTACATAAAGGTTGGGATTGTCCACTCCAGTTTCCCCCTTTTGCGTGGTTGTTCCCGGATTAAAAATTTATCGTCCCCTTAATATTTCAAATGTATGTTAACGTTACGGACGTCAGAGAGGACTCCTGACTTTTTTATGCCAAGACCCATATTTGGTTATGCAAGGGTTGTACACTTTTTCTTATGAAAACCATTATACTCGTAGAGACAAAAAAGAAAAACAAAACAAATGCGAGAATGAAAGTAGTAATTAATAAAATAAAAAACCAGTTAATTGTTTGTGTTGTAACACATTGTCAAAAGAATAATTTGTATAGTAAGGCAAGATCATTAAGGACATAGGGAAACTAATGAAGTTTAAATGCGGTACTATAGGAAAAAGCGGTTAATTATAAATTGATAGATTCTCGTAATATATATAATAGGTAACAAATAGTTAAGTGTCCTAGGGTTTTGTGATGGCTCTGTAGGGGGGCGGAGGCTCGTGGGTTGGGAGACCACGTATTGTGTCGCACTATACCTGCTTCGATTTATATTTTAATGTGTTTTCCCCAAAACAAATGGCTCCCATTGTCTGTCTTTTTTGACTTACAAACGCCGAACGTGTATTTATTATGTGTTTTGAATGTAAAACGTCCGACTGAATTTATACCGAGTTAACACTCTATTATTTATCGGTCCGAGAAAATTTGTTTAAGAACATACGCTTTTTGATTTAGTGTGTGGACTTTTTTTGCTTGGTGTCTTATTGTGAAGAAGGATATATATTATGGAACTTGTTTGTTTTATTCAGTATATACCAATTTGGCCGAGACATAAATAATGGTAACGGCCCGATATGATTGAGATCTCATTTCGCTGCTCGCGAAATGAATTTATCTCTTATAAACCCGGTATCGTTTTTAAATCTCCAGCTTGAATGTAATAACGGCTCCAGTTGTGCTTTACTCACGCCAATTTCAATGTAGCAAACTTCATTACGACCAACAAACTAATTACTTACACCACAATATTAATTATGTCTTTGTATGTAAAGTCTTTTTGTACTTGTCTAATGTCTAAACTACTTTACTTTTATTGTTACTCCACTTGCACTTTCTAATCAATCACCCTGCATAACGAGCAACTACGCATTACCCAACTAGAAAATATTATTTTTATTATGTTTTAAAACTCTTAAACTGAACAACGTTCTAAGTGAATAATTATGGAGCAGTTTAAAGAGAAAACATTATAATAAAATGTATAGTGTTTACATGTTAATCCAATTATAGGAAATTTGGAAGTTGCTTGCTTGAAAACTTTTATTTCCTCTTATAAGGTTCCTTATAAACCTCTGCCTTTTTTACGATGAGTGATCAAATGATATCCTACTTTTAAATTGTATGCTAAATGTATTAATAAAATACTAGGCACTATATAACAGTTTGTTGTAACAAACATATTTTTAAAAAATGTAATCTAATTGACATGTCTAATTGACAATATTTTCAGTTTTATATAAATGGAAATTCATAAACTCATCCAACTTCAATCAAATTAAATTTGATGCGATTTGTAGATTTATTCAAGAAGAGCAAACGTTTATACAACAAGTGTGGATATGATGTGTTTATTGCACAAGATCAAAATAACTAGTACGATATGGACAATCCACCCATTTAAATCCTCTTTTGACCACCCTATATACGACAGTTTCAACTTTAACAGACCGTTACTCGGTTGCTGTTACAGCTACAGGGTGGTTCGATATACCAATTTGTACCCCTTGGAATCCTCTTTTGACCACTGTATAATGTCTATTAAATATAAAGAGTTGTTGTCTATATACTCTATTTGTATAGACATTGTATAGAGTGGTCAAAAGAGGATTTCAAGAGGTACAATTTGGTATATAAAAAACATATTTTACTGAATTTGATAGTTTCAATTATAACAAATCGTAACTCGGTTAATATGTTTTTTTTATACTTAGTTTTATTTTGACTATACTGTAAGTCTTACTCATGCCATTAGAAATAATAGTAATACTCGGTTACATATTTCGAGAGTTACAGGGTGATTCAATATACCAATTTGTAGCCCATGAAACCTTCTATTGTTCTATATCAGTTATTATTGAAGTAACAAAAATGTTTAAATTAGAAAAGTTTTAAAGAATTATATGGCTAATTCAAATTTTTTTTGAAAAATATTCTATTATTTTTTGTTTTCAAGATATTTGGAAAAAACTGAACATTGTGATGATTTCCTACATGGCAATTATTTTGCAAACTGTTTATTGGAGAGCCGGTAAACTTCGACATTGTTAGGACACCTTGTTCTGAAGAATAATTTGGTTGTCCCAAAAATGCTATATCGACACTTTTGTTTTACTTATGGAAGCCATATCTAATTTTATTATCATCTAATAGGCCAAAAAATCACCATTTTATTAATGTATCGCATGGCATAAAAATATTTATTTTAGTTTGACAGCTGTCCACTAAACGATTTGCACAATAATGGCCAAAGAAAAAAACATCATTTTTCAGTTTTGTTCAAATATCTCGAAAACAAAAAATGCTGGGTTATTTTTCAAAAGAGATTTGAATTAGCGATGTAATTCTTTAAAACTTTTTTAATTTAAAGATTTTTGTACCTTTGATAATAACTGAGATCCCAATGATGAGCATCGAATTTGGGACAGACTGTATAGTGTCTAAAGTAAACATCAAATAACTGAGTTATTCAATGTTAAAAGAGATGAGGTTTCTAGGAACATTTGTTAATGCAGAGTTCTCTCACACTTGTTTGTAAAAATAGATTGACAGTTGATTTTATACAGGGTGAGAGTTGTAACAAAAACCTAAAGATTACTGTGGAAAATAGAGCAAAAAAATCAAGGTTGAATGAAAAATTACAAATTTACGAATACAATGCATTATGCTCTATTTATTTTAACGAGGTTTTACATATTATTACATAAAAACTATTTTTTAAATTTCAATTTAATTCTGAAGAGCAAACAAATTATTGTTGATATTCACTCGTATTCTAATGCCAGAAATTTAAGATACAGGGTGTTTAAAAAATGTGGGCGTGTGTGTGTGGGGGATACAAATAATTTAAAAAAAAATCATCCTGTAACCTGCACAAAAAAAAAAACAAAAATTTTATCGTCAAATACGTATGATTAGGTTAGGTTAGGTTTAATTTTAACACCCTGTATCTCGAGAACAAAGTACTTGTGTACAGATATATTCTTGAATTGTTTGCCTAAGTTTTCCAAGGGATGAACCCTGAAACACCCTGTATAATAATAATAAATACACAATAATCTAATGACCTTACAAGAGATACTACTTAGATAGAACTAATAATATAGACTAAAAAACTGATAATTTTACACCATGACGTACAGTGTCATTTATTGGGGACTGACCAACCCTTTTTTTAATTTTATTATATTTTTAGTTTATAATTAAAGAACTGAAATAGCCGTTCGATGTAGTTTAAAATGAAAAATCCAGAATGTTCCTAACTTTAAAATTCAAAAGCTACAGTCAATAAAGGTGATGTTTTGTCTGATGAATCACTTCTGCAAATATTGTATAAAAATGAATTATTTTCTTAAATAATTTTTTTATTAAGAACATTTTATTTTGTTTTTGACGAACCTTGTTTATGATAAAAAAGTAGTAACTTTTGGATTCAAATTTTTTAACAACATCAAATGGGTGTTTCAATTTTTTTAATTACATACAGGGAAGCCCATAAAATAATTAGTCAGTAGGTACTTTATGCAGTTTTTCCTAAGGTTTATTACAATTATTACCGTTTTATGGTTTAATCCGTAGCATGTTTAGCGACGGTCAAAAGTGTTAACTAGAAATGTCACCTTTGTCCCTATTATCATTACCAAATTTAGGGGTAAAACTGAAAATACCTTATGTTTGTGACACACAATTGACAAAATTAACACGACGCTCACTGAAGTGGAACTCCCTTTTTAAATAAAATTCCTGTCTGCATGACAGTCCTTAACATGTGTGGTAATGGACGTAATGGTGTTGGTAATTCCTTCCTGTAATCTGTGCGCATCGCGTGGCCTTGTTTCGTGAATTATAATAGTTAATAAAGATATAAAAAAAGCAAAATGCCATTCACTACTATCTAATCATCAGCTTAAACGCGATGTGGTCAATATTTGTAATTACTAAAATCGCACTGCTCTCCAAAACATGTGCCACTTACCGTACCTTCCTATTAAAAAAATCGAAGGTCAGGATATAATGTGTAGTTAGCAGTAAAGGAAACATTGTCATTAAGATTGTAACCCGTAAAATGTCAGTGCAAAAGAATTTGGTAAAAAATATGTAACCTGAATAAAAATCCAGGGCGGAAAATTGAATGTAAAGTGTGAACAACCAATATCGATTTAACAGATGGTAGGACAATCATGTTCGCACCTCGCAAACTTTATTAATGATTAAGCGTTTTTCTGTACAGAAATGGTAAAGCAACCGAGATCCTGGCATTAAAATTGTCATTGCTATTTATTTAAAATATTCTAACAAGCGGCGATGTTGGTCTTGAGAAATACTATTGTAACGCTAATTATTAGGCTATTAATAATTATTTTAACAATAAGAGGTTTTATTATTGCCTTGAATACAATGCTGATCACGACTCGGGCAAAAAATCAATGCGATGTAATGATTCAAACGTATGACAGGTGGAGACTCACCATGACCTTCTTGCCAGTGCTGTCTGTAAGACAAAAGATGTCTACATCAAGTTAACTGAAAAAGAATTATAGTGATTTGGGCTAGAGGTAGTCTATTGTGTAGTACGGAATAGTCAAGGACAGTTTTTAACTAAGCTGATGACCAGTTTTTTTACATCTAAGTTTAGTAAATTAACAGCAAAGTAAATAACGGTTTAGTTACAGATAGTTCTTGCCCCGCGTATCAAACTGAGGCAATTTTATGCCACTTACCTTTTTTAAATGAACTGTCTTTAAACTGTTTAATAGGGCATTTATTTTAAGTTTGATCCCGCTGAGAGAATAATGTGTTTTGCATAAAATTTCTGTAAATACAAATCATAAGATTTATGCCTACTTGTCGTATGCAATCTGTCAGTGTTCTATCAGTTAACATACTTCGAAATAACCTACTTTTTAGAGCTGAATTTATTGGTGTTATAACAAAATATTCTTATAGGTAGGGAGGATATAAATTTGTTAAACAATACGCTTTTTAGGCAGCAACTCATGTGAGATTCTCGGGGCGTACAAAGAGCATATTTATATCCTTGAGTAACAAGTGAAGTGAACCATGGAATATCCATATATTAATACACAAAGTTGCATTGTAGTATACGATGTATCCGTCGCGGCGGCTTTTGAACTTTAATTCGCAAGAACCTTCTTTATGTTCCCTTTTGCCCCAAGGTTGCGGTAGTTTCTTCCCATATTATACGCATGATTTACTATTTATTGCGTGTATTTTGCCAAAACATTTAAAAGTGTGTTCCTGTATTTTTATTGCAACACATACACCCACATATACAAGGTGTCCCACGAGGTAAAGGACAAAATTTTACACAACACAAATTATTGTCATGTTTGTTTTCACAAATCAAGAATATGCAGACATGCTGCTAGTATACGAATATTGTAACGGTAGGATAAGTGGTAGAGCAGCAGTGGTTGAATACCGCCGTCGGTATCCAAATCCAAGAATACCTGAATAACCTGATAGACGAGTATTTGGAAGAGTTTTTAATCAACTGAGAGTAACAGGATCATTTCCAAATGCTTCTCTCATCCGTCCATCAGCAGCTCCCCAAGATCTAATACTGGATTTGGTTAATGACATTTTGTTCACCGATGAGGCTACATTCACCCGAGACGGTGTCAGTAATTTAAGAAACTCCCATTCTTGGTAGCTTGAAAATCCTCATGCAACAATCGAACGGAATTTCCATCACCGTTTTTCGGTTAATGTTTGGTGTGGTTTGTTAGGAGATCAGTTAATCGGCCCTTTTGTGTTTGACGGTCGGCAATTTACCTTCAGTTCTTACGAGAAGAACTGGCTATGTTGTTAGAGGATATTCCGATTCAAAGAAGACAACAAATGTGGTTACACAGTAGTAGAAATGTGACTCAATATTTAAATAACACTTTTCCTGGACGTTGGATTGGGCGCAGTTTCCTGGCCCCCCCGCTCACCGGATTTAAATCCTTTGGACTATTATTTGTGGGGACATATGAAGAGTTTAGTGTATGCATAGAAATCACATACCAGGACTGAACTGCTTCGTAAAATTAATAACAACCGTGTTATTGGGATTATTATCAGCCACATCATTAAAAGAGCTACACTATACTTACAATGTGAAGGTGGACACTTTGAGCAATTATTATAAACAGTTATTTTCACAGTAGTATTAATTTTTTTGTTACATAAAATTATTTTTCGGCATTATTGTTGTTTCCGGCACAATAACACTATTAAATTTAAAAAAATCATATCTTGGTAAGGAAGCATTTTCATAGGACAACTCGTAGTAAAATTTTGTCCCTTACCTCGCGGGACACCCTGTATAACATCCAGATTTTCACAAAATTACCCACACATGCAAAACCTTTTTGTAATCGTCATTGGTGTTGCTAAAGTTCTAAGAGATATTTACAAAGCAACACAGGCTCGAAAGTTGGATATCAAAGATCTACATTTACTTTGATAATTGCTCTTCTCCCTTGGATGTTGCATGTTACAATTATGCTGAAATTTAATCATTCGTGTAGCCGATTAGTTCACGGTCGGTGATCACAGACCACGTCGCTAGGAATGTCCAAACCAGAGTTAGCGCATTGGAAATTGTTGACGAATTTTCATTTTAAAAAATACGATCAAAGTAAGGAGGGTTAATTGGTTGTTATTGAGTTATCGATCATGTGTAAGTAATTCCTATTGAGTTTCGGTGGCCCCAATGCATTCCCTACCACCCTTATTGCTTTATTTGTTGTCGCTTTAAAATGCAATTATTATTTCCAAATCCATTATATCCTATTCGTAGCACAGCAAGACTCATTAGGTTATAATCTACATAAACTGATGTATTGCCATGTGATAGTCTTGAAGAATATTTACTGTGTTACCGCCTTTCAACCCCACGGGAGTCTTAAGTGATTCTGCCGACAGTGTTATTAATTTTGGTTTCGACCATGTTTAAGGACATTTCAGCCACCAGGGGGCTAGACCTATTGATGAAGGTATATCAACCCAGGACTTGCACTCACTGCTGCCTTAGAGAGGCAAAAAATATATTGAAAACTAACTTAAGACAGAAATGGCCTTCAATCGCTTGAGGCAATAAAATTAAACAACAGACCCTATGTGTACAAAACATAGATAAATTCAGACATCGGTACTAAAGTCCTTGCTGCTATTTTAATATATTCACAGATTTTTCACAAAGATAGGGCGCTATTGTCATTAAGATGACCACCAAGCGAAGCAGATATAGAGATAAGTCAACTTTAAGACATACTAATGTCTAATTTAATCACAAATTCATGTGCATTTTAAGAAGTTTTGTGTGAAAATGGGAATAATGGCTTTGCGTGGTCATGTTTGTGATTTTTAACCGTTACTTTTGTCGGTTACACCAGCACAATTTACTGGTTAGATGGTTTGAGTTAAGTTTATATCAGTGACGGTACTTTAATTAGAGACGGTAAATTTTAATTAGGAATACATTTTTATATGTTTGTCAGATATTATCAAATTACGCTTTTTTATGGGGACTTTTGATTGATATCGGTGATCTAAAAAAATATCAATGATAAAGATTCAATGGCACAAGATAATGAAAAAAGGCCTAATGTTGGATATTGATCAGAAAGGTGACATGATATGGGAAAGTAATTATAGGCTCATGGAGCTAGAAGTTACAGTTAGTTACAAATGTTGAACAATAACAAATAAAGAATAGAAAATAATTACACGGACAATAATTAAAAATTAGACTAAATGGGATGACAATATTGCATAAAAAGGGATAGTTACATTTTCACCAACCACTAAAGCAAGCCGGACTTAGAAAAAATGCCTTTTGGAACAAATAACAACCTACAAGTAATAAAGTCCCTGATAGAGAAAGTTATAAAATACAAGAAGCCATTGATACTAATATTTGTAGACTTTGAAAGATTATTTGACTCAATCCAGCATACCTCCATGTTGACAGAGCTACTCCACCTTTCTTCAGAATATATATAATAACGCAATAGCTGCAGTCAGAATGTATTATGGCAACACAAACAAAATCACCTTGGAGAAATGTATTAGACAAGGAGACACTATTTCTCCAAAACTATTCACCGCTCTACTGTCTGCTGCAGAGAGCCATGAAGAACAACAGTTGGGAAAATATTGTAGAAAACATAAATGGGGACTATCTTAACAATTTAAGGTTTGCAGATGACATAGTCCTTATTGCAGGATCTTCAGAAATCTTGTGCACGAGTTGAAGCCTTGTATTGGCCAAAAACACTTCAAGGTAGTACACGCAAATAGAACAAGTGTATGCCTATAAAAATTTAGGCATACACTCGTTCTTTTTTGTTTATAAATACGAGATAAACAGGAGAATACGACTAACATGGTCAGCTTACGGAAAACTGAAGGACGTCTTTAAATCAGGTATTCCCATGTGTCTGAAGAGGAAGATCTTTAATCAGTGTGTGCTTCCGGTTCTAACATATGGAGCAGAAACACTGACCCTTACCAGAAAGGTAATAAACAAAGTTCAAATAGATAGAGAGATAGAGTTCCAAATCTTAGGAAAAAAACCGGTGTTGCTAACGCAATTTAACGGATTGCAACCCTGAAATGCAACTGTGCGGTCCATGTTGCCAGAGTCAGAGATGGAAGATGGACAAAGAAAATCCTGAAATGGAGACATATCGGAAACGAGGATGTCCCCCAACGAGATGGTCACACAATGGAATGGAATGATTTACAGAAGGCCTATGTAGCAGTGGACTCAAAACTGCTATTGATGATGATGATTTAATAACTACATAGTTTGTGATCTTCTCGAAAAGTGTCAGTGGATTGTGATTTATTTATATAACAAAACCATAAAACCTTAGCAAAAAACATTTGTGGTTGTTTATATTGTTCCTCAACAAAACCAATCAACAACTCCAATTGCAACAAGTATTTTAATGCTAATAACCTTCTTCAAACCGCTTTTACACAAGTACCACATAGAACATCGAGTAAATGATTCTCATTATCTACACCAGCAAATGTGTTGGTTGGAAAGCAGAAAGGATGTTTGGTATCACTGCTTGTGACCTTACTAAGAAAATCAAGTGCTTATTGATGTCAATAAAGCATGGTTCTTATTTTTGAAGATGCAACAGCATGTCTTCAGAAAATTTTTCGAGTTTAAGGAGCTGCCAAGGTGAAAGCTACAAGTATATAAAAGCATCCAATTGTAATAAGACATAAACTTGGGGGGTAGGACAGCGTAGCTGTGATAAGTCTATATGAAGCTCAAAAAATTCTGGTTACATAGAGTATTGCTATTTCAAGACTCAATTACAATTTATAAAAGCAATTATGGTTCCTAAATACATTTTCATAAAATGATGAGGAGGATGCCAGTTAATGACAAAATACACTTTTCTAGATATATTTCGTATATTATATTAACTCAGCTGTCTATTCTGATTAATCTACTAGTCACTGGTTTCGTACCATTAGCGCTAAATTATCACACACCCCGTATAATCGTGAACAGCAGTTAGATAAACGCGCCCAGTTTCCCACGAACCCACGTATATAACTCGTTCTCAATTGAATGGTACAACCCAGCAATACAGACAATTAACAGTGGTACCACTTTTTGTTTCCGCGAAGACGGTATATTGTCAACATTCCGAGAATTAGATAATTTAATCAGGTACTTTGTGGGTTTTTATCGATTCATTATATTACATTTGATTTGGTTGAGCTGAACCATTGTGTTGTCTACAATGTATGAAAATAATAACAGTCGCGTTCTGCTTCAACAAAAATTTCAAACGACGACAAATCTGGGACACTAATTTGGCCTGGAGGCTGTGTGCACATCCTGAAAATGAAAATTAAAATAAACACGGGATATTGCCCGTAATCCCCGTCCAGATTCGAAAACAGCCTATAGGTAGCAAACACTGACATTCCACATTGAATACAGATGACTTCCTGTCAATCACTTGTTCTGGCGTTAACGTGGATCATAACAAAACAATATAGGAAGTTGGAATGGTTTTAATCGTAACTGACAAAGACAGCGATATATGCCTGACTGGCTCAAAATACATATGGTTGTACAAATATTGCCTTATTACCGGAAGTTCAATTTTAAATTCGCCTGTGTATTTTGACTCTGCCATTTTTTTGTGGATGGTGGTACATCAGCTATTGTAAATTTTGTTTCGGTTTCAGTTAATTGAATGAACAGCTTGTGATGACTTTTGGGTTTAACTGATTTTTCAATGTTTCTACATACGTATACATACACATTTTTAGAAGCCAAACTTGTTATGATTGACATATACGAAACGCAACGCAACTAAAACGAAAATTGAGGGGTTATAAGAGCCACAGACTGCCTTAATTCCAAATATCCGCCGTTATTGACATAACTGGCTACCCTTAGCTGCAAGGGTTAATATGGACTCGTTGGCGTAATTGTTTCTGCCGGAAGATCATAATCCCTTCTTATAATGTCTAGTCCCTAACAAATCTGCCATTATGGTTGCCATTTTGGAATCCTTCCATACACAAGCGAAATTTAATATTTTATGGCACACACCACACTGAAAAGTTTCATTAAGCCCTTATTTTTGAATTGGAATAAATATCGTCCCGGCCAAGAAATCCGAGGGTGGTCCGACAAATATCAATTGAACATTTTTTCCGGTTGAAACCACTTTCTGAATATAAACGGGAGGTAAGCTTAATTAAAAATCGCAGTCCTACGGTAGAAAAAGTTGTACGTGTATACGGATTCTGAAAAACTAATTACAAATTTTGAACTTTAGAAAAGCGCGGTACGGGGCTTTGGCTTGAGAGCTAAAGGCACTTCACCTTAGTTTATTTTTATGGATGTATGTATAATAAACATGTTGCCCCTGGAATTGCAATGATAATTACATCTCTACTTCCTAGTTCCACGCTGAATTCGGATCTAATTCCCATCCTATCTTCAACTTTTTTGATTATATAATTACCCAACTTCAGTCGAATTTGTGTCAAATGAATTTTTTTCAATCCCCTTTAAAAGATGAACATCACATCCCTAAAGTCTTCAGGGACGACCCAACATATATTTCACACTTTTTTATTTTGAACATAGGACGGTGCGCGACCCGTCCTAATGGAATAGAAACCGTTAACCCAATTTACAACCAGTCGGGTGATCTGTAGGGGGCGAAGAGCAATGTGCAGGAGACAAAAGAATATTGCAGCCAGTCGATTCGTCGTTTTTATGCAGCATTTCTATTTAAGACAGAGGCGGCTCTAAAGTTCCATTCAACGGTTAATAACCAGTCCAGAACAATATTGGCTCATTCGAACTTTATAGCAGAACTCTATGGTATCTTGCTTTATTAAATGTAACTAAACAAACCAATAGAAGTTAGTTTAGTGATTTAGCCAGTGACTCCTTTCCATCACTAACATTCTGTGGAGGGTGAAGCCTCACATTGTTACGCCACTGTCTGTGAAGAAGAACCGGTGTGTTATACGCGGTTTTAAAATGATTTGGGCTCCAATTTGACAGCAAATGAGATTGTCTTGAACGAGTGTGCCTCGGGATGATATTAGCCTGTCTAGGTCTCACAACAAAGCTCGACTCCAACCGCCCTGTCACTGTGTAATGTATGCTAACATGTTTTTGCAACGGCCCGCCACAATCGTTTTATGATGCTTGACGCTCTCTTCTCACTTTACGGAATTCCTAAATTCGACAACTGATTGCATTATGGAAAGTGCTTTTTTCAGGCTTCATTTATGACCTAAGGTGTCAGCATAAGGATTACTCTTTTATATCCTCATTCCAAACGTCGCAAATTATGTCATCATTAGAAGAACTGGTTGATAAACAACAACATGTCATAGCTAAATCTCATCTAAATTGGTTGAGTTTAGATCACTCCAGAAAGGACAATTGAGACCATGTTTTTGAATATTTTCTGTGAAGCAAAAACTTTTGTATAGTGATTATGTATCTATAAGATTGAGTGATCAGTCTCAGAAATGCGTATGTGTTGTATGTGAATCAGACTGTAGCCTATGTGCTTCCAGAGTTTATTAATTATCCAAAGTAGTAAAAATTAGACATTTTATCAATTTAAACCTTTTTGCTTTTGGGGTGTGAAGTTTCCCAAACATTCTTAATTCAGTTAATAAATGACCCCTTAACAAGTTTATAAGTTTAGATTGATACTTTAGTGAAGTTATAGATTGAACTAAAATGATCACGTGACGTACACTTGCATGTACTATGGTTTTGGATAAAATACTATAAACTTCATTATTTCAGATCAAAAACTTGATTGAAGTAATAAGTATTGGGGTAGAGAAGAAAGTATTTAAAAGATGAGGTTGTAAAACAAGGCGAATCAGCAAACACAACAGGGCAAAACAGATCAAACAAGGAATCTCACTTTAATAGTAAGTTGTTCTTACTCAATAATTGGTAAATGTCTTTTTGCTAATAATAAGCTAAAAATTTATAAGTACAAATAAATTAGCAAACTCCATAGGCGCCGTGGGTTCCTGAGTGCTACAGCACCCATAGCAAATTGGCAACGGCCAAAGCACCCGTAGCGAACGAAACGAAATTAGGCTATAATTAAAAGAGTATTGCATTGTTTGTAAACTAAAACAAACATTTTGGGTGGGCCTTTAGTGTTAACATTGACCAGATCCAGACTTTGCAGCAGGAGACGCTACTGAAAGCTATTAAAATATAATAATTGAAGCGCTTATATTAAAAAATCACGTGGATCTTTCCTGTACATATGGCGTACAAAAACGGTCTACCTGACCCTTAAACGTCCATGTGGAAAACTTGTATATTCATAAAGTTATTAAAGGAAGTGCCTTGTGTTAAATTGGCACTATAGTGGGAAAATTAGAGACGTGACACATGCAAGCAGGTATTTAGTCGCCTGCAAGTTTAATTTATAATACTTTCTGAACTGGGATTTACAAAACTGAAAATTCTTGCATAATCTTCTTATTTTTTTCTGGTTAAGTATCTGCATGTAAAGCTGACAAGTGGCACTTCTCTGTATATAGATTGAAACCAATGTATCAATTATGTACGAAAAAATAAAAAAACGGTAGAAATCTATCGAGATCGACGTTAGATATGCAAAGACTCTTTAATTAACGGGATGTAACAGTGATTAATAGAAACTTGTGTTCAAGAAGCATGCGGATCGTTGTCCGGAACCGGCAACTTTTCCCATTACGACATGTCACTGCATTATATGTAGATTTAACCACTAAGTGTGACAATCTTAATCTTGAATACATTTCTCACAAAGTTCACCTGCTATAGCGTCAGATTCCACATTAGCATTTGCGTTCAACCTTTTATACCCAACTTTCATTTCACTTCCTCTGTGACAAGTGAGAATATCTCTTCGTAAATGAATACAATTCTCAGACACTACCTTCGTTTTATTACCTTTTGAATTTTTTACAGCAGGTCAAACATTAAAAATCACCCAAGACATTCATTTTATTATAGCCTACCTACTATTATATATTAAGGCTCTCAATTAACGGCAGGACAAAAGATACCCACGAAAAGGGGCCATGACAATCGATTTAGTTAATGGCCACCGCTGCGACTATTAAAATTAAAAATCAGGTCATTTTCATATTTTAATCGACAAGCATAAACCCTTGTGATAGACTATAAAGTACCTACGCAATATCAGTCGCTTTATCTACGAAACGAAAACGTTATTGCAGATAATTGTGGGTTGTCAAGGTGTCGATTGATGTTATCAAAAATAAATATTACGTCACGGAATTGCGTTTTGGGCACCCAAAAACAATTTAAAGATATCACTCCCATGATGGCATGAGTTGATAGGGAAAACGGAAAAAATATTGTTTTAAGACGCTTTACACATGCATAGGGGTTCGCCAACGTCGTAGATTCAAGATTACCTGAGGTTCCACTTATGTTCCTCAAAGTGGAGCAAGCGTCACAAATTAAAAATATGATTTCACATCGGTCGGCACATCACAAAAGGAATTTAAGGTAGTTAACCGAGTTGAACAAAAACTGCTACGCACCCCCATGGAGAAAGGACCAGTGACAAGGGACATTTTGATGTCCTGCCTGTCACGACTGATGATCCAAAATTCGTTTATTTTATATTAAAACAGGACTTCACGCTTATTGCTTTTTAAATAAGATTTATTATACCTAATAACACTAAACATTACCAAAGCTTTTTGAAATGACTGTCCAATAATAAAATAACTTAATAAATTTGTCTCAACTAAAAAAACTTTCTTTTTATACAGAAGACACATATAAAGTCATTTAACCCAAAGTTTTTAGTAATTTGATAGACAGGAAGTATAAATAATATTATCTTACCTACTAAAACGTCAAAGAATCAGATTAAAATCTTTTTTTCATATCCATTCTGTAGTTGGAAAAAACCTTTAGATCCAAGTTTGGCTAGTATTGAGTAATTTTTCATTATTAGCTAATATTCAATGTTGTTTTTTAGGATAAATTATTTTGATTCAATAGATTTACAAACTTTGGGATATACTAGAGGTATTCTACTACGTGATATGAGTAAATATCCCTGTAAGAGTAAATAATATAATCTACTGTTCCGCAAAAATATTCTCCTATTTTCTCTGGTCAAGCCACAAGCCAAAGCTTACATTGTTTATCTTCTCCTTGTTATATACCCACCGCAATTTTAGTTAACTCCAACCCTTCTCACTCCCTTTGAGCAAATGGTTGTACTAGCTCACAAATGATATTTTGGGTTCTAAAATATTCCCGGACACATTTAATGCGATATTTTCTGTCAGTGGACAAATTGCAATCCAATGGATGAGTTACTATGAAATTATACCTCGTCTCTTTCTGGGCAAAGGCTATGCTGATTAGAAAACCACTTATGAGTTAAAATATATGAAACAATGTCAAGTGTGTTATAGAAATATACATTTTGAGAATCATGTTCAATAAATTTACTATAATGGCAAGTTGTAATGTAATGTAATATTTTTGAAATCATTGTAAATGTGTTATGGCAAAAATTTAACCATCCTCTGTTAGAAAGTATGTTATGTTATCTAAGAATGCGATTTCTCTTTGATGTGAAAAGATTTTGTGGTAAATTGAGCGTAAAAATATCATTTTTTGTGCACAAATTTTTGAAGTGGACATTGAATAAATAGAGAGGTAGAAAATGCGGATCTTTTCATAAACAGCAGTTGAGTAATTCGATACAAAATATAAGCAGCACGTCATACGCTCTGTTAGATAAAAGAGTATTCATAATTCTTTGTTCTCGGATTAAACATAAGGGCTATTGATACAGATTAAAAGACCCTTGTCCGCTCCTATGAAAAATCTGGGGATGGAACCTAATATCATCTAGAAGCAAATGGCATTTTTTCGAGGGAAAATATGAAATTAATCTTTTATACTGTCAGTCATCATTAAATTTGCTAAAATACCGTTCAAGGACACTAGACCCAAAAACGGTAGCAAAATAAAAACCAAATATTTGTACTCCGCCGGCATCAACCCCCGAAGGTACACCACCTTTTGTGGAGATTATCTGTCCCCTGATTGGTCGCTATTGTCACGTAATCTGGTAGCCAATAACGAACTGTCGTCCTTTCGATTGTTCATGTGCATGCTTTGTTATTTTCGTCACGCAAATGTCACCACAGCAATGGCTGTTGCTCTATTAGAACTCTCCAATACCTAATGAGAATTTATATAATTCAAACCTATTTTAATATTAATATCAATTTACCGGTTTTAGATACTTGTAAATTTTAGATTTATTAATTTAATAAACTACTAATTTGTCCGCAACAAAAACAAGTAGACAATACCCGGTAGAATGTTATCCATTCAGTTTGATTTAATTCTATTATAATAAAGGCTAATTAAACTCGAAATTTGATTATTAATAACAATAGATCTCTCTTGCACAAGCCTATATCGTAATGGTGGATTCGAGTGGCTCAAATATGAGATCAAGCTTATGAGGGGGTACGTTCCAATATGGCCGTAGTTGTGTCAAGTAGGGTACAACATCTGTCATATGACTGTTCCCAAGGGTCGCGCACAATAGACACACCCTTTATTTGCGATATGCACACGTATATATTGCTTTAAAGTATTATATTTATTAGTTCTACATAATACTTATCAATATATTCTTGGATCAGCTTCAGTGCATTCTATGACGTTGCCACATTTATTTTTCAATATTGTTCCTGAAGTGAAATTTCAATATTCAGATGGAAAAGTCTGACACCATTAGATCGACTCACTCTAAAACTAGCGTTTATTGTCCATCAAATATTATTATGTTTAACCATCTTAAAACACGGTGAAATTTTTTGAAATTTCAAATAATCATTTTTAGTGTGATATTTTAGAGTATGACAGTGCTTCATATTTAACTAACATCTGTTTCAGATGATAGTATTTTGTGTTAGTCTATTAATATTTTTGATAATGGATTTGCGATTTATGATATGAACTAAAAATTAACTTATCAACTTAAAAACTTGAACAAATAACTTCTCAAAGTACTTGAAAGAAAACTACTTTCTTAACCAAATTTTTTTAAATCGCATATTACTAAAAACAAATTATTTTAAAAAATGTAAGGTATTCATCTTATATGCTTGTGTGCCTTTAGTAAAATATTTGTATAAGAATAACTTATAGCAAAGCACAAACCTTTTTAAATTGTGAGAAGACACTTTCTGAACATCCCGTATAATTAATCGAATCGTTAGGACGTAAATTAACCCAAAATCAAGCCAAAATATTTAATGCAACAAGACTAATACCAAAATACTACAAATTTGACTTTTTTAAGTAAGTATAACTATTTACTGTTATAGGTCAGTTTAAAATTGACATATTCAATTATGATCGTTATGATCATCTTACTTTTCTGAGATCTATATTATGACTTCATTTTATAAAATCGTTTTTTTTCAAAAATTTTAATATCACGAAATTGACAAAATTTAGAGAGAAACTATGCATAACAAAATACCTATAACATTTGCTTTTGAGGGTTAAACAAAAGACTCTTTATATAACCCAAACTTAGGTAACATAATTCATCAGCTTGTCGTACGTTAAAAAATGGAAAATCATAACTAAATTTTGATTTTTTGGTCTTAGCATGTCTGTGACAGTTGATACTATGTAACTTTTTATACAAAGCTACGTCATGACAGCTTTAATACATTAACAAAATTGTTAAAATCCTTTTCGTAGAGCTCTAAATACTACTCAGTTCTATGAAAGAAATTTTGACAGTTCACTATGGTGACACTCAAGTACGTCATCATAAACCCAAAATGTCACAACTTTGTTACAAAAATGCTGCAAAAGTTGTTTTTTTAGTTATGTTTTTTATTAAAATAGCATTTTTTCTCTTAAACTGCTTACGTTCGACGTTTCGACTAACAGTACTGTTTTTATGGAAAAGCTCCGAAATCCACGCCACTGACACTTAAAGTAGGCAGCAAAATACAATTTAAGGTTAAGTATGTAATGGACCAAACATAGAGAAACAAAAAAGGTATAATTTTTTGCTGGAGAGAAAAAACGAACATAAATCGACAGTGGTGTCGAAAAAGAAAAAAATAAATTCAAAAAGGGGCATTGTAACATTTAGAGATAATTCATAAGAGATGGTAGCAATAATCAGAATTCGCGTGACACATGCAAGAAAAATAGGGCCGACGTTGGGAGTAGAGCCGGGCCCGGAGAAAGATAAAGTAGTCATCCAAACATAAATAATACAGACATGATGAAAAACTTGCATTGTATATATATGTATAGTTAAAAAGGGTTGCTTATTAATCCTAACAAAGGGGTCCACCCTTTGAAAAGGCGGAAAAAATAAAACGAAAACATTGCTCCGTATTTGATAACAGGGTCGCGGCACTCAGCTTCTTCCTGGATTTTGTTCTCTATTCCCGATAGGTCTCTATTGATTCAGCATGACTATGTGAATTGTGAATGCTGTATGAAAGAAACTCCCACCAAAAGTGCTTTGGAATATTCAAATGTTTCACTTAAGACTGGGTCCCCTTTAATGACCTCAAAATCTTCTTGGCATATTTTTTTTTCTTAAAAGGTTGCATGTCTAGGCGGGAATCATTATCCACTTTTCTCTTTAAAAACAGCCTACAATCAAATACACTAAAAGGAGCATTAATTTGAACACCCATTTGACACTGAGCTATTAATTCTTTTCGTTAAAAAAGCATAGCTACGGTGAAAAATTACCCGTTTCAAATATAGTGTAATTTGATAATATTTTTCTATTATATAAGGGTCGTTAATATGTTGTTTCGCATTTTTCATAAGTGCAGGTAGACGTTCCAGATGAAGGTCAGCGCCATACAGGCATTCTCTCCGTTTTGATATGGTTTTCAAACATATAGTTAACGGTCCCGAAGAAAGCTGCTTTGGAAGGATTGATCAGAACAATAAAAATACCCTTAAAGGACGATAACATGCCAGTTAAAAGATTTCAAATCAGCATAAACGATTACTTTAATCTTAAACCGTAAATCTTTATTGTTATTTGCTAGTTTTTAATTATTACAGAACCGCGTCTCGTTTGCGATAACAATCAAAGGTTATTCAGTTACTAACTCCATTAAAATGCTTTCTCTAAAGGGTGAAAATCGATCTACACCCTGAAGAGTTCGTTTTCTGTCCATTAAAACATTTTCTTCATGTCACTGACTTGAAAGCTTTCTATACACCCTTCCTGGTTTTAATGTCCTCTCGCTGCTTTGACAGTAATAATAAATCTTTTTCTAAGGGCTCAATTTGCTGTTCTTGCCCTTGTCATAACCATAAATTTTTAAGTCCCATTTTTTTGACTATTAAATTAATAACGCAATTTACAACGACACTTACTAAACAACGAAATAAATTCACAAATTAAGATAAGATCAAAAAGCAGCTCAGCTTAACTTATTGAATGTGACAGATATTATAATAGTGGAAACTGTAAACGATTAAGGAAAGAGGTTTTGTGGACGTGTGGTTTAGTATATTTATTTATTAAATGAAGAATTGTATAATCAATAAAATTTGAATTACCAGTATAAAAATATTGATATTGAAATTCAGTTCATCATGAGCGAAATTTGTGGTTAATTAAGGTTAGTTCCAAAAATGTACACGTTCTAAACAGAGCAAGACAGAAAATTGAAATTTTCACAATTAATAGAAGAAAATATGTTGTGTATGTTATGGTAAACCTTTAGGTTATCTACAGTGTGTTGGTTAACGGTAGTGGTCCAATATGATTGGCTATTTGGAGGTATGACATACACAGCAGAAATCATAAATAAACCGATCATGTCAAAAAACACCATTTGAATTTTCATGTTATTCACTGTCAATCTGTTTCTTTAGCCAACCAAAGCTTCTTGTTGCATCAGTGTAGTTTCAAATTTTTTTTTGCTTCTGTTTAAACTTGTCTGGCAGTGAATTGATATCACAAAAAGTTATTTTTAAACTTGAATAGCCATTCTGCATAATGTATTCAACTAAGTCAAGAACCAGTGCTACAATGAGAAGAATTCTCCACCAAAAATGCGAAGGAAATTGGAATTAGGCCATTTGTAGCCTGAAACAATTTATAATGGAGATACGTGCAATAACTTTTTTTCATTGTATCAAAAATAAGTGAAGAGAAGCTGATAATGAATGATTGGAATTTCAAATGTAGCATTCAATTTGTGTGTTGCTTCACAGACAATACAACATAAACACGAGCTTCCACGAAGTAATAAATTTAGAGCAAGTAAAGCAAAGATGGGACAAAATTAACCCACACAGAGTGTTTTGTTTGTTTTTTTTTATTGAGGCATTTACAGACCTATTTGGAAAGGTTTTCCAACGATGCAAATATCAAAAAAAAATTGAGTCAGATATCCAGATCCACGTGCGTTTTATTATGTTCTAGTATGTTGTAAAGCCATTTTCCGAAGATGATTTTGTAACCACCGTTAGCTTTCGTGACATTTCCCTCTTGTTTCTAAGTATGTATAGTGCTGTATAGTGTAGTATAAATAATTGATTTTTCAATTGTCTAGACTGCTCTAGTTATGTCTATTGCTCTATTTTTTTTGTAAATATGTACTTGCATGCACGTAGCATTAGTTTTAAGCGTTATACAGAGGGCTCTGAAAAGCAATAGTACCAAATAAGACGTAACGAGAAACCAATGAAAGTAATTCAATCCAAGCGAGAAGAGCAGTTCAGTTAAAACAGTGACGACATTGCTTTTCAAAGTTGAAATTATTTTTTCGATCTTCTCAGTAGATTGTTAACCAAAACATTCCCATTTAAAGTAAGTTGTAATTATTGTCACACAACTTTTGACACCTCATTTCATATACAGACAATGACGATTTACGTAACGATAAGTGAGGAACGTATAATGGGACAGGACAAAATTAATAATCATCAAGGAATGTGTGATTGCCTTCCTTATAATTGAGCTCTGCTTAAGTGGTACCGAGACAAAGGAGACGTACCATCCGCAATATACCAAGCAAGGCACCTATACGTTGTACTTACACGGATACAAGCTAGAAAGGAATCTCAATTAGATTTTCGAGACGAGATCTCGCTTAAGTAAAAGGTTTCGTCGTAGATCGTAGATGAGTTGGACATATCAGGGGCGGTGAGGGTCCTCAAGAGGTTGAGGTCGGGCGGTGGCAAGTGACAGGCACGCAGGAACCATCGTTCCGCCTTCCCTGCTGGTACGGAATTAGTTAGCGGCAACCGTAAAGCCGACCAGTTCTTTACCTGCCCGAACCAATATCTGTCCTATTATTACAGCCTGTTATTATATATATTATTATGGTCTGGTACCGTTTCAATCTCCTCACATATGAACTTAGTTCTAACTGTCATTTAAGTCTTTCTTTTCGACAAGAATGTGCTCTTAATGAATCTTGACTTTCATCATACCAGTGGTAGTCACATATTTATCAATTCTCTGATATTATTTTCAGTGAATTAAAAACTAATTGTGCTTCAACTTAGTCAAATCGCTTTTAAGTATTTTCTGTAACCAAAAAAAGACAAAACTTGTCTAACTTCAAAATTAATGAATCAGAATTACATTGGACAAAAACAAACTTAAGCTGTTTCAAAAGTAAAGGCGTCTGCAGCAATTGTCAATGCTAAGTCAAGCGTTGCGTTAAACAGGATGATCAAATTTGCTTCTATTAATTTGGTTTTAAATGGTAACTAAATAATTGGATTAATTCGATTATCACACTTCAAAGAACTTTCAGTATAATGTATGTAAGTCAGAAAGTTGCAAATAGTTAATATTTACATTGTACAGTGTACCAAGAAAATAATTTTGTTCTATCGTCTGCGAAGGTTCAAAATATATATATGCTCTAGTATGCAGGATACTTCACCGGCAAACTGTAACGTGTCTGGCTGGCTTAAGGGGTAAAATATTGATTATTGATTTGAAAATGAGGTTCTCTAAACTGAAAAGCGTGCGAAAAAGTGAACTTTCAAGCACGCGAGTAGAAAAAACATACATCAACATCATCCTTTAATTAATTGCATATCACTCTTCCTACCAAACAGAATGTTTAGTTATTGATGCTTTCATTGAAGTGGTTTAAGTAAATGATCTTTTCTTTTTGTAAAATTGGTTATTTTGTGGTGTTGAACATGATCCATCACTTTATAAACTATTATTTAAGATTCAGTTGTATTTAACATGTTTATACTAAACTCACTGTGTTCCACACAATGGTAAAAGAGGTACTGTTATTTTTCCTTGTATTAAAAGTAATCTTCCAAACATTTTTCTTTTAAGTGACAATGATTATTTGCTATTGTTATAATCTACTGCTAACTTAAAATTTAATTTCACTACTTTCTCAAATTTCGAGTGACCACTTGTGTGTTTAATGCACTGAAATATTGGTGAAAATTACTTCTGTTTACACGTTCTTACATATCGACGCTTCACAATTGTCTTTGCTGGCGCTGCCACCTTGGGTGAGACGATGGTCAGTAAAAAAGAGTTGTTATTGGGTTTCCTCATTCACGAAGCAATAAAAATATTTACGAACCACTTGCCAGAAACACAATATAATGTGGCGCAAAATTTCTTTTCTAATTTGTCTCAGACGAAGCGGCTTCGGTCCAATAGTAGTCATTAACGATTCACCGAACGACGAAGCTGCGATGCTTTATAACTTATAACGAGGACCTCTTGCAGAGTCAGACTAGAACGAAATTATCAGAACAACGAACGACTGGTACTTCCTACGTGTCAGTCATTGCAGTGTTTATTACCGCTAATGATTAACGCTACAAAAACTATATACATACATATGTAAAGCAATTTGGGTATATGGATGTTTATATTAACGTGACTGGTTTGGGAACAATCACTTTGACAGGAAAAATAAAAAAGCAGTTTTGTTCTCTTTCTCAATTTTTGTGGTTTTGGATATGTAAAATGAAGAACCTGAGGCTCAAAACCATTCTTCAAACATCATGAATCTAATGCTTCATAAACCCTTAACGTTTGAGCAGTATGAGATTTATGGCTCACAAAATACCCTAAATCCCAGTATTTTTAAAATACAATCACTATGACAATAATACATGGGTAGTGATAAGTTTTTGAGGAAAAAAGAACTTTCTGTATATTACTGTTCTGTCTTGTATGAGTGGAACATCAAAGCTCTGGATAGGATGTCAAGTTTACTACATTTTGGCATGGAGTTGGAGAGACCTATTTTTTGTGGATTTTCTTCTGTATTGGCGTCTTTTTCTAGTGCACAATGATGAGTTATTTCAACTAACAATTTTCCAAATTTTGTAAAAATAATGCAAAAACATTTCAAATTTGTAGGTTCACTGGATGAAAACCATTTTATTTTAAGTATGAAGGAAGATTGGACTATTGTCCAACCTATATAAAATAAAACGACCAAATCTTGGATTATATTTAAAAAATAGCTAAATTTATTTAATAAAATGCTTCTATTCTATGAAAACCCATTGCTTCTTGTGTTAAAATGCTCTGAAAATTGGTACTTCGGTTAGATTGGATTTAAATAGAATGTATTTGCTAATTTTGACTCTCTAGAATGGTATAAAACTAGCTTTGTTCGGGTTCATGATTCTGAACCGTTCAGGAACTGATTTGGGCCATCTGCATGAATGGGATAAGTATTGCTGTGCACTGATTTACAGAACAAATTATCGTGCAAATGGTCCTAACCCATATTCGAAACAGTTCAGAATCAATAATCCAAACCAAGCTATTTTCGCCAATTATGACGCTACTGTCATCAATATTATATTATTCCAAATTATTTCTGTATATTTTTACTATACTGTTTAAGACTAGAACTACTATTACAACAATTGTAATCAAAATCTTCCTTCAGCCTAAAAGTAGTTTAGTAAAAAAACAAGATTGTATTTGTAACGACACCCAGTACGACATGCTAAATTTTGTTCCATTATTACAAGCTTTCAGAAACTCCGTGTTCTCTCTCGTATAGAATTTCAATAAATAATGACTAGGCAGTATTGGAGACAACTAAAAGAGACTGATGACTTTAGGATTTGGTTGAAGCTATCTGATTGCTTCTTAAGTTAGTATAGCCAATTGAGTTGATTCGTAGTGAAAAGGCGTATCAAGAGTAATATTCTTATCAACAATGTATTCAATTGGCATTTTTTGAAATTGGCATGAATAAAGAAGAGGAGGAACCCTAACCGAAAAGCTGATAAAATTTAAATAGGTATTTACCCAATAAAAGTGGATCAAGTTTTTGTACCTACTCGGGACGAACCTATTTTAACCAGCGTGTAGTTAAAGTTGTGTCAAGTAACCAAAGTTAATAAGGCATAAGATGATAATGGTCTAGTGATGGAACTTAACCGCAACGAGAATTAGGAGATGAGAAAAAATCCCTTTGTAAATGCATCTTAATTAAACCGCAATTTTATGCTTGAAATCGCAGTAATATATTCATGATCCTTTAACTGTTGCTGTTGTTTCAATATTTTTTGCAAGGTCGAACATCGTGTAACCGAATGGGTTGTCATCTGTAAACGGAAATCTTTCTTGCATATGCTCTGGTAACAGTGGTAACGAGAAATTTTATAAACGAAACTGACATACTCATATTCCATGGTAGTTACAACAAAATGAGTACAAAGAGCCTTCGGTTATTTAAGAAAATAAATTAGAGATGAACTTGCTGTTACTAATGTCAATTGGCATGTCCTTTGTTGAATTTTGACTAACTTTGGCTACCTGCCTTAAGCCGGCGCTAACCTTCTCAACAAAGGGCTTAAATTATACAAATGATTTGTTCAGTTCAAATGTTTGGGACTTATTACATTTAAAAACAAACGTATCTTGGGCCTCTATTTTGTTCGCTAATCATTGTGTATTGTAGCCTAATGTGCTTAAATTTCTATTGTCGGATTCTCAAGACCACCCAACTTGTAACTCTGTACTTACTTGAGCAGGTTAAAATTTATATATTGCTATGTGTATGCCGCAGATTGAATTTCTCTTTCTAATTTTAGATCAAGAAATTCGTAACAATGCAAATTTCGCATTTGTTTTGGCATTTATGCAGTTAACACACACTAATAGCACAGCAATGAGTTGTCGGGAAGCAAGTTACCCTAATAATGTAACCATTAAATTTGTAAGTTTTGCAAGAATTTACGTGTTGCGTGACAGTGTTTAAAATCGGAAATTGGGTATCTGACGAACATAATAGATTTGAGCATAATCCAGTCTGGGGAAAACTTACTATAAGAGCAGAATTTTAATGAAACCTGCGTTAAGGTGGGCAGTTAGCAAATTTAAATAATCTACGGTCACACGCCATCTTTAAGCAGTGAAACGCATTAGACCAGAGTTCAGTTAGTAGGTTGAACTCGACCATATAATGAAATGTATTTATTCTCTAAAATACCGCTAAAATGGTCTTAGTTTTTATATCCGTAATGACCGTAATTAAAGCGCAACATGTAATGACCAATTATTGTTTTTTTATCACGACACCAAGCGTAAACTTATAAAAGTAAAATGGCTAATTTAATTGTCGATTGTGGAAAATTGCTGTCCGGCATTAAAGTTTTTGTTCGTCCAATTTACCGGAGGAAATGTCCAAGAAGATTCACGTTGAATGCCATGAATTTTTAATCAGGACACTCACACACATAAACTTTGGCTACTGCTATGGTATTGCAAACTGGATTAACCACCCAGGAATGCGTTTTAACAGTGGCATAAATATCCTCAGTTGCTGCAGAAAACGGCCAATGTATGCTTACAGTAGGCGAGTAAGCCGTAATCAGCTAAGTATATATATTTTTGTAAGAATCGGGTTAAGCATCAGATTGTTGAATGTACCTACCATAAATCTTTCGTTAAGGAAAATTGCTTTCTCTAAATTTAACTCATCTTATATCTCATTAAATCCAGTGTAACAATTATTCAGTATTATTTTCCGAAAAGACTAGACACACAAAAATTTGTCAGGAAATATGTTAAGAAATTAAAACATAGATGCAGTAAATTTTTTAACAAAACCATTGCATTCAGTTAATTTTCTTGAAATTGACTAAACATCTAAAAAAATTGTATTACTGACTTTTCTGATCAAAAATATCATATCCAATAAAGTTGTAGCTATGAGCTGCTTGAGACGAGTTACTCATTTTTCTTTTAACGAAATAAATTAATATAAATAAAAACAAAATATACAAAAAAATTTACTTTTGTTTGATGATTAACCAAGTTTGGTCAATATTAATACAGGATATCGTAACACAGCAGTCGGTTTAATTTAGTATATTCATCTTCCTGATGCATAGACGACTGGTCTTTAGAACCCATTTCATGTGGTTTTGGAATATCATTTAACAAATATGTCTTTTGTTTTCGCATAAAAATGGCATCCGACGAGGTACAAAATAAATATGTTTTAAAAAGACTTTGAGGTTATTGTATAAGAAGTCGAACTTCTTCAGAAAATTGCGATAAAAATCCTTAAAATGTACGATAATTTGGTTGAAGAACCACACTTCACAAGACAAGAAATCAGCTGTTCGGCGCTGTGTCGGTTCGATGTTGCCAAATGATCTACGTAATAACCAAGTGCGAAAGTGATTCATCCACCCTTCTAGTAAACAAACGAAAAAGGCGGATCATTGAATGACATCTGAAGTTGACGTAACTACTGTCAAGTATCAGTTATCCTCTGTGAATTATTAGTTATTAATATTTAATACTTCAACTGAATTTTATTGTTTTTATTCATAAAAATATGTTTGGTAGCCTAAATAGGTATCCGATTATAGATATCCGATAGTATAGGTGGCAAAGCTTGTTTTTATAAATTGTTGTACTGCAACTAATTGTACTGCAATGTTAATTGTACAACTCATTGTGTAACAACTATTTAACCCTATATTTGACAACATCGTAGTAAGGTAACTTCAGGGAGGTAAAATTTCCGGAAAATTAAATTTATGGAAATTTTTCCATTAAATTTGCATTTGTGGTAAATTATTTGAGACCTCTAACCTGAAACTGCAAAAAACGAGTCAACTTTGACGCCCTCTAGCGGCTAAACGGGACAACATAGTAGTGCTCGCTCAACGTCACGGGATAGCCCCGTTCATTAGCTTTCTTTTGTTATACAGTGTGTTTATACAGAGTGTTTCAAATGAGCGAGTTATGGACGATTTTCTGGAAAAGTGCACCAAAATTTCGCTCAAATTGGGAATTTTTGCTTTCGAAGTGGTCAAAGTAAGGCTGCTAGAGCAAAAACAATTAAATATCGATACAAACATTGTACATCAAGTAGGCCTAGAATTTGACGTAGATTCCAAAAATCGAATAAAAAATTATAAGTTTGGTTTGTTGGTCAAATTGGGACACCCTGTATACTGATGGATTATCTAGGAATATGCAAATATCTACAAGATTCATATTTGGTATTTTTTGTATAAAATGAAAATTACAAGGATGTTAAAAAATTTATTGAATCGCCCTGTAAACTACTTCATTGTATTGTCAGTAACTCGGTTATTTTGACAATTATAGGGTGGTTCAATATACCAATTTGCAGCCCTTGAAATTCTCTTTTAACCACCCTGTATAGCGTTTTTACCTAAAACGTCGAATAAGTGAGTTATAAACTGAGTTGTTCGATTTTGACAGTATTTACTGTGACAGCCCATAACTCTGTTATTTTGACAGTTACAGGGTGGTTTAATATACCAATTTGTAGCCCTTGAAATTGTCTTTTGATCACCCTGTATACCATATATAGTAGAAATGTCATACTACCGAAAAATTAAAGATTTTATACCGGGAATGTGTTGCCCAGAAGGGATAAATTTATAAATAATCCTTTTTGCAAAATTCATATTATTTTGAAAAGTGTTGAGGTTAGGTATACAACATTTTTCAGAAAGTTTTCGGTAATTTTTCGAAAAAAAATGGAAAATCTGAAAATTCAAAAATAATTCGTTTTTTTATTATAATAATTATTGTACAACAATCCAATATCAATTCAAATAAAGTTTAATTGTAAGCCGAGATTAATTTAAGTGTGGGTCAGACTGTGACAGTACAGGTGAACAAAGTCACACTCTAAACCACACTTTACTTAAGCTATGCTTAAAGTACGACGGTGCAAATAGCGGTTAGATGTCTTAAATTATTCCAAAAATGGAAATTTTCCTACTCGAAAATTACCGCTTCTACATCTCTGGAAATTGTGGTTCCTCCACCAAATTATTGTAAATTTTTGAATTTTTATAGGAGTTTTTTGAAGAAAATTGTGATTTTACCGCAATTTTTCTTTTTTCTCTGGATTATAGAAGCCGTAATCTATATGCAAAAAAAAATTGGTGACAAAAGTAGTGGATGCTTAATGTTTAAAAAACCCGAGTATTTGACCTCTGGGTGCTTATGGTCATGTTCTGAAAACTTGCTAGAAAAGTGAGTTGCAGTTTTTGTTATTAGATTATTGAGTTGCAAGTTGTAGTTGTCTGGGTCAGAAGTAATTAACAACTGATTTGTAGTCATATTAAGGCGATGGGAGGCATGCAGAGAGCGCAAGGCGAATGAACTAATTCGAACTATAGAATAACATCACCGCTCTATGCAAGTCTTAGCATCAGCAAAATCACACAGAGGGGGTGCAGAGTGTCCCTGTGAAGGGGTATCGTCACCTATATA
This sequence comes from Ips typographus, assembly GCF_016097725.1. Taxonomy (NCBI): domain Eukaryota; kingdom Metazoa; phylum Arthropoda; class Insecta; order Coleoptera; family Curculionidae; genus Ips; species Ips typographus. The sequence continues at coordinate 5,318,174 of NC_138437.1, read as the reverse complement.
CTTCGCGTCCACCTTTGTCAACCCCCCCTTGTAGTTAGCCCCGCCCTCTTTAGTGCGCACGCTGTGAATTACCCCCACCTTTGTTACAGCATTGGACAAGTTGGGCCTGCGACATCTCTTCAATACCAGTGCTCCTGAACCGGTGCATGTGAATGTAACATTCGACATAGCTAGTTTAATCTTGTACGGATGTCAAGCGTTGCCGATTCGCCTTAAAATTCTTCTCGACCGATTGTTTTCTGTGCTTCGAAAAGAAGAAGTGTTTCAAGTGCTGCATGGATTTGGCTGGACCATTGACGATTACGCTAGAGGATATATCTTGCAGGTTAGTCATCTTCTTTTTTCTACTGAATTATCTATTCTGAAAAAAACTGCTTAAAATGCACTTTAAATGTCAATCCAGTTATAGTTAAAAATCTTCTATGTCAACAATTCTGAAGAAGAGCAAACGCATCGTATCATAACTTCTAACAAAGCACGATAGCGTTGCTACTGTAGTAGCTACAAATTAATCTATAAAACACACTAAAATTTCGTGTGCAACAAATCAAAAGTGAAATTTAATGATTTCATACAAATAAGCATTTAAGCATTCCGCTGGCAACGTAACATTCGCCAAAAAAGTGATAATGCTTAAGCATACACAGATTGCTTACCGACGGAAGAAACACAAGTCGGACGGTGCACAAGATATTACGTTGTTTACTTTAATCCTACTTACATAACCGCAGGGTATTGTGGATTTTGTAATTAACCCAAATTTTTGATTACCAGCATAGCCGGTCATTTTAGGCCTGAAAATTAAATTATGCGGACGCGTCCTGAAATTTTCATGAGCACTGACATAATGTCCCCCATTTTTGGGACGTAAAATTATTATGAAAATATTTTTAATGCTGTTTTATGTAAATAGCAGGTGTACCTAATATAATTATTAAAAAAAATATTTAATATTTTAACTGAATTTAATTTTGCTTTTTTACTTGATTGACATAAGGGTGAACTGTCAGAGTGAAAAAACACTACATCACATAATGTGCTAAGATCTGAAAAGTAAAAGTTAAGAAAAATACATTCACATTTTTACAGTGTAGTGCACCCGGCCACCAGTTTAATGCACTTTCTAGGTTTACATCTTAGAAATTTACCACAAAAGGCACACTATTACTACATCAAATTTTTCTTATTAATTATGTTTAAACTTAATAAATTAATACCAGAAATATTCACACTCAACCATAATGTTTAAACAATGCAAAATTGTCATCACAAATTATAAAAATGTAATTTTGCTAGATTGAAGATAATGACACCATTTTTGGCATTTTTAACACACTTTAAACGTAAAAAACTTTGGTTAAACAACCATAGCAATTGTGTTCCTGTTTTGGCCAATATTCCAAAAAAAAACTTCAAAAACACAAACCTTTGTAACATTTAGTTAGTAAATTGAGTTTGAAGTTGATGTTGATCAACAAAATTTATTAGAGCGATTGCCTTAAATTTGATGTCTAATCACAAAAATTTCAACTGCAACTGTCAATTAACACTAGGTCATAGTGTGATAGAATTAGCTGTAAATGCATTTATGGTTTATTTCAAATTGCACGGCTAAGAATAGCTGTGATTTCATCTGTAACTAGTTGAAATTGCCTTATTATCCATTCTATTACTGTTAGGAAAATAATAATTATCCCTTTAACGATGTTTGATGTATTGTAATTGCTGCAAAATTTTCCAAATACTCCAGATCGGTTTACCATCTTCAATTATTACAGTGTTTACAATTTTTTAAACCCTGAAATCATATTAATATCTAGGTTTGCGCCAAACTTGCTTAAAAACACATTTGCAGGGTTACTGGCCTAATTGACTGTTGATATCTCCACCCTAACTCTTTTTCTAAGTTGTTTTTAGTGATTTTTTTTTGAAAAAATGCTGTCAATTTTAAACTTTTTCACTTTAAAATGTTATAAACTGCTCATATTATGATTCAGTTTCCGGTTATATTAAGGAAATTATTACTTGATTTATTTTTACGAGATTTTAACGAAATTTGATGCTTTAAAGATCAATTTAAGTGGATTTTACATGTTCCATGTTTACATTTCCAAAATGCTTTACATGTTCCTGTCCCCTGATTTAGTCTAACCTACCCTATCCTAAAATGCTTTAATTTCACACTGCCATTTTAAAAAAATACTTGATCATCTCTGCCACAAGCCAATTGCTCTAGAATTAAAATTTTTAACTTCAAAAATCCCTTAATTGTTATGATTCACTTCTATCAAACATTGTTATTAAACAACTGCATTATATCAAGCTTTTTCTGTAACTTTTATGCCAAAGTAGTCCTTACCAACCTTTGTTACCCACAAATAAAGCAAATCAACAAAATGTCAGTCATTTGTCTGTCAACCATAGAATTTTAGGCCTGTTTATACCATGTTATGTGGTGATTTCCCTTGTTGGCAACATTGATTAATATATTCATTTTTTCCACACCTTATTAACTTAATTTTAAACAAATTTTCCCTGTAATAATTAAAGTGATCAACCAAATGTTGGTTTAAATTACAGTCATGAAATGACGATCATGTGCATCATTTTTAAATATATCAATTTTCTTTTGTATCGATTTCTTATTAAAATAATGAGAAAACATATTTCAAAATGTGGTTCTTATCTTTACGACTATTTACATAACGTTTTGCACGACACCTTTTGACCTTATATACTTTTGATAGATAATAATTATTTTTAACCTGGAAGTCTTCAAATTGCATACTTTACGACAAACCGAATGCTAATAATTTCTGCTAGAAACAGTCATTTTTGTGTAGTTAAGAAGATAACTTGGAGAAAGTAAAAATGTTGTTTGTGCACATAAAATTTATGTAAGTGCCATGTGGTGTATGTTCATTCAATGTCTACATTACGTCAGTGTGATTAGGTGTTAAAAAGACAATTTGTGATGTTGTAGGACTATTAAGGTAGCTCTACAGAATAATTAATCATTCTGTATCAAACTGATATGTTTGAGAAATATCTTCTGTTTTTTATACTTCGAACAGTTTGTAAATTTCAGATCACTGAATCACGGAATTAATTCTGAATACAAAACTTTTTCATAATTTTACCAGTCATATATTCATTACTTACTGGTTTGTATTAAATTAAATTGTGCTTTAATCACTCACTCAAAGCAGTATTTTCCAACAAAACTTTGTATTTCGCATTTAGCTCTAATACTACTCCATTTGCTTATTTTAGCTTTGTAAATCAAATCTATATTTTGTTAATTTACTAAGCCCACCATACAGCTTTTTACAATCATTTCAGAAATAACAATATCATTTTCATCAAAGTATTGAATTATGTTACTATACAGAATATACAGAATTGTAATAACTCGAATTTGAGGGATTGTTTAGCCGCCATTTTGTATAAGAGTCAGCAAAGTTTACATAAAAATTTGTCTCCAGATCTGTTGCACTTACCCTGCAAAGATGTGTTTTTCTTCTCAGCTTTTCATGCAAAATCCGTTTGTGTGTTTTAGTTTATTACTATTAAACATGAATGAAATTAACATATATGAATATGAAATGAGGTAGGCAAGTTTAATGACTCATATATAAATAGGATAGTTTAATTGTAGTCCTATAATAGACACTGGCTGTTTGTTTGATATAGATTAAGGCTGAGAGGGGCAGGTGACTATCACCCCGTTTATTTATGGACGCACGGGAGACATTCTGCAGACTTCGTTTCTAAACAAGAACGTTAGCGTTATCGAATCGAAAGTATATTTTTATACAACGCGTATGTAAAATATACAGTCTGTGTCGACCTTCTCTTTTGAATAGCCAGATATATTTTGAGGTTTGGTAAACCAATTTAAAACCAGATCAGCTTTTATCAAGCACTTAGTAGATGAAGCTACTCTGCCATTTATAAAGGAATCTTTTTTTTACAGGAGCCAAACTGCAGCACTCTGGACCGATGGAGCATCTGTAATCCAGAGGAGGAGCCGCTGGTCCTCCAACAATTCCTCAGATTTGGTGAAACCAGAGCAATCACGCAGCAATTAATTCTAGCACAGCAGGCCCTTCAGGATCGCACCCTGGAGCGTCTGGAGAATCATCGCTCTCCTCACCATCGGGCGATGTCTCCAAGTCGTCGCCTATCACCACCGACCGTTCCTTCGGCCGTCTTCCATTCGCAACCCCACGTGATGTCTCCTAATCAAAAGCACCCTCTGGGATTTTTAAAAATGCCTTCAGTTTCTATGAGTCAGCTTCCTCCTAGTACCACCGCAGCTAGTTTATCCAGTAGCCCCCTCAACAGGCTACAGAACATGACATTTGATTATCGCAAACTGAGCTCAGCAGGACTTCCAACCTTCCCCAGTCGCGTCAGCCCTGATATAGGACGACGTTTTCCATCCGAGAACGAATCAATGGGACTTAATTTGAGCATATCAACATCTCTGTCTAACTGCTTACCTCCTCCTCCCACTTCTTTGAGTCACCATTCACCTGCTATGGCTGTAGCAGCAGCCAGCTTAGTAGCTTCCTCATTTCCTAGTCTAATGTCCGCTAGACTTTCTAGCGGAAGCAAATCACCTTCAAGTGCTGATCACTTTATGGGAAATAATGATAGTGATGAAGATGATGATGCTGACGAAAATTCTCACAGTGCTTTGAACCTCAGCCGCGATAGAGACTCTCTAAAAACCTTAAAACATCCGCGAATGTTACCGGGGCGCAAACCTTCTACACCTACAAAACGTCAATGGGGATCACCAGGGCTGCCCTTAAATTTAGGTACCCAATTTATTAATCCAGCTACTGGAAAGAAACGAGTGCAGTGTAACGTTTGTTTAAAGACTTTCTGCGATAAAGGAGCGTTGAAAATACACTTTTCAGCAGTGCATCTACGGGAGATGCATAAGTGTACAGTAGAGGGCTGCAACATGATGTTCAGTTCCAGGAGATCGCGAAATAGACACAGTGCTAACCCTAACCCCAAATTGCATTCTCCACATCTTAGAAGAAAAATTTCCCCTCATGATGGTAGAAGCGCTCAATCTCACCCTATTTTAATCCCTCCCCAAACTGGACTTCCCCTTCCAGCTGCCGCTGCTTTAAATCCACTAAATCCATTTGGACCCTTCCCTCTTCTCACTCCACCACCTGATATGAAATACCACCCACTAGCTGGAATGGACTTTAAACCAACGCTAGATTTAAGCATACATCGTGGCTTAGAAGACAGCAAAAATCACGACGTTAAAGATTTTAGTGCTGTGGCTTTAAGTTCCTCTAGTCAAATCCACTCAGAAGACGATGATGACGAGGAAGGTATAGTGGTAGTAGGAGGTGATGATTACGAAGACGTCACTCCTGAAAAGATATACAGCACATCAGAAGTTGAACCTAGTGATCTTTCAAATAAAACAGAAACTTCAAGTAAACCGTCAGTTGAACCAGAAAGTATTCCAAAGTCTCCTAGTCCTAATAAGGAACCAATGAGGCCACCCAGTCCATCGGATCAACCTGAAGACTTCAGCATGCCATCCAAAAGGAAGAAAATGTCAGTGTCAGATGGAGATGAAGAAGCTTTAAGTAACAATGATAGTAATGAGGGCTCTTTAACTATTAACCATAATCAACGGGATGACACCAATAGTGTACCAACTAGTAAAAGAAAGAGAAAAAGCCAAAACCCAACTAGGTGCACTGTAGCTCCAATTCAAGAGGATAATACTAGCGATGGGGACTCTTCTAATGACGTTTTTGCTGAACGTTTGGCTGAATCAAGATTGAGGCTAGATGCAAAGAACGACATCAAGAAGGAAGAAGACTGTGATTTACCATTAGATCTGGGAAAGCGGAGCCCAGACGTTAATGCCAATGAACCGGAGAAAGTTGACACCGGTATCAAAACTTCTCTAGCACCCCTTTTTTTAAACGACAAAATAAAAAAGGAAAAGGTCAATCCCGAATACGACCCCTCTGAAGAAACTGAAGATCGTCCAGCAAGTTCAGTAGAGAGCAACAAAAGTGATGAGTCTTTTGACTCATCTAACGTTTTACGACGTTTGGAAAGCCTATCCCACGGAAATTTTAATGAGTGGATGTCCAAAGGATTTCACCTGGAGCTAGGCAATCCTGGTAGTCAGTTCCCTCCAATGGGGTTTATGATGGGCGGGGGACCACCCAGTCCGGCTCGATCGCAAGCTTCTTCAGCTGGTAGTAGTACTGGGGGTGAAAGTCCGGACGAAAATAGTCAAAATCAGTTGTATGGACATTTCGACAACGGCCAGTTTATTACCACAATGGATGTACCTATTGATAAAGACAACCCAAGGCGCTGCACAGCTTGTGGAAAAATTTTCCAAAATCATTTTGGGGTAAAGACTCATTATCAAAATGTGCACTTGAAACTTATGCACAAGTGCAATGTCGATGGATGCAATGCAGCATTTCCTTCAAAAAGAAGCCGAGACAGACACAGCGCTAATTTAAATTTACATAGGAAATTACTATCTACTTCGTCTGACAAAAGCAATCCTGGATTGTCTTGGAACGCAAATCCTGCACTACACAATGATTTTCTAGCGAGATTATACGCTGACGAAGTTTTTAAAACCCACCCTCTACCTCCCAACTTAGATCAACTTGTAATTAACGGAGATAGAATTCCTCCTCCTCCATTAGTACTACCTCCACCTCTTGGGGTATTGCCATTTCCTCTAGGAAATTTTAGTCATTTTGGGCAATTTAAAGGAACATCAGCAAACAAAGAACGATCTTCTACTTCTAGTTCTCCCGTATCTTCTCCACCTCCTTCTTCAATTACTTCAGCCAGTCCAGTAAAGTATATCCACTGCATAGAAGAAGACAGCCCCACTCCTGACAAGGAAGGAAACTTGCCCTGCCGGTTTTGCAGAAGTAATTTTCCAGCACCAGGTCAACTCAAAGAACATTGTGAGAAGGAGCATTTGTCAGAGATGTTCAAATGTACTGTTGTAGGATGTCCAAAAGTTTTTATGTCTCGAACGCGCAGAAACATTCACTCCGAAAACGAGTCATTACATGCGAAAAAAGATTCTGACGTGTCGTGACGTTATAACTACAGACTTGCCTCGAGATATATACCTCCTTGGTGGTGATTGGTCTGTTGATGTACTTATTAAAAAGTTTGAAATGTGATTTCTAGATTAATTGTAATATTTTAACCGTTAATATTTAACTATGAAATGCTCTGGTTAATGGCGTTTAGCTTGAGTGGTCCGTGTTTTGTAGTTAAATATACTATATAAATATATACACCCTAAGCCAGTTGCTTTCCTTAATTTATTATCAATGTACAAAAACTGTATTGTAAATTTTTAAGCCAGTCACGAGAAATACTCATTTTTTTTGGTAAATATGTGTATGGTAGTTAGTGATCTCTAGTATTATGTGATGTATCAGGTAATGTTCATCTAATAGATTGACAAGTTGCTCATTTTTTGTAATAAAAATGAACTTAAAATCTACACTAGTATAGGCACATGTCACAAATTGGTCCCTATACGTTTAACGGGTTAGAATTATACCTACATTACGGGATATTATACTATAAACCTAAAGGAAAATTATGTTGTATATCAAATATCGCTTTTAATGTGCGTATGGCTTACCTATAAGCCATCTTAATAGCATTTGTGATGAAAGTCTTCAGGTTATATGCAGAATTAAATATTCTCCATCTCAAGGCCAGTTTCTGTGAAGTTCACTTAGAACTATCAACTTACTGCTAAGGAGTTTTAATTCTGCATTACGTACTATCAGCTTAAAAAATAATAACCCATATACAATATATGTCCCCATGTAGATTAAAATACGTTACCTATTTATTATCCCTTTAGAGCGTATTCTGAGAAACTTTTGCTTGATCACAACTCAAAAATTTACGTAGCGTTAATTTCTCAGGACACACTGTATATATATTTAAAGTGTATATTTAAAATGTGCAATAACATTATATATATCTTGCCTCTTCATATACAAATGTAAATATTGTATTAAAAGGACTCTAAATGACGTTCTTAACGTATACGACCTGTAAGCAATTTTATTTTTCTTAAAGTGTTATTTATTTGTTATTTTTGTAAAGTCGATATTCGGGTGTATTAAAAAAAATAATTCTTTAACCCATTACGCAAAACCATCACTTATTGCAAGCAGGAGCAATTCACGGGTATATAATTTTGTACTATGGTGCTAACTGTGTCAAAATGAAGCTTTAGTCCGGGTTAAAAAAATATTTTTTTTGACACTGTTTAACTGATGATTTTTTTTTGTTATTGCACCCATCATGTACAGAAAAAAAATGTATTGCCTTTGGCTATGATGATAAAATATAGCTCTCTTAAAACTTCCTTAAAAGTGTCTTATTTCTACCTGTTTATTTAGTTATAATAGTTCTAATATAAGGTAAGACACAGGAGGTCAACAGCTTTAATGTTGAAGTTAGTTTGGAACTGAAGTGATCCTCTTAAGAAGAATTCATACTAGAACTGTTCATTTTACAAAATTTAATTCTGTAAAAAGGACCTTTTTAAAATATCTAGCACAAATTTAAAAAAATATTACTTTTACTAAAGTTTAAATAAACTGTGTTTTTTTCTGAAGGAAGTTTTCATTTTGCTGGAAATGAAAAGGCTTCACCACTGAAAAGTTCTGTCTAACTAATAATTTGTGCAAAGTTCTCAGCTTCTGGAAAGTAAATTAAGAGTCATGTTATATTGAATTTGGCAAAAATTAGGTTAGGACGTTATGGTCGTTGGCCTAATTCTACCCACTTCGGTATTATATTTTATGGAGCATGTGAATTACTGTTTTAGGAACTTTATTCATAATTCTGATTTTTCTTGAGTCTTTTTTGGGTTTCCACTTCCCTGAATGTATTCTACTTTCAGTCTTCTTCTTTTATTCCTTCAATAGGAAGTCCATATCATAATTAGTTTAGAATTCTGGTCATCAGTCATTCGTTCTATGCGTCCGTATCATGTCAGCTATCTTCTTTGAAGGTTTCTCTACTTACATGATTTCTCTTATTTTTTCATTTGCAATTCCTCCCATTCTTGATTTGTCATGGATATTTCAACGTTGTTGACTAATGTTAGGTTTCCGAATGAATAAGAATTTGATTTTTGATTAATGGTAGCGATAAGTCTATGTTTTTCGTATGCTCTAAAAAGTGTTGTCACTAATTCTAAATCTTCTTTATCTTGGACGATTGCCATCACCTGGTGGTCTGCAAAATAGAATAGTATCATTTTTTCGTTATTGTTTAGTATACTACCCCATGCCGTTACATGAGCTTCTCCACTGCTTTAGTGAGTCCAATCCAAAATCCTAATAGCTCTCTTATTTCGTTAGAACCATACCTTCCGCTCTATTATGTCTCTAACTCATTAGTGCAGTACTGGTGATCAAGATTCTAATTTGAGAAATCATCTTTATCACCTTTCTAGTGAATGAATGAATGTTATCCACCAAGAAGTTCTTTCAAATAGCTAAGAAAATTCTGCTAGCTTTGTTAGATTAGATGTGCTTAGGAAACGAATTCAGTTCCATATTTTTGCAGATCTTGGACCAGCCATGGAACAGTCGACTTCCTTGCATTTATTTTGTATATTGGTGTTATGTCTATCATGAATGTATGATTAAAAATGCTATGACCATTATTGTTTGACGTTCCTTCTCTACATTACTTCTCTCTTCTCTGCTGGATACTTTCTGTACTTAAATCCTCTATAGAATCTCATCTCAATTTCCTTGGTTTGCCAGTGATGTGCAGAGTCCGATTCTCGAAAGTTGACCATCATGTGATAAAGTCCATTCCTACGAATAAAATCACGTACATATTTCTGAGATTGATCGATAGTACTAAAGTACTACTAGTACTATTTGACATTAGTAAGAGAATGTCTGACCTCACCAGCTTTTTCGAGAATCAGACAGAATATAATCTGACAGATATTTTATTACATTGCTCTTTTTCTTAGTTTCAGTGAGTGCTTTATTTTTTATTTTGTGTATTCCTTGTACATTTTAGGTTCTTATAATCACAACTGTTTTACTGGCCGTGGCTCCTTGAGAGCGTCTGGCTAAAACATCAGCATTTTTAGAGTGTAGTAACTAAGAGAAATTGAATAAGAACCAACTGGAAAGATCTTCTTGAAGTCTTTCTACATTTTGGAACAGCTAATAGGCAATTGAATCAGCTAATTGCAAAGACTCAATAATGTATTTAAGACCAAATTTCCACAATACCTCAAAACCCAAGTTTTCAACCAATGTGTCCTAACAACGTTAACTTGTACCGCAGAAACGTGGATACTAAACAGCAAATTCATGGACACACTAAAAATTGCACAAAGGAAGATGGAACGAAATATGCTGAGAATGATCCGCCAGAAAATGTAACTAACATTGCTAAACACGTAGCAAGATTAAAATGGAAATAGGCAGGACATCTCATAAAAACGGAGGACAATAGATGGACAAGGAAAGTGATCGAAACCCAGGAAGAACAAAGACTAGGTGGAAGGACAATATTCGGACGAAAGTAGTGGGAGTTCAATAGATGAGCAGAACAGCTGACAGAACTGGATGGAAATAGCTTGAAGAAGCATATATGTCCAAAGATGGACCGAAACACGCTGAGAATGATGATGATGATTTCACAAAACTAAAGTACGTCACACTATCGACGATAGTCAAAATTGTCAACCATTGCCTGACCCTCTCCAATCTGCATTACCTGATGGGACAATTAGAAACTACCCTGCACTGTATCAACTTCGAAAAAATATTCTTAAATAATGAGTGTGAACTGAATTTTTCGTGTGATTACATACAATATATGCAATTAACCATCAGACTAAGTTAGCTTTTTTTAATTATAGTAAGGGGGCCTCAAGGACGTCACGAAGCTTTAATCCGAATTAATCACGGTAATCACAGAGGATCTGAGACAACAAATTTAATTTATCAATTTAACTTTCAAAGCATGTTCAAGTAGTTGCAGTGGATCTAGAAAAGAATTAATTGGTATCAAAATTAACACATACCTCGAGGGCTCGAAAGACAATTAAAATGCGGGCTGAAAAAGCCTAAGTTAAATTTTAGGCGCCATCAATAATGTAATGAAATATTGTATCAACGACTTTGATGTGTGTTCTATTCAAATGAAGCGATCCGTTCGGTGACCTTGGGGGCTACGTAGGCCCGTCTTGGCAAAGGGGCCCGCAGCCCTGTAAATAATGAGCTTGTGTGACTTACTGCGCGGGGAGGGGGCATGCGAGGTTCTGCCCCAGGGGGCCGTATTCATTTCCAATCACCACTGGATACTGACTGAATCCGTTTTAATTTTCTATAAAGAGTTATTGTTTTATAACACTTTGTTAGCTAATCGGCCAAATAATTGTTTGGCTTGACCAGTAATTAATAACTCGGCTTAATTGTTTCGTTTTGCCTTGCCAACGAGTCCGACAAGGGCTAAGCTATATCTTATACCTTAAGATTACTCGTTAATGATGGTGCAGTATACGAAAACTTCTTTGTTGCTTGAGAAACACGGAAGAAACAGTGACGTACTTTCAAACTTACTACTCAGGAAAGCTATTAATATAATAACTCATTTACTTTAATTAATCGCCATTTACGTCTTAAGGCAGCGAGTCCACCAACTAGATAGATTATTTTATACAGACTGTCCGAAAAAAATCGGATTTTTAATTTTGTCCAGTCGCAGATAGTTCTCTGAAAAGGTGAAACTTGTGTGACACGCTAATAACACGGTGTGACCAGCGGCCAGATTTTGACAAGGGTCAACGGTGCGGTTCTGGGAATATAGCAATTAATAATTTGTTAAATTACATATAATTTTCGACATGTCTTTGAAAATTAATTGTGATTTAACCATAAATAGTCATCTTGAGGATCGCCCTCGGGTCAGCTAGACATTAGGTCTACAAATTCAAAGAAAACTACCTTGCGCATATATATTCATACGCATTTAACGCCCTATTTCATGCCACTTATATTAACGAGCCAGTGTGATTAATATGCGACATTGTGTTAATGATAGGCCTATAGATAAACCAGGTGCTCAGGAAGTGACTTGGGGTAGTGGCACGTTCAATCCCTAATTTAACCCCTACCCAGCGTGTGTGCATGTTAAACACAATTTGTTCGATTTCACAGATAACGACCCCCAAGTGTTGACTATTTTATGGAAAAAAACTCTCCCATGCATATTGGAGATTAGTACCTTTCATCAACACCCAAAAATTTTGGATGGATTTTGTCGAAACTATTTTGTTAATAAAAATCGTTTAATTATAAGAAACCATGAGAATGGGATAGACAGAAGAAAAGAAAAAGGGATGTTAGAAGTAAACCAAAGATATGATGTGGCACATGAGAGTGAAAAAGACGAAACTATATGGGTATATAACAAAATACTAAATGAACCAAGATCTTCTTCCAAACGATCTGGACTTACAAGCCCGGAGACTTTTCAAATTTCAGTTTTGTGGAACGGTACAATTTGAAGATCTGCATCTTTCTACTCAACCAACCGCTGTAGTTTGCATTAACATTTTCTATTTGTGTGAAATTTGTTCTAAATTGATTATAATTACAACTAGAGTGCAAATAAATGATCTCTGAATACACAGTGTTTTGGAAAGACATAGCTAAACTCGTTATACTGAAGTTTGTCCACTGACGTCCGGTGGAAAATCTACCACCGTCTTCAGAGAATTTAAAAACAAAACAACGGCAGAACACAGAAAACAGTCGAAAACAAACCCAACAATGTCTTTTGATGTGGTGAGAGATAAGAACTAGCAAAAAAGAACTAAGTAACTCTTCTATTGAAAATTCTGAACAATTAGCCGGCACAATCATTTTAACACATTCTGCTACCCTTTTCTTAAAAACACTGCATAGCATGGAGGTGGAGGTATGGCTTAGAACCAAACACAACCCCATCTCCTCCGAATGGCCTGGGTGCGTTTTCTTGAAACGAGGGAAGGGAATTATCAAGAGAAAGTCCTGTAGAATGTGACCAGAAGCCGCCAAGTGTCAGCTTCTTCTGTCACATTCTATCAACACTTCTCTTGAGAATTCCGTTCCCTACTTTCAAGAATTAGGCCCCCAACAAAGACAGACAGACTACCCTTTTCTTCAAAATTTTAGGTTAGGTTAGGTAAAATGTTTCTACTTGGAATAAGGCATTGGACCAATCGCAGAAAACTACTTAGAAAGCCCTTTGAGGTGTTCTTTTTTACTAAAGGCAGTAAAATGGATATGAAATGTTTCTGCCAATCATAAAACTGAATTGTCTACCAGTTAATACACATATTTAACCAGTTTTGATTTGTAGGCAGTTAAGAGTCTTTATGAATGCCATCAACAAGGGTTATAACTTATTCAGGCATTTTTTTCCGCTATATAATTCCAGTTATGTCTCATGCATTCTTTCTATGAATTGTCTAAAACGTAGAACCTAGAGATCTTATTAAATCTAAATCACAAAATATAACCGGAAGTCACTGTTATCCAAATGATTCAAATGTAGAATTGCAACTGTGTAATGCTAATTCAATTTACAGTCCAATTATATTTTGTTGCTTTATCTACTGTCAACATCTTCAAAACTAAGAGTAGATCTGGAGCGTCTAGATAATTAGTGAGTGAGTTTGAATGGTTAAAGTTTTGGTTGATCAATTGATTCGGGAGTACAATATAGACTTATAAGCAGTTTAGCCAGGATCTTGCAAACGTATAGTGAATTTTACTAAAGCAAGGAAGGGATAAACGTTAATGTGAAAACCCTTAGAAACATTCATCTTCGAATACCTGCACAATTAGTGTCGAAGCATTTAGCAGCGGCTTAGGGTCACGCTTAGTCGTTTGTTCTAGGGAAATAAACATGGAGAACCCAATAAATTCTAAATAGATAACATCGCCATTTCAGCACGTCAACCATAAAGTAATACCGTGACTTACTTGATACACATGTATTTAATTACTTTTAGATTCGAGTAGCTAATAAATTTATAAAGTCCTTTTATTTAATTAACTGTTTTCCGGTAATTTGTCTCGGTGAGGGCCCTGAACTCGGGATTACCATTTCAAATTTAGACCTATGAATTTTTTGTTGCGGTGTAAAATTGCAAACGATTTGCAAATTTTACGCATGCACCTTCCGTTCGAGCATTAATTGCGTTGAAACCCCAGTAAAAGGTCTATCATTATTCTCCAAATAGCTATGTCGAGTCGCACTCACCGACAAAAATCCGCGTGGTCCCTTATAATCACGGATTAAACAAAAAGACGTTATTTAATACCTCAGTTTTGCATTGATAATCATTCGACAATGATACATAATTTCCAACCGCTTGAGTAATTCGGGGTTTCAAACTGCAGTGATACGGAATTTTAACTTATCGTGAGCCAGTGTCATTATCATTGCTTCGAATACACATGCAAATTGGCTGCAAAAAAAGGTAACACATATCCAAAGGAATTCTTTGATCTTAGATATTTATATCAATCCATAACCGCAGTTCCATATTTCATGGGAGCGATACCGAGTTATTGATGAAAAAGTATATCTTATACGTATCAAGAACTTTGTTCCCGGTTTTTCCTGCTATATTCCTTTTCATTGTTTCGCACCCTCTTTGTCGCAAATCCTTCGAGGATTCCAGCCATTGTCCAAACAGACGAAAGTTTTGAGAAGAATACTGAATTTGACGAATCACCTTCTCACTCAATAATCTTATGCCCTTTAGTTCATCCATCATATATGTACAGTGTGTTTTTCAATTATGTATGCAGATGAAGAAACTTGTGATTAGAAGTAGAAGATTGTCCAATGCTGTGAAACCCATATGAATCTTAAAGTAAATTACCAGTTATATGAGTTTTCGTATTTTACAACAAAGATGCTAAGAGAGCACACTCAGTTAAAAAGTAAGTAAACATATTTATGAAACACCCTGTATATTAAAATATGTAACACAAAATTTAATAAAAAAAACTGTTTAATAATTTTATTGCTCCAGTAAGTTGACCGGTTATATGCATTTACAGTTGGAGTAGAAAAGTTTCAATTAATCTTAAAGCGCTCTTCACTTTTATTACATATCAAAGCAATTCAGATAAAACCAAGCAAAGGTTCGTTATTTAAATAAAGCACAAAACTAGATACCCTAATGCATTAGGCCAGCAGCCAAATGGCAGTTTAACACTTTTAATCCTCAACCAAACGGATTGCATTCAATTTACCTAAAACGTTGGGCAACATTACGTTCGACTTCGAAAATTTACGGAAAATGCTAATGTTAAGACCACATCCAAATGCAAATAAATAAAAAGACCGAGACAATAAAAGGGGGTGGATTTGTTGTTACGTTTCAACCCTTATCTATTCTGGAGGAAAGCAATATTGGAAAGTATCGCAATGACTGTACGTTATTCAAAGACAATCTATCTTGTGGTCAGAAAAGGTTTATTACCAACTCTCCCCTATATAATATGTACTTATAACGGGAAGCTCACTTGAGGTTAAACTATTAGAACTCACTTTTTAAATAAATCGAAAACTATCAAAACCGACAAGGTCAACGTCCCGGAATATTCATAACGTAATACCTGAATGGAAAATAAAGTATTTGACATTTAATGGCTCGGACAGTAGCTTTTAAAGGATTGAAAATACATTCTGCAATTTTCGTAGGGGCATACGTAATCGAAAATAAAAGGTCAGTAAGTATTTCCTGTGGGATTTACCATCCACATTTTATTTTTCCTTAGGGAACCGTTTACTCGTTTCGTCATCTTCGCCAACAAAAGGGCACTAAGAAATTTAAAGTGACAGCCTTAAAAATCAGGATTTCTTCTTTGCTTTTCTTTCATGTTGATTCAAGTTATTAGTATGTTTGATTTTTAGGATCAAATGTTGCTTCAGTTTTAAAAAATTGTCTTTTTTTATTGATAGTTTTGTGTGAAGTGTCACTGTTTAGACTTCTATTTTCTTATTCCATTCTAAGCAAGTCCATATACAGAGTGTCCGTTTTTCAAGCTCCACCATGTTGCTGGTTTTTTGAAGGAATGCAGGGAGGTTTAAATTAAAGCAAAGTTGGGCAATTTGGATTTGAATTATGCTAAAAATTTACCGGAACTACTTCCGGAAATATCGGAAAAATTTTGAAAATTAGTTTTTTGTTATGCTAATCCACTTGATGAGATGACTGAAAACAAGTAACACTGTGCCACCCTTTCTCTCCTGGAGTTACAGTTTTTAGTTACCATCAATATTTCCCATGTTGTTGTTATGATTTAAATTTGCAATTTGGAAAAAAAATCATATTTTAATAAACGGTGGTTTGAAAATAATAGCTCAACCATCATTCTCTGTTAAGTCACTTGACTCACATGACACCATTCCAATTTTGACTTTCTAGTATGATTAATGTTATTTTATGGCACTCTTTTCTGATTTACTAGATCAGATAAATGAAAGTAAATGCCATTTGTGGCATTAGGTACCATAAGTGAGATACAAAATTGTTGATTCTAGTGTACAACAAGTATTTTTGTTTCTTTAGGGTATTTTTTTTATTTCTACTTGGAGAAAAATATTTTTCAGGAAAATAACTGGAGATTTTAGGTCTGACACTTACTACTCCATATAGGAGGAAAGTGCACAACATTGTTCTAGTCCGGTTTTCAAATCTCAAATTGTGACACCTTCAGTATTTTTAGTACAGTTACACTATTGTATTTAATGTAAAATATTTCGGTTAATTGTATTTTTTTAAAGAAAAGTGTGTTAAGATATAAGAAAGCTGAAACTACGTACTATATTTTGACGTTTGAACGAAATTTCTAGCTGTCCTAGTAACCAAGTTAGCACGTGTCAAATAAAGACACTTTAAAGAAACAGAAGGAACGTGACAGTTTAAAGGAAACGAACAAAGAAATTAAAGAAGATAGGGAAAGAGCAATGACAGTAAAGAAAAGGAAATAGATAAAGAAGAAAGAATTTGAAGAGAGTTATATAATCCGATTATAGCAATTTATCTAAATATTAAGCCTTTTTGGGACAGTTGGGGTTTATGAGGAATGCACTATACCTTTAAAATCTGTGGGAGTATACTAAAGTTTTGTATTTAAGTTTGGCGTGCATATCAGTGTTATAGATGTTGATTTTTTCAGTTATTAGTGTTGTTCTCATAAAAACTCTGTCTTGACAAAAGAAAGTAGAAGTTTTAAGCTACATTTTGAAACAAACCTAGTAACTGTCACAGTGATGCGAGAGACTGTCTGAGAGACTTTTCTATAATCTCTTTTTGTTATTTCCAGATCACTGGTAAGGTAAACAAATTTCATTACTAAAAACCAAAAAAAAAAACACATTTATTCTCTAAAAAGTATAAGAATTGAGATGGAAGAATTGCCATCAGCAAGGAACGTGTTATCAAATTTTCAAAAGTCGTGATTGCCTGGATAAAACCAGAAACACTGATTGCGAAAGTCATTTTAAAGAAACAGAAGGAAAGTGACAGTTTAAAGGAAACGAATAAAGAAATTAAAGAAGATAGGGAAAGAGCAATGACAGTAAAGAAAAGGAAATAGATAAAGAAGAAAGAATTTGAAGAGAGTTATATAATCCGATTATAGCAATTTATCTAAATATTAAGCCTTTTTGGGACAGTTGGGGTTTATGAGGAATGCACTATACCTTTAAAATCTGTGGGAGTATACTAAAGTTTTGTATTTAAGTTTGGCGTGCATATCAGTGTTATAGATGTTGATTTTTTCAGTTATTAGTGTTGTTCTCATAAAAACTCTGTCTTGACAAAAGAAAGTAGAAGTTTTAAGCTACATTTTGAAACAAACCTAGTAACTGTCACAGTGATGCGAGAGACTGTCTGAGAGACTTTTCTATAATCTCTTTTTGTTATTTCCAGATCACTGGTAAGGTAAACAAATTTCATTACTAAAAACCAAAAAAAAAACACATTTATTCTCTAAAAAGTATAATAAGAATTGAGATGGAAGAATTGCCATCAGCAAGGAACGTGTTATCAAATTTTCAAAAGTCGTGATTGCCTGGATAAAACCAGAAACACTGATTGCGAAAGTCATAAAGCCAAAACGGCGTTTTTACGAAACTATATATATGAAGGCACGATAAGGGCGTATAAAGGCTAAAGCCGATGTCATCAGCCAGTGTGATATATGGGCTCATATATCAGACAGAGACACCAGAATTTAGCAGAGATGATATCTGGCACTTCCGTAGCAAAGAACTTGGACTTAGCGGGACGACAAGTGGTTATTTACTGACCATAAAGTCTTACTTATAATTTATATAGATAATACACACGTTATCTAGGAACAGGCAGGATATTTAGTATTGAGTACCTTATTGAAAAATCGCAGGAAGCAGGCTTGAAATGCAGGTAGTTTTAAACATCAGTAGGGGGTAGAAATATACAGGGTGTCCACGGAACGAGTTCAGCCACCGGACGGCTGGAGTTTAATAGTATTCCTTCACGACCAGAATATAAAAAGTCAAGGTGTTTCGAGGATGACCAGGCATCGTTTAATCAATGTCAAGCAGAGGTAGAATGTTTGACAAAGGAATTTATTTTATTTTCTCTTCCCATACAATTGATGAGAAGCGCTTTTGGGTTTAGACAAAAGCCAATCAAAAACGCTCATTACTGACGGTAGGAGGGACATCCTTGGCAATTATAGTGTTAACAACAAATAGGAGGTGATTATATACGATAAGATGCCGTTAGATGATGTTTACTAGAAAATGGTAATTACGGTTTCTGTACATTTTCACGTAAAGTTGGCTCAACAAGTATTTTAATCCATTACAGTCTAGCAGCTTTCCAGAATATATTCGAATATCATTATAAAAAATGACAAATAAATTTCATAAAAAGGGACCAATTCCTTCAGGCTATTTCTCAGTGTCAGGGGCATCATATTTCACATGTTGATGCTTTTTTATAGTCTCACGAGCATGAATAGCTTTAAATCCCGTACCCCATTATTAGACACGTCATAATGCGGTACCTTTAGTTGACAACCGTTTGAGTTTTTTACTGCTTCATGTTCGGAGTTCAACAATTTAACTGTAGGTTCAGCTCGTTACCAAGACAATATTGGAATGCATATTTTATGCTTCTAAACGTCAAAAGTCATTTATAACAATATCAAAGCAGCACATTTTTCACCTTCCAATTATTAATAGTTCACCTATCGGTAGGTATCAGTAGCCTAAAATGAACTATAATGACTGATTACAAATACCATACAGTAGGATGGTATTGAATATAAGGAAAGTGAAATGTTTGAATGTAAACGGTTTTTTAGGTTTTAGAAGTTATTCACCGTTACAAAACACTTTACACGCTAAGAAATTAAGGTAATGCTCGCTCAGATTACCAACAGCCGGTTAATAACTAAGACAGAGTAGATGCCCGTGGCCAAATGAGAACACGCGATTTAGTTGAAGTTTTGAAAATTATAGGTTCATAAGGCTTGAGACATATTGATGATGGTAACCCTGATATAATAGGTTTATACCTACCTAACCCACCCGTGACCCTCTCAATATTCACGCTATTTTGAACAACCTCGCGTCTCCTTCTACTGTTTACGTTATTATTATTTTGACAAACCTCTTATCACGATTTTTTAAATTCTTTTTGGTCCCTCTATAATGTATGCCAAAACTAATTTTGTAATTTTCTCAAAAACGCAATATGCCAGTGGCGTCCAGATTTGATACTAGAGGAACAGAATAGAGACAAAACAGAAATATTATGGAGAACAACTTTATTACAGGGTGTCTCTAGAAACAGAAAACATCGATCAATATAACTAATGTAGTAAAGTTTTGAAAGCTTGGCAAGATAGTAAAGTCCGCATGTCAAACCCATCATCAACTAAAATATTTTCAATGTTTATTTTTAATTCCGGTTATACCGGCCCAACTTGCTTATTTTAAATAGAACACCCTGTAACTCCTAAATAGTAATCTATATCTGTCTTCAATTGTTTTCCAGATATTGGCATTTAGAAAATAAAATTTTCCCAGTTTGCACTTTGCAGTGCCTGTAGCTCTTGAACAGATTGAGATCTTAATATTTTGAGGTCTGTCTACCCTATCACATTTTTAATTCTGACAGGGGTCAAAAATTTGAAACAGTAAAAATGACAATCTCTGCAATAGAGCACAAAAAGTTTTTCTAACAACGATTGATGTCTTTTGTCGGGGGACACACCCTGTATGTGGAACCACCTAGTAAAATATCTTCAAAATGCTTTAAAATTAGTACTTTAATCAATCATCAATGAGAAAAACTCATCAATACTCAATAAATGATTACATCATTGAAGACAACATTTTTGCAACAAATCAACGGATTCATTATGTACAAAACTACCAAGCAAATAGGAAATAATCTCATTTGGTAAAGTGACACGTCAAAATAGTTTAATCTTAAAACTGAACCTTCAGGAAAACAGCAGATTATTGCCCCATTCGTTTTGGCGCTCCAGAGCGAACTTGACGTCACGATGACGTACTTTGACAGTTGGTCAAATTACTTTTCTGTTAAATAACGTCATCGTGACGTCAAATTCATGGAGCTCCAAAAACGATGCCTACATATATGCACTACCTGTATCTGTATCTGTAGAGCAGCATTTAGGCCATATGTGACCCATTGTACAGCTCACTAGGGGACATCCCCTAGTGATATGCACTAGCTTTATTAGACGTGGTTTCACTATTATAAGTTTTTAATAAACATTGGACACGATACAATCAAAAACAAAGTATTTACACACATTTAATCCTGCGATTACCATCAATATCAACTTATCTTACATCTGTTATTATTAAGTTGGTAGCAGGTAGCATTAATAAAAAAACTTATTGAACAATTAATGTCACTGTCATTTACTCAAATGTAATGTTTTTACATTTTTGACTGTATTTCAGAGACTGAAGATTTGAGAATAATGACGGTAAACAGAAAAACTTCCTGGAATATTCGCCTCAAAATTTACACCACGAAGTTAATATTTAAATGGCTTTTTGGATTACTAATAAAATCTGTAGCATTTGGAAAGAAAATTGTTTAAATAAAACTTGTTCAATGCTCTACAATCTTCCATTTAATTGACTATTAACTGAACTGTTCCCAAAACTCTAGTCACCATCGTAACCAGATAGTTTGTTCAAAATGTGTGTGTATTTTGGTTTTTAGTTTTTACTTTTTACCAACAGTTCCGTCCAATCCGTCCACATTGTACGTATCTTCTGTTCTTTACCGGTGCTACATTTTAAAAAGAGATAAAGCCACTCTCAACTCAAAGGACAAAAATATGACAAGTGACAAGGAAACACATGGTCCATCCCTACTGTTCCAATCGTCAATCGATCATATGATTCATATAACCACGTGAATGACGAAGTGTTTTTTCTCCTTTGTTTGTTGTGGTAAAGTGTGTTTTGATTTTTGCTAATTTGTTGTGAGTGAGCTATATTGATTATTATTATTTAACAAATCTATTAACTAAACAGCTCGTTATTGTTACATTGCGCTAAATTGTTATTACACCCCCCATTGAACAAAGGGTCAAATTATTGCGTATTGACTTTTGTTCTATTATTAAATGTTTTTTGTCTTATAATTAGTATTTCCACATGTAGTAGTAGTAGTAGTAGTACCGAGCATTTTTACTTACATTAAATAAGTATTTAATCAGTTTTCTAATTTAGGTTTAGATCAGGATGGAGGATAAATCAGACTCAACAAGTTGGGTTTTGGTTAATGATATTGATAATGCTGAGGAGACAGTTACACTGATTTCTCTAAGTTCCTCTGCAGAATCTGATGAAGACTCTGATGGGAGTATCACTATTCTGAAGGATCACACATGTGACAGTGATTTAGAAGAAAATGCTGGCCAAATAAAATCCTTAGTAGCTACACCTACTGTTGAATCTTCCAAACCTAACTTGCACTCAGAAGATATGAGAAACCAAGTTGAAGATATATCTGAAACACAAGATGAAAGTCATGAAACTGATGTAAGTTTTTGCCATTCATTTTATATATAAATTGTTTTAATGATTTTATTGTAGGATAGTGACTGGATCACTGAGGAAGAAGAAATAAATTATTTAGATGAACAGATAGAATTGGTTACCAAGCAACAACTAAGCTCAAGTAATGGAGAAGCCTCCAGGGAAGGTGCTGGCATCAAAATTAGTATGGGTCTTTTAATGTCACTTCTTGCAGTTGTGAGTTCTCAATTAATTAGAGCCTATTCTGAATACCATATAATTGACATTACAAATTCAAATGAAGAATATTTGGTACCTGACATACCAACTTACACATTAATTGACCTTTGTATCTATCAGAAATTTTCCAAAGGACAATACGCTGAACAAGCTATTGGAAAATGTGTCAACAAAAAATTGAGAAAGTTAAATATTGAAGAAATGACTGAAGACTCAGATGCTTATTGGCATATGAAGAAAAGGATTGCAGAACTACAAGATGAGTTTCTTACAAAGGAAGAAGCTGATAAAATGACTTATAGATCAGACAAGAAAGAAAAAAACATGGAAAGAAAGAAACAGAAACATAATTTAAAACAACTAAAAAAAGAAACTAATAATAAATCCAGTTCTACCAGTAAAAACCAGTTAAAAGTTATCAAAGAAAAAGTAAAGTTTTTGTTGGAGAGTGAAGAATTTCACAAAAAGTTTCGAAAAGCTGTCAAAAACATGGATTCTAATGAAGAATGGTACATCAAATACAACCCAGTTAAAGAAACTATTGAAATACTAAACACAAGTTCTATGCCTATGGAACCATCAACATTTACAAAAAATAATCAAAACCTTCTGAATGGAGAATGGTATTTCAAGCTGTTTGGTAGCTCCAGGGCTGAAAATCGCAAAAAAGGACAAATAAAAGATGAAGTGTCTCAGTGGTTTTTTAAGAGGGGCCGACACCGTGCCAATAAACGTAATAAAGCCAAATGGTACTTTGACTACATGACAGCTAGAGAGGACACCAGATATGTTTGATCAAAAAAAGTAGTTTACTTTGTGTGTTTTATCTGTCTAGAAGTCAATTACTCTTAAGCTCTGATGTAAGGGACTTACCTTGATTTCAGTGTTGTGTTTTCCTATCTGTTTGTACCTACTGCTCCTGGTAAAATGGATTGAATTCCCATGTGTGTAACTGAATATAACTTATAATAATTAATAATGTTTCTGATTAATAAGCAATTTTTGTATGATTTTTTATAACCTTTTATAAGTTAGGGCCAGTACTTTTAGTTCAGAATAATTGTTTTTTTTCCTTAGTTATTCATGATTTATTTCACTTTAATAAACATTCATAGGCAACCAAATATGCTCATAGTATAGTTCTCTCATTTTTTATTTGTATTAAACAGAGAGAAATAGACGCACAACTGTAATTTTTTAAACTTTTTAGGATTATAAACATTTTTTATAAATTACGGCCAACGGAAAGATTTTGTAACCAAGTTAATTATTAATCACTTTCATTAATACACTCCTTGGTTAAATAAGTATAAGATAATGGGTACTTGATTATTACAGAAATTTGCATATCAATCAGACATGGGAGTGTTAGTTATTAAAGACAATAGGTATGTATAAAAGAAGGATTCTGTAATTAATTTAGACGAGACAAGAAACTTTCTGAGCAATTTTTAAATTAAATACTGATGATTAATTTATTTATGTTTTTATGGTAGTAATATTAATTGTAAAATTCAAACGTCACAAAATTTTAATGTCAAAGTTCGAATTGAAAAAGGAAGAGAAATATATTTTTAATGTTAGGTTAGGTTATAAACGGAATCATGTTAAGGTAAATGCAGGCTGCAGAGCAGTGGTAATTTTTTTTGGAAAGAAATGTTCAGATTTTCAGTTAGGTCCTTAAATATCTTAGGTAATGTTGCTAGACAGTTTTCCCTTGTTCAGGAAAGAACCTACCCAGTCCATAGACTCATACAATACACTGTATGTCAGGCTAGGTGTTGTTCCAATGGTAAGCTTTCTGTCTTGATAGTTTTACAAGTATACAAATATGTGGTTTGTAGAGGTAAAATATAAAACGCCTCTTGGAAACTTGTTAAGCAATACTAAAGAGCCTGTCCCGGCTAATCAAGAAAAGATTGATGAGGAAGAAGCAAGGAAACAGAGAGAACAGTCATGGCGCACAATGAAACTCACTTTAATGTTCTTTGGAATAAGTTTTTCAGTTGTGGGTGCTTATTTAGTGGTGACGCTGGGTGCACCTCAAAGGGATGAAGATGGGGTTCCTATAAGGGATGAGTTTTCTGATTATTCCATTGTTAAAGCTTATTTATTGAGAACTATTAGGGAGCTTGATTATTACCGCAAGGTAAGTTCCATTTATTACTTTGTACTGATCATTTGGTTATAGTTTGTATTTTCAGCTTATAAAAGAGCCTTCCAGAGAGAAACTATTACCAGATCCCTTGCAGTATCCATATATACAACCAAAGTATACTCTTGTGTTAGAAATAACTGATGTTTTAGTACATCCTGACTGGACCTACAACACTGGTTGGAGGTTTAAAAAGCGACCATGTAACTTGCAAACTTAACCTAAAAATGGCTTATAAAATATGTAAAATTGCAGTGTTGGATTACTTCTTAGAAGCCCTTAAAGATCAATATGAAATTGTCATTTATACAGCAGAGCAAGGAATGACAGTTTTTCCTTTAATTGAGGCTATTGATCCCAAAAACATAATAGCATATAAACTAGTCAGGGATGCCACACATTTCAGTGGAGGCCATCATGTAAAGAGTTTAGACAATTTAAACAGGGACTTAAGTAAAGTTATATGTATTGATTGGAACAGCAGTAATGTTAAATTTAACCCAGAAAATTTGTTCTGTATTAAGAGGTGGGGAGGTAATGATGATGACACCTCCTTACTAGATCTTGTTAGTTTTCTAAAAGGTAAGTGGTTTCACTGAGTGTCACAGACTATCTAAATGTATTTTCTTTTTGCAGCTATTGCTGATAATAACATTGATGATGTGCGGGAAGTTTTAAAAGTTTACAGTAAATATGAGGATCCAATACTGGCATTTAGAGAAAAACAGAAAAGGCTTATTGATGAACTAGAGGCTCAAGCAGCTGCCAAACGTGAACAAGAGAAAAGTAAAGTGTCTAGGTGGACACCAAGTTTTTTGAGAAAGTCATTTTAAAAAAAGGATTTTAGTTTACTCACCTTTTTTAATATGTAATGTGGTAACTGCTTTTTTTATCTAGCGCATATATTATGACTGTTGAATCTTTGTTTATGAAACTTTATATTTAGAAATATTTGTTTCATACCAAAACCTAGTAATTGATGTATTTTTTTCTGATAACCACAAAAATATCATTTTCAATATCCCAGAGTAGTGTGTTTTTTTACATTCCAATTAGTAATCCTTAAACTAGTTTTGCATAGATATCTAGTCTAGGCAGAGGTTGCATACTTAATCTATTGAAATGATAACAAAATTGTAATCCCATCTCTGTTCTAAGTTTGTATACAATAGGAAGAGAAGTATTGGCAATTTTGAAGCGGCTAATTAATAAATTACAAATAATAAACCCTACTCACATTTAAATAAAAACAATGACAAGAAGAAGTTAACATTTTTTGCTTCAAGATGGCGCTTCCATTTTTGATGCCATGAAACTCGTTTGACTATTGACAGCTGACAGAGCAAATGGTTTCCAACAACAACAGATTGTTTTAAAATTTGATGATGAGGTCAATCATATAAACAAATTTTAATTTGCCGTGTTTGGTCTTAACTAGGACACAATTACCATTTCGATGATTCCTACGCAACATGGCTAAATTTCTAGTTTTACTTTTATTCATAAGTTACGTATATAGCTTGGATTATGAGTTGTTAGGGTGTTTTACCAATGCTCCAACAATCAGAAGCAAATACGGGAATCGAATCCATAATGAGGAAGGATGTGCTATGTTCTGTTTAAAACGATATTACAAGTAAGATTTACCTTATTACACTGTTTGAGTAAAATGATAATTACTTGTACTTTATCTTTACCAGGTACTTCAACTTTTATGATGGATCTTGTACTTGCAGTAATTTTCTGGCAGAGCAAATTTCAAATGAAACTTGTAATGCCCATTGTTTGAAAGCAAATTGTACTGGTTTATCATTCACAAATGTATATGCAACTGGTAACAGTGGTATGTACAAACTAAATTATTTTATTCAAATGGGTGCTGGTATTTTTATGTTTATATAATAATTGTATAGCTTGAATCAGTATAATATACCTATTGGGTTTGGACACAACTAAAGTAATTTAATATAGAATATGCAAGTATTCACCAAGTTTAGTATTGGGACATGTTATTGACTTTGATGCTCATAATGGGGTCAAATTAACTTTGATTTCTGTTGTGCAGCAGTATTCAGTAGATCTACACATTCCAACAGCAATTGGGTTTATTTTTGCTTCTGATAGTTATTTGACAAGGAAGGCCTATTAGTAAACACTGACACTTATTGTTTTACAGTCATGTTAAGCCTACATTTGATTAGCCAGTTAGAACTATACACTTCGGTAAAAATTCTACTGAGATTGTCTTTTAGTTCTTCTAATAGGTAATATTACTGAAAAAATCAGTTAAAGGCTTTATTTAACATAGAACAAACCTGTGTGCTCAGGCAAAATAAGGCCTTTGTACAGCAAAACAGTCTTAATTATAGGTACCTACATATTTTAATACTGAACATGTTTATTTGGTTATTTTCCCAATTAATGTTTGTTTCTGTGTATTATGGAGCTTCCCTGGATTTAAAAACACTAAACATTATTTTCAGACAAACTCTTAAAATTTTACAAACAACAGTTTGTTTTTAAATGTGGGTTTTACTTGCCCCCCCATTTTAGATGGATAAAATAAGTAATAAGTGTGCCAGTATATATTTTGTTATTATTTTATGTATATATTCTGTTGATTTATTAAATTATTGGGTAGGTGTATTTGGTTTTAGTTTTGCATTCAATCTTAGATTGTGGACTATACCAAATTTAATAGTCAGTTTTTTCAGAAAAAATATATGTTTCTATATTTACTTACAATATATTTTTTATTGCCCAGAGTAATATGATTATATTTTATTTTGCATTTTTAAAATTATTTTGGTGTAATTCAATATTTTAACAATTTGGTATATTAAGATATTTAATGGGATTCTCTCTCTCTTTTACAAATTCTTCAGAAAGCAAGTGTAGTACACCTCACAGAGTTATTTATTATCTTGCTATTCTATACAATTTGTATATGAGTATATTGGTTATTATTTAAAAAATCATAATTTTATGAAAAATATTTAAAATATTCTTTTAGTTCCAGGACCTCCTCTTGACTTCCATATAACAAATATTACCAGCAATAAATGCAGATTGAGTTGGAAAGCTCCAGAGTCTTATGTTAACATTATTGGTTATGTAGTTAATGCAGTGGTTCTTCAAACTTCTTCAACATATAGACACAGCACTTTGCAATGGGAGTATGGCAATCAGACCTTTCAGGCTGAAATATCTGACCTTCTTTCAGCTTCTGAGTATAATATTAGCGTTTATGCTTCATCAGATGAAGGTTATGGAGTCAAAGCCAGTCTTATTATTAATACTAAATTAGCTGGTAGTAGTTACAGATAACACTACTTATGATTATTTTAACTAGTGCTGTTTCTAGATCCAGAAAACTTACCGCCACAACCAGTAATCGTAAGCAATGAAGGCAATAAAATGCAAATAAAACTTTCTCCAGTTACCAATAATAATGGCCCTGTTACCGCATATAGGATTGTGGTGGTAAATTCCGATGAAAAAATGGGGTTTCAACAAGATGTTGTTCTTCCTTATGATGAGGCAAAGAAGAATGGTCTAAGCTATTATATTGCTGCAGAAATATTCCCTTATGTATGTTAATACAGTTCATCTGAATACTAAGTATAGTTTAAAATTTCTAGCAAATTAAAAAACCTTTTGTGGTCGGTGATGGTAAGAAATACACTACAGATGGAGTTCACTTTTATTATAACGCCCCTTTAAACCCCGATATAAACTACAATATTTTAATTGGTTTGGTCAGTACTTACAAAAAAGAAACCAAAGTAGCATACAGTGAAGCCAGTGGATATAATAACGGAATTTCCGTTTTAAACGTACTGCAAGGGGACGATTCTTTAGAGGACTCCTCTGCCGTTGTAACAGGTCTTTCAGTCGCTATTGTTCTTCTGACTATAATGTTAATAACTGGAATAATTGGATTTATAATGTTAAAACACAGAGTTACCATTAGCCGCCAAAGACTTTCTGATAACCAGGAGTTAACCCTCCAAGGACCCATGATTGAAGTGGTACGTTAATAAGTTTAGTTACTTTCAGTTTTTACAAGTATTTTCCAGGAAAATAATGGATATATCAATGACGACGAGCATACCCCTGCCGTTTCACACTACAGAAATTTAAAGCAAAAAGTGCGAGTTATTCCACACGGCCAGTTAAAAGTTGAACCGGCCAATTTGCTAGGAGTAGGCAAGTTTGGGAAAGTCAATACTGGGACTTTGCATGAAAACGGCAATATGACCACAGTTACTTGTTATACCATTCAAGACAGGAAAATGAATCAAGAAACTAAAAAAGGTAATGTATGTTCAATTATTTGAGAATTGATTTTTATTAAAAATGATATTTAAAAGTGTTTTTTGGATTGTGTTAAAAATAGATATGTTTTTGGTTTTGACAAAGTTTCAGTAGTGCTACAATTTTTTAACAGTATAAAACGCCTAATAATGTAATTTTATCCGTTTATTACTTTGCATTGGAAAGATTCATTATTGTGCCTGCAATATGTGTCACAGGAAAGGACAAATACTTCCATCACTCATTTTGTTACAAATTTACACTTTAGACCGTCCTGATTCATTTTACACAATAGCTATGTGACCTAATGACATTAACAGAAATTAGATATAAACCAATAAAATATATTCCTCCATCACAATTTATTGATACATAACACTGTTCCATTATTTGATTAACTCAAAAATAACAAGTTTTTTAATACTAAACTGTACTACTGCGTAGCTGCCTAATATGATCTCTAACGACATTTTTTTAGGAATGTTGCAAGAACTGGACGTTCTAATTAAAACGATTAAGCATAACAACATTGTAAATTTAATTGGAACTTCAGAAACTCGTGATGTTGTTGTGATTGTAATGGAATTTAACTCGCTCAATTTAAAGGACTTTCTATTAGGGAGTAGAGACAATACTTTCAATAAATTCAGTACCATGAGTGAGTTGCAAGCTTTAGAAATTGCTATAGGAATCTGCCATGGAATGATGCACTTACATTCGTTAAATGTATGGTCCTGTGTTTTTTTGTGATGTTTATATCATTTTTGTCATTTCTTAGATAACTCACAAGCAGTTGTGTGCCAGAAGTATTTTCCTAACTAATAACTTAATACCAAAGATAGGAAGTTTCGGTTTGGCACAGTATTTTAGCCATAATAAAATACCTGATTACACCCGTTGGTCTTCGTTGGAAGTCCTTAAGGGCCACTTTGCTAATTCTAAAAGCGATGTTTGGTCATTCGCTTGTGTTTTATGGGAAATTGTTGCTTTGGGTAATTTAATACAAAAAACACAATCAGATAACCACTATTTTTTGTTGTAATTTCAATTTAGGTGGAACTCCTTACGGTAATATTTCTAATAATAACGAGATTCTCACCCACCTCGCTAAAGGAGTGAGACTACCACAATTGCAATATGTTGGAGATGAGCTGTACCAAATAATGCTAGATTGTTGGCAGTTAATTGCGGATGAAAGGCCAACATTTTCGACACTTTCAGAGTGTTTAGAAGCCATAAAGCAGCACAGCTTGGATATAGCCATGAGTTTTAAACTATTCTCCAGCTTTCAGTATGAACAATTCTATCCTGACGTGGAATTTTCCGCCAGACCAATATTTTAAGTTTATTCCGTCCTATATGACTTTTAATGCAAGACTGAATTTTTGAATCTCTCGAGAAACACCAAAAATTTGTCGTAGGAGTAGTTCCAGTTAACAAAGTACAGGAAGTTGTAAGTATTTCTAAAATGCCAATGTCAACAGGGTTGTGAAAATGCCTACTCTGTTATCTGGATTATTTTATTTTGTACTTAAGTGTTTTTTTACCGGGTGACTTTTTGTAGCTTTATTTAAACACTATCTTAAGTAGGCTAGTAATCTTCAGCTTGGTTATATATATTATATAAAAAGACCAGTCTTATAATAAGCTAATAAACTTAATACTCAAATCAAAGCTATGTATTATAGGACTCTATCAACATTGCAATAAATATGCTACAACTACATAAACTGTTTTTGTTTTTTTGAACTTTTCTTCAAAATAAAGGAAATTTTTTTTCTTTGAAGGGATTTTAGTTCATTTAGGACCAATTAAAATAAAACAACAAAGTAATAAAGGGAGATTTAATCAAATCCCATTAGTGTGACATATAAACATGACTTAAAATTACATACAATCACATATTTGCTAAATTTAAACAGTTATAAACTTATCAAGGTTAGATATTATTTGTTGCGAACTTGAACACGATCATAATTTCCAGTAAAACTATCAGAGATTGTTTTGCTCGTGATAATCTGAAGTCAAAACAAAAAAGGGAAATCACAAAACGATCTAAATAAAACGTGCAGAAAATCCTCACTCTCACCTAAACTTAACAAACCAAGATCAAGAAACTTACTTACGCTGTATTTACACAAATGTATGTAATACAAAAAAATCGACCAAGTCTTAGAAATTAAGAGATCAAGCTCTTTTTAAGAAGGAAACGCATTCATTGTTGAGCGTACTTTTATAAATATTTCTATTGTTCTGATAATGTGAACATACAATTATCCGTACAAAATAATCTACTGAATGTTTTAGCGGTGTGTTTTTGGACTCTACTTATAAATGCATTTTCTCCTTTTTACAGTCGGCACAGCGGGGCTAATAACTGAGCATTTTGCAGCCCCTTGACTAAAGATTTAGGTACCTAAAACTAATTTAATTATATATGTTACTCGTGACACTATTTATGTATTCTCATTTCACTCTACCTCTATAACCCTTAGCACGTGGTTGGTCTGTCAGCTAATCTGGACATTTTTGAAAGGTATGAAATTCTATTCAATCAAAATACATATCTACATCTGTGGGGGCAAACCGCTAAAGATAACAGACAAGCCAGAAAACTATAAAAATAATTGACTACCTATTTTTACAAAAATCATTCAGGAATCCGGTTTATACTCTTCATAAGTGAAAGAGCCCTAATTAGCCTATTTTTCAAGCAGTATTTTTAAAACCACTTGTCCGAACCATAAGGTTAAATTATTTATTGTATGTCCTTTGACATTTATCAATCTGCTTTGTACTTATCAGAGGTATCTGAACGATTTCTGCAATTCAGAAAGTTGAAATAGCAGAAAACAATTTAACAGTGAGTGAAACTAACAATAACACATTGCCACATTTTCATAGTATTGAAAGTAACCCTACACAATTTGGGATTAATTATGCTTCTTTGAGACTAGAATTTAAAATTCCTAAAACAGAAACATTAAAAAACTCCTGCCGTTTTATTTACGGTCTATTTACACTAATTTTAATCACTTACCGTGTTGCCATGCTAAATCACTTATCGATATAATTCTGAATAGCGGTTTGCCCTTTGGTTGTGTCGCAAAGTTGTACTCAATGTTTTAGGTGGTGAAGCACAACAAAATTATTTGGTTACGTTTATAGTTTATTATAATAATATAGGCAGTTAGGAGGTTTGATTTTTTGTTTAACCTATCACCACATAAAATACCGGTCACAACTTTCTGCCTTATATTTAAAAAGAGCACTCAATAAGAAATTATGCCGAAAAAACCATATCATAACATAAACGAGCTAAAAATCAACAAAATCTGTATCAAAACAACTAAACCTAACAGCACTTGACTGAACCGACTTGTTGCATTTTGCACATCTACACAAATCATGTGCGCTTATGTCCGATCAAATTAGATTCGAGCCCATCAAAATGCAAACCAATCTAACAATTACAATTACTTAACCTTAAATCTAGAGAAGTCCAATTTACATCATTAAGTTTGAAGACATTGTAAAGCGCTAGATTACCAGTACATATTTGAAGCACAACACCAGTAAGAGCTTTTCTTTGTTCTATAAAAATATTCACCGAAAGAAAAACCCAATTTATTACAATAATCAAACAAACATTTAGAAAGCTTATTGTTGACGTAATTTATTAAAATATAAGGGTTTGTGGGTAAGTCCATAGTGTGAAAAAAAGCGGACTGAACACAGAGTAACTGCTGATGATTTCTAAATGTCCTCTAAGTATGAATTCTACAAGTAAATAACTCCCTTAATTTACATAAACGTGGAAATATATGCATTATACTATAATGGGTGTGATAACTAGAATAAATTTGTTTAACACATAATTTAAAGCTTTATTTTTGCACCCAGAAATTTGGCTGAAAGTCCATGATAAAGCTAATAAGCAGGAACACTGTAAATTTACTCACAATCCCTTACTATCTTTCAGTAATAAAATTTAAAGCTATTTCGAACATAACTGATTGCCAAAGCTGTATATATAATTGAAATTTAGTTTCTCTTAAATTATATGTACAATATGACCATTAGTTATCCAATAATTGGGTAACTTTAAGCACTCTACTTACACAGCCAGAAGAAGAAGAAGAAGCGAATAACAGTAAAATTTAAAATGATCAGAATTTGCAAAATGTTCCCAATACGAAGATGGCAGGGTTTTTGGCTCTGAAGATGCACTGAAATAGGTACTTCTAAACGTATCTAATTGGTACCACTGTTTAGCTACATTTATTACATGCAGAGAAGTATTTCTACCTCACCCTAGACCTCACTCCAAACGTAAATGTTTTGTAAAAAGTACATGAATGAAATTTTATCTAAATCACATTTTGATTAGGTATAAACTTTCAGACCTGGGTTGATTAGTCACAATATAATATAGCATTTATATTCTAAATTGCACTGCTCTAACAAAAATTATACATGACTCCTATATGATGCATCCTGGATAGTAAATATGTTCGTAAAGTACTTTTTTTCAGTCTAGTCACTTGTGTTGACTGTAATTCGATACTAAGTCTCTTACATATCTACTCAGCCCAAATATCGTTGCGCTCTTTAAAATACCCGGCTATGCCTATAAAATCACGTACTATTTACATTCACTTCAACGGTAAGGCTGTATTTGATTACATTTTTTTGTTATAAAATTGAACATTAAATAACAGTTAATGTCTAACCTTTGCATAAGGTCTTGTTTGCCAATGTTTATTAATTAGCTCAAAAAACTTCTCATATCTTAGAATACCTTCTTACAACAACTTGAAGAGAAGTGATTCTAATTAACAATTCTTTTTACTGCAAGTAACTGTATAAATATACAAGGGTCTACCAAGTGTGAAAACTACTGATGTTACTGAAGAAAGTAAATTCAGTAAATTTTATACTATTTGTAGATTAAGCAGTTTTTTGCTAGTTTTGTAAAGATTTTCTTGATTCAAGACAAAAAACAACACGAAAGAGCACTCAAAATAATGGCCACACGCCTATCCTTCAAATGTTAGCAAAATATACACCATCTTTTAGGACAGAAAGAGCAGATTTATACCTCAATGACCATAAACTCCAATTAATACTGTCGAGATTCTGAAGCAAGGAAAGACAAAAGTTTTCCATATAAATAAAAACCCTCAATGATGAGAGTTACATTATAGAAATGTAGCTAAAGTGTCAAGTTATCTCACAATGTATCAAACTTATAAATGTTATTTAACTGAAAAAGTCACTTGCCTTTTACTAATTACTTAATTAAATAATATATTGTTAAAAAAAGGAATTTTAGTTATTTGGTGTTACCTCATATATTGTATTGTTTACGTTCTCGAACGTCTTAGTTCAACTCTTTGTGAGAGAGAGGGACTTATGTCATAGTTTGAAGAGAGAATACCAAGAATCTCCTCAAATCCCTAGAAGCCAATAAAAACAGTTGGGCTAGGACCGGTTAGAATTGTTCACAGTTTGTAACCAAACGAAACATACAGTACGAAGTAAAAGTACAAAGTGATGTTTTCATAAAACGGGGAGCCCGTTTTTCGAGCCTCACCATGGTGATTTCGGTTATTTGAAGAGATACAAGGAAGTTTAAATTGGGGCAAAATTGAGCAATAACAAAACTTTGGAAATGGCAGTAATGTCACGTGGACTAGTGTCATTTGACTTATCGACGGATTGCTGAGATGTTCATTTCCGGGGGTTTATTTGCACAACTTTCCCCAATTAAATCTTCCTTACATCTCTTCAAATAACTGAGATCCCATAGTAATGTATACTAAAATAAAGTGGCTTAGTGTTGCAAAAACTAACAATCTTTTAATTTTCGAAAATAGTTATTTTTTGGTTTACAATCAATATTTTTATTAAATATCAAACAATATTGGCATTCAACAACCTTTGGACTAGAACTTACTCAAAACATTTTTTGTTTCATTTTATAAATTATTTTGAATGAAGTAAAAAATAAGGAAGTTTTTTGAAAATCATAAACTTAGTTCATGTAAAACGTTTACCACAATAATCCAACAACAAACATATTTGAGAAGAACAGCACTAAGTGCTTTTAAAATTTAACTGAAGGTTTCACTGTTATTTAATGTTATTTCCCATGAATGTACTTTGAGAAATTATGACAGGTGTGTCGCAAGATATACATGATGCCTATACAGGGATATTGTAGAGAAGAAATAAAAATATCTTTTCTGGAACACCCCTGTAGCACCACTAATAATGAGAATAACTCCCAACACCCATTAAGGTTAAGATAAAAAAAAATACTGACCAATCGATAAAATTGAGCCGAGTTAAAAATATTTAATAGGAAATCACTTAGCATTTGGCTGGTGTAAAACCATTGATGTAAAAACTTCAGTCTCTCAGAAAAAAAAAACAATTGAAGGACATCTAAGCAATAATGGGATATTTCAAAGTTGACTAAAAATCAAGTAGAATGTTCGAAGAGCCCCAATCATTTTAATAGAAATTAGGCAGGATATAGTTATGTCTCCTACATATGGTTGACAGTCAAAAATAAACAGCTGAGGGGCAGTATCGTTATTAAAATTAAAAAAAATCACTATTAATTACTAACAAGACACACCTATTGCACACCAATCATTCCTCCTAATGGACATGAAATAAATACCATGAAGAAAGTGAGACGAATTTTAACTTAAAATAGTCGATCAGGCCTTAGAGTAGTTGAATTATATATCTGCCAGCTTAATTATTATTATTGTACACCCCATGACTGATATGTTTCATTACTTCAATTTTAAAGATGGTCCATGATACCATGTTGATGTCGCGGACGCTAAGTCAATTTAAATCAAGAAATAATCAGTTAGCAGATATATAACGTGCAAAGTCTTGTTGTCAATCCTGTTCTAAGCTAGATACAATAAATGAGCAAAATCAAAGCCTTGACTTAATGATAAATTTAAAAAGTAGGAAAATCATAAAGACAGACCCGACACACAATATTGATTAAAATACTTTTCAACTTAAAAAGTAAAACTTATATCAAAATGAGAGCTCTTAAAATAACATACTCATCATAATTCACTAGTAGTTTGCTTGTTTCAAAAGCAATACTTAATATTTAAAGTAGAATGCCGTCAGTAAATTTACAGGAGTGAAAATCACAATTTATCAGCCTTGCATAGAAATGTTGAAAATTAAAAAAAATATACATCTGCTGTTCACCAGTAAATTGACGTCAAATTGCCCCTGGTTTATTAAAATTTAAGACTAAAAAAGGATCAAAACTGCATAATTATTCCTGCAAACTTACATGAGAACTGGCGCACAATTAGAACATAATGCCTTACCACTTTCGATATTTATTACAGTGCTGGAATTGCAGCTAACGGTAGGTAGTCCAAAGCGCCAAAAATAACAACGCTTTTCACGGAAAATCCGAATTTCCGTCGCCAAAACTCACTTGTAACGGCGCTTGAGTTTTTGGCGTCCTTGGTCCACCAGTCGAACCACTTCTTGACACCCCCGCGCTATTTTGTTCAATCTAAAATTAAAGATAACAATCACCTAAATTGTAGTAAAAAAAAGCTAGCGTGACTGAACTCATGATTCAACTGGAGTTTGTTTAAAGTCGCCCACTCTGAAAGATAATTAACATCGCCGAATTCCGGCAAAATGTATCAAAGAAGGCCAACTTTTGTCCCACAACAATTGAAAAGTTGTTGCCACCTTTTAAGCAAAAGGCCGAATTAAGGTTTAGATGAAAAGCGTCGACCCAAATAATGAAGGTTTTCCACTTCAAAATCTATTTAATGCTAATATAATATGTAGGAGGTATGAAGGCTGTATGTATGTATGTATCAAATATTCAAATTACTTGGTTTATCAATTATTGCAAATGTAAAAGTGTTCTGTAAAGAAAATGCGAGAAGACGCCAAAATTTCAACAAAATCGCCTCTTTTCAAACTGATGATCCAAGAAATTAGTTTTTCTTAGGACTCCCAAGACAATTTCGGTTAAAACTTATTTTATATAGACTCTTAGCAGAACATCCAGTCTCGCACAGCGAATTCCATACATATTTCCAAACAAAAATAGTTTTGCAATAAATTTCGTTATCAAGTTGCTATCACAAAACCAACATTCTGGATTTTCCACTATCAAAATGAAATGTTCACATATTTTCAAACATGATTAATTGAAATGCAATGTATTGCCATAACAAAAAAAAAAACAACAAACAAGTATACAGTAGTATACATAATCCTTTGAATATTAGTAGGTACTGTGCTTTGAGTAACAGTGACAGTTGGCACAAGTCAAAATACAGGTTTAGCAACATACCACATAAAGCATAGACAAAAAGAAGCAAACACCAATAATTTTGCTTATAACGACTCTAAAGCCCTTTTATTGGCCACCTTACAGTTTTTATGGGCCAGTGTCTTTAGATCTATTTTTACTTCTTTTTTCAGATGCTTGATAAGACAATCCATTATTGTTCAGGGTGTGTATATTTATTTAATACAATTCTTGGAGGTTAGATTGTAAATTAACATAAATACTTTTTTTATTTGTTTGATCCATTGGTTTAGACTTCCTATAGAGTATACTATCCAACAAAAATATATTTAAATAACTTTCATAAAATGGGAAACATAACATCAAGCTGAATAAACAAAAATATTTACAAATTAGCTTACTTTTTCACCTGGAGGGCGAGGTAATCGTCGTCTTAACCATGCGTGTCGAAGCGCTTGGACCGGCGTTATTCTAGTTTCTGGATCCCATTCCAAGCATCGTTTGATAAAATCAAGAAACAAGGGATCGTCACAGCCTTTTAGGGCTCTTTTCAGGTCTTTACTACCAGGAGGGCCTCTAGGCTTACCCCGGCGACTTAAACCTCCTGAGAGCACTACAGTCCCTGTTGATAAACCCCATTTTTATAGGCATAGTAATAACAAATTCCACATATCATATAATCATAGAGAGCAGTTTTTGACTCAGTGGGATTACCTCATTTGGTACAATTTTGAAATACTTATTTATTAGTAATAAACCTAATTTCTTTTCTAGAGCCATAATACAACAATTTTCAGCCAGTATTTTTAAAGCATCATTAGCTTATCAATGCAATCAAAAAAATTTTAGAACCACCATGCTCTCAATGCAATCAAAAAAATTTTAGAACCACCATGTGGGTTATAAACCACTAAAAAAAATCTTAAACTCTTTCCAGGCTATAATATACAAAATAATCTTAAACTGACAAAGCTAAACAAATATGATAAGTAATAACACTTGAATTATCATCATGACCTACTTACTATCTAAATAATAATCACAGATATATAGCCCATCATAATTGAAAAAGTAAATTGCAAAGATAACCCTTGCACAAGCAAGTAAAATCACTTAAGTTTTAAACTATACTGAAACTTACCATCAGCCATAGTAGAACAATTACTATATCTGGGTATCCCTTTTGAGCTTATAAAATTCTTAGCTCTTCGTGACTGGTCTAATAGTTTTTGTGGAGGCATACCAAGTAATTCCATAATGCAAGCTAACTGGTCAGCTTCATCTTCACCAGGAAGTAAGGGGAATCCAGTTAAAAGTTCAGCCAGTATACATCCCAATGACCACATGTCAATGGGCATACCATATCTGGCACCCAAAATTACTTCAGGAGCGCGATAGAACCTTGACTGTATATATGTATAAACCCTGCTTTGTTCATAGCATGAAGAACCAAAGTCAATAACCTGAAAGGTTAAATATGCTAGTGAAAATTACAATCATAAAATGCAAATCAGTGGAAGGAAGATTCTAAAGTATTTATCAGACACTTAAAATAGATAGTTTGAATTTAAATAGCCATCTAAAAATAATCACTGCATTGAATGAATGATGCAATGAGTTTTTAAGGCCAATTGAACTAATCATATCATTTTATTAATTTCAATGGTGGTTTATTAGGAATCCAAGATAGGTGATTACTGCTACTTAAACTAGTTACTAAATAGCAATTTTTTTTGCATATGTACACATTTTATCAATATTAATAACTTCAGTTTAACTAGTCATATTGCTAATTGAAAGTACTTGAATTTGTAAATTAATTCAGACTGTATTATTAAACAAACCTTGAAAGTATATTGCAAAAGTATTACAATAATTAATCTATGACAACTAAAACCACTTCAGTATTAGAACCCACAAAATTTGTAATGAACTAAAGATTGGTTATCCACTAGCTTCTTATTTTAGAATACCAGCAATGACCCCATTAAAACAATAACCTTACTATTATTTAGAAAACATTAAGTTTAAAAAATAATTGATACATACCTTCAGGCCACTTCGTCCTTGTTGTTTTAATAACACATTTTCTGGTTTCATATCACAATGGATAATTTTATTTCTATTAAGGGCTTCAAGACACAGTAACAATGAGTGGCAAAATTTCCTTACAAGTTGCAAACTGAAGCCTTTAAATTTATTTTTCTTGATAAGTTCATAAAGATTTATAGACAGCAATTCAAAAGTAATGCACATGTGATTCCTAAAAGTAAATGAATCCAACATGTGGATTATATTCATTGTATTGTCTTTGTCTTGTTTACGAAGATGTTCTAATATTCTGACTTCTTCTTGAGCTTGTCTATGGAATCTTTTTTCATTTCGAACCATCTTTAAGGCAACATGCATGTGGTTGGCATGGTCATAAGCTTTAACTACTTGTCCAAATGATCCCTTACCAATAACTTTGAGAACTTCATATCTGTAAGCCACATGGTCATGAACAATGTGAATATAAGATCCTTGATCATTGTCATAATCACAATTGTTTGGAGTTCCAAGAATTCCTGGACGTTTCTTTGCATTTGCTCCAATAAAATATACTTGTGGATAATTAAAAATTTCATGATGTTCATAAGGTGTTAACTTGTTCATATACAATTTCATTACTTGCTCAGGGTTAGTTACCATAGTACGGGGTTTGCACTCATTGCTGGTTAGACTCACAAGACTTGTTTGGGAAGATTTAGGTGTTGAAGTACCACCACGACTTAAACATTGCAGTCCCAAACTTGAAACATTTAGGTCTGGAAGAATTGCAGAATTTGCGGAACTAGCCGTTGAGGCAACGGGTGGGCTTTGATCTTTGCCAGATCCTTGTTTCAGAGGAGGTAGGTTGCCTCCACCTCCTTCCTGGATGTATTGTGTATGTGAGGGAAAAAGCTGTGTTCGCGACATGGGCATTTTCAGAGTATTAACAGCCACAGCGCTAGACATTCTCACATCACTAAAATAAAATTCACTGCCTCTTTTCTTGGGTCAAATGCCACGAATGCACCCTTATGATCATAGTGTGAATGCACTGGTTATCACCCCCGTTCTCACAATGTCACATCAGTAAATATAGTCTCACTTTTTCCGATTTCTTCCGAATTTTGCCACAAAACCGTATCTATAACATTTTAGCTTTGGTCTTGTTACCGATTTTTAACTTACGAATACGTTTTTTTGTTACCATTTCAGTTTGCAAACTTTTAAAAAGGAACAAAGGCTTTCTGGTATTTTACAACCCAGCCATATTTTTTGGATCCCAAAAGTCACAGCTCTGTCAAAAAACCACCAATAGCAAATTAGCTCGATTGTTTGTCGTCTCTTGATTCTACTGTCACAACTGTCTGTCTGTTATGAAAGATCACGAATCACGTCAACGATCATGATTCGAATCTACGTGGAGTGGAATTATCAATCAGTATTGTTTGTATCTTTGTCTGACTAATTACCTACAATGTCTAATCTCCTTCTTTAATACTATAATGGATAGGGATCACGTGATAAGGGCGTCCTTTTGAACCAATACAATTCGTCGTTTTTCTAACGTGCAGTCTGATTTGTGATTAGTCAATTTTTGACGTTTGTTTGAGTGGTGATGTTGAATGTTGATAGATAAAAAATTTGGTAGTAAACAACTAGTAGTAAATAGTTTTATTTTGGTGTTTAAATGGTTTAAAATTTGTATTAACTTTTTAAATTTATTTCATTCGTATTAAATTAAGATGTCAGGTGAAACAGTTAACAAGAAATTCAAAAGGATGTCAGAGTCCGACCGGTCCACTGAATATGATCATGCAACTCAAAAGGCTCTGGAAGAAATTGATTTAATTCAGAATCAGTTAGATGGCATTAATGAAAAGGCCTCAGAAGAAGTATTACAGATTGAAATAAAATACAACAGACTCAGAAAGCCTCACATTGAGAAAAGAAGTCAACTGATCAGTAATATACCAAATTTTTGGGCCACTGCAGTATCCTTTCAATTAATACTTTAATAAACCAAACTTCTTATTTCTGCAAACCTTAACATGTGTAGATTATGAATCACCCTGATATTAGCAATCTGTTTACCTCTCAAGAAGATGAAGATTGTTTGCATCACCTGACAAAGTTAGAAATTGAGGAGTTTGAGAATATACTGGGTTTTCAAATTAAATTCTATTTTGATGAGAACCCTTATTTTCATAACCCTGTACTTACCAAAGAATATATATTTGATAGTGGTAAGTTGCTTTCAGATTAGATTTTTATACAGGGTGACCCATAAGCAGGTGACAATAATAATCTTAAAAGGGAGTCAAAATAATAGTTGGTTTATATAAATAAGTCTCCAGTAATAGAGATATTGGACAATTAAAAAAATTGATTCAACATAATTAGCAAAACATGACTGACAAAAATCTTATTAATATATACAAAACTGCCTATTTGTTATATAAACCTAACCTATTTGATAATATAAATAATTATGTGTGTATCTAGTTTTTATAATTACCTATTTTAATAAACGAACAGAATATGATTCCTGCAAGTATAGTATAATTTGAATGTATCAAAATATAGTGATCTAATTGTAATCATATTTAGCTATACATACAGAGTCCAATATTATCTATAATGTTATAATTATAACATAAAGCAGTTTAATAATAGGTTTCAAAGAATTATTAGTACTGGCACATTCTGAAATTACTTTAATGTGCTAAGAGTTCTTCAAATCAAAATAAGCTTGGAGAAATGCAAAATATACTGTATTTTCCTGTTTTAAAAGCTTCACAATGTTTTGTTTTAAATCACTGCCAGTTGCTTGTTTATCAGAAGGTTTGAAGTGAAATCATGATAACACTTTTAAACAAAATTTCAAAATCTTGATAATCCTCTGAAGGTAATGTTTTAAAGTATCTACATAATCTAAATTAGCTGATGATTTTTTGAGTCTTTTAGTACTTTAATATACAATTTGTAGGAATCTAGAAAGACTAAATCATCTTAAAGCGGTCTAAAACCTTACAAACTATAGCTTATTAAAGAAATGCAAATAAAACTTGAAGCTTTCTATGGTCTTAAAATTTGAACTAGTTGAAAAACCTACTGCAATCCTAGAAAAGTAACGTTTTAAGGAATCTAAAAATAAGCTGATAATGAAAATATATATTTATTAACTTCTCAGTCTCCCAAACGGCACACCATATAATTATCATATTTAACAAAAATTATTACATTTTTAAATCTAATTCAGATGCGCCAACATCAAAAAGCACCCCTATAAATTGGAAGGATGGAGTCCACCTGGGTCAATCATTACAGGATTCAGGCTCAAAGGCTGGCAAGAAAAGACATTTTGAAGCAACCAGAACAAGTTTTTTTACATGGTTTTCTGATAACGTTGACGCTTACACTGACAATGTTGCCGAGGATTTTAAAGTAAATTAATCTAAAATTAAGTTAATCAAGAGAGTACATGTGAATGTTCAAGGATGATTTGTGGGTAAATCCTATCCAGTATTTTCTGGTTGCTGATGGCCAAGAGGATGAAAACGGCGTTGAGGGTGAAGAAGACAGTTCAAGTGAAGAAAACGACGATCCTCTCGATTCAGAAAATCCTTCTGGATCAGGCAGTACAAGTAAGTTAGTGCAAGCAAAATAAAATCTTTTATTACTCTATTTTTCCAGGCAACATAACAGCTCATTGACTGGCAGGCAGGCCTGAGTTACCTTTTATAATTTGTTTGTTGATCTACCATTATTGTTGTTATTATAATTGTTTTTTTGCCAATAGGAAGCAAGGGGTCAAGGACAGCAAGATAAGTGCACTTACATCTTTTTACTAAACTTTTTATCCCTCCACATCAGTAAATTTTAGCAATAATTTTGATTTATATTGTGGCTATTGAAATATTGACTAAGTTTTTTTATAATTTGTTGTGTGTAATGCACAATTTACTGATAATTATTAAAATAATTTTGTTTAAGTTATTTAATCCAGATTTGTCTTGATTCTTAATGAAGTGACTTTTGTTAGTGGAAATCAACTTTACTTGATTGTTAAATCAATTTTTGCTATAGATGGAAGTATGTCTGTGTGAAATAGTTTTGTTGTTTTTATATGTAGTTGTACTAATAATTTAAGTAGATATTTAATGAAAATTTGAATAATATGTTTTTCCAGTTTGGGGATTTTTCTGATAATCCTTTAGCAGCGGAGAGTATAACAAATAAGAAAAGGAGATTTGAATGTGACACATGAAGAAGCAAATGAAATCACATTCAAAAATCATCTCACTTTAAATATTGCATACAAATATTTTTAAAAACAGGTGTTATAGTTAATAGAAAAACTATTGCTATTACCAATATATATTCAGTCAAAAAATTATTTAATCTAATACAGGATCAATCTGAAAATTAGTAAATTTAACAGGATTTACAGTGTGTTCAATATAATAAAAATGCACTGCATGAAGATCTAGAAAACTGCAGTAGATTAAGTTTATTTCTAATCAGAAAACTAAAAATCCTTTTGATGACAGTATTTCTAAATTTACATGTAGTTAATTGGAAACCAACCTGTTATACCAACCTTTTGTATATTGAGCTTATCTCCATACGATATTTTCGATCCATTGGATATATTTTGACACCCTTGTATAAATAGCAGGTACGTTTTCCTGGCCACACAATTTTCCAAAAGACGTTACTCCCAGCACATAAAATTTA
This sequence comes from Ips typographus, assembly GCF_016097725.1. NCBI lineage: Eukaryota > Metazoa > Arthropoda > Insecta > Coleoptera > Curculionidae > Ips > Ips typographus. Next base: position 5,274,186 of record NC_138437.1, on the reverse strand, counting down.
CATTGATTTTCTTCATCCCTTACGAATAGTGGTCCTCCAGAATCCCCCTATAATTTGTATTATTAATCTTATTGACTTTGCTGTTAAGTGTATCATACTAAGCAAGTATCCCGGCCTCCCCTTAGCTCTCCAGCACAAAGCATAGAGTCCACGATGCCTTTCGAAAGTTGGCTATTAGTTTTAATATCCTTTTCGTAAGCTTTAGTGCAAACGCTGTTGTCGTAGATGTTCAGATTTACTTTCAGAAGTTTGTCGCTGTTTGGTCCGGCATAATCTATTATTAGAAAATAATGTAGACCGGTTACTGTAAAATGGCGGTATTATAATAAATACCAGTTTGTCCCCATCCTGTAGCTGAAACAGTTGTTTGGTTAATACGGGACTTTGGGTATAAGCAAGCAGGTCTGACAACGTCTGAGAACTGTATTCGTTTGTGTGACTCCAACAAAGCAATGTCATTATATTTCTGTGGGTACCTGTACTCTGGATGGACCACTACTCGCTCTATAAGGTAATCAGTTCTTGCGATTTCGTGGTCCTTGCCCATATCTAAAGCTCCCAGACGGATCCATTTAGGACTACTATCCAAAAGCCATACAGGTGTCCAATTACTTTATTTTTTTTGAGTTAAATCCCACTTACTCTACAGAATAGGTACAATGTGCAGCTGTTAATACCCAACGGTCACTAATCAGCGTCCCTCCACATCTCCACTCTGGCTGATTTTCAGAATTAGCAAAACCTATAGCAGTCTGAAAAAATAAAAGTTGTGAATTTAGTGTCAACTTGTTTCTATAAGTTTTTAAGCCGTAGTTCAACGACCCTAAAGGACACCAACCAACCATAAAGGGAAATTCTCCGGTGTAAGCTACAGTTCCTCCGACTACTAATGCTACACCACGATTAGAAAATTCGCATTTAGTTACGTTTATGCTCAAAGGCTCCACGTCTATTAACAGGGGAAGTGCGTGAACCACATCCGCTGTGTCTTCTGTGTATTCCGAACATTCTGTACATAAAATTTTTTATGTATTCTAATAGTTAATGATTGATTTTTTAATACTTTGTTCGCTTTTAGTTGATCCTTTAAATATTAACTTATCCTTTAAACCCTGATGAAGTCTTTCATCCGTAGGAAAAGTGAAATCTCCAGCACTTCCAATACCCAAATCATTCGGAGTTGGAGTATTTTTCTTATTTACCTCTGAAAGCGTTAATTATTAATCAAATGGTTTAATGACATATTTGATAACACTCACTATGTACACAACAAACTATGGGTACAGTAAGGTGGTGAAATCCACAAAGAGGTACGTTAATGTTCTGTTTAGCCAGTTCTTCCGCTCCTGGACAATCTTTGAAAAGCCTGCATATCCCTGTTTCTCCTGTTGTTTCAACGCTGCATGAACTACCCACTGCAATATACATATATTTAAAGTTGTTTTAATATTTGGACTCAAATTCAGTTATATATTTTATGTATTAAACATCATATATACCTTCTTCGGCATGGCTTTCCAAGGTTATACACAAAAATATTAAAACTTGCACAAACAATAAAAACGACTTCATTGTCGTTTCGTTTTGGTTCCGAACCGAAGACACTAAGTCATGATATGTACTTGAAACGTTTACAGGTAAACAATCAACCGAACTGCAACTATACAATATTTGCGAACTTCAACCGACTGACTAGGACTAGCGTCAATGAAGGCACGAACGAACACATCAGCATTTACGCTATTCGTTTGCTCAATTTGAAATGATTTCTTTAGAAATATCGACGGTAATTAAGCACTAATTATACACATTCCAGTTTTTCAACTTCGTTTTTGCATCTGCTTTGCGCGTTTCCTGTTACTGGTAAGGTCAATGACAAACGATTTATTGTAGGATTTTCACTGGTACAACTCGTTTCAGAGCGGCAGAATTATAGGAAACTCGTTTTAATTAGTCCTTTAATCTTATTTTAAATCTTTGACTTTCAAATTTGCTGTAGGTAAATGTTATATAGAGTTTTTAGTTTCATGGCGCTGTTTGCCTAAAAAAACAACGCAATGTAAGCATCATTGGAATTTTATTAAAATGTATAGGTATAGGGTGATCCGAAAGTAGTCCTATTAAAGGAATTAAAATAATACGTTCTCAATATGATTATTATGCATGTTAAATGCAATGGACCAACAAAATGAATAAAACGATCCTTTTATTATTATTTATAAACATTTATGTATAACATATTGTCACGTTTTAACGTAGTAGACTAAAGGTGTATAACAGGTCGCCGAAGGCGAGGGGCAAAAGTGATCATACACAACTGACCACAAAAAGACCCCTCGCGGAGCAGAACATGAGTGTCCGGGTAACTGGGAGGCCAGTCACCAAACTGCACCTTGAAAACGTACACCTCCAACAATTGGCAGACCCAAACTGACTCATAGAGTAACATACTCGGGGCAAGTCGGGACGAACATGGTGCAGTAAGCGCAGCACCCGGGCTTTAGCCGCCGTTGACTGCAGGGAAAACCTTGGTAATGCTGGGCTAAAAGAAGAAACAGAGAAAAATAGAGAGAAGCGGGAAAAATTTAACTTACATGACTCCATTACTTCTTTTTTTTTGACCTTTTCACTTCGGCGACCAGTTAAACAATGAATTAGGTTGTAAGGGTAACATCTACATCTCTTCCTGTGGGACGTACGGCTGGGTGTGGCCACGGATATGGAAATCAGTAGACCAGTGCCTTTAGATGGTTTGAAACGCTGTTTAAATATCCACATCATGACGCCAATTTGCCGGTCTTGCTGATTCAGACGGTCTACTGGGGGAGACCGGGGCAAGACTAGGTAACGGAACATAGTGCAATTTATGTTATCTGTGACAATATAGTGATGAATAATTAAATTTGAGGTGTGTAGCTGCATTACGCAAATTAAAAATTTTAAAACGCGCGCGATGTCAAAGTAATTAGCAGTATATTATATTCTTGTGGTTTTTAGTACAAATTTAAATACTGCTTTACCAATGCGCAACATCCGTACAGTTTAAATTATTGCTATTTACATCATTTTAATGTGGACATTAAAAAATAGTTAAAAAACATTCAGGAGGTAATAATTCAGAACATTAACTTATCTCCATTTCAAAGGCCGAATATATATACGAAAAATCAAAATAAGATAACAAACGGTAATTACAATTTGTAATTGTTCTCTTTCCTTACCAGTAACTTAACTCTCTGTAGATTAGAGAGCATTCACAGCACCTTTTTGCCATCATGACATTAATTTAATCTCATGTCTTGGGACATATCAACAGGCAAGTGTCTCTTCCCCTCTAATCAAACAAAATAAAACATCAAAACTATTTAAAAAACTTTTTAATTTGGCACAAGTTTTTAGTCATAAAAATAACTCTTATATAACAGTAGACTCTCAAACATTAATAACTTTATGATCACATTTATTAAAGTGAGCAAGTAATGAGGTTTATGCGCTGTTTAAGTTTATTATAAATTAACGAATACCATAACAGCAAATATGGTTGTGTTATATAACTAAGCCATAGTTGACAGTCTGAGAAAAAATGTGAAAATAAAACTTAACGTCTCTAATATTGCTTTGCAAAAGAAATTTCTAAAAAAAATCTTAAATACCTACATATGGATATTTTAGCCGTATGAATGAATGTATAGAATAATAAGTTATAAATATGAAACTTAAATTTAAATGTAGGGTAGAATAAACTGAACAAATATTGCAACTAAAACATTGCAATTCAAGCAGAACCGGTAAGTCCCTAATTTGCTTAAAAATAGTATTACTCGTAAAAATCCTTTTTAATCCTGGGTAGATTCATTGCACCTGATTCGTACTGAGTACTACTTCTCACTAATTTTGTTTTACCACTTCGCTGTAAAAGGTAAAAGAAATAATATTATCCCTTAACCTTTTACTAAAAAAACTTACACAAATATATGTAGTTGCAGTGTATTAATATGTTAATAGTCTGTCCGTGTATGAACTAGTTAAAACGGGAACCTCTATCGGAAAAAATTAAAGTGTTGAATCGTTAAGTGTACCAAAACCACCAAAAACTGGGTAGCACAACAATAGCGAGGATTTTACTACATATATACAGGGCGTTCATTTATATTTTTGTGTTGAACCTATAATAGGTTCACAAAGCCGGTTATCCTTTTGCTAAAGTGTAATTTTGTAACCATACAACTCAACGCCTTGTATAAAGTAGTATTGCACAAATTAAGCTTTGGACGATCCGACTTTTGACAACACCAATTTCTGTCCATCACCTCTACAACTTCCCCCACCACACAAAACTGACTCGGCAACGAAACGTACGATTTTCCTCTCCTTTTCTTTTCCTATGTCTTTTTTGACTTGAGCTTTTCGTTGAGCTTCTCTTGCTTGAAAAGCCAGGTAAGCAGGCACTGTCCAAAGTTTACTACCAGCTGTAAGCAGGATTTCCATATTACGACAGCACACTGCCGCACCATTAATTTGTTTTGCTAGTTCTTCCTTGGTCACCTGCTTATCAATTAATTTGCGATCCCTACAAGAAAAAACTATAAAATAAAAAAAACAAATAGAACAAAACGAAAATACTTAGGGAGTAGTAGTCTTGGAGGAAAAAGTGAAGGGGCAGTAATCATTGCAACATTATGAAGCCCCATCCTGTTTTTATTTTCATTTTTAATAATGTTCAAAAATAAATCCAGTAAAACTCGGAAAGTGTTTCGATGTTCTATCGGTAGCATTAAAACTAGTAAATTCAATGCCCTGACCCGATCCTCGTTGTTTGGAATGGCTACAATTGCAAACCTGTTAAACCAAAATCTACAAACCAGTTAAAACAAAACATACAACCAGCCTTGAAAAACATATCAAACAATTCCATAGTAAAAATCGGGTCCGGCAAATCCCTGAGCAATTTCTTAAGTACTCCAGTCAGTTCATGGACGGTGGCCTGTTTTAGCAATCCCTGAACATGAACAGGATTTGTGTAAAACTTAGTTTCGATTTCATTGCATAAATTCTCGAGTTTTTGCTTCTGCCCTGCCAGCCTTAAAATCCCCTCTTCTGTTATGCACCTCGTGTTCAATTGGTTAATAACAATTTGGAAAATTTGAGGCACCATAGAGTTGTCATTTGGTGTTGGCATATCCCGCATTACCAACGTAGATAAGTTCACTCCAAAAACGCTTCCTCCTTTACAATATGCTCAATGTAAGATAAAACATTCCAAGATGACCCGAACCTTACCTTTACTCTTAGTACTGGCCTTCTTTTTGTGATAACTTAATTTATACTGATCAAATATGGCAACTAATTCCACATATAACAGTGGTTTTAAATACTGATATTCACTATCACTCAACTCATCCACATACACTCCATCATCCAACTCCCAACTCTGAAATTAAACCATAAATCTCTAAATGTAAAATTAAGCAAATGAAATTACTACCGCTGAATCGTACTTCACTTCGCTTTGCTTAATCAGTCCTTCAAAGCTTAAAGTTTCATTTTCGTTAGGTTCATTGCAGTGACGTATGTACACAGTACTGCAATGGTTATTTGTCGGAATACTACTGCTAGTTCTTGTCAACTGAGAATGAAAATTAGGAGCTGATGACCCCAATATATCCTAACAAAATTACCAAATTAAAACTATTACCTCCTGGTTAATTTGATATATTTACCGAGTTTTGCGTTTTTAAAGGTTGCAGGTGCACCTCGGTAGTAGGGTCACTCCCACTTCTTTCTCTCACAGGTCGGATTGGAGAGCCCCCTTCGGTTAGAGGCTGATACCCTTTTAATACTACATTTTCGGATCCCAAGTGGGCAATATCGCCTCTATTGTCATACTTGTTGAATTTTTTACTTTGTAATGGTACACTAGATGTCGACTTGACCTTTGTTTTTGTGCTTGAATGGTGCGTATTATCTACAGAACTGAAAACAGTTCTACTGTCAACCAACCCATTGTGAATTAAACATAAATAAGGTGTTTTAATGACATTTGAGTGAATACTGAATGTAGTACAGTATGTTAAAGTTGTAGTCAACACGATTTTAGTAAAAAGGTGTTAAAAAGGGTGAAATATAAATTATGAATTTACAGGAATAACTGTCAATATAATAAAAAAGTTTGTTATATTAACGTTCAAAATAAGTTTTAAGGCTTAATTAATTTAAACTAGTCCATAAAGGCAACGTGTTGTAAAATAGGTAATGACCATTCTTTCAGCTGCATGAGATGGTCATATTTAGATGTTTCAATAGGGAGCAGCCTTTTATGAAGTAATTAGGTTTTCTAGGTTTTACTTATTATTTTATTTCTAATCGTTCTTTTTTTCCAAAAGCTTCCATATTCTTCTGTGAAGTGAATTTTGTAGTTAGCTTACTTTATTAGGCTGTTTGCATGCTTCTTTACAACGCTATGTCTGACAGGCATAGAAGGTTTTGAGTAACAAAATTATTTTCGTTAGATATAGAAGTTTTCGACAAGTTCTCATAGGTAGCGTTGTTTACCTATTTAGGAGAGTTTTCTTGCAGATAAAAAAAACGTTAAATAATACTGAAAATTTTCAACACTTCTAAAGTTTAAAAAATCAGACTTAGGAGCTTTTGATAGTAAAAGACGACAAACTACGAGAAACGCTTGCCACTGTCAACTATTTCTCTAAACTTTATATTTTATTCGTTAAACTAAAACCTTTTTACAACAAAGTGAGTAAGAAATGTGTTGGTAGTACGGTAATGCCAATTGACTTACTAAATTTAAAAAAATATCCTGTAAAAGTAAAAAACGATACAAACAATCAACTACAACACCCAACTAATTGATTTAACGGTTATTAACATGCAATAACAATAAATGTGTTAATAATAAAAAAAAACTCTACCAACTATAATTCCCAAACAATGCAACGATTCCACGTGGAATCATTTCCAAATTGGCTGCTACACACTCTAATCATAATAACTTGCTTCAAACACATTTTACGTTATTACGACTCAAATGCTACACAAAAGCACTAAAAGCATGTTTGTATTAGAAACTCAACAACCGAAACATCATACCGGAGCAGTGTAAGAAGCGGCATTTGAGCGACTTTAAAACACCTCCTTCGTAGAGAAAACTGCAAATAATAGTCTAATTCAAAGCATCGGTAAAATAATAGCATATAAACATCGCAAAAGATAATGTAAATTCCTAATGAAATATGCATAGCTTCTCTACGATAATACCTGTCAGTGTATTTAGTCAACCAATGGTCAACGAGGTAATTAAAATTTCATTACAGTACCGTCGCAACTGATAAATAAAGTCTTGATACACATATTTATTACTATATCAACAGGTAATTAAATAACAGCTTTGATATAGTCCCATCGGTGTTGAATAATTTTTTACGTTGAATAATATGACTAATTGTTAGTCTGAAATTTTGCGATTGGTATTTAAGTGGGCAGAGACAACCAATAAACGAAATGTAAATATCTAATCATATTTACATAATATGTATGTAATAGAAATGGCAACTCAAGAAATATATCACTTTTCACTTATCTGTGTGATGGTTAATAACTAGCAAAATAGACAGCAAAATATGAAATCAAAACTTTTTAACCATATTGCAATGCAATGCATGTTAGCTGCATGCAAATTTGTAGCCACTCCATACTGAGAATATAATGCGACAAATATCCGTTAGTGATTCAGGCAAAGTAACGTACACGTTAACCCAAAAACATCTAACCTACCCACTAGCTACGTATCTACCGTCCTTAGAATGTGAGTTCATACTTTTTCCTAAATTGGAACAGCACCACTTTTTTGTGCAGCAAAATCAAAAATAAATACAGATTAATTTTTATATACGATAGTGAAACGGTTTAGTAGTAAATTACGTGCACAAAAGTATTGATTTTAAAAACAATACTTACAACGGAGGTAGAGATGATAATTGGTGGTCTTCGTCAGAAGTGAGATCTTCGTTTTGTGAGTTAGGGTTGTCGTTGGAGTCTAAAGAATCGGGAGTTGCACTCCGAGACCTGGTCCCAGTGCTCGACGTCTAAAAATTATGAAAAACAAATAAAAAAATGTAAATAAAGTTGGATATTCAGGATATTCTATACCCTATTTAGCACTTACAATGTCTTATCTATTAAATAAAATTTGAAACTACCCAAAAAATTATTGAGCAGTTCCCTATAAATATTTTCTGGCAAAACAAACAATAACTCCCCTTTAAAATCCCACCAACATAACGCCTTTCTTCCTTTTTCTAAACAATTAAAAGCAAAATCTGTCTATTGCATTTACTACTATACTACTCAAGCATACCATTTCACATTCAAGAGGTTACTAGCACAATCCTTTATAATCCGCCAGCTGTTCCGCAATTTTCAAGAGAAATAATGTTAAATTAATAACTCTTAGTGACTTAGCGTTTTGCTTAATTCAGCCCTGTTTATTGTATCACCCATGCATCACAATTTAATAGGCCTAAATAAAGTTAATTACACGCAAAATTACTTATTTCAACTCATTTTCGACCTTACATACAAGTATTTTTGGAAGCAAGAACTTTAATTTTTGAAGAAAATGGGCGTTATTAAAATACTGTACCCCTCAAACCATGAAACATTAACATTATTAATTTTCTTGAGTTGTATGCCCAAACGTTAGTAAAAATCTGAATATAGGTAATATGAAACCAAAAAATTCTTTCTAGATGTACAAATAAAAAATGGAAAAACTTACTTCAAGATTCCAAGCAACATCCCTAACATCCTGACGCTGTTTCCGCCTAGGTTGACGACTGCGCAAAGTCTTATTAAGGGTATCAACACGAAATCTGACAGTTTGAGCCTGCTTTTCGGTTAAATGCTTTTGCCTAACCGAGTTTACTACGACATTTTCGGAAATTTCCTTGCCCTGTTGGTAAAGTTGGTTCAAATCCGATAAACCAGCTTTAACCAGAAAGTCTGTTGCTTGTTCAGCCTCTGAAACAGATGGATTATTAACAAATTCCTGGAATACATGTAAAGAAACTAGTTTATTGGTAATCAAACAACTTGACAATCAATTATGTCATTGTTTAAACTTGAGTTGAAATAAAGGTGATAAAAGTTAAAAATCTTATGCACTTCATAATGAATAATTAAACTTACCGTTTGGAATGTGTTCTTCTAATTCTAGATTGTGGATATCATGTTGAGTATCATTAACTTCATCCAAGTAGTAACTATAAGGATCTTCAGATTCCATAACTTAACAATATGGAGCATTTAAATCAGTTGAGGCATTCCTTGAGGTTAGTATTCTGAAATTAAACCAACAGTTGCAACAACAAAATAAACAGTGATACAACAAAATGTTTCAACTTGATGAATAATATACAATCACAGCCCACACAATTGAATTCAGAAAAGTATTAAATGGAAACAGTTGAGATTACTGAGGCAATAAAAGTTCTGTTATCTCTCTCTGTTATAAAGTTATAATCAGTATGCAAAGTTTTAACCACAATTTTAGAAATAATAAAGTTCACTAATACTGTCAAATTCCTGAGAGGTAATTAATTACCAATTTGAATTTTCGTCAAAGATCAGTAGACAATAATCTGAATTTAATGCGGGACTGAAGTACATAGTCACCATCCAACACTGCGAAATGTTTATGAGTTGGGCTGTTCAACTTTATCAATGAATACCGGCTATTGTGTAAAGTAGAACACCTAACCCACACGTATGTGTCTAATCTTAAAATGTAGTGTAGTTTACCGAGATATTTAAATTTTTTAGTTAGGAAACGCGCCGATTACTCACGCTTTAGTATAATGAAACAAGTTGCCTACGTCTTAAAGTTTTGCTCAATCGTCACTGAGTTAGAAATATGTTTAGAAATAATGTTTGTCAGCCTCCAGTTCATTACACCAACAATTTACAAGAAATTACTTTTTGTTTTCTCTCTAAGCTCCATCTTTACAAGGTCATTAAACCACTAAAACACTCTCTAACCTTGTGTTAAGTACAATAAATAATAAACTAAAACTAATGCAGATTATAAGGCAAAATTAAATTGTAATATAACAACAATCAAATCTTGTCAATGACTAGCTTTACTAATTATACTATGGTATTAAAATGGTTTCTAAAAATTTCGGGGTCACAACGAGAAAGTGTATTGAACAGACTCGATTTCTTGTATAGGTAGTTTTGCTTCTTGCCAAATTCTTATACGGGGTGTTTCAGTTTAGTAGCCTAAATTGAACTAATAGTTAGTAGAACATGTAATTAAGCTGAATTTGCAAGTAGTTCCTGTACACAGGTCAAGATAAAGTTTTTGACACATTTAAGGCAATTAACTTACTTCTTATGGTCTATCATTACTCTCACCTTTGTGTACTCTCTTAATAAAATGTTTTCAAAGTTCAAAAAAACCTAGTAAGGGGTGTAAAAGTGGCACATCAAAATGTAGGACTAATTTACTGTTTATAACTACAAAAACTGAAAAAGCTTTACTTTAATATACATATTTTCTGTTGTTTTGATATAGTTAATATATGCGAATATATTTGAATAATGACGCTAAACAATGCAGTGTGTGTGAACTGTGAAGTACGCTCTTCATTATCGCATTAGATAAGTTTTAACTAATTTTTTAAAAAACAAAACACATAGTATACAAGCCTTTGGAGCCATAATTATTGAGAATCATTTTTGAAATTATTTTTCTATTTTTGGGAAATTACAAGGAAAAATCCTTGTTCTGTGTGCATACTGCGAATGTAAATATTTGACAAAAACAGTTGAAGGTTGCAGTATCAGGTATTGTTCACCTTATCGCTTTATGAAGGAAAATACTTAATACAATAAGCTAGTTTAATTAAGCAAGTTCCTGGAAAGTGTAGAGCAATACACTATTATATCTATGTAATCGGTTTATGAACTGATGGAGTGAAGAAATCTTATAACAAAACAAAATTTGACTATTCTGAAGAAATGCAGTAATATGACCAGGCATCAAAATTAACAATAGAGTAAAATGTATCTGATCACCCTTTACAGATTTTGCGCTCAAGTTCCTTAATAAAAATTCCAGGTGAAAATTTTTGCCTCATTAACAATACGTATTATTTAATAATAAATAGCAGAACTGGAAGTTATAATAAATAACACGCAACACTTTCATGACAATTGCTAGGATATAATACAAAAATTAGCTGTTCAGGAATCGGTTGAGAACACAAACTTTCTTCACATATTTCATTAAACTTTTAAGTAGCAAAATAGACATCTCCCTATATTTGTGTAATGATTCATTTTACAATACCAAAAATTTGATAAGACATACTGATAACCTTATTTTGTATATTTCATTGATAAATAAAATATCTAATTGAAATTAATTTACCTTGACAAGAAAATGTTTTTTATGGATCTTCTTGCAATTACAAAAGAGAAAAAAAAATTGCAAACAGGCCATAAAACAAGAATTTATGGCAGCAACACAAAACATGTTTTTCTAGTAGAGAAATTACACTTGTAAGTAAAATTATGCAAAAAGTAACTGCATTCTGAGGTGTTCAACGATAAGTGATATTTCCTTTATAACCTTGTTGTTATTTAGACCATCAGAGCAGTGAAAGCTTCTATGTATATTTAAAATAATTATATAATTTTCTTTTAATTACATATTACCCAAGGGTATAGGGTGGGCCCTCAGTGTGATGCCATGCATAGGTCTGTTACTCAACCCTACCTGAATTGATTACAAAAGAAACATCAACAAAGCTGAATGAAAACTGCAAGCAAACCATAAATTACAACATTAGAAGATCCGCTTCAACTGTTTTCACGCTTTTACGGTATGTGGTTCCATTCAACAGTTACCTCACAATAAAAACAAATCTCAGTTAAATTAAAGGTGAAAGGAAAAGGAACCAAGAAAGTATAATATGCTTAATTAAATGTTTGCAATTTGGTAGAATAAGTCAATCATGAAAGAAGGTGAAATGAAACCAAGCTTCATATAGCTTATATGTGTCTAATGTGATTAAGGTGAATCGCCTATTCCATTAAAGAAATTTCAACTAGGATATTAATGCAAATTTAAGCGAGAACAGCTTTAATTATTTATCAAAGTCTGGGTCAAAGCATTAAGAACAAGATTAAAGTCAAACGGTAGAATGGATTAGTTTAAAGGCGCTCCTGGGGAAGTTTTCAACATTATAATAATACTTATATAGCATTCATAACTGTAATTTGTTGAGGTATGAAAGTAACATGCACTTGCTGCACAAACAACTAAATAAACAAGGAGAATGCTGAGTGGTTCAATTATTATAATAAGACAATGCAAAATTACTACAACACTTAACTTGCAGATTTTAAATAATATCATTGTATGTACAAAATGACAATTAAAACCATTCCTACTTAAAACAAATAAAATTGTAAAATTCTGTACAAACTTGTTACACCAACTTGCACTAATGTGGTATACCTACTACAATTATTAAATAAATGACCTAATATATGATCCAAAGGTCTAATTATTACCTCATTTGTTACCAACCTTGTATCTTTGGACAACTTGATTGACATTACAATATAAAAAGAGCATTAAACAATTAAGAGGTTTACTTTTAACGTTTAGACATAAACAATTGTTTGACTGTAAAAAGCTTTTAATAGCATAGTAATAATTTTTTTGGCACCTTATTTGTGATTCAGTAACTTGTTCATTTTTTGTTTAAATGGATGTTTCTTGTTACTGTTTCATGAATGATATTGGGAAAGTAGGTAATAAATAACATCACAATATATTTTTAATAATTTGTCATACTCTTTATACTGAAAAAATTACTTTGTTGAAGCTTGCATTTTCTATCAAGAAATACCTACTCGTAGCCAAGTGAATAATTAAATCAAGCCTTGGCATTAAACAAAAAGTGACACCTTACATTAATTGATCTATATTAATTTTTTAATTTTCCTATTCAAATCTTGGATTGTGTTTTTGGAACTTTCTTGTTTGCCTTCTAGTTTTAGGCAAAATTAAATTCCAAACCATTTAAAAAATTCTTACTGTTTGAGAAAAACCTTGACAATACTGGCTGTTTAGTTTAATAAGTATGTATATGTATGATTATTGTTATGACACAGAAAAGATGTTTATAAATATTTGTTATGTCAATGACCAAGCCCATGACAACAGTTTTACAACAAATTCATAATCAACATACAAATGTTTCAAACCAGAAAACTAGTATTTGTCACAATATCAAATAGTGTAAATTTATACAAACTTGGACTGCCAATACATAAAAATTATAGAAAGGAATTTTTGATTTCATGAAAAATGTATTTCAGTTTTTAGATACCTTCTCATACACATTGCATACCTTTTTAATAATATTCTAGTGGTTAGTTAACAGGACAATTACCTTAATATGAGAAACACACAAACCCAGGTACAAAGTTTAAAACATTTTTAAATTAATACATGAGTTTTTACTGAAATTATTCTTCCTTTATGGGTTTGAAAGTCTTGCTGTCTGACGACTACTCAAAGGAAATAGAACTATTATCATCAGTTGCAAAGTTGTCAAAATCAGCTGTGTTTAGGTTGGAAGAAAAATTGTCAGCAGATTATTTTTTTTTCTTTTCAAAGTAGCTTAAAATAGACAGACACCCCCGCTAACTACACCCCTACATTGAAAACCGTTGTACCTATTTAAATGCATATCAAGTCACATCACTACTATTGATGGAGCCAAAATCAGAACCTAGAAACACATTATTTAAACTTGACCGCCACCCAACAGTTGAGTAACACATCCAGCACGACTAATGACGCAAAATGAACTAAACAAATATTTACCTGGCTGAATTGATGAGTTCAAATACACGAATAAACCCAAACATAAGGTTTCCTCACATTTGTCAAAACACAAATTTTGGTAAAGAGTAAAGACAAAACGAACGTAACATAACCTTGATGAATCACTGCAAGCAGTACTAGCATACGTAAACTTTTCAACGATGAAAGATAAAATTACCAAACGAAAACAACACCGAACACGCTTTTAAATAAACTATCACCAAAGTCGGGCAAGCAACAATTCATTTTCAGTTAATTTTTTTTTGATAGGTGTAGGTAGGACAAGGTAAGACATTAACAAATATTTGAAAATGACAATGACATTTGTCATTTGTCACAGGGAATTTAGCATAAGGTTTGTTCAGTCATGCAGTTTACTAACTATTATTCAATTGTACACTTGCGTTGTATTAAATTTGGGGCCTACATCACTTTTCTTGTGTTGTAAACAAACCAAAAAATTCGAATTTTGAATGACAGAATAGTGACTTACTACGGCCAGTCGGTTTGTCAATTTGTCATTGTCATTGTCGATTGTCGGTTCTTTACTTTAGTCACTCCCAATTATTAGAAATTAATGTACTGGTTGTAATTTATAATTAATTGTAAAATGCGGGTTTTTTATTTAATTTTTATATTTATTTTTAAAGAGTTAATAGTATTAGTAAAAGCTAGTGAAGTTTTAGGATGTGGAGGATTTATAAAAAGCCACGTACCCATTGATTTTTCAAAAGTTGAAGTTAAACTGTAAGTGAGGTTATGTTTTTCTCTTTATTTATTTTAGAATTTTTATAGATTCTCTAAAATTACTTTATCCTAATTATGGCACTAAATGTTCTTTTCTAGAGTCACAAAACAGGGAATTGTAAAAGACCGTACAAACTGTGCACCTAATAATGGTTACTATTTTCTGCCCTTGTATGACAAAGGGGAGCTAAAGTTGGAGGTAATTTGGATTACACCTTAAAGTTACAGCTACAATTTAACTTTTGCAGCTGTCTCCACCTCCAGGATGGAGTTTTACCCCTAAAGAGATAAAGTTAAACATTGATGGAACAGACCCATGTAGTGCAGGAAAAGACATAAATTTTGTCTTTGAGGGTTTTGGTATAGCTGGGCAAGTTCAAAGTTTAGGAAGTGTGCCTGGTGGCCCTTCAGGTGTCACAGTAAAATTAGTGTCCAAAGAAGGAACCAGAATTACTCAAACTCTTCAGGATGGAAGTTTCTCTTTCTCTCCTGTTTTTCCTGGATCTTATGTAGTTTCTATATCTCATCCAAAGTAATGCTTACATGATTAATTTATTAGTTCTGCTGAATGTTCTGTGTGGTTTACAGGTGGAAGTTATATAAAGATTCTATTAAGGTGCAAGTAACTGAAGGAAATACAGAATTGGTTGCTAATAGTTTAGTTGTTCAAGGATATGATGTGAAAGGAAAAATTGTAACTGCTGATGGTGGTCCTATAAAAAATACTGTTATTGCCCTTTTCTCTCAACAAAAGGTTTGATTTATATATTTTTTATCAAGAAAATCAAATTTATTAAAATACCTTCCAGGGTCAAAATGTGAATGTTGATGGTTGTGATAAATCTAAACCAAATGGAATACCTTTTGCTGAACAATTTCTCTGTCTAGTCACTTCAAGTTCAACAGGAGAATTCAATTTTCCAGTAATACCTACAGGAAGTTACTTTGTTCTTCCTTACTATAAGGAGAAAAACATTCATTATCAGCCTGATACAATTGAGTTTTTTGTTAAACATGGAAGTGTTGTATTGGAGCAGAATTTTGAGGTATTTATTTAAAGTGGTTGGGTTTTAAACTTGAAATACAGTACATATATACTAGTTTTATTATCTGAATTATAGCAACTGGTATTTCTTGCAGTAATTACCTATAAGATGTAAATGATGAGTTGTTGATTTAATTTAACCAAGTGAACAGAAAATTACTGCAATGCTTTAAGTCACAATGGTATTACCTATACAAAACATAATTAAGTCCTTTTTGATCCTGTAAATAAATTAGAACCATATTTCTGTTTTGGTTCAACTTGTGCATATATTACAGTTGCAAGTTAAAAGAGTTTTTAGGTCAGTTTCCAGAAAAAGTAGAGCTCTAAATGGGTTTCTTTTATTGAAATAAGATGCTTTCTAAGAAAAATTTGTCTCAGGGTGTTGTACATTTTGTCATCAGTCACAAGGAAGGTTTAAGAGAAGCCTTAAATAGACATTTTTTTATTGCTATACATGTTGGCATTTTGAATTGCAATTAAAACAGGACATTCTGTAAAGTTAGTAAAAAAGTTAAAATTAATTGAAATATAGTTATTACAGTAATCTAAAAATGTAAATGTATAACAGGTAATTGGATTTAGTATTTCTGGGCGGGTAACCAATGGTCAAAACAACCCTATTCCAAATGCCAAAGTTTACATTAATGGCGTGGAATACACTAAAACTGACAAGTCTGGAAGTTATAAATTAGAAAAACTTAAAACAGGGTCTTACAAGTTGAAAGCAGAAGCAGGTTAATACTTTGGTCACTTCTGCAGCAGCCATTTTATTAATATGAATCTTTTAGATAATTTACAGTTCAATGAGCGAACCCTTAATATTGACCCCAGTTTGACGACTTTACCTGATTTAGTACCTTCAGCTTTTAAAGTTTGTGGTAAAGTTATCAGTGACAAGCCACAAAGAGTGACTTTCAGCCAAATTGGCTCAACTAACTTAATTCAGACTGTAACTAATGAACAAGAGTTTTGCCAATATTTAGCACCAGGTCGATATGAAATTAGTGTGCAAGTTAGTGATGAGGATAGACTGAAAGGTTTGCAGTAAGTTGTGATAGAGTTTTGAGATGCATTTTGTGTTAACACTATTTTTTTTATAGGTTTTTCCCTCTGACACAAAAAGTTGAAGTTTTTAATGAAAATGTTGATAAACTTGTATTTTCGCAGTTGAAATCAACTGTGAGTGGTAAGGTAGATTGTATTCAAAAGCAAGATTGTAAAGGTCTGAGTGTTAGTTTAAAAACTGGTAATGAGGAACTGATTCTTCCAGTTCGTGGTAAGTTGCTACTCAGCTTATATAGTTTGCTATCTAAAAATTCCTATTGTTACAGACTCAGTATATTCAGCTTCTGATGTACACCCTGGTGTTTATGAGGTTATTTTATCTAAGAATGATTTTTGTTGGGAAGCTTCCAAGCAAACTGTGAATATTAATGCTGAAAAAGTGCAAGTGGCTCCATTTACCCAAAAGGGTTACTTGTTGCAGTTCATTTCATCTCATGATGCTAAGGTTAAAATATTTTAAGGTACAAACATTATTTTTAAAAAAAACTACGGTTTGTAGGTGAATTATAAAGCTTTAAAACAAGGGAAGAATATTGAAATCAGTGTCAACAGTGGGAGCAATCCAATCTGCTTAGATTTACCCGGCCAATACACTTTCACTGTAAGCAGTTGTCATGAGTTTGATCCTAAAATTGTAACTTATGACACTAGTGCAGAAAAAAATCAAGTTACTATCAATGCTCAAAAACACACAATAACCGTGGCAATTGACGCAGAGAGAAATTACGGAGCTATTGAAGTTGAAGTCCAAATTGATGACGAGATAATCATGAAAACTGCCCAATTCAAAGACAACCAATACGAAATTCAACTGTTGCTCAAACCAGTAGATATAGCCACTTTGATCCCTAAGTCTGACAAACTGGTTTTCACTCCTGAAAAAGTTGAGGTTCAAGGCGCAACCGACTGTGTTCATCAAGGCAATAAATTCAAGGCTGCATTGGGAAAAGTTTTTGAGGGCCGTATAGAACCCCCGCTAAATGATGTACAGATTACGGTTGAGAATTTGCAAAATAACCAGGTTTATTCAGTGAAAAGTGACTTAAAAGGAAACTATAAGTTCCCTCCTTTGGATAACACTTTTGAGTACAAAATTACTGCCGAAAAGGAATCGTACTTTTTTATTGGCCCTGATCAGAGTGGAAAGTTTGTTGCGCAAAAACTGGCTGAAGTCAGTGTAGAAGTACTGGATGAAGATGATAGATCTCCTTTGATGGTATGTAACATTTCTCATTTTTTCCACAAAGAATTTTTTCTTTACAAATGTTCTCATAATTTTGAATATATCTTCTTTGTTAAATTGTCAATAATTTATTTTTCAAATACATTTTTATTAACGAAATATTGACAACACGGTTTCTATAGAAATTATCTTTGAATAAAATTATTTTAAAGTAAATTAATTTTTTGGCATTTGTTCTAAAAAATAATTTCGCAGAAAGTTCCATCTCTAGCGTGGTTAGACCTGATCTTAAACTACCTTGTAGGGAGTGCTACTTTCCCTTTCTGGAGGGGAAAGTTACAGAAAAAACCTTCAAACCGACTCAAAAGGAAAAATCACCTTTCACTCACTAAGCGCTAGCGAATATTTCTTAAGACCCATGATGAAAGAGTACAAATTTGAACCATCTTCGAAAATAATCGACGTCAAAGAAGGCGAATCAATTAATGTGATTTTAACGTAAGTTTTGTCGATTTCTAAGTTACAAGTCTTTACTTTTTTTCTGTTTAGTGGTAAACGTGTGGCATTTAGTGCTTTTGGCAAAGTTACAACTGTAAATAATGAGCCAGTAGAGAATGTTAACGTTATTGCTTCTGGTGTTGATAATTGCACTGGCCTGACTGAAGAGGCTACTACAGATGCGACTGGATCATTTAGAATCCGGGGTTTGCAGCCGTTTTGCAGCTTTAGAATCCAAGTCCAAGTCGGAAGCGGCCTTTCTAGTTTGGTTGAACGCACAAGCCCTGAATTCGTCACTGTCAATGTAAGTTGTTTTAATTAATTACTTTAGTTTGTCGATATAGTGGGTCTACATAATATTTTCAGAACATTTACGAAGATTTGAAAAATGTAACCATTAAAGTGTTTCGTCCCGTGCTTATTACTGATGTCTTAATTAAAATCTATGCAACCAAAGCTGAGCATTACCGCCACCTGAAACTTCTCTTGTACCGTGAATCAACCAACCCCTCATTAGTTCACTCTGCTTCTGTGGATAGCTTAAATATTAAAGTGGATAAAAACAGGAACTATGGAATTCTTTTCCATTTACCTTCCCTTCAACTTGACAACGCCGAGTACTCAATCCACTTGGAACCAGCTCATGGAGTTAAAGGAAAAACACAAATTGAATACTTCAGGGCGAACAGTTCGTTCAAGTACATTGAAATGGATTTCAGCCCTAAAACTAGCGTTAAAGAACAACCTATAAAGCAAACGTCACTCTGGACGATTGTTTTTGTTTTACTGCTGCTGTTAGGTGTTTACAACATTCAGATTATTTTAGAATTAGTGAAGAAACATTCCAATTTTAATATCGAAGGTTTGAGTTCCTATATTCCTATTCCTAGTGGTACCAAATCTGTTAGTGACTATGATGATAATATAGATCAACTTGTGCAGGACATCAATAATGCTAAAAAGCATAAATCGAAGAAAAGTAACTAAATTTATGATAGAGACATTTTTTGTTTTTTTTTTCCAAACTTTTTATGGTACAATTCTTGTATGATTTGTTGTGTCTGTTGTTTAAGTTAATATATACGTATTTATAAATTGTTTTGCTGTGTTTTATTAAAAACATTTTCGGAGGTTTTGTACAAAATAGTTTTGGTCGTCTGACATTTTAAAAACTGAAACATATCAAAAAATTCTGATATAAATAAGATTTTGATTTAGATAAAACAAGACTTGAACATTCTATGCAAAAAATTAAAAAACGAGAATCTATAAAGAATAAAATGAGTAAAGTAACATGTCCTCCAAGCTCGGTTACACACATGACACATACATTCAGGTGCCGCAAGTGCTCACGTGACCATTGTTAAACTTTTTAAGTCTTAAGAAGAGACGTAAGTGAACTTAACCTAACCTAATAACATAACACTAAAAAAAATTTGTGTTGGTGTTGATGTTTGTGAAGTCCAGAGACTAGAGATAAGGGAAGAGGTGTTTTGCAATTAAACTTGAATCATAAAGTTTCTTAAATCGTGTTTTATTCAAATTAACCATGCGGATTTCAAGGGTATATTTGCTAATAGTGTTCGGAGCTTACGTTATTCTTTCTAGTGTTATTTTTTACAACATTTACCTAACCTCAAATCTTGTTGTTGATGAAGAGTTTCACTTACCTTTAGGGGAACAATACTGCAAATTTAACTTTAAAGTGGTAAGTAAGCAAAAATCAAATCAAAGTAGTTTGTTTCTGTAAGTTTTGCATGTGTCCTAATTCTAAACAAGCCAATTACATTTTTTTAGTGGGACCCAAAAGTAACCACTTTACCTGGTCTTTACTTGATCAGTGCAGCAATATTGGGGCCTTTTGGACTCTGCTCCATATTCTGGCTACGAGCAATTTCACTATTGTTCTCATGCATCAATTTTGTTTTGTTTTATCTCCTGTTTGCAAGAAGAATAAGGGTAAGTCTTTATTCTGAATTAACAAAATTGGGTGTGTGCTGTGTGTTTATGTAAGATAAGCAGATTTGTGATTTAATTTTATTAGATAATATTGCAAAAACAGAAAATGTTCAGCTCAAAGTGATATTTGTAAATTGTGTATAAACTTTTATTACTTATTTACTGTTTATAACTGGGCTTAACATTAAACCAGTTTTACCCAGCTGAGCTGAGTTTTTGTCAGAAAGTTCAGAAAGGGTACAACTCTGCAACTTAATAGAGATATAAATCAAAGTTTAAACAAGACAGACTTACAGAAAGATATGTGAGATAAAAAAAAATGTATTTTCTATTCCCTTACATAGTTGCATTAGTTTCACTACCAGTTTCTTTCAGGCTGCCAAGAAATAAAATAATTACTATACCATATGGTATTAAAAATATGTTTTGTGTTCTCTGTAGTTCAGTTTTTCTAATGAGGCATTAGTAAACTACAAATGGCTGCTCTATTCTCATAGTGTTACTGAAGGAACAAGAAACTCCTATTTTACAGCAAATGATGCAAGTTTATTGAGGAAAAAAATTCAAACCTTACTGTGATGTTTTTTTTATCAAAAAGCCATATCATTTCTGTGTATGAATTAAGCAAAATTAACAAAACAACATCCTGTTCTGCCTTTGAATTTGAAAGCTGGCTTTGAGTTGTTCTTATCATTTTACATCCTGTTTGTCAGATCATTACAAGATAATTTTACTGTTCAGTTCAAGTTTTAATTGTTTTGTGTAGTCAGTACTTTTTGTAGTATATGTTAGTATATTATGCTGATATGCTATACAGAAAGTCTTATCATTATCCACTAAAAGTTGGAAGAGATTTGTTTTTAAAGTCAGATATAATATAACTATTATATTAATATAATGGCTGTTTATTTACAAATTTTAATGTTTAAAATCCTTTTCAAAACTACATCTGAACCTTTTCAAATGCTTTATAGTTGTCAATACAACTCTCCTTTTAGGGTGAACTTCATAAAGTATCCTCTGCACTTGCAATGTCTTTGCTCCCTCCACTATACTTTTTGGCACACATTTACTACACAGACGTGGTCTCTATAACTACTTGCTTACTATTTATTATCCTTAATGAAAAAGGATACCATTTTCCTGCCTCAATAGCTGGTAAGTGAAAAAAAAAACTTTAAAATAAATTTAATTTAATGTTTTGGTGAATTCTAAGGTTTTTTATCTGTAATATGCCGTCAAACTAACATTCTTGTGGTGGCAATGTATGGGGGAAAATTTGTATTGACTGAACTGTATTCTGCATGGGCTGAACTGAAAGAGCCTTACAGAAAAGTGTATGGCAAATTTCCAGTTACGGTAATGGTTACAAAACTAAATACCTTCACCTCTTTACAGATTTTTCAATTTTAGAGTGTTAAACCATTCCTTAAAGATGCTGTAAGAAATCCTTTGGGGCTCTTGCAGAACCCTTCTGCAGGCTTCTGGCTGAATTCCTTATGTTATATTAGTATTCTATTATTTTTCGCGATTTTTGTGTTTTTAAATGGTGGCATTGTTGTAGGTGACAGAAATGCTCATAATGTAACTATGAACCTACCACAAATATTCTATTTCAGTTTGTTTTCTTTAGTTTTTGGTTGGCCTCATTTTGTTGGAGAAGTATTGAACTTCATTCAATTTACAGTACGCCACAAAATGCTTATGATTTTTTTTATTGCAGTTTCGTTTGTAATTGTTCATTTTAACACTGTAGTTCATCCTTACTTGTTAGCAGACAACAGACATTTAGTTTTTTATGTTTGGAGTAGATTTTATGGCAAGTATTGGTGGTTTAGGTATGCTTTGATACCAGTTTACATCTTCTCGCTTTACGTCATAGTGAAAACCATATGGAACAGACATGACATAAGTTTCTTCATTTTTTATACTGTTGGTGTAACCACTTTGCTTGCAAGTCAATCACTTTTGGAAATCCGCTATTTTTTAGTACCTTACATAATTCTCAGACTAAAAATGAAGTTTATTGGCTCAGAAGTATTTAACGTGATTCTGGAATTTGTTACTTACAGTGTGATTAATATGATAACACTAAATATTTTTTTTACTAAAACGCTATTCTGGGCCGATATGGATTATACCCAACGGATTATGTGGTAAAAATGACGATAAAAGACTTAATTATTTTTTTAAATTATATTTTTGTATAACTCTATTCAAAACTGAATGGGGTTTGGGTGTTCCTTCTTGAAGTCTGATTAGATGATTTATTAATGTTAAGTGCTTAAATTTTTTGTCTTGTTGGCCATTGAAGTATTTTTATACAGTTTAGTCTATTAGTTATTTATTAAGTTTATACCAGTGGTTCAGCAGAATCTTGAACACAAAATTGTTGCAGTTTTTTTCTTAAAAAATGTTTACAACGTATTTTTTGTTTCCCCATTACTAAACTAAAAGTGTACTACTTAGTTCAGCATTCTGTTAGACACCTGGTATTTACTAAGTCTTATTAGCCATTGTTTTTCAAAAGTCAATAAAATGGGCAGTTAAAAATATTTGTCCCAATTTTTGCTTTTGTCAAGGCTTTGTTTAAAGGGTCCTCAGACTTTAAAATGGACTGTTTTCACATTAGTGATATTTGAAATGTGTTATCACGTACTGTAGTAATGTAAGGGTTCTAGTTGATAGTTTAATGTCTATATTGTGTCGTTAAGTTTCATATGATTGTTTAGATAATAGATATGTCCATTGTGGTATTTGAATAAATACATTTTTTATTGTTTTCTGCAAGTGCGTTTTTTAATTTTGAACTCTCTAGTTTGGGTACATCGGGGGAACGAAGTTTCTTGCTATAATAGGACATTATTAAAATTTGTGAAAAGTGTTACTACTGACACTACATAGGACTTCTGAGTCTAGGTATAAGTGATAAGTTTTTGGCTTTATTTATGGAAGTATACAAACAAATGTAGGTACTTACTAATTTTTATTTAAAATAAATTATTTAACGATTTAACACGACAAAGGCATATTACTTATATATAAAAGTATCTTTCAGCTTGGTCATTACTAGTAAATAATTACTCAGTTAGAACTTCATGGTCAGACACCAAATACAAGAACTGAAACGCAATTGCTAACAAAGTAATACCAAGCAAATCTCCTACTGAGGTCAGGTATGGAATAGCTGAATTGTCTGGATCGATTTTCTTTTTCCACATCCAGTGTATTAATATGTAAGCCACATAAAGCAAAGTTGCCACTTGCACGACAGCAGCTAGTAGATAAACTACCACAAAAACTGAATTCAACGAGGTGTCTCCATCTTTGATATAGTCGATGGTGTAAATAAAAATTACGTGTCCTGGGATTACCATTGTCATCAAAACTCTGGTGGTTCTAGCATGGCAGTCTTTACCACAAAAGGCTGCCATGGGGGAGATGAATATCTTTTTTGTTTCGTCTTCGTCGTGTGAGTTTCCTGGTGTTAGCACCCCTAATTCTGCTTCTTTGTGTAGTGCCGTGGCTATTCTACTTGATTGTACTGCTACCAGGTTTCCACCCACACCATTTATGACAGGTTGGAATACTGCTATACCTTCAAATCTGAAATTGTTTATTTCTGTACGGACTTATGAAAGGAGATAGTATCAACTTCTAAATTGACAGCCAAGTGCAAAGTTTATTTTACTAAAGGTACCTAGAATGTTACTTACATTTCTTTGTCTGTGTCTTTGTTATATTATATGAATAACTTGACTAACCTGACAGTCGAGCATTTCATGAATGTTTTAGAAACAGAAAATTTTAAAGGTGAAGACAATATATGGTAATAATACATAAGTCTCTGAATCAATTTTTTGAAGATGAATTGATACCAATTTCCCAAGCAGTTTTGAAAGTAAATTTGGATTTACCAATCTACATAATGTGATAAAAAATAGTTTTACGCACCTTGACACCATAAAATCTAATATTAGACCTCCTATAGAACTGATCAGCATAGCTCCTACAACAGGTGTCCACCCATGAAGTAGAACTTCTCTAGTTTGCGGATTTTTTTTGGCTATCCACACCCATAAAGGTATTGCCATAATGTAGCCAGCTATAATTAAAGGAGCCAGCCAGTCTTGTTGACCTGTAAATTCAAGAAGTTTTTTACCCGTCATTACTAGCTTAATGAGGCTATAATCGAACCTATGGATTCATATAGTAAGGTGGAAACCCATGAAAGTAAACTAAGGGAAGTGATATCTCCTAAACTAGCTGCAATGGGGGTAGCCACGTTATCTGGATTGATTTTACAGTGCCTGGAGAAAATTATAACACCCGCAGTTATAAGTCCAAGCACAAAACTAGCTATAGAAACTGTGATTAAGCTGCTAGCGCACAATATGTAAGCGTGATCTAGTTCTACTTCGCTACTTTTGATTCCTCCCATGACAATTGCTACAAGCGCTCCAAGAAAGCCCACAACAATTGCCTGACTCTAAGGAAAAAACACTCAGATATGGTAGAAGTATTGATACTAAAGTAATACCTGAATAAGAGTAACGTTTCCAACTATAATACTGATTTTTTGTTGTGTGGTGTCCATATGTCCTAAGTTAGCTTGTGTTGACAAACGTGAGGCTAAAGTCATTTCTAAGTTTCCTTTTAAACCTAGTAATGCAGGTATTAAAATCACTAACTCCGATATTTCCTCAAAGACCGGCCAATGCTGAAAATCCTCACATTAGAGGAATTTTATTGAGAATCAGACATATGTTACCTGTATGCGGTCTAAAACCAGACCGGCACAAACCATTCCAAACCCTGCAATCAAAAATGGTATAAACACTTGAATTGCGATGGAAAGAAAAGTTTCTTCGGACTGCGTTTCATTGCAAGTGGTTGTTGCTTCAGCAACTATATCCGGAAGTTTTCCATTGTCGTTTTCATTGTTGTCGGATTCCACCACAGTTGTGACGATAACTGACATTTCTAGAGTCGGATGGGAGAGCTCAGTTTGTGGCTCGGTGCTATCCATAGCCCTTGGTATGTGGTTGGTGTTATCCATGTTATCTCCATCTCGGTTTTTGCTAAAAAATTATGACATCCAGGTACAATAAAATATATTTTATTTAAAAACCGTACCATAATGTAAAAAATTTTACTGTGGATCATTCTGTAACTCATTAGTAATTCATTTTTAATGTTAATATAATAGTTGAGAAGCTTGAACAGGATGTTTAGTTGAGATCTCAGGGATACACTATTGTCAATTACTTATGTTTACTCAGCAAAATTTTTAATTGTAAATTGTCGTAGTAATTTTGATACATTTCTCAAGTCGCAAGAACTAATTTAAATTGTTAATATCGAATAATGAAACATATTAAAATACCACTGGTTACGATACAGTTTTAAAATATTTGCGCGCCAAGGTTTGGGTTTGGTAATATATGTATATAAAACAATAAAATCGTCAAGGTATATTGAACTTATTATTGAAACTTGCACGTTTCTAGTCTCATTACATTTAATTGTATCCTGCATATAAACTCATTATTCATAATTTTCATAAAAAGTTGCAATAAAAGTGAGTTTTAATCAAACTTTTTTGTCATTAACTTAATACATATTCATTTCATTATCACGAGACACATTGTACATGTGTCTAACAGCATAAAAAATAAACAAACACTTAGTATTTCCTCCTTGTTCCTACCCGAGACTTGCTTGCTTCACAAGTAAATAATAGTGCAAATAAATATGTACTTCATCTTAATTTAGGCGGCGAAAATCATTATATATTATGGGTCGGTTTCTCTAATAAACCGTTGAGCTTAAGGTAGGGACGTAACATCCTTAATAAACATATTTTTGTCAACCTTAATTGAGCATTTTTAAAGTTAAAGCCGGTTAAATAGATTGTGTTGGTAGCACACACTATAATTATTAAATTATTAGTTAGTATATTTATGGTGATTTAGCAATTTTTAAAAAATTGTTGACTTTATAAGATTAATTTTATTGTTTGTAGCGGTCATATAGTAACTGCTGACCTATTTTCTAATGTTTATATATTTTAAGTACTTAACGCTCTTATTGTTAGCATCCAGAACAGTACCAATTTGATTTGTACGTACAAATTTGACTCACCCCATATCCATCCGTACAGAATATACAGATAGCTTCCTCGCTTGGAAATCATTTTTGAGAAGCACTTATATCGTGACTATACATTTAAAAAAAAACCAAAGCACAACAGTCACGATTTACAAAACAACTAACACAGTCACTACAATTGAAAATATCAGGTGCTTTGATTAGTTAAACAACGTTGTTCGTTTCGCAAATATTATTTTTACAGCTTTCAATTGAAAGTCTTACTTCAAACTACTTTAGGTCGCAATAGCTACTAAGTTATTACGGGCCATTATGTTATTACGCCCTCAAATGCTTTAAATGCGTAAAAATGGCCCCTGAATTTGCTATGAGATATATAGGCCTTGAGTCACTTTATCGCGTCCTTAGGTCTTTATTTTTAACTTCCTTCCGTAATTTTTTTCTTTTATTGTCTACTAGAATTTGCTATCTTTGTATAAAGGTCAGCAGGCCAAGTTCATTAGTTATTAGATGTTATGCAGATTTTTTTTTTGATAATTTACAATTTTGTTATTATATTTTTAAAGCTTTTTAAAACAAATTAGGTTGTTTGGAAACAAGTACAAATTATCTCTGATGTAGTAAAAATTGGGCAAATTTACTATATTGAACCTTTAATCTACTGCAAAACATATTGGCCAGAAAATACAAATTTTTATATTTTGGTGTACCTCCACCATTCTTGAGATATTATATATATAATTGCAGTTAATTTTAAGATTTTTTTTTATGATGTTTGATTTTTTTTTAAATTTTAATTAAATTTAATTTTTAAGATGTCATTTGAATTACATGCATACGACATCTTAAAAAAAAAATTCTTTAGTTTTTTGTAACAGAATATGAAAAAACATGTATGATTTTCAAATGATTATTAGTTCTATTTTCTTAATAAATATTGCTTTTAAGATAAGCCGAAACGATGATAATAATCTGTAATTTACACACAATAGGATATGCGCAAAAATTATTACTGCCAATATCTCGAAAACAGTAAAAGATACGCACTGATCCGTGAATTAAATGAACTACTTCTATAAATGATTTCGACTCGTTTGATAGATGCATGGGAATTATCCATGGGAAAAATTAACGAATTTTTTTTTAATTAACTCAAAATCTCGCAAACTACAAGATTTTAAGTTTTTAAAAAAATATTGTTTTTTTAAACTACTTGTATATTAACTTATCACTTTTTTTAACTACTGGAAAATCCAGATTTCAGAGCTGTGAGGTCTATTAAGAGGGATGATGAGGACTTTACCTCTTTTAATATACAAGGTGTTCAAAAATTAGTCTCAAGTATTAGTATAATAATATAATAATAACAGCTTATAAGGTAAAATACAATTCTTGACGCATGGTGACTGCATTATGTGAAAGGTACTCACTTCATTGCCGCTAATAGAATGCATACGTTAATCACGTGACCCACTATGTTGAAAGAATACTGTATCACATGATTTACCTTTTAACATTAACCTTAAAACTTTTGACAGGTCCTACAAGACAACGACTGCTTTAAGACAGTTTAGTATTTATTTTGGGTGATTTCATTTCATTCACTCACTCAAATTTGTTTTGTTTGAGTTTGTAATACCCTAATTAGTAATATTGGCATAAGTTTTAATGCTTCTGGAGAGTTGAGTTAAATATTGGACTGGTCAACCCTCATGGTGATAATAAGTACACGTTTTTGTGAAGATGAGTTTGGACGAAACATGTTGGTATCACCCAAAAATCAAAAGAGAAGAGGGTGAAAAAAAGCTCTTAGAAGGTACCCAAGTGGTTAATAGTGTATTTGCATTTTATTATCTAGCATTTAAGTAAATTTGATTAGTTGGTTTATTTAATTCAATAGTCATAGTGGTGGTTTGCATGAAATTGTTTTTTAGATCCCAGGCAAATTAAGGGTTTGTTTATTGTGAGGGATAGTGTTTCATCACAGGGTGATTATGTCCTCTCTGTTCTTTGTGATGACGAAGTTCATAACTATCAAATAAGGAAACACCAACAGGACTCATTTTTTTCAATTAGTAAGTTCTTGTCAAATATGTATTGCTACTAACTAAGTACATATTCAATTTAGATGAATCTGTTAAAATCCATGGTTTAGAGAACCTTATAGAATATTATAAAACACATGCTCTCTCTGAGGATGGTTTGGTTTTAACAGAGTTTGTAAAAGGTGTGCAGCCTCCACCTGAAACTAAAAGGTTAGGAAATGCTAATTTGCTTCATAGGTAAGTTGGGTAATCCTTAATGTTGTCAACATTAACTTTGTTTTGATCCAGGGCTATAATAGCAGGAGATTGCAATGTTGTGTCTGAGCTTCTTCATTCAGGTTATACCCAGTTGGGTGCCAAAAATCCATATGGTCAAACAGCAACTCATTTAGCTGCTATAGCTGGTCAAAATGATATTTTAGCTCTTCTAATTGAATCTCAGATAAATGTAAATTCAAGAGATGCCATGGGATTCACACCACTTCATGTAAGTAACAGAAGAAATTTAAAAAACAAGTTAGTGTGAATTTAATTTTAGTATGCTTGTAAACATAACCAGACTGAAAGTGTCAACTTGCTGATAACCTTAGCAAAAGCAAATGTTCAAATTAGGAACACTGAAAGTGGGGAAGTCCCCTTGCATGTAGCTGCAAGTGAAGGACATTTTGAGGTTATTAAAATCTTGTTGGCTTTTAATGCACCAGTAAATCCCAGAACTAAATCTGGGCTGGTCCCTGCTGAACTTGCCAGGAGAAGAGGACACTCGAAATGTGCAGCATTTCTAGAATCATATAAATGCCCCACTCCAGAAATCAGTCAAAAACAATTTTACCATGGCACCTTAGATAGACAGGAATCAGAACAAAAAATTAAACAATTCAAGCTTGAGAAAGGAGTGTTTTTAGTACGCTACAGTGAAAGAAAAAATGCCAATGTTTTAACCTTATATTATGAGAAAGTTTGTCACTTTATGATTAAAACTCAAGTGAGTACTGTTACTTCAATACCACACAAAATATTACATGGTCATGGTTTATAGGATTCTTATTTATTTATTGATGATGGCCCTTTGTTAAACTCATTGGAACATTTAGTAGAGTATTACAGCCTTTTGTCAGATGGTTTACCAACTGTTTTGACAATTCCAGTACCACCACCTCCTAAACCTGATGCACCACCAGTAAGTGTTATTATACTTGTTTTAGCAGGGAAAATTATGATATTGAAAATTTTATTTTAATTAATAATTTTTCTTTCAGTAGTTTTGAATTTATAGTTTTTTAATAATGTTCATCAAAGCAAATAATTGAGGTTTGAGATTGACTTCCTGTGGGAAATACCTTCTGAAATTGGTTTCTGGTAAAAAAACTTTCAGTACAGCAATGAAATATTTTATCCAGCTCAAGAAAGAAAATCTACAAATATCTTGTTCAATTAGTAATTTCCAAATATTATGTAGATATATTATTGCAACCAACCACTAGCCACTAGGTTCCTAGTGGTTTTGCAAGTGATTAGAAAATTATATTCAATACATTTACAATAATTATACATACAAAAATTTATAGTTTTTATTATTAAAACTTCATTTTCTTATTTTTTTAAACAGATTGCCACCTTAAAAAGGAGCAACCTAAAACTCCTCAGACCTAAAGTGGCTTTACCACAAGAGCCTCCTAAAGAAAGCATTCCAACTCCCCAACTCCATGACATATCATTTGTTAGTGATATGAGTTTAGCAAACAACAATAACAACAACGATGACGTTGTTAAAAATAATGAACAAGAAGACTATGTTATTGACCCTGATAGATTGGTGCGAGGAAATTTAATAGGAAAAGGAGAATTTGCCTCTGTTTTTGATGGTAGTTAATAGAGCATTAAAGGTTTTCAATGTGCTAATGCCAGCTTTTCATAGGTATTTATATAGATCCGCAAGGAAAACGTATAAGTGTGGCTATAAAAACTCTTAGAAACGAACACTCGGAAACAAATAAAGAAAATTTCCGCAGAGAAGCTCAAGTCATGCGAAATTTAAAACATGATTGTATAATAAAATCTTTAGGAATCTGCGAAGGTCCTCCTTTGCAAATGATTCAGGAATTAGTTCATTTGGGTTCAATATTGCAGTACATTGAAACTCATTTCGATGAGATTAAACCGGATATTGAGTTTAGAACTTGGGCTCATCAAATTGCCAGTGGTAAGTCTTGTTACGTCAATAGTTTGGTGGTTTACCTCATTTTTATATTTTTATGCTACAAAGAGAATTTTTGAAGTATCTAGTAAGTAACCATATTAATTAAAATGTAATAGGTATTTATGCTATTATACACTTTAAATATTTTAAGGAATGAATTATCTTGAAGAAAATAGATTCGTACACAGGGATTTAGCCGCTAGAAACATACTTTTGTCTACAAAAACACAAGCTAAAATTAGTGATTTTGGTTTATCTCGGACTTTAGACTATGAAGATATGTACAAGTAGGTTATAAATATTTGAAAAAATTTGGGAAAGTAATTGTTTTGTTAACAGAGCTGCCCAAGGAGGTAGGTGGCCTCTAAAATGGTACGCTCCTGAATCATACCGCCACGGTCATTTTGATCACAAAAGTGACGTCTGGAGTTACGGAGTAACTATTTGGGAGATTTACTCTTACGGAGCAACTCCGTATGGAGAAATGAAAGGATCAGATGTACGTTCAAGTGTTCAATATTTCAGAATATTTTATTTTCTTTTATTTCAAGGCTATACTGCTGATAGATCAAGGAAGACGTCTGCAAAAACCTAACGCCTGTCCTGACTATATTTATCAAAAAATGTTGGAATGTTGGGAGACCGACAAAGAGAATCGGCCCACTTTTAAAGAGCTGACGGACTTTTTCATGTCCGGTCCTGAATACTCAAACATTAGCAATATAATGTCTGAAGCTCAAACAGATTAACCCTGTTGTGCATTTTTTTTAAATCCTACATGGTGTTCAGCAATTCTGGTTGTTTTTAGTGACGTTTAATATTTGTACATTGTATATTGACTAGTCAATATTTTATTCCATTGATCTTCATGTTTATCGTGCAATTAAAATTCTATTTGTGTTTTTTTTATATTTTGCCATATCGACTTTATTAAATAGTATATATTTATATTCTTATAACTGTATTTTATTACTTCAGTATTCGCATATGTTTGGAACTACTTTAAAAAGGCAGTTGATTCAGCTTTAAGTTGGACAAGTTTCTTAATTTAAACTTATCTGTAATATGCTGTATCCATGTATTTTTTTATATAAAAAGTAATCTTCCAACATGACAAAACTTGTTCACTAATATAATTAAGTGCATCCCTCAAATAACAATGATAAGATTATAAAAGGAGATACTTTCTATCAACACCCAGCAAGTTTTTCAAATGCTGAAGAAGTTGACTCTATTACAGGATTAGTGTATACTTACAGGAAGATATACAAAACGACCGTTTTAAGTGGTTTTTGAGGGTAAAATTTTCCATATACATCCAACTGTTTGTCAGATTTTCTCACACATTTGAAAGAGCGATATTCTGGATTTAGTCAATATATTTAACATATATTTTCTCATCAGTGTATTCTGTGATTCTTGTACTTTGTCTCAATATGGCCAGTTGCCAAAATATCAGACTCAAGCAAAGTGTTCTTTATGGGATGATTACCCTTTTGCATTTTTCTTAACTTGTTACGTATTTAATCAATTTTCAAAATTTTTGTCCATCTATTATGGAGGATTTTTGCACATAAGGCAAATATTCCAAGAGCAAAACATGAAATATTTGCCATCGATTTTCAGAAAAAAACTATATTATACAATAAGCTTGGATATATGGGGGTTTAATTGCCTTTGGCAAAATGAACGACATATAGGTATTACAATCCACCAAAGTTGTCTACATTTTCTACGTCCAATTGAAGAAAAAAAGGGTCTAATAAAAGTAATTTGAGCTTTTTATAATAAAATAGGTCTATAAACTTTTTTATTGTTCCCAAATGTTTTTTTTGTTGTGTTTTAATACAAAATTGGGCATTTACACAACTTTCAATGTTTTGAAACCCATTATAACATTGGTTATATATATTTACATCACACTATACTATTTAGATATATTTGCGAAAGAAATCTTGAACATCTTCGCGACTGACATACAGGGTGTCTCATTTTACTTGATATATTGATACTACAATAATGTTAAAATCTTTCAATATTTTAATGTGACACTCTGTACAGTGACATATATAATTACAGCTCTTTTAGTCAGTTTTAGCTCACTTTGCTAAATATGTACATATTCAAAAAAACGTGATGACTTACTCTTTAAGCTGTTAAGTTTAGCTTTATTATTCATTAAAGCACATGTTATACGTCGTTAATCCTATTGCAAAATTAATTATGTTTTAAATTAGTCTTGGGATTTATCTTCTAACCATGGCCTGAATATTGGTAAGGTCGAGGGATAATGGGTCCCTGTTTTGTTCCCATTTTCATCGTCAGAGTTCCTTATAGGGTAAGTGGCCATTACTATGGGCAGTTGCAGTTTAACCTCTTTTTGTAGTCCGCTTGGTTCCACTATGAACTATTAAAACAAATTTGACATTTATATAGTAAAATAACATTTTAACTTACAAATACGTCGTAATTAATCCTAATTAAATGGCACCCTCTTAAATTGGTAGGCGGTAAAGGAAGAATGTAAAGTTGTTCGTTGTCCCACTCGTCCCTTTCCCCAGGCCGGATTTTCCCCCTTGCTAACACGGCTAACTCCCTCTTTTCCATTTGCACTACTTTCCCTCTGGCCATGTAAGTTATTGTCTCAGTCAGAGCTGCTTTTGTACTTTTTATTGTCACCCTACTTTTGTTCAGTACACTAGCAGACACACCTTTAAGTGTAAACATTCATTAAATGAGTTTCAGGTTTATTAAGATGAGTAATGCTCACCTATACTTTCTCCAGGAACATATCCACCCCTATCCAAGGCGACTTTTACTACAACAGATCCAGATCCAACACAACTTACTCCAAATTTGTGTTCCACTTCGCATCTGAATGTTTCCTGTCCCGAAATTTTCTAAATTAGACAAATGGGCATACAAACAAATATTAGACATGCAAGGAAAGGATATCTGTGAAGAGAAGTATACAAAAGCATATTGCATTTATCCTTAATTATATACAACACAATTGCTTTACTCCAAACCGAAGATAGTGCACTGGATTTGCTACTTTTATAGGTAGGTTCTCATCACCATTTTTCACACAAACAAGAGAAAAAAACATGCAGCTAAAACTATTAAGCAATTCTTACCCCTAAAATGGCAGGTTCTAAATTTAAATCTATAGGATTCATGACTATAAAAACTTGCTGGTTCTTGTGCGTCAGCCCGTTGGGTTCCCTGAGGGCCGTTTTGCAGTAGTACTGTACCCAGCCATGTTTACCTAGAAACGTGGAGGGCAGTCCTAAAGGTAATCCTAGTTTG
Source organism: Ips typographus (assembly GCF_016097725.1). Taxonomy (NCBI): domain Eukaryota; kingdom Metazoa; phylum Arthropoda; class Insecta; order Coleoptera; family Curculionidae; genus Ips; species Ips typographus. Next base: position 5,240,103 of record NC_138437.1, on the reverse strand, counting down.
AAAGGAAAGCTGTGGATTCCAGGTGATAGAATCGATGGCCCCTGACCTATGAAAGTTTACAACTTTAGTGTATCTATAAGTTGAATAAATAGTGTTAGAATTTTGTTTTTGGAAAATATACTGGGCAATAAAAGCATCGCCATGAATCTTTTCTGGGTCAACTTCTTAACTCTATGTTGTATAAGAGGATTAAGATTGTGCATATAGTTAGACAATACAAATTATGCTAGTATATTAAAGTTCTTCACAATAAATTACGGTTTTTCTATGTAAAAAAAGTTAAACAGGGTATTTTGCTTTAACAAAAGTTTCTAGTGTCTTTCTCATTACACACAACAAATCATAGAAAGATATGAGATTTTGATAGTATATAGACATATAGTAAGTTAACTACAAATTTTGTTGACATGGCAAAACTCTATTTGATTATAGTGGTTATATTAGTTTTCATGTGAATTCTTAATTAATGTGATAATTTACGTTGACTGTGATGACCTCAACTACTTAAGAAGAATTCAATTAGAGTGTGGTTGTGAAAAAAAGTGCAATTTTTGCCAATTTGCAGTACTAAAATTTCATTCAGAAATTAGGAGCTTGTTCATATATCTGTATAATTTTCTACTTGTTTTACAGTTTTTAGAGAAGTGTGGCTTACCAGGCTCTCCAAGCAGTCTCATCCTGAAGTCTATGTAGTTTTCTTTGTCGTACACACGTTCTTGACGAGGGGTGCGCACCCTCACTACTCCTTCCCCTACCACATGGAAGTGTAAACCTAAAATCATGAACATTGTTGTAAAATAGTTTACGGTATTGTCCATATAAATATAAACTTAGGTTTGTAGAAGCTTCGTTTCTGGGATAAAAGGTATCAAAGTTATAACTTTAACTACACCCTAATTCTTTATTTTTCCTAGACATTATATGGAGATACTAAGATCATATATTACAGTAAAATAGCAGGAAAGGTAACTTTTTACTGCATTTGTTACAGCGGCACGCAGATTGATATGCACGTTTTATTATGTGTAATAACACTGGTAAAGTGGTGATTTTCTCTGTTAAACACAAAATATTTAAATTTATCAATTGTCTGCGAAAGAATTATTGATATTACAAAACGGGAAGTAAAAAGTCCTTTCTACTTCTATTTGTGAAAATCAATAGGTGTAGGCTTAAAAGGTTTGACATGTAATTGAAATTGAAATCTCTGAAAAACTTAAAAAAAGTGATTTTTTTAGTTGGTACATTTAAAGAAGAAAAAAAAGATGATAACCCGCCATGAGATGTGTTTCTGTCTGTACTTCATATCAAACATTTGCTATTAGATTTGTCTACCAGAATACCCTTGAGATGGTACAAGATGGTCCACACTATATAGCATTTCGTCCTCAGAAACATGTAAATACAGAAGTTATAGAGCATATAAGTTATAACTGACTGACAATGAAACAAAATACACATTAGCTTCTTTGTAGTTATTTGCAGTATAACTTTTTGCTTGTCTAGAATCTATTTTTTGGCTTTCTTAGTTACATCATCAGCTTGTACAAAATGTTTCGCGTTAATTTATCCCAGTCTAATGCAATTAGTTTCATTTTAATGTTTTCACAATTTGAGTAATTTACAAAACCTTGGATTCTTCTGTGTTGGTTGTTAAAGGTCGAGGTGCGTATTTCGTTTACCCCGCATATTTTTAAATAAATTAATACTTGTCAGGTGGTGTGCACTGTTGTTCAACGCACTTCCGTTTTTAGCGACCTGTGGGACATTTTAATAAACCACTAAGAAATGTTTTCACTTCACTATAAGGGAAATATGTGACTAAACTGTGGGACATTTTAATAAACTACTAAGAAATGTTTTCACTTCACTATAACGGAAATATGTGACTAAACTTAAAAAATAGCTTATAGCAGCTTTTATGTATAGTTAAACGCAGGAATTTGTGATACAACTATCATATCTATCTAGAAGGTAAAACCCAATTAACCTCGTATATTGAATGAGAACACGAGATGATCAAGACTTAATGTTCCTCTTCTTTCATAAGTAGGTTACGGATTTCTACAAATTTTTGTTGTTAGTGACCAAGGGAGATTTGCGAGTGTAACCTTCCGCATCTTTCACAAACAACTTTCTTTGTTTATAATTTTAAACCATAGGCGACCGGCTTTTTCTATTAATGTTTCGATATGTACTTGAATTTACTAAAATTTGAAACAATAACACAGTTTCTACAATAATAAGATTATGCAAAGGGGATGACAGTGTATTAAAAGGTTTTAACTAATAGTTGGTGTTGTAACAGCCGCCTACCTGAACACCTTCATGTCCAAAGATCACCATCACCAGGCAGTATTTATAAACATTACCAAAACTGGTCTTAAGATATCACTAAACACCTACCTAAAGCAGGTGTGTCGTCCTGAAGCTCAACAAGAACCCTTCCGGACAGAAACTGTCCGGGAAAGTACAACAGCGAGGTGTTATCGAACAAAATTAAGAACTTAAGCAGTTTTCTTGGCATTTTTCATTTAGTTTGTTAACACTGACGAAAGATACGCGGTACTATGGGTACGCCATGACCAAAATGGTGCTGCTGCACAACAGTACGCCCATTGCTTACTTAATTTCGTGCGAAGGTGAGGGAATTCCAAGGTTGTACAGGTGTGTACTCAGATGATTCTCTTTTACAACTATCTTAAGCGGTACAAGCTTCAAAAATGTTGTTGTTATTATGATGCCATAACGACAAGCAGCCCGCTATATTTGGATCGTAAAATCTGCAAAATTATTACAGCATACATAAATCGTAAAATTTTACTCTATTGTTACAAATTGTCATACCTTTTACCCTTTTAGGATTCGGATTTGATATACAATTTTATTAGAGGCACATTGTCATAAGTAACTGTAATTCATCGAAACCAGATGCAGATGTGTCTAGCATTATCTTCAGTGAAGAGTACCAGAAATGTTTAGTTTTTTTCACTCATTAATGGAAGAACAGTAAGAAATAAGTAATAAATCCTGGATATTATATTCATGCCTGGCTGTGTCTGTCGGTTGCTATTCGATTGGCATATCAGTGGAAGAAAAAGAGATTCTATTTCTTTGTTTCCTTATATGTATACCCAAATGACTTTTTGACGGTTTGTGTTATTCTGACAATTATATCCTTTTACAATACAGTGTAAATAGGGCGTACCTTCAAACCAAAAAAATCTACTCCAGAAAATAATTGGCTTCATTACAGCTAAGAGTCAAACTATCCTGCTTCAGCAAGACCTACCAAATCTGTTCTCTTCAGCAAATAGTTGCAGAAAGTATTCTCAGAGATAAATGAATTGTGACATCTTCAATTCAATTTAATTGAGTGCAAGAATCATAACATAGCAACACTCTGAGTGAAGATGGAAAGTCATCAATCTCTTGCTGTCAATCGAAAAATTGGTAGAAGTGTCCTCAGTCTTCAGGAGGCTAAAGGAGTAAGAAGAGGACTTTTTATTTTCTTCTATGAGTCATTTTGGTTAAGATTGTTGGAGAACAAATCTCTCAGGACTCTTTTCAGATTAATTTTCAGGAAAACACCATTGAATACAATGAGTTCTTAAAGTCTTACAAAGCAAGTGCGGTCTGTACCTAATTACTGTAATAATTCTCAGAAACAATGACACTTCACTAATATCACAGCTTCATATTCTCTAAAAAACTGAAACTTCCATGTATCGATATTAAAGCTAGTTAGAAAGTGTTTAACAAACCTAGGTACTGCAAATCGTTTCACTCTATAATTGTAAACAACAAATTACAGGTTCAAGATTGGAAAGTTAAATGAGAAATTTTGCAGACAAATATGAAGTAAAAACTTCCTAGATTGGATTTCTCGCAATGTCATCGCGTCCCAGATAAAATAAATGTATACATATGCCGTATTTGTTGTCGAATTTTTATATTACCTTCGGATAATGGAATTCGTGACTTCTTTATAGTAGGCCCTAGAATACTGAATAAATATAGAAATCTTGACTTCTGCCTTCTAGGTAATTTGGATTGCCACGCATAATTAAAATGAATGTGATTCAAGAAATCACTTGAACCAAAAAGTTGTTCCAGGAAAATCACCTAAAGGAAATACACAAACAATGTTCAGTAAATCGAAATAGCCAGTAAAAAGGATAATCTCTGATGATTGTATAATTCCGAAAAGACTTCTGTTTTTAGTGCAGACACGTTGAAACAAAACTTCAGTTAATATCCCGTTTAGACCATAGACGTATACAGGACTTCCATGATTTTGATATTCTAAATTATGCACTTTCCACCACAAAAAACTGATATAATAAAGATGGTTGTAGGTCTAAGTGGATAGATTAAAGGTGGTAATATTTAAGTTGGAACACCATAGACAACCACTCAAGTTTGAAACAACTTGTACGCCATTGGTGGTAAGTTATTGTGGCCGCCGTGCCGCTTATTTCATTTAACCTGTTAAGTTACTGTTTCTGTTATTGATGTCCCTGTATTGATTCTCCCTTGTCAGACTTGGAAGATATTTCAAATTCTTCATTTGTTGGTTTGTTTTAACGCTGCCGCTAGTTCATTTTCCGGTCTGGCAAAGCGGAGACCGAAATGAAATTAGCCGCGAACTTTAATAGCAAAACTGTTTTGATTATTTGCCTCTTTCTGACAAAGGGCGCAAGCAATGCTAGCGATTTCTTGATTAAAAACCACACGGAATGTGTCCTTTAATCTATTGGACTTTTTAATACGTCCATTGAAATGGAGCAATGAACTTTCGAACCAGAAAAAAAAACGTTTGATCCCAGGTCTATAAACAAAGAGAGAGAAAATTAGTGTTCTGCCATAAAATCAAGCCATTCGTTTTATGAGAAATGGTCTGTTTTCTGCTACACTTCATCGAACAGGGCTGACGACGTTTGGTCACTAGAGACAAATCATTTTTCTCGAGACATGGGAAAAAATACGTTCTATAAGCGTGGAAGGAATCTTACGATTTATGACATGACTAAATAACATATTCCAGCTCGGTTTCATATGTAACATCAAACTTCCCAGTTTATCGCCACAACTCCCACTATTTTTGATGATATGTGTCAATATCAAAATTAAAAGAATTGTATCAAAAACTTTCTTTCATGCCATTTTTTAGAGAGAGACCGTCCATTCCATAAACGTACTTCAACCTCGAAGATGTGTTTAACTTTCCGAAAGCACCTTTGTTTAATCTCCGGATCATCCATCAAACCAAAGCGACATGAATTTATCAGGTGCAATCATTAATCATTTACTGGCAGCGTATTGTTGTACAGCACGATTTTTCCTTCCGAAACCGATTTTTTTCCTTTCAGTTAAACAATACGAGCTTAGAGTTAAAACGGCCCAAACCTAATTACAAAGGGTGATCTTTATGTAACTAATTCCAGGATGCGATTCCTGATTTTATTTTTATGAAACAGTTTAAATAATTTAGAATCAAACTCAAATTAATTAGGGTATTGGAAGTGACCATAAATGGTCTAAATTAGAAGACCATGCCAGGATTCTTTCCAATGTTTGAGTAAAATAGTCGTTCTTACGTTTTGTGTAAAGAAAGATTAAGAGCACATCATAGTAACAGTCAAAAAATTGTTATTGCCTATCGCCATCATCTACTATAAAATGTTTAAAATACTTCAAGGTAGATCAAATAGAGGATACCAGGCCCTAGATTGAAACAAGAGACCTTTCAAGAGAAAAGTAGAAGAATATGTTCTAATGATTGTGCTGGCTAATTGCCCAGATATTTCAAAAAAGTCAAACTGATGAATGTTTTACAGAGAACATCGTATCCAAAATTTAAATTATTTTCTTCAGGTTTCTTCCTACCTTTTGCAATATCCTGTAATAACAGCTAATTTTATGATATACTATATTTTGACTTAACTATAAAGTCAGTTTTGAAAGTTTAAGAACTTTTTGAGTGTTACTGCACATGAATTTCTTATACATTACAGTAGCTTCTTAAAAGGAGTATTTTTATTTCTTAAAAATTTGTTGAACATAATGTGTAATTTCGTGGCAATTTTGCTATTGACAAAACCTATTAAACTGTAAAACGCATTTTTGTGAATTTGATTTTGTGAAAGTATGAAGAAACAATAGAATTCAGAAATAGGGATAGCCCGTAGAATTAATTTTCGTTCCGTCTGTAAGAAATACGAAAAGCAAAGGAAGCAGAACACAGTTTGTTCAGTTTAGAGATGCCATTACTATTCAATCCACGGCAAGTTCCCGAGCAAGGCTCGCTGTCATTCTTGTCTTTCTACATACTACACACCCTTTTTTGCGTGAAAAATAACTGAAACCGGAGTTTCACTCTTTTTGTTTGTATTTTCTGGGGGTATATATAATCTTGCCAATATTTTTTATGCGGCTCTTCGTGATATTGGATGACACTTTTTATTTCTTTGAAGAAAGATCTATCCCAAAAGGGTTACGAAAATTTTTATGTTGTTGAAAAAAGATTATGTCGACCTTATTCGTTGCCAGGAATGTAAACTAAACACAGAGAGGAATAACTAGGGTTGAACTCGATCTGGATAAATTACAAAGAAAAGGTGACCGTGCAGTAGTTAAAGTTTCCAATGACGCTATTTCGTGAATACCTTCTTCCTAATGTCTGGGGTTTAAGGTAATAATTGCACAAGCAACTTCCTCAAATATTTCTACTAATGCACAATGCGATCACACCGAGAATCACGATGAAAATCCAGCGTCGCCTTGCTCATCTCTTAGGGCAACTTGCATACAAAAATCCTATCGAATGTGGAACTGAACTAGACTATGCAGCCCAAAATGAGAAAGCGTCAAGCTTGAAAATGAACCTGGCAGAATTTTGTTTTCAATTTAATTTAATTTCCTTTGCCTTAATTTGCGGAACGCCTCTGCAATGAAAACGCTTAAGTAAAGTGTTAGACCCAAGGGCAGGGCTTCGCAACAGCGGGATATACAGCTAGGCTACATTGCGGTTTCTTGAGATGCCTAATATACTATAAGTAATGAACGCGAGATAGAACTGAAACAACGATCAAGATCCCTACATCGCTTGATGAATAGTGTTAATATACTCGGCAATAAATATGTTCTACCAAATATAAATTAACCCACTGACTTACATTGTTTGATGTTTTACTCCCTTATGTATTTAGCTTTGTTTTCTTGCTTAGGATTAGTTTGTCATAACACTCCAAAATGGACTGAAACAGATGACACTCCAAAGATGTGAGGTTGCTAAATTTTGCCACTTTATGAATAACGAAGTGAAGATATTCTAAGAAGGAATAAGGGAACACTCAGATAATAACCTTGCCACATGCAGATGCTAAATGAAGAAAATGCTAAAGAGTAAACCAAAGACACGATGGAGGATAATTGGAAACAATAATGATTTAAAAACATAGAGCTGTTGCAGTTAAAAATAGTGAAGAAGAGAGTACGGTAAACATACCTCTTTAATTTAAGAATGAATAAAGAGGTTGTAGAGAAGATTTGATAAATTGAAGCTAAACAGCTGAAAACCACTGAAGGTGTGGTTGTGTGTGACACTAGAATTATCATTCTTGGGTATCTTCCCAATGTGTTTGGACAAGTAATGACCATCAAAACTAATTACTTAAAACTGTTAAGGATTTAGGTTAGGTTAGGTTAGTTTTCTGGGAATGGTATTTGAAGTCCTCATCAAGACCAAGTTGAGAAATATATCCCCACTTTCCTTTATTTTGCTTTAAACAAGCTGTTAAAACTTAAAAGCTATATTTTTCCATTAAATCATTTTTGCAAGTCAAAGTAAATGAATTCACATTTCTACAGCCCATCAAGGTGTTCCACAAAGTGCACCCTATCACCGTTTCTGATGAATGAAATTAAAAACTGAAGACATTCAACTCCTTGCATATATTTTACCATATGCAGATGATACAGCACTAATATGCCACCAGAAAGGATGGAAATGATTAACCAACTGCAAAGGTTCCAAGATAGCATATGCAATTAAGTCAACATCAACTCAACTGTAATCCGATAGGTACATTATTTTCAATCATCGGTTATCAAATGTATCACAAGTACATATTAAAAACTTGTACAACCACCGCCTACAGCTAAATACTTGAGAATTACAATTGATTCCAAGCTTAACTTCCACATCCATACAGAAAACTAGATCCATTTACGATCCTTTTCCTCAATATTCGTCGTCCAGCTCCACATAATCTGGAAGTTACAGAAAGAGTGTGTTTGAGCTTTTTGTCTAAAGTTCGACATTCAAATAATCCATTAAATTCACTTCTTTATGAACTAAACCAAGTAATGGAACGCTTGCAGCTACCTTCAAGAAAATTTGCAGACGACCCTTAAAACATTTTAACTCTAGAAGACCTATCCAGAAGAAATTTACACAACCATCCTCCATTAACCTTCAACATCTTAATTCTACAGGATGTCCAGTAAGCACATGGTCAAAGAAGTACTGTGACATTCTTCAGGTCAAAAGATGACGATTTGACATAATTGTCATTAGGAATAATAATAATAATAAAAGTTTGATAGTTAATTTATAGTTATGAAAATAACTGATGGCCACGTTATTTGCAATAAGTAAATGTATAAAGAAAACAGAAGAAAGGATAACACTTTTTGAAGAAGAACTATCAATGTTACAAGATTTTACCAAGAGTACTAAAGCCTTCAAAAAGGATCAATGCCACACAATCCAACACAATTTTTCATTAAAACTTATAGAAACGTTCTGCAAATATTTTAGAAAATGGATTATTTTTACAAGAACTTATACCTTCACTAGCAGTGAATTCAGACACTTTTTCTTAATGACAATTACGTCAAATAGTTATTTTTCGATATAAAAAATGTCACAATACTCTTTTGATCATGTGCTTACTGGACACCCTGTATAATGCCAAGCAACTTTATTGTCAACTTTTTATTACTTATTTATTCTTATCTCCTTTCTGTTTATTGTTAGTTTTTAGGTAACTTATAATTCGCGGAATTTACTATGAGATAACATGTATAATCTAAACTAAACAATATATAGAATGTAGAAAATTCAATTATTTACAATGTTCATGACGTTGTGGGCTGTTGATCTCTACAATTTAGTCATTAATATGCGATTAAATCAATTAGTTATCAGGCACTTAAAAAATTGGAGTTTAATTGAACTTGACTCAAGTGAAGAGATAAAGAGCTTTAGTTGACACGCGGTTTGATAAATTATTATTTGTCCTGGAAACAAATAACGTCTACTGTATTCTTTATTTTTTAATAAATTTGAGTTTATTGAAGTTGACTTCTTCCTTGAACGACATTATTATTTGGTTTCCAGAACTGAAGAAGTCACTTATTATTATTTGCTTTAAGGGATGAGCAGTGTAATATGTTCTTCAAAATAATATCTGTACAGTTTTGTCTCGTTCATGTTCTGTCTATTCCAATTGTCTATAAAGAATATTTTTATTATTCCTCCGCTTTATTATAATATCAGTTAAGTAAAATGGTAATAAAGTTGGAAGTGGGCCAGAAGCGAGAGAAAGTGAGATGAGTGTTTGCTGTTTAATATAAAACGAATTCCCCAAAGCAACACAACAAGTGTCGCGAAAATTAAGGCACCCGAGAAAAATAATGTGATAAGTTATTTGAGTGAAATTGAAGAGCGAAGATGGAAAAAGTGAATATGGCAATAGGGCAAGAGCACGACGTGGGAGCGGCGCCTTGGAGGCTCCGCCTCCCGATGTTGGAGTAACTGTTGCTTTTGCAAAAGTGCCCCGGCGCCCCCCATTCGCTTACGGAAATTTGCACAGGAATGCAATTTCATCAAAGCATACAGCGCCGTTCTATTCTCAGTCCAGATCACAAGGCTCGACCACATGGAAAACAAAGTTATAAGTCTCGGTTACGGTTTCATTACACTGACTCAGACGGCACGCGCTACTCTGTAGGTTACTACACTCTAAATATTTTTTTTTTCTATATATTTTCCTCATTTTTACTAAATAGCATGTTTAGGTGACAGCAATTAAACTAAAAACTTTCCCAAACGTATATCCTTAACCACAGAACAAAATTTAAGGGAAGAAACATAGAGAAATTGGATTCGATTACATCAAATAGAAAACAGAGTGAGTTCTAGTGGAAAGTAAGTCGATTTCTAAATGAGACCATCTAGCAAACAATTGGATTATCAGAATTTATATAAACTGCAATATTTTTCTTATTTTACTCATATCTCTGTCTTTCCCGTTGCCATTAGTTTCGTCAAAATTATTCGTTTTCTTTTCTTATTATTTTCATTTTGATATGTAATAATATGTAAAATATTAATTTGTTTTAAGTAGAAAATAGTTAGGTAACTGTAGTGTTAAACCATACAAGGTTGAAACTGCAATTAAAGGAAGCAAAGTTATTCGCAGAATCGATGTTTCGTATATACAAACTAGTCCAATAGCTTATTTAAGAAGTTTTTACTAATTTCGTTTTGTCCAAGTCAAGGTAAATTATATTAAGAAAATGTAGTTTAGTTACTAATCCGTCAATTTTGACAGTTGTGCGATAATCGAGATCTTACAAATAATAGCAGTGTCATAACTCTCAAATTTGTCAACCATAAAAGTATAAAATACATTGTTTGTGGCGGTTTTACTTAAAATGCAGTGAAAGCACTTACCTAACCTTAAAAAGACAATGTAATTCATTGTTACATCAAAATGATTCCAGTTCAAAGAACAAAATGGCGAATTTTGAATCCGGAAATACAATAAATTAAAACTGCCATTATTCGATGGCATTTTGTTTTTAAACTCCTTTTTGAGACTCCATCCTGTATTTTAGTGGTTTTGACATTGACATTTTAAAACTCAATTTTCTAGGTTTGGCATTCAGGACTTTAACAACCCGTTACTCGGTTATTTTGAGAGTTACAATTATGGAACTAACAAGAAAATCTCACTTTATTACCAAACCTTCTAAAAGTTTAATATATTAAAGTAAAACATTGACCTATGATTAGCCTTTAAGTGATTGCCCTAGACTGATTACTCCTCTCTTACAAAATCAATCATTAAAGTTTCAATTAATCGATCTTAAAATTAAAATCTTCCACCCAGTTAAAGGCAGGTATACAAACAAAACATCCACTACGCTCGGCTATTTCTCCACAAAATCAATAAAAATCTTGCCCCAATAAACGTATTTGCCATTAGAGAGACACAAACATTTTTTTTGCGACATTAAATTTATCCGGAAAAGCGCCGACTTTGAGATTTTCCTCGATGGATCAAGCGGCACGCGCTCGACGACAGGCAACCTTTCGTCTTAGATTACAATATAAATCCCAAGTTTACCTCAATTTGCGGATGCTTATTTTTAAGTATCTGCTATCATTCCTCGTATTTTTCATAAAGCCCATAAACCTAAACAATCGTATTTACTCTGTTCTTTTCAGGATAAGCCTTTGAACACACACGGAATTCTATTGGTCTACACTTTTAATCAAATGTTTCCTATTGTCAAACTTGATATTTATAAATCGGTCTTAACGGAAATTCTACTTGCTAACAGAATGTGTCAACAAAATAAGTTAAACCAGTAAGTTAACATTTAAATTATGGTAGTTCATAATTTGACAAGTTATGATACACCAGTGTTTTTTAAAATATATTTTTTTTTAGTGTGATTGGCTTGATATTGGCTATATCATAATTTCAGACTATATGACATACCAGTATTATTAGTGATTTACTTTGTACGAGTTTTGAGTTGTTTATTTCTATAAACATGTATGAATTTTCAAATCAGTTGAAATTGTGGTGTGAAATTTGAGCACTCTGTAACTCAGTTATTTTTGGGAGTTCAAGGTGTTTTAACCACTTAAAAGAACCGTTTTGAGCTCCTCTTTCCAGTGGTGTTGAGTAAAAAATCTTAAAAATTGCGTACAGGGTAACAAAAATAGTGAACCTTCATACTTTTCTTGCAATTTTTTTGTAACTTGCACCATTTTTGAGTTATTTAAGAAAAACTGGTTTGGTGCAACAAATATTTAAATCAGTTGAAATTGTGGTTTGAAATTTGAACACGGTTTAAAGGACAGTTAAGGACAAAATCGCCTATAAAACCCACTTGGAGTAAGAATGTGATTGTTTTAAACACATTTTTGGAATCCTCATTAAATTTCCTATCCGATAGCATGAAAAAATACTACAAAATTTGGTACCGTTAGGGAGAAAAGTGGTGTCAAAATTTGAACTGTCACAGAAACACAGTATTTGTAATTGACCACTAATTAACCCATCACTATTTATTTCTCTAATAACACAATGTTTATATGGACTTCCATATAAACTACTGCTATCTATTTTTCTGATAATACAACAAAATATCAATATAGCAATACAAATTTTAATATTCATACCTTGTCATGACCATTTGACCAGTTTAATTCACTAAACAAAACACTTTCCACATTATCTTTTATATTCTCGCAGTGGCTTATTTGCATGAATTATCCTGAGCGAAACGCCACTAAAACCTTTAATGCAAGAACAATTTAACTGTAGTTAGAGGAACACAACTGGGAGGAGTGGGTCACTCTTTTATTTATATACATAATTTAAGCAGTTTCAACACTCCAATTTAAGAAAACTCGAACGAATTCCCAATTGTTCTGTACTAAATCTGCCCGAGGAGTAACATAGAACGTTTAACTTTAAAAGTTATGTATTACGATGTGACAGCAACGCTCCTGCATATTTCATTAATAATGTAGCTGTGGAGTTTTTAATCTGATGTTGAATGTCTCGAATCGTTGACTGCTTAATTGAGGGGTTGTTTTCATAATTCGGTGATTTATGATTGTCACTTTATTTCAACGAACATAATTGCACGGTTTATGAGTTTCACCTTATAATAGAATGGAAAAAAAACAAGAGTCGTTGAAGTTTGAAAGTTGGCCGGCAACATTGCGCGTCTTCAAACGCGGTGGCACGCTTAGAGTATATTTCGGCACAGTGCCTGACCAGAACTCGCGGTGAACTCTGTAGCTGAAATTCGCTCTGTTTAGCTCGTAAACGGCACGCAACTTCTTTGCGGAAGTTTGCTTTTCGGAGGCTTCTTGTGCCAGAGTTTCGCGAATTTGCAACAACAAATTTCATCGGCCAAATTTTGGGTACGCTTTTGGTAGATCTCCTTTTGTGTGTTTCATAAGAATGTTAGTGGTTGTGTGTGGCTTTACGTCCACGTGGTTTTGCTCAGAGCATTGTTTTCATTTTTTGCTTACCAAATAAATGCTGTAAAAATTTTGTACTGGAACAGCGTGATGTGAAAAATAGCTACAGGTTAACTTCGTAATTAATTTTGGAACAGTGCTGGAATTTAATTATTTTCTACTAGGATTTGTTCCAAAAACTTTTTTTTATACTTCATTTAGGTCTAAACTCAAATGATAATGCAGGTATTTAATTTTAAGTGAGAAACGTACTTTTTTAAACTTTTCTTCAAAACACTTATTATTCTAAAAATGTTTACGAAATGTCGAACCGAACGATTTTTCCTTTCAAAAGCGGAAATTAGTCCAGTTTTCCAAGAGAAACTTTATCCCTAAAGCATTAGGCGTCATTGAGATTCTTTAAATTGTTGGCATTTACTGGAAATTTTGAATACTGCAGATTGTATCCATGGAGATTTTCACCGCAAAATTATGTCAATTCAAGGTATTTGAAAACTACCGGAAAAAATAGAACTTTTATTGTACAGTACGTACCATTACTTTGCTCAATATTTTTTAAGAACAAAAAAATGAATTTCACTGAATTTCTAAATTATTAAAATATTTTTAAAATTCCTCATTATGTCATAAAAGACTGTTTTTAACGCAAAAAAATTATTACTTAAATCAAGTGTGTATATTTTTTTGTCCACCCAGTAAAAGCAATTTAAAACAATACGTCTTAAAATTTTCTAAAATTACCAGTTTCAACGTTTTGAGGTATTTCTTGAACGAATACAATATTGAATATTGTTGACTCACCTGGTATAGGGTGGTCAACGTTAGGTTAGGCTGTATTTTATCTTAGAAACCGCATCAGTTCACTGTCTCATAAGTTTTTATTTTCAATTTATACAGTGTGTTACAGTTACAGTTAAAAATGTATTTTCAATTCACCTTGTATATTTTATGATTAGTCAGTAGATCTTTTTCTTAATTGCACAGTATTTGTAATTTACCAGTGTTTCTGTCAGTTCAAACTTTTACACAGCTTTTCTCCAGGGAATATACCAAATTTTGTAGTGTTTTTCAGGTTATAGGATAGAAAATTTAATGAGAATTCCAAAAATGTGCTTAAAACTATCATTTTCTTACTCTAAGTGGGTTTTACAAGCGATTTTGTCTCTGACTGTTCTTTTAAACTGTGTTTCTGTCAGTTCAAGCTTTGACACCGCTTTTCTCTCTGACTGTATCAAATGTTGTAGTGTTTTTTCAGATTATTGGATAGGAAATTTAATGAGGATTCCAAAAATGTGCTAAAAACAGTCTTTTTCTTACTCCAAGTGGGTTTTACAGGCGATTTTGTCTCTGACTGTCCTTTCAAACTGTGTTTCTGTCAGTTCAAAACTTTACAAACTTAATTCTTCCTGACTGTACCAAATTTTTTAAGGTTTTTCCAGGTTTTTGGATAGAAAATTTAATGAGGATTCCAAAAATGTGCTAAAAACAGTATTTTTCTTACTTCAAGTGAGTTTTACAAAACTGTCAATATTTGCCTAGAATTTGAAAAAACTACAGTTTAACACAGTTCTTATAGGTTTCTAAAAAAGACGTGTTTCTGAGTTTAATAACAGTTCACGCAGTTATATACTGTATTCAGAAAAATCCCCAACAAAATGCAATAATGTTCTTGATAGTTGCCAAAAACCAAAACATTGCACCTTACGATATTGCCATGCAGAAGAAAAAAAGTGGCAATGGTAAAGTGTGAATTATTTTTAGTTAATTTTATGAAATAAATTAGGAAATAATCAGAAGAGTACAATAAAAATTCGGTGATAACAGAACCCTTTCTATAAGAGTGGCTCACATATTGATAAAACCACTTTGAAGTTTGTTTATTTATTAACAAAAATTCTACCACTATTTAGTTTACAGGAAAATAAAAAAAACATACTTTGAATTACTTTTACTGTGGAACACTTCTGTAAATTGAAGATAATTTGAAGTTTCCTTTAAGAGTGTTAATAAAATAATGCTGACAAGTTACAGCAAAAATTAAAATTTCTTTCATAAACCAGGATAACCAAAAGATTTACATTAACATTTCACATCATTCCTACAGTAAAAGCGTTGCATGTTTGCATAACATTTCACTATTTTTTCCTAATCTGTTAATTTGCTTGTAAAACTCGCATTCCAACTATATATTTTGTATTGCTAGATTGTCAACAAGGCTGGACCATAACAAAAACTGCATCAACGCTGATCCAGGATGTGAGTAAATGTTGGTAAGTAAATATGAAAATGTTTATTAGCAACTTTACATGTGTTTGTAAACTTCAGTGGAAAAATTGAATTTTTTTGTGAGTACCAAATTAATTAAAACAATTTTTGTGATTAATTAATTTACAACTATTGTTTACGATCTTTTTACGTTCTCTTATTTAACACAGTTCTATGACCCAAAACTACTTAGAACTTGTTACACGAATTAGGTAAATGGAATAAATTAATTTGCTAAATGCCGTAGTTTCACTATGAGGAAACTAGCTGCAGATTTTTGAGCTCTGAGAAATATTATACTTCGTGAAGCCTTTTGATAAACTT
Source organism: Ips typographus (assembly GCF_016097725.1). Classification (NCBI taxonomy): domain Eukaryota; kingdom Metazoa; phylum Arthropoda; class Insecta; order Coleoptera; family Curculionidae; genus Ips; species Ips typographus. The sequence goes on along the minus strand of NC_138437.1, from coordinate 5,224,214 downwards.
GGGAACTTATTTTACAGTATTAAAGTAACGAAAAAAAAATAAAAACATTTATTATGTTGCTTGGCTTGATAATTGGTGGTTACTTGCCCTTTTCATAATTCATTCTGTTTTCATATTACAATGTTTTGTTCTGCAGTGCCCAAGGGTGAACATTGTAGAACTAATTAGATTTTGATATAATTTCAGTTAGTCAATTCGTTTGCAAAGGTACAATGCAGTAGAGTTTACAATTCAATTGAGTGTGATCCCTATTTATTTTTCAAGTCCAATCTGTTCGTAAATACCCGGTAAAATTCAATCAATATTTAATTATCTGGAGAATGATGCTAGGAATAAATTCTAACATTCCCCTAATAAAAGTAAGTTTGAAAGAGTATAGAAGCGGCAAAATTTAAACAGTCAAAGAGAAAAAGTTAAATTGACTTTAAAAATCTCCGTACAGCTCCCCAAAAATCCCAATATTCTTAAACTTTTACCGTAAATATATGTTTAAGTTGTTTTTGATTTAAGAAACGGCGCCTAAAAAAGTTTTATTTAACAAGGAGATTTTGTCGCCGCACAAGAGGAATTTAGAGGACATTCTGCTCTAGTCCTAAACTTTCCTTCTACAGTTTCAATTTAAAAAGGGAATATTTAAATATCCATACTCATCCAATCCCTTGGGATAGTAGGGACATCGTATCTCCGATACTTCACCGCACAGCTGCAATATTCATAGCACATTCTCTAAAATGATAATATTACTCACTCAACCAAGGTAAATATTTAAGCTGTTCAAGGCATTTTCAATACATTACAGTATTGTCAGCTCTCCTAAAATATATAATATGTTATAGCATATGCTGCATATAACAACGATAGACACACTTATAACTTATGTATTTCTCCAAGACAATTTTATGCATCCTGAAGGTAAATTTAATGCTTGGCGATATTTGATGTGTCTTTCTTACCAAGCTTATATAATATTGTTAATACCATTAACAATTACTTTATTAGAAAAAAATTTTTGAGTTACCTTATGTTGTTAATTACCAATTGTAATTCAATTTTCAATTGCCAACAATTTTAAAAAGTCCTAAAAATTAATTTAATTACAAATCATTGAACTACTGAAAATAAGTTAAATAATGTACAGAGTGATTGTTTTTTAAAAATGTCAAAATTGGCATACGCCAATCGCTTGTCAAGTTTTTGACACATGTTTTGCTTATTTTAAATAGATCAACCTGTATTTTAGTTGCTCAATAGAAAGATCTTTTTTTTCTAATTTCAAATATGTCAAACAAATTGAGGTTATGTTGGTTACTTTTAAAAAATATAAATTGTAGTTGTCAACAGTGTTTTTGCCATGAATGCTCAAACAATTGAATTATTTGACTAATATTAGCATTTTAAATGTCACGTGTTTTTGACAACTGGCCTGTACAACGTTGCAAGTTCTAAATTACATATAATCAAAGTCACCTGACGTGTCTCTTACAATTTTAGCTTTTACAACTGTTTAAATTAGACTTAGGAAATTTTCTTGGTTTAGGCGGTTTTTTTATAGTCACATGATTGATTTTGACAGGTGTCAACTGGCCTTTACAGTGTTTCAAGCTCAAAATTGCATTACCAACGTCACGTGACGTGGCACTTACAATTTCAGCTTTCACAACTGTCTAAATCTGATTTAGCAAATTTTCGTTGCAAGCTCAAAATTGCATTATAAACGATGTGGCTCTTACAACTGTCCAAATTTAATTTGGCAAATTTTCACAGTTCAAACTATTTTGTATGATCATGTGACGTTTGGTAGGTGATGTTTTGGTAGGTCTCAACCGTCCTTTACAGTGTTGCAAGCTCAAAACTTAGATTATCAAAGTCATGTGACTAATTTTGACAGGTGTCAACTGCTCTTCATAGGTTAAAAAATACCTAACAACAGCTTTTACGACTGTTTATATTTTATTAAGCTTCCAGAATAGAGAAAAAAATAAAATTGTATATTTTCCCAAAAGTAACTAATCTAACCGCAAAAAGATACATTTGAAATCAGCAAAGTGAGATTTTCCGATTAAACAAATAAAATATAAGTGTTTTTTTTTTTTAAATGAAAACATTTGTTAAAAATGTGACAAGTGATTGACAAATGTCAATTCTGAAATCAGATTTCGGTAATTCAGGAAAAATACTGCAACTTTGTTAATTTAAACTACGATGTACATCAAATTTTAAAAACAGTTTTTACAAAAAAGCTCCTTTGGCTTATTTGGTTGACAGAAAAAAACATATTCTAACTTCCAACATTAGATAAATATAGTAAACTGTATTATGTAGATGTTTATCGAAAAGCTTTGAGTTAGAACAAATGTAAGTAGTTCAATACTCTGAACGTAATTGAATTACTTTAAAATAGTTTATCTACTGAACCAAGTGTAAAATCAATTTATTTGGTAATTTTTTTAATCGTTAAAGTTACTCAATTTTATTAGTTCATCGACTTTCAATTAATTACATCACAGTACAGTACAACAAGAAGTATACACTAAATTATTGCACTTAAATACTATATTAGTGGTTGTTTTTACATTTGTTTAATTATGGTAATAATAAGTAACCATTACTTACAAAATAAGGTCCATTAGCATCATAAAATTGATTCGGAAGCCATGGAACGTTAAATGTGGTGTTTAAGCATTCGGCGTACATCTGGAGAATGCAAAATAGATGAACAAATGAGTGAAGCAAAAGTAACAATGTTAACGGCTCCGAACCATCGAAAACAAAAACAAGTTAGATACCTATTAGAAGTACAAATATTTTGCTAACAGCGGCATTCTTGCCAGTCAGCCCGTTTCTGAATTTATGAAAGGCGTTTATCTTGGCATTTATAAATTGTTTACTTGGTACTCTACAGAGAGAACAAAGCTGTTTGCACGTTCTAGAGATAATTTTTTAAGGGAGATCAATCGTCGAACTTGTCAACTTTATCGTGCGTCTCTTTATATGTTCTTATAAAGATCTTTTGTTAATAAAAAAGTTCGATTTTATCCTCTGTTTGAAAAGACATCATTAGACGTAAACAACTATAAGCCAAGTAATAGTTAAACCACCAAAGTCTAGGATCTGCAAAGTAATATAAAAATATTAATTACTTAACATTCATGCGCCCAAACTTTCCGAAACAATTAAACTTTAAGTTCACAGTTTATTAAATAGCGTAATTCAATTTAGCATAGGAATCTTCAAAACTATTTGAGCATAGTACGGCCGAATTAACTTTTAATGCCTGTTCTTTAAAATTAAGTCGAGCTCGAGGAAATAAACGATGCATCAAGTAAATGCTCGATGACCAAAATTCCTCCACGATTTTCTTGAGAACGCTATCAGGAAAATCTAGCATAGATTGATGTAATTTATTATTAACTACTACAAAAAGTTGTAGCAACGATATTTATGCAAAATTCTCTTCTTCGAAGTTTAGTATAATTTTTTAAATTATTCCCAGCATTAGCAATTTAAAACACCCTTTGGAAAAATGAGTTGTTACTTCCTAGTCGTAAATATTGTATTAAATAACATAATACTTTTTTAGGCAATCTGATCGATTTATGAACTTGTCCACTGGACTACTGGGCACGTACTTTATCTGCGGACATTTCGCACATTAATCTTTAAATGACTGACCGCTTTTGCTAAAAGAAAGTTTTCAAACTGCCAGATGCTCATTCAAAAACAATGTTTATTGCTCTGGCTTTGTTCTGGTTATATCACTATCATGCAACAGGAGTTTTAATTTCTAAATAAAGAAATTACTATGTTATAAAGTGTTTAGTGCAATGCTTCTTAGATTAGTTAGATTGCTAAGTTCTCTTTACTAATTTTATCTTTACATTAGGTTTTTAAGTCGTTCTATAAGACAGACATAATCTTGATTCAACCAAGTCAACAAATAAAATTATTTTGACACCTTTTATTACCAAACATCATACATTTTGACAGGCACAGTTTATCCGCACTATTAATATAAATAACAAAATATGTTTACTGAAATTAAATTGATTTTCTAGATAATTACGTAATCACAATTAATGTAAAACTAGGACTGCCAGCTTACGTCAATGATTTATTTTTCAACGAAAATGCCATAAAGGACAAAGAGAATCTTAAATGTCAAGTTTTTATCGACATTTTACTTTACAAGTATTATTAGTGATATTTGAGTAAATATGCAAGCAAAATGAGGTTTTGCAACTCTAAAGACGTGTTCCATTTTCGATCCGATAGCGGTATACATTAAAATTATCGTAGGAGAACATTAGCTGACAATCGAGGGAATATATTTTCCATTTAAGCGTAAGCCAGACTGCAATATTTTTCTTAAATATCGATAAACCTATTTTCGGATCCAGCTTTGGTGGATTTCTTATATTTTATTGTCGCTAAATATGAATTTTAAAATGATATTTTTCTGGAAGGGATAGTATATTTTAGTTTTATCTTAGACAGAGATTGTTGTACTGAAATTCAATACTAAATTGTATTAAAATGTACAAGAGCCCAGTAGTTAATTTTAGTATCAATTTTACAAACTTTCCAGCTGTAAAGGAATTAACGCGAAGTTTATCCCAATTATCTTTTTGTACTTCCCTAATACTAAAGGGGAGCTGGTCTTGTGGTAGTTTTAACGAAACGCTGACTAAAGTTAATTTCAACTATTCGCAATCGTATTTTCGTTATTATTTTAGTTTACCCTTTTGCATGCATAGGTGCAATTCTTATTTAAAAAATTCCTGTACAGGAGTTTATGCAGCTGCCTAAGTTAAATGCTTAGGAAAAGTTTAGCAAGAGCACGTTTTTTATTGCTTTATTCCCCTCGTATTTTAGTCAGGTACAACAGAGCAAATTAGGTAAAAATATGAATATACAAAAAAGTCTTAATTAAAGACGTTGAATATGGAAGCACCAAATAGGAGCTCAAGTTTTTGTGGATAATTTTAACCATATTACAGTATTAGTTCGCTACTAACAAGCAAACATACATTTAGGGATTTCTAGAGTCACAAGAAAGTTTTGTGCCCGAAGAAAAGGAGCAATTATAAATCTAACTGCCGTTAAAGTAAATCTTTCTCCGTGGACCGACGAAACACATATTTCTCTTAAATCACGAAGGACCGATTGAAAAGTAGTGCAATTGATTTGGATAAGAATACTGTGTGTCAGATGGTCGGCACGATTTTGGAACAGGGCATGAACCATCTGCGTGCGTGCTTAGCAAAAGCGGAAAGTAAGCTATTACACTGAAAATGTGGTAGTTTAACGGCAATGGAGAGAAAGAAGTGCAAAAAGTATCGGCCAATGGAGCCAGCGTACGAACGTTGGTAACATCGTTCATATTGCTTTTGTCCGGGTATTTATTTTTTCGCTCTGCTGATATACTGCTTCGACGTTGATTTTGGAAGGTACTGAAGTGTAAAAAATGTCTGAAATTACTTAGTTGACAGATTAAATGTGAATTATTAAAGTTGCTAAGAAAAATTAAATTAACTTTTGCATGTAAATTAATACAGCAAAACTGATTTGAGAAACTTCTTTCGGGAGATTCTTGTATAGTTTAAAATACTTAAAGAGACTTTCTTCTACTAAGGATTCGAAGAGAACCTTACTAGTTATTTTATATTTACAAAATTATGGACCCTTAAAACTTGACTTTAACAAATAAGTTGAACGTCACTCTAAAGTACTTAGTCCGTATTTTGGTGAACCCATTATAAAGTTGGATGAGTTAATCAAACATTATCTTTGAGTAATAACTAGAAACTTAGAGTAAGTAACCTATATGAAACTGTTACACATTGTTGGGATTATTGAACAAATCAGAAACAAATTTAATATTCGGTTTGAGCGACAGTACTTACACAATTTTGGCAACTCTCCAGTTTTAATAAATAAGTAGACAATTGAATTCATAATACTTCTTGATCATTACTTGAACTACTCGGAAGTTCAAAATGTTGCGTTATAAAACAGCTTTTATAATGCAACAATTATATTTTATTAGCTAATTTGTACACAATCTAAACTTTCCTCATGCACTAAACTTTACCCGCTCGAACTCCAAATATAACGAACCGTTTACTCGGCAGAGATTTCTTTCTGAATACCGCAACTTTCTATGACTGATCCTCTTGCAGTACCCTTTTCACTCAAAAGGCGCCGGAGGTCTTGTAATTGTACTACTCGCAACATGCTAAACAATGTGTTACATGGTCCTGTAGAGTTTCCGACATGGGCTACCCAAATATATGACCTGTCAATCAACTTCATATCGATTTTCACGTTTTCACCCGTTTGACTGCATGCAAACAACTTCCCAGACGTTTTTGTTTATCTTTTGTTAATAGTAGTTAGTCGATCTTTTAAAAACTTTCTTGTAATCAATTAACGCAATTTTAGTAAGCTGGTAATGCACAACGTGTTTCAAAGAAATGTGATAGAACTTGGCTCAATGTTTTCTCTATTATCTGCCAGGGAAAATTAAAAATTGTCTTTTTCGTGGTTCAGATAACAATAAGTTTAATTTTAAGCAGCTATGTGTAGAGTTAGAAAGTTTTCAGAAATTAATTTTTGGAGAAAATGCCAAGAGAATGATGAAGGAAAGGCTAATAAAGGAATTCCTTGGAGTCAAATTTGACAGTTAAGACGTTAAGGGACACTTTAATACTTTGCTTGCATCAGGTGACAGCTGACATAACTGTCGTAACTGACTTGCCAGTGACCTGAAATTGTAAAATGCCAAATAGATGTGTTTCTTTGAGGAATTGCACTGTGAGTTGTATCTATAGCTCCATCAAAATCATAACTGTCTAAACTCACTCACCAATGACCTGAAAGTAAAAATTGCCAAACGGATGTGTTTCTTTGAGGAATTGCACTGTAAGTTGTGTTTACACCTCCATGGAGCCAAATTTGTCACTTCTGACGTACAACGAACACTTTTATACTTACAATTGTCAAAATGCCTCTTGTCAACCTATAAATTTCCAAACTTTCAAGCATGCTTTGGAGTTTGACAGCTTTATGGAACGTGTTTTGACAGTTGTCACGGTTATGACAGAGTAGGTAAAATGGACAGCCAGACGTCACAACTGTCAAAATGCCACTTATTAACCTATAAAATTCATTGCAGCATATTTACACATATTTTCAGTCCTTCAAGCATGTTTTGGAGTTTGACAGCTTATGGTCATTTTGGTAATTTTGCTCCACAGCTGCGTAATTTTTGACAGATGACGTAAAAACAAATCAAAGTAACTGTAAATGTCACATTTGTTAAATATAAACCTGTGGAGCTATAAATACAACTTGCAATGCGATTTATCAAAGAAGTACAACTAATCTGCTTATTCCAGTTGTATGTTAGCCCTGAATGAGTTTTAATAGTTATAACAAGTGTCACCTGACTATGAGCCACGTTTTAAAAAGTCATAACTGTCAAATTTAACGTCTTAAACTGTCATTTAATGTCACAACAAATTTAACTCCACAAAATTACGAATAACAATTTGCGGAGTGATAATGCTCAAAGAGAGACGACTATTTGACATTTTACAGTTTTACAGCACTGTTTAATGAGTTCTGACAGATGTAATAACGATTTTTTTTGCAGGGTGGGAGAGAAAGCCAATTTTGAGAATATTTGCCAATCTTCTAGTAACGGTATAAGCTTATATAATAAACTGCTGGTTGTCTGAAGTTGTCATTTCAAGGGTAGACAGGTATTGTCAACTGTGTTTGTAAACAATCGAAAATATACAGTTTACAAAGTTTCTGCAGGCAGGTTACTATCCTCTTGTTAATTTCTCATACAGTTATTACGAAAGAGATTCAATTAACTACCTTGAGGAAAATTGTAATAACGTGTTCCTTACACGGTCAAAAAGACACTATTTCGGGTGTCCGATCCTAATATTCCCTCTCATGAAAATATACGTTGCAGCACAGTCCATATCGTTGCTTCTAATTCCACAAAGTGCTTCTTTTGTGGAACTAATTTAATCACCTTCACCCCTTATGCTTAAAACGGTCAGTTTTTTTTCATAAAGGGATTTTATGTTATTCTAGAACTGTCGAAAATGCGACTTACTAGATTACCTAAAACCTTAATTAAGTATGACATCCACAGGTGCTTTTTGCAATGAGGTTCAATTATATAAATTAAACTTTCCAGTCGCGTATGATTTAGTGTGACCTCATTTTTTGCGACATTAGCAAACAACGACTAATAACTGGTTCAAATCCGGTGGAAATTTGAAAATAATTTCCCTCAAATATGCCGCATTATAAACACTATCTGAATGTTTCGGATGAATGGAAATTTTCAGTTTTGTCTGTAATAAAGGCAAAAACCAATTCATTAATAATCGAAACACATCGACACTTTAATACTCCACATTTCAGGCAATACGTTCAACGAATTTGCTGGATTTGGTTCGGACAGAAATAAGCCCACAAGTTTTACCAATTGTCAAACTTGCCAATTAGGATGACATTTTGCGATTTAAAATTTTAACTAAATTACTTACAAGTTTAGGTAGTATAGACTAAAAGAGATAGGTGCATTTGTTAATGGTTTGGTACCAATACCACTAAAAGCTTCTCTTAATTATTTCTGCTATTGCAGTATAATTCATACACATGTGGTTTCCGGTACATATTTTACACTAAAACCGTAGGTGAGTATTGGGAGTAAAATTACAAATACTGGATTTAATCAGAAAAAGAAGAGTCCAAATTACCTACGGGGTGATATAATATGTGGATGGCATTTCACTTATCTGAAATCGTGGCGGTGAGCGCTAAATAATGATGAAAAATGTTTTAATTATGCATTCCCATAATATTAGAAATTTAAGGGAAAAATTTGTGAACAGTTATCGCCCAAACTAATAATAAATCAACATTTTTATAGTCCACAGCTTTTATTAAAAGCCATTAGTTTGGTAGCCTGTATTTCTGCCCTCGGATACTCGGATATCAGAATGGGAGTGTGGATTTACGGGGAGCAAATGAGTAAATATCTCCGCACGATGGATGTTATGCCACATTTTATCCTAGTTTTTATTGTCTGTCCTACTTTTCGCTAAGTGTCGCCAGTTTAAATTCTTGAATTTGGATTATCCGGCTCCTCTCTAATGTTTAACTCAAATTACTTTTGCTCCCACTTATTGTCAAGATTTATGTCCTAATAATGCTACATACTAAACCACGCATCCCCTTCAAGCTGAATTGATTTCAACTAAATCGTCCGGCGTGTCGAAACAAAATTCGTTGCCGTTCGAATAAAAACGGTACAAATTTAGTAGCGTAGTAAAGGAAACTGTAAAAAAGATTATAGAAAAACGACAGTTTTAAGTAAACCGGGTACAATTTTGCCACTTTCCAGCAATGAAAGAGAGTGCATGGCCGGGCACCCTTACAACTCCAACCTCTCTCCCAACGCTGCTGCCCAAACATTAATTACTATTCCGGAGCCATGAATGTTTTCCGTTTTATCTCGAATGAACACATTTTTCGAATCCGCGACGAGAGTTTCTATTATTCTTTTTCCGAATATTTATTTCTAAATAAATTTTACCTCTTTTTTACGCCAGGAAATTGTTACTGTCTTATTAAAAGAAATCCCAAAATGTTCCAAATTACTATCAAATTTAGTCCATAAAGGGTGTAAGTAATGCCATGTTCATGTAATAAGAAAATCATCAGACTTTTCTATGCGTATACAATTGAATTTTTGTTAACACTCTATAGACAATACTCTCAATAGAGTGGTAATTTCATTTCGGTATGGTGAATGGTTGCGTCCTTTCGGAAAACATCCACGTAGCCAAAAAAGACAGTATTTGAGAATAAAAGTAGTGCACTGGACTAGGCCCTTATGTTACTTTAGTGTTCGTTTTTTCTTTTTCTTAGCAGTATTGCATGTTTGTGCAGAAGATTACAAAAATGGCTTGTCTCTGTAGTAAACTCGACTGTTTCAGACACAAACTGAACATAAAATAAACACGCAAACAATGCTCAAGATGACATGATTAAATAATGGGTGAAATAAGACTGAAAGAATATTTGATGACTTTTCGATGTGTTGTTTCTGGTACCACATTGTTTAAGATTTAAGCAAAGCCATTTTAGATGAGCGTAATTATAATTTTAGCTGGAAATGCTCCTTAAAACCCAACCCAAGTTTTACATAGCTTTTTACACTTAAAAGGAAACGTGAAAGTTTTGAAAACCAGCTAGCAGTTGTACGCCCGTAACGAAATTACTGTTAACTTCCGCTACAGTCGGGTTCATAGTAAATCGCGATTTCTTAAATCAGTCTGATTGCAGACGGCAAAGGCACAGGCGCTTTCCGTCATCCTGTGCCGCCCCGTTACTTTTATAACTACTTGCCAAGACAATGTAATTAAATGGCATCCATTTGTAATTTTGGGGCGGCGTGAGGCGAATGCAAACGGCCGAACATGGAGAAGGTGTGACTCTGCTGCCACCAGGCAATCGCCCCATCGTCCGCTTAGAAAAACAGCCAGCTGCAGTGTCAATAATTTCTCCAAGAATAATTATTCCAAGTGTCCTGGTCACCAATTTAAAATAAAAATTTATTTTTTATTTTACAAACAAGTTTAACGAAAGACACAGCAGAGTTGGCTTTGAGGAAGAAACATATTGTTTTCACAAAGTCAGTTTAACTCAACAATTAATAAATTTATTTATTAATTTTGATGATTTGCGTCGAATATGAAAGATGCTTCCAGGTGTCGCTTCCTAACTGTGGCCTACTCTAACACGCGCCCGGCCAGATATTGAGGCGCTTCGATTCCATCCCGAATCGAGTGCTCGTTCGGAAGTATCGAGCATAGTAGGCCCAAACCGTAACACTGCTTCCCCCCTCTTAAAGCTGATCGTCCCGATCCGCTTCATCTAATCCCTGGTATTTCTTGGGTCTGTCCAGATGGACAATTTTCATCTTGCCTTTGGGGCTGCGTTGGACTCTGTACACGACGTCGTTTAACCTTTTTACCACATTGTAAGGTCCCTCCCAGTGTCGTTGCCATCTTTGACTTGATCCTTCGCTCCTCTTGGGTTGAAACATCCACACAGCATCACCTTTCTTATAATTGCCACCAGCTGGTCTGTGGTCCAGTGTCATCTTCATACGGTCGTTGTTTGGTTTCATCTTCTCTTTCTCAAGTTCCTGAATTGTGCTGGATCCCTTCTGTAACGAACACTGGTCACACCGTTTACACCATTCCTCAACGTCCTTTCTGAAGTTAATCCAGTAAAATCGATCTCTTATTCTAGCCAAAGTCTGGTTTACTCCAACCTCCGCGACTGTCATGTAGTTCTCGCAGCACATTCTCTTTGCAGGAATTGGGCACTATTGTTTGGTAAACAAAGCGTTTTCCGTCTGGACTTTCCTATTTGCGAGTAATTAAGTCATCTCGCAGTCGAAGCGAATTCCACTGCAACCAGTAACCCCTTACTGTTGGTTGCCAATCCGGTTTCAAATCCTTCTCCAACCATCTTCTGATTACTTTCAAATCAGAGTCTGAGCGCTGCCCTTTTATTATGACTTCCTTAGAAACGCTGCTCTTCATTCTTTTTGTAGCCTCTTTATCTGTCACCTTCGCGATTTGACCAATCCTCCAACCATTATGAATTTGTCCTTTCCGGTACCTTAAGTCACTATCAAAAACTTGACGATCCTCTACATATTGCGGTAAATGTCTTTCCGGATTTTGATAATGCTTCTGCTATGCTTATTACTTCTACTAACTGTCTCAGAACATTCAACATTCTCAGAACAGGTGTTCTGGATTGTCTGTACTCTCCCCTACAAAATCTTCATGCTTGTACTGAGTCTATTTCCTTTTGTTGAGTTATTCTACAAATCATTTAAGCAGGGTTTACCAATTGTCACAATAAAACCCACAACACAACTCTTGTATCTAACCAATCAAAATGGCTCATTTTCCTGGGATGATATTTGGTGTTTATTTTGATTGGTTAGACAGAAAGTTTGTAGGCCAGATATCCAATGCAACAGATGACTTTTGGTTCTGCTAAAAGCTTCTGTGTATTTTGGTAACCTGAAGGTTAACTTGCTCTAATTGCTTAATGCTTGCCTAAAGACGATATCATTCTCTCAATAGAGTTGTACCTAACAGTTGAATAAAACAATTGTTAAATAAATAAATTTGAGTTGAAAAATTATGAGTGGAGTTTGTCTAACAAAAAAGGGTTAGTAAATGAGTGGTGAAAGCCATTATCAACCTGTGATTTTTGTGTGTGAGCCAAAAGAAACGTTATTAAATTAGTTCCGTAAAAGAAGCACTTTGTGGCATTAAGCAAGACCATTACGGAGTGCGTTGGTTGTATTCTTTTGTTGAAAGGCAAAATTAGGAGCGGATAAAGAATAACCCAGTCTTGTTTTCTAAACAAATAAAAAATAATGTTAATAAGGGTCTTTCCCGTTCCGTCTGGAAATTGTTTGTAGCGGAGCTGAGCCCGTTGGGACACGCCAGATCCCATGAGATCACGTTGATAAGCAGAGCTTTTAAATACTCCAGGCCGCAACGCTTCAGGATAACAATACACTCTTGACTTATAAATGTCACCGAAGGGATTATATAAATTGATGTCTAAGAACGGAGGAATTAATTTTAGTCGGCCATTCGGATATTTGCCAAATACCATTTTGGGATCGCGAATCATTCCGTGACTATGGCCTGCTTCTCATTACATAATCCACTGCTAAGCCCGCCTATTATCGAGACAAAAACATCAGCCAAATATTCGCATTTACAATATTAGGGTTTCGGCATGAATGACTCGACCGACAAAATCTGTTTTGATTTACGGAACCGAATTGTGTTTCACTGAAATATTCTCCTTCTAGTTGATGAAGCGATTTAAAACGATTCAATTACAGGGATTATGCTTCCTGTACAATTTTGTTAAAATCAGCACAGTGGCTGCACTCTTCATTTTGTAAATAAAGGAAATTGTTGTATTTATAGTTTTACTTATGGAAGTTGTTCCAGTAGAAACAAGTCAGTCAAAACATATTGTCCAGTTAAAAAAATCTCTTCTGAGTGTCCATTTAAAAAAATCCTCTACGTAAGAAGAGAAATAACCCATAAAACAAACGAATTTTAACAAATTATTTTCTCACAGCGACAATTTCTTATAGCTGATGTTATTTTAATCCATGTGAAGCAGGTTTCAGGCCAAATTCTAGAGAAGCAGGTTGAGCAGGTTGCAGAGAAGGTCTAGGGACTATATAGCAATTTTAAGGACTCTAAGGGTTTATATAATTCTAGAGAAGGTTATATAGTGCTGCAACCAACAGATGATGGAAGGATGGAGAACAAATGATGGTTCTACAAATACCACTTACTTGTCCATAATCTAGACAGAAACAGTTGCACTAAATAAAACAGTGTCTAATATTTGTCTTCAAACTTGATTTCATATAATTATGGTTGTTTAGTTACAGGTTTCACGTTAATGAAGTTTGACATAAAAACAACAACGGAATTTGGTGAATTTTTCATTATTGTGAAACATAACCTTAATCTAATGGCCAAACTCAATTTCCTATTTGTGAACATTGACCTGTATTTTACATATCCTTTATGGTTACCTTCCAGTGTAAGTTGTATGTTGTTTTTTGAGTTTACCATGTATTTGGTTTTACTTTTTTAGTCCCATTTTTTAGCTTCCTCTGTTAATGCTAGGTCTCTTATACTCTCTGCCATTATTGCTGTATCGTCTGCAAACTGTATGTTATTTACGATGCTCAACCTTTCCATAGTACTTTCTGAAATATTAGATGTAAACAATTGTGGTAAGAAACTTGACTATCTTTACTTAATTATGCAAAGACTGTTGTTTCTAGCATCATCTGAATTTCTTTTAACTTTCGACATTTAAATTAGACTAATTTAGAATTTAATACTCTGACATGACAAGTTTAACTTAACGTAACACAATAAAACTTAAAGCAGCACACTCAATTATAATTTTCTTCAATAATTCAGTCATCTTTTATTACGTTTAACAACCCTAAGATTTTTAAAATTCCCCAGGGCATTTCAACAGCATTCCATGAAAGAGATCTGGCAAAAAAAGCGAAATCCTCGGAAGTCGGCTAAAATATTCGCGATTCCAATAATACTTTAATTGCACCTCTAATATAATAACGGTTTAAAAAGGGTTTTCGTGTTTTGTAAGATCAAAAACGTTGAATGTCTAGGAGAGTTCTAAGAAGAGTCAGCAAACAAAAATCAGCAAGTTTTGGTGTAATTTACCACTGAAGAGGTAACCCTAGTAAACATAGTTCTACAAAGAATGATTAGTCACTGGTAGGACGGTAGTTCAATATTATTTCCATGTAATCTTTTGTTAAGAATGATTTGGCTCTTGCGCAGACAAGCCTTTTGTTAGAAAAATAATGTTTTTTAAATATTATGTTGAGATTGATGAAAGAGATGAAAGATTATTAGAAGAGTCTAGAGATTTTTCATTATAGAATATTTCCAGATAGTAGAATATATTTTATTCTGTCTATGATTTTTGATTTTGACATATGTGACCAAAATACGACATAACAAATTCAAACAAGAAAACTGTTTAGAAAGTTATTTATGCCGTTCATAAAGAACACTAAAAGCACTCAACAAAATTCAAAACTGTCACTTAGCATCAGCCATCATACGCAGATCAAGTCGTGTACATCTAATTGACCTTGGTCTTATAAATGACCGCAGTGATGCTGTCATCGCCAATAATCCGTACTATCTGATGAGGCTAGGCCCACTCCTGCTTGTCGCTTCCGAACTATGGGGCCCGATATTCAAAAAAACTCTTTATTAGCACTCCCAAAATGATGGCTGTCAGGCACATGCATCCCGAGAGTGATAGTCAACTGTAGGGATCTTTTAAATTCACCCCCTTGACTGAACTACAAGGCGAAATTATCCCATTTGGTGCAAATTAATTACGTTCTTATATCCTAGCAAATAATTGAATATTTCTGCTTGACTAGTTCAACCGCGGAATTATTGGATTCGCGAAGATGCAGTTCTGGTTTGGCCAACATTAATTTGAGCATTCAAATATAGCCAGAATTTCACAATCCGACGAATCCACGCCTTGCTTACAACATTGTGTCAGTCTCAAATAATAGATTGGCCGCAATCAAAATAAGGCGAGAATCGCTTATATTTGCATTCATGTGGTTGGAATTAGAACTGATCTGATGAAATTCGATAGTGTTTGTTCAATATCACCCAAAGGAAATTTGGAAATGTTGACCAATCGAGGGAAATTAATTTCCAAGCATATTTTAATAGAAGAATCTGTCAATATAGTATCTGCTGACACTTTTAGTAGTACAATTGATCGGTGTTACAATGAAAGTGAATTGGCGAATTTACAGCGTGACAAAATAAAAAGTTAGCATCGTTTGAAAAGTAAATGTACGTATATATACGTTATGGTAATCTATAACTGCACCAGTTCCTGATCGGTCGGTCCCGTTCATTAATCATCGTTGGTATTAATTCCGGACATTTATCAGGGTTTTCCGATGTGTGTACGAATCGCGAGTACGGGACCCTATGCGTCCGACAAAACTGTAGATGGGAAGTACAATGCTTTTTTCTAGATTGATTCATTACAATTGGCCTCCGACCGGTGTTAAGCACGTAATGGCTTTATGTATTTTATTGATTCGATAAAATCAACACTAGAAGCCAAAAATTGACAAATTGAAAAAATCCAAAATTTCAGTATAGAAACAGCTATTTTGTCTGTCATAAACAGTGTATCCATAAACTATGGAATAAATTCGATTAAAATTCAGAGAATTACTTTTCAGAAAAATGCTCGAACACGTGTGTTATTATTTTTAAACGCGCATTTTTGAAGAAAAATTTGTTATACAGGCTGTCCCAAAATTTAGATATGACCTTCGAGTTGAGACCTATTCAAATGAATGAAAGTTGTCGATATTCAGCTGTTTGCGAGAAAATAACGGTTGAAAAATATAACATGTTTTATTGAAAATAGTGTACAATAATAATAAAAAAACGTTAATTAAATAAATTAAATTCATAATTTGAGTGCACTTTTTTAAAAAATTTTCTAACTTGCTTATTTGACAGTTGACGACCAAAAGTGATTGAAGTGAAAAGATAGCTCAGATCGTAAGCTTACCAAAAATATGCCCACTTAACTTAATCGGTTGCACTATTTGGCCGCTAGAGGGCGTCAAAGTCAAGCTTCACAAACCTTTTAAGTGATTTAACCACTTTTGCTTTAACCTAAAATACTTCAATTATTTTAACAGTAACGACAAAAAGTTGCTGAAGGTAAAATATAGTCCAGACGAAAGGCTTTTCCATGGTATGTTCAAAAAAGGTTATTGGTTTGATAGTTTGACCGCTAGAGGGTTTGCTTTTGATAATTTTTGCTTTTTACACAGTTTTTGAGATATTTTCCGGAAACTAAAAATTGTTTTTTACTTTTTTCGGACACCCTGTACTCACCCGCTGAACTGAGATACCCTGTATCACCCTGACATCCATTTTGCCCCAACTGTCACGGTTTTGGGAATGACCTGGAAATTATATCAATTTCGACGGTTTTCAGTGCGTGGCACCCTTAAAAAATTACAAATGACATTTTACGTCATTTTTGTATCATTAACCTGAAGGAATTTAGGCAGTGGAAGTTTATTTTAAAAATTTAAAATTTTTCTTTAAATAAATTCAAAGGTTCAATTTCAATTCCAAGGAGAAACGGCACCAGGTACCAAAAAAGCGCCTTTTCCTGAGATATTTAGCAAAAACTACACAAAATCAAGGTCAACTTTGACGGCCTCCGGGAAACTTAGCCGTGTTGGCTCAAAGTCACGTGAGAGGACCATTCATTAGCTTTCTTTTGTTATATGGCTCGTATATACAAGATGGTTCAAATAAGCGAGTTATTCACGATTTTCCAGAAAAGTGCAGGTCTAGAATTTGACGTAGATTTCAAATAAAAAATGGGTCATCCCATTTAAGAAATTATAAGTTTGCTCAAATTTGGGACACCCTGTATACTAATGGATTGTCTAGGAAAAAAACAAACTTTGCGACAATAAACCAAACACAGGATATGCTACATGAAAAATACCCAGAAATTCACGAATTCATTTGAAGGTCTGATTTGAAAATGTCAACTGGAAGATCATATCTCAATTTTGGGACACTCTGTATATCTAATTTTTTTCTCAAAAAATGCGCCTTTAAAAACAGTAGCATACGTGTCGCAGCATTTTTCTGAAAGATAATTTTTAATCCAATTTATTCCATATTTTATGGACACACTGTATAAACATCTAAAATACATTGTGATTATATTAATTTTTCTGCTGTCCATATAGAGAAATATTGTAAAAACGTGCATGAAATCGTTTCAAAATGCTAACACTATAAATAGCAAAGCAGTTGCTCTTATTCGGATTGCAACAAGAATACATAAAAGAGCCTTTTTATGTGAATATGGTAGACGAATAATAATGCATCCGAAAAATTTTGTGAGAGTTTAAGTAGAAATCAAAAAGAATGTTTAGGTAAGACAAGAAACTTTTAATTAAATCAGAAAGTAGTTTGCTTTTGAAACAATTGTTAAAGGAAAAACAGTGTATTTATTTGGAATTATTACTTCATACATCCTTTCGAAGAGCAAAAGAGAAACGTATCCAGTCACTAGTTAATGAATGATAAATGTAAAAATATAGCAAAGTTCTCACTAAACAATAATGTTATTCCTAGTAAATAATGAAATGTATGAAAAAGGGCTTTGAGGAGTATTTGGAATTCACAAGGGTTTTCTCTAGATATCAGTTAATATTGTTGATAGAAGACATTCTTAAACAAATGATTTATAGGCATTGCTGTTACTGATGAATGATGATATTTGTTTTGCTTGTTCAGGAAAGGTGGAAGATACATACAAATTTTAAGGGAAAGATTTTTTCTTTGTTTGTTTGATTTGTTCATAAGTTAGGTTAGTAAGTTAGAAAAGTTTTCTGTTATATGTGTATAAAACGCCATTGGAACATATTTGCTTATTTCTTCCGTTATTATTTGACTAAAATTATATTCATAAACAAAATGAATTAGTTTCATTATCAGAACAAGTTAAGTCAAAAACCAAGCAACATTTTAAATTTCAGAGTAATCGAGTCAGACTCGCTATCAGTCTATTTCAGAAGTTGATCCGGTATCTTTATGGTTACTAAAACTAGGAAACTATTGGCGAGCTGTTTTAAAATTTTACATTTCCTTGAAATTCTTATCGTCTAATTTATTTTAACTCGGTGAAGTGGCACAACTTTCTCACAGTTGCAAGAAATATATATTTTATAAAATGAGGTCTTTCCTGTACATTGACAGTTCAGGTAGTTTGTTAGAGAGACAGATTAATATTAGACAGGAATTAATCTGGTTTAAATATATTTTAGTATATATTCATTTAGGGAAGTTGGAAACTTACTATGAGACCTTAAAATACTTAAAAACCAGCTGAACAGTATTTTTCATCAAAACACTTGTATGCAGTATAAAAATTGTGAATCTCTTCCAACTGTATCCCAATCTTGCTGACAAGTAACCGTACAGTAAGACTTGATTTTGGCTGCATCTCTGTGAATCTTGTCGGTATAAATGTAGCCAGAACTACAATTGTATTTTATATTTAGTTTTTCGGTTTATTACCTCGAGTTTGAAGCAATATCTACCGCCCCTAGGAAAATGTAATAAACTGCGCCAGGATTTGCATACCCAAAAAAAAAAAGTAAAAGTGCATGCAAAATTCCTACCTGTTTTAATTAAAAAATGTTCTATAGGGCCAGTTTACAGTAATGCCCGTTTTTGTGTCTTTCTTTGATATTTAAATTGCTTTTATCCATTTCCAAGATCTGGATTTTCATTCAACCTAAAGTTAACTAAGCAGAAACTGCTAAGAACATACTATATCAGGAGAGGCAAGTATCTGAGGAAAACATAAATTTAATATCGGAATATTTTGCGAAGCTATGGACAACGAAATTAAAAACCCAACTATATTAAAAAGCGAAGTGGATACATTTCAATTTTATTGGACCTCCGATATGTAGGAGGAAGCATTCTTCGCAATAAAAAATCATATTTTCTGAATTATTGACTTTTAAACGGCAATCGACCTAGAAATAATGGATTTATTGAAGATGATTTCTTACACAGTTTACGAGCAAATTGATCAGTTTATATTCTCTGTTATTTCAAGTTATACAAATGATTTTTTGATCTTTCTTAATTCTTACTGGTCTACCATAGCTTTTCCTCTTTGAGTGCCACGTTCAAGAAGTTGGAGAAAGTAAGTACCAGTTATGTCTTTCCTCGATTCTGGAATGTTTAGTGTTTATAATACTCTAGAGAAGTTTTGATAAATATCCAAACTCAGTATAGCTCAAACTGTTGCTACCTAAACTGCAGCAGATGCTCCTCTATGTAATTAAATTAAGCTTACTGTGTTCCACTGTATGGCAAAATTGTTGAATTGTTTGATTTAAATTTTTTGACACCCCTTTAGGTAATTTTAACCGATACCCCAAAAACTGCCTTAAAAGAGGCAAAAGTTGCGAAACTTAATTAACAAAAAAATTTGACAGGTCTACCACCTGGTTAAACTTAACTCACAGTTAAATTAAATTATTACAGGGTGTCAAATGGGTCACTAAGGTTAAGCATGAAAAAATCAAACATTGCTATTACTTTAAGTGACATATGATGAAGTCCATAAATCAGAGTTAACTGTCAGTTGAATTTACCTCTGACAAGCTTAAACGAGCCTTAAAACAACTTACAGGGTGTCAAACGGTTCACTAAGGTTACTGTTACTTTTACAAGACCAAAAACAGTCAATCACCATACTTTTCATGCACACCCTGTATACTGGAAGCAAAAACAGTCCTGTGTTAAGAAGTTGATTAAGAACATTTTTAGCCTTTTGCAAATTTTTTGTAACTTTCACTGTTTTTGAGTTATTTAGGAAAAACTGATTTGGTGCACCAAATTTTTAAATCAGTAGTTGTAATTTGAAATTTGAACATGCTGTAACTGTAACTGGTTATTTTTGGGAGTTCAGGATGGTTCAACCACTTAAAAGAACCGTTTTGAGGGTCTCTTTTTAGTAGTGTTAAGCAGAAAATTCTAGCTTAAAAATTGCGTACAGGATGACATAAATAATGAACCATCATACATTGTACACCCTGTATACTGGAAACAAAAACGGTCCTGCAAACTTACAGCGTTGATGTAAGGAGTTGATTAGGATCATTTTTGGAACAACTTTTACCGGTTTTGAGTTTTTATGAAAAACTGGTTTAGTGCAACAAATCAGTAAAATTGTGATCTGAAATTTGAACACGATTTTAAGGACAGCCAGGGACAAAATTGCCAGTAAAACCCACTTGGAGTGACCAAATCATGTCTTTAAGCACATTTTTGGAATCCTCATTAAATTTCCTATACTCTGACATAAAAAACACTACAAAATTTCCCAATCAGGGAGAAAAACGCTGTCAAAGTTTGAATTGCCAAAAACACAGTTTGCAAGGATAAAATATAATAAGTAAAATTTTTACCGGTAATTTACCCATCACTACCCATTTACATATGTAATTTAGAAAGCTTCAGTTGAATTTTAGAAACCATGATATGGATTTTAGAAATATCACTTGTCACAACAGACCTTTTCTGAAATAGTGACTAATTTGAAATACAACTCATGCTTTCTAAAATAAAATGTACGATACTGAAATACAAGTTTTAAATTCTGAGATCTAACTTATATTTTCTAAAATCTAAGTGATATTTTCTAAACTACATGTGTAGATCAATGAACCTTTCAAAACTATTCTTAATTAGCCATTTTTGAATTAACTGGTAATATCTACATTAAAAACAACCTTATAAAATTTATTCAGAGCTTGCTTAAGGTTAGTCTAATGTCCATTTAATTCCAGCCTGCTTAA
Source organism: Ips typographus (assembly GCF_016097725.1). Lineage (NCBI taxonomy): Eukaryota > Metazoa > Arthropoda > Insecta > Coleoptera > Curculionidae > Ips > Ips typographus. Next base: position 5,203,102 of record NC_138437.1, on the reverse strand, counting down.
ATATCCACTAGTAACATAATTAACTCTACTCCGATGCGGTTTTTCATTTCAGCGGGAGCTTTAATATATTAAAGGTAAACGGTGAGTTAAAAGTTAATTTAAAAAATCATTACTTACGCAAAAATTAAAAATCGCGTTTTCTCAGTTCCCATTTTGTTAAAAGGCTTGATGTGCAACGAGTATATTGTTACCGTAGGTTTAGCCCTTGCAAGGGGTAAATAGCAAACGTGCAAAAACACATATAAAAGAAATCTGAGAGCTGTTAAAGCTGTACATAAATCATAAAACCACAATGCTTTAGGTTTATTGTTACAAGCCCAGTAGTTTTAGTGGCGGGAAAGAAAAAAGGCTCGAATGGAAATAAAAATAGGAAAGTGGGAAAAATAAGAGAGCTTGCTTTGAATGACTATAGGGACGGTTACATTATGCAGACTCATGTATGGTCCTATCTTAAGAAAACAAGCAAGATCGTTGGTTGTCACATGAAGCAATCCTAAAGGATAAACGATTTTGCTGGCCGATCGAAACATTATGGGTTTTTCTAGGAAAATTACGATTTTTACAGTTCCCATTCGTTTCGCTTCCAAATCGAACCACTTTATGTTTGTAAAATTCTTCTCTAAAATTTGCTTCTTCACTTCTTATTATCGCAATTGGAAATGTATGCTCAATATCAATACGAATAGTACGTGTTTGCAGTACACAATTTTCCTTTCTTAACTCTGCAGTTCCAACCTTCAAAGCACATTTAATCAGTGATTTCCCACCATTGAAATTCACGTTTCCACCATATAAGCAAATCGAATCAATATCCATTAAACGCAGAAAGTGATAAACGTGAATAAGTGCTGTAGCTTAATTATAATGAAAACATTCCACTACCTCCATGTATTTTAGATTTAATTGGATTGGTAAAGAGCCCAGGGCAAAAGATATATATTTCTGCTTTGCAAACGGGAGTTAACTTGGAGAAACATTTAAACAACTTCTCTATGTATATGTATATGTAGTCCGTTATGGAGATTTTGAATTTGACTATTAAAAGATGATTTGAAAATATTTGTTTCTGTGCTGTTGATTTTAGAACTGAATTCAACAATTTAAACTCTGGACGAACCAAATCCCGCCGAACTGAGGAAAAGATATGGACGTTGTCGATGAATCTTAGTCACCCCGTATTCGAGTGAGGCGAGGGAAGTTTTCATTAACACATAGCTTTATGCAGTGGCGTGCTTTCGAAACTTAGATAAATGCATACTTTCCCTTCGTTGTTAATACCAAACAATCAATGTTTTTAACACCCAAAACTAGTTAGTTACACCCTAAAATAATTAATGAATTAAATTGTTAGTTAACCATAAAACTAATAAGATACGTCTATGAGTACGTGAAAGACTGTAGATGGGAAAGAAGGTAAAACTCTTCGCAACATCAATAGAAATCAGTTTGAAATATCCAAGTTTACAAACCCAACCAGAGGTCATACAGTTTATCCACTACTCTAATTAATAAATTGAACCAGACACCATGTTCCTTTGCCGCTAACCTAGAGAAACTCTGTGACTTATTGAACCTATTATTTCCTAATGTAGATCATTTAACAACGAGAAATTGAAAAATCCTGGCGTATACATTATAAGAATTTGATGCTTTTTCCTTTAGTGATTTTATTTTTTTTTATTCCCAGCTATGCTCAGTTAAAGTTGACCTGAAAGTAGATTAAAGCATTTTTCACTGCTTTAATAGAGTAAAAGTAAATTGTGCAGTTAGTAAAAGTCATTTGTAATTTACATTTTAGTCCGCCCTCAATTTTTCTACTGAAGTTGGCATTGACAGATTTGACATCGCCATCTTGTTCTTCTCTTTAAGTCACATAGTTATTATACTTAATACTTCAACACAAAAAGAAATATTTACAGTCAAATACTATAAAGCTCTATATTAATTACGACTTTTAATTTTATTTTAAATGAATTCTTCCTTATCCTGTTTTCCAGTTTATAAATAATTTCGTTCCCATGTAAAACGATTCTCATATACTGTTAATCTATGTACAGGATAAAGAGCATCATTTGAACGAGCACTGTCAGAATTTGGCCTTTTCTTAGTACATGCTGTATTATTATGTTTATTTCTGTAAGTTAGTAGAAATACCTCAAATATATGTAATGCAAAAACACTAAGTATTTTATTTTCTCTAAATACTCCTCTGCAAGAATAAACCATGTCTCATCACATACAAGTTTCGCAAAATTCAATGTCCAGAGTGTTTTTTACATTACGTGTACAGTATCAGACTGGGTTGAGTTTGTCACAATCTAAGAATTCGTCAATGTAGACACTTAGAAACTTATTGTTAAGTTCTACGTGATTTTACAACAAGGGTTTACTATGAATAGAAAATAGCTCAACTAAGAGGTAAGTGTCATCTGCAAATTGCGTTATGCTATTATGACAGTCGTCTAGGTCCATATGTAAATCGTTTACATAGACTATAAACAGAACTGGTCAGTCAATATACTATCTTGCAGTATCCCATGTTTGCGATATTGTATCCCCTCCACGATTTAATTTGATTATTTCTGTTTTCATATATTCGTTCTTTGAGCACTATACCTAGAATCTATTCTGGCTTTGTTGAGGGCATATAAAGAAGACATGTTTCTATAGAATCAGATGCTATGTGGAAATGAACAAATGCAAGGTATATGGGAATATTGTATTCTGTTGTTTTTACTGTTAGGGCTTGCAATGTTTGTAGATGGAGAGATCTGCTGTATTCGCTTCGAAACCCGGCTTGCTACACTGGTTGATAGAAATACAGTTTTCTTGAAAGACGGTTGGAAAGTATTTTAGTTAAAACTTTGTAGATATATGACAGTAAGCTGATAGGACCGCAGTTTTGTAGATTTGTATTATCCCCTTTTTTGAACAAAAGCACAACTAGTATTGACATTTGTTGAGCAGAGTCTGTAGGGTTTTCTCTAGCTTACGTCCTCCAAATTTCAACACTTCCACTGTAACATTAGGTCTGTTCGCAGAGAGAATCTCCAACTAGTAATCAGAGAAATAGATACATCCTTTGGCCACAAATCAGAAAACGTCATAGTCATGTGGGCATTCAACCAATCTTCTGAGTTGGAAACCAGTCAGGAATTGCCTCTGCGAACAAACCTATTGTCTTCTCCAGGGCATTTACTGTGCTTCATCATGCGCAGAGCTGTTTTTATTTCCTCCAGGGATATTTCTGGAAAGTCTTCTAAGCCCACATTTGTTACTCGATGACCGTCAGCTTCCGCAACAGGCATCCCAGAGATTTCTTCAAGTCTCGTGGAATTTGCTGAAGGTCTGATACTACTATACCGTGTGTGCGTATCACTCTGGTCCTGTAGGATCTCATATCTCTACCGATGTCTTTCTTTACAGATTTCTTCCACCACAACACTCACAACTAAATTTATTTGTGTAGTCAAACATTCAGGTCGTTTCTAAAATTTCAAATAACTTTACGATTAATTAACAAATAAAAAGTGTGTTACTTAAAGTATTGTTACATTGTATAATTTTCTTTTCAATAAAAAGTGTCACGTCGTTAATCGTATGAAGGGCACATTTGCGTCAACACAAATACTAACGGAGCAAAAAGGTGGATTTTTAAATAAAATGAAGTGACTTGCAAGGGCCCAGCGGATAACACTTAAATTTTCTTAAGGGAGAACGAAAACACGAACATTTTAAGCAGCTCACGAACGGAGATAGAGAATACCATTTGATTAATGATTGTTTAAAATAATATAGATTTTTTTACGATGCATTCAATGAGATGCATATCGGGGAAAGTCGAACATAGCACACGCAATAATAGCTTTAATCATCTTATATATGCTACAGCTGCTATTAATTAGAGTGGATGTATATAAACCGTATGGAAAGGCTATATATAAATGGAAATCTCCACATTTCAAACGAATCCCGTCGATTGATGTTGAGTGTTCAGAGGCTGGTTTGCTTACACTCGCAAGCCTATGGTTTAATAAATATTTTACCGCCATTCCAGCTTGAGATATTACTTCAATAAACCTAATTTCTACTATATTAGCTAACCCATCAATTGAATTAGCTTGTAAAAAGCAAATTCACAGTCATTTACTCACCTGGCTCAACAAAACCCAGAAAGTAGAGGAAAAATGAAATGAAGCTAAAGCGTCTGAAGTGTGCAAATTTTAGATAAGGTTCTTTCGAAATTACGATCATCAGCATAATCCCGCCATACGCAATAAATCACAGCCCTATCGTTTTTTCTGCCATTAAAAAAGTTTTTTTCTAATTGATCTCAAATTGGCAATGTAAAGTCAAAGTAAGTTTCAGTTAATTGGGTTAGCTTTAATGCGACACAATTTGCTTATTAATCAATTGAGTTCCAATCTGTGACATAATACTAAGCTAACTTCACAGAGGAAGCTGCTTTCAAACTTCCCTTGGAGAAATATTAGTATGCAAGAGATGGCAATCAGTTTCGCACTAATATGGGGTCGTCTTCCCTAAATAATTACTTATTAAAAAGGTTCGCGTGAACTTAATAACGTCAAACAACTATGGTTGTATTTAACTGTAAAATTTAGGTTTTAACCCTCATTCATATTTCATTTTTGTTCGGACGGAAAGTGCGCTTCAGATTATTCCTCCTAAGGCCGCTCCTGCATCAATCGTCAAATAAAAATCCCCCATTAACTTCTTTTTATTGGCCATATCCTTTTTAAAACGATGGGTTAGTATTATGGTATTATATCATTTGCGAGGCCCACACCAAGGAAGCCGATGATAAAGTGAGATCAAATGAATAATGACCGAATTATGCAACATCAAAAAGGAAATTTATCTTTACGGTTTTTTATTTAAAATAAATCTATTATATTCGTTTATTTTGCTTTTATCTTTTTTATTTTCCCCTCGTTCACCTCCGCACGATTTAGAGTTTGTCTGCTCCTTCTTTATTTAGATTAAGAACCTTTCATATAGTAAAATAATGATTTCTTTTCCTACCATCTATCTTTAGTAGGTGTTACCTTATAAAAACACATTTTTCCTATAGCTCGCCTAAGATAATTAGGAATATTTAATTGATATACAAATTTCTGCAGTTATACTAGTAACTATATTGCACCATCGAATCCATTGTGCAGATATGCCACATTTGTGCCATAAGAGAGACCTTATTGACAGAAGGTTTAGCAGTTGACATTCATTAAGTGTTTGTAACTCTCATTCCATGTCATACTCAGTTTTGGCAAGAAACTTTCTATATGTGACGAGCAGCCAAAAGTTCAGATGAACTTCAAGAAACCGTGTATCTGACTTAACATTAAACCCATTCAATTGACTACAAGAAGACGATTAACTTAGTTCTGAAAATCATAATATTAGTATTGATTTGGTTAAGAAGTATGAACAGTTGCACCTATTTGTATCATCTGCAAAGCATATTGATTTTTTTCATTGCTCTCTGCCACTAAAAGAGGTCTAAATTGTCTGTCAGACAAATATGACAAAAAGATTCGGCGCATTTTCACTGACACAGTCATAAGCCTCACTCAAGTCAAAAATACTACTGCTAAATATGACCTTTTCAAGAAAATCCAGAATTTTTGTTGTGAACTGGAAAATGATCAATTTGCTAATAATTCTGAATCTTCCCCTTGGTAAATTGGCTGCACCATAACAGTTGGTTCAGCCTAAAATATTTTTCATCATTGTCATCATCATTGAAATAAACTCGTTGATCTGCAAAGGATAGAGATGGAGTAATTGGTGTTGAAATTATTGATTGGTCCTTAGCTGGAAACGATTGAGTTATTGGTCTGGAAGGTCTGTTTGAAATGTATTCAAAGTTAGGCAACTGTGGGCATCATCATTGTTCTGGTCTGGTAGAAGTGCAGAATCTTGATCATTAAGAATGATTATGTGTGTGCTTATTTATGCAGAAGAAAGCTCTGAATGTTTTGACATGACATTTCTCAACATTGAGAAACATGACAATAACACTGATATGATGCATGTTGCTCTTCATGAACTTCCTAAGTATCTCATCCATTCTGTATCTCAATGTTATGCATTGGACGTGGTTTGGAAAATTCCTAATGAAAAGTCCTTTCTTCCAAAATCTTCCATGTTAGGTCAGAGAATCCATCACACAATTGATTTTTTGAGCTGGAAGCCTCTCCACCTTACCAATCCATGTTCTTCTTTTACGGAGATCATCAAGGATGATCATGAAGTTTGTCAAAAAATGTATGATCTCCGTGTTGGATTATTAGCTGGAAACGATTGAGTTATCGGTCTGGAAGGTCTGTTTGAAATGTATTCAAAGTTCTGGAACTATGGACATCATCATTGTTCTGGTCTGGTAGAAGTGCAGAATCTTTGAAAGCATTATCAAAAGTTGTTGAGATTGTCAACATTGAGAAACATGACAATAACTCTGATATGAGCATGTTGCTCTTCATGAACTTTCTAAGTATGTCATCCATTCTGTATCTCAATGTTATGTTTTGGAAGATTCCTAATGAAAAGTCCTTTCTTCCAACATCTTCCTTGACAGCCTTAGGTCGGAGTATCCATCCCAGATTTGTTTTTTTTCAGCTGGAAGCTTCTCCACCTTACCAAATTATGTTCTTCTTTTACAACGTTAGCTCTAGAAACCTTCATTGGTACTATCGTTTTCTTTTACAGTTAATCAACAGTTGTAAACTTTAGTTTGTAAACCCCATAAATAATCCGTAACAACATTATCACCAAGCACATTAAAAAGAATTACGCTACAACTGAAGACGTGCTACTCAGAAAAGGACAATGCAAAACAGGGAGATTATATTAACGGTCGCATAACATTATCACGAGAAACTTTTAGAGTTTCAGGTTGCGTAGACGAGCTGACACAGTATATCAATTATCTGGTCTAAAATAGCTGTTAGGTACGTTTAATAAAGGGGAGTTTTAAGATTATGTACCCCTCAGAAGAAATAATTTGAAGGAAATGAAACAAATGGGATCTTCATGAGCGTGTACGGACCCTGGCGCGTAAAATTCTCTTTCGCTAGCTAAGGAGCTTGGATGTTCAGCAATTTAGACTATATTTCTCTTCCCTTGCTCTGACGTTAATCGACTTCTCGGCTTTTGAACGGACACGACGAAAAGTCGTTTCCTCTTTCGCTTCCCCGGCCCGTTTTACCATTCCTATAATACTATAGTCCCTTCTATAGATTGTTTTTTTCAATTCCTGTTTACGCCACCATAAGACCGATTATTCATTGTTCGGCTGATTTTCTTAATCTCTTTTTTAATCACCGAGCAGTGCCGTTCTTTTTAGAGGAGAAGTGGAAAGAAAGATTTGCTTCAGTATACCCTTAGCAATTGAAATGTTACAGCTTCACCTTGTAGACAGAACAAAGAGAAATAGATATCTTCTGAAAACTTATGAGTTAAAAGAAAATAATTAATTTACTTATCTGGCTTTGTTATGAATGCTCGCCAGAAGAATCCTTTTTAAGCCGATTTAATTTTCGAGTCCGGTATGAAAACATGTTTTTTCTGCACATTAACTTTAGAGAGAAGTATCTTATCTTGGATTATGCTCATGTTGGACTAACTTTATCCTGATATGTAGACAAAAACGACTTCGGAAAAGAAAAATTCTTATTCGAAATTAGAATTTCGTCAAAGGCCCTGACACTCGGACACTATTTATCTCCGTTTAATTAACTTCGGAAATATCGATTTCGAAAAAATAAATTAGTTACTTGACGTGTCGCGAATACTTAATTAAAATCGACACTCGCACCAGAAAGTTCGGTAAAATTTTTAAAGGCTTCATATTGAAAAAAAATAGTATTTCGGAAAAGTCGGCTTCAGAATACAGCGACATATAAAAAGGACCCCGCCTGTCACTCAGACAGTGTCAGGGCGTCCTATTACAATACTTTCTCAATTTCCGCGCAGTTGATGTGGCATTCCATCAGTGCTTCGTGCCATGAAGTAAATTAACAAAGAAACCTTCTTTAGTTGTGTGGGGGGCCACATATTTTTAACCACTTGAATTTACTGGCATTCTTTGAATTAATGTAATAGTACAAATGGGACCAAACGTCTTTCTAAGGGTTATTTCAGTTGGTTATAAACTTCATGCACATAATGTCTGATGAAGCTAATAACCAGAAACACGTATCGGGTTTTCATCCTTGTTCCTTTCAGATTCAGTTTTTTTAAAGTTTCTTTCTGGTTTTTAAAAATATTTCTCACATAACCCACTTCTACTCGTCTGTTATCTGCCACAAAAATTGAAGTACAACATTATTGAAATGAATCCACTTTCTAAACTAAACAAACTAATTTTAATGTAAACTCTTAAGATTACTAGCTGTAGAAAATGCAAGTTGTATGCGCTTCAAACTTTCTACAAAGCTTTGCATTGATCCACAATTATTTTCTTCGAAGCAGCTTTACCAGTTAGGCAATTCATTAGTTGATTTTAAATTTTAACATCTTTCAGTCACAACAAGCATTTAAAAAGTGATTATTGTTATGTCATTCACTGTTGATTGTGTGAAGTGTGACCGATTATTTACCTAAACCCTTTCAATTTTTTTGTAAAGAGAGATGTATGAAATATAGATGATTCTATGCTGAAATGAAGTGATTTAGTAATTTAAAAAATATACAGAGTGTAATAGGAGCTTATTTCAAGAAAGTAAAAAAAACAGCATTCTTGGATACTTGACTGGGAAATTTAATATACATAAGCTTTTTGGGTTGATCTGTTTTCCACATTTCAATTATCATAATTTAAGTAACAGCACATTCAAAACCAAAATAGTGTTATTCTAAACTGCTGGTCAATTGAAACAAGCCATTCGTGTTCTTTGACTAAATTTGATTTAAAATATTAAAAAAAGTATATTTTCTCCTGGAATCTAGCAAAACTTATTTCAAGTGTTGAGAGAAAAAATCTATTTATGAATCATTAACTATTTGTGTTAGCAATTTCTTTAGTGTTCATTAGTAATTTTTCAATGTATCTCAAGATGTTTGGTGAGACTAGAAAAACTAATAAACGAATAATTTCTTTTCATTCTCCCTTGCCATGCTACAAACAATTTATCCGTGTACGTCACTGGAGAGGAATGCTCAACTAGGTCATTCAAAGAGAAAGAGCTGTAGAACTATTTACAATTTCAAGCAAGTTCATAAGTCAGATACGGATCCTCTCTATGTAAATTTTAAGCATACTCTACCAGTGCGTTTACTGCTACTTAAATAACTTTCCTATATGGCAACTTATGACCCCTTGTTTTTCTAGTATAATATCTAGTGACTGTTATTACGCTTTTGCAATATCTTTCTGTCGTTATCGTTGTTTGGTATGGAAAATTTTGTTTCAACGTCTGTCTGATCGACCGAAGTGGTCTAAAAATTAACGCAGATAAAACGAAAGTAATGGTGATAAGCTATTACTTTCGTACGTTTCGAACACCATTACATTTGATCTGGAAGAAATCAGTATTTTGAGGTTCAAATGATCCGAAGTATCGAGAATTATTCCTCTTCGGTAAGAATGACAAGCTTTCTTTATTTGTGATAACTATATCCTTATTCATAAAACAAATTGGTATACAACTCCACAACAATGTAACTTAGACAGGAAAATGAACAACAGAATTTTACTGCATAGATGTTATCAAAGATCCAGTAAAAATAGAGGTGAAATTGGGTAAAGAAAATGTTTACGAGTTAAAGAAAGATAAAGTCTTATAACAAGGGGGAAGGACGAATATTTAGTGAGGATGTCAAGGTGATGAATTGCCATTAAGTAAAATAGAATGAATTTTACACATTGTAAATTAACGGTGCGTAGTAAGATTTAATTCGATTAAAAGATAAGATCAAATAAAATATCTCTGAGTCTAATGGAGACAGACTCCAAAGGAGCCAACTAAGAAAAGGTTTAATTTTGTCAGAATATGAATGAGGGTATAACTTACTAAAGAACTTGGAAATTCAAGCCGTTTGAATTTTTTTTCAAGTTGTATGAGCATTAAATGTCCAGGTGAAAAATTAAACTTATTCATTCGAGCTGTTTTGCAACGTCAAATCAACTTGAAGTTGCTGGAAGTTGTAGACTTTTGTATGGCATTTCTTTTCTTTTACGCCTGCTTATCCATCTTGGCTCTTACACAAATAAAAGCTTTTAATTCCATTTCTAAAATAAAAAGTTTATTTAAGCCGCACATAATTTTAATGTCATTAATTTCAGTCTGAACTGGAACTTCTTGACTTTTATTAATCCACTTACTTTTTACTGCAATTTCTTGCAACCCCCAAATAAAAACGTTTGATTTTTTTCTAGTTTAATAGAAATTTACCCATCTTCCACAAATGCCGCAATGAATATTCAAGAGAAGTTGTCTCACTTATACCTTTTACAAACACGTGTATGTAAAACTATTATGCTAATGCGCTTAATTTAATTAAAAACGAATGTTCTGATCATTTTTATGGTTAGGCGGCTTTATTTGTCGGCTTATTTAAAACTGAAATCCAGCTTTTCACTGCTCAATAACCGGTTGGGATAGAATAATAGATATATGTTAAAGCTCTGGAATTAATGCAAACTCTCGCACCATACGCAACATATTTACCACCCTACTGAATATCCGGTCTGGATTGAAACCATTTTTTTTTTGGAGGGATATCGTAATTAAAATTTCTCCGCCAATGGAACGAAGGAACATTCCTCCGCACTCTGTAATGTGTTTCAAATACGTGCTCGAAGAAAACGTATTCGCGGACAAAACTTGGAATCTTTTCTTAACACGAAAAGGAAATGTTCAAACATCCCAGGATTCGGTGGTCATTTTATTTCGCAGAACCGGTAATCGAACTCTGTTTGACCACAATCCTTTTCAGATTTATTTTATTCGGGAACGTTTATTTTTCAATGCCCTATGATAATGTTGAATAATATATTATGTTGATTCGATGATAGAGATTATAAAAAAATACATGATAACAAAGAGCTAAATAAAACTTGAAAAAAGTTGCTTTTAACTTAAGCGAAGTTTAAAAACTGAAACAGTCTAGAACTTCTCTAAAGCGTTCTTAAACCCCATTAACCCATATGGAAGTAACTAACCATAATTTGTACAGCGTGTCCCAATAAGCCGTGCTCTGTTTCTCGAAAACTATACATAGTATGGCTACGAAAAAAATGGTGGGAGTAGTCCAAAGTTTGCTTTGAACGAAATGAAATATCTCGAAAACGGCTAATCGTAGAAACTTCGTTTTTGCAGCATTTTAAAGAGCATTTTCTGTCCTGTAGAGTGCCCCAAAACAATGTTTCATTTAGTTTTCGGTCTTTTTGATAAAGGACGTTTTTACAAAAATTGCACTTTCATCTTAGATATCTCGAAAAATTCAAATGCAATGGTAAGCTTCCTATTACTTATTCCATAAGTAATCAGATTATCTATCGTTGTGTGAAAAAAAAAATTTTATCCATCAAATCCTATGCAACATATAGTATTCTAATTTGATTAATAATGTAATGTTTATAACTGTAAAACGGCTATTATTAACGATTTTTCAATAATATCTCGTTACAAAAGAGATAGAGTACTGCAGTTTTCACACAACGATAGATAATCTGTAGGGGTACTATGTAACTTGATAGGGATAGAAACAAAGATTTAAACAAGGCAGACTTATAGTAGAACATGCAAGTCAAAGTAAGATGAAGAAAGAAATTTCTTTTCTATTCCCTTACATAATTCCACTGCAGATTGCTTATGGAATAGGTTATAGGAAGCTATACCGTTGCATTTGATTTTTTCGAGATATCTAAGATGAAAGTGCAATTTTTGTAAAAACCGCCGCAAAAACAAAGTCTCTACGATTAGCTGTTTTCGAGATATTTAATTTTTTGCTTTCAAAGCAAAATTTCTTTCAAAGCCACCACTTTATTTGAATAGATAGTAAGAAAAGTTAAATAGGAAAATTCTTCGTAGATAATAGGGGATTACTTTTATGAGATTTTTACTATACCTTTCCATTTAAATTTTCAGAGTTTTGGACATTTTTCATTTTAGTGGTATCGAAACTTATTTTCAGTATTTTCTCTTGGCCACATTTACTAATAAAAAAGATCTTGTAGCCATACTACGTATAGTTTCCAAGGAACAGCCGCGTGCACGGCTTATTGGGACACCCTGTACAAAAGATGTAGTTGTGTGGATAGGAAAAATGTCAAATTTAAATTTCCAGTCAATTTTGTAAAAAAAATGTTGAAAAACTTGAACTAAATATTGGCATAAACATATAATTCTCGTGATTTTATCTACATTTATTAGAATTTTGTATTTTTCATATTGTTTTCTTTAATTTTTGTTAGTTGTGCATTTTTTGATTCCGTATAAAAAACAAATGGTTTCAAATCATATGACCCTTAATGACACTTCACCATTTAATTGCAATTTTTGTTCTCTCATTTAATGTGCCGTAGTTCTTCTTCAAATCTCTTTAGTTTCTTATATTATAAGTAGCAAAATATACATTTTTCTGCTTCTGGAGGATTACTTGTAAATAACTAAAAACTAAACTAAAAACTTTAGGGCAGATATAATTAAAATTGGGTTATCCTATTTAACAAACTTTACAAATATTTCTGCAAAAAATTTGATAAAATAAATTTACGTTAATTTGACCTGTTTATACTTACATTGATACTTAAAAAACATTCTTAATATCGGTGTTTGCATGTGAGTAAACTAAATTTTTATATCTACTGCCTTATATACTTTTTAAAAATAAAGAAACGCACATAAACACTTGAACTAGTAAGTTTAAGCCTTAATCATATCAAAATGCAGCAAGAAAACCCCCTTTGTAATATATCTTGGCCTTGCCATAGCTTTGTAAACGTTAAGTTGAAAGCTGTAAAGATAGTGGAGGCACAACACGCAAATTTAAAATTAATGTTGTCTACTGATTAAAGCTCGCCGTGAATTAATCGTTTCCAACAATTTTAATTGATTTTCGGGGGCATATCTATTCGACGGTGGCCTTTTCCTTTTCCTATTGAAAAATTATCGAGCCCTTGTTCTTTTTCTTCATCGGAAATTCAAGTTGATTTTGCTCAAAGCACAAAAGTTTAAAACCGTTTGTACAGAGTACGACACCTAACAAAAGAATTCAATTTAGGACGGTGCAGTTTAAGGTGTGTTATATTAAAGAAATTTATTACTAACGTTTATTAGGAAAATTAGGGAAAAACTGTGATTTGGTCTTCAAATGAAACCCTTTATTTAATTTTAGTCCAAAATTGAATGACTTTCAAATTATTATCATACATTGCACACCTAGAGAATGCAGAGTGTTTTAATTTTCCTCGTGCATTTACGTTCAAGCTATATATGTGTGTATGAGTCGTGTCCCGGTTTAAATGTAGTGAAAATTACACTTTAGTACGCTTCTGCTCCAACAAAGGCTTTTCCTAATTAAAAGTGGAATATAATTTATTATTTTACTTCTACGAAATAGTTTCGCAATATTTATGTGTAACTTTACTTTGACCAGCACACGATACAAGTTTTTTATTAAAATTTCTATACAACAATTTGCGCTAAAGTACACATTTTGAAGACCTCTGTCTTACACATTTATAACGTTATCAAGCTACTTCCGAGTTAATATTGTCTTTATAGCCTGCGAGAGATTTACGCGACAAAGTATAATTCGCATATTACATTCCGGGAGGGACCTATTATCTTGGCGAGTCTTAACCATATACTCCGCTCTCGCTCTTTAATGTACACGATAAATACCTCAAAGGGACGAGACACAATGCTGTGTTTGTCTTACACAAATATATGTCACCCTGATTGAGAAAATATGCGCTTTTTTAGCTTTACGCATGCCTAACAGATGTGCCTTTCCCTGTCACGAGTTTAAATTGCAACACATTATTGATAGTTTGATTATAGTGGGAAATGTTATCTGGCTGGTAAATCACAGAACAGTGGTTTATTCGGTGGTAAGGCCGTGTAAAATGGAAAAACACAAATTTACTATAAATGATCAGGGAACAAATACGAAAATGTCAACAAAAGTGAATTTCCGATACTTAAAAGTGAAGTTGAATTCAAGACCGACTGACAAAAATTATTTAAAGTCAACGCGGCACTCGTTTTTAATTAAAAAATAGATTTTTCCCGGAGCTACACTTTTTAAATAACCATTCTGTTATCCTAAATTTTAAGACGGAAAACGGGATGACATAACTAACCCTGCAGGGAATGAAAAATGAAAACCTTGATAATTCGCTCCGCAAATATTTATTCGTTTAAGTTAAAAGCTGCGTCTAAAAAGACTCTTGGCCTAGTAAGTTGGCGGTTTTTAATTTTTGAAAAATGTTGTTGCTTTAAGGAAATGTAATTTTGAGTTATATTTTTACATATAATTTTAAATCCACCGCTTTATCTAAACGATTTTCAACCTTATTTTTAACTGAACCTCATCTCTTTAATTCGTTTCCAGAAGTGACAAATTCTAATTGAAATTCCTAAGCTTTCAGTTAAACCGAAATGACGCATGCTAAAAACTTCTTGCACCCCCGTAACAATTTTAATTGGCTTCCAGAAATGATGTTTTAGCAATGTTAGGATCATTTACCGAGCTGAACGTATTTTCTCGCATTAAAATTATTTCAGTCTGGCTGCTTAAATTTCCAATAATAAGGCAAAAACGATTTCTGAATTATGTCAAGAAAGTTTCTTCACTGAATTTTATATTTCATGACTAATTGTAGATAATAAATGTTAAGTATTCTTGTGTAAGTAAATTAGAAAGTCTGTTAGCTATTAACCTAACACATCATGCTGAATGGCTGTCGTTATTGCAAAAGCAAATTTCGAGGGAAATAATATTAGAGCCCAGAACGAGTAGGAAATAACACTTAACTGTACAGGGAAAATGTATTTTAGGTGCAATTGCTTTAGCTTTTCTATTACGACGACGTCTCATATTTGTATACTAATCTAAGAATTTTCTTTCGCAGAGAGATTATCGAATAATGCATCCAATTTATTCTGTCCTTTGCAGGACGATGGGAGTCACAGTCCAAATAGGTGAAGTGGATTGAATCGAGCAATCATGCATACGCCACAAACTTTTAGCAGTATTTCCACTTACCCACAGCTGTTCTATGTTTTGTTATTACTTCTGTGTAATGGTAAGTCATTTTCTGTAAAGTTCGATTTTATTGTTATAGTCTATGTTTGGAGGTGAAGCTCTTCCTTGTTCGGTTAAACTCGGACCGAGACAAACTTTTTCATTAACTGTATTATGTTTCTTCGATTACGATTGTGTAGAACTTTTTAGCTTGACTAACTAAATCTATTTGTCCCTAGAAAACAACTTACAACCTGCTTTAATAATATATACCCTACACATCTATTTCCCTTAACCCTTTTTACCACTTTCATACGTGAAAATACCGAATGAATAGTTTAAAGTGGATGCCTCGACCCCAAAAAGCTTGAATATGATATATCACACTATGGTTGCAGTTTATTCCGCAAAACTTTGTTACCCTCCTCAACATCCCTTCTATCAATTTATTACAAACGTCTTCGCAACTTTATCATTGTTCATTTATTTGAAAATTGATTCATGCCAATGTTCTTGTGTGAAATGAAAAAAACAAAAATTAACACATTTAACTATACAGTGCGTTTTTTTTAACGCGCAACATAGGATTTCACGTGTTAAATTTTTAAGCCCATGTTAGACCATGTTATTTTGGAACTACAAGTATAAACCCTGACGGGTGGCTGTTTCGTACCCTGAAGCTTAAGTAAGTTTACCAATTCGGCCTAAAAAGTGTTAAAAAGCTTGCAAAAAATCATCTTTTTTCGAAAAGGTTTTATCGTTTCATACTCCCTGTATGCATTGTTGTTCTTTGTTGTTTTTGATACTGGCACGGCAGGTAGCAGGTAAAATTTGGCGTAGAAAGTATAACAGGGTGATCATTAACTTTATATCAAGAAAGTTAAGAACAAAAGAAGTATTTTTATAAGTGAATTGTTCAAAGTGACCTCCGTTTGAAGCCAAACAGTATTCCAAACAATCATAAAATGCCCTTTTGACGTTCAAAAGATGTCGGGTCGTGATGCAGTCAAAATATGTCACTTTACCTGCTACCTGCCCTGCCAGTATAAAAACAACAAGGAACAACAATGCATACAGGGAGTATGGAACGATAAAATCTTTTCGAAAAAAAATGTTTTTTTTCCAGTTTTTAATCACTTTTTAGACCAAATTGGTAGACTTACTTAAGCTTCAGGGTACTAAAGACACACCAGTCAAGTTATAGACTTGCAGTTCCAAAATAAAATGGTCTAACATGGGCTTAAAAATTTAACACGTAAAATCCTATGTTGCGCGTTAAAAAAAACGCACTGTATTACATTAAAAGTTATAACGCAATCCTATTTTTCAGTCGAAATGAAGTTAGTTTAAAAAAGCAGTTTGGTCACTTTTTGCATTGTAACTCCTTAAGGAGACCCTTAAACGCAAAAACACATTAATATAATCTTGTAGAGGAAGAGGAAAATTTCCTACAACATATAGCAAAAATCAAAGTAAAACGGACTGACGTAAGAGTAATATAACGTTTGCTTCATCATTTGTCTAATTCAAAATATTTAGCTTTCTGTGGTGACGTAAAAGTCCATAGACTTTGATTTACCTCTATATTACATTGTTACGTCATCTCAACTTACTTTGATTTTTGCTATAGCTGTCAAATTGTCTGGTACCAAACCAAACAAATGTAAATACTTACCATAGAGAGTCGGAGAAAAAGTATATAGGAACCCTCCTGGAGCAAAATGAAACATTGCCAAAATTGCACTTTTTGCAAAAATGGTATTTTTTCAATTTTTGAATGATTGTAACTTTTTTTTATTTGAACTCTTATAGATTTCACTACAACGCCATTAGAAAGAGGATAAAAAATACTACAAAATGAGCCAAAACTGGCCTCTCTAGCTCTTCATGTTACAGAGATATTGATTTTCAAAAAGTAGTAAAAAAAGACCCCTAATACCCCCCCATTCTATCAATTTTTTTGAAAAATTAAACATTTTAAAGTGCTTTTTTTGTACTTATTTTACCTAATTTAAGGTGCTTTGATATTAATATGCCCTTTGCTGTGCATTGGAACCCTCCTGGAGCAAAATAAAAAATTGCCAAAATTGCACTTTTTGCAATAACCGCATTTTTTCAATTTTTGAATGATTGTGAACTCATAGATTTCACTAAAACGCCATTAGAAAGAGGATAAAAAATACTACAAAATGAGCCAAAACTGGCCTCTCTAGCTCTTCATGTTACCGAGATATTGAATTTAAAAAAGTATTCTTTAATTCTTTCTTTAAATTTTTTTGAAAAATATAAAATTTTAAAGTGTTTTTTTGTACTTATTTCACCTAATTTAAGGTCCTTTAGATATTACTACAACTACTTACTATAAGATATTACTCACTCAATGGTTTAAAACTACACCTTCGTGAGTAATAGGTATCATTACATGTTCATTGAAGAATATACTATACTTTTACACTGAACAATAATCCGTTAAGCTTTTTTATTCACTCCTACCCTCTTAAAGCTTTCTATTTCATTTTGTCATTATTTTAAGTTTGATTTTGGTTTATATCTTCCAGGTTGTTCAGTTGTTGCCTACTCTTACTCACTAACTTGTAATGTGTAAAATTACTAGAAATGGCAACATATAATATAAAAAACAAAATGCATTCAAATAGTGAGGGCACTTACAACAAGGATTTTTTCCAATAGAAGCAGCAGCGTATATGAAACAAAATGAGAAAAGTTGGGTCGTAAATCATCGAGAATCAGACGACATGATTCATAAATGTTTGTTCGAGTTTATTGAAAAAGCACTAAGTCCGGTGCCATAAATAGCAATCAGAGGGACCAGTAAATTACATATTGACGTTATCGGAAAAACTAGAGATTCTCTAAATCCGGTCGAAAGTGGATTATACCGTCAAAGTGATGGGGTTTAAGTTATTATCTTTCAATGATTTTTGGTGTCAGATTCCTAATTACGTTGGATTTTGGTGTTACAATGCAATCCCTAAATTTAAAATTCAACTTACTTGCAGTGTATTGTACGTAAATGTTTGGTGTTGTGGTCATTGTAAATTAATTAGTATCATTTGCATTTATTCACTCAATACCAGATCATTTGTCACTAATAAATCGTGTCGGTTAAGTGATAATTTGCATATTATGAATAAAACACAAAACACACTCCCCACGAATGAGCCATATTGCTGCTATTAAAGCTCTCTCCCTTTGTTTAAGTTCTGATAGTTTTGCCTGTTTATATGGTAATTTCTGCTAAATATAGCATATTTAGAGCTTTAATGTTACAATTGAACTGAATACTCCACAAAACAAATTTGTCTGCAACATCACGTAATCATTGTTTTAATTTTTTACATTGAAAATAAAGCATGAAATGCAAATATTTGCCAATTTTACGGAGGGGTACTCATTTGTAAACCCACTATAAATAAAATTCCTTGTGGACACTAGAATGACGCGTATTACTCTAGTTCAACAAAACACGCTCATTTAGCAGTGTATGTGGCTCGGTAATGGACCAAACAAATTTAAAACATTCGTTAGTCGATCTAGAAAAATTGATTACATTAAACACAGCAAAGAAACTCGTTAATTTAAATTAAAATAATCAATAGTTTACAAGATTTAGGTTACTAAGTTATCCCAATTTTTTATATGCCATGTTGGGTATTAAATTCAGCAGAGTTCAATACAGAGTTACGCCTTTTATTTGATGAAAGTTTATGGAAAATTAGAGATCAAAGCTATTCTTAATAAGCATAAATGCTTCCGCTTTCATAGTATAAGGATCACATGGTGAGTGGATGTGAAACTTTTAAGACAGGTGGTGGCCGTATAGCCTAAAGACATCGAACTTTAATCCGACCCTGTGGATGTCTACCACGATCTCTGCGAGTGACACCAGAGTAACATTGCGGCCGACCGCCTGTGTCATTTACACGAGCTCATTTTCTTATCCCTAGTCTGCCTTGGAGTCACCCCTAACAAACCCGCAAAGCAAACATAATTAATTAAGAAAAAGTACTCAACTTTGAAAAGTTCAATTTTATTGTTTGTCCTGTCAGTAGAGGAAGTAAAGGAGCAGTTTTTGTTTATTAACAAAATTCATTTTTAAATGCAATACCACACATAAACAACGATGACAGTTCTAGCGGCCGAATATAATGCAAACAGGCAAGAGAAAGTTAAACGATTCAACCCTCCGCATAAATCAAGTTAAGATTAATTTAGCATCAGCTGGATTCTTTATACTTGTTATGGCTGAGCAAGCCAACCAGCCCCAATAAGTTCCCGAGAATATGCGAACTATGTTATAACTTTAAAATAGAAATAACCGCATTAAACTTAATTAACTAAGAAATGGCCAAATAACTACGAGCAGTATCTTTACCGGACTGTGCTTTTGTTTCAAATTAGAAATTCTCTGCATTTAAAATTCTACAGTGAACACAGAATGATGCTTACTACGTATTAGCTTAAATCTTTCTTGACACGGTTTAATTACTAACAAAGTGATAACGGATGCGAGTTTTATAATTTTATACCTAACTGAACCCTGATTAACCTAACTAATTATTTTACGGTAAAATATATGTTTTTTGTAATGTTTCAAACTTGTACATATCTGAGGTATATGTATGCTTAATTTTTGCTTCATACTCTTAGTAATCTAGATTATTAAGGCACAGAGTATCATGATAATCTAGACATACAAAAGGTCTTACCATTGTGACATTTTATTAACGTAACAATGTCTTTGTCAAGTTGAACAATAACTTTACAAAATCTTACCACTATTACCTGTTTGTTAATTTAAATTATTATCACAAATTGTTAACGCATTTTTAAACCTCTCATTTGTGCACAAAAAAGCGTTTTATCAAAAAATAAAGTTAATTAGCATTTTATGAGTGAAATTAGTGAGAAACCAGTGATTCTCAAACTGTTTTCTGACATTTTAGCTGACAACCCTCAGAGTGTCACCAGTGGTTCTCAAACTATCTTAATTTCCTAATTTCTGAAGGAAAAAGGTTCTAATACAAAATAAGGTTAATTAGCGTTTTATGAGTGATATGAGTGAGAAATCAGTGATTCTTAAACTATTTTCTGACATTTTAGCTTATAGACAACCCTCAGAGTGTCACCAGTGGTTCTCAAACTGTCTTAATTTCCTAATTTCTGAAGGAAAAAGGTTCTAATACAAAATAAGGTTAATTAGCATTTCATGAGTGATATGAGTGAGAAATCAGTGATTCTTAAACTATTTTCTGACATTTTAGCTTATAGACAACCCTCAGAGTGTCATCAGTGGTTTTCAAACTGTCTTAATTGCCTCATTTCTGAAGGAAAAACGTTCTAATACAAAATAAGGTTAATTAGCATTTGATGAGTGAGAAATAAGTGATTATCAAACTGTTTTCTGACATTTTAGCTTATAGACAACCCTCAGAGTGTCACCAGTGGTTCTCAAACTGTCTTGAATCCTTCATTTGTGTAAGAAAATCGTTCTAAAACGAAATAAGGTTAATTGCATTTTATGAGTGAAATGAGTGAGAAATCAGTGGTCATCAAACTGTTTTCTGACATTTTAGCTTGCAGACAACCCTTAGAGTGTCACCAGTAGTTCTCAAACTGTCTTAATTTCCTAATTTCTGAAGGAAAAACGTTCTAATACTAAATAAGGTTAATTAGTATTTTATGAGTGAAATGAGTGAGAAATCAGTGATCATCAAACTTTTTTCTGACATTTTAGCTTATAGACAACCCTCAGAGTGTCATCAGTGGTTCTCAAACTGTCTTAATTCCCTGATTTCTGAAGGAAAAACGTTCTAATACAAAATAAGGTTAATTAGTATTTTATGAGTGAAATGAGTGAGAAATCAGTGGTTATCAAACTGTTTTTCACATTTTACCTTACAGAGAATCCTCAGAGTCTCACCAGTGGTTTTCAAAATGTCTTAAACCCTTCATTTTTGGAAAAAAAATCGTTCTAAAACGAAATAAGGTTAATTGCATTTTATGAGTGAAATGAGTGAGAAATCAGTGGTTCTGAAACTGTTTTCTGACATTTTAGCTTTCAGAAAACCTCAGAGTGTCACCAGTGGTTCTCAAAATGTCTTAAACCCCTCATTTTTGGAAGAAAATCGTTCTAATACAAAATAAGGTTAATTTGCATTTTATGAGTGAGAAATCAGTGAGATAACCCTCAGTGTCTTCAGTGGTTCTCAAACTGTCTTAAAAATTGGTCTGTGCGTATCTTCAGTTTTCCTCCCATGTCCCAGAAAATAAATTTCCCTCCATAAATTTTTGTTTTACTGTATTTTGTACTTTTTCTACAGGATTTCAATAATGTGACTTAAATGGTTAACGAATACAAATGTGACTTGTTTTAATCACATGGTAAGGGTCTGTTGAGCCATTGACACGTCTGATAACTCCCCTGAGCCAAAAAGGGTAAGTTGGTAGGACTGTGAACTTTGTAAATTGCAATTTCCTCTCTCTATATTCTTAAATGTGAAGATATTTTACCAACCAGATCCAAAGCACATTCCTGAGATATCGGTTTACACCTCAAAATATTTCTTCAGACAATGTGAAGGCAGAACATCAGTCAGCAAACTCAACACACTGTATTGACATAAATCACATATTATACAAGTAGGTACTGTACAGGGTACCTAACCTCAAATATCTACAAATGTAGTTTCATAACTATGCAGGTTACGAGTTATAAATGCTTAGTTGTTTCCTAGGATATATGAAGCACTGAAAAATAGTGTATACTGAAAGTGTTTTGCTTTTCATCTGCCTATTTTTTTATCCTTTGTGGAATACCAACAATAGTACAAAATGCCTTATTCAATTCAGGAATGTGAATCCAAAGGACTACCTTGTGTCCAGAATGTCCAACTATACCATTTTAGTCGTATCAGAGTTAAATTCTAGGAAATTTTGGACACTCTAAGGACACTCTGATACATTGGCCCATTAGAGGTGCTACACATTCAGTGTTGTGTCATCTGCATATTAGATAACGCCCACATAAATTCCCGGGACATTCATAACTATTGGTGGTTAAGTACCTTAAAATTTCTTCACTAACATTATAAATTTAACAAACTTAAATCATCAGTTTTAATTGTTTAAAGTGCACAATGCAAGGTAAAATATGCAACCCCATGATAAATGTTGTGGCATGCAAGTTGAAATAAGTGGAACTAAAGTAAACACTCCATCAAACATAAGAACCTAGAGTTAATTACTTTCCATTGTTCCAATTAAGAATTGGGTTATAACATTGATAAGTAATTAAATAAAACATAAAATTTTTTAAACATTAGTAGGTAATAAAAAAATGCAAAGAGATGAGGACTAACTTCCTAAATCAGTATTATAAATGCTTGGCAAATATCGTAGAGGCGGTTAATATAAGCCTCGCTAATTAAGAGCCGAGGTGAGAACTTAAAAGGGTAAGATCTCATTGATGTGTGGCACACGTAGTGAAATTGTGATTCTGAGGTGGTAAGTTAATTATTCAGATCGTTGGAACAAAAACGTTGAACAGCCTACATGCAGCTAGAAATTAAAACAATTTCATAATGGAAACGGGGCCGCAAAGAGAGTTTAATGTGAATAATACGAGCCCGTCGCTGCATAGTACGTACACACGATTTGTTTTAGCTCCTCATAATCATAACAGCCCTGGATTTAAACTCCACCCCTTTAATAAATTGCTTTATTGCCCCGAAACTCCTAATGTAATCACCGAACTTGCTACGTTGTCATAATTAAATCTTTTAATTCTTGAGCTTTGTATAGAAAAGTAATAAATCAAAATAGAAGCTTGTTAAGCAAACTAAGGTGGTAGTTTTATACTAATTACAGAGTGGAGCACTTTAAAAATAATAGAAATTCATTAAGAGAAATTGCAACTATTAACTTTTTCCTTAGAGCATGCAGACATGTGCGGAAAATTTGAGTCTCGTATTTAACTCGGAGTATTCAAATTAATTTAAGTTTTTACAGATGAGCTGCAATAAAGCCAAAACCGGAGTTTAAACTGTCTTTAAAATTAAAATACTGCTCGGGGGCAAGTAAAATCAACCGAGGTAATCTATAAAGTAGTCGGCAATTTCCTAGGACCAATTAACCGGACCTTTATAAATTGCGTCAAAAAAATGGCCGGTCGCGGACCCAAAATCATCCTGCAAGGGATTGTGAACATTGCCGCAACCCATAAATGCTATACCATAATTAAATACCCTTTCCAGTCTCTACTGCATGCGGTGAGGGATGCACACGTTAACCCACCACATACAACTCTATATTAAATAACATTGCTTACACCTATGTTACAATTTCACGCGTTCATAATTTTATTACTCGATCTGCACTTCCACTAAGGCATTTTAAATCACTTGGTATGTATTGCTTACTGGTCTGGATACATATTTTATATCTGAATTGCTGTCACAGACAGTAAGCAGATACAAAAATATGAGAAAAGTTTCTATACACATAAAAGACAACTTTCCACTTGATGGTGTTGTTCGACTTGGTTCACTTTGACAGCTGGTAATTCTGACATTTTAACAGTTACGTCACTCTAGTTTTGATCAAAATGTGGGTTTTAAGATTGTCTTTTGAGAACCGCTAAAAGTTCACATAGTCTATAACGGTCAAAATTTTGATTGGTATCAAACAAACAAACAAACAATGTTTATTCGTGCTTACAACAAAAGGTTTACACACGTCAAAATAGTAACTGAATTTAATAATATAATAATATTAAATCTATACAATGCACCGTTTTATAACAATTTTCAGAAAAGTCATTAATAAAGAAATAAGAAATTCAATGATGGAGTAAAATGTTTTAACAATCAAATATTTTTTTATTTTAGTTTTAAATTGCAGGAAAGGTAAGAGGCAGCAGATTGAAGAATTTAGGACCGTAATAGGATATCCCAGTTTTGAATTGATGAATTCTACAAAAATCAGAATGTCTGTATTCCCTTTGGTTCTCGTATGATTTCGTGTGTGCTGCATAAATTTTCATAATTTTTAACATGTATGACACATTGATAAATGTATTTTTAGTACAAACAATGCTCACTCTTAATAATCTATAGCTATTTGAAAATCAAACTGTCACAACTCTGGAAACTTTCCGAACTCCAGATTTGTTGACTTTGAGTATTCTTCAGCAGCGATGAAAGGGTAACAGAACTTAACACAGAAAATGAATAATGCTCTCTCACCCTGTAAATCCTAATAATGTACTAAGTTACCAATGTGAGTAACACCTATTTAATAATTTTTGTCATTAGAATGGATGCAACATCCCTCACAAAGATGTTCAGTTCAGTTCCTGCAGATAAGATAAATTTCTACTAAGTTATTTTTAATGGGATCAAAAACAAGCTTTAGCCAATATCTAGGATAGTAGAAACATGAAAATGTATCTGTATTCATATTTTATGAGTTTGATTTTCTATAATTTAGGAGTTTGTCCTTTGGACGCGTCGAACGCTAAGGCAATTTCCACGGTCGATTTGAGTTGAGCGGCTACAGAAAGAACAATTCTCAAGCAGAAGTCCAGATCGGCAAACATTTGTCAACAAGACCGGTCGGTAAAACGCGGGTTGTCCATTCGATATGTCATCGTGGCAATCACACCCCGAGCGCCAATCATTCTCTCACGGCTTCGAAATTGAAAAAGCGCGAAAGTCACGTCGGCAATAAAGCTAGCCGGTCAGTACGCGTTCCCTGCGTTTATCACGATAACGTTAAGGTCAAGCTACCCACGTCTCCATCCCCCTATGTCTCCACCTTCCCCTTTATACACTTTGAATCATATCCCCCAAAAGATTAACTAGGACTAGCGAGCGGCGCCCCGTTTGCAAAAGGGCACACTCAGTGCGACAACCTTTATCGTCAGCTTGTCCACCACCTCTTCGCGACTTTACGTATTTCTTTACTTTCATAAATTCAGAACTTTATGGTTTTTGCTTAAACATTTTTGCTATAGTTCATCACAAGTTATTACCCACGGAAAAAGCTTCAAAACTAAGTATGTGACGTCTGACGAAAACTTCAAGCAAAAAAGCTCGACACTACAGTAAACTTCCGTCGAAAATACAAAGTACAATCCAGTCTAAAAAGCAATTACTCAAGAAGTAAGTGGTACTTACAAATCAAGAATCTTAAAATTCATCATATTGAACTACTTTACCATAGAAATCGACATGAACATCAAAGATTACTTGTCTAAACCATAGAAACAGCTGAAATTTTTTTTTTCAAAAAAATGTACGAATAATTTGACATTTCACAGCGTGGCTTATAGTGACACTTTGATATACAGGGTGGTCCAGTTTTAAGTGTCAATAATTCACCATTTGATAGCCAATCAAAAAATAAGTTGACTTGCATTGTGTCATTTTTCTGAAAAACGTTTCCTAAGGAAGATACAGTCCTCCAAATTTCAATTTAAAAAATCGTTTCATAGTTTAAAACTGAACATTCAAGACATGTGAAATTCCAAATTTGTACTGAATAGTCTAAAAACTTTTTTACTACTAGGAATAGTCTTATGATTCGCTTTCTCAGACTGCCATCCTGGTTGAGTGTCTGAAACTGGCATTCAAGAACTAAAAAAAGTCCGGAAATCAAGACAAAGATTGTATTGTCATTTTTTACTACTAAAAATAGTATAAAAGTTGACTTTTAATGCTAGAACGGACCTTACTAGGACTAAAGAGAGTCCAAAAGTATATTTTCAAGACTTTAATTGGTGTACAACTCAATTTTCTGGTCTGGACAACAAGTCTAGAAGTAAATTAAATTTTCGGACTATTTTATTTCTAAAAATTAGTTCTCTAGAATATTATTGTAGCATTTGGTTCCAAAATTTTTTACTTTTATTTTAATTTTACTGAAGAAACTTGACTTTTGGAAATAGTCTTAAACTCGATTTTTCTGTCTTAAAAAGCACTAAAAACAGTCTGAATTTCTTAGAGATGCTACAATTTATTGCACCTATGAGTGTAGAAGTCAATTTAATAGTGAAGAAGCTTGAAATAACATTTTCAAGATTATGGTCAGTGGACAAACTGGCTTTTAGGCCTGATAAGTCAAAAATTTTGTAAAGATAGTCTTGGAAGTCGATTTGAGGCACTGAAAACAGTCTTAAAACACTAAAAACAGTCTAGTTTATTAAGAAATACTCGAATTTTTAGCACTGAGGTGTCTAGAAGTCGATTTAATAGTGACAAAGCTTGGAATGCCATTTTAAGTCTATGAAGAATGTAAAAATTGTTTTTTAAGTTTGCTATATCAATAACTTGGTGAAGATAGTCTTGAAACTCGATTTTCCAAGCTGAAAGCAGTTTTGAAGCACTAAAAATAGTCCAGAATTCGAAGAAAATGAAAAGCAAAGTAAAAAGCACGAAAAGTTCGTTTTCAAGACAATTTTCATGAATCTAATGTTAATGTCCTGCATCTAAGACTATTTTCAAGACTAAAATATTGAAATTTGCCTTCAAATTATGAAAACTTACTTCAAATGCAAATTTTAAGCTTCTGATGTCACTTTTCATTAGTTCAGTTACATTTTGGGGTTCAAGTCAATTTTTAAGGTTTAAATGTATGAATTTGTAGTAACAAATTCTTGAAAAAGTAGTTTTTATTATAAAAAGTCAATTTTTAGTATTAAAGTCTCTCGATTTGCATGAAAACTGGTTACTTTTAACTTTTAAGCTTCTGAAATTTTTATCTTTTTTAGTTCAATTTTCAAAACTAAAGTCTTTTAGTTTGTCTGGAAACTATGAAAACTGGCTAAAATAATATTTTTTAAACTTCTTAAGTGAATTTTCCGGTTCCAAGACAATTTTTAAGTTGGGTTGGGTTAGTTTTGGGTCTTTGACCGTAATAACGTGTAATAAAGTGCTTGTTCCAAATTTGATCAATATTGCTCCAACGGTCTGACAGTTATGACAAAAAGAACGATTTTTTAAACAGAAATTTGAAGGACTGTATTTTCCTATTTTCCGGAAAATGACATAATGAATGTCAACTTATTTTTTAATTGGCTATGGATTGGTGAATTATTGACATTTAAAACTGGACCACCCTGTATTTTCGTCAGAACTGTAGAATTGCTCCATGGAACTTTAAAAAAACACTTGTTTATACCAAAAAAACGCATTTATTTGTCATTTTATAATTTGCGAACAGTTCAAATTCCTTCATTATTGCTTTTGATGTGCATTTATTAGCCTTTTTTTCATCATTCTCTTAAATTCTCTTTCCATGTTATAAAGAAAAAATTCTCTCTACTAAACGAAGATTAAAGGCTTTGAAATTTAAATTAACACAGCAAAACCAAATAATAAGAAGGTATGATTTTTTGTAAAATGTAAATGTAATCTTCGTAATTGGCATAAGTTTTGTTCACGTAACAAATTTTAGACTTAAGTTGAAAATACTTTAGTAGAAAGTTTTTTGAAGATTTTTGTCATTAGTAAAGACTAACAATGAGAGTAAAAAATATGAAATGTTACTTAGAGAGTACTATAAAACCTTAAATAAAAACATAATTACTGAAGTGTTTAATGGTAACTTTGGTTTCACAGACCCATTTAATACCTTATAAATTATAATTGTAAATATAAAAGAATAATTGCCACCTACATTTTTGTTCATTAGTTACTTATAAATAATCAGTGTCACAACGTTTGGTGTTAATAGCATTATGCTTTTTGTCGTTTGACAATGACAAATAGTTCCTCTATACAGATAACGGAAAAATAACTTTCACGCTTTCCTACTACTACTCCACAACTATGCCACCCATAAATAATGCGACATTGTGGCCTTTTGAATTGAGGTAGGTCAGACTCTAAATAATTTGCAATGTAAAAAAATTGATATGCTTTTAGATAGCGGTGGAAGTTCAAAAAGATACGCGAAACTATGTAATAACTTTAAAATACTAAAGCAAAGCAAATATTATAGAAAACATCTCGCGTTGCTCCAAAGAACAGTCAGGATGAAAGTGACAGGAGCCGGGCTTAACGTCAAACCAAACAATATTAAACTAAACTTTTCCTCTTAGGCAACGAGCCTGTAAAACCTGCTCTAGCCAAACTTTTCACGTCTAAGTTTTTCCTTCGGAAAACTCTGAAGGCTCGTTCTGCCCGCCTCCCAGTACACCAAAGAAATTATAATATTGATGCCTTTTCTCTCTGGTTCTATCTAAATTTATGTAAACGTCACCCGGACATTAAGTCGGCTTAAATTGTCTAGCAAAGCTTTGACGATATTTGTGACTCCTTCGAAATTATGTCTCGCAAATACTTCATTAGAAAAACTTTTATTAAAATATTTCCGAGGCTTCGCTGGAGAACTTCTGTTTAAAAGGATCAAGGAC
This sequence comes from Ips typographus, assembly GCF_016097725.1. Taxonomy (NCBI): domain Eukaryota; kingdom Metazoa; phylum Arthropoda; class Insecta; order Coleoptera; family Curculionidae; genus Ips; species Ips typographus. The sequence continues at coordinate 5,174,448 of NC_138437.1, read as the reverse complement.
AAATTCGTCAAGAAAACTTTGTAATTACGTAGTGCAACATTACGCTTAAATTTTATTAACTTAGCAAAACAGCCTGTTAAAGTAATTACAGTTTTGACCTGAACTTAACCGAACAAAGCCAATATTCCAATAATTAAAAAAAAATTGTTTAAAATTTTCAAGTTAACTAGTTAGTACTGGCAGTTTAAAGGTTTGCAGTTTAGTTTAAATTTGCTATAATCTTACAAAAGAAGTGCCGGAGGCAACATATTGATTGTTTCAAAGGTTTTGAAATACTTGCTTCTTTGATAGTAAAATAGGTCTAATTAGACAAAGTCAATTTTTCAGAAGGGAATTGTTAAAATCTTTATTTAAATTATAAGCCAACTTTGCCACAATATTCAGATGGTTAGGCAGTTGTCACAAAGATATAAGCTACAATAATGATAATAATGTTTATTTATTTAGCTTGGCATGATTACTTTAATTCTTAATAATACTGGGTCCTGATTCAAAACTGAAAATTTCATTTGATTTCCACCATTGAGTCCACTATAACATGCATTTAATTAGTGTATATTACATTGTAAAATGGTGTGCAATGCTCTATTTGCAATCTACCAATTTTAGAGCAAAATATACAAAAACTGCATTGGTTTTGAAGTTTTTTTTTTGCAGCTCAGAAACATCAAAAAGACACCAGTGTTTTTCTGTAAAGCAGAGTTTTAAAAGTATTACAAGAGGTTCTCTAACGGTTTTTGCAGGTCAGAAATACCAAAATAACATTAGTAGATTCTGATCCTTTAAAATGTCACCAGAAGTTTGAAAACTGTTTAAAGTTGCTTAGATTCTCTAGGATGAGTGAAAATTATTAACCAGTGTTGTCATATCTTTAGAAATCCAATTTCATTGGCTGTCTATTGACGTTCATATAATGAAACACTGCACTAAGAAAGTGAAAAATATTATAATAATCAACTTTGACACCTTCTATTGGCCCAACCAATAAATCAACAACCCAATGTTGCCATATCTTTTGAAAAGCCCATTTTAGTAGCTATTCATTGATGTATAAAAGTCTACATAGAGTGTACCATATTGGCGAGTTATTTACGATTGAGTAAAACACTGCATCAAAAAAGTTAAAAAAAAGGTCAACTTTGACGGCCTCTAGCGGCCAAGCTGTCAAACCAATTAATCAAAGTTGTCATATTTTTACAAAGCCCATTTAATTAGCTATCTATTGACGTGTTAAAGTTCTTACCTTGTCAGTCAAATAAGAAAGTGACTTTTGACAGATATGATAATGATTTTCTAGTATGAATAGTACAGAATCATTAATTTTCCATAATATTTTCTGAAAGGCCTTTGTGTTGATTTCAGGACAATAAAGATCCAAACTATCAAATGTTCCAGTAAATTTTCAATCTATGTCCTTAAAAAGCTACATATTCTAATATTGAAAGAAATATTCTGATTAGACTGGTTTGCACTGTTAATGGGTTAATATTCCACAAATTTTGATTACGCTTAGGTACAATTTATCCCAGAAAATAAACCTCAAAAAATTAAGGCACAAAATTAACTACTTTACTTGCGTTAAAGGATTTTCCAGTTCTTTACACTTACGCCACCTAAACTTCCGCAACATATAACAAATACATTACCTTTAATACCTTCATTTTACAGTTTGTGAGACTGCTTTAAGCAGAAGTGAAGCCCGTAAAATAATAGAGCTACAACACTAACCAGTAAGGCACGATTAGTTCTGGCTGTATTTTTCAATATAATTTTTGTTTTTGGAATGATATTTTATTGTGAGTGAAATTTTTCTTGTCAGCTCCCTAGCTATCATCTAGTTTAGCCAAACTTGTTTGGCTCTATATTTCACGCACTTAGAGAAGCGAACATTAGGCTGAACCGCAATCAGCGCTTGTAATTTACGTTGTTAATATTTGTTTTACGCCTAACAGGTATTCACGTAAAATAGTGGTTATTGGTAATTACAAAATAAATAAAAAGTGATCTCTAAAAATGAAAGAGATTTTTTTAATTATTAAAGTTTTTTGAATAAAACTTTTGATAGGGTAACTAACCCTCCCCCCCTGAAACTATCAAAATTTACAAAAAAAGTAAACCTCCCTTTGCAAGGGAGTCCATTTCTTTCCTGCACTTACCAAAAGCTGCCGTTTATCATCTATTACAGGAAGTATAAGTAAACATTTTTACTTTTCTGTGTGCTCGGCGTTAGCAATGCAAACAGGCATGGTACTGGAAATGTTATTCTAAAGTATAATGGAACAAGTATCGCTCTTACCAACCTTCTTCGGAGGCTTCCTAATTAGATTTGACAAATTAAACAAAAATATTTTCCTGGAAAAAAAATGGATGAGATCAGGAGGAGAGTAAAGTTTTGCAAAGAGAAAACAACTGGTATTATTATTATTAATATTAGTTTCAGCTTCCGTTCTATTGTTAATTGTAAGTTTGTGTTGTTTCAGAATCCACGTTGGGGTTCGAACCGGACTTCCTTTACCCTTTAGAAAACTTGACGGTACCTCAAGGGAGAGATGCCATTTTTACTTGTGTAGTTAATAATTTGGGAGGATACAGGGTGAGTGGGGATTCCGCAACAGCCAGGGTGTGTATCTTTTCAAATATAATTACTCATGCACCATTGCGCTGAAGGCTGTTAATTCAGACTGCTTTTAAAACAGTACTTTTGTTACTATTTTGTTATTTTATTGTGGGTACTGTGTTAAAAGCAGACTGATGAGCTGAATAGCGCCAGCACCGAGCACTGAAGCACCGATGCACCAGCACCAAGCACGTAATTAAAAAAGCACCATTGCACTACTTATCTTCTTAACATAGTGTTTGAGTTTATTTCTGTCAAATCTTCCTTTTTCTATTTACTTAAGGTAAGACTACCAAAACATAAAATTTTACCTGCACCTATAATCTGTTCGGTAACGTAAAAACAGGAACTCAATTACAGTACATGTCAGTTGGTATATTTGTTATCCCTGCATCGACTGACAGACTGTTATGACCCTGCAAAATTCTTTGCATGTTATATATAGAATTTTATATTCGAAAAATTGAATTATGTTTAGTAGGGTAAACAAAACTTCCTGTAACCAGCACGTTTTTCTTTCAGAGCGAGAAAACGAGACATTTCTATATTTTAATAACATTTGTTGTTTTGTGTATAGTATCAAATCTCATTAGTAATATACGTTCACACTTTCAAACCTCTGAACTTTTAACTTAATCACAGTGTTGCTACCTATTTCCTAAAAGTTTTAAAAAGCTTTCCGAGACTTATAAAAACTCTGGAAATAATTAAAGAATGAAATAAGTGCACAGAAAAGTTTTAAAGAGTTTGAAATTAAATATTGTAGCATGGACCCTGTTGATGTGTAAATAATTTTATCGCAGCGATATACTTGTTAAATAGGTGTAGCAGTTGTTTTTATAGTCTTTTGATTGCCCTAACTCAAATTTACATTAAAAGAAGATTTTCTTTTTCGTTGTAGGGAGGCGGATTAGCGCCAACCTCGGTAAGTGTCATCTCTTTTCTTCACATCTCCATAATCATCATGTCAATTTTGACAAATCTTTGTAAAACAATTTTGACAAAGCTGTTTCGTTTTTTATGCTACACTGAATGTTTAAATAACTAAGAGGATTTTTCCAATACGTAGAAATAGGCCGAAACAATTTTACTAAAAACAACTGAAATATTTTTTTTATTTATAAGGGGTGATCAACCCCAACGTCGTTTCCATTACTGATAAAACACTGCAAAGTCTACAAACTTAATGATCTGTCCTCGTATTTGATTTGATGTTTCTTTTACGTTAAAAATTTCCATAAATGAAAAAATTTTAAAGTATTAAGTAAATATTCACGTGACCTTTGTAGGTAAATTTGATAACTGAAAACAATCACGTGACTTTTTTTGGGATCTCTTTTAATCGTTAAAAAATGCTACAGTGTTCTTAAAGCTGCTATTTGGTCATTGAAAACAGTCACGTGAACTTCAGAACAACATTTTAACTTTAAATCTGGTCACGGGACTGCAAGGATACTATTCTAGTAGAGTCACGTGACCTTCGTAGGTGACTTTGATACTTGAAAACATCACTTGACCTTCAGGAATGTCTTTTATTGGTAAAAATGGTCAGCTGACTTTCAGAAGACTTTAAATATAGTCACGTGACCTTCACAATTTTTTTCCCAATAGTATAAATGATTACGTTATTACACACCTTGAAAAAGTTAAAGAAAGTAGGAAAACACAAAATAATTTAAAAATCTGTGGAAAAAGGGAGTATACCAAAAAAGTTTTCTATATTTGACGTGCACAACAGTGTTAGGTCGGTTTACTCAATTATTAGTGTATTTTTCGTAAAAACTATATCTCATCAAAGAGAAGTTTTGGACTACAAGTTAACATTAGAAGGAACCTCCTAACTGTCACAGGAACCAAATTAGGAGCTGTCAAATTGTGGCATCTTTAAAAAGCTTGTTCACTTGTTCTTTATTCCCCGGTCAATATCTCGGTTATTTGTGATTTTTTAAAGAAAATTGTATTCAGACCAAAATTACAAGTTACATTTTGACGTTCGAGCGAACTTCCTCGCTGTCGTAGAAACCAAATTAGGAGCTGTCAAATTCTGAATATAGATATAGATTATGATACTTAAAACAGTCGGGAGTAATAAGAAATTTAATAATTTAAAAGGTGCATGGTTGTTTCGTTTAAAATAAGCAAATTGGTGAGTATCTTCTAGGTAAATTTCACCGTACTTAGAACTTAATTTTTCTAAAAGCAAATCCATCAGAAAGAAGTATATTTCCTATAATACTTGTATTAGTTTTATTAATTCACAGCATGTAATTATTTTATAAAACAATTCGGGGGTTCGTTAAGATTGCGGGTCCGGGTTCCATGAAACCCACAGAACCACTAACGCTATGCTTTTCAAATTAATTATCTTAAATTTTGACTTATAAAAATACGTGGTACAAACTATTATAAAGTCATTGTAAAATTATACAAATAGTTTTAAAAAACTTAAGTAATTTCTCTGCGCTATTCTTACGATAATTTATCGAATCATTGATTTGAATAGCAGAAAAAAGTTGAGACTGTGAAGTCATTACAGAAAAGACTGTTTCTTAAATCAGATTGCCGTTCAAGTCTAAGTTATCTCGGTTCTTTTAAATATCAATTTAAACTGTTCACACCTCATTAAGTTTCAATTTTACAGCTATTGTCCCATCTGGGTTATAGCCTAGGGTAGCATGCCGCTGAAATCTGAGATTGCTGCGCGTGCACACCACATTGCTCGTCTCACAATTGTTTTATAGGAATTTCCTTTTTGGAGTTTGGTTGTTTTTATCTAGTTGTTTTGCTTTCAGAAGAAAATATAGATTTGAAAAAGTTATATTAAAGAGATTAAAGGGGGGTTTCCTAACCCACCACTGACGTAAAACTGTCTCGAAATTTTCCTCTAATATTTTAATACGGTCCTTTAGGAAAACATCGAATAGCACAGAGGCTGAAGTGATCTTATTTGTGCCTCTAGGTTTCGCATCAACTGGATATGACGAGCAGCAAAGCTTTCATATGTAAACAAGATCACCATTATTCACCTTCGATGTTTCTGGTCCTTTCTAACACAGGGCACATTCTTACCTAACCCCGAATGAAATGTCAACCACCCTAAATATGCATGAGCTCTTTACCTTTTTGATTTTCCCTCAATATATATGCTGCTACTAAGTCAAGCTAAATATCCTGTACTTTAAGGCTTTTAGCTGAATCCCAAGAGATCCATGCATACATACATTTGCATTTTCCATATTTTAAATTTAACCATTCGATTTCACATTTCTACAATTTTGATACTTTATGGCAATATTTTGTTACCATTAGTGACAGTATTATACGCTGTTTAGAGACCACTTAAGAGTAATGAGACCACTATTAATCTGGTCATTAAATATGCTGGATATGGCAGTCAACTGTAATTTAGTACATGTTCATTATAAAGCAAATTTTGCCAGGTTGGAGTTTTTAGTATCAGCCTTTAGGGGTTAAATAACAAAATCTCCACTGGTTTTAATTAATGAGTCAAGAAATATGCGACTTCAATTTATAACGTTCATAATAATATTTTAATTAATCGTCCCGTATGGTGGAATTAATGTTCTGTTTAAACGTTTATTACTGAATATGATACTTACTGAATTACCTCAAATATAGAGATTACGCTTTACCAAAGCAAATAAATTTATCCATACGTTAATGAGCAATGTGCAATTTGTAAGTTAATAGATTTCACATACAAAAGCTATAAAAAGGAAGGTTTGACTGATTACGTTTCATTGCATGTGAAAACATTTCACTAAATCCATCTTCAGTATATTCAATTATACCTCAGAAAGAAGGTTGATCTGTTAAGGCCTCAATTACTCGATGGAGCTTTTTGTAAGCCCACAGCCAAAAGGGAATAAAGGGGTCGTAAACAAATGAGTAAAGCTGTAATAATTCTCTATTAAATTATGTCACAGGTCGCTTGGATAAAGGCAGACACCAAAGCCATATTAGCCATTCACGAAAGCGTCATAACCAACAACGCAAGATTGTCAGTGACACACAACGATTTTAATACGTGGACTCTTAATATTCGCAATGTTAGAAGAGAGGACAGGGGGCAGTATATGTGTCAAGTTAACACTGATCCCATGAAAATGCAGGCAAGAATATATCACTTTGAGAAAACATATAAACGGTAAAACTATAATTTAATTTCTAGACGGCCTTCTTGGAAGTAGTTATTCCTCCGGATATCATATACGAAGAAACCTCAGGAGACATGATGGTACCTGAAGGCGGTTCTGCTAAACTTGTCTGCAAGGCCAGAGGTCACCCCCCTCCGAGGGTAACATGGAGAAGAGAAGATGGAGGCACTATTCTTGTAAGAGGGAATCACCCTGAAAAAAAGGAGAGAGTCAATGCTTCTGATGGTGAAGTGCTCACTCTGACTAAAGTCACTAGGTCTGAAATGGGAGCCTACCTTTGTATTGCCGCCAATGGAGTTCCACCTTCTGTTAGTAAGAGAATGATGCTACACGTACACTGTAAGTTTTAAATATTCATTTTTTGTGTTGTTAAAGCCCGGTTGTACAATCTTTGAACCTGGTTCAAGTCAGAAACGCCACTTTGACAGTAATGCATTTCATATGATAATCAACTGTGATTGTACAACAGAGTGTAGGAGTTAGTTTCAAGTTTGAAAACATTAGGAAATGAGAGTATCACTGAGTTTAATAATTCATTTGTACCCACTTTGGCAAATCAGTTATAAAATCTTCACAATGGGCGCGGGCAATTGTTTTTAATTCATGTGTCATTTGCCAAAATAGCAGACGCAGCAGTAGGGTCAAACAACAGCAGTTTACAATGAATGGCAAAACACGGCTGCTAACAGCACAACAGATTATAAATCCATCATTACAAAATAATATTTGTGTCTATTTTAATTATTGTCCTTGTTTCTGTTTGCCGCACGACACATCGCTCACGATTAATGTGATGTACCTTTTGTTTGCAACCGTCAACGTTAACTGAACTGATATATGGTCGAAAGGGTCTTTTTCCAAAAAAATTAAACATTTCCACGTTTTATTTTTCCTTTCACTTTTTTAAATTGCATTGATATCTGAATGATCTAAGTATAAAATGATTGGTAAACGATCAAGACAAATTATTGATGAAAAATGGAAAAAGGAGGTATTATCCAAGAAGCGGGGTGCTTTTTTTATAGCAGTGGAAAATGAACGCGCCAAACGTTAAATGATATTCGGCTGGTCGAAGCCAGTGATTCATAACAATAATCCGATAAGTCTGTAAAGTGCTCACAGTTGAATTAAAAATTCTCACGCTTTTTAACGGGACACGGAAATATCTACCATTAGAGCTCTTTAAAAGATGACTTTCAATTTCAGATTTCACATAATATATTTATAGAACCGGTTCCGATTTGGCTGGGTGTGTGGCTGAAATTCATTCCCCTTGCTCGATAAAACTTTAGGGCGCAATCAAATTATTCACCATATTGTTGCTCGCCTAACAGAAACTGATAACAAGAGAACCGAATTGATTGACTTCCCCAAAAGTAACCGACTTTTCCGAAACGGCCATGAATTGAAATTGTTTCCCAACTTCGCAAATACCATAATTGTCCATTTCCAGAAGTTCTACGTTAGATTGTTTGTTCCCACAATATATTCCCTCTCACTTTTTAGTGTTTTCAAATGGTCCCAGTGGATTTACTACCAATGGTAACTTATAAAGAAGATCAAGATTCTCAAATTTTATCAATACCTTCGAAGATAGTCAAAATTTAGACAGAATCCGATAATTACATATAAATAGTAGATTTTCATTTAAAAATCAAAAAGCCACCTTGTATTAAGTGAAAAGTAAATGTATTTGCCCGAGGAGTATCCTAATATGCCAATAATGCCTAGTAATTCCCAACAATATCCAAATAACCTTTTTAATTAAAAACAAGGAAATATGCGTGCAACGATTTAACCGGAAGTAGGTATCAATGCTGCTTATTTTAAATGAGACACCCTGTATATTTTTGGATTTTTTGATTCTACGTCAAATTCTAGACCTATTTCGTGTATTTATGTCATATACCTATATGTAGCTGTTTCTAAGCTATTTGTTTTAATTTTTTGAAAATAGTATTTTAATAAAATTTGATATTTTTAGTCTCCAAAACAATTTTAATTGGTTTTTGTGTATTGTCGTGTTAAACAAGGTCTGTTCTAAGAGTAGGTGCAAAAAAAGTCAAAATAAATTATACAGGGTGATCAAAAAATCAGTTCTAAAAAAGGACAGAAAGTCTAGTTTTTCAAATAAAACACTCCTTATTCCTATAACATTAGATTATCATCAAGTTTGTATTAGGTCACTTATTTAAAAAATTGACTAAACTCTGAAAATAACCGAGTTTTTGAAAGTAGTGTGTCAAATTCAGTCAATACTGTCTTTATTGTCAAATAACTCGTTATTTGCAACACTTTGACTTTTATATGTCAATGGATGGAAAAAAAATGGGCTCTCCAAAAATATGACCGCCTGTGTTGATATTTTGCTTCATTTGGCCGCCAGAGGGCTCCAAAGCTAACTAAATATTTTCCTTTTGAGTTTTTTTTTTTAAATCGGACAGGTACGGCCCTGATATTTAGCACAAACATAAAACAGTGATTAATCTGTAGAAATAAAATCATTACGGTCTTTTTTCGCTTGTACTAAGTGGCCAACATAACGTAAAACTCTTTAGGATAGTGGCGGCGTTTCAGACAAATTTGACTCTTACAAAAATTGTCATTCAACTTAATCTTCCATGGTTAAACTTGCCCTTAACCAGTCAAAAAGTGTTTCTGCTGCACCTTGTCACTAAATCCTAAATAACACGCGAATTTGTAACACTTTGTATAGATTTTTATATATCAATGGACATCCAATGAAATGAGCTTTCCATTGACGTATAAAAGTTGATTGGTTAGTGGTACTGTTTGGCCACTAGAGGGCGCCAACGTTGACGATTTTTTTTGGTGTTTAATCCATTTAATCCACTCGCTTAATTGCACTATTTTTGGTAGGATTTTACACGTCAAAGGCAATGAAACGAGCTTTCTAAAAATATTTCAACTTCAGTTAATAGGTTGGACGGTTTGGTTGACTTTTTTGGTGCATTCGCTCGTTTTATCCTCAATAACTCCGTTATTTGCACTACCTTTGGTTGAGTTTTATACGTCAGTGGATAGCCAATAAAATGAGCTTTCTAAAAATGCCCCCCTTGGGTTGATAGGTTGGATGGTTTGTCCGCTGGAAGGCGTTAAAGTTGACCAATTTTTTCATCACTTTTTTGGTGCATTTTTCCGTTCAATCATCAATAACTTGCTTATTTGCAACACTTTTTATAAACTTTAATATGTCAATAGATAGCCAATAAAATGTGCTTTCTATTGACGTAAAGCTCATTTCAGGAAATAGCTAATAAATATTTACTTTCCTACTCTAAGAATAATTGTTTATTTAATCTATTAATTCAGAATACACTGTTAAGCATCTTTGCAAACAGAGACTATCAATATAGTAGTTTTACATTTTCTACTTTACATCTACTAGTTGAAAAAAATTGCATAGAAGTTTCTGGTAAACCATCCTGTATATACATGAAGAGTTCTGAGACAATAAGTTGGACATAACCATTGTGTAACTAGCACATATCATCTCGTATGTCAAGTTATGCACAGGCCTAAAAGAAAAACAAAAAAAAAATCCGGTTACAAACAAAAGCAGCAGGGTGAGTGATTTGGAAAGAGGTGCAACGTTTTACACGCAGCAGTGAATAAAACGTGTCAGAATATGATTGAAGTTGCCAACATTTGTATTTATGGTTTCATTTATAATGAGCCATTGTGTACTTGGCGGCGAAATATTAGCCCAACCTATTGTACATCCATATTCATGATATGATGTTTTGTAGCAGTTATTCAGTTGTTCAGAGAGTCGAATAACATTTGGTGGATTAAAATAATCGATTTAAATCAAGTTTTGTTCATCAGTGCTTTTGGACTGATCAGTATTGCAGCTGGTCCAGGCAAATCTGGATTTACTGATCCTATCGCCGGAATATAACAGTGGAACATGTACGGTAAAAGTATGATAAACGATTAGCCATTAAATAAAATTTCCTAACAAATATTTGTCGACACCCGAAGGATGTTTTAATTACAGTTCGTTGAAAGAAGCAACGCGGTTTTCATTAAACCGCCACTGCGTGACTTACCTTCATAACATGACACGCTTCTTAGCCTTAAGAGCTTAATTAATTTTAAATCAAGTAAAGCTTGAAGGTTTTCCTTCTTTTGATCCGACCCATAACACTGTAACGTTATCTTTTTACTTCCTGATTGAGGAAACCAAAAACAAAAACTCACGTGCATCTTTGAAAAATGTTATTAAATGAGGTTTAACGCTACTTGCTTTGTGTTTTGCTTGCTTGTAACGATGACTTTGAGCCAAAGCTGTATGAACGACTCAACTATAACAACTATATCACATTAAACTGTATATACTTTTTCAAGAAATTAAAGGGCTCAAGTTACATAAAAATCTCCATATTCGAAACTTACAATGTATATAATTGCCCCCAATGGCTTTTTAATAGCAGAAGTAACTTTGACTTATACTGGCTCCTGAAAAGTTTCAATAGCTGATTAGTATTCCCTTCACATTTTTACCTGCTTAGAATCAAATTAGCACAAACAGTCAAGTTATAGGCTCAAACTCTGTTTTACTTACAAACCTAAATTCATTACACTCACAACTATGACAACAAGGTTTTTTAGATTTTTACAAATTTTCATAACGCTGGCTATTTCTGTGCACAAATAAATTGTTTTGAATAAATAAGCTATGATTAGTCTCAGTCAAACATTTTATATAGATTGAATCAAAATATACAATAAGATGGTTCATGTTTAATAATGGGGGGTATAATCATTTCTTATTAAAATTGAAAATTCTACAACTCTATATTTCTAACTTTGTTTTTTAAAAAATGAAACCATCCCAAAAATCCAAAAATGAGTTTATAATTTAGTGATTTCCAGAATTTTCCAGTCTTTTAGACAAACCTAACCTAACCTTTCAATAATTCAAAGAAACTGTTGCACATTTACTCTTGATTGAAAAGTGAATAGTTCCAGACATAAATTATTTTTTCCTCAAAAAATCAACCAAAATCAAAATGTTGTAACAATGTAATTGTCAGGCACATGTTTTGAATGTGAAAAATTAAGAAGCAAATGTCACATTCAAAACATGTACTTGTACAGGGCAACTTTATTTTTTGCAAATAGAAAAAAACTGTTAATACAAAAGTTATACGGCTTTTCCTAAATCAGTCTATGTACAGTCTCTCTACTGTGTCAGTCTAAAAACATCATGTAACCAAGAAAATGTCATATTTACTCTTGAAAGTCTATAAATTACATTTAAACAGTTGAGAAAGCTGGAATGGTAAAAGCACGTTTTCTGATCGTGACAATGTAAATTTGCAGCTGGCAACACTGTTAAAATTGACTCTCTGTCATCTGTCAACAACAATCATGTGAACAGGAAAATGTCATCTTTTTAAAAATTGCCAAGTTTTGACTCATTTTGTTGTATCTTTTCTCCATTCTTTAAATTTTTTTGAAAAATGAAAATTTTTAAAGTGCTCTTTTTGTTCTTATTTTAGTTAATTTAAGGTTCTTTGGTATAAATATGCTATTTGATGTGCATTGGAACCCTCCTGGAGCAAAACTAAAAATTGCTAAAATTGGACTTTTTACCCTGTATATTTTTAAAAGTTCAGAATAGTTTCTATAAACTCGAGTACAGAACATTCATAACATTTTCAAAATTACCACAATGTTTGCGATCATTTTTTTTCCAATTTCTTTTCAATTTGGCCCACTCTGTACATAACCAAATCGTCAATCATTTATGAATATTTAGTTCAAAGAAAAAAATGGCTAAAATCTACCATTGAATTAAATTACAGACATACAGGAAAAACAATATAAAAGCACCACAAAATTCCATAATAGTATGTTGGATATTTGAATAGCTTATTAACAGCCGTCGGCAATTTAGCGAGTGTTCAGTCCAGGGACACTTCATACATTTATTTATTTAATGTAATGCATAAATTACGAGAGACCGTACTGCGTAAAGTGCAAATATATACACGTACAAAGCCGCTGACAAACCAGACCTCAACGTTTCGATTTTCCACAAAGTGAATCAATAGATTTTCTTCTATATCGTTAATGTGAAATTGAAAAAGAAATAGTTTTTTTTTTAAAGTCACTGGGAATTGCATTACAAAACCAAGAGACTATTTTTCTATTCCTGCATCTTATCAGTGCCGCCTAAGCATGAAAGGCTACATTTACGTTTAGAAGCCCTACCCGTGAGGCAATTAATGGTTGAAGGCACATGTTTACCCTTTAAATAGACTGCCTTAATCATGTATGTTTCCGTTTGCCAATACCAAGTGTTTCGCTATCAGTGCTTTATTGACTGGCTGATTTAAGCATACACGTTTATTTAAACATTAATCAGTGAACCCGATTTAACTTTTAAGCTTCCTGAAAAAAGTTAACTTTCTTCCAGTCCATCCCCTTATACAAGTGCCAAACCAGTTAGTAGGAGCACCTGTAAATACCGATGTCACACTTCAGTGTCATGTGGAAGCTTCTCCAAAGGCAATTAACTACTGGACAAGAGAAAGCGGTGAGTTTGACATACGAAACCCACTCAAAAACGTTGCTAAACATTTCTTGCAGGTGAAATGATCATTTCCAATGATAAGTATTATATGACCGAGATTAACAACTCGTACTACAGTGTCCAAATGATGCTTACTATACGTCGCATTCACAAATCTGACTTAGGAGGATACAAGTGTATTTCAAAAAATTCGATTGGAGACGCTGAAAGCAACATCCGGTTATACGGTAAGTTTGACTCTTATCACGTTTAATTAGTTACAACGTCCATTCCTCGCCTAGCAACAAGGTAATCTCTTAGATTCAATAGTACATCAAGGTTCGAGATTCAAATTATAAGAGCTCTTTACCTTTAACTTCAAAGAGAATCCCTTAAGATTATATGTTTGCATCCCCGTTACAAATTGCTAAATCACCACTAATTACTCCACATATTCCATTAATACTTGCACATTCAAACCATTTTGAAATAAAGTGCAATTAGTTTTCAACTTAAAGTTTAAAAATATTGTAACAGATTTAACAGTTCACAGAATTATCATAGCTAAAGCGTAAAGTTAGAGAGTAACATAAGAAAACTCGGTAGTATCCAAAAACGAATGGAGTATTCGCTCGTCTCAACGGTAAGTTGAACTCACAGTCAGATTTATAGGGTCGGAACTATGAAAAGTTGATGAGATTTCCTCTTGGAATTGGCTACAATAAAATAAAATTGGATTTTTTAGAAAAGTTGAGAAAATTTCACTTAACAACTACTTTATGTATCGCGAGTTATCGACAGGATACAGGGGTGTAATCGTCAGATCCACGCAATTTTTCTAACAATTTAAAACGAATTTTCGCTAAAACTTAGACATCAATTTTCGCACAACCTAAAGAGGGTCCTTACCCGAAAAGGAATCGTTCGATTGTTCCAACCGCATCAAAAGGTCAGTAGACTTTGCGATTAAATTTAAAAAATAAATTCGGGTCAATGAATCCGAAAGGCGAATTTATAACCCAAATTAATGTGTTTCTAAAACTTAAGGAAGTTTATTTTTTTTATATTACACTCCAGGACTTTTTTCCATAAGTCGTAAACTGTAGCAGTTCGTTCCACAACTCTTACCCAAACGGAAAGGTAATCGTACTAAGCAGTTTTTGAAGTTGTAAAGGCGGAAGGAAATATTGCATTGTGAAATAAAAATAAAAAAGGAACCTTTGTATTGGTTTCAACTGATAATAAGCATGAAAGTCAAAGACAGGGAGGGAATACTAAAAAATCGGCAGTTTAGATGAAAGGATAAAAAATGGAAAAGGTAGAGTGCAACAAATAAAAGCAGAAATTTTACTGTTAATTCACAGCCTAGTTTATAAAAGACATTTTAACTCTCTAGCTGTAACTTAATCATTACCAATACATTTAGTATTAATAACCTTAAAAAAGAAGGGTGTTTATTAAACTTCTAATTTAACCATACAGTTTTCTGAAAGGTAAACTTTAATATAATTTTTCTCAAATTTTTATGCTTAACCCAACATTACTGCCCTAATAGCAAAAATATATTATTTTAATTTCTGCTTATTAATTTCAATAAATGAAGCACGAATTAAATTTTAACAGGCTGATTAAACATTCGAGATTTAACTTTAGTATTAGCTGTAAGAAAATTTAGAATTTTATGTACAATCAAGGTCAGTAGTTCCTGCTAAATTTAAAGTTAAATTTCGTTCATGAACACCACAATTTAAAACCACTAGTCTTATTCTTAATACCAATACTAAAGTTAAATTTTCTAGACTTTTTTTTTAACTAAACGGTTAATTGTAGAGCTTCTGCAAGTCCAAAGAATCGCTAAAAAATATTTTCAGTTTAGGAAAATGTCCACAAGGAAGAATACCAACAAAATTAATTAAAAAAGTGCATTACTTCAAAATTTCATATACAACAGCACATTGAATGTGCTGCTAAAGGAAGCTGCATTTACCTATAACAACTTTGTATAAAACAATTTTTCTCCATTTCTTTATTTATAATATTTAGCATTTTGCTCTCATATTTAGCTAACATTTTTGAAAAAGTTAAATAGGCATCCAACAGCCACATGAAAACGGTCACATGACTGAAAATTTGTAGTTTAAATTTGAAAATAATTACGTAACTTTGCAAAATTAAAATTAAATTAGAAATTGATTTTAAAAATGTGTAGTTTAAACTTGAAAGCAGTCACGTGATATGTTTTCACATTGGGTGTTAAATAACATGCTTAAGAATGTCATGTTATGCTTTGCGCACTTGATAGTAAAGACAAATCATTCAAAATAGCTTTTTGTGTGAATAACTTCAATTAGAAGAACGCTAGCAATTTTTGCTATCTGCTCTATTCAGTTCTCTTCATCTTGACATTAATGAAGTCTTGAGTTAAGGAGTAAAATAGTATTTTTTGTAAAAAGCACCACCTATCAACGAATTACAAGTCTAAACAATTATTTATATTGCATCTGATAGAAAAACCCCTGCTCTTTTCAATGGTGCCAAACTCAAATCCTTTACTTCAAAGGGTTTCAAAGTTATCTCACTTTTGACTTTTGAAGTTTTTACTAGTAAACTTCACTTCGTTTTGCAAAGTGCTATTTTATTTAAAGTACTAGAGATATGGCACTTTTTTTAAATAAACTTGTTTTTACTCCCACTTGTGGACATTTTCCGTATTTTCTAGCAATTTTTTGGGCAGCTTTTTATAACAGTTTTTTTTCCTGTAGCTCTGCAACTAGTCAAAAAAATCGAAAGCAAGCATACATTTTACAGTGTTTAGAGCATACCTCTAAAACCTTTTGTTCTTCAAGGGTGTCCAAATTTTTTTCAAAAAAATACCAAATTAAAGAAGCATTTACGGTAATATCTTTAACATTTGATATAGTTTCTATCATGGGAACAAGTTTCTCAATTGAAACTTTAAACATCCGGAATTAGTTATTATCGTGGTTTAATATAAAAACACCAAACATTCTTCTTTATCCAGTTTGCTAGGTTTCGTTCTAAGTTGTTTTTTCCTTCTAAAATTGTTTGTTCAGTCGTTTGAGATTTCACGACTGTAAAAAATAATTTAAATTTTAGAAATGGAACTGCGTGAAAAAGAAGACAGCCAAGAATACGACCAACCGGAACTGACTGAAGAAATGGAGAATACAGAAAAACGACTCTACAACGACTATCACGGTCCCTCCACTATAGAAAACAACCACTTGGGGGTGAACAACACCCAATCAAAAGCCAGTGCGTTTAGTTTAAATTATGTTTACGTGATGCTTTTTATATTATCATGCCAATTTTGACAGCTATTAATCAAACACTGTGAATAAACTTGTGTGATATGTGCCAAATAAATGGATTTGCTTTCGCTCTAATTAAAGAAAAACTAAATGGGACTTTTTGGTAGAATATCAGTAATTCGAAGGTAAGGAAGACTGCTCATTTAGACTAATTATTGTGTGTGGAAATTGTTATCCACGTTTCCCTTTAGGGTGACTTTTGTTACATAACGTCTCAGCAGCTCAACCCCAAAAAATTTTGTAATCAAAACAACACAAAAAAATTCAGGCGAGTAATTATTTGTAATATTCTTTTTTGGGGACTTAGTTCACTGTACAATAACTATAGGATTAGTAACAAACCAAATAAATCAATTATAAATGCGTGTTAACTGTATTTGTTGCTGCAAATAGTTGCGATTGAAGCGTATGAACTTTCTGTAACAATAACAATTATTAATATTATTGGTATCTTAAAAGGGAGTAAAAATTGTTTAACTCCCAGTTTCTTTGTTGTTTTCCGTTTTTGTTTCAAACCACAGAAAAATGTTTATATATACATATGATATATTTAAGCGAAATAAAGTTATTTTAAATCTGTAAGAGTGGTTTGTTTTAGTTCTACTCTTCGTAAATCGATGTTAAATGTAGAACAAAAATTTCCGGAATGTTATAACGAAATTTTTTCTTTTTTAGTTCGTTTTTCGCGTGAAAAATTGAAACATGTCGAGTGATAGTATAAAAATGTGGAAACTCGCTTTGCAAAAAACGCGCTTGATTTTGTATTCAACAAACACCCCCCAGAAAATTAATTGTCAAAGGGGAAAGTTTACACCACGTAAATATTTTCAGTGGCGTTCAGCAAAATTGCGTTTTAACCCCCAGTCAACCCACCCTAACCACTTAATCACCCGGCAGACCTAAACAATTTTACTAGTTAAACTCCAATGCACTATTATACGGTATACAAAAATGGGTTTCGGGAGTTTTAAGTGTGGGAGTTGATCACATTTCAATGGGAAACGTCTCTGATTAGTCCAATTTTATATTCGATTGCCGCAGGATTTAAATCGGCGGCTAAAAATCATTCTAGGTGAAGATCTTATCGGAGAATTGTGCAAATTTTAATGGGATCCCCCAAATGTATGCCTGGCATGACTGGTCTTTCTCGTTGATGGACTCATATTATGTCAAGTTTACCAATTTTTTTAATGGTGTCCTGTGTGGCTGAGTAGTGATTAGGTACCAGATAACTCATCATAATGGTGATGGGCGAATTTCAACCACCAGAGAATCAAGAATACTGCTTCCCTCAAGCATCCATTAAATAAATTTGAAGTTTTCTGAATTACTGAAAAATTTTGTTTTTTTTTCTGAAACTATAATCTATGCGTAAAAAAACACTTAACATATCCTGAATTTTTAAATATGTGTGTGGTGTTGGCAATTTGATTTTTGATTAATGCAACATACAGCGTCCTCTATGCAAGAACCCTGAAAGTAGTATCCAATCGATTTTTCCAGTGCAGAGTTAGTTCAATCAATAATAAGCAAATCAATAACTAACTGCTTTTGGATATTTGGAAACACATTTCGTTTTGAAACCTGAGTTAATGTACTAACAATGGTGGTAACTGCCAAATACCACTCCATGAAGCTATCAAACTATAAAACATTACTTAAAGGCAGTACCAGAGGCAGTACAATCAGTACAAATCATATTTAATTCTTGTTTATACTGTTTATAGGTCCATGAATAGAAATTGGACAGTTAATTGTGACGTGCATCTGTTTAGCATATTTCAATTTGTCAGAACCTTGTAAACTGTCTAGTCCCACTTCATGAAGCTATAAAATTACAAAACTTGTTTAAAAGCAATCAGTGTAAATCATATTATTATGCATTTAATAGTTTTATGAGTTATATTTTGTCAGTGGTGACGTACAACTGTCTATTGTGGATATACCACTCCATGAAGCTATAAACTTACAAAACTAGTATAAAAGCAATACAACCAGTGTTAAATTATATTATTTTGTATTTTGTATTTATATATATTTCTATTGCGTATGTATTTCGAGCTATCACAATGATGGTAACTGTTCCATGAAGCTATCAAACTATGAAAAGTTGCTTAAAGCCTGTACACAATCAGTTAAATTCACATTAAATGTTTTTAGAGCTCCTTGAGCAATAATTTAGACAGAAGTAACGTGAAGCTGTTTTCTTTGGAGTATTCCAAGCTATGAAAGTAAAAAAATCATGCTTAAAAGCAATACAGTTCCAATCTTTTTTTAAGTAAATAGGTCCATAACTTGTTTGTTTTGAGAGCAGCAAATCCAGTTAAGTAGACGTAATAATAGCATTCAATTGGAGACTTAAAGGATTTGCAAAGTATAAGAGAATTAAAGAACAACTTCAAATGATTCAATCTTTGAGTTTGCCACAAACCAGAAAGTTACTGAAGGGCAAGAGGGATAGATCTGCTCATATAAGATCGGCAGTAGACTCTCTAAAATCTAAGTCTAATATCTCCTAATATTTAAACTGTTATTTAACCAACAGTGACGTGTGACCATAATTTCGATTATTTTATTGAACATTGATTTAAATCTGTAATATCAATGTCTACTATCTTGTGTTAGTGTGTACAAATTAATCTGGATGTATGGTGGATGCAACATAAGCTAGCTCATTACAAAAACACGTATAGTTCATATCAGTAAAAAATGAGAATTATTTTAGTTATTGAGAAGGTTGACATTTCTGGGAAACTAATTAATTTAATCTAAAAAACTTTTTTTTTCATAATAAATCTGAAATATACTGGATAAGGAATACAAGTACATGCATGAGTGTTTTTCACTGTTGTCTCAAAAAAATTAATTAACACCCTAAATAAATCCAATAAACAAGAATTACGGTAGAACAACTTAGATTAGCAAAAGCCAGAAGTAAACTGAAAAACATCCCTTCTCTCAACCTTAGTGCCCTTACGGTTTTCATTGATTCGATGTGTTCAAGTGCTTGTTTACGGCCGTTGCGTCTGTGCAGTATATTTTGCCACTCTTAACAGAACACAGCATCCTCCGCATCTGCGAGGGTAAAACAACGTATAGGGGTTGAAAAGTATAGCCCAGTTACACGACAACTTAAAAAATTAGTGATACATATATGGACAGTTGCCCAGTTAATGTGATTTGCCCTGGACCCGGTAAGTTTAGTTTGGTTTAGTAGAATCCCAGTGAAGTTTGGCTTGCATGGTGCAACATAACCGATAGTTTAATCCCTAAACCACAACTTGAGGGTGCCAGTCACCCCTGACCAATGCGGATTATACAATTCCCCTTTAGTGTGGTTTCTCGTCTGGGTATTTATTTAAATCGTTCTAACAGGACTTCCTAAGGAAATATGCTTGTTTATGTTAAGCCGTCAACCGGAAATGAAGAGTAAGTGTGATTGGCATATTGTAAAAGGCGAATGATGTCACTATACACATTCTTTACAGCTAATAACTTTATACTGTTTGTAAGGAAAAGGGAACAAATTATGTAACAAATTTCCTTTAAGATCAAATGATTTCAATATAATTCAATATAAGTAGATCTCCTTGAAAATTGAGAAGGCTTGCAGCCCAGAAGAACATTTACCGTAAAATTTAATACAATAAAGTCATAAAATTTGGCTGTCGCCATAATGTGGCCAGCTGACTTTTATAAAAACTTTTTCCTCAAAAGGGTCTTTCATAATATGGCAATAAATTTTAAGAGGTGATGGAAGGATTTGAAATTCTTTGTAAAAAAGTAAACCTTTTTTAGGTATCTCAAAAATGGTTGATCTTAGAGATTCAGAAGAAAAAAAAAACTATGTAATAATATAAGTTAGGGTATATAATTCATCCAATGTTTAATATTCTAGTTATACAAATTTTATTCTGGAATTAAAGGAAAAACCTTCTTCTTTCCAGAAAAGTTTATTGCTACTATAATTACTTTCTCTATTATTACACATAATAAATACAACTCTAGTTATAATATTAATAAAAAAAGTTGCATTTATTTATGTTCTTTAACAGGGACATTTTGACTTTTGTCAGATTATTACAGTTTGTAGGATATACACACACATATTGAACTGTTGGGAAATATTGTCGTGTTGCAAATACATATTCATGTAAAAAGGTAGATAATAGTATTACTAGCATTATGTTTCAGTAGAAACAACTGTCTCAAATTAAAGAAAAACCTTTGGTAAATAGATCTATAACTCATTTGAAATTTAAATTTAAAATTTAGTTAATACAGTCCCTTACCACTCCAATAACCTATTAACGGATATCAATGGAATAGAGAATGTGTTCCAGCTGAATGAAAAGTTACCAAAAAATTCTTGAAGCTTGAAACTCTGATATGAAGCAACACGTTTATGTAACTTATGTACTAAATAAAATTAGCAATTATTTCGATTAAAAGCGTCCTTCATGTTTACCATTAAATATTACCCATTTAGAACGTTTTATAGGATATTCGATTCTCTGATAACGTTGAAATCACACTGTGAGCTTTGTTATCGACATGATATGTTGGTTAATGTTAAACAATTTTACTGTGTGATCTGACATAGTCTCCAGGGTCAGGACTGTACGTTTTCACAAATTTCTGGGTACCCGCACAAGGAACCCTGTACGCCTAAACTAATCTACGAATGATAAGAACCCGGTATAATGCCCGCAGGGTACCGTTAATAAACTAAATTTACCCATTACGAGCCTGACTTACTGTTTAGGCTCAGCTAGCGTATCGTCGAGTCTTCAAAGAGTGGTTCAACAAATAACGTCGGTTCTGCGGTGTTTACTAGTTTTATGTGTTCTAAGGCCCTATTTAATGACTTTTCGGATATCGGTAAGCAGTACCTATAATTGTATTTTATTCCTGTAACACGCATTAGAAGAATAACATTTCTATGCACTAGACTATAATCATCAGTGTTTTGCGCCCTTTTATTTTTAATACACAAAACTAAGAAAACTGAAACAAAAGTACTTTAGGGGAATTAACACAACACACCCAGACAGACGCACCTTCCTTCAAGGAATTTCTGATCTTTTTAAGTTCAAATAAAAAACTTTATTATACCTCCTCTATAAAAGCCTGTTTTATCTACCCTCTAATTTACAGGGCAACATAAACCGACAAAAAACTTTGAAGAATTACCCTCTTATCAACATGGTGCAAAAATCGAAAAACTTATACATATTCAAAACACATGTATTGTGAAGTTATTCTAGGAACTGGAACAGGCTTGGTATGATACTGAAATAATGGCTTGAAATATGACTAAGCTTTTCAATTTCTACATTCACGTTTGTGTAATTCGGTAAAATGGCTTTAGTTTACTTAGCTGTCAATCAGCTTATCTTTCCAGGAGCAGATTTAATAAATTGCAGCTTACTGTGTCATAAAAGGGTCGTCAGTTGCTTATTCTTGCTTTTACCTAAAAGTATACAAGAAATATCTGTTAACCAAAGTTTGTTAAACCACAGACTGATCGTATTTCAGTAGTGGGTGATTAACCACCACATGATTGTATTTAAAAGGTCAATAAACACTCTGGACTGCCCAAGCCCCTTATATACATATTTATATAAGACTTTTTGTACTTAAATGCCTCAGACTATACTTGTTAGTCACATAATGTTAATAACAGATATATAAATATATAACTAAAAAATAGTAAATGTACCACTACAGTGAGTTCTAGTTAAAACATGCTCTTTTTTTGGTTTTCACTACTTTTTTTAGACACTAATTTTATTTTACATTTGTTGCGCTTGTCTAATTCTTTGCTGGATTTCCCATTTGGGTATCAGAATCAAAATTCTACATAAATTCAAAACCAGGGTTGCCACATCTGTAAACTCAACTCCCCCCAGAGAAAATAAAAAATTCCCCAAACTTTTTCTGTTTCTTTTAAGATGACAGGTGTGATTTGACGAGCTAACATGACAGCTGCAAGGTTTGTTCAAACGTCAAAATGGCTTTCTTTTACCTGAATACAATTTCTTTCAGAAATTACAAATAACCGAGATATTTCACATGAAATACTACAGTGTAGCTGTACTAGAAATATTGAAGGGGTCACAATTTGACAGCTCCTAATTTAGTTACTATTACTTATTAAGTTTGTTCAAACATTAAAATATAACCAGTAGTTTCAGCTTTCTTTTATCTCAACACAATTTTCTTTAGAGATATTTGACATTCAAAGTAAAACTGTACTAGAAATGTTGAAGTAATAAAAGGGGTGGTTTCGGGAAAATCCCCTAACCTGGCAACCCTGTTCAAAACGAACTTACAGTGAAATTCTAAGTTTGAGTCTTTGATTCTCAATATAACTTTGGACGAATTTAAGTTGTCTAGAACATCTAAATTCTGTGTAAAACCAGAACAGTCATTTTCAATTTTGTTTTAGTTGTTGAGTGTTTAAGAAAGTGCAAAAAGAAGTCAGTAAGTTAACAGATATTCTCAAAAAGATTTCAACTGTAAGAAAGCAAACATTCCTAGAAAATAAAGTCTAGATACTTCGTTTTTAAGCTTGAATAACGTATACTGCATTGCACAGAAAGTATACTCATATTTAAGATATAAATCCTTCATGTTCTAAAAGGTATATGCCATTTAAGTGCTGCCTGTCATATGCCAGACGAATTATTATTTCGTATAGTTCACAGAAAAATGCCGAGTATATACCTGGAATATGTAGATTATATATTATATCATGTATTATATCAAGTATCATATGTGGTGAGAAATCTAAAACGTGCAAATTCCTACTTTGAACAATACCAAAATAAAATGATAATTTGATTGTCTCTTAAGTAGTTTATAGCAAAAATAGAGAAAATCAAAAACTTCCGATTAAGATCGAGTTGAATTCTTTTGTTATGGTAATATTGTTAATATTCAACGGGAAAAAATAGCTTGCGACTGTCCAAAAAAGAAACTTGACATGCATGCATGATGTACTTAATCACCATTACCATGCCGCTCATTACGGGATGAGTAATTCCATTTAATGACGTCTAGATTACCAGATTTAATAACACCGTTACTGAATGAATTAACTTTTGGTTTTCAGTTGCATATTTTTTCTTGCTGCTGAATTTTGTAATGAAATGGACGTTATTTATTAGTAATTATTTCACAAGGTTTCACTTTGAAAATATAGTTTTTTTTGTTACCTTTAATACCACCGGAAAAGGATATTATATTATAATATTCATATGGTATTTTAAAACAATAGCAAATGAGCGGACGTGAACATTTTACGATTTCATATGTGTCATGGGAATGAACTTTTTTAAAGTGTGTTAAAAACTAAGTTTAATGCGACAACAAATTCAAGTTCTTCTTTCAACGTCAATACTTACGGTATTATTCTGTTGCAAACCAATTTAACCTTTTGCTTTGACAGTGGATTTGAAACAAAAGAAAGGTTACTCGTTTATCAATTTCACACTTTGCTGCACGGATAACCTTTAATCTGATATTGTAATATTGAACGTTTCCTGTTCTTTTGTGCTACTTTATTCAATTTCTCAATATAGTTATCATCCACTGCACCTATTAACAATAACTCTCAAAGCAAAGTTGTTCAATCCATCATATGCCCACTTGACTAAAGCTTTTAATTTTACTACAGAGCTTTTGCTTTGCAACTGCAAACTAGCTCTAGCAGAGTTTTAATTTTAGCTTAACGTAAATGCAAACAAACAAAGACTCTTCCTCGATATGCGTAAAATTTCTTCATGTTTGCTTTGTAAATGTATCTTCAAGCTTCTTTATAAGCTATTTAACAGTCCTACATTGTTTGTTGCAGCTGAAATTTATCATAAAGTCTGTAACGGATTGATTTTCTGAATTTACCTTCAGGCGAAATATTGACGTTGGGGTATGTATAAAAGCTATAAAGCCTCCTTAGAAATTTGAATCCATTTAAATACATTAAACCTAGCCTTATGACTAACAGATGCGCTAAAGTAAAAAAACATTTATGACTAGACAAGGTCAGTCTGTGTACCTGCAACATATTTTACTTAATTATTATTTAATAATTTTGTTGTTGACTTATTCATTAACTTACATTATATGTATAAATATAGAATTGTGGAGTAGGTTTCGTGACCGTGAACTGCTACCAGGCACGTAAGATTTTTCATTACTACTAAAGGTATTGAAGTTTTGTTGTTAATAGGTAGTATAATTATGATTGATTGAGTGCGCAATTTGTTTATGACTGTATTAATAATTGGTCATCAATTTAATAATATGGCACTAAGTAGACAGTACTTAGAATACTCCTACTGTATGAGGAAAAACAGAAAATCATAATATTTAATAAGGAAAGAAGGTTGAATATGTTGAACCAGCTTTGTGTCATAGT
The DNA here is from genome assembly GCF_016097725.1 of Ips typographus. NCBI lineage: Eukaryota > Metazoa > Arthropoda > Insecta > Coleoptera > Curculionidae > Ips > Ips typographus. The sequence continues at coordinate 5,149,355 of NC_138437.1, read as the reverse complement.
TCATAACATCTTATAGATTCGCTAGATTATAATATTATGTTTTCCTATAACGTATAAGCCTGGATTTATTTTCCATCGGCTTCAGTTGAGTTTATTCATTTAATCTTCAATGAGGAAACCTGCATCATTTTACACATCCCGCCTGGTTTTATTCATATTGTTTAGTTTACTCATATATTCTTATTGTTTACTTTGTTTTGTTGGTTTGATTACTAAACATATCCATGTTATCTTTGGTGTGTATTTTCCTAGCAACAGACACACTTGGTATTTATTATTTATTAAAGTTTTGTGTTATATAAGAGACCAATTGTACTTTGTCTTGAATCTCGGGATAATTTAATTTAATTTGTTTTTGAGTTCCCAAATAACAATGTTTTTAAAGATGAGCAGTTTAGTTAGTGTTAGTACCGAAAATAAAATGTGAACTGACCTACACTTATAGGAAGTTCCTTCATTGTTGTGGTATCGACAGTTAAAATAAATCACAAATGTCATGCCTGAATTTCAAAAATTGTGGGACAATGTTGAAATTCAAGCATGACATTAGTGACAATTTAAAGTATAAAATATACTTTTTTTATTTCAGATCTAAATGGCAGCATATCCCAAAAATGGAAACGTTTGCGTCAATGCTGCGCCTCTTTGCGTGGTCACAACACCGAAACATCGAAAAACGCTTTGCTCGAACAAAGTAGTCCTCACATCCTAGTGAGCACTCCTCACACTACCTCCTCCTTAAGGCTGCCTAGTAACACAAAGAAGAGCACCGTGCAGGACGTTTTGAGGGCGAAGTTCAGCCAGATCCACGTAGGCCTAAGAAGAAGACGAGCATTGTCTGTCCAGGAATTCTTTCATAACGTAGGAAATGGTACTAAAAAAGAATCCAATAATCAGCAAAAGACTGCATTTTACGTTCCTCCTCCCGATGACTCAAACGGAGAGAAATTATCTAGATCATTCCATTCAGCTTCAGAGAGAAAACCAAGGTCCCGACATCGAGACAGTTTGAATCTTAGGTAAGTAAATACTAGGTTTAACTAGATACAAATGGTGTTACCAAAAACTCCTTATATTCTACAATTCAACAAACCTGTTCTATACTTCTTCTTCTTTAATTCTAGTATTTAACGGTTAAAATCATGGCTAACCTAACAGATATGACAGACGGTCACGGACCTTCACGTAACTTTGAAAGTTCTAGTAATTTGTTGTTTTCTGTGTTGTTAATTTGTTATCAAATGGATGTTTCAGTGTTTCCTTTTCTTCTGATGAAGAAGTCATGGAAATTGTCCATGCTATTAAGCGGCCAAATCGTTTTCAGCATACTAACCACAAAAATATCTGTCCGATTCTTATCCGTTCCACAATTTTATAGGTCGGAAACCGAATTAAAGTTGTTGAAATAAATAAATACCTATATGGGACCGATAACTATTGTACTGATAGAGCTTGATGTTCAGAAACAAGGCATTAGTAATTTGGGTGATTTCGTGCAATATTCATGAAATGCTGATTCTCCTAAAAGTGATTAGAAACTTTTTTACTTCTGACAATTATTGTAAGTGTAAATTTTAGCTTTTTACACTATTTAGTGTTTTTTTTTTATTTTGACACTTTCAAATACATTTTTTTGACTTTGACACTTTTAAATCCATTTTTTGATTTATTTATTTATTCAAATATCTAAAAAACTGAGAAAACTAGAAAATCCTTTTTGAAAAGCATTTTTTATCCTCTTTCCAACGATATATAAAAAGTCTTGATTAGAATGCCAATAACAAGAAAAAGTCCAAAAACTCGGTTTTAGGTCAAAAATTGACAGTTTTGGGTTTGACCTTGATTAACTAACTTATTTGACACTTGACGACAAAATGTCACTCAAGCAAAAGATAGTCCACAATGAGAGCTTTCCAAAAATTCTCTACATTAAGTGGTTTGGCTGCTAAAGGGCGTCAAAGTAACGCAAGTTTTACTAAAGTAATATTTTTACAATTTTTACTCTTTGACCTTGTATAACTCGTTTATTTGACAGTTGACGAGAAAATGTCACTGAAGCAAAAAGATAGTTCACACTGTTCACAGTGAGAGAGCAACTTTTAGTTGATTAGTTAAGTGGTTTCACCATTCAAATGTAATAATTGATGATGAATTAGTTTTGGTTGGAAGAGATAATTATTTTGACATTGAGAATTTCAATTTGACGTTAACGACAGTTGTCACGTGACTTTAGGATACTATGCAATCAATCACGTGACAACTGTCAAAATAACTGTCAAGAAACTCAAAAACGCGTCTTATTTCAAATACCACAAGAAAACTGCTTTAAACAATAATTTTGACTTAGAGTTGACTGAAGAATACAGGTGAGTAGGACGGTCACGTGACAGCTGTCACAATTCTGACCGTGAAGCTGTAAAAGACATTTTGTTGTTGGAACTGCAAGACAACTGTTCTAGACACTGACATTTGCTCTGGTTTTGACAGTTTTGGACGTTTCATGACAGCTGTCAAAATTATCACTTAATCTGCTCGCATATGCCGGGAATGCTTATTTATTCTCTTTTGCTAAAAGATAAAGTTTACTAAATCTGGACAATATGCAGGTTATTCAAAACAACTTAACTGCCACTGAAATCCTATGAAACAGCACTGTCACAATACTGTTTAATTTACACTCTATAGATTGTGTTATATGTTTGCTAGTGGTTTTGAAATTCCAAAAATCAGTTTTCTCTTTATGTTGATTACTTTCTTATGGTATGCAGGAATAAACCATCGTATCAGATAATTTAATAAATAAAAGGTGATTTATTAGTCTTTCAGGTGCTGAATACTTCTACGAGCCTCCACCTGACTACGATGTGGAACCAAAATACCGCAGATGGTCGGTAGCAGCCAATCCCACACATAACTTGAACCTTTCCCAATCAATTCACACCCATCCAACAAAAACGCAAAACATAAGCATCATCGAAAGTTGCGACATAAAAATACCAAAAACACAGCTTCAGAAGCAACATTTGAATCGGGCAAGGTCACAATCACCCAGTTGGAACCAAAGACAGACTGTAGGCACCAAGGCGGAAAAACAAACCAGGTTCAAAGTGGCCACTTCGAGAAGCTATTACGAGTTGGGAGGCGTCAGGCAAAAACCGGAAGTACCGTCGGACGGTAAATTTGAACGTGACCAGGTATGCAATTGTTCTTCGTTTCCCGTAGTTTAGATACATTATTTTCCACTTTATTTAATTAGGCGAATCCTGTTATTACACTAAAATTTCCCAACTCCTGCCCTGGTTCACTACACAACAACACCAATCAATATGTAAAACATCTTGAAATTACAGATATTGCAATTAACTTAATTGGGTGCTAAATAAAAACAAACTTATCTTTAACTGACGGAATTCATTTAACTAGACCTAAAGTCATCCATTATCGTTCTAAAGAGCCGCATACCCCACACACCATCCCACACAAACCACACTCAAAATCACCTAACGCAATATTGTACTATTACGGTTGTTAGCACCGCATCTTTATGCAACAATACGAAGAAAAAATATGGTGTGTAGGTAGTCTAAATTCTTTAATGTAGATATACATATATACGAGTTGTTTCGTAATTAATTATCAACCTTTAACCTTAGGTTCCAGTTAAGTAAACGGACAATGCAGAATGCATGACACATAAAATTCAGCATATAGGGGTTCACTGTTATTTCATTTAGTATAGTACCTACAGTACCAATACTTTAACGCATGGTTACACTTTTGTTACATGTCTCAAACACCTGCTTTTTCGTATTTGGTCACTGTTGCCAAGTAAACAGAGTGTTATTCAGGCAATAATTGCGTTTTTGTCTCCTAAAGTAATAATCGCTCACTCATCTTGCAATAGAATGAGTTCAGGAGTGGTTTTAAAAAACCATTTCTATATCTAGGAAGTAATTACAGTTACTTCTATGACGTAGTCTATCTAGATCATTCATCCAGAGTCTGTTGATTTTCCTGGATGATTGTCATGTTGACGTTCATACCAACCAATATGTTACTACTTTACTAACAATTCTGTACAGGCATTACTTCAAAGTTCTTCAAAAGAACTGAAAACTTTCTATACCAATGTTGAAAGATTCTCAACTCTCTCCTACAACTCTTATTTTACTAACCAGTGACTTTCTTTCACAGAATTCGATAGAAGAATTGGAAGAAATCCTAGAAGAAGAAGAAAGTAGCAAATTTTGCACCTTACCCAGAGGTGGTAACACTTTTACTATAAGGCAGGTGATTTTCCAAAAAGGCCACAACTCCAAACCGTTGGGTTTTAGTATAGTTGGAGGACGTGATTCTCCTAAAGGAAGCATTGGGATTTACGTTAAGACAATTTTCCCCAATGGTCAGGCAGCTGAAAATGGTACTTTAAGAGAAGGTTGGTGTATTTCTGTGTTTTCTAAGCAAACAAACTTACATATTTAATTTTTATAGGTGATGAAATTTTGGCAGTTAATAATAAGCCGTTGCATGGTGCATCGCATAAGGAGGCAATAAATGTTTTCAAGCAAATCAAGTCCGGGACTGTGCTACTCCACATAGGGCGCAGAATTAATAAGAACAAGAGGGAAAGACTGGTGCAGTAAAAATATCTTCGAAGCGGCATTGTTTTACTTGTTTATGGTTAACCTTTAAGTTTTATTTATATACCAAAGATTGAACATTTTAGTAGTTTGAAAATGTTTTATTGTTTGTAGCTATAAGGAATTTATTACATTAGCATATAAACGAACCTTCCAACTAAACTTCAAAGTACACTAAACTTGTCCATGACAGATTTGAATATATATTATTGCTCTATTTATAATAATTATTATATTATAACTCGTAACCTCATGAACGCAACGTGAATGTGAATGCTTTTTTGAGGCTAATCCTCTGTACTATTTCCATACTTCAAACCATAATTCAAATGTGATACTTTTATATCATATTTTTAATAAAGCGTGTCTCTCTATACTAGTTTTCTTTTTACAATAATAATTGTAAAATGTGTTTTGAACCAGTTTATGATATGATGAAAGAATGATAAGATATCTAATATAAATTAAAAGTGCATTGCGATAAGCTCTTAAGTAAATAATTTAATTATTTCTAGAAATGTGTGTTTGCAAACTTGCATAATTAGTAAAGGATAAACCTAATCGCTCTGTAGACTGGTGCTAAGCAACGATAATAGAAAATTGTAATAATGTTGGTAATAAAAAAGCAAAAACTGTACATAATAATAGTAAAGGTGGGTTCCTCATCAAGAAAGAAGAAACATTTCCTATGCAATTGATATTTCAAGCAAGGCTGAAATGATGAAACAGACGGAACAATAGGTATAGCTTATCATCAGAATTTATTCCTTCCTATTTTTGAGAACCCATATTAATCAAATTTTAATAGTAGTTTTCGGATTGCATGGGACACGGTTCCAATAGTTTTGCTAGTTTTTTAGACGGCTACGTCATCGATCCATCCATAATAAGTAAATAGCACTTTAATTTCATTTCAGAACTACTTTGGTTTCTCTAGAAGTAAGAAGTATACTTCGATTCTTCTCTCATGCAGTGTCCTTTAATGCATTCTAACTATCTATAGCAACTTCCAGAATAATGGTGTATCTGCCTCTGTCCTTTCTGACTGGAAAAACCAATCTGTTATCCAGCAAGACCGTTTTCTAATTTTTATTTTCTCTCTGGATATTAAACTTTCTCTCTGAATAGTCCATCAAAATTGAATTGTATGAGCCACCCAAAACGCTTATTTGCCTACCATCACTTAACTTAACTAGTAGATAGGTAAGTTAACTTAATTATCTACCTAAAACGACTCTTTGTATTTCTTGCCTTCTGGTTCTGCTAAATAATTTTTTACTTTTTTCTTAAATATGACCAGAACTCCATGAGAAAATGATCTTGAATGTTTGTAATTGACTAATTCTGGAATATATTATTATTACAAATTGTCTCATTGCACTGCAACTTTGATAATACTATGATCATTTCTTTTTTTTTTTTTTGGATAATTGCGTAATGTTCATCTGAGGAATTGGGAAACCACTAATCTAAGTTTCCCAACTGATGTTGAAGAAAAATTATAGAACTTCAATCTAAACATGTGTTAGAATGGTAATAATTGACAACTTGTAAATGAAATCATGGCTATTTACTAGGTTACTCTGATCTTAATACTTTTATCTATAGGGGGCGCTGCACCTAACTCTACTTGATTACATAATGCCTTACGAAGGTATTGACATTGACAAAGACCAACTGCTTGATATTTGACAGTAGAAAAGTCGCCATTGTTGTGACTTGTGACTGATTTTGTTATTTTTGGTTTTTAACAATTTCTAGAGATCCTACATTATAATTATTGTTAAGATTTATCCGAGTAATTAATATTCTTTGTTTATTGTGCGTTTGTGAAATTAATATGAAATGTTTTGGCGGGGCCGCCATCAGTGTCCATTTAGTTGGTGTTGGGGTCTATGTCCACCAAAAATGCTAGTTGAGCAACTCCAAATTAAAAATTAATTAAGAATAATTATATTAATAGAAACACTTGTTTTTTAAATGTCTTTGATCGTTCAATTATTCGGTCAAACATGTTCCTTTAGTTCAATTTCTTAAGTGATAGTATTGTTGTATATATTTTTTATCAAGTTGTATATATTTTTACAAGATGAATAACTTATTTGATCCTGAGGATGAATCCAGGTATGTACTTAATTTGAATTTAAAGTGTTTGAGGTACTAATGAGTTTGATAAACAAATAACATAAATTCTAATCAATTTTAGAACTGGGTGCTTACAGTTAGCTAAAATTTCATTTCTAATCAGTCACCTCAATGCTTTTATCCAAGCTTGTATAGATACTAGTCAAACTGTCTGTAAGTCTAGTTTGTCTTCAACATTATGTGTTTTAAATGTGATAACTGGTTTATAGACAATAAAAATGCATATATTTCTTGCTCACGTCCTTGGTAACTAGCACAATTTTATATATCAACTAAAAATATGTATTTTTTACATGATAAATAATTTTTTTCCAGCTGGTACTTTGGTGCCATAACACGACTAGAAGCCCAAGATCTACTCATGGCTGAAAAAGAAGGAGGAGTTTTCTTAGTTAGGGATAGTATAACTTGTGCTGGTGATTATGTTTTGTGTGTTAAGTAAGTATTCCTCAATTTTTCCTTTTTTACATCAATTGTGGGATTATCTACTATTATTGATAAGTATATAAATTTTTACAACCTCTTTGCCAATACATATATCAAGATTATTTGATAACACTTTATCAATTATTCCATATATGATTGAATTTTGTCATATATTACTTTTAAGTTTGGTGTTGTTGACAGGATAATGAAAATTCTATTGATATGCATGCAGATTCATTTACAGTATTGGTTTGAATAGTTATAATTAGTTCTCTGGTTATGACTTTACAGTTAAAAGTTAGTGGTAAGAATTGGTTAGCCTAGAATAAAAAGAATGCTTTGCTTAAAATTGTGTACTCACTTTGGTATTGTGTCAACATACCAATGCCAAAACTGTTATCAAAAGTGTAAATAAAAATATTCACTGTCTTTAAAAACATACATATATTAGACATAATAATTTCATAATTTTAATTAACTATTTGCATTTTTTAAATGTTGTTTGTCTATATTGACAATATAAATTGAAGCCTAAGAAGACATTTTTAGGTTCACACTTTGCAAAAATAGAGGACAATTTTAATCACACTAGTCAAAATAAGGTTGTATATACTATAATTTTGCACAGATGAAATTTATTTCTGGAGATTATATGGTCTTGTTTCAATTTTATCTTATCTTAAGTTAAGTACCTATTAATAGATTGTATAACAATATAAAGTAGCATTATAAATATTTGTTATTTACCTGGTAAATACTCAAAAACCAACTTTACAAAAAAGGAAATCAAAAAATAATAAAATTAAATATCTGACTCAACTAGGAGATGTTTGCAGCTCTTATGTTAGACACAACTCGCATTTTAGTTGTACAGGGTGTCTGAAAATTGAATAAGCATATTTTTAGTTAATACTGAATTAACTTAAATGTGTCAATTTTTAACTGCCTGTTTCTCCAAAATGCCTCAGCCAAATTTAATAAACAAAATAGGTTTAGAAAGACCGTTTTTTCGAGAATCAGGACCATCCTTCATTTTGGCTAAAGATTTTTTTCACAGATATACAGAGTAAAGAAAAATGTGCTGCAAATTTTTTAAACTTCAATCCAGTGCATTTGATAGCTGAGATAATTTTAGAAAATTCTTTCTTATGTCATTTCATGGGTTTGGTTGATATCTTGGAACATGTTTTGGTCTACAAAAGGAATTACAGAATGTTTTCAGAAAAAACACCATTTTTTATGGGGTACTTCCAGAAGAGTCCCTAGTTTAAGTTTTAATAAACTTTTAAATATAATTCTTTTTACTAAAACTATCCTCAGTATTCTTGCAGTACAGGGTAACATATAAGAACATGCAAACGTTCGGTATTTGTAACATTTTTACCTTGCGTTGTCTTTTATGTTACTGACTTTATAGTCAGTAATCATTTAGTGTTGATTTATTTCATTCAAATTAGTCGTGACATTCCCGAGATACAGAGTAATTTATAAAAAAGTGTGTATTTTTTGAAAACACCCTGTAATTCCTTTTGTAAACCAAAAATTGAAAAATCCCCAAACATGTCCCGAAATAACAACTTGCAGCACATTTTTCTTTGCGCTGTATATCCGTGAAGTAATTACAGTGAGTCAAAATAAAAAACGATCTTTTAAAACCTTTATATTAAATTCAGCTGAAGCACTTCCGAGATACAGTGTGTTAAAAATTGATGTGATATAACTTTTCTGATTAATTTCAGAGAAAACAACAAAGTAAGTCATTATATTATAAACAAAATGCACAACAACGATCAAACCAACTACCGAATTGGGGATCAATTATTCAGAAGTCTGCCAGAACTAGTCTGCTTCTATAAGGTGCATTATTTGGATACAACACCACTTATCAGGCCTGCAAAGAAGAAATTAGAAAAAGTGATTGCTAAGTTTGATTTTGATAGTGCAGTAAGTGTGTTTTAATATTTTTAGGAAGAAAAATAATGTTGTGTTTGCTTACAGGAAAAAGATGATTTAAGTTTTAAAAAAGGTGATATTTTAACTGTCCTTTTTAAAGAAGAGGAGCAATGGTGGAAAGCCAGAAATAAGCATGGAGAAGAAGGATGCATTCCTGTACCTTATGTCCAAAGAGTAAGTAGTTTTGTTTTGTAAGTTTGACAGAACTAAGCAGGGTTTTCCAGATTGATGAAAGTTCACCAGTTGAAGCTCCAAGGACTCAAGAAGGACAGCTAAACAGCACTCCTGAGTCAAAACCCAAACCAAAACAGGTAATTTAATACTGAAACTTGTAATTTCAGTTATTTACTTAGGAAATTTTAGCGAAAATTGCCTGCCAAAGCTCGAGTGAAACAAGAAAAAATTCCAAACGCTTACGATGACACTGCGTTGAAACTAGAAATAGGCGATATTATTACAGTTCTCAAAACTAACATTAATGGACAATGGGAAGGAGAACTCAACGGCAAAGTGGGTTATTTCCCTTTCACGCATGTAGAGTTTCTGGAGGACGATGATATAAGTTAGTAATCTAACTTATAAATGTAAGAACTGTATATGAATCGGTGTTTAACCGATAGATAATCAAAATGCCGGCTATTATCGGATTGTATTACTACTTCCCGTTTCAAAGTAGGGTTAGCTTTAGAGTAACAAATTGTTTTCCAGGCATTTCTAATGCTTTACATACTTTCTATCAGGAAATGCATGGAATATTTAAACTTAATAGTGTATTTGGTTTGTATCTCTGTATGGCAGTCATAATTTTAAATGTTTAGGATGAGGTTATTGCTGCAATTTTGTTTCAAATGTATTACTAATGATTAATTAGTTAACATATTTCTACAGGTCACTGAAAAGGTAGGTAAGTATGAACTTAAAATTTTATATTCTATTGTATGTTTATTTAACTGATTAAAAATAATAAATAAAATTACATTTACAGCCATGGGTAATATATTTAAATCTTTCTTTTGTTGTATTAAACTTTCTGAATCACCCTGTAGACTAATTAATCATTAGTTGAAATTGGAAAAAGTGTGCGCTGTTCAGTGTTGTAATTTCAGGTTTTCTCCAAATTTGTTGAAACTTCTGGCAATAATCTTATCCTTCGTTCAAATAATGACGGTAATAAAATGGTTAAAAAACATGTAGATATAGTACTGACTAAATTTTGATTGATTAACCAACGAATTGTAAATGTAGGTCAGGATAAATAGTTGTGTATTATGAATCTATTTTAATTTACCGGGTGGCACAAATTCGTGTGTAAGAATGGGGATCTTAAAAAGTTGGTTAAATTATGGCAAAATTGGGAAATTGAGATTTTAATAATATGCTGTTTTAAAATTTCGATTACTTGCGGAGATACCCGAGAAAAACTGAATTCTGGAAATAAGTTTTTATTTTTTTTTTGTTCATTTATTTGATGAGATAATTGAAAATAAATAACACTTTGCCACTTTTCTTCTTCTTCATGTTTGAGATGTTCAACAGTGGTTTGTCTGTTTTGAGTTTAGAATTCTAAAAAAACTGAGATTTCCCAAGTTATTATAACAAAATTAACATTATTAATTGATAACTTTAAAATTACAAAATTGTAATTTTCCCTCTGTTTTTAAGTTTTCAAAATATTTCACAAATTCAAAAAGTGTGTTTTTCCATGAAAGTGATGAGTCGTCCAGAGCTCCCCGTAGTTGAATTACTTTTACAGTTTCTTCAGTAGTTAAATTACTTTAAAGTAATTCAGTAACTTTATTTCAACTGAAAGGGTTTATTTTTGTTTTAATTAAGTTTTTCATGCCTTAAAATTATTTTTATATTCTTAAATATCAATTATTAAGGGACAATACTTGTGAGTCCCTGGAAAACATTTTCAACTTTCTGTATTGTCTTTTCCTTGACCGAATTCAGCAAAGGTTTAAAGGGATAAATTGTAGCTAGTTTAATTATCCTCTACCAAAACCTTAGAGAGATATTTGGCCCTTAAGTTCCTCAGTAGGCAGATAAAATAAATTCCTGACATCCACGACTCACTTTTCTATCTTTACATCTTCACCAGTTTTCATAAGACGCAATTTTGTCATAATTTAGCTAATCTCGTACCGTTTTCGAGATCCCTATACTTGCACACGAATTTGTGGCACCCTGGAGTAGGCAGAGATGCTTATATGCTTTCAATGTTTAAGTACTTATTTAACATTTACTTGGTTGGGAGTACTGGATAATGATCGAGTCGTAAAAAATATCTTCTTCTGGGTAATTTCAGTTTAATTTTCAAGACTGCAATGACAATAGACTTCATGTGATTTATACAGAAATGGTCCTAAAAAACTGTAAATTTGAATCAAAAGTGTTAATGAGTTTTTATTATTGTTTACCAATATTTCTTACCAAGAATTCATCAAGTACTTTCAATCTAACATAATAAATAAAAACATAAACGACCAGTGACTATAAGCTTCTATAGGATGTATACTTAATGAAATAATCAACTGCCTCCAGTATATTAGAACGTTCGCCTTGCTTATAGACTGCGTATGAAGTAATTTTTTGAAGAAGATTTTATTTTTGATCATAACTTAGTAATGGGTTTCTAATAATTTACTCATTTAATAGTAAAAAAAAATTAAATTTTTGTTTAGTTATCTATTTGGGCTCTCTATATAGAAGTTAAGTAAATTTTATTGTATGATATGGTTGAATAATATATGAGAATATAATGCCCAAACCAGAATAGTCATGGAGGCGTTTTCGTTGATTTATAACATTGTAATGGCTGTTCCAATATTCTAAACGGAATTAAGTATAATAAGTATATTAGCTTCCTCGAATATGCGTATTGTCGCTCACGCATCTGTATGAAACATATTATTATTTAAGTACATATCATATCTCACTATTTTTTCAATCAGTTTTATTCTATACATAATAGAATATATATATTTTGTCGCTTTAAAAGTGTATATGTATAAATATCTGTATACGTTTTATTGTGTATTATAATAAAACACATATATGACGCTGATTTTTAATTTTTTTTAGTACAATTAGTACAAGAGTAAAAATGTATTGAAAAAGATGCATGGCTTTTTTTAGAATGATTTTATTAATTTTGAACAGAAAAGCAGTTCTGTTTGACAACGTTGATATGGTTGCTAGACAACAAACAAAATGTTCACGCTGGTGGTGCTGGTACCGATCAAAAACAAGTCATTTATGTTTAGTATGGAGAATGCCATAAGAAAGGAAATAACGTAAAATATGAGTTTTCCTGCGAAAAAGTGATTCATCCAACCTTATTTTAGTAAAAGTAAGTTAAATAAACAATCTGACATCGATTTCATCAAAAAAGAACTAAAAATACGGTGGCACCTAAAGTGCACCAGAACCTTGGTAAGTAACAAAATATGGAGTTACTTGCGGTTCATCAATTAAGAAGTTTGCTCTTGTAATGAAAAGTACATTTTTACAAGTAAATTACTATTATTTTACCTATAACATAACTAACTAGTAAGTTGAATCTGACACTTGTTATCTATTAAAGTTCTTTTACTTAAAATCTTAAAAGGAAAGTAGGAACAAAATGTGGTCTAGAAGATATAATTATCATATTAAAAACGGACATACCTGCAACGTAGTTGATAATTACTTTTAATATCAATTATTCTTCTCATCGAAAGTTTTATGTCTGCAGCCTTTAAAAATATCTTTTCACTTAACCTAACCTAAACTACTTCAAAAAAGCGACACTGGACATCAACACTTTCAAAACACTACAATAATTATTGTTTCTAGCTAGCAACATTCAAGTTTTGGTAGTACACTGACGGAGTAAACATTTCAGATTTCTATAGAATTCAGCAAAACACACATCAACTAAAAAGTAGGTATGTGAAGAAAACATTTTTTTGTTAGCAGTGGAGCTAATAATAATATAATATAACATAAATAAATATTATTTATATTATATTATATTATTATAATTTGATGTTTTGAAATTAAATTTATTTTTTCTTTTGTTCTTATGTCGTATTTGTAAGTTAACTTGTTAAACTGTTTCAGCCATTAGTCTGTTGCATGTTCCTGAGAGTTTGGTTCATTGAAAAGGTTTTTCTAAAAAAGTTAAAATCTCATCAGAGACGTCCGACCAGTAGGTAGTAGATTTGCCCTTTTGTGATGCGTACTAATCGATTTAAACTCCTTAGAGGAAATAAAAGCCTTTCCTGGAACGAAGGACAATTAGATAACAAAAACAAACTTAAGAAAATGAAAACTGTCCTGGTTAAAATTTGTTTTCAACTGGAAATATGCAATATGCTAGAATATAGAGATAAGCTGAATGTTTGATTTTTCTGACTAGTGCTGAATAAAGCAAAGTGAATGAAAATAATAAAGAAGGTATGATGAATTCTTCAATTGAATTTAGTCTTAGAACTGTATCTGAAGCAATGACTAATACATACATTACCTTGTATACTTTTTTGCTAATAATTTTTCTCTTATAAAGCCACTGGTGATATAGTCACTACACATATTTCAAAGCCTGTAAGAAATTAATATCTCATAGGATAAACGGATTATTAACACAAAACATCTCTAAACTGAAACTAATCAAACCATAATCAGTAATAATACACGACGGTATTAAGCTAAATAATTCTCTGTACATACTAACCTGTCTACATCGACTGAGAATGTTTTGAGGAAACACCTTATCTAATTAGCTTCCAATTTTGCACTTATTATAGCTATGCATTGATCTTATCATTAAAAACTTATTGATATGATATACAATAAGATAATCGGATTTAGGACTACAAGAAAGCAAACACAGTACAGCTTTTAAATTACAAGTTTTTTTACCACGTAGGAAAAATGTGAAATAAAACAGAAAATCTCACGAATTATATTTATTTAATAAGAAAATTTATTTTTATAACTCGATATAACCGGATCGAAAGCATCGGTCAAGTCGAAATTCGAAAAGAATTTCAGTACTACCAAATCCCCGAATCGATGATTCAAATAGGCCTTAATGACACTTGACCGACCCTTTTTTGTCGTAATAATTATTCTATGTACGATCATACATTATATAATGTGTTACAAAAGTATGATATGTATAAGTAATACAAAAATTACTATACTTTACCGACTTTTAGAGTTACTTCAAGCCATCGCATCCAAATCAAAAATTAAGTAGCGTAAGATTAGCAGGATGCAATAATATTCCACAAAACTGTTGGATGTTGATTTTGAGCTCACAAAACTGCTAAATTGGAGCTTTTATTAACACTTTAATGGAATATACATAAAGAAAGTTAATTAAGTAGTTTACTATACGTCAAATATTGTTAAAAGGTCGTCATTCTGGCGTATAGCAGAACTTGGTAACAATTATTGGTAAGTAGTTTTTGTTTGGTTTGATACGGCGATTTGGGCTAGGATTTGTTGCTACTTTTAAAAACGATTGTTGCAGGGTAGTTGAAAAAATATACCAAGTCAATAATTTGATAGAAAATAGAAATACATTTGGATATATATCTTTAATACTTAGATAGAGATAAATATATATTTGTAACATGACTAAAAATATCTGGATATATATTCCGTGCGGTACACCAAATGATTGTGCTTTGTTGAGATTTTCAAAATGGGATAAGACATGCCTTTTGTTATTAAGATGGTGTAAGTAGGTATTAATCAGGTCGTTATCTTGACAAAGGGCATGTCTTACTGACATTTTTTCACATCGATCACATTAAAACGATTCCAAGTTTTGCTTCAGTATAAATGCCAAACTTGTAGAAGTTTTGCAAATATATCATCAGTTTGTCACTTAAGATTATATAATATATGTAGTGCGAACAAGGATAGTAATTGTATTGGGAGTCAAAGTTATATAACACCATCTAGACAATCAATTTGAAGCTTGAAGTCGATTCTAAAAAACTCTTATTTGTCAAAAATATTTGTGTAACCACATCTTAGAAAGTGCCAGTAGAAAACAAAAAATATACAAAAATACCCATTTAAGAGGTGATATAATTACGATTGATATGTATTGTTGTCAAGCCTTAAATGCTTCATTTGGATATATGCCACATTTGAAGGCTTTGATATGTTGTCATTACTAAAACTACAATTCTAACCCTACTCTTTCTAAGGATGCCTTTGTGTTGTAGTGCATCTTAAACACCCCAAAAAAATTTTAGGGGTTTTTGGCTACAATTTACTAATATTAATGGTTAGTATATTTTCATCCCTCTAAACAGTTGCGAAAAGTCAAAGGGGGACGGAAATTTGTTGAAACTGACACTGCTGCTGACAATATGTTAAAAGGTGACCAAGGTGGTTGTTCCACCATAGCAGAGAGCTCAACAATTAAATGTGTCAAGTTTTCTTTTCATTTCCTTTCCCTTGTTCATGTTGTAATGATTACTAATAATAACTTAATATTAACAAATTCCGGGTGTTTTAAGTATAATGTATGGCTTGTCCTTGTGCAATATAAAAGTCTTTGCCCAATCCACGTTACTAAACAATAATTCTGTTATTGGTGTTCAACTAGTTGGTCGCCAATTTTTGACACAATTACACAACGTCTTAATTCCTCATTGGTAAGAAATAAGACGTAGCGAAGACTCCTATAATATGACCAACCCTACGAGCAGACATTTACTTATGAAGATAAGAGTAAAAATGTTTGCTCAACGGCAAATGCGGTTGCGGATGGGCATAAACAACTTCAGCAGCAGGGTCAAGCCAACCTCAATCCAGAAATCCCGTGTTAACTAACTTTTCCAGGAAAAATTTCACGTCTCCAAGCTCGGAATCCTTAATCCCTAAAGATTTTAACATTCCAAGATCGCCATTTTCCACAGCCATGAACACAGAACGCAAGTGCTCCAAATCAGCCCTCATCAGATGTAAAGCTGCTCCGAAATCTTCGATTGTTTGCGATTCTAAAACACAAAAAAAACCATTTAGTTTGTCAATTGGATTTGAAGCTGTTCGGGAAAGTTAGCACTTTATATTCGGAGCTCATATATATTTCAAGGACCAGAGTTTTCTATTAGGGAACTAGTTTCAACTAATAGCGTTAGCCATTTAAAGAGTCTTGGGGGATATAGTATTTTTTAGTCAATTTTTAAGTAAGGAAAATTGAAATTCACTTGTAATTTTTTGGATTTTGTAATAAAGAATTTCTTCCTAAAGTTATGCAAACATTTACTACATGTCGCTATTTTCTTGTGGTATTATTTTGCACAAATGTGGGTAGGTTCTTGGGGTGTGGTTCGTAATAAAACAAGGATCAAATTGCTTGAGCAATTGTCTTGACGTTTCGAGGTTGACTTGTCTCTTCATTAGAAATTACAAGCGAAAAAATGAATGTGGGGTGTGTGTAGGTGTGCCACGTAGGCCTCCAGAGGGGCGGGGGAAAAATGTTTGAGTTACACCCCTAACGGTACTGCCAAATATCCCCATCGGAATCCGATAGATCGTAGGTTCCGCGTCAAAAATGCAACTGCTAAACATCCCTGGGATTTCGATGGGGATGTTTGGTAGTACTGTGGGGGGTACCCGACACCCTTGAACATATAGTTACTTGTGTGACTGAGGATATCCTGAGGATGTTTTGGTTTCTGATAGGAATCCTAGGTTGTGTCTCTCGTTTGCAATTTCTGGTGAAGAGCCCAGTCAGCTTCGAAACGTCACTACAAGTGCAGCAATTTGATCCTTGTTTTACTACGGACCACACCCCAAGAACCTACCCACATTTGTAGTCTATCTGGTCCAAGAAGGACGCAACGTTATCACGTAGCAACCTTATATTAGTCTGCACTTTATATTCTTGCTTCATAGAAGCATTACTTTATTGAGAGATATGACACATCCCCCTTCGGCAGAAGTTGTGTCTTAAAGTACTCAAATCAATCAAAACCTATTAAGTAATATGAAATTTTTTGGTATCGATAATTAAAGATAAAGTCTCACCTGAGAGGGCTATAGCCACTTTGTCTACTCCTCCAAGAGGTTTAAGTGCATCTCGGGCCTTACTTCCAAACAACTTCTCCAAGTAATTTGGTCCGTGACTGGCTAAAAGGGATTTGAGGAAACTTCCAGTTTCCTCAACTGGCGGTCTTTTGGCTGCAGTGCACAATCTACACGTATTAAATTACTCAAATTAATTACGCGGTATATTAATTATACACTAAATGTCTCTAGTAATATATGTATAATGGAGTGAATTGGGAATTAATTGTTCTTGCCTGGAATCCTCGTCGTATCCATCAGGACAATCGGGAGCTCCGTCGCACAAATACTGAATCGATATGCAGTTTCCATCTCCCGGACATTTAAAAGGTTCGTAAGGGTGGCAAGCGTCACCTGAAACAATGATTTGTCAGTTTATTGTTCAGTTATTGCAGAAAATTGAATTTCACACCAATTTCAGTAAAATGTTTTTCTCTAGTAAAAAGAGTTATAAAACATTACCGGTATCAATTTAACAACAACAACAAAGAAATAATGAAAATAATAGGTCAAAAACTTCTATTCTCTTCTAGTAATTACTAAGGGTTTCAATTATGCTTTCGTGATGGGAAGTACTTTAAATGTATATGGTAAAACAAACACAGTTGGCTGACCTTAATCGTGAAACAACACACAATTGCCATAAAGTAGAATTTGCTCTCTAATATGTAAGCAAATTAATGGCAAATATTGCCGAGTTACTCTAACTCTGTATTTCATAAGCAAGCAAGCAATGCAATATGAAACTTTCCTGAATCTGCTTGGTTGAAGTGTACTAATTTATTGTAATCCAGAACAATAAAAGATCTGCAAATTTGCAAACAGTATTTTGCTGTCACCTACCCTAATTAACCTTTTAAAACACGAGGTACATTTTGAATATTTATGTGCTGAAGTGCTTTTCAACCATAAAATATATGGGATTAACCTTTCAGCAACACCTTATTCTAACCAGAAATTATGAACGTGGTTTTATTAAGAGAGGTGACAGCCTCCAAATAATTCAGGTGGTATAGCAATAAATTCCAATAAAGCGAAAACCTTGTTCGATTTGCTTGACGTTTCGTAAATTGCAAATTATGGCACGATTTATTCCTGTTGAATTTTTGCAATAATTTAAATTCTAGTTTATTTACACACATTCCTAGTTAAAACATAATGAAATAAATAAAATAAAAATGCAATTAAGCGTTAAAGTTTTGTATTGAGAGAATTATGTTTAACTGGTTTACTAATTGCATTTTACACACGACTATATAAAATATTTTTGCTAATATTTCTTTTATGCCTTCTACCGCAATAGGGAGTAATATGACATTAAATAACCATTAAAAAACAGATAAATAAGAAGTAAGGACTGTGTCAAACATAAAAAAGAGGATACTGTTCATTTTTATAGCGAAACGAACACGAATGCTCTTAACTATAAAAATGACTTCTGAAAGCGGATAAAGTTAGAATAGCTCTCCTTGACTTCTGAATAGGTAATGGAGAGGAAAGCAGGTTAGCCGAAATGATTGAAACACCTTTTGTTCTGGGAAAGACCCGAGTTTTATTAAAACTTTTTCTATTAAGATTTTATGTATTAAATCTTCTGGGAAGAAACTTTGGTAGTATTGGGTCTATAATGTTTACTTTGGTTTGATGTTTACTTTTTAATAACCGTGTGTTCGTTAAGTTAATTTACTGATTATTTCAGTTCAGGTTTTTATTACTTAAATAACAAAGTACGTTTGCAGAAAAATATCCAGAACTCTGTTGGAAGAGTTGTTCTGGTAAAAGTTAGCTTGCTTCTAGAAGATATTTTCTAAAATAAAGAAAACTTAAACAACATTTTAGTGAGAAAGTCTCCATTCAACTCTATCATCATAGATTTGGTAATGGATATGTGATCTCTCCTCAAATGATTAAGTATAAATACAACATTATTCTTAGTACTGATATAATATGATGCCCATTACACATATGTAAAAAGGGGTACAAAGAACGTTATAAAACTAGGTTTATGGTTGTAGCTATGCTGTAGAAAACGGTTTAAAACGTTTCAGTTCAGCCTTACAATACTATCCTATAACGCCTTCATAAACAGGTATTCTTATACAGCGTTTAGACACGTGTTATTAGCACGATTATAGAGAAGCAAGAACACTATACTTTGAACAAATATCTTGTGGGAAAAGAACAACAACAAAAATAAAAAATAATTGCTTTCTGGTTAGTTATGACAGAACATTTGTGACGACTCATATTGGCATACACTCATATAAGAATATGATATTCTATAAACTACACAAACTAGAATATTCCCAAAACCCCCACTTTCTATAAATTGACTGATTGATTGATTTATCCAATTGTATTTCTTATACAGGATTACTTGAAGAATTGTAATCGAATAGTTTCGAATATCTTGAAACTTGAAACAGAAAAAGATATAAAATAATGATATCCAAGTTTTATGGAGATAAGAAATGGGGGTAAAAGCAAAAAAACTGGGAAAGAGAAACCTTTACTACATTTACACACAAACACACACATATCAAATATTTATAGTTATGAAATCGATAATAAAAAGTTACAGGAATAGTTTAGTTGCTATGGACCTTTTTAAAATATTTGTCTGATAATCATAACATAACAAAACAAATATCGTCAGATGTTAATCCGATACACGTGGCCAATAAAGATATAAACTTCCGTCTTTACTTCATTAAAAACTTTCCAACAAATATAAATTATGATAGTGAGAAAAGGAACATCTGCCTGTAGATTTTACATTCAACATGTTAGTGTATGTATTATTACATATTGATGATGCAAGAATCATTAGCACATGTGAAAGAGGCAACCTACCATGAATCATATTTGAAAATTAATTGGTCTGACAGAAAACAAACACAATAATGAGATTGTAACCGTCTTGTATTTTCACTGAATAGAACCAAATGTATCAGAACTTCCAAATCAATGAATAATAAATCACTCAGACTAACAATACCCCTGAAACCTGCTTCCCCTAATAAGTTTTTTGAACAAATATGTAAAATACATAGATCCTAACCGATATTCAAAGGTTGGCTACACAAGTCCCCATTTTTCTTTCTCTGAAAATCAAAAATGAAAAGCTTTTTTATCGTCAAGCAAAACCTCTTAAGCCTGTAATCGGTTTACTTTTGATTTGGGGGTTCGGGCCAAAATATTTATCTTCGGAAACGGTAAAATTTAATTACAGATCGGAGATAAACAAAATGAAAGGAAATTTCTATAACCGTATTTACACACAAAGTAATTCAACTTTGCAGTGAGACTTGATTGCAACTGTTACTGATCGGAAGTTCAAAGTTGCTAATTTTAGCGTTTCAATGACCTACTTCCTAGTTCCATGAATTATAGCTGTAGCTTTATCTAAAAAGATTAATTGAGCTCTAATAGCTACTACACGTATTTGTACTAGGAAGTTATTTTTCAATTCGTGGACATGGAGTGACAAATCCTTAATACGGAAATAAACTTCGTGAATACATTTTCAATTCCACGAATTTTTAATAATGGACTTGTCAAACCAAATGCTATACATCATTTACTTTGAAATACGAAATCCACAAAATTTCTGTATGTATGGCATAAATAAGAAATGCACCGTATTACTGAATTTGACAGATGACTGATAAAACCCTTTACGACAAAATCTACTGAATGTTACCGTATCAAGTGGCTATTTTCTATTTTTAGCGATTACAGGACTAAAAAGTTAAATTCCAAAGCTGAAATGAACGAGCTGGAAACACGATCTGATAGGAGTTTTTAGGATTAAACTCGCTGGTGATGCACGTTGTAAGCTCTAGTTTTCCGGAAAAGTAAAAAAGCGGAAATCATTATTTAAAGTGTGCTGGGTTCGAAAATAAAAGAATAAATTATGAAAATGCGGTATTTGAGGACGGGTTTACGTTTTCTACTTGCAGTAAGCTGACAGCGCAAAAAAAGCACAAAAGCTTCGTGCCATTCTGATAAACCCTGCAAAATTATATGATTTTACCTCTTATCGTTTTTAGTGTCAGGATTATCTGTAACTTCCTAATCTAATAAGGAAATTAAATTATTTTTTAACATTACAGAATTTTATAAAAGCATATTTCAACCGTAAATGAAAGATAAACACACATAATAACTATTCGTGCTTTTCTATTGAATAAATTTAAACTTGGTTTGTTTCCAGTTTACGTGCTCTGGGAATCACAATGCTTTGTGTAATTTGTCCAATTTCTATTTAAATTTATTCCAAATATTTGTTTTACAAATGTACTACTAGCTTGGGAGTTCTTAATGTAGTATTGATCTGATCCTATCAAGTTTTCTAGAATATTATTAATTACACTTTAATAACTCTGGATTGCAAAACTCCTTATCGCTTTCTGTATTATAATTATATGTGTTGTGTAGTTTAAACTTTTCTATTACAAAATAACAATAAGATATACGAGTTAAATGCAGGGAGTTAATTTCCAGTTTGTTTTTAAATCAATACCAAAACGTGGTTCAAAATGTCTGAAGCAATTATGGCTTATTCAGGAAGTAAAATAAAAGTGAGAACGTAGCTTATACCACGTAAACGAAAAATGCTTTTAGCACCTCTAAATTTGAAATGCCACTCAAACTTAATAAAACATTTTGCTGTTTCTGTTGCTGTGTGTATTAAGTGTCTTTAAATTTCACCAATTGAATTTTTTTTCTTGAAAAAGCAATTTTTCTTTATGAAAGCTTTGATTTCGGTGTTTCTGCTGGTTGCCAGAATTTAATATATTTGCAATGTGATTATAAAAAATCCATTAGCAAATGTGATGATGTTGGGATGTGTTCAGACTGCATAAGTGAAAGAAATATCTTTAATATACTTTTTAGATAAGACTTTCAGTATAATACTTAAAGACCTTTCAATAGACAAAGAACAAAGTAATCCTAAACCTTCTTACATTATTAACCGTAATATATTCAATATGGCACCTGAGTAGGTAAAGGTAAAAGGTGAAAACTGTGAAGGTGTAAAATAAGGTTACATTTTTCAAATACTTTGAAAGCATCTGACCGTAAAGAAAAAAGTAATGTAAAACGTAAAAAATTGAAAACCTACCTACCTTAAGTTACTTAAAAAATCATAATTGTTAGCGCCAAAGTAAATATAGTGTTTCAGTGGTGAGATTTTTTCAATTCCCACTTTATTAGTCTTTTTGTGGATGGAAATAAACACACATTTTTTTTCTATGCCCTGCAATTGGTACAGGAAATCATCCAACTGATTAAACTAGCCCTGTTATTTCGAATTGTTATCGTAACAATAGCTGCAAATTGCGTATGTGCTGGTAGCTAATAATAACAGGGAATCAGTTAATTGGTCAATTCAATGTCAAATCCGTTCTCTGAAGCTTAATTTCCCGAATTCGCACTGATCGAACAAGAATTGAGGGCTGTTCAGTTAACGAAACAAAAATACAGTGATGAGTCAATAGAAAAAATAGGATTAATACGACACGCAAACAATAATCAATTAAAACGCACAAACAGAGATGCATGAATGCTTCACTTTTGTATTTATTGATTAGTGTACCCACTTTAGTTAATTAGAAATCTTTAGTTCAGTTTTTTACCTTAAACAAGTACAGGAGCTTTTATGCCTAAAGCCCTGTGATAGCAATTACTGCAAAAATTCCTTTTTTGCTACTTCACTTCTTTATATAAGAATGCCCTTCTCATAACTCATGAGGGTATGACTGTCCTTGACAGTATGAATGTCCGTTGATTTTCAAGTAAAATTAAAAGACCTGAACTTCGATACCAAGTCATGTAGAGGATTAATTAAGTCAATTTCATAACTTAATTGCTTAGGTAATTACGTGCCCCCTATTCCAGTAGAACTTCAAATTTAGGTCGTATTTGTCAAACTTGAAAATAGAGCAAAATGATGTATTTTCTGTTTTGGAAGGGCACTTGCTATACGTGCTTTTGAAAAAGGTTTATTTATTCATATAAATGTTCAAATAATAAAGATTACACATTTTGGAATCGTCAAAATACAGACATACTTACAAAATGTAACAAACAAGACAAAAACAAATTGCAAAGGTTTAGAACAAATTGTTGAATTGAATGAGAAAAAAAAATAGATTTAACAAAATTAACAAAAACTGGTTTTGTTAATATAGTTATTAAGTTAAATTTTCATAATTTAATAGGATATGAGATACTGCTGTGCATGTTTAGGAAGGCAATTTGCATTTCAATTTAATTTACAGTGGGTTGTCATGGCGGGAAATTGTGGCAAGAAAATTTTCATTTTAAATTTATATTGCAAGAGAGGTATCAGGATTCTAATAACTTTAAACTTTCACAAAATAAGGTTGCGAGACAATTTACACAATTTAATGAAATAATTGGTCTGGACAAAGTTTTGGAAAGTAAAATGTATAAATATTTAATCTGGTAAACTTGAAATTGGCTATTAAAACTTGGTTTAAAGTAAGATGTTATATATTTTTAACTGGAATTAGTGAAAAGTTAGAGTTTGCAGCGGTATTTTAAAAACTTTAAAGTAAGTTTGTAATGAGGTGGAGGTAAGCTTAAATTCTAAGTTTGATATCTGTGGTAAGTTTGAATGTTGTTTTCCAGAAGCTTCATGACACTCAAAACTTTACATATAACCATTATTACAGTTTTGAACCTTATATCTCTTTCAAGTGTTTTTAACTCAAAAACCACACCCTAAGAACCATCCGATTTAGTATGAACACACAGCAATGTTTTTAGCTGGGAAACCACATTTAATTTAGATGTTATAACAAAGTAACGAAACAATTTGATAGTAGTAGTTAGTAGTTTTGTATTATCACACTTTTGTGACATCTTACCATCCCACATTTGCGTCATTCTCTTTGATCTATTCCTCAATTATAATGAGCAATATTGTCATGAAAGGAAACGCTATGTAGAATAGCGTAGCATATCGATTACGTTTAGTTCATTTTCATAATTTAGTGGGGTACGAGACGATTAATTTAGTCGATAAGAGTATTTCATTTCTGAAGCAAATTGTATTAAATGGTGTGTCAAGCTCACGTAAATTATGAAAGAAATTCCTGTAGTAGGTCGTCTCTCATTGTTTTGCTTACATTTACTGGTTTTTTTTTTAATGTGAAGCACATGAGAGATAGGTTGTAAACATCAACTGTAATCCAGAAAATGGAAACGAATACTATTAACGATATCGATCGCATACTGCGACACAACTGTTGATGCAGACACCCAACAAGTTGGAGCATTAATATAAAAGAGGGTAAAAAACACCTAATAGCTTTTTTACCCCCTCGTAAGGAAAACCTATAATTAGAGCAGTTGTAGTCATTTTGTGAAAGCGTTTTTTTTTGTGCTTTGGCGTATCATATTGCTTCTTTTATACCACGTGCAATAATGAGTTCTATTTAAGTTTGAAAATTATGGTAAACAAAAAGTGACTTACCGCGTTTCGAACTTACGTGACCATAAAGACGGCTGAGATCGATGGCCATAGCAGCATGAGGGATGGCAGCGACCATAGTGAGAATAACCAGCACCAAAAAGAGAGGATGAGGAGACGCAAACTTCACCCTTGCCATCCTGACCGTGGCTGGGGCCCAAAAGACCGTCGCCGACTGAGCACTGCGGCTTCGTGCAGTTTCACCTAGTTGCTTTATACAGGAGGATGCGCTGTTGCCGACCTTTTTCTATTTGGTTTTGGGGGCGGCGCTGCGCCCCAAAACCTCCAACTTGTGCCCACTCGTAAAAATTTACTTGGAGAAAGACAACAATCTTTATCTGCAGCTTTTTCCAATTAGGATTGTTATACAAACGTTGTTGCTTCTTCTTTTCAACGTTTCTATTATCACTCCTACACGTGCTTTAGTTACTGTCTTGTACAGTGCCTGCAAAGAATAAGACAGCATGAAGGAATATGTTTTTATTTTCTTTCGTGTGTGCACTATATTTTATTCCAAAACCTTAGACTTATTATTATCATTACATTGTCTTTGACATTATTATTGAAAGTGTTTGCAAAAAACTTGCAAGATTGCAGGGATTCACATCTTCTTCTCTTATCATAACTTATGATGGTATGATTGTCCGTTTATTTTCAAGTAAAAGTAAAACATCTGGACTTTGGTACAAAGTACTACATTTAGCGGACGCATTAGGTTAAAAATTGTTTTGCTTCTCTTCCTTACACTATGAAAATCTATGCTGGTTTTTAGTATTAGTATTGTTTATTTAACTTTTATACACTCCTTTTTTTAAAAAGGTTGTACATTATGACGTTTCGACCTTACACAATAAGACATATGCAATTAGTATCGGTAGATCTCAAATAAATATTTAAACAGTATACATATTAGTTATAAAGTTCATTTTATTGGCTCTCCATCAACATATTAAAGTCCTTACCATGTCAATCAAATAAAGAAGTTCTTTAGGCTGAAACAAAACAATGCATGACAGAAAATATTGGTCAACTTTGACGCCCTCTAGCGGCAAAACAATTCAACCGGAGAAGCAAAGTAGTTATACCGTTGGAAAGCTCATTTTATTGGCTATACATAGACATATAAAAGTTCATACATTATGTGTCAAATGAGTTAGTTATTCACGATTGAATAAAAGAGTGCATAAAAAAAATAATTGGCAAAACGTAGTAAAACACGTGGAAAGAAAAATAATGATCGAATAATGATGGAAAAAATCTGGTGACTAGACTTTGAAATAAAAAAAACAACGTCAAAATGACCGCCAAAAGTCACGTGACACAAAATTGTGTGTTCACGTGACTTTGAAAAAAAATTGAGAAAAGGCATCATTCAAGATGACTGGAGGAAAAGTTGTGAAATTGGTTAAAATAAAAAAAATTAAAACAAGTCAAAATGACGGAGTAAGCCACGTGACCTTAAAAGAAAAAAAAAGCAAAAATTACAGAAATGTCACGTGATCTTACCAATAAACTGGTTAGAAGTCAAAACCTGGTTGAAAGAATTAATGGGAGAGGTTCAAGTTCAGCTAAGTGTAACTAGGTTAGTTGACAAAATATCAAAAAACTGTTAAAAGGGAAACTTGTAGGGAATTTCCATTTTTCATCCTCTACAAGATTGCATTAGAGCACTTTTGCCCTAAACTGGCTCCTCAGGGAGATATTTCCTAAAAACTGTGTGTCAGAATTACAAAACGTTGTCTTTTAATGAAATGATGTTACTCTTTGGTTCTAAAAATTGTATTGTTTTGCTATTTAGAGATTAAAATAAGTTTGCCACTCACAATGTCTGGCAGTCTAAATTCTATCGTTTTTGCTATAAACGACAAAAGAAGTGAATCGTATAGGCAAAATTTACAGTGCCATTATTTAAACTTGGAATACACCTTGTAATATGAAACTAAACTGTGATTTTTATACAATTCTCTTTGAAATACTTTGTTTTGCAATGAAGTTATAACTGCCATTCGTTTTATTTTTACACTCTCCACATGACTATTATACAAACATTATTAAGTCACGTGGCGTGGCTTAAGAAAATGATATTTAAAGGTCAGCTACAGAAATGTACACTGGCAGTGCTAAAAATGAGTAAATTGCACAAGATAATTAAAGGTCAGCTGAAGTGATTTTCAAGTATTGTATGTAAGTTATTCAACATAAATGTTGATTACCAGAACTGATACTCTCCATATACCAGCGCTTTTTTTGAATGAACCCACAATCACATATAGGAAAAAGTAGGAAAGCTTGAATATAGTGAAAAATTACACATCTAACATATCCAAAAGATGAAACTACTAGAAAATCTTTCAGATGACGTTTTCCACTAAGTAATACAACAAAATACCAGTGGAGACATCAAATCAAAAGAAGCTTTTAACAAAACAGTAACTTTGCGGTTATCATTAAGTTAAAGTAAATTTTGAAGTGTTTACTTTCCTGGGTTGCGCAAGGCTCTGCCAGATAATATCGTTAAAAAAACCTCACCAACCACAACGAAGGTTTAATAAATCTAAAGGGGATGAAGTAATGAAATTTTAGATAAAAGAAAACGTTTCCCCTCCTAATATGACAAAAGCTGCAAAGCTTATAAGACCTGTTTCATTAACAAAATAGACAAAACATGCGCCATACATAATTTAATTAAAAACTATATCAAGTAGAAATATATAAAATTTCATGGTTTGTATTTTCAGCTCTTTATTACTGGTTCAGTATCCCTTATTAAACAATGGGCGAGTTTAATTAAATATCGAGTTCCATAATTAAACTACTTACATCATTGACGTGTTAAGAATAACAGCCTGGAAAAATAGCCAAAGTTAAAACTTCCCACCAGTTTTATCGACCGTCTAAAAATAAAACGAGATACTAAAGTCCAGTTCTTAAGTCTGGATATTTTTTCCAAGAAGTAAAAGAAACTCTTACAGCACCTTGATTAAACCGAATTTAAAAAAAACCTTTTAAAAGATAAGAGAATGGAGAATTTAATTAAAATTAATGTAAACCAAGTTTTTTCCTGAGTAAATGCGTAAAGGTGTTAGGAAATTATTAAGGACTAATCGAAGTTTGCAAACCAGGTTTTGCTCTTATTGGGTTATTAGATCAAAGGGTTTAATAATCAACCCTTGGGAATCTGTAACCTATACCGGAGTTAATTAAGAATTATTAATAAACTCCTTTAACTCAAACAGCCAGGGATAAAGTTAAAATAATTAATCTTCAACCCATTTGGATAATGCAACGAGGTATAACTTTGGACAGCAAAGACAAACATCATTATTACACCTTACAGAAAACTTTGGTAAGTAATGCTGTACTGGAGTAGTAAGACGATAACTGTTCTAAGTTAAACGTCCCTAAAGTATAACTTTGAAAGCTTGAAATTTCATCTGTCTGTCTTAATAATCCGCAGAAACCCTTTCAGGTCCGTCTTAGGTTTGGCAAAAATACTGACCCAGAAATCTGTACTTAAAAACATATTTTCAATTGGACAGTCAGTAATTATTTAACAATTTTCTTGTGTTGTACTTTTTTAATTAACGGTAACTTGTTTTCAACTAAGTACGGCCCTTTTGATGATAAATATCGTAGTAAACGGTCAGAGATAATCTAATCTGCCTCAAAGTTTTGGCTCTAACCATTGAGCAAACCACATATTATAAACATTATGACATTTGATCATTATAACCCCAATCAGATTGCATACAAAGAAAATAAATATACTCTTAAGAATAATTTAGTCAAGTAAACAAAACACAGTTTGAAATATGTAAGTCCATCTTACAGAAACCCAGAAAAACTCAATGTTTTCTAAAAAAGAAATCTGCAAATTACCCTCATATTGATATAATGTTTGAGGGTCAGCTCCATCTGCATCACGCTCAATAAAGTACTTTAGAGCTGTATTGATTAATTTGTGAAACTAAGTCTCTACGTAGGTTTCTAGTTTGCTCTTTCTGCTTTAAAAATATGACAACCGAGGGCAATTTGATAAAAATTTGAATTAGTAGACTGTCCAGCTTTCTAAAAATATTACTTTTTTCAAAATATAATTGCTTGTTTGAGAGTTCTTGTAACGTAATTAAACTGGGAATTTTTACAGATGCTGAAAAAACCAAGTACATTTGCACTTTCGATCTAAATAAATCTTCTTAACGGTGACTCGATCTTATCGCCAAAATAACACTTTCTTAATGCTTAGAGTTGAGGGAAACTTTTAACAAACTAAAAAAATAAAGTTTTATATATATTTTTTTTAGTTTTGCTGAAGAAAGAAGAAAAGTTAGCTGGGAAAATTAGATTAACTATTACTCTAAATATGGTCATTATGAGCAAATAAACCACAAAGTCACAAAAGTTAATTTGGTGGCTCTTTTCCTTTTATCTTTATGAATTGATATTTTGACGTTAATGTTTTAAAGTTTTAAACCTTCCAA
Source organism: Ips typographus (assembly GCF_016097725.1). Taxonomy (NCBI): domain Eukaryota; kingdom Metazoa; phylum Arthropoda; class Insecta; order Coleoptera; family Curculionidae; genus Ips; species Ips typographus. The sequence goes on along the minus strand of NC_138437.1, from coordinate 5,120,127 downwards.
TAAGCACTTAGCAAATTTTGAAATTGCAAGGAGAAATGTCACGTGACTTTGATTATCTAGTTTATAAACTTGCAACTTGTAAAGACCAGTCAAAAACAGTCACGTGACTTTTAAAATGTGGTTGAAACGTTGAAAATGTGGTAAATCAAATTTAGACAGTTGTGAAAGCTGAAATTGTAAGAGCCATGTCACGTGACGTTGGCACAGCAATTTCCGGCCTGCAACACTGTAAAGGCCAGTTGACACTTGGCAAAATAAATCACGTGATCATAAAAAGAAACAGCTTAATTTTCGGAAAATTTGGTAAATCAAATTTAAAAAGTTGTAACAGCTGAAATGGTAAGAGACACGTCACGTGACTTTCATTATGCAATTTTCAACTTGCAGCACTGTAAAATCTAGTTGACATCTCCCAAAAACAGTCACGTGACTTTTAAAATGTGGTTGAAACGTTGAAAATTTGGTAAATCAAATTTGAACAGTTGTGAAAGCTGAAATTGCAAGAGCCATGCCACGTGACGTTGATAATGCAATTTTAAGCTTGCAATACCGTGAAAGGCAGTTGACATCTCTCAAAAACACAATCACGTGACATGGAAAATTGACTATTGTCTTTATGATCTAACACCACCACAAAAAAAGAACACAATAAATTGTAGTTTGAGATCAGCTTTAACTTATGTAAACGTGGTCGTCAAAATGCAAAAAATTTAAGGTTGAGGTAAATACAAACATGTCCATGACATACGAAATGATCACATTTACACCCAATATTGTATAGAAAACAATCAATTACTTACGTTTGCTATACATTTGGTATATACGGTAGTAAAAAGTGAAATCACGCCCTACACAATTACGAAACAAAGATATTATTGACTGGCAGGTCAAATGTCCAAGTAAACATAACCAAATCAAAATGCATTAATAATAATGAAAAAAATGTCAAATTTTTTTAAGTAGAAAATAAATCTACTGAAAGAGCCAATGAAGAGTACTAAGGCCAAAGCTACTTACGATTATTTAGAAGTAGTCAAAAAACTAAACAAGAAGAGGAAATTGAATACCATAGAAAACAACCGAAATAAAAAGGCTACACTACTTTGAAAAAGAGAAAAATATGTTTTTTTTTTGTCTCTTTTGTATATTCATTACACACAAAAACACAGTATTTGCTTAGCAAAAATGAGATTTTGTCTCTTGGTAGAGCAACTTTACTATATTAAAATTCATATTTTGACTTGAAAAATATCTTGATAACGCTTTTGTTGCAAACTGATGCCTTTTAAAATGATAGACCCATTGAGCACTCAATATTAAGTTACATCAATAAAGGGTAAAAGCCTCCAGTGAAGAGCTAAATAGTTGCAAGCGGAGTTGGTTTAACGGTAAATATCTAATATCTGCCGGATTGGCATTATTATGGAAGATCGGGTGTTGGAAACTTGGATAAAGTGATCTTAGCTAAGTAACATGAGGCTATCGCTCTGATGAAATGAATTTATTCAAAGTTGTATTGAAATAATTGTCCAAAATATCACGAACGTTATGATAGAGTGGTAATGAAATAATGGTTGACTAATTGGTGTATATTATATCTTGATTGTGTAGTGTATTTGCTTGTCTTGCACAGACTTTCATTCGGCTTTCTGTGTTTATTAATTTACTCGATTTATTTTATAGAAGCTGTATAAAATTTTAATTGGTTTTTCAATCGCTTTCGCTAATAATAAATTGTTTTCGATGAAATGAAATTTGGAGTATAATGTTATTTAGCCAAATGCTCTCTAGTATTAATTTAGTTTTAATTAAACCGGCGCGATATAATGATAAAATATTAACACCAGCTGCATTCAAAATCTATAATAATCTATTGAAAATGGGTTTTGATAGTGGGCGCTTTTTTATTAGGCAACAACAATATTATTTTTGTACTTAATGATATTTCAAGCAATGTTAAGACAAAATTTTGTTGTGCTATTCTGGTATACACCATTAACGATTTTAAAATTACAGGTTTTACACCAAATGATGAATGATATGTAAACTACCCTTTAGGGTGACTGAACATTTTTTCCATCAATTTTTCAAAAATTAATTTTAGGCCTGTGAAACCATTAAATCCAATGTCCGCAAACTAAATAAAAATTATTTTAGTCTCCTTTCCATCGCAATTTTCGAGTGCCTGGAAGAGGCCACTTGCAGACGGCAATAGAAAAATAAATCACTAAGCTAAGTGATCGATTCAATGCATTATTTATAATCTTCGCTAAAAAAGTTTTTGAAAGCAACGAATCTACGGGTTTTAAGTTCAATTATGCCAATTTAAGACCGGCTGTAACTCCCGACACTGCAAACTGAATGTCTCAGAAAGAAGATTAAATCTTAATGCTTCCTAAATTTTTTATGAGTAACTGTGCCAATTATTTTAGCATTTCTAAGACATGCAATGCTTTTCTCTCCTTCTTCAGTCTGTCTTTGCCCAAATTAGATTATTCTTTTCCAGTTGTAACCAGATGCAAATTGAACGCGAGTGAAGCTTATACGTAAATGAAATATTAAAAATTTGTCTTGGCATTTCGAGAGAAGTCATGTAATAATGATGGTTTACGTTATAGACCTGCAAAAGCTACATGTAAAGCTCGTAAAACAGAAATATAGATACTATTACATTATACGCGCGAATGCACTTTAAACTTATTTTTTATGTCCCTGCAGTTGAGTGCGTCATCAAAAGGGCGTAAATTTCGCGTTTTAAAAGCAAAATATCGCATCTTTGCGTTAAAAGTCTCTGAGAGCAAACATAGCCCGCGAAAAGTAGGGCTTTCGACGATTTTGATGTATTCAAGAGCACTCCAAGTGCCGCATCTGTCTCGTGGCGCTTTATTTTGGTTTCAAAGAGCAGCAAAACGTAGAACTGAAAATCTTTCATTATTTTTTTTATCGCTCGACTCAAAGATTAGCCGCCTTAATTTGTTCAATCCACGGTTTTAATCTCTTTGATGTTTATTTCCATGTGCACCAACTAAGTCAATGCAACAAAGTACGAAAATGATACACATCCAAAAGGGGAGGATGATAATATTGTCTCAGAATAAAGTGATCTCGCAAAAATAGCTGAGATAAATAGCGAGCAGCGCTGATCTTGTCAACGTGTCTTTCCATTAACTCTAAAGATTTGAATTTTAACAGGCAATATGTTGTCATGTATAAGCTAAATGCAATTTATATAACTTTCTTGGATTAGGAATTATCCATACGGATAAGACTAGTTTTAAAAAAGGATAAGAAGATTTTTATGTACTAAAAATATAGCCAGATTAAGTAGTCAAAGGTAGTAATGATAGTTAAGTTTCAGTTCATGTGCTCTACGAAGAATAAGAAAGGAAAGAAGAAGAAATGCTGCTTCATTAAAAAAATCTTGTTATTGACTTTTTGTGACTTATCATTTTTCTTTCTTTCATTTCTTGCTAGATAAAGCATATTCGAAGAATGTTTCTTAAGGAATTATAAAATGCAAGTTTTTTCAGTTTAATCATAATTAATAACTTGACCTCAAAATTACAGGTATAATATGCCAGTGATGGTTAACTGGATATTATTTTCCATTTGGTTATGCCTACCTTTGTGGTGTAAAATAATTTTTTGTCTCCTGTAAAAACATGTTAATGGACAGAAAATGTATAAAAAACAATAAAACTCTCACGTCGTAAATTGTTTTAACCAGAGCAATAAATCAAAATAAAAATTTTGTTTAATAAACAGCTAACCGCTGAACGAAAATTTGAAGAAATACATTAATACAATTAATTGCGATTTCCCTCTTAAAAACCGAGTTTGTCTTAATTAAAGAAAACTGCTGATCTTTTCAAATGTGTATTATTTGAGGTAGGAATACTGAAGAGAAGAACTTTGCGATATTTTAAAATTTTGCCAGCTTCAGCAAATTTTGTTTGTTTCAACGCTGTGGTATTATGTTCACAGTTATAAGCTGATCGACAAATTTTGACCGAAATACAAATCAATAAATTGGTGACAGATTTATAAACATGATAAACGTATTATATCTTCACCTGGCAGGGATAAAATTGCTGGATTTCATGACTTATATTTATATGCGTTTGCCGGGATAATATTTATAACATCTGTGCATTTCTGTAATAAATTACTGTTTTTGTGGAGTGGCATTATATTTCTTTATTTACCTGCTCTGGATGACAAACGATTGAAAATGCACCACCATAGAATATTCAATTAATTATAGATTAATAACAATTTACTACAAAATAGTAGATATTTTACATTTATATTTTTGAAATACATACCTGCCTTTAGCAAGTTTTAGAGACTAAACCGTCACATAAAACGACATTTAGGTAAATTGAAAATCCTGTCTCTAGCATGAATGTAAAATTATAATGCAGTAAACTAGCCTTAACCTTGTAAGCATTCCAGTTTGAGGTAAAACCAGACCTGTAAAAGTTTTGCATGTTAAACAACATTCAGGAAACAGGTCGTAAAATTGAAATAATGTAATAAAACTTCTTGTTGTCTCAGTATGACACGCATTGTGTTTGCCGGTATGTGTACGCTTTTGAAATAAAAGTAATTAACAGAAATGTGAATTCTGACAGGCAAATGAACACTTGAAGTACTCACTTACATATCACTGCCGTAACGAGTAAAATTCCAATTAATTTTGTTAACTCTCAGGCTTTTGTCCAAAGTTTGCCTGCTGGGTATATTCATTCCTTCCTGAAATTAATAGGATTTTCTTTTTAATTGATAATTCAACCAAGGTCTGATAAGGTATGGTAAAAAGTGAATCAGTATTGATTTGAATCAGACTGATTATTCTTGAACAATAGTAATATCAAAGCCTTCAAATTAACAAAATAACTTTTAACGACTAGCACTAGAAAACAACAAAGAAAAAAGAATTTTGCTCTATTGAAAGTAACATTGAGTTCCATCAGTAACAGAGGGACAATTTCAAACTTAATCAAAATTTAATCCCATATTCACACAACATTCACAACGAGCTAAAGCACATTTTGTTTGAACGTGCTTTTGAAGTGGATGATTTTAATTATTAGCTTCAAACTCTTTGTACCCAGGCCGCAACTGACTAAATATAGTTTCAAATTTAGTCTAGGTTTATCCCTTTATTAAGATTGTTAGCGTCCAGTTTGGGTTAGTCGGAATATTCATGTTGATTATACCGAAAAATATCCCTTATTTGAATATTGCATAGAAACAAATTTACCACTTTCCCCATGGTGCTGTTTTGGACTATTCCCCTCTCTACGTGGCATGTTTTCCAAATTATCTGTCCTTAACATTAACCAACTTTGTCCTTACAGCTGACACAACATTAACATTTTACCTTCGGTCAAATGAAACATTTAATCAAATAAAGCGATCAATATAGATCAAATATCATGCGTGAAAACTTCTATAAACTAGATGATAAATTAGGGAATATGATCTTAATAGAAAATAAATTCGTCTCTGTCGAGATTCGGCCTGTATTTCAGATGTTTTTTCCCACTTCATAATACTGACCAATTTTATTTTTCTTTTATAATTCGTTTCTTGCTTAACCCTGGACGCAAAATCATTACCATCCGAATAATCAATCATCCTCCTTGTAGTTGTATAGTCCACGTCTATGAGAGTTTTCTTAATCATTTTCTGTACCTATACATACAGTCTAAATGGGTTATCTGAAAATATTAACGAACTTTATTGTGCTACACTTCAGTTTTCATCTTTCCCCTTCATTTATTTTATCCTTTGGTAATAACATTAAGTAAAATGATTCATTACGTGAAGTTTGTACTGTAATCATTTCAATTAACTGTCATGGTTCTACCAACAGAATGTAATTAGAATTTATTTTTTTAATTTTGGACAAAACTTGTACTACAAAGTGAAAGTAACAGATCCTCGTAGATATAATCCCTCAATGGAGATTAAGGAATGAGTGGGTTAACAAATAGTGTATAAAGGGCAAACCCTTTACAATTCACAGAATTAACCTGAATAAACTTTCCCCTCAAGGAAAATATTTTTGAGGTTTTCTTTTATTTTCTGACATATCGACAAAGCGTAGGCTGCTCGATTGAATTTGTAAACAGTTACAGTTATTCTTACGTTTGTCTTTTACTTTTATTAAAATTGTATGTTAATTTGTCTTATGGAATATTCAACATACCTTTTTTTGCAGGAAAAATGGTTTTATGATTTTGGTTGAAAAACTTACTTTTTCTCATGACATAGTTGGATTGTAGTTATAATCATAAAATATATTGGACTGTTAGTTATTTTTGAGAGCACCAAGGTTATTCAAATACAGTAGACATCTAAAGTAGAATAGTCTAAGGATCTTCCTAAGTAGGGTAGTAGGAGACAAATTACCATTAACATCTACAGTAGAAGAGTCTCAGGACCTTCCCAAGTCACATGAACCTAAATTCCCATTACTAGGAAACAAATTTCCATTGACATCTAAAGTATAAGAGTCTCAGGACCTTCCTAAGTTATCTTAACTCAAATCTCCATTACTAGGAGACACGTGATTTTTTTTTAGTACCCAGTAGTGGAAATATCTAAAAACTGAGTTCGTATTAAAAACATATTAAACTGAATTCAACAATTTCCAATTTAAAAGTCCATAATTCTGGTAGGTTGAAAACTACTGGGAGTATGGTACGTGTTCTAAAAGTTAGTTTACCGAAAAAATGTAAGTGAATTAGTTTTTCCGTATTTTTAATAAGTAACTAAATAGCTAGTATTTATTCAGCTTATATTGAGTGTAAACAGTTTTGGTAATTATTTTCTTATTGTTATCAAGTCTAACCTTAAAATGATCAAAATTAGCTTCTTGGAGGTATAAAGTGCATTTTTTGGGTGTTAGTAATTGTCCAATAAAAGTCAAGGTAATAAGTGCATTTAACAACTCCATGGAATTCTGTTTGACAGTTGTGAAAGGTCATTAATCATACAACCACGCCCTAAATCCTCAGTCTAACGTCAAAACTGTCAAAATTATCTTTTTGGAGGTATAAGTGCATTTTACTGGTTTTAGTAATTTTTCATTAGAAGTCAAGGCAATAAGTGCACTTAACAACTCCATGGATCTCTGTTTGACAGTTGTGAGAGGTGGATACACGTACACACCCTTCTTAAATCCCCAGTCTAACGTTAAAATTCTCAAAATTATCTTCATGGTGGTATAAGTGCATTTTACAGGTTTTAGTAAATTACCAATAGCAGTCAAGGCAATAAGTACATTTAACAACTCCATGGAATTATGTTTGACAGTTGTGACAGCTGGTTAGACACAGAACAATCCCTTAAATCTAACATCAGAACTGTCAAAAATGGCTTTGTGGAGGCATTATCTGGTTTTAGTGTCAGTTATATGGCAAGTGGATTGATGACGTGATGTGGCTACCAATAAGTCCTGAAAAATGGTGAAATGGATGGACCAAAATGAACTCTTTTTTAAAATATATTTAGCTTTTGGTCACCTATCAAAATTTCTGGGCAATTAGCCAGCTCAAGACATTCTTGCCCTCTTTTCTTCTGACTTGTTATAGAAGTTCTAGCGCCATTTGACAACACTGAAGATGATGAAGGGAACATGACAAACTTATTTCCCTTATTATTAGAGAATGATAATGCTGAATGCCTGATATTGTAATCAAAATTCAAAACAATTCATATGTTAATATACATAACACCCAAAATTAGTCAGGATTTTTCCATTATTGCTTCTAATCACACCACAGAAACATCTTCATACATTTAATGACTTTATTACTAACTTCTAAATTGCCTGCAAAACTGAAAACTGTTTAATAAATATCGGAAAAGTTAAAACAGTTTTCAAATGCTGCGGAAATCATCTACAAAAATCATAAACGGCTTAAGTTGTTATTTAAAAATGTCAAAGGCAGTACATTGCAAATTGAGGCAGCAAAACTAGAAAATGAGATGAATGTATGCAAATAGAAGTTAGAAAAACAAAGATGATTACTCTACGAAGACAAATTACAGTTTTAAGAAGAGTTCTGAGAAAACAGGTTTAAAAGAGCTAAACTGCAAGCGATGGTGACAAAACAAAGAAAACCAATAGTGCAAATAACTTATTTTGGAAAAACAAAATTAATACAGCGCAAATTTTAACCACAATTCATGAAAATGTCACTGTAACTATTTTAAATTGTTTTTTTTTTTAAATATACTTCTTGTTCTGCACGTTGACAACTGATTACTAGAAAGTACATCTGTTTTATACTATTACTTAATAATTTAGAGTAATTTAGTTTGCTACTTATTTCAGCATTGGTGGACACAACACTTGTGTCTCAAAAAACGAAAACCTTATGTTTACATTTTTTACTCTGACGCTCTGATCATAGAAAATGGGACACCCTGTATAATGCACTGCTTAAATTCACAATTCCGTAATTGAGGGGTGGAGTAATTAACTTCACTCTAAAATCATACAGAATTAATGTAGAGCTGTTCCAAAAGTGGTATATTATCAAACTATGCATACTACATGAGCGCAGTAAAGATGATTTAGCGTGAACTTGTAAAAATGTTGTAAGTTCTTTTGAGTTCCAGTGGCGTTATAACGTTGTAAAACTATCACATTAAAAATAAAAAACGACACATTTTAGGCCCGTTAGCGGAAAACATACAAGGAGTTAACCTGGAATTGATGACAGCAATTCTGGGGGATGTTATTAAGGCACGACCATTCATTTTGACTCGAGACAGATACGAAGCTTAATAAAAGAGTAAGCAACTGCCGCGGCAGAGAAGATATATAAAGCTCCGAGAAAGAGGAAAACAAAAACTAGGCAATTTCAAACGTATTGTTTGCTCCATCTTACGAATGGTCATTTTTTAAGATTACTTGACGCTAGACCCTTGGCTTCGTGGCATTTTTGATATCCTTTTGTTTCCTCAAATTATTGGCGCCATATTTTTTATAGCCCGTTGACAAAAATATCTCGTAAACTCGGCTTCCTATTATCCCAGTCGATTAAACCGAACAATATGTTCTTGTAATGTTTCTCTTTAAAATAAAATCACATCCACTTTTTGCTACCTATAAATATTTTTATTGGTCTCGGTTTATTTTCCTCTCACATCGAAAAGGGACTATTGGAAATCGTTCGCTACTAAAAGAATTTAATGACGATTGTATTTCATCCATTTAAACTTGTTGAACGCTTTATTACCAATGTTGCAACAAAGAATATATGAAACGTCGAATAGTCAACGCGATAAAATCCGAATTCAAAAATTGTTTGCAACTTGTTATTTTAGAAAGAGAATAGAGAAAGATCATCTTCAATTCTCGCTCCACTCGTTTCTTTCGCAACATAAAGGAATGGAAATTCCACAACGGATCTCTATGACTTTCGTTCAACGATATGATAGTAAATTGTATACGATAAGACTGACTGTTCTAAGCTTCTTAGCTAAATTTGATCTAATACTATTTCACCACCAAAGTCAAATAAATTTCCAGTACAATTCAATCAAACTGACCTCACATTAAAATTCATTAGACATTTTTATGTGGACTTAGTGCTGTTGTCCGAGCAGTTAAAGGTGGAAAAATCTGAGGAAGATCGACCTATAAAACGGTTTTTGTATTCCACGCAGGGCATCGATTATCTTAGGAAAACTATTACACCATGAGGCATGACAAAAATGCAAAATCAAGGGTTCAATGTTTACTGATGAAACTGAAAAATCTGGAGATAATCAAATTCTATTAGGACATTCCGAAAATTTATTAGCGGTACGAATTGTTTCGGCTGGAACAGTTGAGAAAATTAAAATAATGTTTGGAATGTTTTCTGATTTGGGGGAAATTCGAGGAATTATTATCGAGGAAAAGAGTAAGAACTCACAAAAGTTTTTTCTTTAGTAGAACAAGCCAAATTGCATATGGACCGGCCGACGTTTCTAAGCCTTTTACGTGAAATATGTCTAATATTATTCTTCTCAAAAACTTTTTCCAGTAAAAAGTTAAACGAGTTTCAAACACATCGCCCGTAATATTCTTTTAAGATGCTTTGTGTTATTTTTTCCTTCTGTTGCTCCATGAGCAATAAAATTTAATAAAGGAGATTCACTTCTTATATTAAATTGCTTGGTTTTCGTTTTGTACCTTAGAGGAATAACTTCCAGGTTGACAGTTTAATTATTTGCATCCGGCATTGGGTGCGAAAAATGGGTTAAATTTACAGTCTGCTACTTTTGGATGCAGCTCACTATCTCGTAGCTACTTCAACTTTGAGAGATTAAACTGACTGACTGTTTGTGTAATTTTCTTGCCGCGTCTAATTAGTACAACAACTTATATATACATCTTTTAAACGAGACTAAAATAACCAACCTAAATTACTAGTCAACGAATTCGGCTAATTAAAAATGCTTCCAAATTCAAACATGTATGAAAACTTAATGATTACAGAAACTATTTAAACGGTTTCGTTTAACTCGGGTTTACCATATCAATTAATTTGGCGTGGGGAGTTATATCAAATGAAATAGTGCATTAGACAGTAAACACTCCTGTTTCGTTAAGATCTCTATGTAAATTGCCTATTCCTTATACGTTAAGTGATATTGGTTAGCTTCTGCTCCATTTCGCCAATTCACTTTATTGGCCAAACCCCTACGGTTATCGTGCCTCTATAACTTTTAAGTTGCCTCAATTAAACTTAGCAGAAAATAAAGTAGCAATTTAAACTAAATAGAGCTAAAAATCGCACAGAGCAATTTAACTGCTTACAAGTGTTTTTCGTTGTAATACACAATAGAGAACGCATGGTTTTGAAAACTTGATGAATGCTTTAAATTAAACCTTTAAACATGTATACCGTTGCTCTTAATGAGGTAGAAAACTCTCTGAAAGTAATGAAAGGTTTCTTTTTGTCATATGATTTAAGCAGAACAAATACCATAAGGATAATATGGATATAATTATTTGGATATTGTCAAACGCAGAATGGAACTCATTATTAGTGTTAAGTATTGTTTATTAAAATAAAAACTAAACACCGCCTAATTTTTTTTATGACCACCCCCATATTAAAAATTTGCATAAGTAAACAAGTATAAATGAAAATAGAAATAGTCACGTGACTGTGACTGTGTAGGTGAATTTCACAGTCACGTGACTTTCAGAAATGTCTTTCAATTAGCGATGGGTGTTTATCAATGATATAATCGAAATATTTCGAGAAGTGTTTTCGACGATTATTCGTTATTCGAATTTGAAACAAAAACTTTTTACTAATTTAAATACAACATTCGTGTAAATGCGTCTCTAATAAAAAAATTGTTTTAATTTAAGATCTTCTATATGTTGCACTGCAATCATTTTAATTTATTATTCTTACTTTCATTTTTCTATTGCTTTAATTATATTTTAGGCAATAATTGGCAATTTTAGGCACAAATTTGTATCGAGCGATTATCTCCATTCAATCGATTATGAAAATGTATAAATTATGCCCTACACTATTTTTAATCGTAAAAATGGTCAAAAGAATTCAAAAAACCTTCAATACACATACAAATATAATTAAGAAAAAAAATTTTATGATTTTAAATTAGAATTAAATACAGTACCTATAACTGAATACAAAATTTATGGCGCTTTTATAAAGTTACACAAAACAGTTAATAAATTGAAAATTCAATTACACCCTTTTAAAAATGTTCGTCCAAACATAATAATTCCTCTTTGTAAATAAAAGCTTTAACAACAAAACTGCTAAGCTAAAAATAATTAACATAATGTGATACATTTATTTTAGTAACACGTTATATTTACACTATTATGTGTAGTGTTTAAAAAAAACTGTACAATTTAATAAGAAGAATTTAATTAAGCTTATTAATCCAGCAAAAAAAATCAAATTAATAACGAGAAGAAATACTTTACTAGCTATTTCTGTAGTAAGTCCCATGCTTTCGCAACAAATATGTACCTGGTTTATATAGAAAGCTGAGACATAATGTAATAAAAAAAATTTCTTGGCATTTTTGTACTAAAATACAAGAAAAATACCACTTGTATCCATGGTTTCAATTTGTATAAATACAATTCTTATTACGCAGAGAAACTTGTTATTTTATGAGGCTTCTTGTTAAAACTAAAATTATCTGCTAGTAAAAATAATTCTGCCTGACTTGCTACAGTCATTGTTTATTCAGAAACACAGAAAATTCCGCAATTTATTTTACTACTCCTAGTTCCCCGATGTATTCTATTTGTCTTAGGACGCGTTAACTCTGGTTTGTATTCCTTACACACCCTCCGATTCGATCTGATGTATAGATGCCGCCGATCTTGAATATTTAGTGGAAACTTCATGTTAAAGCTGTGGTTTTAGCCGTATCCTTGCTCCCAAATCCACTTCCGTTCGATACATCCGCCATATGCGTTTTCCCAGAATCGTAGTGTAGATTTTTCCAGGTATACGTGCGAAAACAAACAAAGCGAGAAATTTTCTAGGTGTCGCGATACGCAATGGAAATAGCTTATGTGAGAAAAATAAATTGTATTATTGTTTGTACTCACCTTTTGGTTTTACATGAAAATCCAAATTCAAAAATAAACGACAATTATAGCCTGGTAAGCTCAACTGAATTAAAATGCTCAACCATTTTAACGAAAATTAGTTAATTGAGCATTAGAACTGCCCGCTCAGCGACATACAAACGTGTGAATTGAGCCTCTAAGTGGTTTTAAGGGAAGATAAAAGTCTACTTCATTAGAAGGACTTTAACAGAAAATTCTCCTAAGGCAATTAACTCGAAAAATCGCCGTTTCCAATTTGACTCCGGTAAAATAAATCTTTTTTTAATCCAATACTAAATCGCTCTAAATAAAGAAGATTAATACAGTAAAACACAGATTCGGAGAATTTCAGGGTGAGAAAACGTTTAATTTTCTGTTAATTGACTTTAAATTGAAATTCGAAAGATTGATGCTTCCAACTAACCTCCCTAGTTCTTTTATGTGCCGCAGCCTTTTATCCGCATTTAAAAGGATTTTTCGGATACTTTACTGATCTACTGGCAATAGTTCTACAATTTGTGCTCTCCATTGGAAGCTGATTGTGGAAAATTGAATGGAACACTCTGTTAAAACCTCAGCCTGAATGTTTTTCTTGTTAAAGCTCATTTAACTATTTCATCTTGATATAATTCCACTTAAATATGTCACACAAACGTTTTGTTTTTTGGTATGTAAAATAAGCATGACAATTACAGGCCCGTGGTTTATGTGGCGTCCAAAATGACGGTTAAACATGCAATATTATTATTCCTAAAGCCGGATGCTGGGATTGCTCTGTTGAGGTTTACAAATTTCACAAAATAAATTTTACACACCGAAAAGTCGTTACGAGTTAGTATTATTCAGTTCTTAACAGTATACCAGATCAAACGTGTTTAATAGTTTGTTGTTAATTGTTTATTTTATAACTTTACAAAGTGGGAATGTGAAGTCCAGTTAATCAAAAAATTGTCAGAAAACATAAGAAACCTCAGAAAAAAATTGCATTTAAATTTACACAAACCTTTAAGTGGTATGAAAAAGTGTGAATCATAACTTCCTAAGTTAAATTTCTTTCCGGACATAATTTGTAAGTTAATAGCTTTATGCGCGGTTTTTACATCATTTAGAGGTCTTGGTCACATTCAAAACGGTTCTAGAGGTCTTTGACAATTTAAAACAATTCTGGGAATGTTCAAGACACTTGCGGAGGCTTCTGGCACTTTTTAGAAGGTTCTCAATAGCATTTAGAGGTATATGGAACTTACAAAATGCTCCTAGAGCCCTCTGACCATTTAAAACAACTCTGGGAAAGGCCATTGGATTTGAAATTATTCTTACTGATTGATGAGATTTGGTCTAAATAACCAAATTTGTACAAATACCAGAATAAGCAGTAGAAATGGTTTTCTAAATAAAATTTGGTCCTAAATTGCATGAAAAATACAATTTAGTTAAATAACAATCCAAAAGTAATTGAATAACTGAGTTAGACTAAATCTGGAAAGGACCAGTGATAATGAGATTAACATACTATACCACAAGACTGAATTCTCTGCCTTTTTGGTTTATCCTGGTTTTTACGAAATTACTTTTGATCTTTTAAAAGGAATATGTAAGTAAAGAGGGAGATTTTCGCTGTATTATATATTCGATGCTTTTCTGCACAATCAAATAATGCTTTTTGTTTGTTATTGCCCCTTCGCTGGATCGAAATCTATATGCAAATGCGATAGATTCAATATACATTTTAAATCGCTCTCATTTCTCTTGTCATGATAGTCTAAAAGACCATTTCTCTGTTTTCTAGCCCATAGCGTCAGTTTAGTTAGTTCCAGTTGAAATAGTTTGGTTTTTTTCTCTTTCTTTTCTTCAGGAAACTTATTGTATTTTAAATCTCTTAAATATATAGATACTTAATAGCCTCATAAAACCTGATTTGAAAAGTGCCATCCTTGTAATACTATTAAAAGATACAACGTTACATGCACCTCGTAGTCATTAATTTCAGAATTTCTCATTTCAGCCGGTTCTTCGTAATATTAAAGACTGCAAGAAGCTGTGCCTTAATTTAACTTTCAAAACAATAACAGCGTGTTGTTTTATTTTATTGGAAAAGTAATCCAATGTAGTTGTTTTCCAATATATATATTTTTGTCGATATTTTCCAACACGTCCTTACGTTAAATTGTAAACTATTACTCAAGTCGATACGATATGTCTGTCCCAGATGCCGCATTGTGCAAAATATTAAAACTTCTTAAGAGGGTGTCATAACAATCGAATCTGTGCCCGCCAAATAATTGAAACTCACTTGTATCCCATTAGTTAGGATTCGCTTTAATATGCTTCTATTACGTCAATAGTTTTTAATAAAAGTTTTAACTGTAAGAGCGTTATGCTATTGTTAACAATATTTGTTAAACGTGACTCGCAATTGAATTAAATATACGTCCGCTGGCTGCAGTTTAATAATTACGATGATTAATTGAAGATTCCACTACAAATTAAATTGCATAATTCACCCATTTGCACCTGTTTATCTTACTAATACGAATGTATGGTCATTGTAATTGAACTTGTAACCGTAAGCGTCAAATTTATCTCAAAAGATGTGTTCCAATTTAACGTCATTCAATCAATCGTTCATCAATTTTCTAGTTTAATAAAATAATATTAAATAACCTAATAATAAAATCCAGTTTTTGTTGGTCTGAATTCATCATGTTTGATTAAAAATTAACTGGAATTATTAATTAGTCTGCACAATATCCAAAAATATTAGAAACTAATGATAAAAGAGAAATAGTTGTGTAGCTTTTGAAAATAGCACTTTGGAGTGCATTAGAGAATGTCCGGGTGCTGATGTATTATCAAATTAATGATAAAAGGGTTTTGTGATTGAGCTATTAATTCTATAATAAATACGTATTCTTCATCAAGTTAATGCAATTTTATTAGCAAAATGTCAGAAAAATGAAAAGTGGTGTTAAAAAGTGAGAACCTTCTAAGTTATGAGAAAGAGAATTTAATATTTTTCCGGACATAAACAAGTTAATAACCATTTACTAATAATTAATTAATACACAGTATTAATGATTTTACTAATATGTATAGTGAGTCGTAAAACGAATGTGTTTTGCCCAGACATAAAGGGCCTTGATGTCAGAAACCTGTTGATCCTGAAAATTCAGAAAAACCAGATTGAAATATTAAAAAAGAAATTCATAAAATACATCATTCACGTCAGCAGCAGAAAGAACATTATACCAACTCTCCATTAAGAAGATTGGTGTCATTGAAAGATTTGTTGTTTGTATTGCTAAACCTTAATCGTAGTAGTCAAATGTCACTTAAATCTTAAAATAATAAATTTAGACCTGGAAAACCCCTTTGTGACCATCTAAAACAACCTGTAACTATTTTATCATTAAAATATCACAGTAAAAATGTTATACTTGTTTTACCTACTAAATGCATTTATTGAACGGATATAAAAGAGAACAAAAATTGTTTGCTTATTACGTTTACAGAATGTCATGCGACTGGAAAGTTATAAGCCGTTTAAAAGCCACTTGATCTCATAGAACAACAGCGAAGCAAAGATGAGCCGTAAACGATAACACGGGGCTAAATTTAATATCACTCTTGTCGTAATCAAATTAACATCATATTCAATTACGTGTGATTTATTAGTAATTATTTCAAGGCCGGTAAAAGGAGAGAGAGAAGAGCCTAGTCGTTTAGAGGGGTGTTTGCGTGCGAATAAACGATCTTTCTGTTGTTCCTACATTCTTCCGTAATTCTAATGTATATCTTCAGAGTGTTCGCACGACCGGTTCACTTCTTTTCTCAGCATCCGGACACGTTACTTACTTTCTTTTTGTATATAATGCAAGAGGTTTTCCAAAAATCCGAAGCTTTTAATTTAAAAATGTAATAAATAGAATGACAAGACAAAAAGTCGCAGCGTATAAAGTAAATTTCCTTGCTCGAGAGTAAGGAACAAAATAATATGCTAGGAAATGTGGTCACGCCTAGCTCCAGTTTTCTAAAATGGCGAAATTCGGCTAGGAATACAAAAATATCAAGGCAGAAGGAGAAAGATTTCGGGATAGTGGCGGCTACAAATTGAGCACTAAAGACTGGATTAAGCAATCGCCTGGAAATTTTGTCAACTTTGAAGAAGTTTATTACCTCTTGAAATACTTTGTGAGGATTTGTTTGATTGTCATTATTTTGATTGGTTAAATTAGAATAGTTTTATTCTACTTCTTAAATTTTCCAGACGTGCACTGGTGAGATTTGAATAAACACACTAAAATGATGTATAAGCTGTTGTCCAGTTTTTCTTTCGACCTCCTGTGGCAAATTGACCGTAAAACTAGGTTATTAAACCAAAAGCAAAACAGTAGGGAGCACCGAAAACTTCGAATTTCTCGAAGCAATACGGGCTTTGACAAAAAGTTAGAACAGAAAAAAGTTAAATGAGTTCTGAAACATATTGGCGATTTTGTACTGCTAAACCGCACATTGTCTTTTCTGTTTAGTAATAAAACGGAATGTAACACAAACGAAACAAAACTTTACTATTTATCACATAAATATTTTTACACGGTTGGTTTATGACAAAGGACATGGATTTGTCAGTTTTTGATGTCTGAAAAGACAATGATAATGTTTAAGCTCGTTCTTCTAATAATGCCGATAAACGCTTTTATTAGGCACTTCTAAAAGCTATAAAGTCATTATGAGGTATACTGACTAGCGCTACAAAATGCCTTAATGGTCATAACTATTCCAGCAATATTGAAGTATTAAATTTACAATCATTACTTAAGTCAGTGATTTTGGAAAAAACTTAAATTATTTCAATTATATAGTTAAAGGCAGAATATAGTTTTTTTTGTATTATTGCTCTTATTATTTTTTCCCAAAGTTTTTTGTATAGGCTAACCCATTAAAATGTTACAAGACGTTGTCTACAATTTTTATCATTGTAAATTTAATCTAACCTATGTAATAACTTAATCTACAAATTAGGCTTATTTTTGAACAAAAAAGAAGTGGTCTTGCTCAGATCCCCAAACACCCTGTATTTTTTTTGGAAAAAAATCAAGAAAGTCAAATTAGCAATTAAGTTATTTTGGTCAAAAAGTCTTCATAAACTCCTTAACGTTTGTCCCAGTTTTGACTTGAATATCATGCCTGCTTTTGCTGTATAAACCATAATTCTTCGATTTCTAGGAGACCTAAATGAGTATATTTCAATTATAACTAAGAAAAGAAATATAGAAATAAGAAGTTTTAAAATAACACATTTGAATGAAATTGCTCGTTAGAGATACTTACTAGGAAAAGCATCTCTATTTTCTCATATTTTTATTGCTCTTGTTCGCTGTTAAATGTTTGTAATAAAATACTATTTTCCAACGTTCAATATTTAATTAATTTTATTTATACAAAGTAATGAAATGAATTATATATGTAACGCCGTGGACTAAGAAGTTCAAATATTGGATATTGTTTTTACTCAATAACTCATTTATAATAATAATAATAATATGAATTGATTACTTTCCATAAAAATAAACACGAAATTAAGTTCCTTACATAACTACATCTGAAAATTTAGGAAACAAAAATCTGTAGAAACAGATACTGTTTAGGACTAAGATAATGCTAATTTAAAAAAAGGGAGTAAACACAAAATATGAATATGAAAATATAAAAAAAAGAAAATAACAATAATAGTGACACTAAAAAAATCACAATACATAATACACCAAAAATCAGTCGTTAACAAGTAAGAGAAAAGTAACAATTCAAGTAATGTAATTTAGACAATTTGGAAATTATAAGGAGGAACCACACTGTAACAACTGTCATACTGCTGCACGTGACAACTGTCATAACTGTGAAAACTCACTCACCAGTGAGGAATTGCACTGTAAGTTGCGTTTAAACCTCCACGAAACCAAATTTGACGATTGAGAAGTTAAAAAATACTTTAATACTTTGCTTGCGTCACGTGACAGCTGTCATAACGGTGAAAACGCACTCACCAGTGACCTGAAAATATAAAATATCAAAAATATGTGGTTCATTGAGGAATTGCATTGTAAGTTGTGTTTTCAGCTTTATGCAGCCATATTTGACAATTAAGACATTAAGGAATACCTCAATACTTTGCTTTCATCACATGACAGCTGTCATAACTGTCAAAACACATTCACCAGTGATCTAAAAATTATAAAATTTCAAATAGATGTTTACAGCTCCATGGAGCTAAATTTGTCAGTTCTGACGTTAAGAAACATTTTGATAGTTAGGTCACAACTGTCAAATCTCGCTCCATAGAACTATAAATACAATGTGCAGTGTGATTTATCCAACAGGTAGAACTTATTTTGCATGAGGTTCTATTGAGGTATAAATACAACGCACAACTGTTTTTCGTTTGATAGATTCACTGCTGAATGAGTTTTAATAGTTATAACAAGTGAAGTGTTATAAATGTCAAATTTAACGTCATAACTTCCATACTTCCACCACAAACTTACAAAGTTTTTTCAAAGTGGAGTTGAAAGCAAATTTAAAAGGAAAGTAACACAAAGCCTTTTCCACAAAACTTTTATTAACCCCGAAAAGGTAAATAAAGGGAAGCTCAGCTAGTTTCGGGTACAGAAATACCCATCATCAGGAGCTTATAGTATGGTAGAACAGGCTGTCTGTTTTACATGGGAGAGACAGAAAAACCCAAATTTTAAATATACTGGAAAAAATAACTTTTTATTTGGCTAACAATATATCTTTTGTTTGATTAATTAATTTATATTGTCAGCCATTATGGCCGTAATCAAAAGGTTTCCCTTTTCTCCAGATTAATTTTGTTATTATTACCTCCTAAAACGTTATTTTTCCCAGTATCAGGTGACAATAGGACTGTCATTAAACGTCACTACTACGTATCTTCTTGAGCTTTTCGACGTTGCCAAAATGATAAAATCAAGAGTTTTGGCTTTAGCAACGTTAATTTGAATGTCATTTTCAAACTTTTCCATATGGAAAAGATGTTTTAGAATCTTCGCCTTGTGAAGGTTTGGCGTGAGTTTAAGACGTCGAAACCATTCGTCCAAAATTTCATTGCCTGAATTGTCGCAAAGCTATTTTTGAGATCTAAATGAAATTGTAAGCAATATTATTTATATCAATTATTTTTTATGCTGTTAGGTTAGGTTAGGTTAAGTCCACTGATTTATACTATTAATTATGTAAACATTGTTATACACTTGTCTGAAAATTGAATTAAATTTGAATAAAAAATAAACCAGTTAAAAGAAATACAATATAAGACCTCTTTTGGTTTCTAAAACTGAACCAGCAATATAGTCTCAAAATTACTAACTCGTTTGCATATGCATAGCATGTGTAAATTAAAGTTTAGAGCGAATCCCTAAAAATGAATTTGAATTAAAAGCGGTGGAATTTTTATTAAAATTGAAGAGGACTCGCGTTCATAAGGAATTCATGACCAATCAGAGGAAACCGTACACATATTTTTCTCTCTTCACGAGCCCTACGTTGCATCGGGTATGGTTCTTTCATGCATAAATAATTAGTACAACTATATACATAGCATTGTCGAAAAACGCTTGATGCAGCTTTCCAGCTTCCTGCTTTGATCCTCCATGAGCGCAGCTATCTTCCAGCTTCTGTCGCATATTCCAGCCCGCCTGCGGCAGTCGTTTCACGACTTTTGTCATGAAAACTCGTTCCGGAAACTCTCGGTCCGACCCTGTACCACGCGATTCACGTAAATAGTTTTTTCCGTTTGCGAACGCGCCAAATTGAAGTTTGTGCCGGAAGATCCAGAACTGTTTTCCAGCATGAAAGGCCGGAAGAAACACAGTATCACGGTCACGTTGCTTTATGTTTTTGTTATAATCAATCAAGGTACGTGTGTGTTCCACATATTACTTTAATCTAACAGGTGTCCTTTTGGGTTGGTTAATTTTTTAACAACATGGAACGGCTTACCGTATGTTTTGGAACGGTTTGCGTCCAAGCGGACATATTTTGAAAAATATATGACCGCATGGTTTTGCTAATTACGTAGGCGCTCCAAAACTTGTGTTTGCCGTATAAAGTTTTAAATATTCTATTTGTACACTTGCAACTGTCGTAGTCTATAGTTTTATCCCCAGTTTTTTGCAATAAAAAACCTCGAAAATTCCAAAATTTTAATGTAAATCCATTTTTTTAAATTTAATATTATAATCATTATTATTGGGAAAGA
This sequence comes from Ips typographus, assembly GCF_016097725.1. Classification (NCBI taxonomy): domain Eukaryota; kingdom Metazoa; phylum Arthropoda; class Insecta; order Coleoptera; family Curculionidae; genus Ips; species Ips typographus. The sequence goes on along the minus strand of NC_138437.1, from coordinate 5,099,224 downwards.
ATCATAATAAATTAAATAAACTGCATTTCTTAAATTTGTTAAATTGTGAAATGTCCAATCTACTCAACATACGATTTTAAACCTTTATTTGAGTGAATTGTATTTAAAAAAATCTAATAGCTAAGCACCAATAGTAGCAAATTTACAGTTTTTTAAACTAACTTTATTTCAAAAAGGAGTTACAAAAAAAAAATAAATAACGAAATTTTTATCCTCTACAATATTGTATTGTTTTGTGTACCAAACTGCTTTATTTTAAACTAATTCTGTTTCGACTGAAAAATAGGCTTATATTATCACTTTCAATGTAGTATAGTTACGAATGGAAATCCATTAATTTAAAAGATGGACTTATTATTTAAAAGTATAAATTCATTAAATTAAAGCAGATATTCGGAGATGGCAAAATAATAAACTGCACGAGGCAAGGTTACAGTCAGAATGCACATAGTGCCATCAAATCAATCAATCAATCCAATCAATCGGGTATAAATTAAGCTCGACATGCGTTGGTAAGAGACTTATTATTATAATATTTTGTGCATGTAAAAAGTGTTGTTTAAAGTGTTACTTTGGGAATTATGTTGATGATTTTAGTCTGATTTACTCAGCAGATAAATCGTTTGTCAATTAGTTTTAACTGTTGTTTAGGCACTAAACTATATTTTTCTACCAAGTGATGATTATATGATTCTACCTCTGAAACAAGATCTCGGTGAAGGCGTTTATTAAAGTAATAAACGCACGTCTCGTTTAACTTGTTGGGCTAACAATTTAAACGTCACAACATAATAGAATTATTTAAGTTCTAAATTTTTGTATGTAAAGCGTTTATCTATGAAGCCAATGAACAACAAGGAAAAATAAACCATATATGATTTCATTGTAAGGTGAAGTTTAGGACAAAATTCATTGCGTTATTTGTTAAAAATATAACTAACAAATACGTATAACTTTCTGAAATATAGTGAACAAAACCCCTATTTCTATGGCATATTATTCTACTTGATGAGGGCTTCTGGTCCTTGCATTTAAACGAAAAGCCTAAGTAAAGTTTGCTATTATACAACATCCACATTTATGATTAAAATTGCATAATATGCAATTTGTTCAAGCACAACAATAGCCGCAAATTGCGATTTATAAATAAGTAATGTCATAATGTATAATTAAATTTTGGGTATTTGTATGAGAGAATGTCGTTGAAATAGGATAAATGAAATAATAAGTTCCAACTGACCTACACCTCATTCAAACTAAATAGAGGTGGAATGTTAACATTTGGTAGTTCGTTTGAATAGTACACGTGACCCTGCTCACAAGTAATCGGATCAGAATTAAATAAGGGAATCGTCCAACTACCGACTAATCCGGCTTGGAAGCACGTGTTGCTAAATCATGTGCGTAAAACTCTCTTTACTCTGAAAGGGGTAAAACTACAACAAAATATTATTTGGTTGTTTCATTCAGTCGACTTTTCATGTCCTTACACAAAAACTACAGTTAACTCTGCTATTGGTATAACTTGAAAAGACCCATGTGATTAAACAATTGTATAAGAAAGTTCAAATCAACTATTATGACTATTACCATTGAATTCTACCTCTTTTCATTGAGACTCAATAGAATGCAAAGGAAACAATGGGGTTACAAGAGAGTCGATTGAATGTTGGTCATACATGGAAGTCTGGCACAGAACTGATGTATTATTCGAAGGAAATTTTCAATCACAATCACATGGTCTCACCTGGTGAGAATTGATAAAGTGTTACGTCATGTCGAATTACAAAATGTATACGTTGCATATATCACTTGATGAATTTTAGGCATAAATACAGAATGCAGTTATGAGGTTTGCACTGCACGTGATTCGTAGAGGTATTTTAAAGAGAAGTTAGTTGTGTAACAACTTATTGTCTTATTAAACATTGACAAGATGTTAATTAAAGGATTGTCAAGTGTTAAAAAAGCACTACAAAAGCGAAGGTGATTAATCTTCGGATACGTGAATTATTGACAGTGGAATGAAAAAGTGCCATTAATTTCATCTCGCGCTATTTAGTTATCTATTTAGTGCAGATAGTTTCAGCTCCAATTAGAGATAACGATCTTAGCGACAATTTATGTCAGGCAAGCAAGGGAAGGGGTTCAACCGCACGAAGTTATAATGCCCATTACTTTTCCAACTATACTGACGGGGGCCCCGGAAGTAAAATTTTAATGAAACAGCACACACGCTTGACGTTTTTGGATGAATTTTAACAAAACCTTTTAGAGTTAATGGTAAACATCCAGTATTTTTTTTGTTGCAGAGATGTGCTTTGTTCTAGGCAATTTAATGAAAGGAGACTTTCTCAGTCTGTAATGAACGAAAAGATGCGCAACGTCGGTGCAATACGGGACTGCACCAATGTTTCATATCAAGCGAAATTACCACAATTGAGGCAATTGAGTGTAACGAAACCGAGTGTTGCCACGACTTCACTGTTTTAATCTGTTTAACTAAGTTTAAGGAGTTATCAAACTGTTACGGTCTGTGGTATGTCAATTTTTAGGAAATTGCATTGAAGCAGTTAGCAATTTCAGTATAAGGGTAATTTTTTCCACATTATTCCTAATTAGTTGTATGTATGTGTTTTAGGTGTAAAAGCAGGGTCTGTCTTTTAGTACATATTGGACACAAAAAGCCTAACTTCAATAATACATAAACAGGAAAAAAAAATATTCAAAAACTGTTAATCCGCGTCTCTTCATCCTTCAGAATGTCATATTTGTATGTTAAAGGCTTTATACTGTTTTGACACTTTTCTACTGTCCTCAGATTGTCAATACTTCATATCTTCCTACCTTGACGCAACCTTATTGTTTGTAAATGGTCAAAATTGATGCTATAAGCTTTCTAAATGTCAGATTGTCAAAAATTAATCCTAAAGAACTTTTACTGTCTTGATATGTTCTATATGTTAGACTGCCAAAATTGGTGCTGCAAGCTTCCTGTATGAGCTCAGCTTTTTAAAAAATGATGTTGAAGCCTCATTGCTGCTTTGACACACTTTTTACTGCCTTTAGATTGTCGACATTAATCTTTCAAGCCTTCTTACATAATTGAAAATGTCAAATTTTTATGTTGAAGGTTTCTTACTGTTTTGACACTTTCTTACTGTCCTCAGCTGTTCAATACTTCATATTTTGCTGCCTTGACACATTCTTGATGTCTGTAAATGATCAAAATTGATGCTATAAGCTTTCTAAATTGTGTTCAGATTGTCAAAAATTAATCCTAAAGAACTTTTACTGTCTTGACGTGTTCTTATTAATCGTTGTCCCATAGACAACCGTTATCCTATCCTCTATGTTATATGATGAGATGATCAGGTTGTTCATCACTTTTACTACAATCTTGAACTCACAAAAATCTAATTAGCACCTATTCTGTCCTCTCTCCTGCTCCTTTTCCCAAATCTTATATCTTGTAAACTATAAAAAATATCAAATTTCTCCCTTTTACTTTGCAATTGAAAAACATTCTAGGATAACTTGGATTGTGTCAGTCACAACACTACGACGCACAATTGCAGAAAAGAAGGACGAAAAGCTTTAGCCATAACAATTTCCACTTATTTAAACATTACTGAACTGACTTTCCATTTACCGACAAAGCACTTTTCTAGAAAAGTATGTGTTTTTAAAACATTACAATAACTGTATAACACAATTAGGAAAATTTTAGAAATCGCTTTTTTGAGTTTATTGAAGCAAACACAAAGCGTTACAATATTTGTGAAAAGTATTGTTTTGATACTGGGGGCGTTTCATATTTTTGTTTCCTGCTGTATGATGAGTAAATACCGATTTTTTGACAGTTTTTATTCCAAATAGGAAAAAAAAAAACAAAAAAATTTATCTAGATTTGAAAATGTTTAAAAAGCTTGATTATGGCATTTTACAGGAACATTATAACCAAAAATATGGTATAACTTAGTTCAGTCAAAATGTATGATGGGTTTTAAAAATTAAATTAAAAGTGCTCCTTTCGGTTGCAAATAATTGAATATGGTCGCATGCCGTCACTGTTTTGAAACTAGGACCTAGTTAAATTTTAAACTACTCTCCCGGGACTCGTCGTTCATACAGAAATGTTTCCTTGTTGACGAGAACGTACTTACACTGATTAATTATTAGCAAAACCCAGACAACCGTTGATCTCTTTAAAGCTCCAACTTTATCCTCTATTGTAGTTAGCAATTTTGATCACTAAACTAAACCGCGCTAAGGCTTGCGGGGGAAACGACAGGAGAAAGAAACCTGGAAAAACAGAAAAAAGTAACTAAACTTAAGGATAAAGAACTCTCAACATAAGAACAGCATTCCCTAGAGAATTGCAGCAGTTATATAAATATCTACGTTTATTGCTTTTAACTAGTTGTTTACTTTAGTACATTTATTTATTTGCTACACTCTTTTTTTTAATGGTAAAGTTTGCTGTGAATTCGAAGCCTAACTAACGTGTTTGGAGCTTTTGCCCTGGGGAGGTCAGCAAATGTTTTTTTGCAAAATAATTACTAAAATCACTAGATTAAAAATAGTTTAAAATATAAACTTTCTATAAATATGTAAGCAATCCTAATTCCTGTGGAAGTAGTTCGAGAATCATCGTGTATAAAGTTTATTTGCCAGGGTAACAACAACGGTATAACAAGAAAAGGAAAACAACACAAAAGACCAACTAACGTACTTTTACAAAGAATATATTACCACCCAGTGCTACACTTAGCTCGGTTATGCCCTAAGGAATGGTATAGGGTGCCATTGCTTAATGCATACGTTATCGGCTTACCCTGTTTCATTTTATTCCCTCTTTTTCATTTGAAATTTCGGGGAACTGAAGGAAAAGGAATTGTTTAGAATAGAATTCGTTTAGGTTGTATGTTTCCATGCTTCTCCTTTAACCTCTTTTTGCTCCTGTGAAAACTACAAATTTTTTGACTCATAAAATCTCTAAGATAGCTGTCATAACGATTAGGAAATAATAATATTCTGACATGTAATTCCAATGGCATGATAGAATTTAATTTAACCAACTGTAATGTTATTTCTATTGATTTGTATAATTTTATTGTTAATACCTTTTAACTGCTGTTTTCCAACTGCTTCCCGCACTTTCTGAATCCGCGTTAATTTAAATGACCACATGAATTTAAATGAACGGTATCTTTGAAATTGATTTCGTTTAATGGTAAATATCAGGTATTTAGTAGAGCACTGAATGTGAACGCTGAACATACATTTTTTGATTAAATTTGTAAAATTGTTTGAGTAAGTACGAAGAATGTTTTTCCAGTTTCTATTCTAACCTTTAAATCGTTTTTGACGTGACCACTTTCAAAATCCAATTCATACAAAATATGCAAAACATGTTTTGAAGTTTTGGTTAATTGTGAACGACTTTTTACGTCTTTAACACAACTGTCACGTGACTACTGACAGTTGTCACGTTATTTCGTAATATATCATATCATACGTCACACACCTGTTAAAATCGTGCTTGTGAAGCTCGAAATACTTCATGCACACATTCATAAGAGCAATGACAAAATTGGTTTGAGAGCTTTGCGCACAAATATAGAAATTTTGACATGTTTGACAGTTGTCACGTGACCCTAAACTAGCCCTCAAACTGTCTTTGACGTCACAACTGTCATAATCCTGTTCACTAACCTGTAAATCAGATTTCGGTGAATCTGTCATCATAATAGACAGATTTACCAAAACTGTCAAAATTTTGCACATGCAGGCATAAAACCACATTTAAATTTATTGTTTTACAACATGTGTGACAAATGTGGGTTTGACAGCTTTGCGCACAAATAGAGAAATTTTGACATGTTTGACAGTTGTCACGTGACCGTAAACTAGCCCTTAAACTGTCCTTGACGTCCCCTGTCAAAATACTGTCCACAAACCTGTAAATCACTCCTTGTTAGTGTCTTCTGACCTTTAAATGTGTTTTACAGTTCCATCTAGTTGTAAACGAATTTTGACGGATCTGACAGCTGTCACGTGACTTTAGACAACGTCGTAAATACAAAGAGACACCCAAACTGTCGTTCTATAGTTATAAGGAAAGGATTTTGCCTGTAGTCAGGTACATGACAGAAGTAGATACGTCCTGAACGAATAGCCAAAAACCAATAGCCAACTGTCAAAATCGTACTCATGGAGCGACAAAATGCAATTCATTGAATTTGTACTCATTAAAATATTTTAAGTATGTTTTGTCATTTTACAGCTTTATGAAAGAGATTTTGACACATTTATGACATAAGGGACTGTGACTACATACAGGACCTGTATAGTAGGAACTTTATCTCTAATGACTCCAATGCAAAATTTAATGATACACAAAGTCAACTAGACGTTTAGGAGAAAGCTAAACAGGCATTAATTGCAATACTAAATCAATTGATTAATACTCACTTGATTTAGCAGTTTACTAAAACCTATATGAAAAAGTTACATTATACGGATATATCGAGTAAAACTTTTTAAGTGTGTTTTTAAAAGTTTTACTAGAATAAAAAATATCCCGTAAACTTTGGCGTTTTTTTTTGTAAATTTCGAATTATTTCCGAGTGGAGAGCGAGGAAAGTTTAAAACGTACTCGACAAAAGTAAAGTGGATCAAACGTGGGTAAAATTAGAAAAAAAGTAAGATAATACAGTAAAAAAGTTGTATAACTAACGTTTTTTAGTACTAATTGCAGTTTTGAAACTGAAAAAAAAATTGTTAACTTAACCTGAAAGTTGTTGAAGAATTTGGAGAGAGAAACAAACCACTACTAAACTTTTATTACCAAGTAGTGCCAATATTGTGTTTCATTTTAATATTTATCAAAATTATTAAGCTGCAAAATGAAAACAAAAACCTCTGGTCAAGAGGAAATAAATTATGAAAAATAGGTTACCGGGAAAATTTTATAACACAACATGAAAAGCTAATTTGCTGTCGAAAGTTAAGTGTAATTCATCATCATTTATTAAAGCCTGCTATGCTTTTCGTATTTTTATTTAGTTTTGGCAATTTCTTAAACTGTATTAAGTGTCAAAAGCGTTTATTTAACAACATAATGAGATAAAGATTTAGAGCAGAACTGATATGGTAATTTGCTAGGAGCAAGTTGAATAATTCTATTCACATAATCCCAATAAAACAAAAAATTAGTAGGGTTTTGGAGCACTCCTTAATCCCTCTGTCTGGATACACTTCCGTGTCAGATTATATCCGTCTTATTCCTTTTCATGAGATAAAAAAACACTGGGCTCCAGTCCCAATTTTTTGCTTTACACTTCCAACATTGCTGTTGGTCTTTATGCAACCACAAGAACATTTCATTTCTTTGGTTTATTTAGTAGAGAAAAAAACCTCATTCCTCCCAAATTTACTTATTTATAAGTCTTCGGATATGCACGTTTACAAAGCTTAACAACTTTTTTATTACATTATGATTGGCTTGGATGCTGCGTTATACAAAATAAATCTTAATATAAATTTACATTAAAGGTTTCATAATATCACTACTGGATAAACCCAGTCCCTAAAATTTGTATAAAAAATTCACGTGTTAAGTGTGTTTTATGTGGGCATAATTTTGCACTTTAATGAACGGTTGTCAGCCAAGTAAACCTATAGAATTATAATGGTCAAGAGTTTCAAAATAAAACTTATTTATTTCAGTTTGGATGCATTGAATTTGGACTTCCCATACATTATGGAATATCCATGCTCTCACCTTTGGACATATTGACATTTCATAATTACTTATTTGGTATGGTCTTTACTGTTAGATTATTTTGAGAGTGGTTTCGTTGTTTTAAAGTTTAAATTCCCTTACTTACCACAAACGTACATAATTAAATTTTATTTGAGAATTTTACGTTGATTTCTGTCATGTTATTGGTACGTTGCATTAATAGTTTAAATCTTAGTTAGAGAAGGCTTGAAAATATCTTTTTTCCATTACTTTATCATTTCCATTACTTTAACAGATCATAAGTTCCTTTTATTGGGGGTTAGCAATGTAACAGTATGAGAGGGTTTGACAACACTACCATTATATACTTACAACAATAATTTTGAAAACTCAGTTTGTTAAAAACAGTCATTCAGTGACTTTTTTACTTTAATAATGCATAATAACACTATGGCATAAAAAGATGTAAGACTAAAATTTGGTTTATAAATCATGAATAAGACATAGCGTTGTAGATGTTTACATAAGACAAGTTCTTGAAGAAAAAAATCAGAAATATTGCACACAAAATATTAATTGAAGCATTTGCCTAATCCTATTGAAAACATAGAATTACGAGTACAATCATACTAAAATATTTAAAAAAAAATTGGTGCAATCGAACGTCGAACTGTAAAATGCTACCGAATTTACTATTCGCGTTAGTCCTGGCACGAAATTTCAACTCCTTTTTATTGATTTTTAGGTTAGTTATTGATGCTACTGAATTAAAAACATTACAGGCACTCAAAAATTAAATATTTAATGGTGAAATTTAAGGCATAAACTGTCAAGTTTGAGTGAGAATCCTCACCCCTTTTTTGATTTAATAATGCATTATCCACTATTTTCTAGGAGGTTCTTTTTTGATTGCAAAATCAAATCTGATGATGAGCTCCTGCCATTTCTTCTATTTATAAACTTCCATTTCCACCTTTCAGTCCATTATCTAGTCTAACTAGGGTTGATCAGTATCTCCGTACTTACTTTTAGTTCAGTATTACGATCAATTTTCTGTATTGTTAATATGTTTTAGTCATTGAAATTTAGACGTTTCTATGATACAATTTATGTCTTAATTTTCAAGGCTAACGTTCACAAACAAGAACATGTTGGTACGGATTAAATACATAAAGAAATAATCAAAGTCATAAATAAAAAACAATATTAAGAAAAAATCTTTGAAAGGCCTTCTGGAGGTTTTCGTTCGTATTACTCCAAGTTTATCCAACAATAATTGATAGTAATCGATTTTCTAAAATACATATTGTGTCATGTATTATACTTTTAATAGAAAATAGCCCATTTCTCTCAAATACTCCATAAAATCCACTTCTGTTACCGCAATTTCAATCAATTTCATGCAGTTGTAGATTAAATGTAGGTTAATTGTAAAGCATCAATTTAAATGACTATACAAAAGCATTCACAGATATTTGCTCGTTCATCCACGTTACCCTGTATTTTCAGAATACAACAATTCTGGACAAGCCTTATGTTATAATAATTATTATTTATATTAAATTCTGTGCAGTAAGAAGCAATTAATCTCAAAAAATAAAACTTTAATGACATTTACTTCACACTTTTTTTACAATAATTTCTAATGCATTTTTTTAATCATACAGCACAGATTTGAGTCTATATACTCACCACAGTTATAGAAATTGCATATCTTGTCCGGCACTGTATTTTTTCTAGTAAAATGAAGAAATAACGACAGTAAAAATCGATTCACTACTATATAAAACATCACTCTTAATATTTAATAACGGCTGACGGTTTGGGTGTGATAATTTTTGTATGAGCCTGCCAGTAAAAGTTTATGGAGGCAACCAGCCACGGCATTTTAAGAGCATGACTGAAGAATTCATAAAATTGCTCGTGTAACAATGGACCGCTCAAACGTGTGTCCAGCATGGGCAACACAAGTTACAATGGCCTCCTGAAAATTGCTTTTTTGGGATAAACCCATTAATAATATAGCTCATGTGATTGACATTGAGTTAGACAAAAGATATGATGTTCCCTACTTTACGGAAGCACATTGTTTCTGCATAATATATTATCCTGTCGAAGCAAAACGTCTGCATACAATAACAGTACCAACCTCCCATCATCACAAAAACGGTCCCACATCATGATTATATTGCTTTTCAATTAATAACATGAATATTACAAAAATATATGTCGTCAATAACTTTTGTTTCTAAATCAAGTATATAAAATGTAAACAAAAATTAAACTGCCGGCAAGACACAAAACAAAATCGTCAATAAAATACATATGCATCAGTGTTTCTATATCGGTTATATGTAATAACATTTAATTTTAATATTTACAATAGCAAATTAACTTTATAATTAACTAATTAGCATCACAAAATCTGATTCATTTTAACTGAATGCTTGTTAAAATATTAATTAAAACCGTAATTAAAGTAAGTGAACTCATCGATTTGAACGGGAAAGTGCGCTGATGTTATTTTCACAGATTTCCATAATTATTTGTTTGATAAATGTATTTTTTTTGTGTGTCGTGCAATTATAGCTTTTGTTAGGCATTATCAGTTGAATATCCTGCAATATAATAAAACACGAATTGGTTGTAATTAAAACCTTTCTGGCACTATTTGGATTCAATTTTCATTACAAATTTAACTCGTCGATGAGCACTACTGTACAATTTACAATTAATTATGATTGTATTCAATTTGGTTTCAAAATATTCTATGATAGTTTTGATATAATAGATTTATTTAAAAAGTAAATTTTTTTAATCCATAATAAATTATAGAATTAAAAACACAAGGAGTTTCTTAGATGATTTATAAGTTGATTTTCTCTAATGCTTACATTACCACCTCAGCATTAATAGAGAAAAAGGGAAATTTAAAATGTCAGGAAAGGAAGTTTGAATCTCGAAATCGACGTAAACTGAGTTCAAACCAAAACCTCGAGGGTTAAAAGAAATAACCAATTTGAATTTTCGAAGTCTCAGGGCGAAATTCTTGTTCCCTTCGTTATTTGGCGGCGGATTTCCCATCCATTAACTGTACTTAATAGTTCACTCTTAACTCGAAACTTAGGCGGACATGAACAGTAAGAAAACAAGCTTCAACGTCCTGTTAAGTTTGCCTTCCAATAAGATTGTTATGTCATAAAATATAGTCAAACTAAACTAACTTCTTTTTACTTAAACTTACAAAACTCTTTTAATCTCACTGAAAAACAAATAAATAGTTCAAGAGGTATTAGTCCACTTTAACTTTTTATTGCTTGTACGCAATATAGAGCAGCTCTAACTATTTTGAGTTAGTGACCGAGGTCTGAGCAACCTGTGTGGTTTGTATTCAACATTTAATAATGCTGGTAATCTATTGTTTCATTTTTTGCTTAAAACTGTACAACAGGTTGTCCATTCATGTGTTTCAGAGTATTGAGGAAAGGAAATTGGAAAAGTTACACCCCAAGGTCGTGATACAAATTTCAATATTTCAAGTTGATGAGATATTAGTTGAACTACTTTAAATTTATTGGGTTGCTTTCAGAGTAACTGAAATACTTTCAGAGTACTACTTCAGTTAAACTTTGTTAACTTAAAAAATATAACAAATAATAAACAAACTTAGTGAGGGACTAACCCTAACTTTTCAAGTGTCAAATGTCAAAGCTTCAAACATGTTTTGTTGGTCAAGATTTCAAGTGAATTTTCAAATATGAAATGTCAAAACATAATAATGTACATTTTATTTATTTATACGATTTATTAAACAGACAAATTTCGTATTATTGTAAAATTTGATAATTTGACCAAAAAGGCATTTCTCGTGTTTTGACTTTTGAATTAAGAAAATTGACTTGAATAGATGATAATTAGAGCAAACTTTTAGTGAGTGATTAAGTTTTACTTTCATACAGTACTGCAAAGTCAAAATATTTAATGCCAGTAGAATAATCGGTCTTACTTACTTTAAAAATACAGATTTTCATTTTTTCACACATATTTGGATTTAATTCAGTTCTAAATCTATAATTTTTGTACGTCACTTACAACAAAAGTTAAACTTACTTATTTGATATGTCAATGTTTGACATATTTCCCTCTTATAGAGTACTTAAAGTCAGTTTTACAAGTTTCAGTTAATCTTGTAGTAAACCAAAACATGATAGTGTATCCCAAAGTTGACAAATTTTTCAAGGCCAATTTTGACATTAGTGACAGATATCACGTGGTTTTAGAGGATAATTTAGCAAAGTAGTCACGTCGGTCACGTGCCACTTGGAGTAAAAAAATGTTTTAAGCACATTTTTAAAATCCTCATTAAATTTCAAATTCAATAACATTGAAAAAAACACTACAAAATTTGGTAGAAAAGCGGTGTCACAGTTGGAACTGATAGAAACACAGTTTGAAAGAACAGCTTGCAAAACCCACTTGTAGTAAAGAAATGACTATTTTGAGCACATTTTTGGAATCCTTATTAAATTTTCTATTCAACAACCTGAAAAAACACTACAAAATTTGGTACCGTCAGGGAGAAAAGCGGTGTCAAAGTTTGAACTATCAAAAACACAGTTTGAAAGCACAGCCAGCCAAAGAGTTATTTGAGATTGAATGGAAAGTACCACAAATTTGTCCAAATAAGGACTTTTTCAAGATTTTTTAGGTCCCATATTAGGTGCAACATTCATAGTACCACCTCAACGAAATCATATTTACAGGTGAATTTCGGTGTAAACGTAAACACGATTTTGGTTTAAATTGGTTCTGGGAAATTTTGCCTTAAATGCAGATATTTGCCAAAATGAGCAAAAAAACAGGGAAGAGCTGAAATAGCAGTATAATTTCTTATCCATCTTTGCAAGAAACTCTCATACACACTTTCAGTTGTATTCTTCTTGCTAAAAAACTAATGTGTGTAGATTGATAGATCCTCATTAAAATCCTGCCTTCAGATATGCTATTAGTTTTAGACATAAAGAAATGTAATACTTTGATAATTAAAAAGCAAAATGGAATGGAACCTATCAATACCAGAATCATGAGAATTATAATGCACATTATACTTTATGTAGGTAGGTAATAAAATTGTCCAATAAACTATGGCAAGCTTTCTCTACGCGTTTAGAGTCAAATAACGAATTTATATAAATCACGAAATAATTTGTAAGTGTTCTAAATGGAAAATTTTACGCGATACAAATAAATTTCTAAATTACAACATAGATTCTGTTAAAGACAGTCTTTACAGTTTGATGTCAAAATGACTATAGATTTACCTCTAAATAGATTCTACATAATTTCCTCAAAGAGATACTGTGGTATTCCCCTCTAAATATATTTGAGTGCATAGTTGAAATTTTTTCCAAAGAACTCAAATTTCAAATACGGTCCGGACGTTAATAAAATTGTACCACAAAAAAGTCCTTTCTTTAGTTGGAGATAAATTGCATTATGTTTGATATTACTCACGTGGGAAGAAAATTGTCTGGTAAACATGAAGAAAATATTTTTCAAGCAAGAACCTCTCAGCGAGTTGACAGTGAAGCAGTGTAGAAAAAACAAAAGGAAACACCTTACAAAAACTGAATTCAACATTCCGAAAGAAAGAAAAAGATACTCGATAATAATGCTTAGTTGAGCGTGGTGAAAAATAAGCAGACATGTGTGCCCCGTGTTTCTCGAAAGATCGGAAAGGCACTCTAAGAATATTAGTTTTTTAGACTCGTAATATATTTTATTGCCGGTATACGATATGGAAAATTTATGACAATATCAAAGAATAATTCATTTGGTAGGTAGCAGGTATTTTACAAATTATGTCGAGAACATGATGGGTGAAACGTACTCGTTTCTGGCTCCATTTTTCTTACGTGCCGCTCTTTGAATACTGAAAATGTAATTCTCAGAGTATCAGCCTTTATGTGTTTTGGGTGCCGCTATGACAATTTATTTCCCACACCACAAGGGTAATTAGGTTATAATCCGTAAAATAATTCCGGGTGTTTCGATTTAAATAAGTCAATTTATATGCAAATAATACATAAATCAAATGAAAAACAATTGTAACTTTGCTTTCTGTCACTAGACATAAATAAATTAAAGTCGCAGATAACAGAGTTGCCACCGTCATTTTAATTTTTGTTTTGTGGCCCGTCGCATTCAATAATAAATTTTCCCACAGTGAAGTTACTGAAATGAAATACAGAAAACGCTGTTTCATCACTAAAAATCCTCACTTTCTCCTTACATCGTTACACTCATAAAATTATGTTAAAAGCTGCTCGTTGTGTGTTAATAATTTAATCACACCAGGAAGTGCTAAGTATTGTCAATAATTTATCTTCGTCGTCAGTTTAGCACCATCAATCTTCGTTTCTAAATTTATGCATGCCTTGTGGTCATTGTCAGCTGGAAGTGTATAGTCGTAACCCTTCACCTAACCGTAAAAACCCACAAGAATAGTTGAGTAATTGACTTTTTTACTCTAGCAATTTTGGAACAACCAGAATTAACGATTATGATTGACTTATAAGTTTAGATGGATTAAAAACACTTTAATCCCAAGTGAGTTAATGGATTTTCCCATTTTAGCTCTATTAATAAATTAAGAATTTTTGCTGCAGTTCACTTTAAAATTTGTATTGGAACTACCTTTTCTAATAACTTTTTCTACTCTCAAATTTCTTTAGAATGCTTTTCTGGGGTAGCCAAGGCCTGGTAAGAAAATTAAAGATTAATATTTAGCTTATCTTTTTGGGGTTAGACAAAATCAGAATCTCATTTACCAAGCAAGAAGACTTACATTTTCATCTTCTTGGCAAAATCGATTTCTTTATTAGTTCAGATGCTTTTTGGCTCATATTTTCCATTTTTCTTCCATTTTTTGGATTACTGGTGTGGAAGGTGTAGTAAGGTTAAACCTTATCAGATTAATTCAACATTTTTTACTCGTTTTAATGTGTATGGACAAATAGTCTTGAAACTAATTAATAAATCTCACCTAGCGACTTTTAAAAGAGACCTGACCAATTCGTTTAGTTATTGGAGACTTCCGAAGTTTTTGACCGATGTGCTTGCGTTGCCATGCCACCAATGCCCGATCCCATTTATCTTTTACAGGTTTCATGACGCTTAGGCCTAAGGGTTGTAATAGATGACTGCTATGAGGGGGAACTTGATAATTATTGTTTTAGCTTTATTACTATCTCTGTTACTCTCAGTCCAATGTACGTTGCATGACCATCATATATAAGGAGAATAGGCCTTTCTTCTCTTATTGTCTTATTATTGTGTTCACCCAACTGGTTTGGAATTAGTTTTCAAACATGCATGCAATAATTAAGGGTGCGTAAGGCCTTAATGTGTTTTCCCTTCAGGTTGAATTATAAAGACAAACTAGTAATAGTTACATGTATTATATTTAATACTAACACAAGCAATAAATAAACTAGGTGACCTATTTTACATCTTCACTAAATATCACATAAAATCAGCAAATCGCTTTACAAAAACAAATAGATAAACATTCTGCAAAACGCAATTAATTTTATGTTAATCAAATTTCAAGCTCTTAATTAAAATATATTATGAAACTAATTTATTTTTTAATTAATATAAGCCACAAACATTTGATCCTTTTCGAAGACTTAAATCACTAAAATAATTATATTTTAGGCAAAAACAACTTTCCACATAACGTATAAGGTCTAGAGTAAGTAAGTTGTTTGAAAGTAGACGAAAAACTGTCTTGTTTGGCTTGTCAGTCAGGATACAACAGTGTAATAAGTGTATTTTCTGTCATTCCATCAGTTTTAGAGGTTCCATTTCAATAGTAATAACAGCTATTATGATATTATATTTATTGGCCTTTAACCACTGAAAAAAGACATTTCCTGGTATTCTTGAAGGGTTTTAGACCTTCTGCAACTTTTCTGAGCCTTTTTAAAAGTTTTTAGACTTTTTCAACATTTCCTGGCCTTCTTGAAGGTTTGCAGACCGTTTGAAACATTACTAAGCCTTTTTGAAGGTTCTTAGACCTTTTCCAATATTTGCTCGTCTTCTTCAACTTTTTAAGACCTTTTGCAACATTCCTAAGCTTTTTTGAAGGTTTTTACACCATAAGCAACATTCCTATGCGTTTTTGAAAGTTTTTAAACCTATTTCAATATTTTCTTGCCTTCTTGAAGGTTTTTAGTCCTTTTGTCAAATTTAGAAGTTTTTTTTGTATGTTTTCAGACCTTCTGCAACATTCCAAAACTTTTTTAAAGGTTTTTAGAACTTTTTCAATATTTTCTGGTCTTTTTAAAAGTTTTCAGACCTTTTGCAACACACCTAAGCATACCTAAACCTTTTTGAAAGTTTTTAACCCGTTTGAAACATGCCTAAGCCTTTTTGAAGGTTCTTAGACCTTTTCAAAATTTCCTGGCCTTCTTGAAAGTTTTCAGAACTTCTGCAACATTCCTAGGCCTTTTTAAATGTTCTTAGACCATTTTCAATATTTTCTGGTCTTCTTGAAGGTCTAGGAATGGTAAGTCTTTTTGTCAAATTTCTAGGTCTTTTCGTATGTTTTCAGACCTTCTGCAACATTCCTAAGCCATTTTGAAGGTTTTTAGACCTTTTTTAACATTTCTTGGTCATTTCCTCTCTGCTCTAAACAATTGAATGAAACAACAGTTGTACCATTTTCTCAAATTTTTAATAACCTAACCTAACCTAACCTAACCTAACCAGGAAATGCATCTTCTTCTGCTACTTTTTTCCTGTATAATATTTTGCATCAATATCTATTTCTCTCCCCTCATAACATGGTCCAGATACTGCAGCTTCCTTATTTTAATTGTGTTCAATATTTTCTTTTTTTTTTCTCACACTTTTTAGTACCTGTTCATTGGTTGTCTCCATGTCTACCCAACTTATTCTTAAAGTCCTTCTATATGACCACATCTCAAATGCTTCAGTCAATCACTTATATTTTTCTTTAACGTAGCATCTCAATATTCAGACTCAATTTGTCAGTTAAGATACTACATAACATACATTTCTCATTCTGTTAAATATGATTCTGTTCCTGATTTAGTTTCTTCAGTGTACTCATTATCTTCATTAACAGTTCTCTGTTTTTCTTTTGCTGTAAATCTTTTATCGTTTCGGCAATAAGGATTGTGTCGTCTGCATACCGGATATTGTTAATGGGTACTAACCTTTACTCCTGTTGTTGTAAAAAAGACTGTCACCATATATTCAACTTGCCAGAATTTCAAAAACAAAACTGCAATGTCTCTAAAGTAGGATATTCAGAAAGCAGAAGTTTTTAATTCTTTTTTTCAAACAGTCTGACAAACTTCAGATTGGAAATTGATCATATGGAAATTAACTTAGTCAATTAAAAACTTAGTGGTGGTTTAAATTGAGAGTGGTAGTTGAAAACCATCAGCTTGAGGCAATGATTAACATTTGAAATTTAATTAGTCCACAGATAATAGATTCGTGAATTTTTTCAAGTCAAATGTTATGCGAAACGGCTAATTTGGAAGAGCTTTTATTCATGAGACTCTTCCTGAATATTTTTAGGTAGGTAATTAAGTAGTCCCACATGCTTTTTCAATAGATATTTGGTGCCTCAAGTTTTTTAATTAAAGCCGCCGGTTCACTCCCTCGCTCCCTCGTTTGCTGAGGGTATGTATAATGAAGACTGTAGCCTTGCCTTGTTTAAAGCATTGTTTACTCAGTCATTCCAAATACGTTTTGGGATGCATTTTATTCAAAGCTTTATTAAAACTTTAGCAACTGATATGTTTAGAGTTTAGAGTTTCGAGTTTATAAAATTACGTAAAAATAAGGGATCAGCTCTATTACAATGGGTTTCTGTTCGGTAATTGGCAGAGGGTTTATAATCTTAAACGCTAATCTAGAGGCATTAAACCTTAATCGAAAACTCCTATATTAGGGATGTAGAACAAAATCAATATGGGACTTCCAGGATTGCTATTCCAATCACAAATAAAGTTATCTAATACGACATTAAAACTAAATGCAAAAAAAATTAGAATGTGTCAAACCAATCAGATTTGTGTTTTCCACGTCTGAGGAAGAGAAAGCACGTAAAAGAACTTTACAACTGATTTTTTTTTGTTGAGCGGGAAACAGCTGTGCAATATTTATGCAATTCGCAATTAGTTACATTTCATACAGTTGAAAAATAATGTTAAGTTCCAAGAGGGAAACAAGTAAGTGTAATAAAATATATAGCCCGCCTGGGAAATTAATATAGAGTGTCTTAGTCTCGACCTTTCCGGGAACAGACGGCTGCTTATTTTTCAGCAGCCTGTGACCCAGTGCATTATGGGGTAAAAACTTGGGTTGTTAGACTTAACCCCAATGAAATATGACTGTTTCTTGTTTCTTAATTTTTATCTTTTGAGCCACATAACAAAAATGCGGTTGTTCTTACTTAAAATACGCCCCTGCTTCAAGTGAACCGAATAACTCCCCACTTTTTACGTAACCCGAATATTATTGCGACATTTTGAGTTATCCCTTGTTGGATTTCGCGCCTTTCTTACCGTCATAATCTTAACTCGACGAGGCTTCAGACATTTTTTCTCAGAAAAATTACCCTCAATCAAAATTAAAATATTACCAAACTCAGGTTGGAAACTTGCAAATGTGTTCAAATTAACATGATAAACTTGCCTGGTTGTCTACTGTACATAAATTAAGAACTGTCGGCTAAAGCTGAAGGAGCGTTTGTTTATTCGCGGAGTTGCAGTACATAATCTTTAGAGCAAATTGTGATAATCCAGCCTTCAAATAAACGTGGGCATTTCGGGAAATTGCAATGGAACTACCAGCGAAACCAATAAGTACGTGATAATTTAGTCTTAAGAAGCTCATAAATGGTTACTGATTTCTGTTATTCTCAAGTTTTATAGTAATCATAATAATAATGTTTATTAAAGCAGGTTAACTGTATTGTATGCAGTGTTGCCAAAACAAAATATGTAATGGAGGTAGAATAATCGGTCAAAACAAAGTAGATAACAATAGATCAAGGCAAATGTTACTCTACATTATTATACAGGGTGTTTATTTAATGATTGCAAAAAATTCTAATCATCAATTCTACATCGAAAAACGATATTTCAAAAATACAGATTTATATTTTATTATCAGTTGTTTTCAATTGTTATCAAAGTTTTGACATTAGTGACAGATATCACGTGATTTTACAGGATAACTTACCTAGACAGTCACGTGACAACTGTCAAAATAACTGTCATACAATTCAGAAACTTTTCTAAACCATAATTTTTACAACTTTTGAGGACAATTTCACAGGTATCACGTTAGTGAAAGTTGTTACGTGATTTCAGGACAGTATTTTAATAGACGATCACGTGACTATTGTCAAAATAATTTTCATGAATATCAAAACACGTCCCGTTTCAAAAACTGTAGAAAACTGTGTTAAACTTTTATTTTTGCAGATTAGGCAAATTTTGACATTAGTGACAGATATCACGTGGTTTTAGAAGATTGGGCTAAGCAGTCACGTGACTAACTTGGAGTAGGAAAATGACTGTTTTAAGCACATTTTTGGAATCTTCATTAAATTTTCTATCCAATAACCTGGAAAAAACACTACAAATTTTAGTACAGTCAGGGAGAAAAGTGGTGTCAAAGTTTGAACTGCCAGAAATATAGTTTGAAAGGAAAGTCAGGAACAAAATCGCCTGTAAAACCCACTTGGAGTAAGAAAATGACTGTTTTAAGCACATCTTTAGAATCCCCATTAAATTTTCTATCCAATAACCTGAAAAAAACACTACAAATTTTGGTACAGTCAGGGAGAAAAGTGGTGTCAAAGTTTGAACTGCCAGAAATACAGTTTGAAAGGACAGTCAGGAACAAAATCGCCTGAAAAACCCACCTGGAGTAAGAAAATTACTGTTTTAAGCACATCTTTAGAATCCTCATTAAATTTTCTATCCAACAACCTGAAAAAAACACTACAAATTTTGGTACAGTTAGGGAGAAAAGTGGTGTCAAAGTTTGAACTGCCAGAAATACAGTTTGAAAGGACAGTCAGGAACAAAATCGCTTGTAAAACCCATTTGGAGTAAGAAAATGTCTATTTTAAGCACATTTTTAGAATCCTCATTAAATTTTCTATCCAATAACCTGAAAAAAACACTACAAATTTTGGTACAGTCAGGAAGAAAAGTGGTGTTAAAGTTTGAACTGCCAGGAATACAGTTTGAAAGGACAGTCAGGAACAAAATCGTCCAGCTCATTGACTTCTAATGGTTCTCTTGTTTTACCACTGATTTCCTAAGTATAATTTTAAAACTTTCATATCTGTACAACAACATAAAATATTATAAAGGAATTCGTTAAAATTGTTATAACAGACATGTATTAAGACTGTATTTTGAATATTTAGGTTATTTATATTGTAAACACATTTGATATTGCAACCATCACAGCATAAGAGGACATCTGGGTCTGTTTATTTAGTGTGCATTAACATACACACTTAACCAGAGACGCTATAAAAACAAATTTAAAATAAAGTTTAATTATTGTTTAGTAGAGAATATAATAGCTGACAACCGCAGTTGTAAAGGACTGAAAAGGATTTTAGCGTCTTAAACGTACAGATGCAATTCATGGATGACCTCGTTGTCATCTTGTAAGCGACGATAACAAGGGTCAGACAAGACTAAGTAGTGAGAAAACAATAAGACAAATATTACATCAAAATAGAACACAAAAGCGTGAAGCAAATTCAAACAATATCTCCAAGTCTTGAACGGTTACCACACTTCACAAAGATCGTGTGTTTAAATAATTTGAGTAATTCCAATGATTTAGGTCATTCGTCGAGTTGTTGCTGAATTTTAGGCGGAATAAGCCGCGATCGCATTTAACTTCAAGTGGGATTTACTAACGCTAACGACTATTCGATTAGCGTCAGCAACATTGTGCGTTTAAATCTCCATTATTTGTCTCCTGTTCAGAGTAAATGGAAAGGCAGTGATGGTAGGAATTACAAATTTACTATATAAAACCAACCTGCACGTCCGCATACTTAATATCAATACCTATTTTAATCCAAATTCAATTTCGTATACTGCTTTCATGGCAATCCATGTCACATTAATTGATATTTAGACTAAGCATTGATTACTTAGTGTTAGCGAGCCAGTATTTTAAACTAAATATTCTTATACTAAATTTTACTAATGTCATAGTTTGAGTTGAGCGTAAAAATCCGATGTGTTTCAAATGAAGTGGGCTGTATACGCCCTAGATGTTCTCATATCTAATAAAAGCATAGTGCAATTACTTTTTCATCCCAGAAATTTAATATTCTTCGGTCCTCTAAACATGAACAACTTTCAAGTCTTCGGGAATCTCAGTACGTAACATTTTAATTAGAAGTTAATTATATTCAAATTGGTTAATAATATGATTTCATTATTGATATATTTTGAAAGTGTTACGTACGTTTAATCTTGTTTTGGTAATAAAATGTGAAGTAAACTGTATCGTTGCATTCATTCAGGGAGTACAGGGAAGCCAACCTAACAAATAACAAAAATTTAAAAAATTTGACAATTTAAAATTGGACATCAAAAATACTTTTATAAGTTAAGGTTGGTACTACCAGTGGAAAAAATATCAGATGACGGTTGGGTGTTTTCTAATATTTGTTATATACACAAAACACTTCTGGTTTCATTACAAAGTCAGACAATTGCATAATTAGAATATAAATAGAACATTATTCTTATCAAATAATTTAAGGGAAATTAAACACTAATTTCAGCTTGATGAAGGTTAGGAGTTTTGTAATTTTAATAAATAAAACAAAAAACGTCTACCCAACAATGTTGGTGAAATTTTACATATATGACTTCAAAACTTAGTAATAAATACTATATAAAATGCCCTTCAAGACAAATGAAGCATTACTAAGTTATAGGCCTAGTTGAACATTAGCATATTTTTACCTTAATTACAACGTAACATTTGTCTTAGATATTGAAGGCTATTTTCGGTAAGTAATTTTCTTTTTTAACCAAAATAATGTCTTCAGAGTCTAAAGCTAATCAAGATGACCAGTTTAAGTTAAACTTAATTGGAAGTTACCCTTAAATCAAAGGCGTAGTGATGGAAAATATCACTAAGTGCCTGGTAATGAAACTGACGAGAAAACCAAACTTTGAAAATTCTTAAGTAAAAATTTGACAATATAAAGACTAGTTTAAAAAAGCGTTTTGTAGAGAAAAATTTGCTCTTTAAGTGAAGAAAAATTTCAGTGGTAATATAGTTAATCTAGGGGCGTAGTAGGAGGAAATGTCACTTATTGGCCGATGACGACCAAACCCGGTACTAGCATACTGAAACTTTGAAATTGTATAACTCAACATTTTTATAAGTTAGGAACAAGTTTCAAAAAACGTTTTATAGAAAAATATTGCGGCTTTGAGCGAAGAAAAAATATCAGGAGGTTACAGGTTAATCTAGGGGCGTAACAACAGAAAATATCTATAACATAATATCTCACATAGACTAGTTACGTCTATAAGTGAGCCTTATAGAGAAATGACCTTTCTGCTATTAGTTTTTTGCGAAAAGATTAATTATTATTCCATTTACGTTGGAAAGGGACACTTCGTTAAAATTGTCAGAAAACTATATTTAGATCCCTGTCGGACTTATAGTGTCCAGTACGGTTCTCGGGCAAGGCGGACGACAGCTGTCGAGTCCCTTTTCATCGTCTGCATAAAACCGGACTAAAAACGAATCTGCATCTCATGTTCCTACATATACGAGGGTGATGTTCTGTCTTCCAATTCCAGAAAGTTTATTTCGTTACGGACCCTCCAGGATACGGCTTCTTATTATTTTGATATTTCCGAATGTAATAAGTTACAAGAGTAAAAAGTTATTGGAGTACGGTATAATAACAGCTTTTCATCTCCGGTACAGTTGACGTTTTCACATCACCGACGACTAATGAAATCCAATGAAACCTTACATTATCAAGGTATAAATTGGATTATAAGAAAATATCCTTAATAGAACCACGGGAAACAAGACGTACGTTTTAGCAAATTAAGCTTATGCAGCTACTAATTAGCGAAACACCAAAACTAAATCGTTTTGTGCTCATGTGATAATTCAGAGCTCCCTGCTTGATGAAACAGGGCACGGAAACTGTATAAGGGTTTAGAGTAAAGAAGGTGTAATTACTTGCAGTTATTTTTAAATTTGCTTTTCCACAGAGTTCAGCTTTTTTTCTTACCAAAGTGCATAACAAGGATTTGAGTTGAAAATTTGTTATTCAGGTAGTATGGTTATTTCTGGTACATAATGATGAAGAACAATCAATATAAAAAGATGATGATTCTTCTTTAATAAAATTTACAAAATTCAACAAAATTTAAATATGTATTAACTTGAGAACAAAACAATAATTCAGATCCAAATATTGTCTGCTTGGCAACAAAACTTTAAATAGTCCTAAACTAAACGCAGCAACAAATCTTTGAGATATTAGCATTTTGCTCCGGCAAAACTTTGGCAAACTAAATATTGGTTCGATATTTAATAGCTACCTTTCGAAGATACTCCAATATAAATCGTTCAAGGAGTAAAAGTGGCGACGGCATTCAACAATGTTTAGCTTTGAAGTTTCGTAGCTTTTGTTCATTGCAAACTTCGGTTGCTCGCGCTGATGTATTCAATTTTCTTATCACTGTGAAGCCCCGAACCACTTAACCTAAGTTCGGTGAAGTTTTCTAACTAAATTTCGCCGTAGCCAAGCAAAGATTAGCCTTATACTTGTCAGGAGTTTATAAATTTTAAAGCGTTTAATGTTAATCTAGTTAAGATGTCCAAATTTACTAGGTTTTATCGGGGAAGTTTAATGATTTTTCTGGCTTAATATGGTTTTGTTGCTCAACTTTGCTACTCTAATTAAGCTTATTATAATATCAACAGTATCGTAGTTTGTTAGAATATTGTTCGGCTAATATTTGTGACTTTTAAGTTATCCGCCAAAGGAGCTCTACGAAAACAAGCTAACTTATGTACTTAAATGTATGTACTTAATACTCTTCTTAGTAAATATTGTATTAGTGTTACACACTATTTTGTACAAAACTTAGGCATCTGTTGATTATACAGGGTGTCCCACAACGAAACATAGATCAATATAAGAAAAATTGCCTTTAGGAAATCCAACTCAAATATTTTCCTTTGGTATAAATATGCCCTTTGCTGTGGAACTTTTTTATCTGAACTCTTATAGATTTCACAATTGATTCAATTAATTTCAAGTGCTTTTTTGTACTTATTGCACCTAATTCAAGGTCCTTTGGTACAAATATGTCCTTTGCTGTGCATTGGAATCCTCTTGGAGCAAAATAAAAAATTGCTAAAATTGCACTTTTTGCAAAAATGGAATTTTTTCAATTTTTGAATAATTGTAACTTTTTTATTTGAACTCTTATAGATTTCACTAAAAAATACTAGAAAATGAGCCAAAACTGGCCTCCCTAGCTCTTCATGTTACCGAGATATTACATTTCAAAGAGTAGTAAAAAAAGACCCCTAATTAGCCCCATTCTTTCAATTTTTTTGAAAAATGAAAAATTTTAAAGTGCTCTTTTTGTACCTATTTCACTTAATGTAAGGTCCTTTAGTACAAATATGCTCTTTGATGTGGATTGGAACTCTCCTGAAGCAAAAGAAAAAATTGCCAAAATTGCACTTTTTGCAAAAATGGAATTTTTTCAATTTTTGAATGATTGTAACTTTGTTAACCCCTAATCACATAGTCGAGACAACATTGTTAAAGTAACAGATGCTGCTGGGGAAACAGTTGAATATCGATACAGACATTTTACGTTGGACATTGTATTTAAAAAAAACACAACAACAAGTTTCGTTTGTTACTCTAATTTGGAACACCCTGTATAATAACTGTTTATCTAAGAGTAAAGTAGAGCTAAATATCTACAAGTTTTGTATTTAACGTTTTTTGCTAAACTCAATTTAAGGAAGTTAGGTAGGTGGTCAAAATTTAACCAATCACCCTGTACATAAAAAAGCACTAATGACTATTTTTTCCTCATAATCACTAAAACTTCCATTTTTATAATGGCGACTATATTGGATTTTTCGATTTTCGAAAAGAGCAAATTAATATTTATTAGTTACACTTATTTTTTTCGCACAAAATAGTAAAAAAATGGAATTAATACAAATTCAAATTATTCGCTAAACCAGAGATAACATAACTGGCAAGCAACAGGAAACTATTGTTAACAGAAAATCAACCCAATCTGAGTGAGATTGAAGGAATTAATTAGAAATTTCACACGTGGCTCCACTAAAGCTGTATAGGGTGTTTTCGGGAAATTGATATTTAGAGAGCAATGTCGTAATGTACCAAATGACAATTTTTTGTTTGTTTTCCGCGTCATTTAAAGCAACGCTACTCCCTGTGTGTAAGGTTATCATTATTCAGCGTCAGAATTATTAATAACAAGTCAACGGCACAATTTACCCCTCCAGAAATGCCTCACTTACATGGTTTCTTTCAAAAGGACAAGACGGTGAACTGCAAATTTATAATGGCTCATATAAATTTAAAACCCCCCTAAGTAGTTTAGGATTCCCATCCGCTTGACATACAAGCATGGAGCTAATCCTGCTTAGGACATAGCAAATTTAGTTAGAAAACTTCTCTTAGGAATTTAACGGACTTAGGTAATTCCGCAGGGGTTTCTCAGCGATAAAGCAATTTAATACATCAGTTCGTGCACCCGAAGTTTACACTAAGGCCATGCAGGCTTTAGATTCAACCTAAAATGTTTTCCTTTATTTATTTCGCAACTTTCCTTGCTGCGAAAATTCCACAACCGGAACATTAGCATACTCCATAACCCGACAGAATCTAAGTTTTACTAATCCAGAGTCTATTATTGGCTCGCCATGCGTCAACTCGAGATTGATTGCATAAATTAAACTACGCCTGTCTAAATCCCTAGGGGAAATTATTGCATTTTAATGTTCTATTTCAATTATCTCCAATTTCACCTACAAACAATTTGATATACAAGTTCAATTCTATCAAATTAGTTTTGTTCAATAAAAATACTTTACAATGGTTGTATAGGCTCTTCTGGACTTCAAAGCTGAAAATCGGGTGAATTGTTGTTTATTGCACTTCTATATTGTATCACCACTTAATTTTACATTTGTCCAGCTTGTGCCCATTCTGCAGGTCAGATAATAATTAAAATGGTGCTTGAATTTCCATGCTGGAATTTTATGAATGAATCTTAGTGGCTTTGTTACTATAGAAAATTTACTGTTTGCTTACGTATCGCAGGAATTTCCTTTCCCATTATCCCCTTTAAATTACGCTTATTTTTCCTTGACGTTATTTTATTCTTTTCAGGTTGATCCACTTGG
Source organism: Ips typographus (assembly GCF_016097725.1). Lineage (NCBI taxonomy): Eukaryota > Metazoa > Arthropoda > Insecta > Coleoptera > Curculionidae > Ips > Ips typographus. Next base: position 5,072,937 of record NC_138437.1, on the reverse strand, counting down.
GAATTGTATTGCACTTTTAGTAGCCTTAGGGATCGTGTGCTTCCACCTAAGTCTACAAAAAAATATGAACGCAATTTGAACTATAGATACTAACACTAGTTACCGGTTGGTTTTATATTTCGTATTTGATGGAAAATATTTTTAGAATCCTAATAAACACTTTGTGTTTAGTCAGTGAGCTAAAAAACTCAATTACCAGCTTAACTAAATCTAAAACTACACAAGGTGCTTTAATTGCCAATTATATGGATCTAAAGTGCAAAATCTATTACTCTAGGAAAGTAACTGACCTACTTATTTTTCACCATAAAAATTAAACCAGTTTCAATTATATTTGAAATCAAAAGGTTTAGTCTACAAAAATATCAATATGTATATTTTATCCAAATTAGGACACTGCTTATGGTTACGACTTAACTACAGCCATGTCTACATATTGACATACAGAGTGGTATTTAGACACTGAATATCCTAAACATCTCCTGTACATTTTAGAGAAACAAGTTTATGGTTTGAAAAGGGGTCATTTCCACAATTTTATTATAATACAGGGTAAGGAGAAACGTACTTCTTGACGTAAACTTATTTTTTTTAATGGAACAACCTGTATTTTATTGAAGATTTAGATGCCTACCTACAAAATCAACAATCTATAACATGTTTTATTCTAATTTCGATACTTTTTCAAAAACTTAAGTTCCACATATTCATTAGCAGTAAAAAGACATTATTAACTAAAGGTCACGTGATTGTTTTTGACAGGTATCAACTGACCTTTACAGTGTTGCAAGTTCAGAATTGTTTTATCAAAGTTAAGTAAGGTGTATTTTACAATATCAGCTTTTACAACTGGCTAAATTTAATTTACAACATTTTCAAAGTTTAAACTACATTTTAATGGTCACGTGACTGTTATCGACAGGTGTCAACTGTCCTTTACAGTGTTTTAAGTTCTAAATTGCATTATCAACGTCACGTGAGGTGTAGGTAGTTTATACTGTCTAAATTTGATTAATCAAATTTTCACAAATCAAACTATGTATTTTTATGGTCACGTGACTTTTTAGAAAATTGAATTGTCACGTGACATGTCTCTTACAATTTCAACTCTTGCAACTGTCTAATTTTAATTTTAGCAAACTTTCAACGATTAAACTACATTTTATAGACACGTGACTAATTTTGACAGGTGTCAACTGGTCTTTACTTTATTTGAAATTGCATAACAACAGCTTTTACAACAACTTCATTCAGCGTTTGGCGCGTCAGGAATACAGACAAAATAATCAAAAAAAAAAAATTGAAAATCCCATATTTAAAAATTAGCCAAAATACATATGATTGAAATCACAAAAAAAAAAGATTTTTATTTATTTTATTTGCTATTGCGTGGTCATATTGGACAATTTGACAGGTGTCAATTTTTTTACTGTTATGAATAAACTGAAAAATGTCAAACTGTTTCCAAGAGTATTATAAACCTAAAAAAATATGGCTCATTACGATCAACTGTGACGTGATTGAACTTTGTGACGTCATTCTAATTTTGTTTGAGTTTTGCTATAGTGGTAAAATCAAAATTGAAAATCAAATTGGAAAAATATTTTTGAGCACTTTCAAAGCTTATATTGAGAATCTGCATTGAAGTTTTATATATACGGAAGATGGTTAAAACTTAAGATCTCTTGCTATTCAATAATGTAGTATTTCTCATTGACCTGCTAAAGAGGAGTAATTTTATTCTGTTCTACTTCTTCTTTATCAGCTCTGTTGCCTCTCCCCTTTGTTTAATTCACTGCTATCCTGTCTAATGGCAATCTTTATTACAAAACCCCCAATTTACAGCGTCATTTTGCTATAACGACCGGTTATACCAGAAGTGAGAAAAACGGAAAATATTTTTAAAATATACCACGAATCGAATATGTCTTAATTCCAAATTTTCATATTTATATTAGATTGTAATAAACTTTTAATGAACGGTTTGAGTGGCTAAACCTTTAACTTAATAATGTGCATATGCATGAAGGGCAGAAAGCCACCCTTATTTTCTAATTTTATTCTATACCCTGTTAAAAATGAGTGTAAGTTTGTATTAGGTACTTAAAAACTTTTGAAATATTCCAAATAGGCATAAATTGTATTTTTAAAAAAGGATTCCTTCTAGGAATATAGGTATTATTACACATCAACAACAACAAACACAGGACACAGAACCAAATTGCAAAATGTGACAGTGATAAAACTTTAACGAGACTGTTGCCTATTACTATTTTAACTTGTAAACAGCTCGACCTACAGTATTGTTTCACAGCTTTAAAACTTTTGTAAATGGAAACGTTAAATGAACAGCAAGGACGTTAATTGTCAATTACCGAGCAGAATAGCAACCGTGTGCCCTGAGTGTCACCATTATCCAGCAACATTCCAGGAGTAAAGTTCTTTATCGCCGTTTTTTTTAATAACATTTTAACAAAGGCAATTTAAATTCATCCAGTTATTCGGGCAATCCTAATAAACTTGAATCGGATACCGAACAGTCTCCGGAGAATAATTAAAAATCTAGCAGGATTCGATTTAGTTGAAGTCGCCTACCGATTGCTGAATTATTAGCTTGACTTGCGAGATGAAATTTTGGAGTTTGCAATTCTGGCTCGATACGTGAAAGAATTGTTTTCAAGCTTTTTGCAAAAGTAAACTAATACATGAACATTGTGGAACAAAGTGTTCAATGACCTATTACGAAAATTGCTATTATTTAGTTTAATCCAGTTGAGTTCTTTCGAACGAACAGTTTAATTATTTTTAATAATTAAAACATTTTTATAATATATTTCAGTGTTTGTATTAAAAACAAACAAGACACATATGATGATCATTACGTATGTGTTCGGCGACAACAACACTGGCGCTTTTTAATCAAAACTCCACGCTAATCGTGTTATTTTTGGTATTTTTTCCGGAATCCACAACAAAAAATTGACATTAATTATTAGCATGAAAACTAGAGCGAGATTGAAGTTAACATTTTCCTTTCTACGTATAACTTTTAATTAAAGAAAATTAGTTTTGCTAGATATTAATCTTAACAAAAATGTTGCTTTTGTTACTATTTTATTCATTTCACAGCAATACCGGGGTTAGTTAATTTCACTTGGTATTTTCCAGTTAAACATTAATAAGACATAAATGTGGAATTTTGTAAAACTCCACTCTTAAAGCTATTGAACAAAAATAAAAAACCATGTGCCAAAGTTTCCACTCGGTATGATCCTAAAGTTCGACGTTCTTCATGTTACATTCATATAACGGCTAAGCCAAAAAAGGTATCTTAAAATGGCTGTAAGTAAAGTTAAAAACTAAAGCAAACATTTCAAACAGAATAACTACGTAACTTTAGTCTCACAATTTTTAACTTCAGCCAGCGAAATTGTCGTATCTTGAACATGTAGGTCAGCATTTTATGTTACTGTTATGATTCCGTATATTTCCGGTTTAAATTGAATTAAGGAAAACAGCAAGTTTTGCTGCATCGTATAATTTTGTATGGATTGTTTGGTTTTATCAAATTCAACATGACAGTTCCGTTATGTATAGTCACAACATTTCTTATCTCCCAAGTGTCTATTTCAAACATACTTATAACTTTTAAATGTGTATATTAAAATAAGCTGCTTGATTGAATGCCGGAATCCTGCTAGTATAAACTGACTCTGTATTATCTTCTTACCACGTTATCTCCTACAATTTTTTTCTACAATACTTATTTGCCTCTCCAAATTGCTAATTGCAGAATTGCTTGACATCTCCCAATATTAATTGACAAAGCCAGATAATTATGAATACTGCAAAAAACTCTCCAAAAGATTTTTAATAAATCCCCGAAATCTCTCAAAATATCCTAAACCATCCAAGAATTTTCTAAATTTACTAGAAACTTGTAGAATTGGTATGGAAATGCTGGAGACCTCCCAAAGCTACTAAACCATATGTCTTTAAAAATACTTTAGAATTTTCTAAAATTACCCGAAGCTTCTAGAATCATTGTGGAAATTCTTGAGACCTTCCAATATTACTAAAAGCCTTGGTAAATTGCCAAAGGAACTTAGAATTATTTTGACAGGGCCAGAGAATTATAAGTACTATTAAAAACTTTTTAAAAGTCAAAACAATGGCCTGTAGAATTATTGTGGGAATGCCAAAGAAATCTAAATATTACTAAAGACAATCATTTTAAAGTTAAACGCTTTCTAAAAGTGTCAACTGGTGACCGGTTTCAGCGTAATTGCCATCATCAGGCTTTTCTCTATAATTACTTGTTTTTGTGTCACTTTGAGGCTGTTTGCTTTTGATGCATTTTTTTTAGAACCAGGACCAAGAGTCTACTTGGATATACCTGTATATTATTAAGTCATTTAATAGATTTAGTTAGTATTTTTAGACATATATGGTGTTTTTAAATGTTTTGCAAACAAAAATATAAAGTATTTGTGAAAAAGTGACATCCTTCTCCACAAACAACCATAATTTAAAAACTGTCAAATATGTCTGGATATTTCAGCCTACAGGCATACAAATTTACTAATTATCCTTAGGAAATCACCGATAAAAAGAGAGAACCATTACAAATCTGTAGAAATATCAAAAAAGAGCGAAAGTTCTCTCTAGTCACTGATTTTGTATGAGTAAATTTGGAATTTTTGCACCTGTTTGACTTAATAGTGAATGTTTTAAGACTATTTCAGTTACCAAATTGCATGCTAATGGTACCTACTCCATTTTTCTTCACCTTCTATAACATATAGTAACACCTGTCATTCTACATTTGACTGAAGGAACCTAATAACCTTTTTAGCAAAACAATTGTTCATATTTCAATAATTCACAATGTTTAAAGTTTCGCACTGAATTGTGCGTAATTTAACGACAACCTCAAAAAGAACAAATTTTGGAACAAATTAAAAAACATGAGGATAAAAAGTAGGCTCTATTCCATGGAATAGAATAAGAATCTCAATTCTGAATATCCTGTTGAACCCTCCGAGTTTGCCTATCCCGAAGGATTTCGAGTTAATATATGAATTTTGTATTTTATTGCATGCATATTAGGTTGAATTTGAAGTACTCTATCTGAAAGGGCTTTAACTAAAGACATTCGTTGAAGAATGTAGTTTTGTCCAGGCTTTATTAATTAAGAAAAAAATGTATTTATTTTCTTTTCTCAACAAAACTACAGTCAGAAACAATTTAATATGTCAGTCTAGTCTTTCACTCAATAATAAAATAAAGTTTTCGATTTCGGTATTTACGTTTCACAGTCAAATTGGTATATGCCCGATATAAACGCGTCAAATAATACGACACTAAATCGATATTCTCCTCCAATATGAAAACTTTGCTACAAGTTTCAAGTTATTATAGAATTAACGTAAGAAAACTTGTTGCGACCTATATAAAATGCATTACCTTAAATTTAAGCTTTCCTTGATAGAAAAATAATTATGCACCTTGGCATTTTATGCATTACTTTTTAATAAAAAAAAACTAAGCGCCTTTAAAAGGTTAGTCAATAAATAATTTATGAAAGTGCACACAAACAGATTTCAGATAATTAACTTGACTGCAAATTCACTAAATTAGACTGTGGTTAGGCAATTTAACACATAAGCTCATACACGTAAAGTTTGGCACAACAAAAATAACGCAAACCTCTGGAACTGAAGAACTGCCAAAGACGGTCGGAACCATTTTAAGCCGCAATCTGTTTAACGCATATGGTGACACGTTTTAATTTAAATGCACGGAGATAGAAAATTGTTCCGTTACCGTGGAACTCCTCGAAGTTAAATAGTTTGTGGTCTCTTGGATAGGTCAGAGGTTTATGGGTTCATTCGCGAAGATTTTAATCGTTTCAAATCCCGATGGCTGAATTACGTTTCTTTCAGGATTTATGTTGCAGCCATTTATAAAAGGTTCAGAAGGATGTTTGCTCCCGCAAACAAGGAAAACTGCTTCACAATGTGTCTAGAAAGTAATGAGTACGACACGAAAATAAGTCAGATAAATAATAAAACAAGATAATATTAACATTTTTTAACATTTAACAGCTTTAAAGGTCACTAGGTAACAAATCACCAATCCTCCGTACAGAATTGTGCATATGACTTGAATTACATTTTTCTAATAACGCAAAATTTGAACCATGTCTTGTATTGTAGTCGTGTACATCTCTGAAAACCTTAATCCTGTCACAAATATAAGAAAGCAACAGACTGTTTCTTAATTTAAACGCATGAAAGCCAACCACAATTTTTTGTTTGACCGATAAAAGGATTTAAAACATTGAGCATTATTGCAGTAGGGGTATACCTATGGCGCTCTAAATTGTTCACACTGCTCTATTTTGCACAATTTGAATTTGTACAACAGAGAATAGCAGAATTTCAGATGTAGGACATCTATGCTTTTATGCAACAATAGTCTGGACCCGAGTGACAATTAGAAAATTTGCTAAAAAGACATTTAAGTAATTAAAGTGGTAAGCATACTCAACTCTCAATGTTCAAAATTAAGTGTTTTTTTATTGCCAAATACACAAAATTTTGTCTTTGACACATTAACACAAAGCTTATTGATACACAGCCACTTAAATAACTTGCTAGTTAACAATTTATAATGTTCTGCATAAAGTTTAGATTCTTCCCAGCCAAATAAAGCATGGTATCATCGGCAAGTTATTCAATTTTACATTCATTTACGGAACTAACAATATCATTGACATACAACAAAAATAATAAAGGAAGAATTTAACCAATTTATGCCTACCAGTTAAGTATAACTCAAACCAACCTAATTACAACATTTACAAATAATAAATAATACAACTAATAAAATTTACTAGTTCAATTTCAAATCGACACTAATCAAAAGCAATAATTCGGCAATAATCAACATCATTTTGGCACTAATAAAAACCAAATTGGCCATAAACAAAATCAAATCGACACATTAAACTTTAAGTAGACATTAACAAAATGCAATTACTGAGAACAATAGAATGGCGGTTATTGTAAAAGGGACCAAATTGCAACTTACTCTTTAAACTATCCAAAAACATTCCAAATGCTTTTCAACTAGTTTAGAAGTCTTCAAAAGATTTCAAAACAGCCTAAAAGATTCAGTATGATTCTATAGTAGAGAAATTTAAAAGCTTTCAACTATTTTTGGAACTGTCTGAAATTTTCAAGTACCTCTAAAGCAGTCCAGAACCTTCAATATACTCTTTAAACTGTCCAGAAACCTTCCAAATCCTCCAGGGGTATTCTCAAAAAAATTCAAAAGCTTCCAAAACACTACAAAAAGTTTCAAAATAGTTTTTAGAAACTTCCAAAAGCTTTTCAACTAGTCTAGAACTTTTCAAAAGGTTTAAAAACAGCCTAAAAGATTCAGCATGATTCTAGAGCAGTTTAAAAGCTTTTAACAATTTCTAGGTACCGTATAATATTTCCAAGTACCTCTAAAGCAGTCCAGAACCTTCAATATACTCTTTAAACTGCCCAGAAACCTTCAAAACGCTCCAGGGGTATTCTAAAAAAAATTCAAAAGCTTCCAAAACACTTCAAAATCTTCAAAAAGTTTCAAAATAGTTTCTAGAAACTTCCAAATGCTTTTCAACTAGTCTAGAACTTTTCAAAAGGTTTAAAAACAGCCTAAAAGATTCAGCATGATTCTAGAGCAGTTTAAAAGCTTTTAACAATTTCTAGGTACCGTCTAAGATTTCCGAGTACTTCTAAAGCAGTCCAGAACCTTCAATATACTCTTTAAACTGTCGAAAAACCTTCCAAATGCTCTTGAAGTATTATAAAAAAAATTCAAAAGCTTCCAAAACACTACAAAAACTTCAAAAAGTGTCAAAATAGTGTCTAGAAACTTCCAAATGCTCTTCAACTAGTCTAGAACCGTCTAAGACTACTCGTAAAGCAGTCCACAACCTTCGATATAATCTTAAAACTGTCCTAAAACCTTGTAGTACTCCTGAAGTAGCCTAAAAAGATTTCAGAAGCTTCCAAATGCTGTTCAACTAGTCTAGTATTGTTACTACAAACTGTTGTATCTACAACAAAGTTAACTAAATCTTAAGTATAAATGAGCCTTATCAGACTGTTAAGACAGACAAAACTTAAAAAATAATAATCAGTAATGTTAATTATAATTAATATTACTGACCAATTTCAAAGCCAGAAAAGACATTCACTGAATATGCAGAGTGATGTGGGAGAGGATTTTTGAAATTTTATAAAAATTTAAGGTTTATTGATTGGGTAATAATATTTAAATTTGATTTTTAATTATGATTTGAATAGTACATTTAATGTAAATTTGGATTAAGTGTTTTATAATAATCCATAAAGTCTTGTTTAGAGTTTTATTATATTTACAGTGATGTAGTTACCTAAAAGTACCATGAACTTAATAACAGTAAGTCAGTTTAACTCTAAAAACGTCAGCAAAGAAGAGTAAAGCTGAAATGGTCAGAAACGATATAGCCTTAGTATTGTATGTCTTTTTTCATATGTAGGAAAAGTTTTGGGACAAAAGGTAAACGAGCAGACCTGAAGAGCCTTTTCTTTCTCATGATATATAGGTTTCTAAAAGTAGTTAAATTAAAGTTGCTGCAGCTTTATTTGGAGGTCAAAAGATAGATATATGGAGGTAATTTCGTTTATTAAACGCCATTTTAGTTGACGAGGAGCAGCGTTTGCTGAGGTGAACAACAATCGTGACTTTGCGTTTAGTGAGGAAAGTTGAAAACGACTACTTGCCTTTTATTAAAAATTCTCCCATAGGGGATTCATCCTTAGATGAAAAGAAACATATTGCTAGGTTTACGAGGGCCTTCAGGCTAAAGCTCAAAGATTGTGAAAACCGGAAATAATCTCTTAAACTGTTGTTGTCGCTCATTTTCAGGTGGCGGCTATCGATTGCACGTACACTGCCAGCTCTGGTGCCGTAACACTCTCGTTACAACCCCACGATACATCCGCAAGCAGCCATAAAATATTTAATGTAATTCGGTAGTGGATCCCGAAAAACTGAGCCTGTCCCATATTTTTCGCTTTAAATTCGTCATGCTGCTATTTATATGTTTTTTTAATGCGGAACAGTCCTGACGTAGACACACGGTTATGTTAACATACTTCTTGTTGACCGAAACTTACTCTAACCGAATTTACTTGTAAAGCCGAATTATCAATATTTGAATGAATCAAATTCACATATCCTCTTACAATTCCATTCCAATATAAACACATTTAACAGTAAAAGTCTAAATATTTTCTAAACAAGCAGGGAATGTTTATGGGAAAAACGATAAAACTTCAAACAATATATAGCGTGGAATGGCACGTCGATATCTAAATCGCCTTTCAACTGTTTGTATGAAATAAATCTTATTACATATATATGGACAGAACGATATTTATTGTAGGTGTAAATTAACGAATTTTATTTTCAGTAAAAAACTAAACAAATTGCTACCCAGTATTATACCACTCTTACAGAAACCACCCTAAACAAAGAAGTATTTAAAGCAAAATTTCGAACAGCATCAATCACTTTGTCAAGCTAATTCATATAGCCATAATACGGGAACATTTTATTAAAAAAACAACTACATCCTAAAAGCATTGTTAAAATCTGGCTTAAATATCGACTAGCAAAAACCTATAGGTAGACGTTTTATAACTTCCGGATAATAAATTATTTGCTACATTGACGGGCAAATAAAATAGAATTTCTATGACCCTTGCCACTTACGTCCAGCATATTTATTCGGCAGCAATGTCATATTTTAACCCTAACAGATGATGCTTTGACAACATTATAGGCATTAATAATATGACTTTAGGTATTTTGATAGCCCTAAAAGCGAGTCATTTTAACGACGTTATTACTCTCAGATATTTTAATTGCATCTGGAAAAAGCCTTTTATACATTTAAAACCTTTTCATCGTTTTGAAGTGTTGTTACAGTACGTTAATTTTGATCTGACAGCTATAGTTTACCTATATTAGCTTCAGTATTTTTCCTTAATTGCCCCAATATCATTCCTGATATATGTCATTTAGGTATCAGAACTAAAGAATATTAGTTAGTTTCTTCCTCTGCTTCTTCTTCTATATCAGTCACATCTTTAGTAAGCCTCTCCGTTTGAAACCATCTGTTGTCTGCTTGTTTTCGTATGTCATCAAGCTATATTTTCCTGCGCTTTGCTTTGATCTTCTTGGTTCAGTCTATTCGTCTAATTTGTTTGATCTTTCCGCGCCACATATCCTACCCATTGCCATTTGAGTTCCGTGATCCGTTCTATTACATCTACCACCCAAGTTTTCCGTCGGATTCCTCTTCTTGTACCTGAGACTAATCCCGAGAATCACTCTTATTTGATTTGCCGTCCTTTTGGTCTTTGCCATCGTCTCTAAACCGTAGGTCGCTACAGAAAACTCTTCGTTGAGGTTAATGGGTATGCTGTTGTTTCTAAATATATAGTTCATTTTCAGTTCATTAATCTCTCCTGTCTGGTTTTTCTTACCTATTCTTATTGTATGCCCTAAGTATTATATCCTTCCACGTTTTCTAGTTTTGTACCATCTGTATGTCTCGGTTCTTCAATGTTACTTATTGTTTTGGTCTTGGCGATGTTTATTTCCAAATCGTTCCTTTTTGAAGCATCGTCTTGTTGTTTGATCATGACGCTCAGTTCAGATATGCTTTGATCTCATCTGTTTTTAGATCTTCGTTTATTTTAACGTGAAAAGTGGTGTCCAGATATATGGCTTTCAAGAGATTTGTGTACCTTGAATCTATACAGGGTGGTCCAGTTTTAAATGTCAATAATTTACCATTCGATAGCCCTTAAATTGTTTTTGTAACCAGTTTTCATAGTTTTCAGACAAATTGAAGGACTATAGTCTTGAAAATTGACTTGGAAACTGTGAAAATCGACTTGAGAGACTTAAAAACTGTCTTTGTAGTTTTCAGATAAATTGAAAGACTTTAGTATTGAAAATTGACTTGTAGACATGAAAAACTACTTTTAATAGAATTTTTTACTACAATTTCACAGATTTAAACCATGAAAATTGACCTGGACACCAAAAAGTGACTTGAACTAATGAAAATTGACATAAGAGGCTTAAAAATTGTTTTTGTAACCAGTTCTCATAGTTTTCAAAACAAATTGAAAGACTAATCTTGAAAATTGATTTCAAAACTGTAAATTTTGACTTGAGAGGCTTAAGAACTGTCTTTATAACCAGTTTTTATAGTTTTCGGATAAATTGAAATACTTTAGTAATGAAAATTGCCTTGTGGACATGAAAAACTACTTTTTCTAGAATTTTTTACTACAAATTTACACATTTAAACCTTGAAAATTGACTTGGGCACCAAAAAGTGACTCTGAACCAATAAAAAGTGACATCAGAAACTCAGAACAATTTGTATTTGAAGTAAGTTTTCATGATTTGAAAACACATTTCAATATTTTAGCATTAAATACAATTTATAGACATTAGATTCATGAAAATTGACTTGAAGACTAACTTCAAGTTATTTTACTTTGCTTTTCAATTTATTAGAAGTCTGGACTATTTTTAGTTCTTTAAAACTGCTTTCAGCTTGGAAAATCGAGTTTCAAGACTATTTTCACCAAGTTTTTGACATAGCAGACTTAAAAAAAAAATTTTACATTTTCCATTGTCTTAAAAATGCCATTTCAAGCTTTGTCACTATTAAATTCACACATGAGTGTTAAAAATTTGAGCATTTCTTAAAAATCTAGACTGTTTTTAGTGCTTTAATGCTGTTTTCAGCCTGAAAAATCTATTTCAGGCCTGAAAGCCAGTTTGTACACTGTCCATAGTCTTGAAAATGTCATTTCAAACTTCTTTACCATTAAATGGACTTCTACACTTACTGGTGCAAAAAATTGGAGCATTTCTAAGAAATTTGGACTGTTTTTAGTGCTTTGAGACTGAAAAATTGAGTTTAAAACTATTTACAATAGTAAAAGCTAAAAGTAAAAGCTAAAAGCTTATTTTGTCATGAACTCTCATGTTTGAGTTATTGCTTTTTGGATTATCTTAATGTTATAAACTCGAATATATCTTTTCTCACTTTCCTGTGTATTCTCTTATATAGTTCCTGATAGCTTGATGAGTTCTCTTTGTTCGATTAGCTTTTTGTTTTTCGGTGTCATGCAAATCTTTTTTGTTGCCATGTGTATATCGGTGGTGATCTTCCAGTTTAATTCATTTAAATCCATTCTACTCAGAGTTTCAGTTGTATCTAATTTTCTCTCCAGTTCATTTTGGTATTCTGCTTTCCGCCAATATTCTTTGGCAGGGAATGCGACCTCAGATAGATGGGTCAAGCAAGACAAGACTGTTTTTTACCCTCCTCGTTGTAGACCAAAATGATAGATCTGGAAGAGGAAGTAGCTACAAGTCCAGGAATTTTCCCTTTCAGGAAGTTTCCAGACTTGCATCGGCGTCCTTTGTCCTGGGAAAAGTCCTCTATTTCCTCTTTATTCGTCAGCTCGTCTATCTCTGGTGGTCCTGGCAAACTATAGGATGTCCAAACAGCCGGCTTTCGTACTATTTATTCTGCTTCAAGTTCTTTGGCCGTAAGAAATCTGTTGGTACAATTGAGCTTGTTTCTCTCACTTTTCAAACTGAAGCTAAGGGATGCTCTTACCAGTCTGTGTAAACCGCTTCAGAAGTGATACGTCTGTGCATACTTTTCTGTTATTCGAACATATGTACAGGGTGATTGATTGAATTTTGACCACCCCCTTAACTTTCTTAATTTTGATTTTAGCAAAAAACGTTAAATACAAAACCAGTAGATATTTAGGTCTACTTTATTTTTAGGTAAACAGTTATTATACAGGGTGTCCCAAATTTGAGTAATAAACCAAACTTAGGTTTGTTTAAATACGATGACCAACTTTTTATCCGATATTTGAATTCTACGTCAAATTCTAGGCCTAATTGATGTAAAATGTCTGTATCGATATTCAACTGTTTCCGCAGCTGCGTCGTTGATTGGTTAAATTTTGACCACCCCCTTAACTTCTTTAATTTTGATTTTAGCAAAAAACGTTAAATACAAAACTAGTAGATATTTAGGTCTACTTTACTCTTAGATAAAGAGTTATTATACAGGGTGTCCCAAATTTAAGTAGCAAACCAAACATGTTTTTTTTAAATACAATGACCAACTTTTTAATCTATATTTTAATTCTACGTCAAATTCTATGCCTAATTGATGTAAAATGTCTGTATCGATATTCAAATGTTTTCGCAGCAGAGTCTTTGATTGATTGAATTTTAACCACCCCCTTACCTTCCGTATTTTTTTTTTGATTTTAGTAAAAAAACTAGTTGTAGCAACAGTTATAGATATTTGGGTCTACTTTTACTCTTATATAAACAGTTATTATACAAGCTGCCCCAAATTTGAGTAACTAAATTAAACTTTAATCACATAGTCGAGGAAACATTGTTAAAGTAACAGATGCTGCGGAAACAGTTGAATATCGATACAGACATTTTACATCAATTCCCAAAATTTGACGTAGAATGCAAATATCGGATAAAAAGTTGGTCATTGTGTTTAAAAAAACATAAGTTTGGTTCGTTACTAAAATTTGGGACACCCTGTATAATAACTGTTTATCTAAGAATAAAGTAGACCTAAATATCTTCTAGTTTTGTATTTAACGTTTTTTGCTAAAATCAAAATTAAAGAAGTTAAGGGGGTGGTCAAAATTCAACCAATCAACGACGCTGCTGCGGAAACAGTTGAATATCGATACAGACATTTTACATCAATTAAGCCTAGAATTTGACGTAGAATTCAAATATCGGATAAAAAGTTGGTCATCGTATTTAAAAAAACATAAGTTTGGTTTATTACTCAAATTTGGGACACCCTGTATAATAACTGTTTATCTAAAAATAAAGTAGACCTAAATATCTACTGGTTTTGTATTTAACGTTTTTTGCTAAAATCAAAATTAAGAAAGTTAAGGGGATGGTCAAAATTCAATCGATCACCCTGTACATAATCTATCTCATTTTTAGTTACTCCATCAGGTCTCTTCCAGGTTCATTTTCTCTGCTTAGTTTTCTTGAATAAAATGTTCATACAGTATATAATTTTGCTAGTCAGTCACGTGACAACTGTCAAAATTACTGTCACAAATCTCAGGAACACGTCACGAGTGTCATGTTTAGGTTTCTTAAAGAAAGTGTTTAGACAGTATAAGTTTTCCTTATTTTAGTGGTTTCCCTACTATTTCTCATTCCCCGACCAAAATTTCCAACGTTATCACTTGAGCTCTTCTGTACAATTTTAGCATTTTAATCACCACTTATTATTTTGTTGTGGGTTTTGTGTGATGAATATTTAGTAGTGTCCATTAACATAAATTAAAAATGAACAGGTATTTCCTAATTAAGCAGGGAAATTCGAGTAACATTTCAAAGCAAGTGAGCCTAAAATTTAATTGGGACTTATCGTTAGTGTGTGGTTTCAATTGAGTAATATCTGGCACGGTTAGTGATTTAATTGACTTATGGATTAAATTTGTCGAGATCAGCATAGGCTCGATCAGTTGAGCATTTTGGTGTTCATCCAGTAGAAGCAAAGCTATTAATAGTAATTGGGTTATTCCTAATACGCTGAGCTGTGAGCACATTTGCTCTTAATAAAGTGTTTATTCTGCATGCCCCGATAACGACATGGCTCGCTTTGACGCCTATAACAGCCTCGTAGTACGCGTATTATTATACGCATTAATGTTAATGGCACTCGTTATTACCGCCCCGGAGGTTTATTAATTACCACAAATCGTGACGAATAGACCAAATTTTCTCTCAGGCAAGAAAAGCAGACTGACAAATGGCTGGCAATAAAATTGCGCTTTTTCCTTTTCGCACTCTGGATTTAGGGATGGAGCTTCCGGTATCGGGTTTGTTCATAAATCAATTAATATCTCAGTTTTGATTTTCCTCATTTGCGGAGGAGTAAGGTTGCGATAAACGCAATTATTTAAACTAATGGTTTAACGAGAACCAGTGCAAATTGACTGCTTTTTACAGAAGCAACTATTAGAAGCAATCAGGTGATTTAAGGTTGAATGCATACCTACCCTAAATCAAGGAAAAACTAGACAAATTCAGATAATTAAAGGAGCGGAGAAACCTAATGAAACTACATTGTACGCTAACAATGCTGGTGGAGCAAAAACGAAACACTGTTCCTCATTATGATTTCAGCTTGAGAGAGCTATTTTCCCCCTTGACAATTTATAAAATCCGCAATCAAAGAATATTTGCAAAAACACATTATCTGTGCTACACAAAATCTAACTCAAATAACATTTAATTCTTGTACTTGTATTCAAAGGCTTGGAATGACATTCGATTATCTGTCAAATAACTACCTTCAAATAGGAAAGACGATATGCTTTGGATATTGGAATAAATTTTGCTTTCGGAATCTGATTTAACTGATTAAATCCCAGAAGACAAAGCGAAATCAGAACATTGCTAATAGTTTTCTCTTGTATGAAAAACTCGATCATTAATTAGAGGTGCGACAGTTTTAGTATCCTCGTAAAACGCCTTTTGTGTGATTCGAACTACAGTGCCAATTTAATTACGTACTGAATTCTTCTCACTACAGGGAACGTGACATTTTAAATCCACAAATACAGATGAACAAGCGAAAAAGCAATCAATCAATCAAAAATAATTTTATTAAGCCATAAATGTAAACAATGATAAAACATAAAACTTTACCTAAACGTTTACTAATCGCCCAAATAAGTTTAATTTAAATTTATAAGAAGCAAAAAGGGCCAAAATTAAAAACAACGAATGTCAACAAATTTGTTCTTAATGAGATTTACTGATTCCATAGTTTGATTTTCTTGACATATCTGCCAGGAACTTGGTCAATATGACTATCAAATGCGGTTCGTTATCGAACAAAAATGTTGATAAAAACATGAAACTATGTTTAAACCTTGTAAATGACAGATTTGACAGTAGATGAAGAAGGGTGATATTTTCTTGAAATAAAATTATAACGTTATACAAGAAATGTTTTACAGCGAATTTAGGTACTAAAATTATTTCCAAACTATATTCCCACAACAAACTGGAAGTTTTATCAAACATTGAAAACTGCTTGAGTCAATCAATGCAGAGGTTGTACAATAGAATATAGAAACATTCATCTAAAAATAAGCAGAAGGTTATTTAACCCGAAGAAATGGCTTTCAGAAAACTAACAGAGAGGCAAATAGAAATAAACCCATTTTATGGTCCCGAACACATTTTATAAAGAACGATTTAACTGTAGCAGCAGCTTAAAAGGTATATCACAATGAAAACTGGCACAAAATTTTATGTTACAGGGTGGATAACATTTCTGTATTAAATCTGATCAGATTGCCAATAACATTTTGCGTAAGCATAGTTTCCCATCATTTTTGTGCTATTAAGGTTTACAGGGGTTTCAGAAGAGTTTCAACTGAAGATCATTAATTCTGTTCTAACTGTATTTTGAAATAAACAACAGTGGTTACACAAAGAGTGTGCCAAGGCAACTAGGTAAGTATAATTGTATAATATAAAAAACAAATTATTTGTATTACAATAATGACATAAAAGGCACTAATCCCTGTTGTTCAAAATGTGCGTAAAAATACAAAAAATCATCAAAAATTGATATCATTTGCTACGATCGAATGCGTTAGGTGATTTGTTACTAATATTTGGTAATTCCACAGAAACTTAATTAATTTTTATCTGTTGTTGGGAACAGTTTTTATTAAACAACACTCGGATTTCGAATATTACTTATTAAATAAACCTCAATTTGTATGAGTGATAAATCATTTAATACACAACTCACGCTACACTGGTTTTGCAGTAAATGGATATTATAGTATGAAAAACTTTTAACCATGTAAAACCTGGTGTATTGACACTGAATTCTTTTTGAGAATGGCCTGGAAACATGCATCTTGGTGTTTAAATTACACCGCAATGCACTTGATGAATATGAAAAGTTAGGTGCATTTTTCTTAAAGGATTAGCCCTGCGGGAATTTCTCCATTGATTTACAAGTTCCAACGTTTATTTTTCTTTACTTCCTAACCTCTTGTGTGAGTTAAATGGGTTTTGCGAATAAAACTGGCAGGTTAATCGAATTATAAACCCTCACACCAGTTTTTTCGTAAACCAATTTATGTAGACAGGTGAGTAAAAACATATTTCCTAAACGAGTAATTGATTAAGCCTCTAAAGAAACATTATAACCAGCTGTTTAATTTCCTAAATCCCAAGAAAACTCAACATTGGGTCGGTTGCTACATCATTGACATGTTAATCCAATCTCTTTTACTGCCTTGGAAAAATAATTATGGAACACAATATATCCACCGACTTTCAAGATGTTGTAAATGTATATTTGAAAGTCTGTGACTCGTAAAACCAAGTACAGCATGCGATGCCAGAATCTGTTTTCCTACTCGGGCAGCAATAAAATAACCGCAGTTGTTGAATAAATACGTTCGTTGTTAATTTTCTCAAGTAGTAGAGCACAAAGTGGTTTTATTAGAATTGCCTCGATAGAGAAACGTTAACCTCACCATCTCAATATAGAGCAGGATTTTTCCTGACTAAATCTTTAGTAAATCCCTAGTCATCGAAATGTGAAGGAACATAGGAACTAGTTCATTATGAATATTTAAAAAGCTTTCTTAATAAGTTTTAGATCGTTTATAGAACGGTGTTTTAGACGTGGACATAGAGCAAAGTCAATATGCTCAAAGTGGAATATTAATAATTGGGCGCATTTAAGGCTTTTGAGAAGGTCAGAGACACTTTTTTTCATTTTTAGACTGAATACAAATGAAGACGTTTCCAATTCTTCCAGATCTTTGATGAAGCTTTAGAACGTTCTAAAGCTTTTGATAACGTTCCAAAACCTTCTAGATCTTTGAAACAGCTTCTGTAGTTTGCCAGAACGTTCTAAACTTTCTTGCAACCTTCCAAAGATTTACAGATTTTTGTAGAAGCTTCTAAAACTTGCCGGAACGTTTTAGAGCCTTCCGCAACATTTCAAAACCTTCCAGATCTTTGATAATGCTTCTAGAACTAGGCAGAACGTTATAGAGCCTTTGGCAACGTTCCAAAACCTTCCAGATCTTTGAAGAAGCTTCTGTCGCTTGCCAGAACGTTGTAGAACTTTTTGCAACGTTCTAAAGATTTCCAGATATTTGTAGAAGCTTCTAAAACTTTTCAGACTTTTACAGAAGCTAATTAGAACTTGTCAGAAAATTGTAGAGCCTTCTGCAAAATTTCAATACCTTCCAGATCTTAGATGAAGCTACTAGAACTAGTCAGAACGTTCTAGAGCCTTTGGCAACGATCCCAAACCTTCCAGATATTCGCAGAAGCTTCTAGAACTATTCAGAATGTTTTAAAGCCTTTGGCAATGTTCCACACATGTTTTACCACAATATTCTAGATTCAGATCTTTTATGAAGCTTCTAGAACTAGCCAGAACGTTCTAGAGCCTTTGGCAACATTCCCAAACTTTTCAGACCTTTGCAGAACCTTCTAGAACTTGTCAGAACATTCTAGAGCCTTTTGCAACGTTCCAAAATATTCCAGATCTTCGAAAAAAGCTTCTAGAATTCGCCAGAACGTTGTAGAGTCACCTGCAGCGTTCTATAACCTTTGAGAGTCTTTTAGAACATCCTGGAAACTGTTAACAGTTTTTTTTAATTTTGACTCTCTCCCAGAATTTGGTATTATAAAACGATTTAAACAATGCTATATTCACTCGTGAATTAAAAAAGTTTAAATAAATTTAAAAAAAGTCGCTACTCGCTCAGGTTCGCAAAATGCTAGTTTTGAAGATAAACCATCGAATTTGGGACACCCT
This sequence comes from Ips typographus, assembly GCF_016097725.1. NCBI lineage: Eukaryota > Metazoa > Arthropoda > Insecta > Coleoptera > Curculionidae > Ips > Ips typographus. The sequence goes on along the minus strand of NC_138437.1, from coordinate 5,053,907 downwards.
GTAGAGATCAATAGTTTTTTCCCACATACCTAATAATCCAAATGTGCCAGTTTATTCTTAATAAAGTTTCCTATGATTGTTGATATTGGTTGTAGCTAAATTACAATGCACTGAATAGAATATTTGATCTCATTATAAATGCCATAGCCGCGAGTAAATTTTATTGGTGACTGCTGAACATAATTCAAATTATCTTCCCATACGAATAAAGCCAGTATTTGCAATAATTTGCAATAAACCACAACATTTATTAATTACTGATATTACTACATTTTCGATAGTTGAAAGTTTCCCGTAAATCGCGTATTATATCATCTGTAATTACCAGCGTGATTTTAAAGGAAGTTCTCTTTATAATAATCAGCACCGAAATTCCAAATTTGTTTTATTTGTAGTTTTCAAGCTGAAAATGTAATTCCCAACCAAGCAAAACTACACGATATATCTCTGTTAGTCTGTTTGCTTATGGCAATACGATCATATCTGGCGTCAACATTTACAACTCATTATAAATAATGTTACCTTTACAAATTTCAGCATTGCCTGTTGAATTCCAGCTCAAATTACCTTCTCTACAATAAATTCAATATTGGCGATAATTTGCTATATACCGTAATATTTATTAATTACCATTTATCGCTAGATTTTGCCTATTATACTGCATATCCCAATACTTGACGTGTTTGCCAATAATAATACGGAGCAGAGGAAACAAATAGTCATTAACATTTAATTAATGTGATTACGATTCATTAAGGATTTCTATTATTGAAGTTGCATTTTACTAATAATCCACTACAAAAATTGAAAATTTTTAACCTTGCCCTAAACAAGGTAAACTTCTGACCCTTGTATTTTTACCAAACATTTTCAGGAACATACATATTCAATTAGTCCTAGAAATTCGCTCGACAAGACGCCAAGAAACATCATTTCATTCATATTAATTTTTTGTTTCTACAGAGTTCGGTTTAATTAATGCACTGTTTACGTCAAACTAATACGGAATAATTAATTTAATGCGACGTGACAGTGTAATTATCTTTTCCATCACAGAATTCTTTAAACACAGCTTTCTAGAAGGTGATCAGTTAGTTCAGGCAAACGCAGAATGGAAGGATAAAGTCTAAATGCGGGTTTTCTATTAAAGACAGATTAAGAAAACATATTTTAAAATTCCTTCCGTTGAATGCAAGTAGATTAGCGTGGAAATCTATTTTTCTGTTAGCAAAAGGTTTATCAGAATAAAGTTTGCTCAGGCTTCCCTACAAGTCGCCAGACAGTTATAAATGATCCTAAGACAATTTACATGAGATCGAGTTTGAAAGATAACCTTAAATTTCTTCATAATTTCCCCATCATAAAACTGACTGCATTAAAAGCTAGAATAGTTTTCCAAATTGGCAACAAAAACCCTTAAAAATAAGCGAAATATTTTCAGTGCAGTTTAAACGCTTAAGTGAGCATTGAGAAGTTGGTCAAACTGTAGTTGCAGTCAAAAAGTTAAAATTAATGGATTCACATTTAAGCTTTGTTTCCAATAATGTAGAAATAAACGTTCACTGTTAAACTTCTGATTATAGAAGAGCACAGTTGCTTTCAAGATGATGGACGCTTACAAATGACTTTAATGCAAGTAACATTAAGTTACACATGTTGGAGCAAATTGCCTCTTGAAATGGTTTTACTCAACACCTCAAAGCTTTGTCTAAATCAATTGTCTTTCAACAAAAATGTAATTTTTCTAAATAAAAAGTATTTCCCTTGAATCCAGAATAATCAATAAATAGATTTTTGGAGGGTAAACTCAGTTAAACATAAATGGAACTAGCTTGAAATAATTCCTTTGATAGGGAGACGTCAAACCATAGCGCAAACGAATTTTCAATACGCATAAAGAACTGGTTTAACAAAAATATTTTCATTTAATCTGTTTGTAATTGTCGTGCATCGATTGTCTGTTATATTTGTCCAATAATCATGGGTGTATTTGCTTTCGTTTATCGTTTGCAAACCGGATCTCTAGTTCTATAATATTAACTTGAGTAAAACATAATTAGTGTTGTAATTGACTGAGATGCCTGATTGCTAAAAATTTTCAAGAAAATAAATAATTGTGCAGGCCAATTGCTTAAAATTTTCAAGAGAAGAGTAGAAGATTGTGCTTAATGTCACCAGGTCTACTATTTTACCGTTCTCCTGTTTTTTTTATTAATTATATAATCTACCGTTTTTAATACTATTGTTATGTGGGTTATGAAACATTTTATATATTGCAAATTGCCAAATCCACAGGTTTTATTTTGCAGTGTTACTTCAAGTTTGACACCGCTTTTCTCACTGACAGTACTAAATTTTGTACTGTTTTTTTTTCAAGCTACAGAATAGCCAATTTAAAGGGGATTCTAATAATGTGCTTGAAACAATAATTTTCTTACTCCAAGAGGGTTTTAACAGTGATTTTGTCCTTGACTTTTCTTTCAAACTGTGTTTCTGGCAGTTCAAATTTTGACACCGCTTTTTTTCCTGACTGTATCAAATCTTGTAGTGTTTTTTTAGGTGATTGGATAGGAAATTTAATGAGGATTCCAAAAATGTGCTTAAAACAGTCATTTTCTCACTATAAGTAGGTTTTACACGCGATTTTGTCCCTGACTGTCCCTACAAACTGTGTTTTTGACAGTTCAAATGTTGACACCGTTTTTCTCCCGGACTGTACCAAATTTTGTAGTGCTTTTTTTCTTCTGCTTAAAACAGTCATTCACTCAAGTAGGGTTTATAGGCAATTTTGTCCTTGATTGTCCTTTCAGACTGTGTTTAAGGCAGTTCGAAATTTGACACCACTTTTCTCCCTGACTGTACCAAATTTTGTACTGCTTTTTGTGGTTATTTAATAGGAAATTTAATGAGGATTCCAAAAATGTGCTTAAAACAGTAATTTTCTTACTCAAAGGGCGTTTTACAGGCGATTATGTCCTTGACTGTCCTTTTAAACTGTGTTTCTGACAGTTCAAACTTAGACACCACTTTTCTTCCTAACGGTATCAAATTTTCTACTGCCTTTACTCCTTGTAGGTCACGTGACTGTCTGGCTAAATTATCCTTTAAAACCACGTGATAATTGTCACTAATGTCAAAACTATCATAATTTGCCTACAATCTACAATTCTGAGTAGAAAAATGTGTTTGAAATGATTGTGCTGGCTAATTGCCTAAAATTTCCGAGCGAAAAGTAGAAGAATGTATTGAAATAGTTGAGCTGGCTAAATGCCTAAGTTAATGTTTATATGTTATTATTTTATTGATGTTATCTATGCATATATAAAATCAATAATTCTTAATTAATTAAAAAGTGTCAATTTTTCAAAAAAAAAAACTTAATACAAACTTATTTTAATTTTGGACGGGAAGTAAGTTACAACTTACAAGAGTAACTTGTCTTTTTTTGACCACCTTGTATCATTATTTTCGAAGTTTTCTGCACCCACTCTTAAAGAAAAAAAACACAAAAACAAACAGTTTTCTGATATGTAAAATTATAATTGTGTTTGGGGACTAAAAATGACAAATTTCACATAAAATAGTAAATATCTAAAAAAGGGATACAGATATGATATATATTTAGAATTCGACATTGAATCAGAAAACTCAAAATTTTACAGGGTGTCACTTTTAAAATAAGCAAGTTGACATCTACATGGGAGTTCTAAAATTCCGAATTTCTTATTCTAACAAACGGTTTTAACTAAATTTTTGGACTTTGACAGCATATCGTAAAATATGTGAGTGAAACAGTAACTTACATGTAACAATGTGTATGTATTTTAAATTAAATTTATAAGAGATTTATTGGGATATTAATAAATTTTGACATGATTAACAGCCATCAACATTTGTTATGTTATTAGAAAGGCGCCGATTTTTCGAAAAAAGCAAAGATGGCAATTTACAAGTTTTTAATTACCATAAATTCACCCGGTTATCTGAAATTATCTCTCAGGTGAAAAATTCGAGCTGATATATGGGCCGCAATAAAATTGTGGTTTTTTGCCTTCTCCCATCCCTAGGGAGGTAAACCTAGCGATACCGGGATAATAATAAATCAATTAATATCGGTTGGAGTTTATGGTATTTTTAGAAAAGCTGATAAAAGCTTTATCTCTCAGAATGCGTAAATCCAGTAAAATTGCCTGGTGACGTTCATATGCCAGACTTAAAGATCCTTATAATAAAATCTAATTTTCTCCTGTTGAGTGAAAAGCAGCTGCAATAATTAAGACTGAATACATATTAATTGATTCATTAGAAACTCGACACTGCCTAGCTGCAGCTTTAAATGTGGAGTGCGAAAAGATAAAAGCACAGTTTTATTGCAAGTCATTCGTCAGAGTGTTTTTCCAGTCTCAGAGTAAATTTCTGCCATTCGTCATGATTTGTGTTAATTAATAAGGTCGGGGGTAGGCAATAATAGGAGTCGCTAAAATTGTCATTTTTGATAATCACCCATACTCTCCTTTTTGCTCCAACTTAATTAATACAGTTTCCTCGAAAGTAGGTTAACTTAATGTATGTTTTTTTTCAGCTTTCACTGATACCCCACGTTTCGTAGAACCTATTCCAAATGTCACGGTGGCATTAGGCAGAGACGCAAGTCTACCATGTGTGGTTGAAAATCTTGGCACATACAAGGTGAGTCAATTAATATGTCAAACAAGTCTAAATACAGTAGTATCTGGATCAAAACCAAATAAATGTACCTTTTCTGGAACAGTCTATGTAGTTTACGATCAATTTCTTTTCATGCAGAGCCAATTTAAAGCAAGCGAAATTCATTTGATTAATGCCGCCTTTTTCAAGAAGAAAACTGGCCATCAATTCCCTAAATTGCTTTAATTTAATTTTACCAAGAAATATCGTTTAGTATAGTAATCACAATTTTCTGTATATTTTTCCGCAAAGAAACCCGCCTTATTACTTCAGCTATTTCGTCTGTCATTTGAAATAATATATATACGTGCAATGCAGACCAAATTGTATTCATAAAATTTCACGGAGATAAAGAGTATAAATTTGAAGATTTCGTATAGAGCCAATTGCGGTTTTACACTTTATTATACCATGATTCTTGAAATTGTATGAGGGAAAAATTTACTTTTACTGAGATCGGACTTTCTAATTGAAATTTACTCATTCGTGTGGTTATAAAATGTGTATTTTATACCTGGCGCTTCAAAAAAAGTAGGAAAATACACAGATTGAAAATACGTACTGTGTTTAAATCCATGAATTTTCTAGGAGTTGTACGATTTTTTTTATTTACGGGATACATCCCACGTGGAACATACATTATTAAAGAAGAAACATCCAGTCATCCGGAATTGAGTCGGAACGGAAGCTTTTTAGATTTAAATAAAATGAATGAATGAACCTTTGGCATGTCCCTTTTGTGTTCCTAGATGATAAAAAAGAGTTAAAAATTGTTCGTCTAAAAGTATTCAAGCCATTACTTTCCGTCTAAAGTTACTTTGGATGCAATTTTAAGCAGTAGAAAACTTAAATAACCACATTATGTGTAAGATTTACTGTTTACGATAGGTGTTGGACTTAAGCCAAGAGCATCTCAGGCTGTAGAGCAGATTAGGTGTCACGCTTTATCCTCATATTGCACTTTGGGCCATAACGCGTAAGAAACAGCTGTTGTTTCCCTTCAATAGCGTCTGCATTGTCGCCCCTTTACAAAGTGCCAAGGTGCAGCTATACTCGCTCTAATAAAATACTTAATAACAAAAGCCTTTTCGAAGGTTCTCGTGTATTCAGCTCAGTAATCTTTGTCTATCTACACGCTATTACAAATAGAAAACAAAAATTGTTCCCAGCGTTACAGCTTCAAAATTAACATTTCAGTTTTTCTACTGATTTATGGCAATGTTAAGTTGCAATGAAAATACAAACCAATGACTGAAACTAAGAACGAAAGAGCGAAGCAATCGATTTCTATAAATATATCTTATTTTATACCTTTCTTATTTGATAATGTCAAATGAAAGGGACACGGCTATTTCGTTGTCTCGATTATCGGATCCAAAAACAAAATACAGATGAAATCAAATCTTGCAGAGAACCGAGATATATTTCGAAAGGTAGAAGCCAATGCAGAAATATGTTTTTTGGAAAAGAGAAAAGAACGAAAACATTTATCATATTCTATGTCTTAAATGAAAACGAGTTGTATTTTGGTTAATTTTAGTTTTATTATGACAAACTACTCCATAAACCTAAACTAAACTTTTTTGAGGTTTTGAACTACAAGGTACACGATAAATGTGTCATATTTCAGGGTTTGGTTGTGCATCAAAAAGTAATTCAAGTTTGCCATATAAACTGCTACAAAGTTGTTATACAAGGTGTTCAAGTTTGAATAAACAAACAGTGCCGTAGCATTGGTTAATTTTTTTAATTTTAAATTTTAATTAACTTATGGGTCTAATTGAAATTTGCTTGAAATGTATCATTTTCTTGTAATAGCTGTCATTTAATTTGAAAATTTATAAATCTAAATCACTACATTTTTCATGCACGCCCTGTATAGTAGCGGCCCTGACAGACTGTGAAACTTCCAGTGGTGACTTTAGCAGTTCTTTACGAACATTTTTGATCTCTTTCAAATTTCTCGTAACTTTTGCCGTTTCTGAGTTATTTAGCAAAAACTGGCTTGGTACAATAATCAGTTGAAATTGTGGTTTAAAATTGGAACATTCTGTAACTCAATTATTTTTTGGAGTTCAGGAAGGTTGAACCATTCAAATTAACCGTCATGAGCTCTTTTTTCTAGTAGTGTTGACCAAAAAATTTTATTTGAAAAAATGCGTACACGGTGGCCAAGAACAGTCAATCACCATAATTTTCATGTACACCCTGTATACTGGAAGCAAAAACGGTCCTGCAAACTTACGATGCTGAGTTAAGGAGTTGATTAGGAACATTTTTGGTCTATTGAAAATGTTTTGTAACTTTCATCGTTTTCGACTTATTTAGGAAAAACTGATTTGGTGCAACAAATATTTAAATCTACTGATGTGGTCTGAACTTTGAACACGGTTTAAAGGACGGCCAGGGACAAAAACGCCTGTAAAACCCACTTGGAGTAACAAAATGACTGTTTTAAGCACATTTTTGGAAACCTCATTAAATTTCCTATCCGATAATCTGAAAAACACTACAACATTTGGTGCAGTCAGGGAGAAAAGCGGTGTCAAAATTTGATCTGCCAAAAGCACAGTTTGAAAGAACAGTCAGCGACAAATACGCCTGTAAAATTTACTTGGAGTGAAAGAATGACTGTTTTAAGCACATTTTTGGAATCCTCATTAAATTTCCTATTCAATAACCTGAAGAAATACTACAAAATTTAGTACACTCAGGGATAAAAGCGATGTCAAAATTTGAACTGCCAGATACAGTTTGCCTGGACAAAATTCCCTGTAAAACCTACTTAGAGTGAAAGAATGACTGATTTAAGCACATTTGTGGAAATGGAATCATGGAAAAGTCACGTGAAATTCGTAACGTGACGTGTTTTCAATAGTCAAATTTAATTTTAAAAATCACGTGACTACTTTTAATGGTAAAATTAGAATTTCAATGTAGTCATCACTTTAGAATTATTACAAAGTTTTTTTCAAATATCTAAGTTCTGGGGATATTTAATTTTATTTTATCATACAAACTAGTTTATATAGAAAACTTGTGTTAATTTCTGATGTACCATTAAATCCTGATATGACGTTAATAAACACTCTGTAGACTATACCATGAAAAATTTAATACAAAAGGTAACGTAGACTATTTTTACTTAATTATACAGTTTAGAATTAGCTTAATATTTGATCTCAGCATAAATTTGAAAGCACTTTTCTTTAATCCACATATTTGTCAAATAGCAGTAATTTGTATTTAGTATTACAAATTGAAAGGCACTAAATACAAATTTACATTTAAATCACATCAACTAGGCTAATTTTTGTTAAAAAAATTTATATGGATTTCAAATATTACTTATGAGAAGACTTATTGGTTGTCGATTTTTGTGCAGGGTTTTCCAAAAATTAAGTGCTCATAATAAAACAGGTACATCTTCAGAGAAATTAGTATTTTGTGTGATTTTTTTTAGTTTTTAAGCTTTTTTTATGTTTGTGCTTGGTTCTAGTTTTTCATATAAATGAGTTCAAAGTCAAAATATGTTAATTAATATTGCACCGTTATCTATTATTCTTGCTGTGTTACTTTTTTAAATACATATTGTACAAAGTGTTAATATACAAAGTTAAATATCTCATTTGTTTCGATTTGTTAAGTTCAAAAGTTTTAAAGAGTATTAAGATACATAGCTTAAAATTATTTTTGACTATGCAAGGTGGTTCTTCAAAATTTCTAAATGTCCAAAAGTATTTTAATCTATGCATCTCAATATATTCTATAACTTTTATATTTTCTCGAAATGAGAATGAACTTACTTACTTTATACTCTATCGTTGACTCACCCTGTACAATAGTCAATAAGTCAGTGAGTCAAAGGGGCTCAATTTAGCCAATTAATTCACCTGGTTCATTAAGAAATTCTGAAATCTTTTAGGGTAAGTGGTACAGACTACAATGCAGTGACAAGTTACTGTGGCAGCCATTAAAACTTTAGTATACAACCACACACAAGTGATATAAGTACTCGATAAAGTGTGTTGCATAATTCATACCTTTACCAATTAGTATCATTAGACTGGACAGTTACACTTTATAGAGACTGAGCAAAACATAAGCAAAAATTTGACAGTGTGAAATTAAATTTGTTTTAAAATCACGCACTTAATCTGATTTGAAAGTGAATCATAATAAAGAACCCGTTTCTACTAATTTATAAGTTGCTGTGTAAACAAAAAGTAATTTCATCGGTTGAATTTAACAATTCCGGATGTGTATTAAATAAAATCCTTTTTAATAAGGACTTCCTTCGAATTCAATTAAACTCTACTTATTTTCATTCAGGAATTGATTAATCCCTCTCTGTCCTCTAATCAGTATACCGAAAGGGCGTGCTGTGTTTCTCAAAACTTTTATTATTGCCAGTTAATATTTTAAGCTACCTTAGCAAACCTAATTTCTTATTAACTTTTTTTTTATTAAAACTTTGTGTATTTTCACATGCATTTATCGGATATAACCCAGTTTGTGATTTATTTCAGCACAAAGCTGCTAATACCCGTTATTACTGAAATTAATTGAAAGTCTCCGTTTTTTTGTTAAACATTGCATGAACAAACAGGCGGCATAGTAAAACGCATCAATAAATTTGCGGTGTTCAAAATTTTGCCATATAAATGGCAAACAGTTTTTGCTCAGTTAACTGTAAACAGTGTTCTGTTTTTTTTTTGTGGAGTAAAGGCAGATTTAAAAAAATGTATTACAAAATCTTAATGATTCAATGAGTTCATTAAATTTACCCTACTGAATGCACCAATCAAATTATTGTAGATATAGAAAAGGGAGGATTTAAAAAATACTAGCTGAACTTTTGGATGCTATTCCTTGCAGGAAGTTCACCATCTAATAAATATATTACACGCTGTCTCCTGAGAAATCTGCAAGATGGAGTTGGCAATACACACTGGTAAAGTTTTGACTAACGGCTTTTACAAGAACCATTAAACATTTGTGACAGATAGTTTGAATAAGATCGGAAATAAAAATAATTCAAAATCTAGGAATTTAGTTTGCAGTTTGTCATCCGTTATGGTATTAAAAACTATGGCTTTCTCTCTACTCAAACGTTTCCTGAAAGGACGATTGTTCAGAAACGCCACAAAGGACCTTAAAAACAAATACTTCAAAACCAATTTTTCAGATTACCTTTCTTTTGTTCCGTATCCATAAACAGACCTTTCCGACAAAGCGTATTTTCTATAATCGGGCTTCCCACAAAATTTTCTTGATATTTACCCCAGTCCCATCAAATAAAACCTCTATGTTTATTGCTATTCAGTTTTCTTTTGGTGCTTTAAAGTTTGAAATTACACACAATCGAACATTTGCAATTTCCATAATACTGATTGAATCGTCCAGGTAACAATAGTTTTATTGTCCGTTAATTAGCTTGATGAGAATTATTAACCAATTGTATTCAAGTTATTCTACCTTTAATAGGATTAGCGAATCAAACATTACGGCAAAGCCAAATCATACGTGCAACCCTTGTTCTAAATCATACGGAATGGTTAATAAAATTCCCAGTTTAGGATGCTAAAGCACAGCTAATGCCATATCAACGTTTTAGTCAGTGGGTTCTAATGAGCTTGCTTCAACGCTTTAGTTCTGCGACTTATCGTTGTTGGCCATCACATTATTCTACCAATAATTAGAGCAGAGCTTAAACCTCAATAGTTGACAATTTTAAGGATTTTAAATTACTTCAAATATATATTTGATTGGGATCAGTTCAAACAGTGATAATGCCTGACCAAATCCGATTTGATAATGAAGATGTCTTTTTGCAAGATAATTTCTTTCTTAATTTTGATCTGACAGCAGTTCAAATTAGCAAAGTTGCAGGATTTTTTCTGAATCGACCAAATCTGATGTCAAAATTGATCAATCACTTGTCAAATTTTTGACACGTGTTTTAATTGTTTAAAATAGTATTTTATTTGCTAAATTAAAAAATCTGTATTTTCTGAGAAATTTTTTGACATTACGTTGGTCACTTTTAATAAAATACAGGGTTGTGATTGTTGTTATTTCTCCTCTATTTTCCAGTGATAATAGTTAAAAAGGACAGTTTCAATGTTAAAATCGCCAGTCAAAATATCAACTTTATTTTTTTTAAATTTTTGCTTTAACGTCCTTTTGACAGTTTTAGAATCAGAATGACACTGTTGACAGACGAACTGACATTTTAACAATTTTTTTTATTGTCGAGCCATACGATTTTTGGCAACGTTGACAAACCGTGCGCACTCACTTCCAACATCATCAGCAGTTGAAAATTGGCTAAAATGACTGCAAATTTCATGATAATGGGCCTATCCCACATATCATAAATTTTTGTTTTAATGAGTGGAATCGAAAGAATAGGATAAAAAAAACTTATTTTTCATATTCTTGAGGAAAAAATTATGGTCGTAAATGTTCCTACATTAGTTTGAATTTGTCCATTAAATTTAAAAGATCTGTTTTGGCGCGCATGTGACGTACGTAATTCTGGGCGATTTTATTGGCTGTTGCACGCCAACTGTTTCACTTCTTGTCGCTGATTGGTTGATAGTGTAGTACGTCACCGGCGGCGGGCGTTTAAAACATGAGATTATTGTAGTTTTTATCATCATTTTTTTTCTATTTAGACTTAATATTTTTGAAAGCAAAAAAATACGGGTATAATATTTTCAATCCGTCTTTGTAGTTATGAAATAAAAAAAAATTGTGGGACAGGCCCATTGATTGATTTTCAACGTTTTGGTTATGAAAATTGACTAGAATGACTGCCAATGGTCCAGTAAGTCAATTTTCTTGAAATTTGACTGTTTTTCAACGTTTCGGCATCAAAAAATTGACTAGAAAGACTGCAAATAGCCAACGGTAGAAATTTTAATTAACTTTACCTTTTTTTATTTTTTTGACCTTTAAAATAGACCCGCACAACTAAAAAAAGTAAGTCAAGTAAATTTTCATGATTTCAACGTTTTGAACTTAAAAAATAACTGCAAATACCTGGTATAATTGCAAAAATTGGTTTGACTGTTTATAAACCTTCTGCTATTGAAAAAATTACTGGAATGTCTGCAAATGATCCAGTAGTTTAATTTTCATTAAATTTGACTGTTTCTCAAGTTTTTGAATATGGAAATTGACCAGAATGACAGGAAATGGCCTAGTAAGTACGCTTTTTAAAAATTTGACGGTTTTTCAACGTTCTGAATTTGAAAAATTAACTAAAATGACTGGAAATGATCCAGAAAGACAATTTTCATAAAATTTTACCATTTTCCAATATTTCACTTTGAGAATCAACTAAAATGACTGCAAATAATCCAGTAGGTCATTTTATTTATAAATTTTAGTGTTTTTCGTTACGTTTCGTAACGTTATATGACTGAAAACTTACTAGAATAACTGAAAATATCCAGCGAAATTTGTTTTAATTCATTTGACACTTTTTTGCTTTTTGACTTAAAATTGACTCGCATGACTGACTGAACTGTACTAAACAAGTACATTGTTATGATATTTGACTAATATTTAAAGTTTTGACATTAAAAATCGACCAAAAAGAGCTTCAAGTACTCCGATAAATCAATTGTCATAAAATTGGACGGTTTTTAAACGGAACCTTGACACGGGTTTTAAACGGGACCTTGGAAATTGACTAGAATGACTGATTTTAATAAGTCAATTTTTATGAAATTCTACAATTTTTCAATGATTTGACATTGAAAATTGACTCAAATAACTGGAAATAGCTCATTAAATCACTGTTCATGTTATTTGACTATTTTTTAATATCTTGACTTTGAAAATTGACTTGAATCACCGCAAGTAGTCCAGTAAATAAATTTTCTTAAAAATCTACTATTTTCCAATATTTTAACATTAAAAATTGACTAGAATGACTGCAAGTACTCGGCTAATTCAGTTTTTGTTATATTTGACTATTTTACTTTGAAAATTGACTTGTTTGACTGATAAAAGTAAGTTAAGTAACAAGTTTCAACTTTTTAGGCATAAAAATTAACTAGAATGACTCAAAATTGCTCCCTAAATCAATTTTCATGACATTTGTTCTAGAGTATACATAATCGTTATACATATAAGCTAATTTAAACTATGCTGTCAAATGTACCAACAGTGGTTTTGTATGCTTTTTCTATGGATTACCTACGAAAATCGTTTCTCTTTGAATCATATTTTCTAAGAGGGACATTATATCAGTTTTTTGAACCCAGTCAGTAAACTAGCACAGCTGGGCCTAATGATATCTCGTGTGCTGGTAATGCTGTAATTGAGTTTTCAATATCCACTATAAATTCGGTTATCGGAATCTCGCCTTTGTCACTTAATGGTGCTGGAAATTGGGTCCGAAACTTAAAGTTTGGCGATCTCAATTGGCACAATTTAAGAGTTTTTTAGTCTGCCATTATATGCTTATTTTCATTTAAACTGAATGATGTTTTAATATTTAATCATCTTTGATTATTTCATTAGGAGTTTCGATACTGGTTTGGTAATTTGGTTTAGTTTCGCTGTAAAAAGTGCATTAATGATAATTTAGAAATTGTTTTATTAATATTTTAAATTATTTACTTCCTACTCAGTAAGTAGCGATAGCTTCATCTTAAATAACTACTAGAGGTAAAAATTGGAAGGTGTTTCTTTCCGCTTCTGGAATTATTAATAATGTGCCTTTTGGAGTGCCTTATGAAATTTTAATTGCCAGTCCAATCGAAGAGGTTAAGAGGATCCAAATTGGTTTTCGCAGACAAATAATTAATTTTTATCCGGTTTGTCCTTTAGTGTTTCTCGTAAACCATAAACATTTATAGAGATTATTAATAAGAGGTGGATTTATTTGCAGGTCGCCTGGATACACATAGATCGGCAAATGATTTTAACTATTCATCGTCACGTGATCAGCAGGATACCACGCTTTAGTGTGTCACATGATAATGCCAAAACATGGCTGTTGCATGTCAGCAATGTGCACAAAGAAGATAAAGGGTATTATATGTGTCAAGTGAATACGAATCCTATGATTAGCCAAGTTGGGTATTTGCAAGTTGTGGGTGAGCTTCTTAAGTATTAAAGTAGTTATTTTGACAAAACAGTAATTAAAAATTAGTTTTCTTGTCCTGCTAATTTAAGCTAGATTGAAATAAAAAGTAAAATTTTATTTTACAGTTTCAATGCTTTTTCTAATAAATTAATTACACTTTTCTATCTCTCAATATTGTTAATTTTACATTTCAGTTCCACCAAATATAATCGACAGTTTAAGCACCCCTTCCAATGTTGCGGTACGTGAAAATCAAAACATCAGCCTAACATGCAAGGCTGAAGGCTTCCCAGAACCAAAAGTAATGTGGAGACGAGGTGACAACCAGGAAATCTTAGTGGATCGAAAAAAGAAAGGTAAAACAACATTCATACTTAACGTAAACATAACCCTACGTAAACGTATAGTTAATCAAAGCAGAATATTCCTAACAGTCAATCACAGCGTAAATACTTCATGTTTGAACTAGACTCTAAATCAATAATTAAACAAGGAGTAAGGAAAATTAACCAGCCAAATTCGAACTTGTGCACGATCAAGTCAATTCACTAAACAGTTTAGTCTTAGAGGGGACATTTCAAGCTTGTGCCTAATTCACATTTGGAAAATTGTAATTTTATTTGATAAAAGGAAGATTTCAGAACTGTAAAGAGTCAATGAATAGTTCAATCACGACAAAGAAAACAATAACAAATTTCGTTTTTTCTTTGAATGGATTAGAGCAGAGATTTGAAGAAAAATTTGAAAACTCCCAGGCTTCATCGCTCTGAAACTTTAAAGTATCTTAGTATTAAGAACAAATGTTAATGGTAGTTAGTGATGGGTGTAAATTTACCTTGACCAGTTAAAATTCAGTCTGACAAGAAAATTTACCAATTTTACTTTTTTAACTCTTTGCAACACCTTTCTTAACATATAATTTATAAGAGCAATTAAAATCAAACCTTCTTCCCACAAATGTGATAAGTCCAAAATGGGAAAACCGATAATCAAAAATTTCGACCGTTATTTCCATCCAATAGATTAGGTCCTGTCCAATTAAATTGGGTCAGTCAGTCGACGAACAAAGCACGGAAACTCTAGATAAATCTCTATTTATCTCTGCTAGCACTGAAAACTCACTAGTCTGTTATTCTGTCTAACTTTTGATAGCCCTGTTTTTTCAACATTCCTTTTAACATCGAATAAACTGCAAACTCAAGTCCATTCCTACATAAAATGTGACTCCAGTAAGCGAATGACGCTTTGCATTGCAAATGAAGAAAACTACTCCACTATAAGTTTATAAGGAGTTATTGGATTGTAACTTTTTCTATCCCGCTTACTTATTATTGGAGAAAAGAAACCAATGCATGAATTAATGTGGCGTAATCCCGAAATGGCTTTGATAGGTAAGATTTCCAACTGCAATTACTGGAAGTTTCCGAACTTTAAAATTTTCGAGATTTTCTTGAATAATTGAATGAATTCAGGAATTGAATTTACCCTAGAGTTTTTCTACGTCTAGCTGTCACAAAATCTGGTCAGTTATCTGCTTAACAGCGACCTGTCAAGTAGCAAAGTAATTTGTAACACTTTTACTGAAATATAAACAAAATACGACTAATTCAGAGACGCTTTCAGAAATATGTCCGCCCACAAACTTCCAGGGCAAAAAAAGTCTATTATTTAGGCCCCTTCAAGTTCTTTGTCGTAAACTTCGAGTGACTTGCATGGATAATTAATTAATATGAGTCGTTTTTACACTCCATTTTTAACGACTTCAAAGGATTCCGGAGAAAAAGTTACTTCAAAACTTCTTAATGTTTTAATGCCGTAAGTTCAAATTGTTCCCGGAGAGGTTTTTTTATGGATTAGTAACTTTAAAGTTGAAAAGACTAATACAGTTCTTTGATGCTTTGCATAATTCCCAACTCCAGTTAAAGTAACAAAAACTTGTCCGTTTTTTTTCTGACTCGCTTTCTTTATTATAAAGTTGCTGTTTTCACCTTGCGGACCGCAAGTAACTCCGGATTGTGTTCGTTTCGTTTAATAAAATTTTAAGTGACAGTTTACAAAAGCTGACTAGTTTTTGTTTAGAATTCTTTCGTAGTTAAAATTAAGTAAATTGGTTGGTTTTTATACCATTTTAATTTCAGAAAATTGGATTGCTATTTTTTAAAGAAATAAAATATTTACTATATACGGTGTATAGTAGGTAAATTATAAAATATAAGAAAAAACTGATACAGTAGTACGCTTAAAGCCGTATTAATTTTTTTTAATTGAAAGTAAAAGCAGTTTTAGACCGATGAAGGATGCGAGTTCTGAAATTGTTGGCTTCCATTATAATTCGTAATTCTTATTGACACTAATGATAAATATTTTTCTTTGTTGAATAACACGTAACCAAACTTTCAGTCAATTAACTGTAAATAATCCAGTTATTAACTCATATAAGATAATTCAATCAAAGAATAAAAACATTTATTTGAGCAATTACACCGTTATGTATGAGATAACAAAATCCGTGTGACACTCCACATTCCCATTAATCTTTTCCTGGAGGGACCAGCAGAACATAAACAGACAAAACGACGTAAAAAAACCAAATGTCTGACTTATAGAACACGAAAAATCCCCTCTGACAACACGAATGAATCAATAAGTAAATAGGCTTTTGTAACTCAATTATAATGTTGAGCTGCTAGCTAGACTCCGACTAAAGCGAGAGAATTTTTTATTACAAATCTGATGTTTGCTATGCCCAATTCAATTTTTTAGTTAAAAATACTACAACGCAATCACAGTTTTTTACGTATTTAAAGAGAAGTACAATAGATAGAAAAACGTGCAACCGTTTTTGTGCGTGCCAAAACGGTTTTGGTTTGAGTGCTGTGTGACGTCACAAGGCACGTTTCAGTTCGGCCACGTTTAGCCATTGTGATGTTGTTTCCTTTGGTGTGATAATGAATTCCTCTTTTACTTGTTTATCAATTACTATTGTTTTTAGAGGCTTCTAACTATTTAAACAATTTTTCTAAGGTTTAGGACTCAGGTAAAGGACAATTTTTAGGAGGTTTTCTATAGTATTTACAAGCCCTGGCCGTTTTAAATGATTTTTCTTGGGATTAGGACACTTGTAGTGTCCTCTGACAAATTTTAGGAGGCGTTCAATAGCATTTAGAGGCTTCTGGAATTTTGCAAAGGCCTCTGACAATTTTTAGGAGGTTTAAGAAAGTATTTTGAACTATCTGGTCATTCTAAACGAGTTTTTAAAAGGTTAGGACAAGGTTGTAGAGTCCTCTGACAATTTTTAAGACGTTTTCTAAAGTATTTAGAAGCTTCTGTCCAATTTAAAATTTTGTTTTAAGGTTTAGGACTCTTGTAAAGGCCTCTGACAATTTTTAAGAGGTGTTGGGACTTTTGCGATTGGCGTTGGTTAGGTTAGGTTAGGTTAAAAGATGACCTTCTGGATCATTTCAAAACATTTTTCAATATTTCTAAGTTTTCTGCACAATTTCTATACCTTACAGAAGAGATTTACACTGTTTGCAACATTTTTAGATCTTTTGCAACCTTTCTAAGCCTTCTGCAGCATTTCTAGACATTTAAGAAGATTTTTACACATTTTGCACCAGTTTTAAGAATTT
This sequence comes from Ips typographus, assembly GCF_016097725.1. Classification (NCBI taxonomy): domain Eukaryota; kingdom Metazoa; phylum Arthropoda; class Insecta; order Coleoptera; family Curculionidae; genus Ips; species Ips typographus. Next base: position 5,036,462 of record NC_138437.1, on the reverse strand, counting down.
CTGCAACATTTTTAGACCTCCTAAAACATTTTTCGTTATTTGGCAACATTTATAAGTTTTCTGCTCTATTGCTAGACGTTTTACAACCTTTGTAGACCCTCTGCAACATTTTTAGAGCCTCAGCAACATTTCCAGGCTTTTTTCAACTTTTGTAGATCTTCTGAAATATTTTTAGAACTTGCTGCAACATTTCCAACCCTACTGCAATATTTCTAGGTTTACTAGCCTTTTAAACCTTTTTGAAACAGTTTTAGACCTCCAAAAGCATTTTTGGATCTTCGGCAACATTTACAGGGTTTTTCCAAGTTTTGTAGACCCTCTGCAACATAGTATTTTAAAGTTTTTGGTCATTTAAATAATTTTTCTATGGGTGAGGATACTTGTAGAGTGTAATAAATTAAGGAAATTAATAATCACTAACTATTAAAAGTAAGTAATTTTGGACGCTAGTGAATTATTAGATTGAGTTTTTTTACGAATCCTTCTTCACCCATTTTGAGGACACTTTATGCAGTTGTAAACTTTTTTTTGATAAGTGAATATATTTAAAACATAACAAAAAGTATAAAACATAGGTTAGGATGCACGCAAGACAACAAAAAATTGATAGTAAATTAATAGTATTGAAATAGGTAAAGTAGGAATTCTAGAAACGTGCCTCGTGACGTAGTAGCATAGTTTCATACTACCTACATAATTATTGTTTTGGTGAAATTGCTATTTTTAATCAAAAATAAATATGGTGCAAAATTATATGTATAAGGAATAAAAACTTATTTTTGAAAAATGCAGCATATTTTACAATTTATATAATGCTGAAACCGGTTTTGGTATCACATTTAACCGCCTAATTGGGAGTATTAATGAAGTACGAGGGACGCAAAATGTCCCTTCCTAATTATTTTTGTACATCTTAATGAATTTCGTGCAGTATTGTATTTCCCAATCTACACTGTAATTAGTGCAGACCACGCAAACAAGAAAAAATACAAGCAGCTTAAATCCTCTAGAATAGAAACAAAAACGAAAACACCCTGCTAGGAGTAATCTTAATAACATATAAACACATTCAGTGTCACAGGGTGAGCAATAAAAATTCTTTAGTTAAAATTACATTGTTACAGTAGCCATTTTCGAGGGAGAAAACCTGAATCTAACCCGCATAAGCAGGACTGAGATGGGGGTTTACCTCTGCATAGCCACGAACGCAGTGCCGCCGTCTGTCAGCAAAAGGGTAGTTGTTGACGTAGAATGTAAGTACCTTTCTGCTGTTTTGCACCCTTGTTTATTGTTCTATAGATCCTATAATACAGAAAAAGGAGGTAAATATTTAAAATATGAGGGCAGAATGGATGTTTTCAGTTTAGGAAGAAGAAGTTAAAGTTTAGACGCTGCCAGACTCTCGGATGTTGTTAAATGCAAATTCATGTTAGAATTGCCGTAGAAAAACGTTTATTGTTTGCGGGTTGAACACGGCAGTTAGTATTTATTTTACGGCCCTAAAAATAAATCGAGCAGTCAAAAGATATTTGTTACACGTTACACGTTTCCTTAGACCTTAAAAAGCATGTGTTCATAGAGAAATTACCTGTCTGGCAACCGCTTTGGTAGATATAAAATAGAAATCATTTTTGTTGCTGTTAAGGTAAAAGGCAATTTATTTTGTTTTCCACATATTTTCAGCCGTAGAAACGTATATTTTCCAGACGTATTCCTACAGTGAGCCGCACGACGTCCTCCGCCATCTTGAGCGCGTTATATTTGTGACATCTTGTAGCTATTCATTTCTCAGCGGGTTATGTTTATATCTCATATCTGTCACCCGAAAACAAGTTATACTGAGGGAGTGTTGTATCGCGGTGAACTTTGAACCTTTTTTCAGGACTGTTTAATATAACAGAGTGTTTTTTAGTAAGGAAGCTCTGGATATTGATCAATTGGTAATATTTTCAGTTCCGCCAATGATCTGGGTACCTAATCAGTTAGTCGGAGCTCCCGCAGGGACTGACGTTACTTTAGATTGCCATACCGAAGCCCATCCTAAAGCAATCAGCTATTGGGTTCGTGACAATGTGATGTTACTTCCTACAAAAAAATATGGGAGTGACCTCACCGAGAACAGCTACATGTGAGTTTATTTCAGATTCAATTTTCTCAGTCACATATAGGCTTAATGTCCCGAGTAGGTTAAAGAATATCAATATCCTTAAGGCGCCAATAGTACGTCTGTTTTCGTCGGCGAAAAATCCAATTTCGACCCATTAATAATTCCTGAATTCTGTTTCAGGGCACACATGAAATTGACTGTCCGAAACCTCCAGACGATCGACTTCGGCAACTATCGGTGCATCTCGAAGAATTCCCTCGGGGAAACCGAAGGCTCCATCAGGCTCTACGGTAAATAAAATTCACCTACAAATGCGTAATTTGTCTAGTCCTTCTTGTTTTTCCTCTTTAAAACCGAACTAGGTGTATACTCCAAACAGCTTCTAGTTTATCAACTTGATGTTAGTTTTTTGAATATACAGAAAGCACTCTTAAAGAAACTCTTCCTTGAGTTGATTTAATTGGCATTTTCATCAAATAGTGAATTTCTTAAGATGTAATGGCCAAGGAGAACATTTGTTTTGGCAACATAGCAAAAACAAACGAAAGAAGAAATAGTAGGATTAGATCAAGAAGAATTTTTGTATTTCTGTTATTCTCTCTAACATTAAAAAACAACAACAAATTGGTAAAAAGACCTTGTTGATTGTCAAAATCAAGTTATAAAAAGACAGAAAACATAAATTTAACGATTTTGAGTGAATGTAAAAGACTATTCTGTGGAAGGCTAAAGAGATGAGATGTCAAAAAGCATAAACAAAAAAGTTAAAATTGTGTTTTACTGACCAGTTGATTTGTTTATTTTATGCTATTATAATAATAATAATAATGTGTTATAAACCTTTCAACATATTTTCAAGCAACAAGTGCTTTAGACTTTCCGAGAAGTTTATAAACTTGACAGAGGTCTCTAGAATAATTTTAGAAATTCAAGATGCCTTTAAGTACTACTGAAAAATTGCCAGAAGCATTTACATGTCAAATGTTTTTTTTTGAGGCCTCTAAAAGTGTGTTAAACATTCCAAAAAGTTTTTAAACTTGACAAAGGCCTTTACAATAAATTTCCAAGTGTAGTAAACTTTCCAGCGTTTTTTTAAAATTGGTATTATTTTAGGAATTTCAAAGGCTTATAAATACTACTGAAAATTTGCCAAAAATTTCTAGATGTCTCTGATACAAGTGTCTTAAACTGTATATTTTTAAGTAATAAATTTGCTTAACTGGTCAATTACTGGCTAATCTAAAATGAAAAAAATATACAAATATCAATTAACTTACAAAGTTTGCCCACAAAAAAAAAAACAATCAGGAAAACCCACACAATATTATGATTGTCTGTGTAAGAAAGCAAATATTTGTATAGTGATAATGAACTTGTTATTGAGTTTTGCACTTTGTCTTGTTCCAGACAATCTGACTTAAATATAAACATAAATTTTATTATTAAATGTACGATGAAGAGAGAAGGAAGAAAGTGGATCTAAGATTACAAAAATATAAAAATAGTGATACTTTTTAACACCTTACCTTAACTAACAGTGTGGTGTACCAGAATAAGGAGGGTCAAAAAAGTAAGTTTCAGCTTATCCCCGACTAATTATTTCCCCATTATTAGGTTAATATAGCAAAATTCAGAGAAAAATCACTTTTGCTAATCAAAATTGCAGTTACGCCCCTTAGTGGCCATTTCAGAAACTTGAAAATTCTTTAAATTTTTCTCTTGGCCGTTTTAGCAATAATATACAATAATAATTTTCCCAAAAAGGCAAAAATACTGCTTTCATTTTAATTATTCTGGTATTTGAATATTCAGTTCTAATTTACCACTTCTTCTGGGCTTTATACATTTTTAGCTTTTTGCCTATATGCAATTAACTTACACTATAAATTTCTTGTCATGGTAACTAAATTGTAAAACTAAATTGTGATGCCTGCCGGAAGATAAATATATTAAAAAACAGGTGGAATTTTTAACAAACTGATATTTGAATATATGTTACCCTTACTGAAAATATTGGAAATTTTTTAGGTCATAACTGGGGTCCAATGTACGTAATGATCTGGTAGTTTTGAATCTCGAAGACAAGTAGATTATTTGCTGCTCAATAATTTGGAATTTTCGCACCGACAAACTTTGCAACCGATAACGAATATGACAATATATAAGTTTAATTGAACGGAGGAAGGAACAAAGAGGCATTCAACTTGCCGAATTATTTAGAAGTTAGCTTTGCTCTATAAATTGGTCTGTGCTATTGAAATCTTCCGTATGATTTCCTAAACTTTCTAAGATCTAATATAGATTAAAACTTTTCGCTCAACCCTCTGAACAATGGTGGTACTTTTTAAATGAATGGAATTTTAACAGCTACGTTTAATCAAAGAAAATGTACAAATGAATAGTCAGGTTTTTATTATTTGCCTCTTTTTTTAGTTTCTGAGACAGTAAAAAAACTTTTGGGGGTCTGTTTGGGTAAATTGGCATTACAAAATTATAACGCAGAAACGCGAAATCTCCACCCTTATGGACCGGTTCTCACGGTAAATAAAATACCCTTACAACCCCAACAAATACGTAATTTGTCTGGTCGTTTTCTCTTCTTCCGAAACAAAATTGAAATATGGCCGAATCGACGATGGCAGCGATCAGTCACTCCCGAGAGGATTAATCAAAATTCCAGGACCAGAAGGCACGGACACATTGTTTTTTGAGGATTTTACACATTCTTCTCACTGAGAATTTATTTGGATTATCATGCTTAAAAGCGTGCTTTGATTAATGGAATACTCTCAATCATTTACGCTTGTTATGTTACTCCTGATTTGACAATATAATTTTACTGAATATCAATGACTTTGATTGATATTTACCACATGAATTAAGTTTCAGAAATGTAATGTTGGTTATAATTCAACGTTGGTCTATTTCTTATATTTAGATGGGATTCTTATATAAGAGAATGGGGAGATCCTTTCAACTTTTTTGAAAAAAAAAATGTAAAGTGCTCTTTTTGTACTTATTTTACTTAATTTAAGGTCCTTAAATATGCTCTTTGATGTGCATTGGAATCCTCCTGGAGCAAAATTAAAAATTGTCAAAATTGCATTTTTTTGCAAAAGTACCATTTTTTCAATTTTTGAATGATTGAAGGATAAAAAATACTAAAAAATGAGCCAAAACTGGCATCTCTAGCTCTTCTTGTTACCGAGATATTGAATTTCAAAAAGTAGTGAAAAAAGACCATTAATACTCCCCAATTCTTTCAATTTTTTTGGAAAAGGAAAATCTTAAAGTGCTTCTTTTGTACTTATTTTATTTAATTTCAGGTCCTTTGGTATAAATATGCTCTTTGATGTGCATTGGAACCCTCCTGGAGCAAAATTAAAAATTGCCAAAATTGCACTTTTTGCAAAAATAGCATTCTTTCAATTTTTTTTAAAAATTTAAAATTTTAAAGTGCTTTTTTTGTACTTATTTTTCTTAATTTAAGGTACTTTGGTATAAATATGCTCTTTGATGTGCATTGGAGCCCTCCTGGAGCAAAATTAAAAATTGCCAAAATTACACTTTTTGCAATAAGTAGAATTTTTCCAAATTTAGAAACGTTGAAAGTGTTTTTTTTTGTAATTATTTCACCTATATTAAGGTCCTTTGGTACAAATATGCCCTTTGCTGTGCAGTGGAACCCTTCTGGAGCAAAACAAAAAATTGGCATAAAGACAATTTTGAGAAAAAATGTAATTTTTCCAAATTTTTAATGGTTTAAAGGGCTAAAGTGCTTTTTTGTGCTTATTTCACCTAATTTAAGGTTCTTTGTATGAATAAGCTGTGTATTGAAATCCTTCTGGAGCAAAATAAAAAATTGGCATAATAGCACTTATTTTTTAAAAGTTGAAAGTGCTTTTATGTGCTTATTTCAAGTAACTTAATGTCCTTTAGTGTAAATATTTCCTTTGCTCTACATGGGAAACCTTCTGGAGCAAAAAATTTATGACCAAAAATGGTATTTTTCCAATTTTTTAAAGGTTTAAAGTGCTTTTTTATTTTTTTAGTATAAATATGTTCTTTGCTGTGCATTGAAACCTTTCTGGAGCAAAATAAGAACATAATTTGCAGTTTTAACCAAAATTTATATTATATATTTTATTTTTTAAGGGTCTTGAGTAGCTCCTTTATTTGAAATCCTTTCAGTTTCATTTAAAAAAACCTTAAAAAATACTACAAAATAGGCCAAAATTAGTAATTCTACCTCTTCACGTTTCCGAGATATTAAATTGTATCTTTTTATTTTAACTATCAATTTTATTAAATCTCCATTATAAAGACGAGAAAAATCCAACCAAATCACTTTAGCAGTTCTTACAACAATGCCTAGTTCTCCAAGAAGAAAAACTTATTGATCTGTATTACTAAGGTGAGCTGTAAGTTTAGATATTTTATTATCACTTTTTTTTGTCAGAATTATTGTTCAAAATGTTTGTGCTTAAATTAGTGAAATCAATCATTTGAAGCTCTATATCATATTCAAGCAATAATATGATTGAAACCAAACTAAATAAATATACTAGTGGAGTGAAAGATTATGAATGGCATTAAACAAGAAAAACCACCGACAAAATGGGGATGTTCATTTCAGACATCCAACTTTAACGATCAGTTATCAATATTCACCGAAAAACTTTCCTCAACAGATTAACCATATATTAGGAAGTTTTGGAGTTTGCAAAAAGGGAGAAACTTTACGATTTATATTTTATGGAGACGGACGTTCGCTAAGAAAGAATCTTTCAATACGTCTTATAAATTAAAAAAATAAGTTGTACCTTTTTGTCCTTGTGGAAGTGGTGTAAATTTTTAATAAATTCCAGGAAGTTTGTTCAGTAACATACACAATAAAGGTCGGTTGTTTTCTGCTTTATATTCTAGCTACATAAGTTGCAATTTAGAAGTTGAGATATTGTATACTGGGTTTTTGTTACAGAAATTCCTATGCCAACTACCATATCCAGGCCTACGGAAGTTAGAAGTTCTATTCGACAAAGTGAGTATTTGATTGGTGTTTCTTTTTCGTGTACTTTTACTCAGAGTGGGTTTAGTCACAGCTGACGTTAAATAATCGATTCCTAGAGTAAAAGTTTCCACAACGAAACCTTCCCTAGAATGCAGGAGACTAGTATACTCCTGATAGTTCAAGTTTAACCAATTCATCTTGAGCACAACATGACAATTTATTTGGGTATTTCCTATTCAAGAAAACATGTACTGTTTCTTATAAAGTTAAATATATTACACATTGGGACGTATTTTTAAAGCTTTAACTTCGCCCAAGGTATTAAAATAATTCTATTGGCGCAGTCAATAAGGTTCGTTCTAATTGAAGTGCTTTAGGAACCCAATATTTCTTCAAAAGCTATAAACTAGGTAAATCCCCAATAAACACATAGCTATGACTAAAAGCCCTTAATACAACCCTGAGAATGCTGTATGGTGTCGAAATTGCCCGCTTTCCTTAGTTAGGTATTTATTTTTGCATATTCAGAAAACGGCACGGCGGGCATACGCCCTGCGAAATACATCTAAACGACTTAACTTTGCCAGTTTCCGTGTAAATGAGATCATGTTTAATTTAAAATGCCTTCCATCTTGCTGCTACAGGGGCCAGTAAGTGGACTGCTCTAAGCTTTGTTTGTTAGTCCTCCAATTATTTTTAATCGCATTATTTTAGTTTGGGGTTTCACTCCTTGCACGTCATTTATTTTCTCTCCCTCACTTTCAGGCGTAGTTATATTACTCAATATAGTCAGCACGTCAAACAACTTCATCAGAATTTTCCCTAAATTGAACTTCCAAATTGAAATTACTTTTTCCCACACACTGTAATATTATCTTCTTTATATTAACTTACAATCATATATCGAACTTGTTTTAGTACTTAACACTGATAAAAATATGTATTTCATGTTAGAACATTTCAGTGATATATGTTTTACTTAAACTGGGTGAAAATTGCAGTTTTTCTTTAGATGATGCAAATAAAGACGTTGCTAGTTTGCACTGTCAGGCTGATATTCGCTATAATAAATTCTCCCAAACGCAGCTAACATTTTCTTAGACCTCATGTGGAATATGCGTAATATGTGAGGAACAGCGTTGTTAAGGAAGGTTATTTATTATTCCCACTATTTTATTCCCGGATAGTAAGACAACAATATAGTACGAATTAATTTGAGTCAGGTTTATGGTACGTTATTTCAGTTTTTGTGAGGTAATATTTTTTTAGTAGGTTATCAGTATACAAAATACTACAAAAACTAGAAATATCGGGCAATTATTGGTCAATAGTCTTTCTGAATAAAGATGGATATGTACACACAGGTGTGATAAAAGATAAACCGTGTTAAATGCATGCGCTCACAGTCATTTTCTGACTGAATTTAAGGTCCTTTGGTATTAATATGCCCTTTGCTGTGCATTGAAACCCTCCCGGAGCAAAATAAAAAATTGCGAAAATTGAACTTCTTGTAAAAACAGCATATTTTTTGACACACGTTATTTTGGCCCTAAATTACTCCTTTATTTGACAAGTTACGTCAAAATGTCATAGAAAACAAAAGATAGATCAGATTTCAAGGTTTCCAAAAATATCCCCACATGAGTTGATTGATAACACCGTTTGGCCGCTAGAGGGCGTCAAATTTCCTTTACCATAATATCACATATTATATTGTAAATATTTTTTACTCAGATTTCATGTATCTCTTAATCCGGCCGAGTTCCTGGCAAAGAAATGGTTAAAATGTTAAATTTTAGGTCTAACTCTGTTAGTTTTTGAGATATCAAAAAACCGACTGCACCAACGTCTTTTCCGGGAAATTTTAACATAAAATGACACCGAGACATCAACTGTAACTTGACAAATAAAAAAGTTGTTTTTTTGACGGTTCCAGGTCGCCATTTTGAATTTTCTGTCAAAATATTGACTTGCTAAAGAGGAGACTTTCACGTAGTTTCTAGAAATGACAGACAAAATAGCTTTCCAGGCCGCCATTTTGAATTTCCTGTCAAAATATTGATTTGCACCTCATTTTAAAGGACATTTCACATAGTTTCAAGAAATGACAGACAAAATGGCTTTCCAGGCCGCCATTTTGAATTTTCTGTCAAAATATTGATTTGCACCTCATTTTAAAGGACATTTCACATAGTTTCAAGAAATGACAGACAAAATGGCGTCCCAAGCCGCCATTTTGAATTTTCTCCCAAAATATTGACTTGCACCTCATTTTAAAGGAAATTTCACGTAGTTTCTAGAAATGACAGACAAAATGGCATCACAGGCCGCCATTTTGAATTTCCTGTCAAAATATTGACTTGCACCCCATTATAAAGGAAAATTCACGTAGTTTCAAGAAATGACAGACAAAATGGCGTTCCAAGCCGCCATTACCTTATTTACCAGGGTGGTCAAATAGGGTTTAAAGGGTTTAAAAATTGGTATATTGAATCACTGTAACTCTCAAAACAGCCAAGTTAAGGAATGGAAAATGGAAACTGTCAAATTCTGTGCAATTTCAATTAACAGTCGACCATCACTTACAAGATTCACTTTGATGTGACAAAATTTTCTTGTCAAAATTCACACCAATGGAAATATAAAGTTCATTATGATACTTTTGCCACCACTTATAAATTATAAATTTAATAAACATGAACTGAATTTCTGACAGTTTTGACGTATGTCTTTGTAGTATGATAGTTAACGAGTAGAGAGATGCAGTTTGTGCTACCACTCGAATATGTTACAACTAAAACTTTTGTTTACGTTTTGACAGCTGTGACACCGCTGTCAATTTAGAAATTAATTTGCTCAACTGTGAAAATACCGACATAGAGCTATAAAATGCTGTTTGGAGTGATATTTTAATACTATTTAAAGAAAATAAAACTTAAGCTACTTAATACCTTTATAATGGTATTTTTAAGAGTTGTTACATGATTGTCTATTCAGAATGTAGTTTCTCAAGATCATTTTCATAAACTTATTATTATATATTGTTCCATTTGACAGATCAAAATTACTAAATTAGAGAGTTGTCGCAACTACAATTCAGCTGCTAAGCTAGGAACAAATAATTTCATTCAAGTTTTTAAACAGATGTATGTAAAAACCGAACTAAACATTGGGCAGACAAATAATCAAAATTAATGAAAATGATTATTAATGTTTACAAAATGATTTTTGCAAGAAAAGACGTTTGACAACATCGCATCAAAATTTTCGACTACTTCGAATTTCTTAAGGTGTTCTGTCTTTGTCTCTCGCATTTATTTATCCATGTTTCTCTGTCTGTTCATCCCTATGGTTGGCTTTTCTTTTTGATTTGATCTCATTGCAAAATTATTCTTTCCAGAGCTTTTAGACTAAAATAAAAGCAATTTGAAATTCGAAATAGTCTCTTGGAAAGACCCAACTAGTCAGAACATTTCTAAGTCTTTTGGTTCTACCTCTAAACAGTTTGTGCAGACAATATTTTATTTTAAACTGTTATCGACCTGCCATGGACAAACGCATCTGCAATAGCAATTAATTCCCCCTAGTAGGAAAATAGCTGTTTGGATTCATTATTCATAATTTGTCCGAGCTTAGCGTCGAGTAACAACAATAAATATGCAATTTAGAACACCACTCAAGCCTAAGGCAACACTAAATTTGGTTTGATCTGCAAAAACCAACTTTCCGCACGAGGGGTTATGTAACTATTTGCTCCTTCGTGAGTTCTATATAAATCTTTCGTAGTTAACTTGGTTAAGACAAGATTAAGGAAACTAACTGCGGATTTCCAGGCTTTTCTAAACAATTAATCCACCATTGCGAGTCTACGAATGATTATTAGATCAACTAATTGCTGGAAATTTCAATGTGTGGGAGAAGTGATATATGCTGTTCAGGTTGATATGTTAAATAAAATTTCTTCCTAAAAAATCCAAGAAGGATAAAGGAAGAGAAAACGGAAGATAATATAAATCCAATGCTTAAGGGATGGAATTGACACCGAGTTGGACAAGCCATTGTTCTGTCATTTAGTTCAATTCAATAACTGACATGAATTGCATTCCAAGTATTTACTAACATTCAAGAGAAACAATTAAATTTCTGACGATGCGGAAATACTGTTTAAAACGGTTGCTTGTGTTCTGCATCAGATTACTCCTTCTTAATTATATTTGGTTAAAACAATTACCAAAGTGTTTTATGGCTAGGTTTTAGTTAAACGACATTTCCATTATCAATCCTGACAAACAAAAACGATCACTTTTAAGTTGCTGTTTATAATCACGAATTTAATAGAGATTCAAGAAAGTCTATGCTTGGTAACCAATTGAAGTGTAATTGTTTTTGCTTTGACTGGAAATCGGTTTGGATTATATATTTAGATTGGTTAATAGGAAATGGATAACCATTATTCATTAGTTAAGTCATCATGCTAATGTGTGATTTAATAGCTGAAAAATCGATTGATGAAATATATTCAGTTTTAGAGAATTTTATTAATCAACTCTTTAGAATAATTATACATTATTAAATAATATGATTTTGAAATATTGTCAAATATCGACATGTAACTTGACTGTTTAAATTGTCAGAAACATAGTTTGAACAAACAAAAAAGACAAAATCGCTGATAAAATCTTCTTAGAGTAAGAAATTATCTGTTTTAGGCACATTTTTTAAATCCTTATCAAGTTTCCTATTCAACAACCTGAAAACATACTACAAAATTTGGTACCTACTTGGTACCCAACTAACCTACCTACTAACCTACTAGGAGTGAGAAAATGCACATATTGAAATTCTTATTAAATTTTCTATTCGATATCCTGAAAAAACACTACAAAATATACACTTCAGTCATGGAGAGAAGCGGTGTCAAATTAGAACTGCAAAAACACAGTTTGTGGGTACAGTCAGAGACAAAATCGCTGGTAAAACCCACTTGAAGTGAGAAAATGACAATTTTAAACACATTTTTGGAACCCTCATTAAATTTCCTATCCTATAACCTAAAAAAAACGCTGTAAAAGTTGTTACAGTCAGTGAGAAAAGCGGTGTTAAAATTGGAATTGTTGGAAACACAGTTTGAAAGGACAGTCAAGGACAAAATCGCTGGTAAAACCCCCTTGGAGTAAGAAAATTATTGTTTTAAGCACATTTCTAGAATCCTCATTAAATTGCCTATTCTGTATCTTAAAAGTACAAAATTTAATACAGTCAGGAAGAAAAGCGGTGTCAAACTTGAAATAACACTGCATAATAAAACATGTGGATTTGTCAATTCGCATAATATAAAATGTTTCCACATAATGGCAATGGTCTTAAAAACGGTAGATTATATAACAAAAACCTGGAAAACGGTGCAAGAACCGCAAAAGCGGTAGATATACCGATTTAACCGTAGACCTGGCAACATTGATTAAAATCTATATCTATCAAAATGAATGAATAGAGTGTAATCTGCCTGAAATTTGTCGAATTTTACCTACACTACAGCACAACTGATGGAAATACTGTTGCCAAGTGGCTACCATTCACCAGAGTACAGAAAATCCATCTAGAATTTCCAGATTACATACAGGGTGTCCCAGAACATAGAAAGATAAAATGCATGGCAGTATTTTCAACATATAAGGGATTCAAGAAGATTTTCTTGGGTGTACACACAAAACAAATTTATCTAGGTGATCTTCTAATTTATAGATAACGACTTGCACGTAACAGGAAAATATATACTTAACATTATGTATATATACATATAGAAAACAGGTTCGAAAAACAAAATATATATATACCGACCAGCTGCCCATCCATTTTCGCCTGGAAGTTGGAGAAAACTTTAAACAGGAAAATCCTGTCTCCCAAAAGATCGGAGACATATTGAAATCGCCAACTGTGTTAAAAGTGCCATTAAGTTACGCATTCCAACGTACAAGTGACGTGGAAAGTCCGTGACAATAAAAAGCACTTTATTTAAATGTAACAAGTTGAAGTTTCGGCCATAGTTGTGTAGAAAGCACCTGCTTGTATGGGTAGCGAAATGAAACTGCAAAAGCGCAACATTTATCGCGAACGAAAATAGCATGTTCCATGTCTTTGCTCAACTTTGCCCATTATATCAGACGCGTATACACAGAGTAGGACTCGGGGAAAATGTAAATCTTCCTCGTGGTTTTAGTCTGCGGCACGTATTCGTGCGAGATGATAAGTTAAACAACTGTAGGTACTTAAGGTGAGTTTGATTAGGAAATATTAGCTCACTCCTTGGAGTACTGCAAAGCTATTTGCTAAGTAGAATTATTATGACAAACAAATTTCAGCTAATACGAGGTAATTAATTTCGGAATTGGTGCAATTTTATTAGTATTACACTGAAAATTGCGATACGTCCATAATGATTTAGTAATGAAATGATTAGACTCCCTTTCACTTGGCTGGGATAGAAATTAAGTTGCCAAAATTCAGGAGAAAGCATTAATTTAAGCAGATCTAAAAATCAAATTTTGCAAACATAAGTACTCAAGTACTTCAAACATGAACATTTACTTGAAAACCAAATTTTGACAACAAAATGACTTACAAACTTAAAATTGACTGGATAGTCATGAAAATTAACTAAAAAATTGTTAATAACTCAAAGAAATTGAGATGTGAAAATTGGGTTGAAAACTCAAAACTGGCTTTAAAATAATCAAATCTAATAAATGCTAACTTGTTTTAGTTTAAACTACTTAGAGGGTGATATGACATTATTTTCATTTGATATATTGTTTTATTAAATGTGAAAATAATCGTTATTTAGGTATTAAGTGTGAAAACTGACCATAAATCTGAAAATAATCAAAATCGTAAAAATACACTTAAGAATTATGAAATGTTACTTAAAAGCCAAATTTTCTCTGTATTAGAAACTTAAAATTAACTTCAAAATCATAAAAATTAATTGAAAACTGACAATTGAATCCAAATGCATTAAAATTTACTTGAATTTTTAATTGAAAAACAAATTTTGACGTTAAAATCACGTTAAATGTCTTAAAAACTTAAATTTTATTTGAAAATTAAGTGTAAACTATCACAGTCACTAACACAAAGACAGCTTGTTTCACAACTTTCAAGGCAATTAACTAGCTTAACACATTCTTCCTTTCTTCTTTTCTGCCGCTAAAAAAGCTTAGATCTTCTTTAAAATAGATTTGGTTTTTGAAATCTATCAGTTAGCAGTATTCTATCAAAGTTTCAGGGCAATTAGCCAGCTCAATTATTTCTACAAATTCTTCCATTAGTTTCGATATTGATGGAACTTAGTTCTTCTTCTTAAAGTATATTTGGTCTCAATCAACTCAATTATTTAAATTTTGGGACAATCAGCTAGTCGAGTCACTTCCTTCTTCTCTTCTTTACTGACTTTTTTGAATTTTTCTTTAAAATATTTGTTTGGCGTTTGAAATCGATTAGTTCGAAATTTCGGTGCAATAAAAAAGTGTGTTTCATTTAAAAGACTAATTTTAGAATTTGCAAAGTTGTCTTGATGTAGGGATTGACTACTACTACTACTACTACTACTCAGAATAACCCCAAAATATACAGGATGTGCTAATGAAAATAATGAAGATTTGACTACACTTGCACAGTGGAGGATAAGGACAACTTTAAGTATCTCAGAAACTGTAGCTAATTAAATTTTGGTCGTAAAACAGTAAAATAAACTAACTGAAAAATTTACTAACTAACAAGAACAAAAAACGGATAAAGTTTTCAGACATTTTAAGAAACCCGATAATTTTATGCAGTGAAAAGCAAATTGATAATGAGTCCCACTGATCGTTTCTCTAAAATTTGAATTAGTTTAATAACTGACGCCAATTGCATTCCTTTCCTTTATTAACTCGAAGAAAGAACGATTAAATTTCTAAAGAGACGGCAGGGACTCCCGCAGCTAACAATTGCTTGTTATGGCTTCTTGAACTCAATTTTTCCCAATGTAATAACAAATAATATTAAGTTTGTATTATTAGTTTCAAGGGTCAAAAGTACATTACAGCGGTCATAATGATGATACTACACAGATAATCTGGAGAAATGGAGTAATACCCTCTACTCAGTTATCGTCGGTTTAAATTCCTACCCTCCTAATTGATGCTTGTATGCTAAACAATTTTTCGTGTTATTCTTTGAAAGTGAAACAACACTCATTATATCTTTTTCAGATACTACCAAGAAAAACGAGGGAAAAATATCGCCAGAAGGGCAAATGAAGAGTAAAATGACGTCTTCATCTCTTGAAAGCGGAGAGCCATCTCAGCACAAAAAAGTGGAAACTAGGCAGGAACACGGAACTAGATATCATACGCCGTCGAGCCCTCAAATGTCCGGTAAGTCACCTGAAACTAGATTTGTTTGCAGTTTTTTCCAAGCGTAAACAAACCCAACTAAATGCGGTTCGAAATTAAGCTTTTTCTTTTATTAACGCGGAAGATATTAATTGGATTGGTTTAATTTTGCGCTTCATTCGATCCTATTTATTGCATGGCTAGAATAATAAATCGGCTAAAATTGGTTTAACTACCGTTTACACTTTTTAAACAACCAAGCTTACAGTACGCAAATTGTTGGATCCAATATGGCTCTTTTCCCTAATGCTTTGTTTACAAGCAACCCTTAAACAGGGTATGTAAAAGCTTTCACAAGAGAGATATTGATGGTGTAAACCGATGAATAATACATAAAAAGAAGCATCAGAGTCCAAACCGGGAACAAATTTATTACTAAATTATTTGAAACGACCCAATAAAAATCCAGAAAGAGAAAAACTATAAAAGCATTTCTCTGCACCATTTCGAAGAAATCGATTGGTGCCGTGATATTTGCACGATCTGACATTTTATCCCTGATCCTTTAAATATGCATGCTTATGTTTCAGTTCTTTTCTCTAGTCCTGAGGACATTTTTATTCTAAAGAAATTGAATCAACTTTTTATTGGAACTTATAGACAACAAGGGGCCAATACGATTGTTTCTGCCTGACATTTTTCAATATAAATCAGTCAATTGTGATTTTTTTCCTATTAATTTTAAATAAAGCTCTTCTCTACTTTATCTGTCACTATCAGCCATCAATGATATAATTTTATTGAACCTGAACGTATAAAATATTTGCAACGTGTTTGATTTATACATAAATAAATCAAGTTTTTTCACATTGAGTAATGAATTTCCACCCTTCTAAAATTGTGGTTACATGTAATTTGTTTTAGTTTTTCATTGTACAGAGTACACCAACAAAATTCGTTAATTAGTTGCTTCAACAGAAAAAATCGTTGATTGCAGTACTTAGAATTTATGACGAATATAAGTACAGTGTGTTACTAAACTATTTACTTTTCAACATGTTTGATTTTGGAATGAATATATAAACTATTTTCAATATGTACAGGTTGTTCCAAAAGTAAAAAAACATCAAAGTTGTGTATATTGACTGTAAGAGTGAAAACTGACAATTGTTCTCAAAATAATAAAAATTCAGGGAAATTGAGTTTAAAACCGACAATTGACGTTATGTACAAAATCATAAAAATTTACATTAAAATTATAAAAATTGTGAAATTTCACTTCAAAACCAAATTTTGACGTGAAATTCACGTGTACTGTCGTGGAAACTTAAAATTAACATCAAAATCATAAGAATTGACCTAATCACTGAAAACTTACTGATGGAAAACTGTCAGTTAATTTTAAAATCATGTATATTGTCTTAGAAACTTGAAACTTTGTCATTTGATTTCAAATTCATGAAAATTGATTTAAAATACAAATTTTGACGTTAAAATAATCTCTTAAAAGCTTAAAATTTACTTCTAACTTATAAAAATGCACTTCAAACGCATGCAAATTGACTTATTTACTGAAAATTGGAAAACTGTCAATTGATTTAAAATTTATTAGAATTGACTTAAAAGGCAAATTTTGACGTTAAAATCAGTCTTAGAAGCTAATATTGACTCCACACGCATAAAAGTGACTACTCACGGAAAATTGACTGGAAAACAGTCAAATGATTTCAAATTTATGAAAATTGACTTGAGAGTTTACTTGAAAACCAAATTTTAACATCAAAATTACGTGTACTGTCTTAAAATTGATTTTAAAATCTTGAAAATTGAGTGGAAGAATTTCAATTAGTTTCAAAATCATAAAAACGCACTTCAAAATTATAAAATGTCACTTGAAACCAAAAATTAAGACGTCAAAATCACGTGAATTGTCTTAGAGACCTAAAATTGACTTCAAAATTAAAAAAATTCACTTGAAACCAAAAATTAAGACGTCAAAATCACGTGAATTGTCTTAGAGACCTAAAATTGACTTCAAAATCATAAAAATTTACTTCAAAGACGTGCAAAGACTTAATCACTGAAAAACTGCCAATTGATTTTAAATTTATGAAAATTGACATGAAAATCAAATTTGGACATCAAAGTCACATGTAGGTACTCTCTTACTTAAAATGATTGTTTTAATCACTGAAATTGACTGGAAAACTGTCAATTGATTTTAAACATGAAAATTTACGTACAAATTATTAACAATTCGGGAAAATTGAGTTGGATACTGAATGTTATGTTCAAGATCATGAAAATTTACTTCAAAGTCGTAAAAAATTAGTTAAAAAATTTTTAAAAAAAGGACATTAATGATATTATCTTTTATTTCCTTAAAATAAACTCAAACATTGGGTAATCCATTTGTAAAAATACAATTTTGATACTTTTTTTACTTTTGAAACAACCTGTACATATTGAAAATAACTTTGAAATATATATTCAACAGAAGGTTTTAATACTAAATGTTGAATGAATGAATGACCCTGTATATTGAAAATATCTTTTAAATTACACAATACTATAATTTTCAGTTGACAATCCCTTATTGTAATTTCGGTTCCTCTTTGTTTTATTGGTAAAAAAATCTAAAACATTCCCAGCACGTTTTTAACAGCAAACAGAGACGTCTCTATGGACAGCGTTACCTAAATAATTGTATGGGGACGTAATAATAATTTAATTTGAGCAAAAAAAAATGGATTAAACAAATCCACCGTTAAAATTACATACCAGGACAATAATTGGAATATATTCCTTTAGGACGACTGAGCGAGGAGGCAATAGCTCGTTTCGATTACAGACCCGCTTGGGAGAACTAATGCTTACTTAGTTTCCAGTTAGCAGTTTGCTTATGCATTTCTAGCTTTTAATTAATTAATTAAGAGGGAAGTGTAAATCACTAATTAAAAAAAATCTGTTAACCTGAACATAATAAAACTTCAGTTTAAAAACAGTCGATTTGATGTAAAAATAATGTTTTTATTCCAGGATGCGTCAGCATGGCCAGATGGACGTTTCCCCAGTTCGCAGCTGTGATCCTCAACTGTTTTTTCTATCAGCGCTTTGTTTAAACATATGTTAACTTTTTTAAATAAAAAAAACTGTATTGTTAACTTTCCCATCTCTCTGTAACAGTCAAGTACTAGTTTAACACTTCCAAAGACCAAAATGGCGAAAGTGAATATCCACTTGATTAATCAGAAATGCGGCTAATTAACGTTTCAGAAACTACCCTTAACTTAATACCTGTAACGCAATTTATGGCCAATGATTGACACTTTTGATCGAAGCTCAATCGAGGGAGAATTATTGATTGGTCTTTTTGGCTACCGGTATAATTTTATCTGAACCCACCCTTTTGCGGTCATAACTCTAATTTAGGCAGGTCATATAAGCAAAATTATGTACAGGGTGTAAGGTAAATAACACTTTTATTTCAAGGAGAAACATTAGGAAAGGGAACTGGTTTTCATGAAATTAGCTGGAAAATCAGAACATTTAAAAATGTACAGCACTGTAAAAAATTACTCGTAAAATATTACTCATTCATGTCTATCAATCAAAACTTTTAAAAATCTTATGAAACCTACCTTTGGAGGTTTAAGTTAAAGAACAGAAAATTATTGCACTACATTAAAGAAGTTACGAACTTTTAGCTTATTGTGTGTGTCCCAAATTCACTGGTCTCTAATGACATCAAATTAATATAATAGACTTTTCGTAGACCACAAATTAATTAAATTATTTTCTAAAATTAATTTAAAGTTAAAATTCAGATTGACGTTTAACTGTAACCATTTTGTGTGTAATAACATTCTTAACTAATAAAAATTGAAAACATTGTCTAGATTCCCATTAAACCTTGTTGAGTAGGAAATTAAATTTGGGACACATTGCATACAAAACCAATTCGGTAATAACATATAAATATTTCGTATTCTAAAAAATAACAGATATTTATTTAAAAATATATTTCTCACACACTTGACTGTACACACTTGCAAAAGCATTTCAAGGGAGGTCTCCAAAATAGAACATCTTTGACTAATGCTAAGCCTTCTCATATCATAGATAGTTGCCTAGTAAAACTTGTTATATCTATTATGTGTTGGTAATATTTAATAATGCTTAATTGTCCTTTAGTTGAAGCAGAAGTAGAAATGTGACATTAATTTTACTCTAATGTATTTAAGCATAGACCATTGTGCATATAAGATCTTGGAACCTCAGGTTTTGGTATTACAGTTCTGATTAGCACAATTATTGTAAGAAAGTTATAATTTTTTAAGAATAACTCACTGGCAAGCAATTTAGTTTGGTTAGTTAACTTTAGTACTAGAACAGGTTTAAATTAAATATAAAACAAGATTAGTTGCTTGCCAGTGTAGTTTGTTATTAACTTTGATACTAGCTGGATTTACATTAACTTAATCACAACTTTGTTAAATTATGTGAAAATATCATTCAAACCAAACCATATCTTTCAACGATATCAGTATTAGAATTAAAATGCATCTATGATGGTGTAGTTACTTATTAGTGAATACCTATGTTATGTTGTTTATTTTTCAGAATTGCAAATTGTAAAAATTTAATGCTCAAATGTTTGTCAACGAATATTTTAATTACTGTATAAAACATAATTTGTATATATCTGTATAAATATTTACCCCAAGAGAATAAATTAATAACTAAGGTGTTTAACTTGGTTTTATTATAAACATGAATAAACCTATGATTGCTAGTAATTTCAAAAACTTTGAAAAAATAAAAGGGCAGTGCACTAATTTTTGGGTAAATTTTTCAAAAAATTTTCCATTCTGCTCACAAGAAAGTAATAAATGGGGTTATCACGTGACGTTGAGCAGGCAGGGCTAAGTTGTACCGTTTGGCCGCTAGAGGCGTCAAAGTTGATTGTTTTTTCCAGATATTTTCATGAATATCTCGAAAACGGACCTTGAAAAAAAAAAACTGGATTTCTGACTTTTTCGGAAAAATTTTTGATTTTTGAAAAATGTCTTTCACTGCCTAAATCGCTTTAGGTTAATGATAAAAATGTGACGTAGACTGTCATTTGTCAGAATATCCCTTTTTAAGGGTGCCACCCCCCAAAGACTGTCAAAATTACCATAACTAAGATCATCTCCAAAACCGTGTCATTTAAAGCATAATGGACTTTAGATTCGTGTTCCCCAGTTCTAAATTAGTAAAAAAGGTCACTTTGATTGAAAACCTAATATGTGTAAATAAAAATAACTAGTAATACAATTATTAAGAAACTTGATAAGTGTGTTCCACAAAAACCCAGTTAAGAAGTCTTGGAGCTTGGAATTCTATTGTCAGAAAGTGGTATAATCCTATAAATTAGCGCTAAATACAAATAGTTACAAAATAACAATTTGTCAATTATAGCAATAATTTCAATACTGTAAGAACAAGTCCTTCAAAAAATTTACATTTTTATGCCTATAAAACAGCTTTTTTCGCTTTTCAGAATTGTTACCTAGGGACAAACTTTATTCGTGGTTTATGGATTGTTACAAAATAACGATGTGATTTTAAATAAAACCTTTTTTTTTCGCTAATAAAGGCATTTTTTTTTGTATGGTTTACAAGAGTTTGCAGAACAAACGCACTGAAAATTTTTATGAATTTAACTATTTTATTGTCGGAAAAATAATGACCAAAGTAATTTAAAAAGTGGTAGTTATACATATAGTATTGTGTTTTTCTGGTTTTACATTTAATACCAGAAAAGATTATAACAAAGAAACAAAGTAACCTTATACGATATATTATTGAAGAACAAACGTTAAACTTCAGTGTACTAAAGAAGTTTTAGCTCACACTCACACAGATTAAATACTAAGAACTGGTAAAATATTTTAACTTTTATTCTTTGCCTGAAAAGAATTCACTCTAATGAACATCTTCTAAAATACTAGATTCAGAAGCTCTTTGTTCCTTTAGTGTTACAGAATCGTGGTTTCTTAAGCTATACACTAAAAGTCGTAAATACTACATTTTTTAGTAAATTGACAAATATGCTGCATTATATTCCAAATAACATACAAATCGGTATTTTTGACTTTATACATTTTAGAGCAGAAATATTCATTTGATTGTATTTTAACATCCTAACTACTGCGTAGAAAATATGTATACTTCAACTCTCCAAATGTTAAAAACATTGCAGAGAAAAACTGTTGCAATCAAGAAAAAGTAGTTTAAAGGCAGTTTTTATTCAACATCTACTGGCATGTATCTCCGAGAAAATTTCATTAGCCCGAGAAGCAAAGGTAAGTGTTAAGGATAAAGCTTCGTAAGTGCTGACGTTCATTATGAGCCATTTGCTTTAACGCGGCCATTATATGGACAGGAATACGAACAAGCTGGTTATTTCAGTTGGAAGAACATTGAGCAGATTGAAAAACTTTGAATCCTCATCCAATTCAACTGTAGGAATTTGTTTAAGTGATCGTTTTGTTAGATTTCCAATCCTATTTTTAAGGTTACATACAATTTTACCTCTTGGTGAAGGAACCTAATTAGTAATTACAATGAAAGGAAGTGGTAAAGCAATTTGTTCCTCAACTCGTTTGAGATGAATTATTTCAGTCAACAATTTTTTCCACTAGTGGCTCTAATAGACTCAATTACGTGGTTACCATGCTGAGAAAAGCCATTTCCTTACCTCATTACAAAATGACTGGGTAACAGGTTAATGACATTTTCACTGCAAATAGCTAGACTGACAAAGATCATGAGGAGAAACTCTGTTTTCCATGTAATTTGATGTCCTTTTCGAAAGCGTTCTTTCTTTTTGAAAGCGTTATAATATACAACATTGTTGACATGAAATAGCAATTTGAATACAATGTTTACACAAAGTTGCAGTTTTGAATGAATAGAGCTTCAAATAAGTAGTTTCAGAGTTCAGACTATCACAAAGTATTATACTTCTGGTTAGTACAAAGGCTAAAAACAAACAATTTGGGGGGACAAAAAATTTGTTTTTATTTGTTCACAAAAAGTATACAAATTATGCCTATAATATATATCTCAACTAATTTAGAAGCAATACTAGAGCAGAAGTTATAAATGTCCAGCTTTTAATTATACCATTATTATATTAGATAACCCATTTAACTTCTGGATTTCTTTCTTCATATGTGAAAGGTTACTTAATTCTATATAATTTAACTTAACCTAACACAGTTCTTTTAAAACTTTAATAAATCTGCGAGCGCCACCTTATGTTTGTACATTCAACTAAATCTTTATTGATCCTATGTTGCTCCCACTTATTGATTTTGTTTGAGTTAGCCTCTATTCATAGTAAATATTTTGTGTGACACTCTGTAGATGGAGGCACAACCAACGTTTTAACAATTCTTTTAAAACACTTTTTCTATATTAATGAGACCTAAAAACTATTCAATGCTATATAGTAGTAGTAAGATAAAAAAGAGTATTATAATAAACTAATCCAAATTTAGTTAAACTGTAGATTATATCTGAGTAGGTATTTTAAATCTTCTTCAACTATATAATTTTTTGCACATACTGTATTGGGTGGCCTGAAAAAGCTTGTTTTTACAATTTAGTAAAAAAATCCACTCTGTACCTCTGACAGAACCAGATTTATGTTCTGTCTAACCAGACAGTGCTTTTTAAGCTTTAGCTTGGTTTTACTTTAATATTTCCCTGCTTGGCACAATCACTACATATTTTTTTGCACATTATACACCAGTTGAACTATAAAAGCATTGTTTTGACTACAATTTAGTAAAAAAATCCACTCTGTAGCTCTGACAGAACCAGATTTATGTTCTGTCAAACCAGACAGTGCTTTTTGAGCTTTAGCTTGGTTTTACTTCAATATTTCCCCGCTTGGCACAATCACTACACATTTTGTGGCACATGATGCACCAGCTGGACTATAAAAGCATTGTTTTGACTACAATTTAGTAAAAAAATCCACTCTGCAGCTCTGACAGAACCAGATTTATGTTCTGTCATACCAGACAGTGCTTTTTGAGCTTTAGCTTGGTTTTACTTCAATATTTCCTTGCTTGGCACAATCACTACATATTTTTTTGCACATTATGCACCAGTTGGACTATAAAAGCATTGTTTTGGCTACAATTTAGTAAAAAAATCGAGTCTGTAGCTCTTACAGAACCAGATTTATGTTCTGTAAAAGCAGACATTGCTTTTTGGAATATTTACCCGTTGCTCATCCTGTATAATGCTAATTAAGCAATATTTTGCCTACAATTTGGTAAAAAAATCCACTCTGTAACTGTCACAAAACCAGGCTTATGGCCTGTCAAATCAGAAAATGCTTTTTATTTATTAAATGAAATTGACTAATTTAATTGATAAAATTGGTAGTTTTATTGTCAGGATTATTAAAATTGACAGTTTTGATAGTCAAATTTGACAGTTTAAATATTGAAATCAACTAACTCACTAACAAAATTTGTAGAAAACTTTCAAGAATGGCATATCCAAAAATGACCTGTACTCCTCCTTTTCGAAAGATTTTACAGGGCTGAAATGGACAAACGTTAAAAATAGTTAACTAAACATTAAAAAACCCATTTCTTAGGAACCAAAAGAGTTAGAGGGGTGAATTTTTAAGGACACTCTCAGGAGCGACATCTTAAAAAATCAGAGTTTTACGTCAAATTTTTGATGCTTTTCACAGAGCCGGAATAGCAAAATGTGCAAAATGTCAGCTTAACAAACAAAAATTCATATCTCGGGAACCAAAAGAGTTAGAGGTGTGGTGTTTGCTATTCATGCTAAACATTTTATGTGACATTTTGTTTGTGGAGGCACAGCCAACGTTCTAACAATTTTTGAGATATAAAAAAATTCAGAGTTTGTTCCCTAAATTAATAACAAACCTGCTAGTAATAGTAAACAATCTTTGTAAACGTATCAAAATTCAAAAACTTTAAATTACATATTAATACCAACCCTCAAAAATTTCAATTTAAAACAAAAAAGTTGTCGAACCAATCTAACTTCTAAAAAACATTCTAATTCTCCCCAAAAGCCCATGGAATAAATATGAGTTTTGTTCACCCTTAAATTTGTTGTGCTGCCGTTTTAATATAATTATTAAGCAGGGTTCTCAACTTGATTGATAAAAAGATGGATCAAATAAAATCGTGATATAATGAAGATTCGTAAAACTCCGGAGGGTATAAAGTGATTTAAGCAATTTACTTTACAAGGGCCCAGGAAATAATTAATCGTTTAAAATCGGCCGGTAGGATTCACTGTTCAACTCCGTCGATAACTGTTAGCAAAGCCATCCAAACGTAGCGTAAACATTTTATAGGATTTCAGAACAGAAATGATGTTTCGACATAAATTGTTTCCGTTGAAGCGTATAGTAGCGTTATTGCAGCAAAATCGATTTCTTGGAGACGACAGCCATATATTTTCCGAAAACTGGATTAAACGATTTCAATTTTCTAGAGGCTTTATTTACTCTCTTTAACCCAAGTGTCAAATGTTTCAGTTATTTCCTATCCTAGCAGTGTCCTATTAATCCGGAAAAGCAACCACAATAAACTTTTTGTGCGCTTACTCTATGGAATTTAATACTGAATACAACCAGTTGGCCCTTTTTGGACGGTAATTAAGCATGAATTTTGTAGAGATGTGGTCGTGGTTCAGCTTAATTGGTCAATTTATCCTATGTCTGCATTTTTTTTGCTTACTAATTGAACGCATACATCCATCCATAACCATTAGTTCAGATGGTTTTAATTATCTTATTTAAAGCAATGAAGCTCTATGTTAATAGAGCCAATTAAGCAAGCTTGTTTTGCAAGCGATAATCGTAATGAAATATGCATAGTACTTTTTAGATATTATTTGGGGGACAAAAAATTTATTAAAGGCACAAATCAAAACGAGTTATTACGTGACCCTTATATTATTTAAATTCTTCGTTTCATTGGCTCCAAATTGTCTTCTTGACACTGTCAGCTGTCACTATTAAGTCAAAAATGCCACAATTCTTAATTAATTACCTCATATTAGTTTTTCAATCTTTCTAAAAATTGTAACTTAAATTTAGATATTGTACTATGCTAAGTATTGCTTGTTATATAGCAGTAGTAAAAAAAATCTTTTGTATGTGTCTTTTTTGAAGAACACTTTCAGAAAAGACACATACAAAAATTACAGTCCTACCTTAAGTCTTTAAGGTGTTTTACTAAGCTGAAATGGAAAAGAGTGCAGTTTAGGCAAAAAAGACAACTTATCATAAAAAATCCATATCTCATAAACTAAAAAAGGTAGCGGAGGGGTTTTTCCGTTGGATTAGTTAGAAAGTTATCGAAAAATTCACAGTTCTACGTAAAATTTGTGAGGCTTTTCACGGGGCTGGATAGGAAAAATGTGCAAAAAACTGAACTAAACAGAAAACAGAAAAAAATTGTATCTTAGGAACCACAACAGTTAAAGAGGTGGTTTTTGTTGTGAATTATTAGGGACATTTTCATGAATGACATATCAAAACATCACAGTCCTACTTGGAGCATAACCTAGTTTTCACAGAGCTGGAATAGAGCAAATTTCAGGAACCAAAACAGTTAGAGAGGTGGTTTTGGCTGTGAAGTTTATATCATGAGTAGGTATATTAAATCTTTTTCAGCTTTTAATCTGTTATTGGTTTTTTACTCCAATTCTATAGTCATACGTGTATGAGTTAAAATCATGAAATTAATTTTATTACAACTCTTTGCCCTTATTACGACCGCTTGCAAAATTGGGTAGTCATGTTTACAATATGTGCATGGACGTAAAACGTTAATTTGCATTTTATAGGTCATCTCATTTATGCTGCAGTTAATCAGTCATAACCTCAATTCAAATTTTTTGCAGTTAATTAGCTGTTTTAAGTTTAGTTTTAAGGCAAATCTGTCTTACGTCTATTCTGAGCTGCAAATTTAAATATCTTTGTTACAGAAAGAAATACAAGAACTTGTGTGTGTGTCAATACCAATCTGTAAATATTAGAGTGACGTGGGTCAGGAGTAGAAAAAAATTGACTTTGCAACAGTTTTCTACCAAAAACAGAAAAATGCAACTAAGTTTTTTCAATTAATAACCTATTTATTACACTCTTATAACTTTTGTATTATTTTCTTGTTAACATAATGAAAATATCAACATCAACCTCACCGAACCTAAATTTAAGTATAACAACCAGGTACTTTATAATTATTAATTGATTAAGTTACTTCAATTAGTATATTTTTGTCTTTGTCTGTGAAATTATAGAAAAACTGTTGAGACTTATTTACCCCAAAAACGAAAATAGTGTCTTTCAAATGTTAAAAATTAAAAAAAGGTTTTTATTTCTGCCAATTAAATTAAGATGTTGCCACAGCCTTGTCAGTATGACAATTGAGTAAGTTTTTTCATGAAATTGTTAAGAAAAAAAATTCTAGAAGACACTTTTCTAGAAGTGCAAAATTAACTACATAAAAACACTTTAAAAACAGTCACAATAGTATAGGTTTCTATTGGTACTAATTTGGCGTTATTTCCTTAGTTTGTTAAGCAATTTGCTTGAATTAATATTTAGTTAGAAATATTTGTTAAAAATTCCAAAGAAGTTCAATTCCGTGAATTTTCTGGTAACTTCTCTAATCCTGAACAATCTCACAATAATTTTAAACAATAATTATTGTAAGATTTCATAAACATTGTTTTTTTCTTATGCTTTAATAAAACTTTACTTGTCCACAGGGGGTTAAAAGTTTCATAGTTTTATGACTGCAGTGTATTAACTGAAATTAACAGCAGATGTCATGTAAATAGGAGCAGAAACAATGGTCTGATTAAGCAATTCATTTTTAATTAATAAAACCAATCTGTTATTATATTACAAAAGTTTCTTTACTGCATTCTCCTTAAAATTTTCGTTAATTAAACTTTGCTTTCAGTATCAGATTTTCATTAAAACATTATGTATAATATCAGGAAATTAAGTTTTGAATCATCATTGCTAAACTTCGCTCTAAAATAAATAAATTTACTTTGGTTTTAACGCTAAAAGCTTAAATAATTTACACTTTCGTCATTTTTAAAGGCTTAATCAAGCTTAATAAAAAATTCACCCATATTAAATTCCTATAAGTAATACCACATAAAAAACTTCTTTTAATACAAAGCATACGTTGCATGCACAAATAAATGGCAATTTCAAACGGAATCTGAATTACGTGATCATGATAAGCATTGTAAAAGCTTTCCATCCGACTTGAATTTCCTTAAAGGTACGGCAAATTATAAGCCTCTAGTAAAGATTGAAGATCTCTTCATAAGCTATGCACGTATGAAATAATTCTATGAAGTGTTCTGTAAGTGAGTTTTAGGTTTAGAAGAAACGTGCTCTTTACCTTTTGTTGGGCACGTGATTTGAGTAGTTGACTTAATACACCCAATCGCCAATTTAACTTTAAAATAAAACAGATTTGTTTGTGTAAAGTTATCCATAAACTTCCAGTTATAGAGGGGCGTAAGCGTCAGAAAGCCAGCGAATCGCCTATTAAGTTTTTAACAGGTTAGGCAGTAGCTATAGAGCAGGAGCTCTATTTTTATAGAGCTTGAAGGGTTGCAGTCTCTTTATAAAGCATGTCAATATAAACATTTTTCTTATTTTTTACTTTTGAATCAGTTATTTGAGAGATATAATTTAAAAAATGACAATACAGAAATTGTTGCAAATACATAACAAAAAGTGGTAAAATAAGAGAGAAGAAAATTGATGAATTAAAATATGAAGAGATTTGGCCATAATACACTAAAGTAACTAACACCATTTTTGGTAAACTGTGTGGATCAATTAGGTGATATTTTTGTTTAACCTCCCTTATTTAGAGTTGAGTTTAATTAAGAGATAAAAAACAACGCTACTTCTAAATAAACTCTTTATCACCTCCAACTGCAAAGAAGATCAAGATTTATCTAATGTAATGAAACAGCACTGTCCATTCCCACAATCCACTTAATTTGCCCTCTATTTAGGCTTGTACATTCTCTGCCATTTGCAAACTCAACACAAACGTGTTTCTGGCAAATTTGATATTCCCTGGTTTCCGACACCATTCACTGAGAACTGAGCAAGTTAATAATTTGCGAATACGCAATATGGGTAAACTGCGGTAACGCACCAACAATTATTGATGTTTTATTAAAAGTGAAAGTTTTGTTCATAACATTGTATTGTTGATTGTTGAGTAAATATTTACGAAGAGTTTCCGGCAGGTTTTCCACAACAGCATCAATCAAATTAGGTTAAAAATAAGTTTCGAACTTCTAAGAAAAGTTAACATCTGAAGTTTGACGTGTATTTTTTCCGTCAGGGTAAATAATGCTAAACTTTTCTTTAATAAACTAATGGTCTAGTTCTGAATTGCCAGAGGGGGGGTTATGCGTAAAATGGTGGAAATATCTCAATTCTTGTTAGAGCACGTGCTTGCTGCAATCGATGGTATGAGCTTGCGCTAGTTCCTCTGGCTCTTTCAGTCTTTTCGTGGGCGTCGGCTACTGCACAAGGGCTTCGTTGGCCAAAGGTAATTTACGAGATCGTACTTTAGATGATGTTCCGTTAAAACTTTTTAAAAAATTTGCCAGCAGTAAATTCGATTTATTTTTAAATTCTATGAGTTATTTCAGTTTTTTCGGAATTGTCTGAAGAAGTGACTAAAAGTTTGTAACAGTTAATGAAACACATACCAGCAAACTTAATTAATTTTCATTATTGGTATCTGGTTCATTAACCACAAATAACAGTAGAGAGTAGAAAATATTTGCGCTAAAAATTTTTCTTGTTCGAAAATGAGCGGAATTGCAATTTCTAGATTTTCTAGTGGGCAATTCAGACCGAAATTCGGCCAGTGGAAGCAAAAATAAATTGAATTTACATAGAAAAATAATAGTTTCACTTTTAGGAGGACAGGTTGGTTTTTATATGAATTTATTTACCTCCTCATGCAAAGCTGCGGCTGAAATTCAAGCACCAAATTAATATTTAATTAGATTTTAATTTACATTTTGGTGTGCCAAACTACAACAAACGCAAATAATAACTTATTAATGAACCATCTCACCCTTTCGAAATTAAACTTTTCATTTCCCAAAACAGTTTCATCACAAGAATGTATAGCTTCATTGAATGCTGGGTTGCATCCCATAAATCCTTCATGTTTATTCAGCTTCATTTAATGGTACACCCATCTAAAATGCATGTATGATGATTTGTGTATTAGTCACATATCGGATACAAACTTGAAGTGTCCATAGAGAAATTCAGCAGGATTTGCAATTTTAACCTTTGAAATGACACGAACATAAAAGGGAAACCAAACTATCTAAAGCAATTTCTTTTGAGTAGTAGTGACTAATGTGGAACAGATTTTTGAATTATTCAACAACTTTTACACTCAACTAAGTCAAACTGTAATTGTCAGCATTATTTGCTTTTGCGTCTCGCACACATTTTCATTATCATAAATTTAAATTTGTACTCTATGCCTTATCATTATGAGGAAGTAAACGCTACTGTAAGTAAAAAAATTTTTTTCCTACTTTTCACATGTGTTTCAAAGTGTTTTCAGTAATTTGTGATTTATTATGTAAATTTGCTATTAAATGTGTGCTGAGGGTTGCCAATTGACTGAGCCAGTGGTTTTTATTTCCTTACTGCTTTTGACTAGTTAGTACATAAATTCTGCCTAAAATTTACAATACTAGCAAAAAGTTAGTATATTGAAGTGAATAATACAGATAAGATAATGGAAATGGAAAGTTTTATGTTATCAAAACCCACTGAAATATTCTAGCTATAGAATTTTATGAATTAAATTACGTGGGATGTGAGTAAAGTGAAGTATTGCAAGTACAAAATTTTTAGACTGATTTTGTTTCATTTGGAAATATAATGCAGCTACGGTTTTCTCTTTTTGCCAATTGCCCTTATCATATTCACACGTTTACCTGTGTATTTAATTTAAGAACCTGACGAATAAAATATGTAAACCTTTGTTAATTAGTCAGGAATGCTCTTTTTGTGGTTAACATCCTGTACAAGTCTAGTTTTCTACAGGTAAATCAGACTTCTAGATCTCATGTACAGGAAGAATTAGAAAAAAAATTCTGTTTAATTCAAATTAGCCAAAAGTCCCTGTCGTAATGGATTTCTGCAACGAAAAATGAACCAGTTCTTCAGATATTTTTGTCCTTCAGGTTTTTAAAAAACGTAAGGGCGTTATAGTTTAAATTTTGCTTCAGGAGTGGTTTTAGAGCAGTTGACTACTGTTCTTCTAAGGTTATGTTTGTCAATTTTTTCAACATCCTGTCTAATTGGGGTAAATACAGTATTAAACTACGACTTACAATCCAGGTAAACAGTTTTTTTAAAAATGGAATTGTTCTAGTTTCATGTTCAAGACTTTGGGAACAGTTCTTCTGCAATTATGTTAGTTTTTTTGACATCTCAAATTGTCGTAAATACAGTATTAAACTACCGTTTGCAATAGAAATTGTAATTTTTAGGCGTGTCTGCTATGCTTCGACTTTTGGGATAGGTGACTAGTATCTTTCTAAGGCATGGTGGATTTTTTAGGTTTCTTTTTCAATCTTGGAGAATTGTTTTGCAAAAATCAACAAAGTGAGTGTTTACTAGTGTTAATCTCATTCTGATAAAACTGCCACAACAACAAAAAACAGGTTAATGCTATAACCAAAATAGACTTTTTCTATTATCATCAATAATGTAAATTTTAAGCTTTTAACTTGCAATGACATTTTTTTATTGAAAAACAACAAAATCATTGTTGATTTCTACAATTTTCTTAAAACAGTGTAGTAGCATAAAATATATCGACTTGGATGCTATTGTTATAATTTCAGTCTAATTCAAAGACGAGAAAAACTTTTCTCCTCAAAATGTCCCTTTTCTTCAATTTTGATTACTAAGTAATTTCGTATCCTTTGGTACACCCCGCAAATTTCATCATTCTTGCCTCGTATACATAATTTATCCCTAAGCGGCATATTTGCTTGATGCTCTTTTTATCCCAATTTTGTTTATATGCTTCCTGCTAAGGTACACAACATTACTAATAATGTAATTCACAGAGAAGATACTTAAAATCAAAAGTTAACTCCGTT
The DNA here is from genome assembly GCF_016097725.1 of Ips typographus. NCBI lineage: Eukaryota > Metazoa > Arthropoda > Insecta > Coleoptera > Curculionidae > Ips > Ips typographus. The sequence goes on along the minus strand of NC_138437.1, from coordinate 5,004,709 downwards.
AAAATCTCAAATTTGTATCTGAGTGAAGTTTTAATTGGATTTAACAATCTAAGAAAACAAACGTTTTTTTTTAAATGTTTGCGTGGGTTGCCATGAATTAAATGCGAAAGACTGGCGACATTAAAAACGACCATCCGTTTGTTTTCTTACAGTCAAATAAATATCCAATTAAAACTTTCCATCCAGTAACTTTCTATTATTTGGCAGTATACACTCTCTGATTAGTGCCTTGTTTTTATCACTAATTAGTCAAAGGTAATTTGGATTTTATTAGAAATAATTCAAGTTATTAGGGGGCTGAAATTCCTCAACTTTATTTAAGTGGATTGACAAAAGTAATTTTCGACTAATTTCTTCTGTCCAGTTTATAATTAAAGCAATTAATCTCTCTGTTCTTCTGGTATCTTTTATGGAATGTTCCATTGTATGTCCATCAGCATTCAACACAAAATGCTTCCTAATCGTTTTTGTCATTTATTTCAATATCACCTACATTTTCAGCATTCTTAGTTTTTCATTTTACACAGTAAATGCATTTTACTAATGTCCCAAGAAAAGTAACTGGGACGTCATATTCAAATTCACTTTCATATATTGAAATTATGTCTTAGATTAGTTCTCAAGATTTTCTTGAATAAACAAACTAATTCCTTTGTTACCGACAGATTAAGGAATTGCACCTTGTTGAATGAATTATCAATATCTGTTTTATGAGAGTGTCAGTAAATTAATCATATAATGTTATGATTATTTGTCTCAAAGTAAATACACTTGGAAGATCCCGGCGATATAGATTTCTAAATGTTTTACGACCCATAAACTTGGTAAAGGACTGAATGAAGAAGTTGTAATCTGGTCCACTGAAACTCCAATTTCAACTCAATTTAAGGGAGTGTAGCATTCCTGCTTGGAGAGTTCATTCAGGCAGAAATTCTCTTTGCAAACATTACTTTGTTCAATTACTGGTGTTGCTACCCTTAAGCAATCAACCCTGTTGACGTAACTGCAAAAAAATTTCATAAAAAGTTCCTATTTATGTTTCTGGCCACAGTGTATGTTTTTCGACTGGCATTTTAGGGCTAAATTAAAATTTTTCCTCACCGTTTTAAAACCGCCAGCATTATTTCAGCAAATAACGCACCCTTTGTTTATTGGGGGTCTGTCAAGGTTGATTTTAATTTTCCTGGTGAGATGTTAATTCCAATAGTCGCTTTCTGAAACGGCACTTCTTATTTGGAATTTTAAAAAGGGTTTGCCTTGTACAAATGTTGATTCTGCAGGATTTGGTTATAAGCCCTGTAGGAAATGAAACAAAAATTAACATGTTGATCTGTCCAGATTTAGTTGCCATTTTCTTTTGTCATGGCATTTAAATGTTACTCATTTGTAAGGCAGCAAAGTAATCCAAATTTAATTAAGAATCATATTACCTAATTACCACTTTCAAATTAATTGTGACAGAAGTTAAAATACACCTGTTTTGTGAGTTATTTGAACTTTTATGCTTTTATTAGGTCGGTAACAAGCTGTTAATTATAAAGGATTAGTACTAATTAGTAATGTAAACGCAACGATTATTAAATGTATGCATTAATGCCAACAATTTTCAGCATTGTTATGGACAACACGTCTATTAAATACCAATCAGAACATATAATTTCTGAGCTGTGCTATTTCAATTTTGACATTATCAGTAAAGCTTGAACTGAACTGGCCTAGTTTCCATCGTAAAAATATGAGACTTTTTTCTAGTTTACCAACACTCAGGGATAACCTAGAAAAATTTTGAATATCGTTTTAGTCTCAAATATTTGCAAAAGTTCAATAAAAACTCCTAAAAATCCTTCATCTCCTGTCTGAAACTTTCGTCCTTCGCATAGCGAGACGCTTCTGAAATATTGATAGCTTTGTAAGAACTATCGCATAACCGACGTTTGATTCAATTTTGGAGAGACCCAGTTTCCGAATAAAAGTTTGATATTTAGGAAGTTTGATCTCAAATTGTCGATGCCATAAATTGTAGATTTATTGAACTGCAAATAAAAGAAAAAAGCGTCTATTATATTCGAATTAGAGGTGCTTATATTGCAATTAATTAAATTAGTTCCGGTATTATTGAAACTAAAATTATCACGAAATTTATGATATATTCCATTGATTTGGCTTGCTTTATAAATTGGTTTGGATTTAATTAAGTGCAATCAGAATAAATAAACATTTTTTTGCTCAAATCATCGAAAATAATTTATCAAAAACGATTAACAAAAAAAAACCATCAACTACTTAAACTTTCTCTGAAAGTGGCTAAATACTTCTCAACATTACAAAGTTTCAGGAGTTAAGGACGAAAGTAAAGGAACAAAACCCTTTTGAGGATTAAAACTCTACACCGATTGTTAAAATTAGATTTGTCAGGGTTTGAAAGAACGCTTCTTCAAGTAAATCAAGTAATTAACAACACCGGTTTCAGACAGGAAGTTTTAAAATTACTAGAAGGAAAGAGAAATATTATGTTACTCGAAAATTTCATCCATTATATTGGTTAGCTTACGAACGAACTTGTCTAATATCTTTATTTTGATACTAAAATATTCTGGTTCATAATTTAAAATATTTTTGTTTTATACTTTTTGTGATTTGTTTACTTTTAGAACTCGTACTTGTACTCACCAACTTGCTTATTTAGAACACCCTGTATATTATTAAATTTTTTAATGATTCCTAAATTTGATGTATCTAATCTTTAGGACATTTATTTGTTTTCTCTTCTTAAGGTTCAAATAGCGTGACAACTATGAAAGTCATCCACAAAGACTATTTCTATTTTTTTATTTTTGCAATAAATTATATAAATATTGTACGTTGATTCTAAAGCCTATTCAGAACCAAATAAAACAGACAGAATATAAACTTCTTATTTTGAAGGTATGAAGGAGTGACAGGATAATGTTGATCAACTAAAATTCTGTAACATATTAGTCTGTTGATATTATGGCAACTACCTTAATTAACTTGCAAGGTTAATTAGGTTATATCTACATTAATTGTCATTAATAAACACTGAAATATCTACAGGCGCTAATTTACTATTAAATTAGTCAAACAAGTTACTCTATTTGACTGAAAAATTCAAATTTTTACTATAAACTATAATTTCTAACAGTCATTGTGCTGTAAGCTCGGTTTTAGGACCTATTATAACAAAGCTAATTTTACAGTTTACAAACCGTTTCGAAATTTATGTGTAATATAACAGAGGGTAGGCATAAACAACAGGTTAGGGTCGTAAAATATTCACAGGTCATTCTGCGTCCGCATTGCATTAACTTCAACAAATATTTTAGACTGTATATTTTTAGGTTTAGTGACTTTATTTTACAGTATATTTTTCTGTTTATTAGGGTATTTGATGGCAGGCAGAAGGTCCAGTTCTATTGGCTGCAAGTCACTAATAAACAGAAGAGCGTCAGTGTATGTTAATGCGTATGACCCAATAAAAGTGAACTTGGTAAGTTTTGCTTAATAAGACCTCTTTTTGCGATGTTATGAAAGTAGTTGTGCTAAAAAAGTAAGAGCGAGGTTGAGTACATCAGAAACAAGCCCCTTTATTTACGTTTTGCCTCATTTTCTTTGTTTGTCAAGTACTTGTGCCAACAAAGAAGTAGTCTTTAGCAGTTTGGAAAACGAAAAAAAACCCAAGGCAAGTAATTACAACCTATCCAAGTGAATGATGTATCTCTTGTTCTATTATAGAAGCAATCTTTAGCTTCCAGTAGAGTCAATTTAGCTACAATTAAAAATGCATCGAAAGTTTGAACAATCAAATTTCCTGGTTGCACTTACAAAACTGCTACAGTTACATTAAAGTTGGATATGTTTTTAAGTACATAGAAAATGGAGTTTACAACTTCAAAAGCAACCTTAAAAGCTTTATATATCATAAATCACTTTTATGCGGTCGAAACGTTCGTATTGAAGCTTTAAAAAGAGCCAGTTGTATTAGGTTATGTGAGAGGTAAATATTTTTATTCCCCAGCTTCTGTAACAAACACCGCAATAAAAGATATTTTCTCTATCTAAAAATATTACTACAACAGTTTAACACCCAATATAATTTAATGTGAGGTGGGCTTACTTATATGGTTTCGGGGACTTTTTCCATTTCGGCGCTACACCTTCTCAAGGTTTTAATGGAATCCCTAATCCTTCGGGGTTGGATCCCAATTTTATATAAGAACGTACGTTACAGCCGGAACACTTGCAGAATAATCACGTAAATCCCATATTTAATAAAACTGAATTTTTGGCTTTGTTAGAAAAGGCGAAAATGTGATTTTTTTACTGGAACAAAACGAAATCACATTACTGGAATATTAATTCAATGGGGCAATCCATTATAATAGAAGCCGTACAAATTGCCTGTCATTATATTACAAATTTCTTTATTCTAAGGCCCACGATTTATTTATGCTTTTGTATCAGAATGCTAATAAGTTGTTTTTCATATATCCTCTCATATACCTCCAAAGCAGTTCTATTTCAATAAAGGCAAAAATTCAATTTACCTCAACAAGGATTTTTTACCCTTATTACATGCTGTTATTTACTAAATTGTTTTTCGGTGAAAATATTTTTTTAAATTACCAACGTGCTCTCTGTAGTCTTCTTTTTGTCTTATTTTATAGAATAAAATCATTACTCACTTTATTTTAGAAACAGGATGTTTTACTTAGCTAAATAGTAATTGGTTGCTTATAAAGTGTGATATAATTGCTCAGAATTAGAGCTCAAACACCAAAAATAAGTAAGTTTTCTATGCTGCATAGTTGGTTATTTGAAAAGTTATATAGAGGGTTCTCTTTTTCTTCTAAAAAGTCTGGATAAGTGCATAGTGTTATTCCTAAACCTTGACTTTCCTTACTATTACATTATTACATCATATTTTGACAGATGATATTTGCTTGTCAAGTCTTTTGTTCTGTTCTAATATTCTGAAATTGAAAACTGTCAAATTCAATCTTATAAATATACAAAACAACGAAACATACTTGAAAAGTAACAAAATTAGTGTTACTTTGGTTGAATGCATTTTATACCTTCATTAGTGCATTTTTCGCATTTGGTTTTATGCTTCTGACTTAATTTTATGACAACCGTCAAAATCTTTTCCATAAAGCTGTAAAACCACAAAACCGTCTTAAAGACCAGTAAAATCAGTATAAACAGTACTAAACGTATTTTAAAGTTTTTTGAGTAGAATTTTGACAGTTATGACATTTTTTAGAGTTCGGTTCTAAACCTAGAAACTGTCAAATTCAATCCCATGGAGGTGCAAAACAACGAAACATACTTGAAAAGTAACAAAATTAGTGTGATTTTGTTTGAATGCATTTTATACCTTCATCAGTTCATTTTTGTCATTTTGTAATATTTGGTTGTATCTTTCTGACTTTGTTTAATATATTTTAAATGTGGCAACCATCAAAATCCTTTCCATAAAGCTGTAAAAGCACAACACACTCTTAAAATCCAGTAAAATCAGTATAAACAGTACCAAAGGTATTTTACAGCTTATGAGTGGAATTTTTACATTTGACCGTCAGTTACAGATCTGTTCTAAACTTAGAAACTGTCAAATTCAATCCTATGGAGGTACAAAATAACGAAACATAGTTGAAAAGTAACAAAATCAGTTTGACTTTGGCTTATTTTTGTCAGTAAACTATATCCCCAGTCCCTAAATTGGTTTTAAGATAAAAATTTTCAGCCTTTTTAAATTCAGTAGTTTCTAGAATAAAAAACAGTTACTACCTAAATTATTTTCTATTTTATGCATACTAAAAAAGGAAAACATTTTTTAGCTCGTTTGCTGGCAGCACAGTGAACAATTTTGAGTAAAACCGCAAACATCAAAAGCTCATAATACAATTAAAATTATTTTTGTGGAGAGGGATTAGCTTTGCCTGAACGAGAAAAGAGCTACCAAATAAAAGGGATGACCCACAAAAGGTGGAATATTATTAATTATTTAACCGTTTTCAGTTCTCAAAATATCTAAGCTCATGGAGATTTGAATTAATTAATATTTTTTTGTCTCCCAATTATAGAAAATGGAAATATGACAATAAGCTTGTCTAATTACCAATTTTGGTGATGTTTGATTATAACTTACTAATTTTTTAACATGCCTGAACATTTGCTGTAACTTAATATAAACAATAGATGTTTCAGTATGATCACAAACTTAAGTAATTACATTAATCCGGCTTTCCCGGAAAACTGTGTTAAACGTTAACGTTCCAGCATAGTCAAAGGCAGGAAGTTATAATGTAATCACTTTTAATTACCAATTAATATTCATAATTATTATTAATCAACAACATCATCGATTAAGGAGGGAGTTGCATTTGATTGATCACCATGTTTGTTTTATAAGGAAGTTTTGTTGGTTTTCTAGTCTTTTTAGACTGATAACTGATAGGTGAGTATTGCAGCAATAATAGCGTATTTCATTCAAAAACGATATAAACCAGTTTTAGAGCAGTTAAGGGAGTTTTAATAAAGGCTTCATTATCCTAGCTGCTGATTTAATCATATTAACCTTCTAACTAGACTGTAACAAGGGAATTAGTAAATGAAGTACCTAAAAGCGTTAATGTATAATAAATAGACGCACTTAAAGACAAACTATAAAATACATTTTGATATAAACACACGGCAAAACTGGAGACATTTCTCTCTTGAGTCAAACATATACAAACAAAATTGCAAGAAGAAACAGCAACTCTTGGACACATAGAGATTTTGATAATAAATTTATGTTGCATGTTCATGACAGAAGATGGAAACACATACGAGAAACATCTTTAGAAGTAAAATTGTTGTCTGCAATTTCTCTAAATAAATAAAAGATATCTTTGTTTTATATATGTAAAGGAAAATTTCGAGCTCATATCTCCAACCAAAATCCATTAGCATAATGAATTTCATGAGTAAGGAAATGAGAAAAATTGACTATTTAAAGATAAACGCTTTATTGTTATACAGTTGATTTATGTTTATTTTCAGTAAACCCAAGGTTTGTTATGTAATACTCAAACTATTGAAAACCTCAGCTTTTGCAAGTTAAAAACAGACCCAAAATCAGATAAATTTATAGAAAAGCTTAATTATTCACTGCATTTTTCCATAAATATGAGTTGCTACCAACTACAGTGATTTATGCAGATGACTATAACTTTTTATTAATTCAAAACTCCTGGCATAGCGCATTAACTTATCAGATTTGGTGCAGATTGAGACACCCTAGTTGGAATGGAATAATTTCCAGTTGAATTATTACAGAATATTCTTTGTTTCTATAGTAAATAAAATTATTAAATTAGTTTTTATGGCAAAAAGTTTTTTTAGGAAATACTGTTCATCATCAAGAAAATAATATACCTCATGACAAGCTAAATAATTATTATGTGGGCGTTGAAAATATATCAATTCAAACATGTAACATTGTCCTTGTCTCATTAAAATCAGTTGTGAGCTTTAGAGCTTTTCGTTTACAACGAAATGCTTTTTATAGTGCGGCGAAAGTTTTTAAACATAACAATGCCAGTCCCGGATCAACATAAGGACTGGCCCTTTCTGACGTGTTGGGTAACATGTTCGTAACGTTTTTAATTTAGATCTCAGTAAAAAAAAACTAATTTTGTTTATTTTATGTCACATTATTGGTGGTAGGAGACTTTAATAAATTAAAATAAAACAAAACTATACTCAAGTTTTCAGAGCAGTGTTCAATGTTGAAATATTGTTTAGGTGGAAAAAACATAATTTTAAAAGAAATGTGAGAAATACAACATACAAATCTTCCAATTTGTAAACACCCATAATACAAAATTGTTTTCAGAGCTTTACAAATCCAATTTCCAATTTAAAAATTCCATAATTCCTAACATTCAAAGTTAAATATTTATGCTACAGGTATGGCAAGTTTAATCCGAAATCCATGCCTTCGGAGCTTTTAAAATTCAATTTAAAGCTTTTGGGCAATGTTGCCAATGCGAAATCTTAATCCATTATCTTCACCAAATTTCAACAACATAGAATTACCAAAGAGAATTAAATCTTTCCAAAACTTACTTGGCTAATCCATTAAGTAGGAACACGTGCCTTTATTCTGATTTTTTTTGTTTAGAATAGTCGGTTAAACCTAAAAAAAAAATTGATTTATTACTATGTAATTGATTAGAATTTCCTATAAAGTGAGTACCAAATGGCTCTTTTTTAACCTCAGCATCAGGCTGTAACCTTAAAACTGTCATTTTGTGAAAGAAGTGAAAAATTGACTTTAAACTCTCAAACATAAGTCAGAATTTCCTTAAATTATAAAACCAGAAATTTCAATTTTTTGTTCAATATTAATTGAACAATCGATTTAAAACCGTCAAATTTTCAAATGCCAAAATTTTGTCACAAATCGAGTTAAAATTTAGAAGAGTGAAGGTTTTAGGAAGAGTTTTGACGTTTGAGACAATTGACAGAAGACATTTTCATGGTGTAACGTAGACTTTTAGCAATACTATCCACAGTCGAGTGTTTTCCAACCTGACGAAGAGTTTTTCTGTTGGAATTTTGATAGTTTGGACGTTTGTGACAGTTGGTCAAATTTGACGCCCCCTAACGGCCAAACATTTGAAGCTATCAACCTATGTTGTCATATTTTTGGATAGCCCATTTCATTAGCTATCCATCGACGTATAAAACTTCATACCTCGTCCATCAAATAAGACAGTTATTTAGGCTAAAACAAAACAGTGCATGAAAATGTATTTAAAAACATTGGTCAACTTTGACGCCTCTAACGGTCAAACGTTGAAGCTATCAATCCATGTTGCCATATATTTGGTTAGCCCACTTAGTCAATAGGCTATCCACCGACATATAAAACTGTATTCTTTGTTCGTCAAATAAGACAGTTGTTTAAGTTTAAATAAAACAATGTAGGAAAATTGAACAGAAAACATTGGTCAAAATTGACGGTCAAACGTTTGAAGATATCAACCCATGTAATAAATTTCTATAGCCCATTTTACTGGCTATCCATCGACATATAAACTTCATAACTTCTCTATCAAAAAAAACAGTTATTCAACAATAAAACAGTGCAGAAAACACAAGAACATTTAGTTTTTCCAGTATGCTAAGACCCAAAAAATTGACTTATTATTGTCAAATTTCAGTTTGCTGAAAATTAAAAATTCAGTTGAAGGCAGTATAGAAATTTTCTTTACGTCAAAAATAAAAAACTGACAAATTCAAGCTGCAATTATTAAATATCAACTTTCAAGCTGTCAAATATCACCTTGACACTGTACAAAAAATCAACTCAAAAACGTAAAACTCGCGAATGCCAAAATTTGACTATAAATTTAATTAAAACAGCAAAACCGTTATTTTTTAATTTAAAAACAGTCAAAGAAACAAATGGTGTCAAAAACTAAAAATTGGATTAAATCTGGAATAAAGTTAACGTCACAATTAAGGAATGTGGATGAAATTTGGAATTAAAAGCTCCCAAAATTTATTTGGAGTTTCACATAAAAGAATATCTGTGGCTATTCAGTTACACAATGTATTTAATGGACAGGTGCTCGTAACCCTATCTCACATTTTTTTTTATCTAGGTTGACAGGCAATAGCAATCGCTATCCCCGAAGGTTCTGACACGTTCAGGATAATTTAAATCCGTTGAAAGCTCAGGCAGGGTTTTTCTTTTTAGGCTATATCCAGGCTTATTTAAGTAGATACTTTGAAAAATTAGACCTTATTTATACCCTTAAATGGTTTAGGAACTAGGATCAATTATCAACTTTGATATATGAAGATATTAAATTTTTAGTACATCATAAAGCATTAAAATCCTGGTTGGAAGTAAATCTTTACTTATTATTCAGAGCACAAAGCCATATCTCGTTTAAACTAACCATAATTTTTCATCCTTTATCATGTTATGATCGAACATAAGGGGCTATTGTGCCGTTCTTAACAGATAACTTCTAAGGAATCAGATGACTCGGTCGGTCTCGTAATTAAACTTCCGGGATCAATATCGGAAATAAGTGTGCATTCACCATTTTCTTTTAGGATCTACGATAGGAATAGGAGGAATATGGAAGTCTGGTCAATGTTCTTCTGCTTTAATAAGTTTTCAATTTCTTATGCAAACTTACTAAACGACGTAGATTAAGTAGACGAGGCAATTGAAAAAACCACATTTTCACAGCACGATAAAGCACTCACTCTAATTAGATTACTCAATAATCTAACTCGGGGGGTAACTTTCACAATTGAAATTTAAATTGTAAAATTAGTTCCTTGACAAAATTATTAAAATCACCGAGGAATTTGTAACATTTTTCTTTACTGGGGGTACTAATAAAAATACAAAAATTAATTGGTTGCTTTGCTATGATAATTGCCAATTAAATTACTCACTTTGAAATGCTCAACTGTCATAATTAGTCTTTAACACAACTCTTTATTTTTAATTAATTGTTTTTTTGCTACTAAAATCAATAAAAGACTAATACAAATTAATTTATGCCTTCTAATGTCTGTTCTATGCCAAGCTAAATTTCAAATGTTTGACCATATGTTCAAGGAAACTTTTGACCTAAAAGATAACTTTATCTATTGTTATTGAATTTTAAACAATGTTACAGAACTTTAAAACATGGTGCAACCTTTCCGAATTAGTTACAAACTTCAGCTGTAAAATAAAACAGTTACACCAGAACTGGGTTGGATTCTAAATTGCAGTTTTTAACATGCACGAAAGTTTTTTTTTTATTATTTTTACTGTTTGGTCAGTAATTATAACACAATAGTGAGTGGGAATACAAAGAACCAAAGCGAACACAAAAATCTTGATTTTGAGGCTACAAAGTATAGTAAAATATACTTCCAACCCCAAAACACGCAATGCGTGTTTCAGTCATAAAGTTTTGCCTCTAATACAATTTACACGCTCTTTCAAAGTTTACTAGTAATCAGCAAATAGTTATGCATAAAATTAATTATCTCAACCAAAACTGGTTTGTGATAGTGCTATTAAGCTAGGAAAATAGCAATTAAAGGATTAGAAAGCCAAATAAAACTTTTGTCGCAGTCTGTATTTATTTTAGTATGCTTGCCGCGTCCTGGTTCGTGAAATTGCCGGTAGGGACAAAATTTTCAAATATGCGGTAAATGCAAATGAACTAATGAACATTCTGCAGCTTGAATTTGTAGAGAAACCCTTAAGCCACTAATAGGTTTGATCTCCCGTTCCTAAAAGACTGATGTGTGGTGTAATAGCAAAAGATAAAGGATACACAGGCAGAGCCTAGTAATAATGTTTCCGCTTTTACGATACCGAAAAGCTGTTAGGAACTATTCAGGAAATGTGCTTAAGCAACGTTATTCCAGCTATTACCCCAAAACTTTTGTGGAATTCCTATTAATATAAGCCATTTCTTTAGTTTTATAAAATTGAATTTGTTTAGGGAAAGAATTGAAAATTCCTATATAATAAACACGTTTTAAAATTGTGAAACTTCTTTTCTTCATCATCCTAATAATTGGAATAATTGTAGGACTGTGGAAGCATCTAACCAAAGCTTTGAGGGTTTTTCCTTTTATATGAAATTTAATTAGTAATGGGTAAATTACCGGTAATACTTTACTAGTAAAATTTGACCGGTAAATTACTAATCCGTGTTTCTGGCAGTTCATATTTTGACACCGCTTTTCTCCCTGACTGCATGAAAAGTGTAGTAATTTTAAATTTCTGACTTTTCAAATTAATGACCACTATGACAGGAAAATCTTTCAAGCAACACATACACCCATAAATTTACTGGTAAAATTGGTCAATTTCAAATCACTAAAAATATTTTAAAATTGTAAAACTAACTTTCTTCATCACTCTAATATTTGAAATAATTGCAGGACTGTTGAGACACCTAACTAAAGCTTTTAGGTGTTTTCCTTATATAAAATTTAATAGAATTTTATCTGGAGCAGTGGAAAAGAAAAATTACACATTGTGAAAACGTGGCATCAATTCTTTAAATGGTGATGACTTGTTTTTACGGAAATTTATCTAATAAATCACAACGTTTTCATCTTGAGAAGACGGCTTTAAGGGCTAATTTATTGAAACTTTATTGATCCAAATTTGACCTGGAAATTCGTTGCCATACACACAGATACAGCAAAATTCTGATTCAGATGATATTTAGCCAAAAATACTAAAAAACATAATGTATGCTTCTGCAAGAAAAGCACAAAAGCTTCAGGCATGCGAGTAGATAATATTTTATTCACAAACTTTTTACGATTTATGGTCGTCTAAACTTTTTCACGACTGAGATTAGAAAGCTAATTCAAAATTTATATTATCTCCAAACAGTGAAATTTTAAATTTATTTTTATCCGACCTCAATAGCTTCTATTTGAGTTGTTTATGTGTTTCGTACATTTACCAACTTAGGTTAACGACTTAAGTTTTTAAACATTACATTTCCATTTACATTGTGGGTCAAAGCTATAACGAATACACTTTATGTACTATGATAGTCATATTTTAAATCCTGGGTAGTTTTCTATTAACTTTAGTTATGTTTAATAATAAAAATTAATTGCTATTTATATAACAATCCTTTAGCTGTATTGTTTGTTGTGTTATTATTGGCGAGAGTGGAGTTCGTGAAAATGAGTGCTTTATTACTAGTATCGACTTTCCATTAATTGTGGGGTAGAGGGCCACAGATAAATCACCTGAAATTAATGTTTCTGAAAAGGGAATTTCCCTTATTTCACCAAAAGTAAATCAAATTTAAATTCGATAAATCACGAGAAGACCGATGCTATTACAAACGTACCGAAATTTATTCCTTAACCGAATTCCCACAAGGGAGCTAAGGATTTTCTATTCATTGAGCACAATGAAGACGCGAAGTAATAAAACCTTCCACGAAATTACATTTCGAACACGACTTATTTTGTTTCAGCTCGTGTTGGATATTAATGCTCAAATTGCGCTGTTCAGAGATCTTCTGGTAAATATCGGTCAATCAAGAGATTGTCCAGAGCACAGGGAGAGGATAAGGAAATTGAGGAGAAGTTGCGTGGAAGCCTGCAAGAGTACCAGTCAAATGATTTTACCCCATATTCAAAGGTTAGTATTATTAATTAATATTATATGCTAAAGTTATTGGTAAGTAATATGCGTGCCAATATTAATCAAAAAGGATACTTCTCTGGGGCCTAAAAACGATTATAGGAAAATTGTCCATTAGGGAAGAGGAGAATGTTGAAAATAATTGAACATTGCATGATAAACGTTTAAAAGGTTTTAAATTAATAATAACTTTGGACAGCTTACAGTAAAAACTATTTTTTAGTGTAGATGTGTTACTGTTATTATGGTGTTAAAAAGGTTTTGTCCTGTTATCTTGCATTTATTTGCTATTAACGAGTTTTTGTTTCCCTGCATGATTTGTTTCCTTATCTTTTGATGGGTTTATCCCACTGTATTGTAAGTCTTGACCAAATGTTGGCTATGCTATAGCTACTTTATACAGGGTATTTCACATTATTCATTTGACGCATTTATCGTATAATTCCTAAACTAGTAACAGTATTTTGTCAGAAATTGGTTACACTTTTATACTTCCTCTGGGTTTCGTTTCCAATTTTAAAGCGACAATTTGCCAAATTAACTGTTTTCTAATTTTCTCTCTGAAAAGAGTCCTATAGAATTCAACTCCTATCGATTTTCCAGTTCTTACAAACCAACATTACACTTTTCCGGAAATGTAAAATTCGAAACGAACTAGGTCGAACCACAAAATAATACATTGTTTTGTAAGGTTGAGTCAGGGATTCAAACTTCATTTCAATAAATGTATATGTATCAAAATCTGGAACGAGATACGGGTGTAAAGTTGTTTAAGGTGGAAAAGAACAGGATATGTGTTCACATCGTATTGGAGGATATATCCTGATATGTTGGATTCAAAGCTCATTTCAATGAATTTATCGAGTTGTTGAAGGTAGGATTTGTATTTGCAACATATTTTGAATGTGTCAGTTTCAAAGCGTCAGGCAATAAGAGTGATAAATTATACACGTGCTGCTACTTGATAATCTTGAGGTACGTATACGCGGAAAATATTTTCATTTAGCATTTCCATGTATATTTTAAGCCTTTAATACAGTGTTTACATGCTTATATACTTCGACAGTTAATTATACCGCCTTAACTGGAAGCTGGTTATTTTTTTAATTAGGTCAAGTAGAAAAGGGAATTTTAAACTACTCTGAAACAAAATCACCACAATACCGCTTTCTACTTTGATAATGTATTATTCTCTCATAATGCCTCAGGATCAATTGAGGCAATGATGTTATGCAAATGTGGTGCAAACTAAACAAACAAAATGGTTTACTATTAAAACCGATTTCCAGATCAATCGGAAACATTTAATCAATCCTGTGTGGGGATTAAATAGGATCCTGAGTACAGGAAGTCGACTTAAAATAGATGATAGGGAATTTAGTCTTGACAATTTCCCTATTCTAGCAGCCAGACAAAATAGGTCATTCCAAGTTTCATTCTCGGTGCAAAAGCTCTCCAGTACACTGCAGGAACGAGAAATTAATCCGACGGCTTTTGCGATGTAACAATGGATGTGTTTGGGGTTGATGAGGAAAAAGTGTTTCGTATTTATGAAACCGGACGCCGAGTGATATTGCTAAACAATAACCACCCGTCGGATAATATTTACTAATCAATCTAGAGAATTGAATAACGTTTTTTAAAACCCAACTAGCGTGAGGCATGATTATTTATTGCTTCATAAACTTTTACAGCATCATACATTGCACGATAAAATCTTTACAGTACCATCACACATTTTTACGATCTAATTTAAATACTAGATTTCTTCAATCCTGGTATCGTGCACCCACTTATCTAGAAAATGTTTCAAGTAAACAACTGCAGAAAAATGCGGACATTTACATTAAAACAGACGACATGTCTTGCAGTGTTGCGGATTTACTAACAATATCTTTAATTACAATATTTCCTGCCTTGGAGACTTTTTGACAAGGTAATTTACTGTTTCGGTTTTTGCTTTTGATCCTTGCTGCACGTACTTTTGTCCAGGCCTAAGCCATTAATTTGTTCCAAGACCTCTTTTAATTAGTACGTTTTTTTTATAATAGGAGGGTTTTGCTAATGAACTCGGTTTAGCTACTTACAAGGCCCTAAATGGTTGTCAACTGCTTACAAGAATTTTTAGTAGAATTACGTCTCACCCGCTGAAAAGCCTGAAAGTTGTGAAAAATGTTAATAGAGAAATATAACACAAAAAGACTATATTTTGTAATGATTTTCAACAACAAAACACTAGAATTTCTAGCCTTTTTAGGAAATATCATTGTAAGTAATAAATAACCCCAATATTTTCATTACCAGATAACAAACGTTACATGGTTTTGCATAAATCAATACTTAACAATTATTGTTATACATAAAATATGTGTACTGCTTTTATTACGAGATAATTTAAATTATTAATTGTAAATAAAACAGAATTTATGTAAAAACCAAATACTTTCTGTCCATACAGTTCAGGCAGTACAGTTATGTATACAGTGTGTCCCAAATTGGAATTTCGGTTAAAATGGGAAAGTTTTAGAAAATTGTATGTAAAACATGTATTGTTAAGTTTTTGTCGTGCAAGTTGGAATTGGAAAATTTGTCCGCCATTATGGAAAACAAAGTCATTATGTCATGATGTTCCTTTGTTTTAAAGCTCCTAGAACATGCAGAGCTACTGTGACGTCATCAAATAATTGGTCATATAACCTCTTTACGAGTATTCCAATAGTATTGATTTCTTATAATTAATTGTCAAATTGTGTCACATTTGCTTTTTAAACTCATTTTTCTCTTTTTTTTTTGGCTTTAAAACGATTTTTTCTTATCCAGTTTCTCTTTTTAAATAATTTGGTACCAGTTGACCGCCATTTTGGAAAACAAAGGACAATCATTATGGCATGATGCTCCTAGTTTTGAAGCTCCTAGAATATGCAGAGCTACTGTGACGTCATCAAATAGTTGGTCATATGACCATTTTACGAGTATTCCCAATAGTAATTAATTTTTCTTCAACTGTCAAATTGTGTCACATTTGTTCCGTTTGTTTTTTAAACTTGTTTTTCTCATTTTTCGGTTTTCTTCGTAAAAAAGTACACTAAAATATCCGTAAACCGAAAACAAATTTCACATACAATTCTTAAAAACTTTCTCAGACTTATGGTTACCAAAATCCCAACACATGAGAAACACTGTAATGGTCAGGTTTACTCACCATCAATTTGACAGTGAATAATTATTCCTATGGTTCTCATTAAAAATTCTACTATTGCAGTACCTTTTAAAGTAGAAAAATACTTTTTCTATTGATTCAGATTGTATGCAATTTCATTTTCGCAGAGATGAAACTAAAATTCAATATACAGAACTAGAACATCGCAAGGGGATGTCATATTGTATCAATCTGTCCCGGATGATCTATATAACTTTTATTTGGGCTTAAAGTCGAAACTCGGAACTTTTTACAAGGTAAAAACCTTTCTAGGTTTACGTCGAGCGAATGTGTGCATTATCCCTGAAAAAGGAAGAAAATCGCATAGAACGGAGCGAGTTAACCGATAACAGGGACCAATATTTTGGAATGGAGTTAATAAGAAAGAAACCTTTAGTGGGGTCCAAATAAAAGTATTTCAAAGCCTAAGGGTGTTTTGAATTTAGTCTGCTATTATATGGACATAGAAGAAGATTTCAGAAAGTATTTTTTAAATGTTTAGATGGAGAGAAACTAATTATAAAGCTATATCTGGCGTTTACACTGGAAGTGTTTAATAATGATATTCCCCTTACAGTTCATTGAAGGAACTGAGAATGACAACATCTTTCCTAAATAGGGAGGTTGCCTATCAAAATAATAAATTTAAGGCAATATTTACTAATTTTATGTTTATCAGCTTCCGAATTTCAAATGTTTGGTTTATACAGTAAATCGGAATCAATCTTCTATAACGATCAGCGAGAACTGTAAATATTTACGAATATTAGTAAACAGTTAATTATGGAATGTAATTAAAAATAGTATTTTCCTGTTATATGCATGATTTAAACTGTGTACTTTGTGGAAATTAATGTTAATACGAGTATTTAAAAACTGGACTTTAGTCACGAAATCTAGCTATACAAATTTTGCCTTCCAATTGTAAGAAAGTAAGTAAATTTGATTAAAGATTTAACCTCTGTAATATTTTATGGAAATTAGCCCAGCTACAGTACTACAACTTTAACAGAACATTTTGGCTTACATGTGAAAGAAATAGACTAGAATGTCTTGTCCTTTGTTGAGTCCAATATGTGTTTTACCCTGATTATGTTTTAATCCAAAACTGCTCGATAACACTACTCATCTTGTTAAAATGTTAAACTATCCTCGTACAATTTCTTAATCAAATTACAAATTGTAGTCTCTCGTTAAAGAACATTAACGAACTGTTTGGAACTAAAGGGAAGCGGCTTTAAGGTAAATCCATTTGGCCAACAAAGTTTAGTCTAGGAACATCTAAGCATATTGTCTGTGCTATTATTACGAATGACAAACTCTCCCTGGAAAGAGATTAGATTAAGACCAATCCCCTTCAAGCTGGGAGCTTCCGGTTATTAAACGAGTTTACGTTGTTTCAGTGCAATTGATGAGGGGATACCTGCGGATAACCAGAATCTTGTCATGTTGTATTTTATGACCCAACTTTTTTACCGGGAACTACGCAAGTCTCATAGATTGGTCCAAATTGTTCCAATGGATATGTCCGGCTATTATGGTAAGACTACATTAGTGCGTTAATGTTAGCTAGAAAAATTATTTTACAGACAACAGGGCTGGTCCTTCAAATTTGGGTAATGTGATAAGCCAGATTTTGCTGTGCAAACAAATTACCCCCGACTTCAATCATGAGGAGCTATGCAGTATTGCCAAAGATTCAGAGGAGATTGCAAAAATATTAAAAGAAATGGGAGAATACATGCCTAAACAAGAAAATAACGTTGGTAAGTGGACCTAATTAAAAAGTAAAGTCTAGTAAACTTAGAAAATTTATTGCAGAAAAATCGTCTGCTTTGAATGAAGACAACTCAAACCAATGGACCAAGAAACGTAAAAACTTTGTCTACAGACACATGAATTTGTTCTGCTGTGTTTCTCGGCCTACTTACCTCTGACAGAGTGAGGATCGAAAATTCGGAAGAAAGAGAAGCATCTAAAATCAAAATTCATTGTCCAATTTCCTTGAACGAGATTTAGGGCTTGTTCAGCAAAGTCAATACGTTTAATATATGGGTCCATTTTTATAGTTTAGTGAAAAAAAGCTATAGATTTATAAATGCACAAACAAAAACAGTCTTACTGTGGTTTTTGGTGATGTTAACTTGCTTCTTCATGACAAGTCTTTCAAATAAAATACCTCAAAATTTCAACTTCATACAATTTTCTTTAGTCATGCTCTCTGACCCAATTTATCATAACGGTATTTTTATAAACAAAAGGTATATCAAATAGTACAAATTGATGGTTTTTAGTGAATTTGATTGTATATTTTGAGTCTGAAATTTAACCACCAGTAGTACTAACATATAAACACAGTAGATGTTGTATAATACATCCTAAATTATTATTATTCCTTGATTAATATATCACTAAATGTAGGTCTAGTGTCAATTCTAAAACCGATCGCGTGCAATTATTAATATTCTAATAAATTAGCCATTCAATGCAATTATGAAACAAAAGAATTATAAATGTATATAATATTAAACGCTCATTGTTAACATTGGATTGAGTAGTGCATTTGTTTCGCTCTGATTAGCTTTAAAATATACAGGGTTAAACACAAATTTACGGCAATAATTGCTCTCTCCTAGCTTGCATTGTCTATTCTTATATATAATCACCGTCAGTTCACCAATCTCTTATATGCTATATAAAGTAAGTTTAAACAAACTTTATTGGCGCTAATAGATTTAAGATTTTCTGGAGAATAAAGTGGTGATGAAGTGCTCAGAAAACGGACCTCTAGCCCACAACATTGTAGTAGTCATAATAGGGGACCATTAAGGGACACTTCCAATTTATCGCAGCCTGTGTTAAAAAATACTATTAGATATATCCCGTTAATAAAAATTCGAAGTTAAATAAGAGTTTTATTTCAAGGTTCTAATTTTTAATGGTGCTTCCTATACTGAAGACCAAACCACATTAAAATGACGACGAGAATAAATCACCTGTTCCTTGTCATTAAAAGAACATTTTTTGTGGAATAAAATTGTTGTAAAGTGCCCTAAAAGCAAATGAATAGAAAGTTCCACTATCATTACATTATTAGCAAAGACATTTCAACCTTGTGACGTCAACCTAATTCTGTTTGGTTTTCGATATACCCAGAAGTTTGTCTCTAGATATTTAGGTGAAGGAACGTTATTCAAAGTTTAAATTCTCACAGTTTCCTATTGAATTTTTTTTTGTTACAAGATGATTTTACTAGTTATTCGTATTAACGCAACAAGAACAACACAAAACACGTCTCAAAAACAAAAATGTAGAAAAATAGAATAAGAAAAATTGCCATTTTTCCTTTCACTGTAAGGCCCAGTTGTACAATAGTGGTTTAATCTTAAGTCAGGAACGTCACTTTGACAGCAATGCAATTTATATGATAAAGTTCAACTATCAGCCGCAGTTCAACTAAACCGGTCTTTGAACTGTGATTGTACAACTGACATTTTTAGATTAACACCTAAAAAGCTATGCTGCCAGCAAGTTGAAATGAAGATAGTGCAATTAAATTTTTAATTACAGAAACTCTAATAAAGTGCCACTTTATGATATAATGCAGTACAAACGGGTAATTTTATACTTAAAACAGAAAGTTTGTAACTTATTACTCGTATTACCGTAAAACCTTAATTTTAATTCAAATGTTTGCTTTTTCGTATATACAGGGTGTCCCGCGAGGTAAGGGATAAAATTTTGTGTGTAACTATGTGTTCTTTAGGTGAATTCGAGTCAAAAATTTTCTATTAACATGGGTCCGCAAAAGCTTCCTTACCAAGATAATAGTGATATTGTGCTGAAAACTACAATGGCTATCATCCACATTATTAAAAGGGCTAGACTAAGCTTACAATGGGAAAATAGATACTTTGAACAATTATTATAAACAGTTATAGTTAAGTAGTATTAATTTTTTTTGTAAAAAAATATTTTTGTGGCATTATTGTGGTTTTCAACACTATTAACTTAAAAAAAAATCATATCTTGGTAAGGAAGCATTTGCTGGCCCATGTTCATAGAACATTTTCGACTCGAATTTACCTAAAGAACACGTAGTGAAATTTTGTACCTTACCTCGCGGGACACCCTGTATAGTACAAAATGACAACCAACAAAAACAGAATTTACTCTATTGAATAACAGTTAATCAGAATCCAGTTTTGAATAAATAGTAAGGAATAAACTCTTCTTTACCTCAGATACTGCTTGGCATTCAGTAACAATTCATCTGATGTATGGATCAGAAGATTTTTCCGCATATAGAAAGCTTGGAATCTCATCATTGCTTTTACGTTTCCTGCTTTTGGCACTAGGAATTTCCATTACTCTAGTCTTTTACTAGCAAATTGTTTATTAACATTCCACAAAACGTATGTCATAAAAAGGCTATTACATGTTAAATCTCATCAAGCCGAACTTCCATTACTGGGTCAGAATGTTACAAATTGCCTTTTAGCTTCTTATTGGTTGCCTGAAAAGCTAACTTTGATGTTCAACAAAGACTCCTCCTTGGAATATTGGACAAGAAGTTACAATCAATTACAAAAAATATTGTTTTTCCTTCCAGAATCATTCTTGCATAAGTTTGGCGGTCCAAATGTTTTTTTTTCTGACAGTTCTACTAAAAACGTTGCCAGACTTGGAAAATCATTTCTAGAAGCCAACACAATGCAGGTTTTTCGTGAATATAGCGCTATTGAGAGATTCTTACTGCAGTTGTTATATAATATGAATGTCTAGGAACAGACAATTACCTCGAGGCGTTGGGCGTACAAAAACAATGATGCCAAGAATTAAATTACCTTTTTAAAGCCGTTCCAGGAAATAAATTATTCTCCAGCGTCTTTGATATTATACCTCAGTTGCTCTAGACGTTTGGTCTTAAAGCCCAACTTGGATTGCTTTTTGTGCGTATTTACAATAGACTTATTCTATAAATTGCAAAACCAATTATAAAAGCAGTATTAAGTAATGTTTTTGAAATCCTTTTGTTTAGATGTTCCTAGAAAGCCTTCAGGAAATTGTTTCCAATCATTTGAGTATTACAGCAGTGTGGGTGTTGTTTCTTCCTTAAAAGCAAATGTCAAAGTTTGCACTCATTAGCCAGGAAACCAGACGTACAGTTTGTAAAAAATTGTGCAATATGACTTAAACTTTCTGTTTAAAAAACTTTACATACATATATAAAACAACTTCAATTAATTAAAAACGCTATGTCACTCATCGTACAAAAGTTAATTAACTATGCAGGATGTAAATGATAAATTGTAAGTGCACACTTTTTACTACACCAATTTGACTACCAGATAACAACATTACAAGCGAAACTTGACACGATTATTCATTTTGTTTGGTCATTCTTTATGTAACAGGCAAAAGCGCAGTCGATTAATTAACGGAATTTCAACTAAGTTTTAAATGGTTATTTTGAAACTACAGATAGTTTTCAAAAACAACAATTATCCATAATTTCATGTAGTAGATTAGTAGTTTTCTCTCAGTTTTAACATTGAATATTCACTCCTTCATTACTTTTTAACTAAACTTTCCTCTATAGTTAAAAAGCTAGCCATTTGGGACTAATAGCTGTCGTTTCAGATGATTGTAACTTTTTTATTGAATTTTAAAAGGTAGTAAAAACCCCTAATACCCCCCCATTCTTTCAATTTTTTTGAAAAATGATAAATTTTAAAGTGCTTTTTTGTACTGCCTAACCTAACCTAACCTAACCTAACCTTAAATAAGTATATTTGTTGTTAATATACTGTTATTCAAATGCATATTATCACAGACAAACTAATATATATTAGTTTGTCTGTGATATTATACATTGGTATTATTTTGTCACCCTTCCACACAAAATGCGGATATTGCACTGTTGGTTGGTCATTTTTAAGTCCAATCACTGTTTAGTTAAACATTGCAATGGAACATAGGAATCCTAGGTAATCTAAATTATTTAGCTAGGACTTATGGCGACGGTTTGATATGACATCAGTGAACGGGCTGTGGATAACTGGAAACTGGATAATTCAATTTTAAATTAGAGCGGGAAGAGTGACGTCACGCGGCCTTCGGCTCCCCAGCGCCATCTCACTAACACCTTCCCTCATGCGAGACAAAGACGTGAAAAAAGAGAGAGATAGCACGGTTGGAATATCCCAATGAGTAAAATGAACAAGTATCAGGAGGTAACAATAATACCAATTATAACCCGTTTGTGCATTAAGCGAGGGGGACGGAAGTCCACCATCTTTGATTGCGCATTCGCCTACTGCGCAGTTGAATTGACGCAGTCATTGAAAGTTTGGAGTTTCAAACCCGCAAAAATTTGTTGTTTGTATTTGTTGTAGTATAGTGTTAGTTTGTTTTGTTTGTTTGTGGTTCTTTAACAGTTGAGTTTTGCAAATTTAAATTAAGTTGTACAGTGGACAAGATTAAATTTAGATCTGATAGTGCCAACCGGAAGTTGACGGCCGCCATATTACTCCCCCCCCTCCCCCTTGTTTCTGTCACCCACTTTGCTATTGCTCCTTCCTGCTATGTTTACATTTTTTTTATTCATTGGAATATCCGGACAAATTTTCATCATTGAGTTGCGCGTCTCGGGCTTGTCTCTGGCCCTACTTTAAAAACGAAAATTGACAGACATGTATAAGATGGTATTATTATATGTCTGTGCAATGTCAATCATGAATGTCATTGTCAAGTAATATTCTTGGAAGACGCACACATTACACAGGTAAGTTATTAAAAATGTTTAAATAAAAACGGTAATTTATGCATTTTTATTAAACCGAGAGTGCTGCCCCCATAAATTTAGGTTCACTCAAAAAATTTCCATCAATAATAATAATAATGCAGACTGTGATAACTTCTTAAAGTATACAACTACATAAACCTGTTAAATTTTTATTATAAGTAAGTAAATTTCTATGCAATAAAGGAAAAAACCCCAAAACATCTGATTAAGTTTGAGTGCCTTTAAGAGCTACAATGCCATCAAAAACTAAATTGGGTTTCCCTCCATGTCGACAATATCTGTTTAAACCAAATTAAATTTCATTCAAATCCTCCTATTTAGAATTTATTATATTGCAATTGTTGCAGTTTATTTAATATTTCAATTAGGCAGAGTATTTACGTGAATAAAACAATAAGTTCTGTTTGAGTTTGAAGGAGTCTAATTTAGTAAATCCTTAATACTGAAAACTGTAGGTAACTATTTTTTTTGTACTTTAAGTAACGAAATGAAATAAAAATGCAAAACAATTGTTGTGGTATATTTTTATTTTAATGTTAGTGAACCTTTTACAATTAACATTTATACAGTCGTCATATATGTATAATGGTGCTATTTGGGTAAGCGTGCAAATACAATTTTCATCAAGATCTATCTTATATATATCCCATTTTGTAATTATATCCACCACTACATCTCAGTTGTTATTATTTCTACTACAGGAATTTTGTGTTCCTTGGTTTATTTACTATTTTTATATTATTTTAATTTGATGTTACAAGTTACAACGGACATATATGGTGCAATTGACATTTAGATACAAACATCAAGACAGATAATAACTCAGATATAGGGCAATTGACGTGAAATGGGACAATATGTTTCTTAATTTAACTAAATCCGTCAACATCGACCAAGCCCTTTCATATACCCATTTCAATAACAAATTAATTAATTAACAACCATTAATTTACATTTGTCTTAATTCTTTCGGTGGAATTTTAGAGTATGGACGTTACTAATTACATAGTAGTATTCATCATTCTATTTGCCTGAAATAAAACTTCAAAGTAAAGTAATAACAGCTAACTTAAAAAGTAAAATTGTGTTTCCGTACGTCCAGACCTAAACTATAATTGAATACATGGGGTTTACTTTGCTAAATTAAGTTAGACTAATTACCTGTATTTTAGTAAGGATATTTTCTTTTCGCACTTGAATATTCAATGATTATAATTTCCATTTTTATTCAAAAACAAGTACGAATTTTGATATGGCTTTATCAGTTATTCGTATACAAACTACGTTACGCAAAATTATAAATTTATGCTGACTTTTCCATACGAATATGTAATATTTACTTGATCCCAGCTTTTGATGATTAATTACATCATTCTTTGATGACTACCTTCTATCTAATACTTTTGCATGATTATATTCTAATATACTATAGAATGATAAAGTTATAAGCTACCTTTAGTGAATACGAGGCTAACTCTATACATATATTGACAGTTATGCTAAAGCTAATATTAAAACACATTTATAACCTTTATTTAGGCCTTTACTATTTAAATAAAAGGTGTTTTCCTAGAGCTATTCTTCCTGTAATAGCCATGTATTCAATTGTAATTTTGCACAATATATTTCTAAAAATACCTATTTAATGGTAATTCTAATTTTCGGGTCGTATTTCTATGTTTGGTATCAAAATTTGCCCTCTGCTGAAATAAGTATATAAAATTTGTAAGTATCACGTTCAATTTATGTTTTTATCACTGATTTTTCGATTTTTATTTTTTTTTGAAAGCTCCACCTATAACTCACACTTACAAAAACTATGTTTTTAAATAGTTTCGGGTACTTGCATCCAATACCTGGATTGTATATACATTTATATATTATTATACACTGATCTTTGTTACCTTACAAACTAGTTACATCATAAACCAAGTCGACATAACTAAACCATCAATCTGGTAGCTATGACGCCAAGATATACATATAAATATATTTTTATTATATATATAAATATTTATTTATCCTATCTACCTCACATAATATACACTAATTGTGTTTGTACATTTCAAAAATCAACCCTAAATTATCACTTTTAGTTGGTTTCCTTCTAACAATAATTCACCCCTTGATTCGGGGCATAACACCAATTCCATCCGTATCATAGGAAAGAAGAAAGTCAGAAATTTCAGGGCTAAAGGTAACTCAAGTACAACTTTCACTGATAATCTTCGATCAATTCCCTAACGAAGTGCTTTTCTAAATTCATACCAGGAGAGGTGTCAACCACTCGGTATCTTCTGTCAACTGTCAAAAAATTACTTCAGCCTGAGTGTGTTTCGAGAAACTAATTTGTCAAAGCAAGTGGCAAACTAGCTATTCATGTACTTTTAAAAGTGCTATTTGTGTTAAGTGCCTTTGATTGAGTGAAGGAAACTTACTGAGGGAATAGTACAACTAAAATGGCATCTAGCGGACTTTAACACAAATGGCAACGCACACACACTCAACCTCTCTTTCATTCAAACCCAAAAAACTTCAAGATAGAGTGATTCTCCTGCACTGCTTGGTAATTGTTACATTTAACTAAAATGTTGCTTAAACTTCCACTAATACATGAATTAACCTTTAGCCCTATTGGAATATTAAATAATAGAAGCACGATTTGGCACAGATATCGAACTGTGGCTTTAAATTTTTTATGAGCTGTTTATTGAATTTTTCATGTTAAAAATCATTGGGCCTGAAAGAAATAAACAACACCATTTAAGCAACTTAATGTATAATTAATTTAAACATACGCAAGCATTCTACAGGAGGAAAGGAAATACCGTGCTTAAAATAATCACAACATTTAGAGTTGAATATCATTCATTCTAAGCGGAAAGCTGTTCATGCAATTGCCACTATACCTAATAGTATCTTACGCTATTTTTTAGGTTAATGATATTCCTTTAGTTTTCGATGGCTTCAGCTCATCAATAATACATATAATCGAAAATTAATGACTGGGCTATTATTTGTTTACTACAACCATCCAAAAAAAAAACGCTGAAAAATATACAACATTGCTTTTAGTTTAGGCAAATTTATTTGGAACGAATGTCAACAAGAAATTACAATAAATAAAATGAAATATTTAGTAAAAACTTATTTTACCAACATTATTGATTACTAGAAAAGAGATATTAGTATTAATTAAATATCCACTGGGTGTTTAAGATATTAAAACAGATTTTTCATTATCATACAAGCAATGTCAATAATCATAAATTAAAACATTTATTTTTGCTTTATATAATATTAAGCAAATAAAAGTAAAACTATAAATATTGCTCTGTTAATATAGTTTTAATTTATTCTTACTGCTCTAATTACAGAGAAGATGTATCCCTACTCATACACTCCTTTCAAAGAAATTTTGTTTTATTTAATAAGACATTGATGGTCGTACATTTTAAATGATAGAAGTTATTAATAATTTAGTTCATTTTATATTCAAAACTTTCCAAGAACATCAGATTTTTATTAGAAAGTTAGAGCAAGAAAGTTAAAGGCAGTGTTGCCAAGTCAAAATTTGTAATCGCGGTAGAATAATCGATCAAAAAACGGTAGATAACAAAAGATCACAACATATTTTTACATTATTGTACAGGGTGTTTATTTAATGATTGCGAAAAATTTTAATCATCAATTCTACAGCGAAAAATAATACCAGTATTCTATATAAACGATACTTCAAATTTTGACATTAGTGACAGATATCACGTGGTTTTTGAAGATAATTGGGCTAAGCAATCACGTGACTAACTTGCAGTAGGAAAATGACTCTTTTAAGCACATTTTTAAAATCCTCATTAAATTTCCAATAACCTGAAAAAAACACTAAAAATTTTGGTACAGTCAGGGAGAAAGTGGTGTCAAACTTTGAATTGCCAGAATCGCAGTTTGAACGGACAGTCAGGGAAAACATCGCCTGTAAAACCCACTTGGAGTAATAAAATAACCGTTTTAAGTACATTTATGAAATCTCCATTAAGTTTCCTATTTAATAACTGCCCAAAGTTTAGTAGAAGATCCACAAAAACGGTAGATATACAGTTTTACAGTAGACCTGGCAACACTGGTGAAAAAGCTAAATTTTTTAGTGAAAAACATGTGTTTTTGTCCAGCAGTAGAAATCTGGATGGTTAGTAATGGAAAATGTAAATATTACAAATATTTGACAAATGTCTCTAAATTGATAAACTATTTTTGGTTTGGTACCAATAATATGCTGTAATAATTCTTACACGTCAATCTGAGAAATTTTGGTAGTTAAGTTTGAAAAACATTGCTAACTGATACTAATTTAAATTGAGAAATCAAATTTGTGAACTGTCTTTGTAATAATAGCAATATATGAACGCTTTTTTTTTCTTAAAATTTGAACAAAATCCTAGATGAAAAACTTTTGAAACGTCCGTATAATCAACACTTATTAGAAAAACAAGGGGAAAGAGGCAAAACGGCTTCTAAACAATCCATACGTCCTATTAACATAACCACCAAAATCAGAATCTTTGAAGAAAATATTGGAAACACTCCAGAATCTACTAAACATCAAAATAACAAGTACAACAAACATTCCACATTTATTAAGTATAATTAATTTTGTGATCACTTAGTCAATTAAGTATTAAGAATTTGTTTTTGACTTACTTTTATTGAACAAATCGTATGTACGTAAATGTTTATCAAGAGATATCAACAGTCAATTAGATCACAAACTTCCTAATTGACCCTTCTAATATTAATTTATCATTTTAGATTGTTTAAACTTTCGTAATTTTTGTTGGGTTATTTTATGTAACTACCAACCTTCAAGTTTTATCAATGTTTTAGTTTTTAACCATCGTTTTGTTTTTCTTGCCATTCATTCACACAGTTTCTCAGTTCTGAAGAGATGTGAACTCCATTAGAAAGTTGACAGCTTATTAAACTAGTTTAAAGAAGTCAAGTGCATATTTTCCAACAAACATCATTAACCTACAAAGAACTGAAGACGTCAAAACACCATGCGTTCTTCACAACTAAAGCTAAGTATTCCTCACCTGATATTGTTGAATTGGAAACACTATTCCAGGTTGTTGAAGAGTGGTGGTTGGTGTAGCCAACTGCTGTGGAGTAGTCGGAATTTGTGAAGGAGCTGGAATGCTCTGCCATGAAGTTGCTGCTGCTGGTACCTGAAGTCCCATCCTAGATTCACTAGATTAATATGAGGTTTATCTAAATTTTAATGGGATAACCAACCCCATAGCGTAGGAGGGTGACTGATAACCACCGATGGGTCCGTAAGCATAACCCTGCATCCCACCAATGAATTGGCCTGCTGACATTTGGGATGTGCTGGCGGCAGTGTAGCTCT
Source organism: Ips typographus (assembly GCF_016097725.1). Lineage (NCBI taxonomy): Eukaryota > Metazoa > Arthropoda > Insecta > Coleoptera > Curculionidae > Ips > Ips typographus. The sequence goes on along the minus strand of NC_138437.1, from coordinate 4,976,079 downwards.
GAGGGTACCAATACCCTAATTGTTGGCCGTAGGTACCATAAGGAAAGCTGGTTCCTGATATGGTCTGCAAATTAATGTTTTAAGATGTTTATGTGTTCAGTAAAAGAGATTTACCTGGTTGGCTGTAGGGGCGTTGTTAGGGTCACCCGATTCTTTCCCCCAAGAACATTTCACCACTTGTCCGTTGATATCAGTGTTGTGGACAGCTACAATAGCATGGGTTGCTGATTCTTTCGTAGAAAACCTTGCAAAATAACACAAACAAATAACCAAATCATCTGAAAAGGATTAATCGCTATTACCTGACAAAAGCATAACCTTTCTCTTTAAAAACTCGAATCTCTTGTATGGTCCCGAAAGGAGCAAAAGTTTTCTGCATTAGTTCTTCTGTCAAACCGTTTGTAATTCCTCCGCAGTAGACAGTGCAATTTGTTGGACTACTTTGATTGTATACCTCATCGAATGTCAGTGGTTTTGATGCTAAAAATACGCAAACACGTGTGTGACTAGAAAATTAAGGTGTTTATTGGGGAATAAATAATCAATTCCTCGCTACTGGAAATATAATAAATTTTAGAAATTGCTTCGGACCCAAGCTTTGTGGACTACTGTGCCTCGGCATTATTCCAGGAAAATTGCGTAAAACTTTCTAGTGGAAAATTCCTAGGGGGCATGAATTTTATAACATTACCTACATCAAGAATCCTAAGGGTAATTCCTCGGACCATAGAACATTCGCTAGCGCCGTGTTTACAGACCTCTATAAATTTTCAAGCTAGGAGGGTTATACCGAAAAGTCCAAAATTCTGAGTAGATGTGTTGTTTCAGCCTATACTTTTATTAAAACATGGTTATGCTTTTCCTTACCTTCGTTTTTGGCAGTTGGCGGTTTACGAGTGGCCCAATTAGTGCGGATGCTCCGATTTCCAAGCCATTGACCATTCATTGCTGCTATAGCACTCTCAGCTTCCTAAAAATAATTTACTTTATCACGCCATTCTTTGCATTCACTAGTCTCGATATATTGGTGAAGGGAATGCAGTCTACGATAAAATTACAAAGGGTTCACAAAGGGTCTTTGTTCATTTGTTATATAGAAATCTCAGTATCTTACCCCTTTTTTGATGAATGAAACGAATCCGTATCCTTTGGACTTCAAAGTTTGTGGGTCACGAACAACACGACAATCCCTAAAAATTGACACAATAAACTAAATTCAAAAGGGTGTACAGGGTGGACCAAATTGGACACTTGGATATTGGTGCTTAACTTTGACTTCCACTTCAGTAACTACTGTGATATTAAATATTACTGTTAAGGATGTTCTTACCATAACAAATGTAAAATGGAACTTTTTACTTAATATAGAGATAATCATAGAGTAATTATAGCAGAATGATAGATCAGGAAATACATTATTTTATTAGAGCGAATTCATCATGAAGATTGGTACTATAACAGGAATATTTTAATCAAAATCAAATTACACTTGGGTCATTACAGACACAAATTATGAATTGAAAGGCTTTTATAGAAGAATAATTAATTGTAAGCTGCAACTTCAATTAAAGCTGAAATTTGGAAAACTTTAGAGTTTAATTTTCACTTAATTAATTTCACCTGAGGTAAGGTTTAATTTTTAGTTTAGATCCAAAAACAGGCATTTCCTATTTTTGTTATTCACTGTACAGAAACTGTTGAAATTTGCTTGAAAAATATCATTATCCTGTCATGACTGTCATTAATTTGAATTGAATGAATTTTTTTCTCTTTCAAATTTCGATTTTGAGTTTTCGAGTTATTTAGCAAAAACTAGTTTGATGATGGACACCTTGTAACTCAGTTATTTTTGGAAGTTCAGGGTGGTTCAAGCACTTAAAAGAACCGTTATGAGCTTTTCTTTCCAGTGGTGTAGCGTAGAAATATCTATCTTAAAAATTGCGTACAGAGTGACAAAAATAGTGAACCACCATAACTTTTTTGCACACCTTGTATACACTGCAAACTTACGGTGTTGGGTTAAGAGGTTCATTAGGAACATTTTTGGTATCTTTAATTTTTTTTGTAATTGTAATTTGTATTGTATTGTATGTAAATTATGGTCTGAAATTTGAGCACGGTTTAAAGGACATCAGGGACAAAATCGCCTGTAAAACCCACTTGCAGTAAGAAAATCCCTATTTTAAGCATATTTTTGGAATCCTCATTAAATTTACTGTGCAATAGACTAAAAAAACACTACAAAATTTGGTATAGCCAGGGAGAAAATCGGTGTCAAAATTTGAACTGCCAGAAACATAATATTTGTCATTTTTACTGGTTATGTAATTTATATTTGTAATTTACCGGTCAAATTTTCTTCGGTAATTTACATATCAATGTATAAAAGTGTCCATTTTAACCCACCCTGTACTATGTACTCCATTAATCTTAAATTAACATCCCAATTACATGCTCATTTTTGCCATATTTACTCTATATTGCACAATGTGTACGTAAAATTGCATTTTTTTTTTATTTGATAATACAACTTGTAATGCAATCAATTAATAGTCTGGGCTTAATCAAACAAATAAGGGTAGCGTGTTAGGGCCAATAAGGTTTAAAGCCAACGCCGTAGCCGAAAGAGCTAATTGCCAGTCAACACCCTAATTGTCCAAACCCTTAGTTTGCGTTTTGGTATTGGAAATGTTAACAGGTATTTTTTTTTTACTTTTAATAGTCACGCATGTTTTAGGGCGTTAACCAAGCCACTTACGATATTTCCCCAAAAGCTGCAAAAGCGTCCCGAAGAGTTTGAGTTTCAATTTCCGGGCTGAGGTCCCCGACAAAGATGTGATGATGTTCTGGAACGTAAAAAATAGCTTTTTTAACATTTTGTTATAGTTGAACGAGGTCATCAGCTACATTATATACAAAGCTGGCCTATATTGCGAAATAAATAATCTGCAAAATGCTTTTTCCAAACAGTATTCGCGGTATTCCGTGACGAACCTCAAAGCTTTGTGTGAACACCTGAAGCTCTATTAACAAAGGAGGACGTTGAAAATATCGTGCATAACAAAGCTCCATTTCCTTTCATTAAGTAAAAATGTTTGGCGAGTACATTTTGAGTCAATGCTAATTTTAAGTTTTTTAGAAAATGCATTCAATTTTACACACCTTTTAATAGATGCCGTCATATCCACTAAAATGTATATGAACATAGTCTAGTTAAATGCTAAATTTTAGAAGATATTGTAGTAGAAACTTGGAATTTAGCCAGCTTTTTACAGCTTACACCGGTAATTTTTATCCATTCCTCTCCTTCAACTCTCTACAAAGTTTATTTGAAGTGCGCCACTGAGACGTCCTCAATAAAACCTGGAATTGACTGTTAAATAATTTAAAAACTACTTTGATTTCTTTTGTCGTACTTCCTTAGCAAAACCGGAAAAAAGTCAGTATTGGTATTCGCTAAAAATTTAACAGGCAAATAACTTTTTTGAGTGGAAAACTTTTTTTATTTTTAGAAATGTACATGGATGTATAACTTTAGGAACAACCTATAATTACTGCACCACATTAAGTTAAAAATAGAATGTAAATAACAGCCAGTCTCTAGCATAGCAAGCTTTCAAAAATAACTACAATTATATTTAGTTACAAGAAATATTGAGAAAACTTAATTGATTGACAGGGTGATCAATCAGGTATAGATTTGAAATTGAAAGTGCTTAGTAATGTAGCCAGTGTTATTTATTCAAAAAACCTAGAAAAAAAATAACTAATTCTTGTCTTGGTACTCTAATAAACAATTCTATTATAACAAATTTTAGTGTTTAAACCCATTTTCTGTTGGACAGCACTGGTTATGACATTTAACCAGTTTTTTAAGATCACGTGACACTATAACGGTCACGTTATCCCAAGGTCACGTGATTATTTCTCCGGTCATTTTGATTTGGCTTTTTTTAAAACTTTTTTCACTTTTTTGTTCTGCCAAAGTCACGTGACACACGCACACACAATTTCACCATTTTGACCATTTTTTTCCACTCTTTGAAATTAACCATTTTTTCCACGTGTTTTCTAGATTACTTGACACGTTTTGCCAAATTTACTTATTTTGAAACATTTCATACATTCTTAACTATAACTATCTTATTTGACACATAATCGATGGATAGTCAATAAAATGGGTTTTGTAAAATTATGACAGCTTTGGTCAACTGGTTCGACGGTTTGGCTGCTAGAGGGCTTCAAACTTATCCAATTTTTCTATCAAACTTGAGAATCCAAGCAAGTTTTTAAATATCTGGTGACGTAAATAACAAGTTAGAAATTCCGAACATTTTCCTGATTTAATCTTGGAACACCCTGTTATTATTTAAAGTATTATGCTAGAGTTTTTTTTTCAGTGAACTTCTAATTTTATTTAATTAATAAACCTGTTTTTATCTGTTTTATTAATATAAAATATGTAAACAGAATATTTTTCAATTGTTTGTACAGTTTTCCTTTCCATCCGTATAAAAATAGCAGTTTTCCAGTAAAAAGAGAGAAGTAAACAATAATATTCGGATGGCTTAGCCTGGACTTACTTTCCCATTCTCTTTCCAATAGTTTGTTCTACTTTTATATGACTTAAATTGTTATTATTTGTATTGCTTGTGCCTCTACTAGAACAATAAGACATTTATTTACATTTTACTGAATTTCAGTTTTCTTCTTTAATGTTCAGAAAACGTTATTCAGAGAAGATAACATTGATTAAACCTTTGATCATTTTAATTTTGTTTAATTGAAAGGTCTTCTGTAACTTTTGGCTTTACTTCCAGTTGAAACATATTGTCTTATACAATGTCCATTTGAAAAGTTTTTGCAAAATAGGTGCAAAAAAACATTCTACTTGATACCGTGTATACCGCCATATTAAATTATACACTGCTGGTAGAAAGCTGAGTGCTCCGCAGTTAATAATGTAACCAAAGCAGGTAATTTAGCATGATTTATACGAAAAGCAGATGCTAAATAGTGTCTTGCATTTATTTATCTTTACACAACTGCTAAGGTGAGTGGAAAAGAAGTTAGTTTGAACTAGGGTTACATGCCAACAAGTTTCTGTTTTAGAAAAAATACTGTTGTCTGAATAGTTGGGTATGTAGGTTAAGTACACTGATTTCGCAGATCAAAAACAATAACTAAATCAAAAAACAAAGGTATTGTGACGAACAATAACGAATTTAAGCATTACATAAATGACTCTTTCTTTTTGTTGTTCTTTTCAACGTTTTGTTAAGTGAGTTACAGGCCTTTTGTCCGTATTGTTGGCTAATGATTTATGATCACCTGATGAAATAATTGCTAACGAGTTTCTGCGGTCGGCGAGAGCTTTAGAAATCGCTAATTTTAAGGTACCGAATTTTCTCCTAAGCGAATGTATATGTACAGCAGGCAACTTAAAGATAATGGAGATAAAAAAGTTATTTTATGGGGTATTAAAGAAGAAGGCGATTTATGCCTTTTGTTGGCATACTGCTCCCTCAGGACCTCACATCTGGCATATGAAATGTATATGGAACCTTTGTGAAATGTCTGTTTATCTTATCCCTTACTTGACCAAAAATTGTAAATAATTTACTTGTCTTCTTATATATTTTGACGGACAAAGGTTGAAAAGTTGATACTGGTCGGAAAGAATATAATACATGCAGTAGATATAACAAAAGTTTTTAAAAATATTTAAAAACAATGTGACCAATTTTAAAGCACAGTTTTCTTGACCTATTCAACTGCACTGACAGTACTGTAACCCCCATTTGCACCGCTGTTAATAAAGATAAAATTTTCCGAAAATGAGTCTCAGAGAGAGTTCTGATTAGAATGGCTCAGAAAGCAGTTCGAATAACCATTCCAGTGACTATTATATTATATACTACTTTAAGAAAACCCGCATAAACAGTGTATATAATGTCACGTGACTGTTTTAAATGTCGAAATATTATTTGAAGGATCATGTAACCGTTTTTCATTTTGAATTGATATTTTGAAAATCGCGTGATTCCTTTTAAGGTACAAACGGTCACTTGACTATTTTCATTCATCAAATTTAGTTTTAAAGATCACGTGACAATTTTAAATTACCAATTTTTTTAGAAAATCGGATTTTGCACATTTTTCCAGTTCAATTTATATTTTTATGGTCACGTGATTATTTTTGACTAGTGCCGCCATGCCTTTACAGTGTTACCAGCTCAAAAATTACATTTCCAATATCATGTGACATGTATTTTACAATTTATACTTTTACCACTGTCAAAATTTCATTAAACAAATTTTCCAGGGATAAAAAAATTAAGTTATCTCATTAGAATGCATGACAAGTTTGACAATGGTAATGACAAGTTTGACAGTTATTCTCCCCAGTTATTATTAGGGAACATTTTTATTTAAGCATTTCCAAAAATTGGAAATTTTGCGACTCAAAAATTACCGCTTTTACATTCCTTAAATTTTTACAACTTAAATTACCTTTGTTTATGGTCACGTGATTGTTTTTCACTTTACAGTGTTGCCATATAAAAAATTGTATTTTTATTCATGTGACGTATATTTTAGTGTTTAAGCTTTTCCAACTGTCTAAATTAGATTTAGAGAATTTTTCAGCTGTCCGGTTTGGAGGAATATTAAAAAAGTCAACTATGGAAAACCAGTGTTTGTGGAAGAAAGAAACTCATAAAACTCAAAAAAAATAAATCATATTGTTTTGATCTTTATTGTAACTTAAAGTATCCGATAACATTTTCCTATTATTTCTACATATTTAATATCTAAACGCCAGATTATATTCCAATTTAGGTTAATTATGCATAGGGCAGTGATAACTGTTCCTTGAAATTTGACTTAGCCCTATCATATCTAAATTAATTATGAATAATGCAGTTAATTATTATTAGATTAGGACATCCCTGATCTTGTTTACAAGGTGTACGAATCATCAGAACATATTGTTGCAATTAAAGGGACATGTCACCGACATGTTTGCGACACATGTTAAGCATTCGATTGGCTTAAGTGGTCCTGAATCCTGAATTTGTTCTTGGAAATTAGTACACAGTATTGGTTTCTGGATTTAGCAAGAAATATTACATCCTTCATTTGTTCGAATTCATTTCAATGCAATGCACTTAAATATACAAGGCATTCTTCTTTGACAATTGTAGCCATCACATTTATCTATAAACACAATTTCTTCAAAATGGCAAATTGATGTGCATCCTTTGCACCATTTTTTATTCTAAATTTTCCTATCTTACTCTTTAAAATACTTTAGCAATATTTTCGACAAGTATACTCTAGAATTCCAGAAGGTTGAACTTTTGGTAAATATGCACTTTACAGTTAATTAAACTATTGGAAAATTGCTTTCAACGTTAATTAAATCTAAAAAGTTAAACTAAACTTCGATAGGAATGTAATAAATAAATGCTAATTTACCGTAACCGCTTTCAACTTTCCGTTATAGAATGATATAACCTTTGTAATAATATATGAGATCTAGAACTGATAAAATGTACAGCGTTTAGGGCAGGAAACAATTCTAAAGTAATATTTTATTTAAAATTCTGGTCAATGTAACTAGTTCCTTAATAAGAAGGTTGAAGTCTAGTCTTAGAAAGTTTGATGTTTAAAGTCAGAATATTGATTGTTTTATTACATGGTGGAGAGCTAAAAAAACAACACATTGAACTAGAGAGTGTGATTTTGAAGATACAGGGTGTCAAAGCAAGAATATAAATGAAGACTTTTCTAAATTGTAACAGTGGATTTTTATCATTTTTATCTTAACAAAACATTTTCCTATAATTAGTTAAGAAATTTTTGGTGAAATTCCCAATCATTACAATACCGGCACGTGTAAGGCTGTTGATTTTCAACAAAATTTATCGCCAACAAACAACAGAAAAAAAATACAAACAACAACATTAATAAATAAGGGTTTTTGACCGGATAATCTACAATATCCACATATCGTTTTGGGAAAGCTGCGTCATGAAATGCCGGCTTTTATACAGCGTCCAGGGGATTTTGAAAACGTTATTAATAATTACTGGGCACGCGTAAAACCAGGCTCGTTTCCGGGCCATTAATTGAGTTTCACGTCTATAAAATGCGAAGATGCTAAATAATACATAAGCACAATATTCGGCCAAACATTTAAACGAGAATTCGTATTTCGCATAAAAAAATATTGGCGTTGGAGCGCCGACGGAATTATGGGAGCGTCCGGAAGCTTAAATAATGTTACACACCACCCGAAATTAGATTTTTATCAAACTAAAATTAACTTTTACTTTCAGTCAATTTAACTAATTAAAAGATAGTAGCAATATAAATGTATAAAAACCATTAGACATGCAATTTCAACGGGGATGAGCATGGGTATTAGGATTAATAAACATCCCTTGCAATTCATTAAACTACAACAATATCCGGTAAAATCTGCTGAACCCTCGAACGCATTAATAAATTAGATCTCAATTTTGGAAGTTGTTTTAAAGCAAGGATAAATTAATCATGCCTAAAGACGCCAAGGGACAAAATTGAAAAATTAGAACAAAAGTTTCGTTATTAAAACTTTCATAATTTCATAATTCCCTCATATCCCTGAAATATTGTTTAGGAACTTTATTCCGTTTTGTTGGGACAAATTGGATGATGTATTTTTTATTGCGCTCTAGTTGCTATGAACTTTTCAACTTCATTGAATTTGAAATAAAAAAAGGTCATTTTTTTGTAACGTAATCAATGTACAAGTGTGCTTTCTGTCGTGCATTAGAAACAAGTTTCACACGAAACTCGTTTCTAATGCCAAATAGAAAAAAATGAAATACAGCGATTGTGTTTCATTTGCTTTTCGAGCTAAACTCATTAGACATTCAAACGCTTTTAACACAATTCAATTGCTTTAAATACGTTAACACGGCTATGACTGTTATTTGAAGAAAAACGGAATGCTAAAACCTGTGAATAAAGACTGATTGTAGTAAATTAAATTATCATTTAATTTGAAATTCTTGCTTCTACGCTCAACGCCGCATCAAGTGATCAATAAGCCACACCAGGTTTTTAATATCTTTAATATACGATAATGTGCTTACTGTGTTCAGTTTTGTTCGTTCTTTTTTAGCTTTTATCTTCGACGTTTGCAGTAATTAATGGGAAGTATACATTCTCCGTTATTCCTTGCTTCGTTAATTGAATTCGATCTAAATGGAGGGATGGGGTGAGTTTTGTTTATTATTGCTTACGAAAATATATACGGAAGTTAGAAAATAATGAATGTACTGAAGATTTTCACAAACTGGTAGTAGCTGGACGCTTCCCACTTTAGAAAGAATAGCCCATAAATTGCAAGCATTATCGCCATGCACTTTGCCACACACCCACCTGTATCTCAAGACTCTTGACCTTTAAAATATAAAACAGAGAAAATGAAAATGGGTTAAATCCAATGAATACAGAGGTCAGGAAGAACATTACTTGCATCCATGCTGAAATCTGCAACGATGGATCATCACGTAAATGATGTTGACTTTAGAGTTAATTTTCTTAAAAAACTCATAATGATTAACTCCCAGTCAGATATACAAATAAAGAAATTCGGAAAAACATATTAAAATTGTATATATAAAAATTACAAGCTTGAAAACAGGTGTAACCCAATAAAAGTGCTAGAATTCTACAATGAGATAGGATATTGTTTGTTTTATCATGAAGGACTTTTTGTTTAGGAACAGTTGGTAGAACCGGATAAAGCAGGTAGATATAAAGAAATTAACTAATACTGTAAAGAAGCCAGAAACAATGTTTTTTTCACCTTGTTCATCACATCATCATATTCAGTTAAGAAACTTTAGTATCATTAATTTCTATCGTAAATGTAATCGTTGTCAAGCAAATTACATTTCAATTTCATACATATTACACATTAGTAGAGAAATTGGGGTGTTTTTTTTATAAACATTTTTTTGAAAAAGGTTTAATTAAGTAACGACACGAAAAAATTAAACAGCCAAAAAGTTTCTAAATTGAACAATTATTAAAAAAAATATTGGCGCACCATGAGTAACTTTGGGACGGAGAAGGGAGAACAAAAAACAAAAAAGTGTAATTAACAAAATATGTAGGAAATTTCATCCTCTATAAGATTGTATTAACGCATTTTTGCCCCTAGGGCCCTCCTTAAGGAGTTACAAGGTAAAAAGTGACAAGTTGCACTCCTTTTATAATACTCCAATTCGAGCTGCGTTACTTGAGGAACTACAAAAAAATTTAAATAATAAAGGCAAATAACTTAAAACTATTTTTATTAACTAAGTTATTTTATAACAAATACAGCATGACTGAATTTAAATCTGAACTGTTTGCCATTACAGGGTGACAGAATATATCAATTTGTAGTCCTAAAATTCCTTTTTGATCGTTTTTTTATAGTTATGTAGTGGAAGTATCAAATAACTATTAAAAAAAGTTGGGTTTAGGGCCGGAAATAAAACCACAAAGTAGTTTACCAAACCTTTCGACTGTAAATAGATAGATATTCTTCAGGTGTCTATAACGGTACATACACAAAACATTAAGCTTGACATTACTACATCACTTAAATTTAAAGCATTTTTAAAACTTTTTTGGTATTTTCAAATTTATTGTTAAAACTGGACATGTGATTTTATGTCACTGATTTGTGTTTGTTCCGTTCTTAGACCTCTGAAGAAGTTGACTATACTGTGATGTGATTTTATGTGCGGCTCTAAACCCAATTACTTTCAAAATCTACTTTGTCAGCCAAGGGCGCTAAATCCATTTTAGTATTAACTTAGTTTTTAATCGTAACTAAACATGGGACAAGACAAACGCGTAATTCAGTATATCACCCTGTATAGCTGCCAAATAACTAAGTTATTTCATGGTAAGTACAGGTTGGACTAATTTGAAACCTGAATTCGGCAGACAGTTTATCTACTACTGTGTTATTTTGAGTGATACAGGATGATTATATATCATTTGGAATGAATAATGTAATATAACATTTCGTAGAAATATAGTTCTCATGTCTTATTTGACAATATTCTGAAATATACAAGGTGATTCAATGTGCACAGCGCAGGGGACAATCCAAGTTAACTTATATTCTTTATTTTTTTATGTTTTAATATTTTTGACAGTATGTAGTAAATGTTAAATAAAAATAATATTGTTATCCGTGAGATATGAACCCGAGAGTATCGTTAAGTATGTAAGAGTTGAAGGAAGGAAGGAAGGCCCTTTTTTCAGATAAATATTTATTTATTCAGACAGGGAACTCTTATTGGAAAACTCCCCAAAAATCCCTGAACAACTCATTCTATTGGGAGGAAACAACTACAATAAATGTTAACAAACATTACATAAAGAGGCTCTGAAAATTTCGTAATTTTTAGTAATAAAACAATATATCATACACCTGTTATTAAAAATTAGAAGCCATTAAATGGAGTATTTCATGGAAAGTAAATTAAAAGTTACTCCATAACTAGGATGTATCGTATTACACATAAAATATCATGGAAAATGGAAAAAGAGAACGTCATACCCCCTTGAGACGATAAATATTTACAGAAGTCACTTATGTTATCGCTGTGAGAAACCTGATACAGTTTGTTAAGGACATAACGTGAAGGGGTTGTAAAATGACTAGTATACACATTTTACCTTTAGAGGAAATAGGCGATATTCATGGAATATTGGCGAAAAACGAAAAAATCCTGTTTATTGAATTTTAACAACAGACCAAATGGAAAAACTCCCTCTTTAACTGTTGTTTAATACATTTTGCGTGCGACCGATCCTTTTCGGTTGGGTTAACTTTAAAATGTTTTCGTATTGGCAACTCCAATTCTCTATGCACTCGGAATAATGAGATGTGCCGGAAAATTCTATTTTATAAGCGATAAAACTACGAAACAGATAGGGTTTAAAACGAGAATATTTTGCGGTCTCAAAATTAAGCAAACGCTTTTAACTTTACACCGTTTATGTCAACTTTGTATAGGATTTTACAGCGTCCGCAATGCGGAGTACGCGTTAATTGACCAACCTTTTTAGTAATAAATAACCCTGGGCACCTCGTGACTTCAACACATTATTTATTTTCTACTTCAAAAATTGCAGTTTTGTGCTTGCATATTTTTGGATTTTTCACATCTTTAGAAAGAAATTTTCTATGCAGTTTACAAATGTTTGGCTAGCTGTACAAATTTACAAGTCTAGTTGCCGACTATTACATTAATTACATTAAATTTGCGTAGGGTAAGTAATCTAAAAGTCATCACTAAATCTCTGTCCCTCCTTAAAATAGGCTCTAGTATTAACTCACCCGGTTGTGTCCATTAAAACAAAACAATATATTAAACTCGCAGCTCATCCTGTATTAATTAGGCGAGAAAGATTGGTCAATTAACGCGTTCTCTGCATTGCGGACATTATAAGCTTTTGTACTTAGGCAATTGGAGCGGGAGTTATTTTAATTGAATTTCCTTACTTTTAGCAAATGCTAACTCAGTTAGAAAAGGCATGCAACTGGAATGCTTTAAAAGGCAAATACTAAGGGATATCTTTTTAAGCTTGGCTTAAAGATCTCCAGGGATAAACAACTCCAGTTTTCCGGATAAATATTTAGCGCGAGCAAAGCGATCGGTGTTGAATTACAAACAGATACTTTTACAGAAAAATGTAATTTTTGTCTCATTACTTTCTATATTTTTATACTAGAAATTGTTGCGCTTTCAAGGTGTTAACATCTCATTATTATATGACTGACACGTCTATTCCCAAATCGCTTACAAATGAATTTAATTAAGTAGAATTAGAAAACCTGTTGGTAATTATACAGTAATAACAGTAAAAATAATATTTTAATTTGAGCAATGGAGGAAAAACTGCTGTCGTGTAGAGTTTTGCTCGGTAGACCGGTTTCGGTCTATTAGCACCTAAAAACTGACGTAGTTTTCGTTGAGTGACACCTATTTTAGTAGATTAGTAGATAGCTCGAGATATTCATTGAGGCTGCACAAACATTGCCAAACTTTTTTAACTGATAAAGCTGTGGTTTTATTGATTTAAAAAAGTTTTAATATTTTAAATATCATTGTGTAGGTGAGTCTGAGGGATTTTACCTTTTTGAGGAAGTGTGGGTTGCGCCCTATTGGGATAACCTAAAATTAGATGGTAGAGTGAGTTTTGTCTATTTATGGTTACCACTAGGGACAAATTGAGGACTTTTGACATTAGATAGTTATTTCCGGACAATTCAGCTGTATTATATGTAAAGTTTTGATTCATCTGTGTGTTCAAACAATTTCATTTACAAAGAATCTACAAAGGTATTGGCTGGTATACAGGCAGCCACAAATTCGCTAAAACAATAAATACAGAGTTGGTTAAATTATGGAGATTAATAATATGCCGTTTTAAAAGCTTAAAAATTCCAATTTTCCGAAAAAAAAAACAAAAATTTTAAATTTAGTTTTTATAAATTATTTGATGAAATAACTAAGAGATCCGACGTTTCGGTTTATGGTTACCATCATCAACTTATGGGCGCCATACTAGATTTTAACATTTTCAAATAAAGCTTTTTCTCTGATTACAGTGAAAGTTCAGGTTCAGGAGAATTTGGAAGCTTCTGAAATCTTTTTAGACTACCTCATGAGCATTTAGAAGGTTTTAAGAGCATCTTGAATGTTCCGGACAAATTTAGAGGCATATGGAAGTCTAATACGGTTCTAGAATCATTTAGACTGTTTTTACATCTTTTGAAAGCTTCTAGACCAGTTGAAAAGCATTTTTAAAGCTTTTAGGACAATTTAAAGAGAATATTGACGGTTCTGAACTGCTTTAGAGGCATTTGGATGATTCTAAAAGTTGCTGAAAGCTCTCAAACTGCCCTATAATCATATAGAAGCTTTGGAACTGTTCTGAAATTTTTTGAAAGCTTCTAGACTAGTTGAGGAGCATTTCAGACTCTTCCAAAGACTTTTGGAAGCTTTTATGCTGCTTCAGGAGCATTTGGAAGCTTTTAGACACTATTTTGAAACCTTCTGGTGTTTCTGTAGTGTTTTGGAAGCATTTTAAATCTTCTCTTAGGCTACTTCAGAAGCACTTAGACGGTTTTAGGACAGTTTAAAGAGAAAGAAGCATTTGAAAAACTGAGACTATTTTCTCTGAATCATATGGAAGATTTATACTGCCCCAAAAGCTTTTGGAAGCTGTTATATGCTGTTTCGAAACACTTTGAAAGCGTTTAGACACTATTTTGAAAGCTTCCGGAGTTTCTATAGTGTTTTGGAATCTTATGAACTTCTTTTAGACTACTTAGGAGCATTTAGAAGGTTTTAGGAGAGTTTAAAGAGCATATGAAGGTTCTGGACTGCTTTAGAAGCATTTGGATATTTTATACTGTGCTAGAAATGGCTTTAAACTGTTTTGAAAACTTTTGGAGTTCCTATAGTGTATTAAAAAGTTCTGAAATCTTTTTAGACTACTTGTGTGACTGTCCCAAAAGCTTTTGCTTGCTGCTTCATGGTACTTTGAAAGCGTCTAGACACTATTTTGAAAGCTTTTAGAGTTTCCATAGTGTTTTGGAAGCTTTTGAATTTTTTAGACCACTTCACCGGAATTTGGAAGGTTTTAGGACAGTTTAAAGAGAATAGTGAAGGTTCTCGACTTCTTTAGAAGCAACTGGAAATCTTAGGCGGCTTTAAAAATTTTGAATGCTTTTAAACTGTTCTAGAATCATATGGAAGCATTTAGACAGTTTTGAAATCTTTTGAAAGGTTCTAGACTAGTTGAAGAGCATTTGGAAGCTTTTTAGACTGTTTCAAAAGCTTTTGGAGATTCTGTAGAGTTTTCGAAACTTAAAAAAACCGAAATTTTTTTCTATTTTAGGAACCTTCCTGACTTCTCGTCAGGAGCATACTAAAGGTTCTGGACTGCTTTAGAGACAAATGGAAATCTTAGAAGCTTCTATTCTATTTCAGGAGCAATGGGAATCTTGCTCCTGAAATAGAAGCATGGCATACGGAAGCTTTTAGACAGTTTTGGAAGGTTTTTGACTCCTTTAGAAGCATTTTGAACTTGTTCTCCAGCTTCTGTGACCACCTTTTTAGTACAAATTTCGAGCGGAAAAAATTTAGAAAATTATCAGTAAAATTAAGCAACCAAATTGACATTTGTAAAATCGGTCGAATCCGAAATTAGCCTTTAAAGGCCAAATTTCAAGCAAAAAATGTTTGCTATTTCTGTGAAATAAAACAAAAGTTTCATTCGTAAAAGTCAAAATCCAATTTGGCGTCCATAAGAAAAATTAAAGGTCACGATAACCTAAAACCGAAACGTCGAATCTCAAAGAGGAAAGTGGCAATATTAATGTGTCAATTATTTTCAGTTATTTTATCAAAAAAATCAATTAAAAGTACTTTTCAAAATTTCGCATCATAATTTAACCAATTCTGACCCTCACCCACATGAATTTGTGGCAACCTGTATATTTTCTAAATGAAGGCATTTGACATTAACTGTTACGTTCGATAATCAGAATGTCCTACGTATAACGTAGGTGGCATTGCAGTCTTGATATTTTAACCTGCTACTGGAAATTTATCAGAAAATGGATGTTTTTTTTATTCCTGCAATACAAACAGTTGAAAAGAAATTCCAAGTTGAGTGACAATTAGACTAAATGTAGAAATAACGCTTTTCAACTAGTTTTATTGCAGGGATTACTTCATGGTATAAAAACAACCTGTATAAAAAAGCAATAAAAGTTACCCATAATTATTTAAATTACCAGTATACCAATTTGTCTAATGAAATATGAAAAACCCAGGTCGTCCACCCCTTTGATATCGATTTTGATTAATTTCATTTGGTAACTATGTAAAATTAATTCGCATTGTCTATAGTGACTTGTGATGATATTATTATTGGTCAAAATAATAACATAATTCCATTTCTGGCAAATTTCATAATGTTAATTCTGTTGATATTTGTTAATGTCAAAACTCAGTGGGGCTATTATACAAGAAATCCCTTGATGATTTAAAATTAGATCAAAATTTGTTGCAGAAATAAGCAATTTTAATTAATGAAATTGCCGCGAAGCGCACAATATAAAATAATATGTTATTTAAAGTCCAATTCAATTTTACGATTCTCGTTAAGTGTGTTCGTTTATTTTACAAATATCAATAAAAATAAGGTAGCTTAATGGTTTTTACAGATTGAGATCTTTATAAAAAATTGTACCTAAACTGATTAAAGGTTTCAATTAACGCGAATGGAGGAAAAACTCATTGGTCGATGTCGTTAACGATACAATTGTCTTGTATCAATTAACCTGATTAATTTATTTCGAAAATTCACGATACTGAAATCGGTTGTAAACGAAGCTTGACGAACACAAAAAGTTAATCTCGTTAATATTAATTAAGTTATTAATAAAATCTTATGCAAAACATGCACCTGCTGAATTGTAATTTATCCTAGTCTGTGTAATAAATCGGTCATCTATATCAAAAGATATATTTTCCATTTGTGGATTATTAATCGGAAATTTCATTTAAATTCCATTACATTAAAATCATGTAAATTTTTCAGTTTCCATAGTTATAATTAAAAATTCGAAAATTCAACGGCGCACAAAGGAAATGTGAAAGTCATCTTTCAGGCCTATATTCCGCATTGCAGAGGGTGAATTTGTAAATTATTTAGAAGGACCAACAATTTTGTCCACAGCTCATTAATATCGCTTTAAATGAAGCTTCTTAATAGCTTGTCATCAGGAATATTCATTGCCCGGCAAGAAGAATATCAGCCAGTAATTCGTTTTAAGTTAATTAAACTCATTAAAATATCAACATTTTAGTTTCAGTTTTTACCAACTTTTAACAACCACGATATTTTACAGGATTTTATCACTGATTTTCGTCAGGATTAACGGTTCGAAAACCTTCAAAAGCCCTCGTTAATCCAGTTAGAGTCGAACTTGATACAAAAGAAATATCCGGGTTTCTTGATATTTAAGCCAATCTAGGGTAAATGAAAAATTCATTCAAACATTCCGGCAGTTCTTTTTCACATTAAATGAGCACTAATTTATTGACTAAGTCCCTGTTTGCTACAGAATATAGTTTTATATATTTTTTAACTAAAGACACAGTCTTCCAAATTTTAGTTTAAAATATAGGCACCATGTAGAAGTTTAAATACTTTTTTTACGGTTTTAAGTATGTTTCAAAAATTTTGATAGCAGAAACTTTCTATTTTTATACAGTGTGTCCTGAAATGCATGATAATAAATTCGCCCTGCATACCAGTCTGGGGCAATTACCACTGTCTGCCTACTATTATTGTATATTTGAGAAAACAATGGTTTAAAAGGATTAAAATTTGGTCATCTGGGAGGTTTACAAGTTAATCTTTGACACTGAATATAGTCAAAAACAGGATTTTTGGACTAATTTTTAATGGAATTCAAATTTTTAGATTATAAGTAGTGTAAAACCGAACATTCAAGACTTATGAGAGTCCAAGTTTTTACTGAATTCGTTTTTTTCAGACTGAAATCCATTGTTGAGTATCTGAAACTGAATTTCAAGCACTAAAAACCGTCCGGAAATCAAGACAAAGATTGTTGAGCATAAAACTTCTTTTTACTTACTTATAATAGTCTAGAATTTGACTTTTAAGGCTAAAAATGACTTTACTAAGACTAAAGAGAGTCCGAAATTCTATTTCAGGACATTAATAAGTATACAACTCAATTTTCTGCACTGAAACAAGCCTAGAATTTAATTAAACACTTAAAACAGTACAAATTCGTTTATAAAAATTATTTTTCAAGAATAATATCGTAGCATTTAGTGCCAAAAATTTTTAATTTCATTACTGAAGAGTCTTAAAGTCGATTTTTCAGTCTTAAAGCACTAAAAACCACTGATGCACTGATTAGTGTAGAAGTCAATTTAATAGTGAAGAAACTTAAAATGACATTTTAAGACTATGGACAGTACAAACTGGTTTTCAGTCTTAGTCAGTAGTCTTGAAACTCGATTTTTCAGTCAGAAAACTGCTCTAATACACTAAAAACAGTATAGATTTTTAAGAAATACTCGAATTTTTAGCACTGCGGTGTCTAGAAGTCAATTTAATAGTGACAAAGCTTGAAATTACATTTTTAAGCTTATGGAAAATGTAAAAATTGTTTTTTAAGTCTGCTATGTCAAAAACTTGGTGAAGATAGTCTTGAAACTCGATTTTCCAGTTTTAAAGCACTAAGAATAGTCCAAAGTTCTAAGAAAATAAAAAGCAAAGTAAAACATATTCTGTATTTAAGACCAAAATATTGAAATTTGACTTCGAATTATGAAAACTTACTTCAAATGCAAATTTTAAGCTTCTAATGTCACTTTTCATTGGTTTTGATTCACGTTTTGGTGTCCAAGTCAATTTTCAAGGTTTAAATTTGTAGTCAAAAATTTTATAAAAAGTAGTTTTTCATGTCTACAAATCAATTTCCAATACTAAATCTTTCAATGTATCGGAAAACTGTGACGACTGACTACAAAGACAGTTTTTAAGAGTGTCAGGTCAATTTTCAAGACTAAAGTCTTTCAATTTTTTTAAAAACTATGAAAACAGGTTACAAAGACTATTTTAAAGCCACTCGAGATTATTTTCACCTTTTTAAAGTCAATTTACTGATTTCTATGTCAATTTTCAAGAATAAGGTCTCTCAATTTGTCCGGAAATTATGAAAACTGACTACAAAAATATTTTTTAAGCTTCTTAAGCTAAGTTGGGTTGCGTTGATTTTGAGTCTTTGAACGTCATAACTCAATTATCTCGTAAACAAAGTTAAAAATAAGAATTTTATAAAAGATACTTTTTTTTAATTTGAACAAGGAAATCAAAATGAAAATTATCTTCCTGTATCTACGCCACTGGACAATTTTGACAAACTTTATTAACATGACATAATGAGTATTAATTTTTGCTTTATGGACACACTGTATATTATTTTATGTGTACCAGAATTTGGTTATAAATTTTACTGTAAAAAAAAACTAGTTTGATCGTTTATGACCGAGTTTTATGAACGAATGGCACTGAGTACTCACACAACACTAACAAATCACATTGTAAGTTATAATTAATAACTCAGTATTACTATTTTATTTTTGTTTTACTATCATTTAGGTGGTTTGTCAAGTAAATGATGTGGCAAGTATTAGACAAATATCAAAGACCCACAATACGTTAAGATATTCGGTAGTTTAAGGAAACTAGTCGTTAAAAAGACGATGTTTTAACGTAAGTCTCGTAAACCTTTTAACGGTTCTCCTCCTCGTAGCCTTGTGATGATTAATTTTATAGTAGAACAAATAAATGCTTACAAATTGTACACAAAGTAGTCTAATTGTAATATTTACTAAGCTAAGTAACAGATGGATGAAGGTAAGACATTTTCGAATATGTCATTATATTAATGTTTACCTGTTGCTTTTAGTGTTAAATTTCGTGAAGCCAATAAAAAAAATTTGGTGTTAACATTATGTACATATTTGAAACATCCGATTAAGGAAGGTTGGTGTTTAAATGCGACATTTGTGATCTCAATAACAAAAAGAATGGTCAATTAACGCGCTCGCCGCAATGCGGAGGCCACGTAAGGCCTTGTGGACTGTTCCTGTTTTATTAAGTTTTCGTAATTACTTTGAAAGAGACTTTTGGCCACTTTAATCAAATTTCCTATTGTTGACTTTTAGAGCCGAGAACTGCAGTGGCCTATGGAAGAATGTCGCGCTGCAGGATGCACTTGTTTCTCTTGATTTGTATAAATTGTTTTTTTTTTTTAATTTATTTAAATAGTGGTGCATACCTGATTTTGGGGCTGGAGTTGGTATTAACGTCGTCGTCATTGTATTTGGAGGAGTGTGATTAATTCTTATCGCTTCCAACTTTGGTACCGGTAAAAGACCAGGAGCTGACATACTGGTTGGTACTGCCGTGGCAGGCATCATAAGAGTTGACATAGTCAACATTTTGACTTATAAACTTACAACTGTTGAAAAATAAACTCGAATTGTTTCGCGCTCAAAGTTTTTCGCAAGAAGACGAGGACAGTTGTTGTTCACTGTCGCACACTGGCACGCGGGCCGCAACTCAAAGACTGCATAACGCGGGTTGTCTGTGTTATGTCGCGTTTCGTTCGGGGGTAGAAGGACGTGGGGGTGGAACAGTTATAGTGGCCGTGGTGGTGCGAACGGAGGGTTATTCCAACTGCGGCAAACTGGCATCAGCTTCGGCGCTCTTCGCGCACTGTTTGTGGATCTCGTTTAATAGGCTGCAGGAGCCAAATAAATCATACACTAGGCCTTCCAAGGGATAATTCGATTATAGCCACTTATGTGAATGTGAATCTTTGTTCCTAAAAGTTCATAAACACATACACCCAAACTTAAAAAGTTAAAAAGAACGGAGCGTGATTATTGGGGCAAGCAGATGCGAATAGCGCAAACTGACGAAAAACTGGAAATTTTCCTGCCTGTGTTCTAAACTGGGTTTAATGCTATTTAACAGGCTTTCTGAACTTTACAAATTAAAGGCTAATAATTTTGACTCAACTAGATTTTCAATTAATTTTTAGTCAGAGTTTCACATGGATAAGGGAAACGAGTTTTAAAATTTTAATTTATACATTTCCACATCAACTGTCCTGAAAAAAATAAAGCTCATTTGAGCGCAACAGCAGACTATATTTTTCACAGAAATAATATAATATTTTTGCTTTTTTTCTGTTTTTAAATAAATTTTGTCCATTTTTGCAAAATGTTTGACCATTTTTGCAAATTTTAGGTTTGACTAAAAGTTTTTTAATTTTTGACTTGAAATTTTTTGATTTTAAATTTGTCCTCTTACAGTCGCGTAACCAATTTAACAGAAAATAAGTCTAAATTTGGCATTTTAAAAGTTTTTCAAATGTCACATCACTTTTTCGCAAATTTTACGTCTGACTACAAAATATTTGGTCTTTTATAGTCACGTGATTAATTTAACATACAGTAAATGTAAATTTTGAATTTTGGAGGTTTTTTAGACGTCAAGTGGTCATTTTCGCAAATTTTACGTTTCATAACAAAACTTTGAGTTTTGAATTTTTTAAATTTTGATTTTAAATTTGGTCTGTCATAGTCACGTGACTATCGCCATTTGTAACTTGCTCTTTTTCTAAAAAATTGCATATATTTATCACTTGATTATTATTAAAATGGTGATTATTGAAATGAAAGAAGAGAAGAAAGAAAAAAGAGATGTTGAGATATAGAAAATAAACTTCAAAATTAATAGATATTTCCAACAACAAAAATTGTATTCTACCAGATTGAAATAAAAGATAACAATAGAAGATAAGTTACAGAAGAAAAGAGAAAAAATGACAGAAGGGAAGATAGTTTATAGTGTTTAATTTTTATCTATAAAATACAATATAACAATCAACGTTTTCAACAATCTTATATTTTTCAAAAAACAACCTAACCTCAATAAAATCATTGCTGTAGCTGGGTAAATAAAGAAAATTTTTAAAAAAATGTATTTCTCCTGATTTCTCCTGAAATGTATCATAGTTGCTTGAGGGTCAAAAATCATATTTTTTTCAACACCAAATTTAAACACTCATATCTCCTGACCCAAACCAGGTACAAAGTTGATTTTTTCAACATTTTCAGGATATACAGCCTGGGGTCTGTAGATAATACAGTAAAAAAATTATTGCTGTAGAAATACAGTCACCCTGTACAGTCATGTAAGTTACTGTGTGATCAAAGCACCCGCATTTGGTGTTAATTGACAAGATTTATCGGTAAAACGGACCCCCTCAATTTATCGATTTCCTGTAGGAAGTTCGTATAAAGCTGTTTGCTATACATAGATTTTACATGAAGTGTGAAATTCCTTTAAATTAAAGCAGTGCCTAAATTTGGAACAAAATAATCTAATTTTGTGATTGTACTAAAAGCTTTATAGGATAAGGGTAACTGAAAACGAAACCCGACACTTGTGGGTACATCGCAGTTAAATATACCCTTCTGTAGGTTGTGTTCATAGATTCGGCAAAACAAGGTTTTTTCATTAAACCTACAAACAAAATTATTGAAACTATGGGATAATATATTGTATACCGTATAAACAGAGCAAATTTAACCAATGATTCAGCTATAATGATAAAATAACAATACACATGATTCTAATAGTATAGTCGTTCTGAACGGCTATTTGGTTATTAATAACGTATTAGTGGAGTTGATTACGTAAATATTATCATGACATACATGTCAATTCAATTTCTTGTATAAACGACACACTACCGTATATTAAATTGTTTTGAAACCAGCAACCGTTTTGCATAAAACCACCTAATTAGAAGCAAAAATTTAGTTTAAAATTCATCAAACCGTTATGGGAAAACAACAGCAATCCCATATTAATTAAATTGAAAAAACATGTTTAATAAAAACAAAGAAATTATTGCAGATAATATAATAAAGTTTTAGTGTATTGTAGTATTGTATACTTTTGCTAGTTATCTCAAATTGAAGAGGACGTCATAATATGAATTTAATTTATGTTCACCAGTTTAAAGTTTATTAATCAAATTTAGAATGGAATTTATACGGTAATAATTAACTAATTAATATCTCGCTAGCTTTAATACAGTTTAGGAGTTGACATTGATCTAGCCATATAGATATTTTCTCGGTTCCACATTGGTAAATGCATACATATTCGGAACGTTTATAACGAAAATCAACAAAGACCCCACACCTCTCATGAATTATTTGACATGAATAAGGAATATAGATTAAGCTATTTCACATGAACTGTAGAATGGCTTTCATTTAGCCGAATATTCGTCTTAAACTATAAAGACAAATACTGTCTAAGCAAATCCACGATTTCATCTCCTCATTGAAATAACTAATTACAAGATTGATGTTTGCAGGTAGTTTAATTAGAGAAGCGGTTTTAATATCATTAATAATGAAAAGCAATTAATTATTTTTTATTAATATGCATTCAAATAAGCAACTTATTATAGAATTTTTATATACAAACATACAATCAAGTGGTACAGTTTTGGTAATTTTTTTAATGTATGTTAATTGTAAAACTTAGGATGACCATAATTTTTGAAACAAACATAAACATATTTTTATGTTTCCGTTCCTTCCTATGTCTTGACCTAACCTAATTTTTATAATTTCTTTATTTCTCTAAAAGAAAAAGAATCAATTTTAGACAACCCACCAGTAAATGAAGTTTGTCCACGTGATAATTCCTCATTGCCTTTTTCAGAATGAACATTAACACTAATTAACTTTACGTTTATGTTTACTTGTTTCTTTAAAACTTAAGGAAACTACAGTAAAACAAAATACTTAACTAATACTTTTTTTTCATTTCAGCTTAATTATATTATGTATGTTTTATGATCATATTTGTTTATGACTATGATCTTGTTAGTACTTATCCAGAAATTATGTGACGTTATTACTAATTGTGTTTTGACAGTTAAGTCTAGAGTTAGGTGGTTTCATAGTTCTGTTTCCGTAAAACATAAAGAGGGTTAAAAAAAAACTTTACGTTTATGTTTACGTGTTTCTTATGTTAACGTTCAAAGAGGCATAGAGAGTTATGTTTTTGTTTACGTTTGAAAAACTGTGAGTGGGAACATTAAAATTATATGTTTTAATTGTACGGTTTTATGTTTTACGGAAACTGAACGTTTAATGTTTGTTTCAATATATGTCATTAGATATATTGACTAATTTCCAAAATTTCGTTTTTTTTCGGATATCTCCGGAAGGCTCGTAAAACGGACATAAGTAACAAGGGCAGTTTCGGTTTTGTTAAAGAAATGTTGTCATTTTTCGGACACCCTGTATGAAGCGTTTCTGTTCCTTAAATTAATTTGCTGAGCTTTAATATATTTTTTGAGTGCGTAGCAATAATAAAAACGAAATATAACACGCACTCAGCTGTCATAGAATTAAAAAATAGGAAACAAATTCGTTGCGGGATAAACGTAAATCGTTGGCGAAACTCCATCCCTAAATCACTTTGAAAGCTTGGTATACAATGTTTTGTGCCTCTTTTACGACCAAGAATATAATACAGGAAAAGCATTTCACCATCATGGTCCCTTTACAGCCGAAACCAAGTCAATAAAAGCTAACTTTGTTTCTATTCTCTTCAATGAGCATCTACACAATGTAGTGCTGCATTGTGATGTCCCTTTAAAATTTAAAGTCTTTTGTGTGTTGTGCCGTATCTTGCGTAGCCATTAATAATGTAAGTCCACATAAAAGGGCGTGAGCCAATTTGTTGTTCAAACTAATTTGCAGGGTTACGTTAAATATTTATGAAGCTTTTTTTTTTGAAAACGACCTGTAAGGTTGGGCTGGGTTTAGATATTGGATAAAACTCCCTGGAGATGCTCTGTGACACGCACTACATACCCAACATTGCATATGCACACGCATATATAGTAGAACTTAATGAGGTTATAAACGAAAATATACACACATTGAATCATAAGTTGTAGAAAATGTCTTATATGTATTAA
Source organism: Ips typographus (assembly GCF_016097725.1). Lineage (NCBI taxonomy): Eukaryota > Metazoa > Arthropoda > Insecta > Coleoptera > Curculionidae > Ips > Ips typographus. The sequence goes on along the minus strand of NC_138437.1, from coordinate 4,951,370 downwards.
TTGATTAAATGTCTCTTACCATTAAGCCCACTGTACTGTAATAAGCCTAGCAAGGCAATAAGCTAATTAATAATAATAATACTAATAATAATAATATAATAATGTGTCCAAAGTCGCATTAGTCACCCCTTATTATATCATAACACTTCATAAGAGCTAATATCCCTCCAGCGCCACTCTTGGCAACATTAATTAATATTACTTAGTACATACTTTCCCTGTTTCCCTCAATATTAATCCTACTAACTAATGCTAGTACCTTTCTAACTAATGCTTTTACTTAAAAATATTGAAGCTTTAAATACAGAAAAAATAGCAAAAGGAATTAATCACAATAATTGGTTAAGCCTTAGCCATGTAAATCACTCGGTTTACAAAAAACATGGGATAATATGAATCTCTTAGATAATACTCTAGTTTGCTCTTTTCGGCATTCTAGCAAGGGTTAAACCCTTTGATGTTCCCTCATAGCGTTCATGTAAAGTTAATCACGCTGATCAGATTTACATGTAATAGCAGCTACTCATGCCCCGTTTTTGTAGGGGGTGTTGAGTTAGTTGGATCCTCTTTTGATTTTCAAGATGATCTCTTTGTGCTTAGTTTAGCATAAGTTGAAAAATGTAGTAGGGATTCAGTTGTTTTGATTAACTAGTTAACATTCTGTGTTTTATATTTTTTAGTTTAGCTTGAAAGTAATATCAAGAGGCTGAAATTTTTTAAAATAATCATCATATATAATTGTGTAAGAAAAAATTCTTTTTTTTTTCAGCCAAACAGTGCATTTTATGCCTGTTGAGACACATCTATGGTAAAAATTTCAGGTTTGTCAGTTGGACATTTTTCGAGATATTACTGTTTTTTGCAGTTTTATATTAGGGAAACTTGTAAAGTACCATATTGGTACTATCTCAATGAAATTCCTGTTATCAACTAATTTGCCCCTGAGAAACTTAAATCCGGTGGCTTTATTAGGTACTTTTCAGGGCGTGGCTTCCTTATAAGGGCCGTAATTGCCCTTTGGCCTCCTACGCCACTTTTTGACTATTAACCCAAAAGTATTCCCTCGGTGAAAGTCGATTTAAAAATTTTGATTTTTTTTTCGAAATTTTGCTAGGTTACCCCCTTGAAAAAATTGGAGACAACTCAGTTTTTATTTTTTTAAAGCCAAACGGTGCATTTTTTAAGTAAATTGTGTTTATCACAAAAGTTGCGTTCTATTAAGATACATTTATGGTAAAAATTTCAAAAAGTACGAAATTAAATGATCAACTTTGACGCTATCTAGCGGCCAAACGGTATAACCCAGACGTACCCGCTCAACGTCACGTGATAGCTCGATTTATTGGCTATCTACGGTTTTATAATATACAAATGTACATAGTAAATGGAAACTTTTATCCCACTATTAGTATAAAACCGTTACACATGTAATGGGGCCGCCTTTTATATATGAGGAGGGAGGAAGTTATGGGCAATATCCGCATTTACATGGGAGGGAGGAAATATGGAAAATTATGGCGGTATAATATCTGTGGATAGAAGATTCCGTTCTAGCAAAAACCTTTTCTCGTGTAAAAAACATTCAATCGATCTCAGAACAATCTGACCTATTTCGAAATTTGAAATCAAGTTTTTACTTTTGCTCCTTTGTCTAAAGTATTTCAAAATGATTTTCTAAAATTTGAAAATTCAAAATTAACTACGTACATTAAGTTATCTCTGTTTAATGATTTGCTGGCTTCTTTCTAACAGTAAGATTGTTTTCCTTCCAATCCGCAAAAAACCACAACACTAGATTATCTTATTCTGGGAAATAAGAAACAAAGTCATATTCCATTAAAACGGAATAACATATTCCATTACTTATTAATTTCATAGCGGTCTAAAGGACAAACCGAGTTTAAAAATATGAAATGCGCTCTACGGTACAAATTACAAGTGGTATTAACACGAACCATTAAGGCACGCAACTGTGGCCATTTAAATTACAGAAAAAAAAGCCCCCGACTCCCACATCACGCATTACAAATAAAGATTACGAATTGTTACAGTTATAAAAACTGAAAATTCTTTTCCTAAGGATTTATTATGAATTTGCGGGGTAGGTCAGGGGAAGAAAGAATGTCATTAAAATGATTACACGTTAATGGAAGCAAAATAAGGGTTGGCGCAGTTACATCGTTAATCTGGTTTTGCCAAAAGGGACAACCTAACGCATTTATCTCGTAGATAGTGGATATATAAGTGGTAAATTCAGTAGCTGATTTTACACACTGGTGAATGCATGTTACATTAATCGATACACGTAACGGAGTCTGTTGTCCTGTCATATTACACTATGTTTTTCTAAATTTAGCATAAAATCCCTGCTTAGGTTAATGTCATACCTAGTTTGGTGCATAATCGAACAGGGTATGATACACAGTTTACCATTTACGGGTAAATAAATAAAAATCTGCAACGCCAAAAGGGGGTAAAGCTGCGAAATAGTAGTAATACGTGTTAACCCTACCCTTATTTACATATTTATTCTCTTGGCGCGCAGTACGCACATTTGCATACAATGTGTCATTGCCTTCACTATTAAGTGCAGTTATAAATATATTTTTCTATTTCACCCCTTAAGTCACGAAACTTACTTGAAGTATCTAATTTTGGTGCTGGATTAATCACGGGTGGCGTCACAATTGTTGAAGTCGTTTTGATCTGCAAAGGTACAGTCGGTACCGCATTAGAAGGTTGTTGCGTCATCATAGGGGGTACAGCCAGTAGGGTGGTTGGCTGGTTTACTGATGTGTTGACATTAGAACTGGATACCCATCCTGTCTTCAATTCCTGAAACAATGATTACAATCAATAAAACAAATTAGTGACATATTTTTGACAGGAATCAGTAAATTGAAGAATTCTAGAGTAAACTAAAAAATTTTGACAAATGCGAACAATCATATAATACATATTTTAACTTAATTAAAGGACACTCTGTTTATTACATCAATTTAAGAAAATTCAGGTATTCATAATTTTTATGTTATATTTATTTAAAACATTTCTGGAACATAACCTCAGAATTGCATAGATTTCTTCTAAATATGCAGACTTAAAAAGAATTACAGCATGCATACGACGGTTTTCCAAGATGGTAAAAGAATATTAAGTAGCTTCAAGCTAGAGTGTAGCAAAAGTAATTAAAGAAAAAACTTGTAATTTATATAAGGTAAGTTTAAAATTCACAATGGAGCTACGTATATGATTTTTAAATTGTGTTTTGTTTAAGTTTGTTTTTGTTTTTTAGTACAAAACTAGAAATGTAAAGCATTTTGTTTTGGTTTGTGCTCAGAATTTAATTGTGAACAAATAGGTTTACGTTCATTATGAAAGAGGCATTACGTTATGTTATGTCAAACTATTTTATCAATTCATCAATTATAAACGATTTTTTGGGTCTATTTTGTTATGTATAAAAAAGTATTTGACACAGTTCGAAAACTATTTTGCAATTTGGTAAGTAAATTCAAAAAAGTATCCAAACTTGTATTAGTTTCTTCTCATACATAAACATCAAATCTTTCAAGTTGGATTACAAGGTTTCGAAACCTTCATGTATCCCATTTATGGACCCAAAATAAAGCATCGACTCGGAAAAATCCGAAAAAGTAAAAAAGTTGTATACAGAAAGTCTACTCAAAGATTTTTTATTATCATAATAGAAAAATTAATCACGTTGCTAGTGGTTGGTTACGGAAAATTTTGTGTCAAAAAACTATATTTTTAGTTTCTAAACATCCGGTTGTTTGATTTAGTTTCCTCCAATTAATCGGGTTCATTTACTGTTTGCGAATGCACCCGTGTATGAACGATCAGCGCCAAAACTGAGTGCTGTTGGGTTTTCATAAATATACCTTTTCTGCGCTACTGAGTTATAAGATTATTACGCCAACGGCAATTTCAGATTTATTCGAAGATTTCCGGGCTAAACGGATATTAGTTCTTTTTATAGAGAAATGTCCACAAACTGTATTGGCCGCTGTAGATATCTGATTTTTCATATTGGAAGTAACGACATGCTTAAGGCCAGGTGCATCTAGAATTGGTAGTCAAATCTCAATAACAAACGAATATTTTAGCAAGGATTCAAAAACCTTGCAAGCTGAAAAATCTGAATAAATGATTTAACTTTAGCTTAAAAGCTTTGCTTGTCAGCCGACGACAGGCAACTGCTTTGTTTCTTTTGATTATTGAATTCTTGACATAGTGCAAAAGAGTAATATGATGCCGGTTTGTCTGCAAAAGAATTCCAATATGTTTAAATTTGAAAAAAGTTCTCTGAATCCTTCCAACTTCCTTAAAAAATTGATATTTCCAACTCACATCGGACAGTCAAAAGTCTCGTAGAGAATTTTACTAATCGATACGTTCTTCCCTTTTGCAACGTCGCTTTGTCGTCAAACAATTTCAAATTAAATACCGATTATCACATGCCTCGTTTAGTTTAAACTTGACAATTAACCATGCAAAACCTGAGAGGTATAACGGAGATCTCCGAGCTAGTCAGGTTTCCAATATTTACAATTCACGGTATATTACAGTTTTAAATCAGAAACCATTAGAGTGGCAAATTAGAAAAGAGAAAATACCAAAACTTGGCGGACTCAGCTTTAAGTAAGGGGAAATTGCTATTTCTACTTCTTAGTTTTCCGATCTGGGCTTTTTATTTTTGCTTCCTGCAATCAATTTAAGTAATTAACAGAAAATCATCCGTAAAATTCTTCAGAAATTGTGGGTGGAATCTATGTTGTATGGTGAGTTATAGTTCATTTTGTTAATTGATAGGAAATTCTTTTATTTATTTTAGTGTACAATATTTGATAAAGGAACAATTAGGTCCGAAGAAAAAGAGTGGTCAAAGATTAAAAAAAAGAAAACTCTATATACAGGGTGATGCAGAGTTAAATGTACAAATTTCACCAGGACCCTAGTATATATTTAATGTTTTCTGTAAAAGTTTGCAGTTCAAAAAACAATTGTAATTAATATTTATTTAAAAACTTTAATTTTTGACAATTTGTCCGAAATGATAATATCATTGCGAAATTTGTCGTAAATATATATAAATAAACTTAAATAATTGGTTCGAATAATTTTGAAAAATGTAGTTTATAGTTCTCTATAACACTTATTGATATACAGGGTGATTCAGGGTATTCTCTCATTTAAATTCTCATATCCTGAAAGGTTTGCTGATGTAACCTATTGTCTTCAGTTAGATAATACTACATGGTCGAAAATCCCTGAGACAGAAAATGAAAAAGGCCTACAGGATGGTCAATATTTATCTTTCAGTCGGACAGATCAAAAAAGTGTCAAAAGTTCGTTTTTTAAAATGGATACATCGGTGTTTTATAGTTTATAATAAAGAACATTAAATTTAGATCCAATCCATGTATAAATTTCCTATTCAGTTTCCATGTTCTGACAGATATTTGTCAAATTCAACAGTGGTTCAAACTTAGCACAAGCAGGTGTCCGTATTCAGATTAGTATGCAGTACGATTTTATGGGAAATATTTCAACGACAAATATTGAGTCGTTCTCTAGATACTTCTAATATACCATCAGTGTGAATCTATAAACAAACATTTCACTCAATAGTATGATAGTGACTTACTTATGTTAATAACATGTAATATGTATTATAGTCTGAAACATAAAATAATCTCTATCAGTATGAGCCAATATAAATGTATCGTTCCAAAACTGATAACAAATTAGGTAGCTGATCCTGTGCTTCTAAATTGGTATGTATAGCAATAGAATTTTCCGGGCTGATAAAGGAGACGTAAAGAATGCATTCTGAAAAGCGAGTTTCCTCGAGATTATTCCAAGAAGTGTGCTTTTGGATAACTAAATTCAATTCAAGAGGAGATGTAGAACTCTATGTTATGCTATATGAGAGCACCGGAACTCAATTGCCTATAATTCTCCTAGATACAAGATTTTTACATTTTAAAACGAATATGTAAAAAGCATGAATCGTTAAAATGGAGTTTCTGCATTGCGGTATTCCTTTTTTTTGGGAATTGATAGTTTTTAACTGAATAGAGGTTCGGAGATAACTGCCTTTACTCTGTCTCCTATTTTCCAATACAACAAAACGTAATTTTAAATTTTTAACCAATATTTGCGCAACCACTATGTCTTTGTCTGGCTAGGAAAACACATAATAGGTATTTTGGGCGTGACGATGCGTATATGATAGCATACAGGTGTGTCATTAACTGTTAGCAGGAAATGAGCAGTTAAAACAAATACGGGCATGAAGAACGGGTCTTACACGTACAAATAATCAGGGATATACAGACTGTTTATTTCACAAGTTTTGTAAATAAGTTTTACGAGCGGTTTTGCTACTACTAATCCATCGAAGTGTTAATTCCTTTGATTCAAGCAGGAAATTATAATTAATGATTTATTCTTACTGAACTCTCATTTGGAAAGATTACTCAAGCTTTGGCAACATATTGCTGCATGGCATTTTTCCGGTTTAAGATACCATCTTTTTATGGAAATAACTGGTCATGCAATGTCGCGTGAAGAACTGTGACAACACATAATAGTAGACGTATGTAACTTTTTTTCTATACTACGTGTGTTTTTTTATGATATAAAGGATGTCGGAACAGTGGAAGCTAAATTATCACTTCCAATATGTGTAACTATAAACTTAGAGAACTAAAACTGGAGAAGTAGATCAAAGCAAATTGTATATAGGACAAGTGAAAGTAGAGACCAGTTGCACCTGTAATGGGAATCTTGCCAAAACTGATGTTTTTCACTGTTTTAGGTTAGTTATAGGATATGTTAAGGAACAGTACATAATTTAGTCTTGGAATTGCTTCAAGATGAAACGAGACCTTTATTAAACACATGTCAAGAGCACAATTTTTGAACAATCACAGACAGACAAACATCAGTGGCAGTCGATTAGATTAGGCAAAAGTCAAATCTTTAACCATAAACCTCTAAACTGCATTTTTATGGCGTCAAAAAGTGGTAACAAAATATTCAAAAAAATTACACTTTATAGCTCCATGAGCGGGGTTGTATGTGACAACTGTGAAACTACATTCTGAATAGACAACCATGTCATAATTATCATCAAAATAATTCTTTTATAGACGTATAAAGCAGGCTTATTATTGCTTAGTGCAAAACAAATTTATCTCTCTCCTGCTTAACAGTTTGGCATTGATTTTGCACTAAACATGAACAACGGTGTTAAAACTGTCAAAACCTCAACTATAGACGTATAAAATAATTTGAGTTGTAACATCTTTGAGTGGTAGCACAAGCTGCACTTTACATCTCCATGAAATGACTTTTGACACTTGCATGCATATACGTTAACAGCCATACTACAAAATTAACGTCATAACTGTCAAAAATACCGTGGTAGACTCACAAATGTAACTGGTGTTGTGTTTATTATATTTATTTAGTTTAAATTTTCACATTAATAGCAAAAAAATTGAAGAAAAAAAAATGCGTTTCAATCAACAATAAAAGTATAAAGTAAATCTTGTCAATGCTGGTTAACTATAAATTGAAATGATTGCAGAGAGTTTGTCAGTTTCTATTTTAACTAAATACTAAGAAACATCAACATGTGGACATTTAGGCAACCGAATTTTCTATTAAGTTTAGTTAAGTTAAATTAAGAAGTTGGTCAACTTTCTTAACTTAATATTAATTTTAATGCTTATCGCGCATGGCCCGAATAGGATTTGGACAAATATCAATTATTATCTTGATTGGCGTTTTCTTCCTTTGTCGGATTTTTTTTGGCCAAAGAGCCCTATGTGCCTAAGTGATTTGGGCAAATAACAAAACACAAAACTAGAAAACTTAAGCACAAGGTAGAAGAAAGAATGTTTTATCTGTGAAAACAAATTAGTACAATAAAAGTAGTATATACCAATGTATAAAATAAACTCTCAAATAGATGATTGCAAGGTAATAGAGCTTGTTAAACCCACTTTTATATTCAACAAATGATCGGAATCGGAAACCATTTTCGAGATCTTAGGATACGACGGTAAGGACAACTTTGTTAGGAATTTTTCTGAAGAAATACATAAAGCAATTTATTTTAACAATTTAAGGATAAAAAACACAATTTGACGACTTTTTCTTAGTTGTTAATTTTGTGCTGCATAAATTGAATGTTTTTTTGAACTTACTTTAATTTAGTATAATTCTAACTTGCTTTAATTTAACGTCGTGCATAAATCCACCTTAAAACTTCATCCAAATAAATAGGAATGGTTCAATAGCCAAAATCAAAGTATTTGACAAGATTTTTTGTTCATCAATGTTTCTCAGTTACACGGTTTTCCTACGGTCTGTATAAGAACTAACATTGCAAGTAAATAATAATTTTTTATTATAGTACGTTTTTAAATATATTAACACAACTGAAAACATCGGAAAAGATATTTCTTCCTATACATAAATACTAAATGGCTCTTAGAAATAAAAATCAAGAAGTAAAACTCACTTGTCATCAACGTTCCGCTTCCTTAAGTAACGGGATACGTTTTTAAAGTAATATTTTCATCGTATTTCCGGATAAATGTTTTCAAAGTAAATAGAGGAGAAAAATATTAAAATATTTTTGTTTCCTTTAAGTAATTTTGTGTTATTAAGACGTTAAAGGAAAGGTCTGAAAACAGTAATAAAGTTTGAAGCAAATTCTAAGGGAATTTAGGAGCAAGTTCCCAATAATTGATTTGGATTTCCCTTTAATAGGTGTATTAATTGAACTCATGTAGTTCATGTAGTAGGTGGAATGATGCTATTAAGCTACATGTAATTTTGCTTACGTTCTATTAAGTGCAAATGTGTATTGCACACATGTCAATCAATAAATGAACATTGTAAGAGATGCATTAACCGTAAATACAATTTGGATTACTATGTATGTATAATATTTCTCATAAGAAATAACTACAGGGGGTTTCCACGTGCCAGTTCATAGCCTTGATATCGACATATCATTTTCCTGCCAATATCCATAAATTAGCGTTTTGATAGTTATTTTAATCCGTAATACTCTAAATTGTACACAAACGCCTCAAACATTGATTAATGGTTCTGGAAACTTGTGCCGCTATTGCATTAAATTATTGTCGGTTCACCCGGTTTTCGGCTTGCTCTTTAAATTACTTCAACGTAGCACTATTTTATTACAGTTGTACTGCATAATTTGAAAATTGACTTGCAGAATATCAACGCTAAACAAAAGATATTAATATGACACGCTCTTCTTGGCTTTCATACATCAGGATTCAATTTTGGTTGATTTGTGTGTTACATACTGTACTACTAACCTAAAAACAATAGTGAGTGAAGTTCAACCACCACAAGTTATAAACGAACTGTTTGCAAATTGAAAATTCAAATTAAACGTTTATAGGTTACAAAGTAGAGTCAAGAATCGATGACAGAGGGTATTCAAAACTTATAATTCAACATTAATTGTTTCCGATATTCCAAAATTAAACCTTAATTTGGTTTGACGCCTTTACGCTGCTGAATTGAGGAAGTTTTGGTAAGGTATCCCTTTGAAGTTGGAACTTTTCGTAGTTGTCAAAGGCATAGAACGAGAGTGCGTAATTTGCTTTGTCGCTGCTTAGATAATGCTTTCATTAAATAGAGGAATTCTATCATGAATCAGTTGTTTGACCGAAACAACTAACTGAAATTCCATATATAACTTCCTAAACTAATTGAATAAAAGTGCTCAATAAGTTCAGATCAAATTTTACTGAACAATCTAATTAACGCTGGTACTTCAATAAGGAAAATGGAAGCAAAAGAAATTCCCTGCATTAAACCGTTTGATGAAAGGAGAAGGGTAAAAATATTTAATTAATAACCAGCCAAGTTTCACAAACACGGGTTCAAATTCAGAAAACTAATACCCCCTATCAACAGCAGCGCTTCTCATTTATTTGTTATTTTTAATAAATTACGATCGAGATCCTATAAACGGAAGTCTTTCCAAATTATCCGGTTCCAACCTCTCAACCTTTATAAATAAATCACATCGAATTAAAAGTGTATTAAATAATACCCAGGCCTTCCACCGGAAAGTTACGGATTTTCCGGCCAGCATTGAAAAATTTTAAAAGCTCTGGGACAATTTGGTCTCGTATGTGCCAGAAGTTTAACAGCCTTAATGTAAACCTGACCTCAACGTCCCTATCGGGAATTAGCCATAATTTATATACTTTCGATTTGAAAGCTTTTTCAACCCCCTACCATATGGGATTTGTTTGGAAAAAATCAAACTTTGACGTCTTAATTTCCTTAAAGTCAAAAATTGTTCTTTTGTTAGAAACTCGACCTTTTGTTAGTCAAATTATGCCTGGGGTGTTTTGGTTTTTTAAACTTTAGAGACTTGTTATTATTACTTAGAGATGTTAGGAAACTCAGTTTTGATGTAGACTACAAGTAACTCACAATTAGACTAATTCTTATCAATTCCTAGTTATAAACCAACTAAAAGTTATGTTGTCTTCAAACGCAGCAATTTCTCCAATCTCAAAAAAGCTCTTCCTGTAGCTTATTTAAATAGTTCACGAAGTAGTTCATGTCAAGTGACATAAGAAAAAATTATGAATTGCCATCAAACAGCTAATAATGTCAAAGTAACAATAACATTTTCTTATTTTACAGGATTTTCTGTATTATCCTGTAAACAGAAAACTGTTTTAAAACTTTACTTAATAAGTTGTGTGGTGTAAGGGCAAAAGAAGAACACTTCAAAAAAACCTATTTACTTTAGCCACAAGAAATGGGGTTGTACAATGTAAGAGTAAGTCCAATTTTCTGTGTTGTAAATGGTTCTGTTGAAATATATTATTTATAATTTAATCTTGCTGAGATCTTACATATACTGAAGTTAGCATTGAAATTTGTTTCAAAGACGAGAATTAGTTGAAATATCCCAGAAGAAGACCAACAATATACAATTTTCAAAAGTATTATAAATGCTTCTGAGATACATTATCTGAAATGGGAATTATTTAGTTTGATCTAGGTCTTCAAAAGCTTAAAAGCCAAGCTTTTATTGGTTGATCATTCAGGTTGTTGAAGAAGGTTGCCATATCTCAGACCACATCAAATATTTGTTTTAAAACATCAGTCTTAAGTTAATAATAGTTAATAAGGATTGATATCTTCCAATGATTAAGAGGCGAACTTAAAACACTTTGACTCAAAAGAAGTAAACAATGATTATAAGAAATGAGTTTATATTTGATTATGAAAATTAGATGATGGACAACATCAAAGGAATTATGCAGGCTATCCCTTCTTGTCAAATAGCTATTCTTTGAGAGTGTCTTCATTTATTTAGGACAAATAATTTGTCATTTGGGTTCATTTTTGAGTAGTGCAAAACCCATTATTAGTGGCTTATTTCAAACATATTTGACTCATAATGATTTCTATTCTTTTTGCTGTACTTCAAGCTTTTTGGAACCTGGAGGAAACGAAATATTTAAACCTTCTGTAGATGAGCCGAAAAACAAAAAAGTTTACTTTAACTTTCTTCGTTTTTAAGTGTTGACTAAAGACAAAATAGTAAGTTTGATCAAACAACTTGGATGAAAATGGAAACTGTTCCATTTCGTGAAACATATAAATAAATTAATCAATTTCTTTTGTCATAAAACTGCGATGTAAAATCTGCTTAATACAAAAAACGTGAAGTTACAATAAACCATTACATGGTTTTTGGCTAATTTTGTTTCGAGAGAAAAGAAGAAAAAACATTTTATGTAAGCTTTTTTGTACTGTGCAAAACAAGAAGGTTAAACTTTAATGAAAACTTAATTTTTAAATTTATATAAAGGTAGGAATTAATAACACGTTTGGCAAATAAAAATTCTCCATCCTGTCGCTATAAAACATAACAATTTTAATCAAATTAACCTACATTGTCAGCAGAAATCCCCATAAAAATAAAAACCACTTGGGAATCGCAAAAGTGCAACGACGATAACTTTCGTGATATAGAAACTAGAACAATGACCGTTAAAAGGTGGAATAAGCAACATTATCAAACACAACAATGCATTTTACTACTATTACAGCACATTTTACACTCTGTTTAGTCTCACCTTGATTGCAAATATGTATCAACCAGTTTTAAGACTGTGATAATATATACTTACTTATTAGGGACATTTTCTCTTGTAATTAATCAAAAACAAACTCAACACCCTCTAATTAAGTTAAGGTAAACGAAAAGAGTTAAAACCATGAAAACGAGAGATGTTACCTGATCTTAATGAGCGTGATACACTTAACTGGAAATCAAACTTGAATGTTTAATCTAATGACCAAGTATCCTAGGCATAATAGTCTGTATAATGTTACAAAGCTTTGGTGTAGGATGTCCAAAAATGTTGACGTTGACATCAATAGCCTGAAGTTCACTTGAGAGTTTTTGAAATATCTGACAGACTTTATAAAATTATAATGGTTTTTATGATAAAAATGATGGTGAAAAATGCAGTCGCTTCCTGACCAAGCTAAAAGCGAGGAAACCTTAGCGAATCGATACAAAGTGTCAAATATCTATGGAAATAAATTAGATCCCGCAGCGAACAAGAAAACATTTTTAGCGGATATTGATATCTGGAAAAGTTCACGATAAAAGTAGTTGCAGCTAATTTATTTTAAAAATTACTCAGATATAGGATAAAAGGACAGTCAATTAAGCATTACAGTAACAGTGGGGTGCTACAGGGAATGTAATTTTTTTTAGACGAACACCTGTGTGTTCTCTGGTGACCAACATACGGGGAGACAGAGCCTTTCCACGAATGTTGAAACGCAAGCGTACATGTATAATTTTAACAAAGCGCGTTAACCGCATCGCTTGCGGCTATACATTTTGTTTAGGAAAGTTGTTCCAGCCAATGCAGTGAATTTCACTCTATGTTAATATATTTTCGGCAGAATATTTCATATAATTTTCCATTCTAACACCTCATCGAACGTATTTGACATTTTCCATGTCCATGTTCTTAAAAAGACTGAAGCATAAACCGAGTAAGCCTTTTTAGGCAAAACATATAACCATTAAGACCTCATTTTAAAATATAATATTGAGACTGCAGATTTTCAGTTTTTCCTTAACATTTTTTTAAAAGAAATTCTAGTTTCCTGTACTGACTCTTTTAATAAATACGAATTTCACTACAACTTCAGTAACAAACTGCGGTTTTCAACCCACTATGTGAATATTTTAGTTCAATCCATATCTTGTTAACAAGCCCGGTCAGGACAAAGCACTGCGAAACCAACACGTTTTAGTTACGGTATTTTTATCAAAGTATATAAGCGTTTAAATTTATGACAGTAAAATCAAGCGCTTTAAACATTTTAACTGGGTTATTTTAGCTCACATAATAGAACGACGTATATTTTATCAAACAGTTTTTTTTTTGCTTTATTAATAAAACCGAAATGTGGTGATGATATTTACTTAATGACTAGAAAGCTAAAAAAAAAGTTTGAATTGAAAATGGAATGAATAATATACCGGGTGGATGTCAACATATTTATTTAAAATAGATTGGAAATGTGAGAATTCTGTATTCATGTGAAAACGAGATCCACACTTTAAACAATGTTTCCATAGCATTAGAGGTAATGAAATAAAGCAGAATTTGAAGTATTAAAAACAAGCATTGAATGATGAAAATTGAGCGGTTATTCCAAATCGGTCATGCCAGAGGCCTCTAGAACAGTTTTGAATGTGCCAAAGACTTCTAAATTGTGCTGAGAACCTTCTAAACGGAGCCAGAGCCTTCTACAAGTGTCTTAAACCTTTCCATAACTGTTTTAAATTGCCAAAAGCCTCTACAACTACTTTCTAAGTGTGGGAGACCTCTAGATGCTAATGGGAACTTTTTCAAAAGTGCCAGAGGGTTCTACAAGTGTCTTTAAACCTTCCCATTACTGTTTTAAATTGTTAGAAGCCGCTAAAACTACCTTGAGAGAGTGGGAGACCTCTAGATGCTATTGAGAGTGCCACAGGGTTCTATAAGTGCCTTTAACCTTTCTATAACTGTTTTAAATTGTCAGAAGCTTTTAGAACTGTTTTGAAACTGTCGGGGATCTCTAGATAAACCTTCTTAAAAGTGCCACAGGGTTCTATAGGTGTCTTTAAACCTTCCCATTACTGTTTTAAATTGTTAAGCCTCTAGAACTACTTTGAAAGTGTGGGAGACCTCTAAATGCTACTGAAAACCTTCTTAAAACTGCCAGAGGGTTCTATAAGTGTATTTAACCTTTCCATAACTGTTCTAAATTGTCAGAAGCTTTTAGAACTGTTTTGAAATTGTCGGAGACCTTTAGGTGCTACTAAGAACCTTCTTAAAAGTGCCACAGGGTTCTATAAGTGTCTTAAACCTTGCCTTAACTGTTTTAAATTGCCAAAAACCTCTAGAACTATTTTTAAAGTGTCGGACACCTCTAGATGCTACCTACTGAGAATATTTTCAAAAGTGCCAGAGGGTTCTACAAGTGTCTTAAACCTTCCCATTACGGTTTTAAATTGCCAGAAGCCTCTAGAACTACTTTGAAAGTGTGGGAGACCTCTAAATGCTACTGGAATCTTTTTCAAAAGTGCCAGAGGGTTCTAGAAGTGTCTTTAAACCTTCCCATTACTGTTTTAAATTGTTAGAAGCCTCTAAAACTACTTTGAGAGAGTGGAAGACCTCTAGATGCTATTGAGAACCTTCTTAAAAGTGCCACAGGGTTCTATAAGTGTCTTTAACCTTTCTATAACTGTTTTAAATTGTCAGAAGCTTTTAGAACTGTTTTGAAACTGTCGGAGATCCCTAGATCTTCTTAAAAGTGCCACAGGGTTCTATAAGTGTCTTTAAACCTTCCCATTACTGTTTTAAATTGTTAGAAGCCTCTAGAACTACTTTGAAAGTGTGGGAGACCTCTAAATGCTACTGAAAACCTTCTTAAAACTGCCAGAGGGTTCTATAAGTGTATTTAACCTTTCCATAACTGTTCTAAATTGTCAGAAGCTTTTAGAACTGTTTTGAAATGGTCGGAGACCTCTAGATGCTACTAAGAACCTTCTTAAAAGTGCCACAGGGTTCTATAAGTCTTTAAACCTTCCCATTACTGTTTTAATAGAAGCCTCTAGAACTAGTTTGAAAGTGTGGGAGACCTCTAGATGCTACTGAGAATCTTTTAAAAAGTGCTAAAGCCCTCTAACGGTAAATACAAATTTACATAAAAGGTACAAAAAATTGTAAAAAGGAATATATCTTTTTCAAACGTTTATACTTTGATGATATTTAAGAATATACCTTTACATGTAACTATAGATTGTAAATTTTTTACTCTGGATAAAGGACTAACCTAACCTAACCTTCCGAAAAACTATTCCACAAAACACACCAGCAGGAAAAGTCATCTTTTTGTAAAAAAAGTGTTTTTTTCTGTTCAATTTAACACTAAATGTCGAATACCATTACCACAACTATTTCAAATCTAAAATGTTTGTTAAAATATATTTAGATATAAAAACAATCTTTATTTTTTATAAAAAAAGGTTTGATGAACACTTCCTACTTTGTGATTGGTCAAAAAAAGCAGCTTTAAGCTTGCTGCTTTTTCTTGGCCAATCACATATTAGAAACAGTGCTGTAATTTATGGAATTGCTGCACGTGTAGACTTGACCAATATTTTAGGCATATTTTGGGCAAAGTATTAACCAGAATTTTAAGCTGTAGTACACTGACTATCCTCTTTTGTCAGAATAAGTTAAAATAGGATACCGGTGCACACTCCAGTAAACATTTGCACTAAAATTGTGACAGTGTCTTTGTCAAAAAACTGTAAACACTAGCAAAGTGTGTTTTATAGTTTCATGGGAGTATGTTGACTGTGAAAAACATCAAAATTGTCACTCTTTGTTCAATGAACAAACGTAAAGTATTGTTACTTGTAATGTTAGACAAAATGTGTTTTACAGCTTCATGATAATCAATTTGATAGATGTGACGTGACTGGGTTAAGTCTAATCTTATAATTTCATTTAATTGAATACTTTAATCAGAATTGTTTTCTTTCCGGAAAAACTGAGTAACCATGAACTTCGTGTTCTTCTAATTCTATACCTAGTGGCTATAAATAATAGTTTATCAGATTCCAACCACCGGAAAAATGTTATTTTTATACGATTTGTATGCAAAATTTTCGCCTGAAAAGCGAATACGACTGGAAAGAAAAATCAAAGATAAAGTTTTAAATCCCTCCTTTCAAATTTTCCTCACGTCGTAATAAACACGAAGTCAACACTTTTACGGTTGAGCAAGGTCGCGAAAAACATCTTCTCTAACACAGGTTAATAAATTACTCAAAACATTCAAAAAGTTAGTTTAGTTTTCTTAGCTTTTCCCCAGTTCAGTTTTCGATCTATAACGTCTCAACAGCCCTCAGCTTTATGTTATGCATAAAATACGACCTTTTTGGTTCCAATTCCTCAACAAGTTTTATTAATTTACGTATATTATTTATAAGTTGAATGTTCTTCGAAAGAAGTTTGTTCAGTGGTTTTAGTAACTTATTAATAATTTTACAGATTTTGTGAACTTTAAAGGAACAGTTTAGGATAATTATAAATTTTCATGCAAAGGTTACTAAGTTCAACTAGAGCCAGTTTATCTAAACAACTTTGATGTTTTTGAGTTTCCACTGCAAGAAAGTTTTTGCTTTTTTTTTTCTTTTAGCATAACAGAGCATCATCACCAGAGTCCACTCTTTTATATTGTCACTGGCATTATATTTATTATTCATTATGAATATTAAGTTTAACTTCTTGCTTAAATTCTATTTTAATTTTTCTGGAAAATGGTACTACACTTTTGACTGGACTCAGTCATGCCCATCGCTATGCAACATCTTTTACTACACCATATTATCAAAAATATATTCAATGAACAACTCAGTGAAGTAAAATGGTTAGGTATTGTCATCAAAATGGCCAAATAAGTGAATCGAAAATTTGTTTCCCCTTATCGTTTGCAACCGCCAATCTGTAAACCTCACTTCACTGAACTGATTTTTTATTTTTCAAACAATTTAGTAACTAAATAAAAACTTCAGAATAAAGTAAAAAGTAGTGGTTCTCTAAAAAAAATCTACATTTCTTTCGTTACATTTGTGGGACAAAACTGTTTCATATGGACAACTAGTTCAGTTTTGTATTTTGTATCTGAGTGTTGAAATTGAATTGTATATTATTTTGCCAACAGAAAAAAAATTATTAGTAAGAAAAATAGAATTGTGTCGAACGAAGAAACTTTTGCTTACCTTATAATGCTCGACGTACGGTAGGGAGTTGTTGTTGCCAGAGGACAAAACCTAGAAATAATAAATAATGTTTTAAACGGTAAAAGTTTATATTTGTTTTTAATTTTCAACAGACCGAGAAAATATGAAAAGTTGCGTTCTTATATACGAGAAAATAATTTTAAAACTTCATTATTTTTCATTTACTTTTACCTGACTTTTTATTAGGTTGGAGCAAACGTAGCCTGTGGCATACGGGATCATGTCTTGTGGAAAGAACAATTTGTTTTGCTTAGGTAGCTTGTTAAAACAAACTTATGTAAAGTTTATTTAATACGGGTGTGTTTCTTTTAGTTTGTTTTTCCTTGGAAATTTCATAATATTGTGCATACATTATTTGAATTTTGATTGGAGGTTGGAGGGAGAGATAAAATGGGAAAACACGGTTCTGCTTTTACGGCATCTGGCGGTAGCATAGCGCACTGGTTTGACTAATCGATACAGAAAAGTACAGGAATTATTACACTTCTTTTGATGCTGTAGTAGACAAATTTTTTATTGTCAGATTTGTTTATTAACATTTTAAAATTGTTTGCTACTATTCACACTCTGTAAGACTGTGCTTTGCAAACCTTCTCCATCTTCTCACATGTTTTTTTTCTTGTGTATGTTTTTTTTTTTTATTTTGTATATCATAATCATACAAATTTTGTTTTTTAATTGTTGCCTCTGACTGATTTGAAAATATGCAAATCACTCACATTTTCAACTTGTTTTGGAAAATATCAGTTTAGTTGGGTGACGCTCTAAAAAGTATTAAAGGACAACAACCGAAAGGGAATTTAGCAACCAGAAGCCTGAATAAACAAATGTAGCAGACAGATAAATCTTTGGCAGCGCAGGATTGTAAGTACCACCCATTGAATTTGAATGGCATAAAAAGATGAAAATGAACCTTTGCCACTCCCTCAGAGAACGCACATTGGGCGCTAGACGACGCCTCTATGGTGACGTCAAAGTGCAAAACGATGCCAAAGCCCAGCCTTCAAATTTGGAAAAATAATTATCATCCAAAATCGAAACAAGTTAGAAGAAAATCGAGAGCACAAGAAAATGCTGAAAGTTTATTGGGACGGATCTGTGCAGTTTAGAACCGTGTTGTAGCGTTGCTTTGTGCCATTTCGGGCTCGCCGAGTAAATATAAACAAGAGAGGGGAGACGTGAATCGGGATGGAATTGTGCAGTGGTGTATTCAGGGTGCTTTTGTGTTTTCCTATGGAAAAGTTGGTAACGGACTTAAATAAAAGGACGCTATCATGAAACTTTGCATGATTACTATTTTATGTACAGGTTCCTTTTAAATATTACTTTTAGATAACACTTTAGCTATTTGATGTTCTCCAATGTATATTCATATAATATATTAGTTATTTTACCTTTTTTACACTCAGTTTGAATGGTGCTCCACACACTGCCTCAAAATATCTGCATATCCTCTATGTGACACCAAGTCAAATTGTCTTTAGATCAGTCAGTTGTTTTAAAACTTCCTGACAGCAATATCCACTAGTGTATACAACAGAACAGATGATACTGCAAAGGGCACTTAAATGCTCTAAAAATGTACAAAACGTTTGTTCACAGAAATACAATAGCAGATTAAGTAAATTTTCTTTTAGAATTTCTGGCAATGCCCGATAGTTCTTCTTCTTCAATTGTCATCTCCTCTGAGAAGGTTGGCTATCATCTGCTGATGCTGCAGCTCTAAACTGCAAAGAACTAACCAGTTTCTATGGTTATTTAACCAGGAAAAATGTCTTCTTCATCTGCTCCTTTTTCCCTGTTTTTTTCCCTTCATAATATTCTGCAACAATACGTATTTCTCTCCATTCATCACGTGGCCAAGATTTTCCAGCTTCCTTATTTTAATTGTGTTCAATATTTCCCTTTTCCTTTCGTTTCTCATTCTTCCCAGTATGTCTACCCAACTTATTCTTAAGATCCTTATATATGATTACATCCTAAGTGCCTTTAGCAAATTACTTATATTTGTCTTTAACGTCCAGAACTCTATTTAAGTTGTAAGTTAAGATAAGATCTTCACTGAATAACATACTTCTCATTCTATTAAATATGATTTGCTCAATTCTCCTTCATTAACAGTTGTTCTTAAGTACTTGTACTTAGCGACTTTCTGTAATAGTTCCGTCCATCCATAGAATATAGTAGATAGTTGGAAGCTGAACGTCACGTGATCGTGACAATTTAAATTTGAAGTTGGCAACATTGTAAAGTTAAATTGTAACTTGTCAACAACAGTCATGTGACCTGGAAAATGTCATTTTTCACCTTGAAAAGTCAGTAAGTTACAAAACAGATGAGCAAGCTGAATTAAAATTTGCAGGGGGCAACACTGTATTGCAGACTAACAACAGCCATACGACCTGGAAAACGTCATCTTCAAATCATCATCTCAAAAGTCTGTTTCAGGTTAAAGATGATATTTTCCAGGTTACATGACTGTTGTTTACAGGGATCAGATTAACTTCACAGTGTTGCCACCTACGAATTTAAATTGTCACGATCACGCGGCATGACATACCAACTTTCTGTACTAGTTCCATCTATCCGTTGATCCATAGGTTTTCCTGTTACTGAACT
The DNA here is from genome assembly GCF_016097725.1 of Ips typographus. NCBI lineage: Eukaryota > Metazoa > Arthropoda > Insecta > Coleoptera > Curculionidae > Ips > Ips typographus. Next base: position 4,931,314 of record NC_138437.1, on the reverse strand, counting down.
GAATTTGTGATGGTCTAAATTTGGTCTTTTGATATTTAAGGTAGGTAAGGCAGCTGTCTTCGTTGCTCGTGACTACTTGATCAACCTTTCTAAAGTTACGGCAATAAGTATGGTGTCGTCTGCATACCGAATATGTTTTTTCCTCTAGTACTCTCTGCATGATCTTTCAAAGATTGAATCAGAGCGGAGATAGGACACATCCATACATTACTTGTATTTTTACTTCCATTCCAAAGCTCATTATCCATTTTGATATTAGCCATCTGGTTGTAGATAAACTATTTATTATCCTAATATGTATCTCAGATAGTTTCTCGCAAATGTCACCTAAGACAGGATATTGTATTTGGAAAGTAAAAATGATTTAAAAAACAGGTTTCAAACAATGCCTGCTATTATGTGCTATTAGCCTTTCAAATATGTGTTAATCAATATCTCAAAAACGACTATTGAAAGTGAACAAAAATTAACTAATCTAAGTAGCAGAATGTAAAAATACCATCAGTTACTTAGGCTGGGGTTTCACTCAAAAACAAACTTTGATTGAACGAGTGCTAAATATATGGGTTTAGTAGATTAATAAAGGAATATATTTATATGAGTTGTTAATTTTGGAGCTTTTGCCACATCAGTACGTTCTTAGTTGTAGGACGAATAATCCGTTTGGTTAACGTTTACATACAAAATGGAGAAAGTTACTGGGGCATGAAAACAGTACAATGTCTACTTGGTTAAGGGGTACTTACTGAACTTCTAGAAACTAGTTGAGAATCGAGAGACTCAGTCAAAAAACTAACTGTGATGATATAATATTGCCAGAAAGTGACATTTACCCGAAATTTTCTATATAACCCATCACCACGCTTTCAAACTTTAGAGCCTCCATCAAACTAGAAAAGGAATCTCAAACAGTTAGTAACGTAGATGAAGTCACGTAAAAAGGACAATGCTACAAGCTGCAGAAGTGTAGAAAATACCTGATCCAGAGACGAAGTAATATGGTTTTGTACCCTTACCATATTCAATTTAAGTCTTTAGTTACCATAAACTTTAGATGCATTATAAATGTTGGTAATATTTTTTATTATTAATAATACTGTGGGTCATAAAAAGCCAGCTTTTATAGACATTAAACAAAACATCTGAGAAATCTCTTAAACTCCTAAGTGGGAAGAGTTATAAATGAAGTGGTAGTTAACTAAAACTCATAAACCTTTCTTTACGGTCATATTATCATCCAAACTTTACTAATTATCAGAATAATTTTGATAAAAAAAATCATTAGTAGTGTGGATATTTTAATAAATTTATCCAAGCTGTAATAAAGATAATAACAGCTTGACGTACTAATTTAAATACTGACAGGGCTTGTTAAAGGTTTATTAAATTCAATTAAAACAAAACGAGTAGGTTAAACCTAAACCGCAAAATGACTGAAGCGAAATAAGCAGGCAATTTAAAGCCGTACAATATTAATTGCTTAGTAATTACTGGCTGGATTATTACTTGAAAGTAATTTTTGAACATATAAGCTGGATGTAGGTACCGAAGTTCATTAAAGCTAGTTTGGATGCATTAAGAATTATTTCCCAAAAGTATATAGACTGTCAGAAGATAATAATTTATTCTTGGGGCTTCTCCACTCTCTGCGATGCACCAGTCCTGATTTATAGAGAGGTTAGTTTAATCCTTAGGCACCCCTAGCTCGCCATAACTTTAAATTTGTACATCCACCATTCACGTCACATGCACGTAGCTAATATTTTTGGATTTAATCGCCAGATTTTCAACGCGATTAAGGACCGCAAATCCTTTTCGTCCCTTAGATTTGACCGAAATATTTTTAAGCAATTTACATTCGAATTTAACCGTACTTAGGAGTGGCTTATAAAGTCGTTTCTTACATTTATAGTAATAAAATTTAAAGTAATCATAAAATATCTTCATGTTTCATATATTTGCATCCAAAGTGCACCATGAAATATCGTGCCACTGCCAATAAAAAGCATAATTTACATTTCCAGGGGCCTTGAGTAATGTCCTATGAATGGCGATAAAAGTTTCTCTTTCGTGGGTACAACACGCTACAACCGAACTTAGGGCCGGCTTGGGAATATTTACAAACAAACGAACACTGTTCGTTCTCTAATTTACCAGAAAATAAGACTTAATTTGTTCTAAATTGGATTTCACCTTAAATAATTGCACTTGCACCTGCAGCAAAACCAATACCAACAAATTGACCTAGATTTTTTTGTATCGTTTGGATGTGGCAAAAATATGTTCACTAAAAGCTTGATAGAAAAAGTTGCATTATCAAAGCGCTTCTGCATTTTGATTACTTTAGGTTCCAGAACTCATCAAAGGCAAGCAAAGTTATCAACTAATTAATCTCAATCTAAAATTTAAACATTCTCGAGAACAGCGCGCAAATATCCTTGTCAAAGGACTAGTTCCGCTAAAAATCCGTCGACTCGCTACTAAACAATTCCCTCTGTGTATACTTTAGCTGAAGATTAAAGCTTAATCCCATTAAATCCTTTATAAACTCTCAAAATGTTCCGTATTCAATTTACCGCTTACGTTTTGTGTTGAGTTCAACACTCACAAATCAACTAATATTTACGTAGGATCGATCGACAAACAACAGGATACGCGCCACTGTGTTAATTACTTGTCTTGAAGAGAATTTGGTGACTTTTATTTGTCGATTCTATCAAGTTCTGTTGATGTAAAGTCTTGAAAACAAAGCACGTAAATATTTCAGCATGAAGATTTAATGAATTGTCACCAATTTGAAGTAAAAATATTAGTTTTTCACATTTTTATCAGAAAAAACGAATCTTTCTAATTACTTCCTGGTTTCCCTTTTAAATTGCAGCTATGATTGAAATCATATATGGTCATGAAAACTAATCAGGAATAAACGAACCGCCAACTTCACATGCTAGTAATTTTCAATGGCGTTGCGAAAGCTAGTCATGAAACTCTGAGCTTGACATCAAATTTAATTAATCATTATGTTAATATGTATTGCATTTTGTTAAACCGGGAAAGTGGAGCAAAATATAATTATTTGCTAAAAAGCTATATTAAAAATGTTATTACTACGGAAATAATGGTACAGTAAGAAATCTGAGATGAGTGAAGAACACAAATGTCAACCCTAAGTAAATTCATAGATAATAATATTTTATGTTTAGAAAGCCAAGCTGGAAACAGTAAGAAGAAAAAGTTAAAGTGATGTCTTAGACCTTGCTTTCATCAGATACTTCTAAACACAGCAATCCAGAATTCTTTCAGCAGAACTAAATCATGCACAAAGTAAATATCAAGTCTTTTACCACTAGTTAGGTTGCAGAAATCATCAAATTCAACAGCTAATAAAAGAGGAAAAATTAGTCAAAAAGATTGCTGAAAAGACCAGTCAAAAGCTCGAAAAGCTCCAGCAAACCAAGAACATCAAGAAAGAATACCAGGGTAGCATAAACACGAAAAGTCCTTGAAAAAGATTATATTTATTCAAGAGCTTAATTTACTTAACAAAATAGATTTTTGTTTCAAGCTTTTTGTGGTTTTCCCAGTTTTTAATTTAAACCAGAAAATCAATTTTTACATTGGTAGAAGATTGTTTGGAACGTCTATGATGCCTATGACTAATGACAAAAAGTGAGATGCAAACTTCGTCAAATTCTAATAACTCAGTCAATTGTGGAAGATTGTTCAATTAGGTTCAAACGAACTGTTCGATTTGCTAACGGACAGAGGTTTCCCATATTTTACGGTCTCATGATGTTTTGCGGGCCATCACGTTGACAAATAATCGTGCTCATCAGGCGCGCTTTATCTGCTAAGGTCTTTCGCAAGTAAAAGCCAGAAAGCACAAAAACTGTGGAAAAGTCACGTTGAGATTATTAAATTAGAGGAAAATGTGGAAAGATTCGTACGCATTTGCAGAGACGCTTTTGATGCACTTTTATAGTACGAGCAATCTAGCGATAGGTAATTTATATAATTGACGTTGATACTTCAAGTAAAACCCTAAAAAATTCCGAACTTCCTCAAAACACTACTTCCTTGACGTATCTTTCATCATTATCACTAGTATAATCTTGATGTTTATGCATAAATTGGTTTCTAAACGTGGCGGTTTCTAAAAGATTTCGTGACTGTAAATCTTCTAAATGCGAGATAAAACTTCTTTAAGCTTTTCAAATGCGCACAACAAAAGTTACCGTTTATCAAGACAAGGGTTTAGGATATCCTGGTTTTGGAACAGTTTTAGCGAATATTTGACTTCATTAAATAAAGAAAAGCACACTTCGTGCTGTAATTTGATAGTTCTAGAGCCCCACCAGTTTTAGTTTTCCTCCGTTTTTGTGATTTTATTGCATACTATGTTTTACATTGTTCTTTTCCCGGTATTTTTAGAGTAATATAGATGTTTCAAGACAATTCTGCTCTAGAATGGGAAAAACAGTGCACAAATCACAATTAATACTAAAATCACCCAGTTAGAGAAATATCTTGAAATATTATTGAATTCGCTTGAATGTGTAACAATAAAGTGATCAAACAAATCAATAAGGAGGAAACCAATAAAATGTCAATAGCATACTTCTCCCCTTTGAAACACTAAAAGCTCTATCTATCTTACCCTAATTCATTGGGGCTTGAGCTGACTACCACTTGACCTGGTTAGAGTATTTGTTGTGTAAGGGGATTGTTCCAATAACCAGTCCAGAAAAATATTACATATTGTACTGAGTAATTGTTGTTTTAAATTTCATTTGAAGTTGAAGTTTGTGTGTCTTTTATACCAAACAACACAATAGTAGTAAAACCTATTTAAACTTGAATTGTTCAACTTAGTTGAATTTAATACCTCAACAAATCGCTCACATATAGCTACCAGTATTCCAAACTGAGTGCATATTTGACAATGTACCTATGATTGAATAAAGGCTGCTTTAGTAATTTAGCGAGTAAATTCAGGGTCAACTGGAGGCTTGTTTCCAACCTAAGGGTTTAGATGAATGAAATAGTTCACATAAGCACCGTAATTTGGTTATGCAAAAGGTAAAATTATTAAATTGGTTGTGGCGCTTTAATTATTACAGTGGAATGCCTAGCAAATATCTCGGTTTCGTATACAAACAGGCGTGAACGTAAAAATCGGAAGTACCTATATAAATTTTACAGTTCTGATGGGAAGTGATAAACCTTACCATATTACAGGGGAAAGTGTCCCAGAGAAACAAAAAGCTATTATTTCCGGGAGCAAAAAAATCAGCTCGTGACGTACACCTAAATCATTTTATCTGTTAAAGCCAAACCAAGGATATATAAAAAGTCTTAACGGCTTCCATTTGGTCCTTCGCGCTCAAACATTTTTGATCCCTTTCCTCCAGAGATTTGTCGCCTGTCAATCCTAATAAAAATGGCAAGAAGTTAAAAATCCCTGACAGATTTAACCCCTAATACCTTCCAACAAGTCATTACTTCAGTAAAAGGGCTTCAAACTTTCCATTAGGTGCTAATTATTTCTTCAGTGGGTCGGTATTGATTTAAAATAAACGGGACTATTATTTTCAGAAGTCGAAATAGCAGTGCTTATTCATGAAACAATCGAAAGTAAAACGGCTTTATTATTCATACAAAATCGATTATTATACAAAGAAAACATTGACTTTCGCATTGAATTATTCAAACTTTATTATCAGAACAACTTCTTTAATAGCTCAATTTAGCCAATTCTGTAATTGAAAAATATCAGCAATATCGATAACCATCATGTCTTTTGTCTTGTTAAATATTGTAAAGTTGCCTCTCCCGTCATTCTCCCTTTTACTTCTCAAATCGTGTGTTGCTTTCCCATTTATTTAACTTGATTTGAAGTTAATCTTCCGGTATTTATTACTTTCCAATATCCAGAAGCACCACTTAAAATTCATTCAAGAGCGAGGTCGTTTATGTTGGGAAACTGTTTCGTTTTCCGACTGAGATCTTTTAAAACAACTAAGGTAGGATTGTGGCTATATTTGCATTCCACTCAATGCTAGTAGTTGGTCATTATATTTAATTAATCCGGCAGGCAACGGACAGCATTTCCAAACTAGACCAACTACTATAAATTGACTAAGTACAACAACGTTTATCCAGTTTAGTATAGTGTGCAGTAATTTGTTATTTGTTTTCAAACCACATTTAGGCAATTTTAATTTCCAGACCATTTACCGCCACAATATCACCTTATTCTCCTCTATATTTTTATATCCCAAACATCTGGTCTAAATTCAAAACACGAGTTTCGTATTGCGGGAATCGATCCGATACCGGCTGACAAAACCTTCCCCGAATATATCAAACCACATCTTCTTTTAAAGTCGTTTTTCCGGGCAACTTGACAAAACAATTTGCATCGGTTATTAGGTGGTTGATATAGTGACGTCTGGAAGGTTCTCTTTGTCTTTTTTCTATGGAAAACTGCTGCGAAAAGAAATGGAAATTAAAATAAGCTCTTTGATGGTCCAAGAATTGATGGTCTTCTTGTAGTTAGTTTAACACGCTTTATGGTCAGTCAACGGTAAGTTAGAAACAATTAAGATTTTTTACTTTTTTATATGGTTTACCAGTAATTTACCGACAATCGTCAAAATAACTGTGATAAATCTCAGAAACAAGTCTTGTTTCGAAAACTGTGTTAAACTATAATTCTTCCAACTTCTAGGCAAAGTTTGTCAGTTTTGACATTAGTAGGATAATTTGGCTAGGCGGTCACGTGTTCACTGTCAAAAATCACGTTTTGTCACCTGATAACCTGATAAAACGATAAAACGCTAAAAAATCTGGTACAACCAGAGAGAAAGACGATGGTACAATTTGAACTGCCAGAAACACAATTTGAAAAGAGAGTCAGGAACAAAATCGTGAATTGCTGCTACTGAACAAAAATGAAATTCCTGCTAATATAAGAACACATAATGCATAATGTACAACTTTAAATTGCACCTAACCAACCTAAACGTCTAAGACCTTATAATTGAATCAAAATGTTGACACATTGTGATACAGGAAGAAAGACATAAGATGTTTAAATTTCCCCCAACTCAGTAACCCCTCAGTAGAAATTAATAGGCCACCCTAATTTAGTATTCCAAAAAGAATAAAATATTATTTTTTCCTTACCGACGCCCTCAGCAATTTAACGGAGTTTACTCTAATCTATAAGAAGACTCGGTAGCTTTTTCGCTTGACAAGACCTCTTTATTTTTTCCAGGAACAATTCGGGCGAATTTGTCATCCGGGGGAATTTTTCAATTACGTCTCGCGCTAACAACTTGATAATTGGTTTTTGGGGAATGCCTTTTAAATATCCCAATCATTGATAAACCATTTACACTCTATTGTGCTCGATAAAATTAGAGATAATGAGTTTACAAGTGTTTTTTTCGCTCTTTAATGATATGATTGTTGAGATGGAGATTTAGTGAATACCCTGAAAGGTAATTATAATAAAAATATTTATGGAGATTAAAGTAATTTAACGAGTTAGCCTTTCCAAAAAGGAACAAACGTGAATGGTTTTTCGACATAAACCCCCATTAAACTACCCCCAAAGTAATTCTTAAAAATTAAAAGCTTTGCTCCCTCTCCACATTAAAACTCCGAACCCTTGCAGTAATACCACATACAAATTTTGGAAGGTTTTCAAAAATGCTAAAAGAACTTTAGGGTAAACTCAGGGCTATAATTTGCCCTCGAGTCGGCTCGACCTGTGCAAATGGCAAATACAATACCCAAGCTTTGTTAAACTGAAAACACCCTAACTGCCTCCAACAGCTATTCAGGATAAGGGGTTTTTGGTTAGTCAGCGGGCATTTGTCTAAAGAATTTAAGGTACTGTCACAAACACACGAGTATATTGGCAAAAACTAGTGAAATCCACATAATTGCTTTTTTAACTTCCAACACGCAATGTGCAACCTAAGTAATAAACCAGGTATTTCACAAGAAATGTTTATTATTGCACTACTTTAATGATTGTACTTTTATTATTACGCCAACAAGATTGCATGTTGAAAAATTCATTTTGTTCATTAACATTTGTTGGTTTATTATGCCGAGTAAATTTACTTACTTATACAACCACCACAATAATTATGTAATGATTTTCCAATTGTTGTTTTTTTCAACACAATAGTGGATTTAATTACCAGATATCATGGTAAGAATAAAATACAATTACTAGGTCACCAGTAAAGAGTAACGATTATTAAGAGTATTCAAGGTGTCCCAATAAGCAAAACATAATATACTCCTCGCTCTAATGATACACCTGGTATGTATAAAAATTATTTTGTTTCAACGCCCTGTATATAACTCCTCCTTTATCTCGAGTAATGTTTTCAGAAATAACAACTACTTGAGGTAAGTAAGTTATTTTATGCAAGCGTTTGTTTTATGTTTGCTTTCCCATGTTGGCACACAATATAATGTTTCTTAACAGTTTTAAGTTAACAAAACTGTATGTATTTTAGATTTGAGGAAACGGTGTGAAAATATTTAACGTTTACTAGGAATCCTGGTAGTGCGGATGAAGTGAGTATATACAAAATTAAGTAATCATCTGAATATTTGAAAGTCTGGAAAACCTGAAAAATCATGCACATCTGCAGAAATACTTTTTTGAGACGTGACATAATACCTTGACTAGTACAGTACACTGATAGATGGAAAGATTTTTGAGAAAAATACAACTAATGGGAATAGGACAAAATATGTGGGCAGCATTTATATTTAACTGCTAAAAATTGGTTGCAACACATTTCGGGAAGAAAATTAACCATAAAGAGCCATCCTTCCTAAAAGCTAATTAAAGACTGTCCTATTTAGGTTTTTGTCTTACTTAATAGTCCCATTACTAACATTACAGAATAATAGAAAATAACTAGAAAAATCGTATTTTTATGTATGTTATCAAAGTTTTAGGACTATTAAGATAAATATGATAATTGTCTACTAATAATTAAGATGGCATATTGTCTTACTGTTTTTCAATTACACTAATTAAATCAGTAAGTTATTAATATACTAAATGTTTGGTTTTCTAATAATATATCATAAATTGTAAAAAGACACCATTGAAACACCTGTACATAAAACAGTTAAAATTTAAAAAAAAATTCTATGTAAATAATTTTAAACATAATATCACATCACAACACGTTCCTTTTAATACTATTACGTGTTGAGAATGATTATTATGTTTTGTATATACATAAATAAATTATTATTTTTATTTATTTACCTATACTGTACTCTACTGTATACAGTGTCCAATATTTTAGAGGGCTTTTCCTTAGGTATTTTAAAGGTAAAAAGTTATGTACTTTTTTAGTTAGTTTTTTCGATATCTTTTATAGTTTTCAAGATATTCGCTCTTGAACGTCTGCAATTTTGAAGTATTTTCGAAATCTGGGGGTTACGGTCCTGAAATTTTCTGTGTAGCCAGTAAATTGATCATAAAGTCCAGAGATGTACAGCATTTTTTTATAAACAACTTCAAATGTGATAAATCATTTTGAAAATGAAGAAAAGTCAGAATTGCAATAAAACGCCTTTTCAGACAGTATTTTCGAAATATGGGTGTTACGGCACTGAAATTTGCTGTGTAACCAGTAAATTTACTTTGAAATCGAGAGACATACTGCATTTTTTTAAACAAACCTTAGTTTACGGAAACTGTAACCATTACCAACAAAAATGTCAGATGAAATGCAGTGAAACACAATTTCAGTCAGTATTTTTGAAATCTGGGGGTTACGGCCCTGAAATTTGTTGTGAAGCCAGTAAATTGATCAAAAAGTCCAGGGACGTACAGCATTTTTCCATTAAACAACTCTTACTTAACTCAAACTGTGATCAGAAATGCAATAAAACGCTTTTTAAATAAGAATAAGTTCTTTGGTATCTTGTGTAGTTTTTAAAATGTCCACTCTAGAAAGTCGCAACGTGGCGTCTGTTAGGCTTACAGACATTCAAGAGCAGATATTTCAAAAACTTTAAAAGATATCGAAAAACTTGACTGAGTAAAATTTGTAGCAAATTTAGCTTTATATAGAGTGATCATGTCGGTAGAACACACAGTTTCCGAGGTATAAACAAAAAACTGGAAACTGAGACTTTCCAAATTACTTCATGTAGCTCGTAGCTCATGTAGCTTGATAAGTAAGGACTTACCCATTCCTATACAGACTTTTTACCTTTAAAATACCTGAAGAATCGCCTTCTAAAATATCGGTCACACAAAAGACCTTGTATAATATTTACCTGTAAAAGTAAATTATTGAAGTAATATACTTACCATAATCTTACTGCCATTGTCACTCATAGTCACCTGAAAATCATTAAGGTAATTTTAGCATATCACAAAATTAAACAATTTAAAGCAGTGTATGGTACAAGCTTATGTCGAAATTCAAGCAAAATTGATATGACGACACAAATGTCAATTATTTGCACCAATACAAATACTATTAGCGTGAAAATCAACTTAATTTTGGACGGTGAAAAAAATGATTTTACAGGCAACTTTTTAGTTAGTTTAGAGGCATTTTTAAAGTAATTCTAGAAAAAGCAATAAAAACAATAAATAATTTAACAAGGAATTTTTTTAAAACGGTTCTGGATGCCTTTCTGTATTTTTGTACTTTAGCAAATCACATGTGATATTCAAAACGAGTCACACTACGTCTATATTTGTATCGTTCTAGATAACGATGAGTGATCGATGCTCTGACTAATTAACTGCACCCATTGATTTTCTAATGAAGGGTTTTCGTTAAATTCACGAATATGTATAGTTCAATTATTGTTTAGGAGTTTTAAGGTCTGTTGGGATTAAAGTGGTTTTGTAATTAAACACTATTAATAAAAGTCGTTTCACGTGACATTAAATGAGATAAAATTGAGAGTAGGGTGTGCCACGATATTTTATCAGAGTCTCAAGTTTTAATGAGATATTTTATTTGAGTTGTGTTGGTTTAGAAACGTCGCGTAAATTTTTTCTACGGGACAAAGGAAGAATAAAACATCAGCAAATTATAGGTAAGGATGACTTTCTGAAAAGTCCAATTACCCTAGAATCGGTAATGTAAATATGTTTCTACTACAATCAGTAATATAATAAATTATTTACAGGAAAATGTGAACTTGGAAATTGCTAGTTTCCGTGAAAATGCTTTTATGGATTTAAGGGAAACACTAAAGTTTTTTTGTTAGTTTGAGAACATCAATTTTCAGAAAGACTGCTCACTTTCATAAACGGCCGGCAGAGCGTATTAAATTAAGCCGTCATACATCAAATCTCAAATAGATTAACCCACTGTCAAAGTCTCTAAATAGCACATGTAATAATTCTCTTTTCGTAACAGAACTGAACCCAACACTGCGATAATACACCCTGCTTTGTTCTGTATTACTGCAGATATCTTACTGCGGATATCGATTCGGTTTACTTTTATTCGCTTGGCCTTTTTGTATCATATACAAAATGTATTTAACATTGAACAGGGATCGATGCGCTAGTTAAATAAAATTATATCAAACTGGTGTAGGGATTTGATATAAACGCTACACTACAAGGATATCTGGTTACATACAGTATTCGAAACAAAAACATACTTTTCTCAGTCGCAAAGCTAAAATAACTTCTAAAATTTTCCACTACATCTGCGAACTTTCTATAAACCATTTTAAAACGATACTCGGAGAAAACTCACACTTTTTAAAGTTTGTGAAAAGAATTCGAGGGGATCAAAGTTTTAAGTTGTTATAGAGATAATAAATATGTCTGGACTAAACTTCTTTTATAAAATCAATCCTCATTTATCACAGTGTCTATAACTGTAACTGAGCATTTAAAAATTCGTATTATGTAAAAGTAAGCAAGAAGAGTGATGATACCCAGTCCCTTATTAAATTAGAAGGCTAAAAGAGGACACAGTGCAATTTTACTTTTGGTTGGGTATTAATTTTTAAGGCTACTCGGCAGCCATTCTGTATTAAAAGTTTTTACCCCGCTGGATTACACTCAGGCAAAAAGTTACATCTCCTATTAATTTATTATTTATACCTCTAAAGCACGGAAACTTGCTAGCTTATAGCACCGGATTCTTTATTACTAAAAGGACATCTTTCTAGGTTGACTTTTTTAAATTTAAAAATGTATACGAACAAATTTTACACTGACAGGAGGATTAATGCTGGAATAATCTATATTTCATGAAATGTGTCACAACTTTGTATTTACAGCAAAAGCCTAAATAAAGCACTGCATTTATGCTCGAAACTAAATGTACAGCTTGTGCACAATTTAGAGGGTGATGATACACCTTTTATTATATAAAAATTGCTTTATTATTTATGGATGTGAAAATGTTTAGTCTTTAAGCCTTAAAACCAAATCAATATATAGGAAGCGCTTGCAAATTGACCGGATTTTGAATTTATTTATAACAAACGAATTAATATTGTTTAATTTATTGAGGTTATAAATAACGTTATATAAGTTTCGGAAATATATTTTATAAATATAAATGAGTATAGTTTGATCCGATTATGTCCTAAACGGGAGGAACGAGTTTTATTTTTGACTTATCATGCGTATTTGTGTTTAAACTAGAAACCCCTCTACTATTTACTTTTTCAGTTGAATTGGCTTATCAACTAATGCGATTTACCAATTGTAACTCTCAAATCTAACCCATTGGGTAATTGTAAAAATCTATAAATTGCTGAATTTTTTATTAACTTTTTTTGCAATTTGTGTTATTGGAAATGTTATTAAAATTTGTCAATATTCAATACTTCTGACAAGTTTTAAATATTGTCGTTGTCATTTTCATTTTTCTTGTAAGATTTTGGAAAGTTTGTGTAGTAAAAATTTTAGTATAAAAAACAGGAAATGTTTTTCATGTGATGGAAATGTATCTTCATACAGTGTGATTCAGTATGAAGTCATTGAATTTAGTCAAAAATTTTACCATCATTCTGTAAAAGTATAAATTTAAAAGTTAACTAGCCCTGTTAACAGTGAAAATCATGGCAAGCTGAAATAGACCTTAATGACTACTTAAACTAACCAATTTTTGTCTGTTTTTTCCAAGTATAATTCAAAGTAAATAGTCAAAATTACTCAAATTGTCTTCAAATTACTTACAAGAAAAAAAAACAAATGTACATTCTGTAGGAAGTTGCACTAGATTTTTTGCTTGAATGATAAGAATTATTCTGGACAAGGCCAAAATGTACACTATTTCAAATGAAACCACCCTGTATATCATTACGTCATTCGATTCATCTAGTAATAGCCTACTTTACAGCACAAAGATAACATTTTAATGCAGCATGAAATGTTTCCAGTGTGGCCAATTTTTTTTAAATGGTTGCTAAAGGCAGTGTTGTCAAAATAAACTATATCTGCATTTATACAGTGTTGCAAAACTGGAAAAAGTCTGGTCAAAAGTGCAATTTCGGCAATGTAAGTGTAATTTACAATTTCAGCTATCACAACTGTCTAAATTTGGTTTTGACAGGTGTGATCTAGCTTCTATAGTGTTGCCAGCTTTCGAATTTAATTCTTTGGTCACTGACATGTATTTTACAATTTTAGCTTTTAACAATATTTACAGTTTCATCTACCTTTTTATGATCACGTGTTTTTGACCAGTGTTACTTTTGCTTTACAGTGTTGCCAGCTCAATAATTGCATTTTCCTATCACGTGGCAAGTATTTTACAATTTTAGCTGTCATCACTGTCTAAATTTAATTTAGCAAGTTTTCACAGTTTTAACTAACTTTTTATGATAACATGACTGTTTTTCACTAATGTAACGTTGGATTTACAGTGTAGCCAGCTCAAAACATGCAGAATGTTTGATAGGAAAAATTAAATCAAATTCATTTATTGTTACCTTACCTGATATAAAACAGTTTCAAAAATACTAACTTTTTATAGCAATATTGACATTTTAGACACCCTGTGCATTGTTAGCAAAAAAATCGTTAATAGCAAATTACTTGATACTCAAAATTAATTACAGTTTCAAAGTTTGTGTAATTTTCAATGATACTTTCCAGTTTTGAGGAAATTGATTTTAATAAGCTGTTCATCACTGCTAAAGATATGAATTAAAGGTAAAAATGATAATTTAGCAGAAAAACTTTTCTGCCAACGATCCGTCCTTCAGTTCTACTTTGTCGAAAATCTTTAAAATCCACAGCTAAAAAAACTTCGTTTAAAATTCAAATATAGGGACAATAATTGTAAAAAAACGTTTAGGCAACATTTAATTTAAATTTAAGGCACAATTCCGTTCCCGATTTGCCGGCGCGTACATTTTAATGTTAATATTGGGAAAGTTCGAGGATAAAGCTACATTATGCAAAAACCAACTGGAGGGAATGAAGAAAGAATAGCAAAGAACAAGGGGGCGATGGGAACAGAACCTAATTTAATCATACTAAAAAAAGAGACTCTTAATTTTTATTTTTGTTTCTTGGTATCGCAATCTGGCCGAATTGCGAGGGTAATTTCGACTCTCGAAAAAGTTTTGTATTGGAGTATACAGGGAGTTAAGATAAAAGTACATAAAAATAGAGTTTTCAGGCAGCTAGGTCAAGTTAAGATCTAAAAATAGGAGAATTTGCTCCCATTTTTGCAGAGGTTAATTGCCTCGTTCCTTATTGTCGCTTTAGCTTCTGCAACGCTAGTTAAGAACAATGTAAAGAATTATGTTGACTTATTAATTTATAATTTACGAGACTATAAAACTGGAGCAAGATTCTTTTTGAATTAAGGACGTAAAAAGGCAAATATTTTTACTGTTAAATTCTCATTTACATTTCCTAACTTTACTGCCTTTTGTGAAAAATACGTAAAATAGTGTATTTTTTAATAAAGACGAAAAACTGCAAACAAAGCTTTTAGCCTAAAACACACATTACTATAATACGTTCTTCTAAACATTATAAACTCTTCCCTGTCTGCGCAAAAAATAGCAATATAACCTCTTGTAAAGCAGGCGGGTAACTTAAAAGCATGTATGTAAGAAGTCAAATTTATAACCGGGAGAAGGTGCCATGTTACCTTAAAATTGAATTTCACTGAAATGCTTTATACAGCCATAAAGATAAACATACTTTACGCACATTAAAGAAAAAATATGTTTCCTCGTTGGAAGGGTGTTTGTTTCTTTACGTCTCTAGATAAAACCTGTCTCGAAGTAGGTCCTGTTAACAATTTTGTCGACAAACTCAACAAAATCTGCATGTTGTAGAGTATTTCAAACTGAGGCACATACAGAAAAAATATACAGCTCTGTAATATATCATTCAAAGCAAGTCTATACATTCTGCTATATATCAGTTTTATAAAGGACTTTTTTTAGTAAAATATTTAAAATTCCGATATGATGATTAAAAAAATAGCCTATTGGAAGCTCTTTTATTTCAAATACGAGCCATCATGCAGCTATAACCAGTAATAAAGTTTTTTTATTTCGAATGGATCCGAAACAATTTTACGACAGCAGTAAATTTGTTAGGGATGGTAGTGAAAATGATGAGTACAATTTATCAAAAGGCAAATACCCCCAGAACGTAATTATATTTTTTCAGTTATGGGGAAATTCCCAGTAAAATAAATATTTTACTTTACCAGGAAAATTTGACTGGTAAATTACAAATACTGCGTTTTTGTCAATTCAAACTTTGGCACCGCTTTTCTCCCTGACTGTACCAAATTTTGTAGTGTTTTTCAGGTTATTTGATAGGAAATTTAATGAGGATTCCAAAAGTGTGCTTAAACAGTAATTTTCTTACTACAAGTGGGTTTTACAGGCAATTTTCTCAGATTGTCTTTTCAAACTGTGTTTCTGGCAGTTCAAACTTTGACACCGCTTTTCTCCCTGACTGTACCAAATTTTGTAGTGTTTTTCAGGTGATTTGATAGGAAATTGAATGAGGATTCCAAAAATGTGCTTAAAACTGTCATTTTCTCACTCCCAGTAGGTTTGACAAGCAATTTTGTTCCTGACTGTCAAACTGTGCTAAAAAGCAAAAATTAGGGTTTAAAAAAGTTTTCTTTCATTATTCGATACAAAACGTGTTTGTGAAATTTAGGACAGTTATTTTGACAGTGATCACGTGACTGCCTAGCTAAATTATCCTCTAAAAATCACGTGATATCTGTCACTAATGTCAAAACTGTCAAAATATGTCTTAGAATTTGCAATAATTACAGTTTAACACAGTTTTCGAAACAAGGCGTTTCCGAGATGTATGACAGTTGTCAGTAAAAGTCTATCTTCTAATCTAAGAATAGAATCTTTAAATTCGCATAATTTAATAAAGTACACTAATAAAGAAAAGTGACAAAAAGCTGAAAATGCTAGTTTTTTAGAAAATGCTACTTTTTCATAAATAAGTTATAAGATTGATATTCATTTGGCAAAAGTTTTCCTTTATTTATTTTTTTATTGATAAACCAAATTATCTATAACAATGAATAACAAATCAAAATACCCTTTTATTAAGTTTTTATTTTTCAGTATATTATTTTGACATATGACATTATATGACAGCCATGACAGGAAAATGATATCTTTCAAGCAAATTGAAAAACATGGTGAAATTAGTAAATTTTGCTGTCACACCATGAATTTTACTTTACCTTACCGATAAATCACATCATTTTTTTAACTGTTAAAATGAATTCTCTTATAGTATAGAGAGACTCACATATTTCTGTCTAAAATTGCAGAAAATCTTGGACATGTAGCAGAGCAAATATATAAAATGAATGGTTCAAATCAGCTTGAGTTCTGGTTATGTCAGAGCACAAGAATAAGCTGGAAATATTAGTTCACAGGATTTCAAGACAATCTCAAAGAAATTCTTTTCCTAAATAAGTTGCTTTTAATGAACAAATCATTAAGGTAAACTAAACAATCCTAAAAACCTCAAAAGTGTTTAAAGTGAAAAGCAGTATGCAAAACACATGAATTTAAATTCTGTATGTTGGACTTGACAATGATGACAATTCTCTTTGGTATATTAACAATCGCAGTCTTCTTATACCTAAAACTCTATTGAGTCAATTAAACACTAAAAACAGATGCTATAATAAATCACATAAATTAAAGGATTCGATCAAGTAATTAACAAGAAAATTAGCTGCTGATAAGAACAACGAATAAATTGCATAATCCTCATTCTGCCGTCCCCTTTGTAAAATAAAAACGTAAGCACCAAGGTCGATAAGAAACCCCTCGTAACCGGAACAAAAGAGTTTACCAACACTATCGACTTTCCCGCTGGAAAAGAAGAATCGTTCTTCTTACCCTTTGAATATAAAAATCCATTATTACGAGGGCTCAAAACAAAAGGAAGGGTAAGCGAAAGGAAATTTTAGCATAAAAAAATGCAGTAATTAAAAGTAACGACTGTAACTTAAATAAATTTAGTCTTAAAACCGCTTAGAGGATGATTATATATGTAATTTTTTCTTCTTGTACTATTACCAAAGGATAAAGCTCATTGTTTCATTCACAATAATGGTGCTCTAAGAATTATGTAGGTCTGCACCAGAAATAGAGTTAAACTCATTATAATCTAGACTTTTTATTGTCGCGTTTTTTCCTTCCTAAAGTGACTTTCTTGTAGTGGTCTCCGAAATAAACTTTATAATCGTCCTTTATATTCAAAGAGTATGGGAGATGCTATTTCACTGTTAACTTAAATCCTGTTTGTAAACTCCTTTGTTCCCTATAATAAGGGTTTCTTATCGAGCAGTCCTCGTTTTTTTTTTCTCTTTGAAAATGTAAACGAGGATTTCGGAATCTAACTGTCTAAGCAAGCAAGCAGTAAATATGCTAATTGAGTCCGAAAAGAATTGCAATCATAGTCAGAAAAAGAGCAAGAATGTTTAATGGTAATTTATAAATATTAAATCGCATCGCGGTTTTTAACTAAGTCGTAAATTAGGATGCCATTCTTCCCTTTGCCATTAATTCTCAAGATTTATTAAAGATGGTTCAGAAGCCTGCAAATAAATATTTCTTGATTGCGCTATTGTGTTGAATTAATTTTATGGATCTTAAACAGAATTATGTGTATACGACCTAACATTTTATTTACTCAAAAATGTAAATGCTAGGAACAAGTTGATTGTTAATTTTTAATTTTGCCTGGTGCAAGCGACAAAATAAGCCGAGGGAGAGTTTCTGTTTAAAGTCGCGCAATTTAGCTTCCGCATCTTTATTTACTTTATCTTTGTTTCTGTAACGATGCAAATTAGGAATTATGCAGCCATACATTTGCATGTTTCTATTGCTACGAAGATCACTACTGTATATTTACATTATTACTTAACATACCCTTTGGTACGATCATTGGCGAAATCGTAACTAACCTATCTGTAAGGGTGCTGACACAATTAATCCCTTTGTACGTTTTTATGTTAATGCAATTACAACCCGTACAAATCCTATGAAGCTTAAGCCAGATATATGAATTTACATCTTTTGTAGACCCCTTACGGTCACAGCCGCATTTCATACCAAGTTCACTCAACGTAAAATGCTAAAACTTACAGTTCCGATAACTAGATACACCGAACAAAGTTTGGTAACGAGCAATATATGCAAATCAGTGCCATTATACTTCCACTGTCTGAATATACATGTTTTAAAAACATTTTGCAGAATCCTTTTTATTGTTGTTTTCTACTTAAAATGATATTAAGCAGACCTCTCTTACTAATTACTAATTACAAAGTTTTGTTTGTGTTTGAGCGGCTTTGGGACTTACATCAGATGCCCTCAAGTTTCCAACTTTGTATTATATTTTAATACAACATTGTTGCATATTTAATTCCACGTAAGTGTAGTGGAAAATGCATGGAAATTTCGTATATTACGTAGGAAAGCTTACGCGTTTTCAATGTGTTCAATATGATTAACAAGTTAAACTTATTGAATTGGAAATTTATGAAATCCAGCTTTTCGGTATTTCGGAGAATTCCAACTGTTATTCCATTGCTCTCGACGTTAAATTGTAAATCTCAGTATTAAGCAATAACAAATTATTGTAGCATTTTCAGCAAATACTGAATAGAAGGGTTTTGTTACTGTACTTTTAAAGAGTAGGAAAACTGATATGTCAAATATGGTAATTTATTTTTTGACTGAAATGTGTTTTAAACTGGAAAGCTGATTCTAAATCCTTTCAGTTTTGGGTTTAATTCAATGGTAGCCTGTAACTCGTTAAAAATCCTAATTAACGATTTAAGGGTAATCTCTATTCCAGGAGAAGTGGCAGTGACGACATTTATTGTGACGTCATATTGAAATTCACTTAAGTCGTAGACTAGTTCTCAAGATTTTTCTTTGATATGTGTGTTTTTTTTATTTATAAAAACTACTTACATTTTTGTTACCGACAGAATAATGAATTTCCCCTTGTCAGTGCAGAAATGTGAGTGATGTGAGTTTATGAGAGTATCACTCGATGTATCACATAAAACATACTAAAATACATACAATGCGTTGTAAATACTATGCAATGAAATTAATATTAATGACTTACTTAGAAAACTGATCTTAAGGGTAAAACACAGTGTATTCACTTCGTTTTCCACTTGAAAATATTCCAGAAAATAAGGTGCGTTTGTGAGATATTCAAGAAAAACAATGAAACACTAGAGTCAACTTTGAAGACATCTAGCGGCCAAACGGTACAACTTAGCCTAGTCCAGTCAACGTCACGTGATAGCCCCATTGATTATCTTTTTTTGTCATATTATGTGCCTTTGCAGAATGTTTTAAATAAGCGAGTTATAGATGATTTTTTAGAAAAGTGCTCGAAACTTTGACTCAAATTTGGTTTTTTTTTGGGTCTACTATAAAATAACCGGATATATTGGATTTTGCACAATCAAAGTGACCATTTTTACTAATTTCAAACTGGGAAACACGAATCTGAATTCCATTTTGCTTTAAACGGCACGGTTTCGAGGATGACTTTGAAATTATGGCAATTTTGACAATTTTTAGGGCGTGGCACCCTTAAAAAATTACATTTTGACAAATGACAGTTCACGTCACATTTATACCATTAACCTAAAGCTATCTTAGCAATGAAAGACAGTTTTTGAAATTTAAAAATTTTCCGAAAAAATCCATGGGAGTACCCTTTGTGAAAAAAGTCAGAAGTTCAGTTTTTTATTTTTCAAAGTCAAACAATGCACTCTAAAGAAAAATATCATATTTAGTACAAGTTGCCTCCCATTCGGACGTATACATGGTAAGAATTTCAGACCCCTAACAAAAGCAAAAATGAACGTCACCACTGAATTCCACATCCTCGATATAGTAGAAAACGATTACAAACTTGATTTTTTACGAAAATGTCAAAATGACGCTTGTGCAGGCCATTTGCAATTTCAGCCATTTTGGATCGAAATAGCATAGGGTTGATGGTACCCGTTATCGATTAATTTGGGGTCAAGGAATCCATTTCTGCAGTCAGTCTGTCCGTATATGTTACTCGGTTCGAGAAACTTAACTTTTCGTAAAAATCTGGGTTTGGGGGAGAGTTACGCAAAAATTAACGTCATCACTGAATTCCTCATCCTCGATTTAGTAGAAAACGAGTACAAACTTGATTTTTTACGAAAATGTCAAAATTACGTTTGTGGAGGCTATTTGCAATTTCTGCCATTTTGGATCGAAATAGCATAGGGTTGATGGTACTCGTTTTTGACTAATTCGAGGTCAGGGAATCCATTGCAACTGTCAGTTTGCTCGTTGTAGTATTTTTTATGCTTTTTCGAATGGCGTAGGAATGAATTTCCTGCGAATTTAAATAAAAGAGCTACGATTTTTCACAAAGTCAAAAAATTACATTTTTGTCAAAAGTGCCACTTTTGGCAAATTTTTATTTAGCTCTATAAGGGTTCCAATGCACAGCAAAGGGCATATTTATACAAAAGAACTATTTTCGAGATATTCAAAAATCTTCAAATTTAAGGCCAATAAAACTTTGACTTTTTGGGTCTAGAATCCATATTGGATTTTACTCTTGAATTTCTATTTTCTTACAGACGCAGCACTACTTCCTGTGATGGCAAAAAAAACAATTAAAAATCAACTAATAACAACAAAATATGGTATCATTATTACAGATAAAATATATATTGAAAGAATCATAATGAAGTTATTAAAAGATTGCCAAGACTGCTGACGAGGATGGAGGACAGTATCAAAATTAATAAACTTATCGATAACATTGGTAAATTCTAGCTTAATAAGGATTAAATCAGAAAAGAAGAAATGTTTTATCAACGATAGGGGGTTGAGTTAGCCGGAAGTTATTGCTTTAGCGGATTAATAAGGTTATTAGTGTTTCCGACCAAGCCTTGCTTCCGACAACCTTTACTTAATAAAGGGTCCTGTGTTCGTACACGTTATCAGACTTTGGGGATAATTTCTCTTAATTATTATTTAATTTATTGTTCCAGATTCCCCGATTTTCATACTTTCATACAGAATACAAAATTACATAAAACTGTTGAGGAAGCCTTAAAAAAGGTTATTGAAAGCGAGGGTAACACCAATAATCTTATTACGCTTGTAACGCAATCATTTAAGTGCAAGTCAACACCCAATCGTTGCCGGAGCTTTTTCTTTCAGTTTAATCGGTTATCATCTAAAATTTATAGCTTTGTTCGGAAAATTCTATTACGTTCGTGCCAATAAATTTAAACCTTCCGTAGATTTTTATGATTACAATTCGTATCGATTTAAATACTTAGGCATTTCCAGCTTCGACAGTTTTCCAAATTTTGTTTAGAGTTTGGAGAGAATGTGCATGCCGGCGAATAATCCATTTAATACTTTAGATTCCTGTTCGAAACGAACACGCTCCAATTAAACAATTTTTTAATGAAAGCATTATGCATGAATACCTATCAATATCCCAACGCATTTCTTCCTGATTTTTATTGGAGATTATTGCCAAGTTTTAAAACACGAGTTTCAATTATTGGTGTTTGATATTAATTTGCTTGGTGAACAAAGTCTCATCTTAAATATAGCGTAAAGCGTTAAGAACACAATGTTGACAGAATAACTAAAATTCCTCGCCTGCATTAATAAAACTGGCTCACATATGAGCTAAAAATAATGCAGGATAGAGAAGCATTTTCTTTTATTAAAAAGATCGACACGGGAATAAAAACGTCAGCGTCATTTGCCAGAGCAAATGTGGGGGAGAACTGCGCCTGCCATATTGGTGTAGTATATTGGCTCAACGTTGGTGACAAGTAACAGAATTAAACTGAATTTCTTGCGAAAAACGTTCAGGAAATAACATATTTCCAGTAACTTTAAAGCCTAAGGGATTAAAAAACATTTAAACCCAACCACAAACAAAGTAATTACATTTTACATAACGAGATAATCTGCTTCCTTTATACGAGGCTAAAAATCAAATTAGCTCTCCCCATCCCGGCTGAATCACAAAAAGAATCTTATTCCTTACGTCGACATTCAAAGCTTTTAAAAGCAAAATTTTAGCTTAAATTTTCATCTCCGCCCCTTTTAATCTTTTGAGACAAGCAATCAGATCTAAAACAGCTTGAAAGGGATTCGTGTCGCAAGTTGGTTTACTCTGGCTGTACATAATTTAATAGGGTCAGAAAAAAAGAATTAAATTGTTCCAAAATTAAGTAACCTGACTCTCAATACTCGTTAAACTGACATTCGATACATCGCATCATGTTCGTAACTGAAATTTATGATTTGGAAGAATTTACGGGCTTTGAAAGTGCCGGCTTCTAATTTTGCCACTTCACATCTTTCCAACAAATTTATACTCAGTTTCACTTTTGCCCTACCCCGCAGGGTTTTAATGATCAAATTGTGTATTTATAACTGATATTAATCATTTTAAGTGTCAACTTCTGGGGGTTTATTGTATTATTAGCCTCATTTGTCGACCAAAACATCAAAGATAAATTCAGGATCTTCTCTCACTTTCTCTTGTATGTCTTTAGTACTACATCTAGATGAAATTAGTGGTTGGGGTTTAAGAAAGTTATTTAAATGTGTTGTTAGTTTTCTATTGGTCTTACGTTAATAAGTCACTAACAAAAGCATTGTACAAAGCAATATTATAAATTTATACAAGACAAACATTAAATTGATACATTTTATAATAAAAATAAAAATTCTTTTGTACAGCATTTATACTTTTCACCTATACATTATGAATAAATAATACCTTAGAAACGGTGTAGGTTATAGTGTTCATAACAACCTGAGGGCATTATAAGCGGGCGTTATGATAACTTACAGCGTTAAAACAAAAATTCTGACCTGTCCGATAGAATTTTTCTTTCTACTTTTTTTTTGTTTTTTAATTTTTTTTATACATAGTGGGATTTGGTAGTTGCGAATTTGTTTCTGAAATAAGTTATTTAATTGTGTAATTTAGTTTTTAATAAACAATTTATTAAATGTAGGCTGTATCAGCATCTTCTTTATAATATTGATAGCAAAGCTGGGCAGCAGCAAGCTATCAATAGTAAACTAAGTAAACGACTTAACTCGAGATCCTTCCTGTATTCTGTGGCCGCCGTTTCTTATTCAGTTTTCAACGTTGTATGGTCTCTTCTTCTATAATTTGGCCAAAGGAACTGAAATGTAACCAACCAGGTCACCAGTTTGGATTCCGCTGCTACTAGTTCCGTAACATCTGCCTTGTCGACGACTTCTTCCAAACTTGTGGGTTTCGATGATGATGTGTGTCCAATATTATTTGTTTCCGGAATGCTTCATTTTTTAAAATTACTCTTCGGAATGGCGCTTCATTTTCAACCATTTTAAGCCGCTTGCAACCTTCCTGACAATGTATTGCCTTCATTTTTCTGGGCAAAGTCATTTCCTTGCAATGTAACTTTTCTTGTTACCTGTTCGATCATCTTCACACTAAACTCGTCTCGATTAGCCTTGATGCTTCATAAGATCCAGGCCCATCATCGGTTATGTTGGCTACGAGAACCAAGTGATTGGGTTCAAGCTGTCCAAACTTGATTTTAGCTTCATGGATTCCCAATACAAGCATTGTATCAGCCCGGCTGTTTCCAATATAATCTTAGCTTCGGTATCCCTAATTCTGCAATGCTTCACTATGTCTGGTGAAACAAGTTCCAGTGTCGACAACCATTTGACAATTGCTTCCGCAAACCTTGCCATTCACTATCAAGCTTGTGTTGTTCTGCTGAAGACGAGCTACCTTAATAACTGTAGGTGAAGCTTGATAGTAATTTCTGGTCAGCTTGTGCTTCTGATGAACATTGGCTAGTCCTTCTCTTGGCTAGGATCTCTTTGGTAATTTTGATTGACTTCTCCCATCCCAGATTTCCTTGTTCTTCACTTCTCTAGGTTTACAGCATTATGTCATATATGCCCTTTTTCTCCGTAAACATGTTTGCTTGAACATTTCATCAGTTCATTTCAGTAGACCCCTAACTGTTGCTTCTTTTTTGGAGTTATCTTCTGGAGGTGTTAAAATACACACAAATTAACCCTAGCATCTTTAAGTAGGACAATAAGTTAGTTATCTGGATTTGTTAAACTACGTTCACACTAAAATAGTCAAGAATTTAGAAAGTTTGACGTTTTTATTGTAGTAACATATTTTAAGTAGAGTTCTGTGTAGTCAAACTGTTATTTGGAGTAAGCAGACCAAACGACTTATCAATAGTTTCGCCAGAACAAATAATTATGGTTCACGTGCAAATATTTGTACAGATTTCGAATTCTGTTTGTATCGTTACTCCCATTAATCAACCATTAATTGTCAGTAAATAATTACCTCATCCGCTATTGGAATACAGATTTGGTCTATATTTCTGATATTCGGCTCCGAGAAAACAGGAAAATTCCGATTTGTTTATTTTAGGGACACGTAGGTACCTATAATCCGGAAATTAATTTCAGTCACCAATTAGCATTTCCTATTATTGGACCGTTCCGTGAAATGTTTTAACAAGAGTGGAAGGGTTTTTAACTCGAAATCTAGCCTGCAATGGCAAAATAATGCAAATATTTAATAATCTTCGAATGGCAACAAACAAAAAGGACGAATGCCAAATTGATAAATGCCGTGGTCATCATTCTCATGGGTAACGTAAGCTCCCCTATGCGCAAAATAAATACCGCCAGTAATTATTCAAATTTAATTAAACATTCGTCAATAGCATGCACCTAAACAGGCACACCTCTATTATTCGAGGGGCCAGTTATTACATCCACCAATCAGATGGGGTGAAAATCAATTGCCTAACAATTATATATTTTCCGAAAACAATTTTAAGTTCGCTATGCTTGTTTGTTTCAAATAGAGACTATATATTTTATTAGCGGAATATAATTAAAATAAAATTGTTTCAAAAAAGCCGAAATGGGATAGTGATAATGAGTGATAAATGTATAAGCGGAAAGGGAAAATGATATGTTTGCTTTGAAATGGAAAAACTACCTACCCAATTATAATTGAATATCGATGATGCAACATGCCCTCGTCATTAATTAAAGGAACAGAACATGTGCAATTGAAATTGGTTGGAATATGCACATGCATATGCATCCTCTTTAGCTTATAATTTATTATATATTATATCGCAGTTCAGGTAGCTGCCTTTGCCTGCTAGCGTTAGTTATTGATTAAGTTTCTATTTTCCATTACCAAAAATCCCAATGATTACCGTAAAAGTTAGTAAATTGAAAGTGCCTACTAATAGTATTGAGCTAGCATTATTCGTTCTAACCCTGAAAAGCAATATAGCCAGAGGAAACAATGGCTACCTGTTAATTAACCTGAGTAATGACAAAAAGCGAGGGACGATTTGAAAATACGTAGCGGGCCTTAAATAACCACCAACTACTGAGTTTTCCCTTCTGTTATCCCCTGTGTCCCAATGCGTCGCCTATCTGTGTTTACTCAGCTTGGACCGCAAATTCCAGCACAGTTTGCATAACGAGGCCAACATGTAAAAACGCGGATTTTGCCCAAGGAGTTATATTTTTCCCCTCAGAAAGAAAATGGAATTAGCTCTTCTGGATAAAATCGTTATTTGGAACCGTATTCATTCAACTACACCTGTTATCTGCCGCTGGTTTCTCCATGATGTTTATGGAAACTGTTTATTGTATGCCCAAGGAAATGCTGAAAGATTAGAACGAGAAAGTTCTCAAAAAGAGTGGGGATTTTCAATTGAAATATTAATTTATGTTGTATTTTTGAAATCTCAATTAAACAAAAGCCTCTTTTCACACAGTCATATCCACAAGAATATTATTAGGTTTTTTGGAGTATTACTGTTCTTCTGGTTTTTACCAATTACTGGGAGATTCGAAAAGTGAAACTGACTTTCGAAGAAATATCTGACTTGTGCCTTTTGTTTTAAGATCAGACAATACCTATCTATCAATTTTTGGTATAAAACCCTGTAAAGTAGTAAGAGTTACTATCTTAATAATAGTGGACGCCAGTGAAAAATCAAAAACATTGTCTGCCTGTGACGTTCAACGAGAAATACGCATTTCCAAATCAGATATGTAATTAAAGGCTCAAAAGTAATTTAAAATTTAAAAAGTAATGAATTGTAAAGTAAGCAACAGCAACCAAAATAGTACACGGAAAATCACCTAAAACATTAACAAACTAGTATCATAAGTAGATTTATTACCTGAAAATCAGAAAACTACCTAAAGTAATACACCAAACTTAATAAACAAGAAGGAAATCGTAAAGTTTTTGAAAAATAGATAATAGTTTAGTTCAGATTACTTTTAAATAACCGTCTTAGATGATAATCGTCAAAATAATAGTTACTTGAATTTCTCTATTTATTAGGGCAAGCTCTAAAATTTGTCTCCTTCTGACGTCCATCCTTTTGATGTTTTCAAGCTTTAAATTTGCTTTTTATACAAATAATAAACTTCAAAAAAGCTGTGTCAGGCAACTTTTTCTGTAATCGTGAAAAAGAGACAAAAAATGCTATCTGTAGAAACAAAAAACGGCAACGCAAAAATATGTTTTTAATGGAATAATGTTTGGTTATTTTAATTTTTTTTATTAGTTCATTAATTTTTTGTTCTTAACTGTCCTTTCAAACTGTGTTTCTAGCAGTTCAAACTTACAACCACCGCTTTTCACCCTGTATCTACCAAATTTCTGTTTTTTCAGGTCATTGGATAGGAAGTTTAATAAGGATTTCAAAAATGTGCTTAAAACTGTCATTTTCTCACTCCAAGTGGGTTTGACAAGCAATTTTGTTCCTGACTATCAAACATGTGCATCAAACTGTGCTCAAAACTTATAAAAATCAGGGTTAATGAAAGTTTTCTTGAAACAATAGATACAAAACGTGTTTTTGAGATTTATGACAGTTATTTTGACAGTGGTCATGTGACTGCCTAATTCAATTATCCTCCAGAAACCACGTGATAACTGTGACTAATGTCAAAACTGTCAAAATTTGCCTAGAATTACAGTTTGAGTACAGTTTTCTAAACAAGAAGTGTTTTTGATACTTATGAAAGTTCTTTACAATTTGTCAGAAAAGGTTTACTTCATTTTTTTTATTATTAATAAACCAAAATCACTAAAACAATAAATAACAAACCAAAACAACCTTTCATTGTCTTAATTAGACCTTTGAAATACTGTTTTTGCATTACTGTACCTTTTCAACATGATTTTGAAAACCAATTATAGACTAAAATATGTTTAAATTAATTTAGACAATATCTAACATGATTCAAACATTTCAAATACAACAAACAAGTTTAGCCAAGTTCACAGTTCGCACCATTTTTAATCAAAATTGAACAAACTCTCCATATATTCTAGAACATTTTTGGACTATTCAAAAATACTTAGCAATACAGTAACATTGTTTGAAAAACTTTCTTTATTATATATTATACTCGTTACGCGGTCGCTTTCTTTGCTAACAATTCCATTCAATCTGTCTGGCCGGAATTAAAAGAGGGTAAAAATCTGTCGGTCAATTATGCAGACGAATTTGCATAAACCATGTGGTCCGAACGTGAAGTGCCTTAAACTTTTAACGAAGCGAAATGGTGAAAAATGTGCTGATTTTATTGATAATACTTAATGACGAGGTGACGGAATGAATAAGTGAAAGGGGAAAAGTTACAATCAAAAAAATATCTGCTCCCTCGTCGGCTAAATTGAGGAAAAAGGGAGATGTAAAAAAAGAGAATTGGAGTTAAGGGGTAAGTGCGATTTGAATCCGTATGTTTTGATAAAAGAATCGGAGGAAGATAATCAAAATTGATTTTAAGATTGGTTTATCACGACAACGGCAAAATTAATTTGAAACGTATATTAAATCTGAAGGTTGTCAACTTTCCATTAGAAGAGTCAATATCAATTTTTCCAATGGTCAGATATTCGGAACGGTCATCTCATAAATCTTCACGCCGAGTTACCCCATGTTTTTCTTTAAGGATTTCTCCACAATCACTCCACAGGTCTGAAAGTTCCTGATAGGAAAAGAAACGGGGGTTTTATAACTGTTTCTGGTTTTTGGCATCGGTTGTCTGACCCTCTTAAAGCCCCTATTATACATCTCCTTTTTCGGACGCAAATGTGTTGGGCGGTAAATTATATTTTCAACCCCAAAAAATAGACTTTTGCTCCGTCAAATGTAGGATTTTACCTTTTTTGATAACTTTGACTGTTCCGATCTTTAATATAGCTTTTTGTGAGGAACAGAATTAAATGCACAGGTACATTTTTAGCTCCAGGACGTTATCCAGCTGATATTATATTTTAATTGATTTTATCTTGCGAATTGAGCATACAACGGTAAAAATTTATTAGGGTGTTTGTTCCGGAATGATTTCAATTAGACTGGTAATTTAAAGTAAATATTGCGGGCCAGAGCGTAATTTCCTTTGTTTTGTTTGAAAACCGACGTAATAAATATTTCAGATCTGTTTTGCTTTCATCAAAACATGAATTTTTGTGTGCACCAATTGTATATTTGTGTTTTATGTGTCGGTCAATAATTTTATTGGTAACAGTATTTACAATGCTAATAATTTGATTGACTAGAAGACTGATTAGAAAAATGTAAATTTATTCAAAAGACTTATGTGACAAGGATTTTATAAAATGTATTTAATTTCATTGTTAAAAAAACACAATTAATTTACCGGAAAATATGACTGCAGTGTTTTTATGGTTGGCGTCAAGTTTCTAAATTAGTTGCCATTGTCAACAACCGTTTATACGCAAATATATTATTTTATGCTGATTTAAGTTAGTCATGCAAATATTGCCCGAATACAGATGATAGATTGGAACTTTTGCTGATTAATATTACATATTTATTTATCCATATTTTAGAATAGTACAAAGTTTTGCGCTTTTTTTTGGCACAAAAAAACCTGTTAATACAAAAGTTATATATAATACAAAATAGATTATGACAAATGTAAAAAAATACAAAGTTGATACATTTTTAACGGAACACCCTGTATAATTTCTGATGAGTTGCTGAACGCTGAAATTGTAAAAGCACGTTTGTGTGATTGTGACAATTTAAATACTTAGCAAGCAACACTGTAAAGTTGAGTTGAAACTTTGTCAGCAACAGTGTGACCACAAAAATATAATTTTTAAGCTGGAAAAGTCTGTAAATTACATTTAAACATTTGGAAAAGCTGAAATTGTAAAAGCACGTTTGTGTGATTATGACAATTTAAACTCTCAGCAAGCAACACTGTAAAGTTAAGTTGAAACTTTGTCAGCAACAGTCACGTGACCAGAAAAATGTAATTTTTTACCTTGAAAAGTGCGTATTTTGATAGTGACAATTTAAATTCCCAGCTGGCAACACTGTAAAGTTGAAACAGTCATGTGATCCGGAAAATGTTGTCTTTAACCTTGAAAAAAATTCAGATATATTCTTGGAATCAGAAGTAAAAGATCTATCAACTAATCAGAAAATATACAAGGTGTTCTATTAAACATTTATCAACTTTGTATTTTTTTTACTTTTGTCATGGTCGATTATTTAGTTCACTAAGATTTTTTGGTAATTTACTAGAAACCGTATAACTAGCTGTATAACAGTTTTTTCTTATCTGCAAAAATAAAGTCGCCACAAGCTGTCTAAATATACGGACCAACCCTATATATTCTACAATTTTAATAATAAAAATCTAGATTTATAACATAACTAATCGGGTCAATAAACCTGCCATAAAGTAGTTATAATCAGATCAATCAATTGATTATTACTGTACCGGCATTTAATATGTTTGGTATCACCATAAATAATGTATACAAGACAAATCAGTATGATCGTAAATAATGCAGAATATTTGAACTAATAGCGCTACTAGTTTAATGCATCATTGTGCAACAACAAATTCAGTTAGTAAAAGTTACATTATTATAATAATTAATAACAATTTAAAAAAAAAACTCTCATGTTTTGTGCATTTAGGTAATATATCATAATATCGTTTCCGTTAGGATCTAAAACCCTATAAAAGGCAAAAAAGTACACTGACAAAATATATGTGCACATAAATCAAATCATTTGGAATTCCAGAAGAGTTAGATCAGAGTAAAAACTCTAAAAAATATTGCCAATCAATTGAATTATCTCTATTTGGAAACACCATCAACATTGTTTATAGGTTTTATGTGACACAAAACGCATTTGAACTATTTTTCAGACCAAATGTCGGATGATTTGAAAAATACCGCGCTAAAATATTTTATTTATCGTGTCAACAATGCAGATATTTGCGGTTAATGCTCTTCGCGTATTGTATTCCGGTGTTTTAAATCATATTTACTAAAACGACCTCTGCATGTCAACGAAATGGCCGCAAATACCTTTTTTGGTTTTCACTATAATGTAATCAAAACATTTAATATAAAAGTAAGTTTAATTAAATTATACGTACTTAGAGAGGCTTTTGTACTGCAATTCGGTCAAACTGCCATTGTCTCTACTGTCTATTACCGACCAACAATTTGAATGCATGAATACACAGCGGTTAAAGTATAGTTTATTGAATAACTGTGAAAGGTATTCATAAAATTCATTTGGTTAACAATACCACAGTGTAACATTGTTCGCACTTCGGACACTCCAATGTCGAATTGTTGTTTAATCGTCGGATAAACAGGAATTAAAATTGACGAAATGTTTGACATGTCAATAAACCTTTAACCCAAAAGCAATTTAAGAGGACTGAAACGTTTTCCCTGTAGGTTAATTTTGCACCGGTTTATAAGATCTCAACAAGGTCGAATTTTGTAGA
Organism: Ips typographus; assembly: GCF_016097725.1. Classification (NCBI taxonomy): domain Eukaryota; kingdom Metazoa; phylum Arthropoda; class Insecta; order Coleoptera; family Curculionidae; genus Ips; species Ips typographus. Next base: position 4,899,868 of record NC_138437.1, on the reverse strand, counting down.
AAAAAGGACACGTGCGATGCTCCAGGTAACTAGGAGCTTCATCACAAAAGTAAAAAGGAAAATGGTTTATGGAAATATCTCATGACTTTATGTCTAAAGCATGACTTCCAAGGTATTATACTAAAAAGTTTCCATGTGATAAATTATTTAGGTGGCATACTTAATTTATGGTTAAATTTTCCTGCAGCATGTATGCCGACTCGTTAGTATTTCAGCAACTACTAACATACTAAATGAGATGCATTAACGTACAGAGTATATTCCGCAGCGGCAATTACTTTTCCTTCAGTTTGCTGCTTTTTGTATCGTAATTTTAAGCTTTTTTTACTTTCGTTTTTGTCAATGTTTTCTTAAGAATTATTAATATAAATTACTTTTAACCAACCTGTTAAACCCTCTTGGACTGAGAAAATGACTGTTTTAAGCACATTTTTGGAATCCTCATTAAAAGACAGTATTAGATAGTATTTGTAATTTACTACTAATTGACCACTCAAATTTTCCTGGTGACCGGTAATTTACTTATCACTACTTCGAATCAACCATCCCTAAAATGCATTTTATTAAAATATTACTCTACTTTGAGTTTTTACCCTTGAAATTTTCTGTACAAGTTTTTAATGACGTCCCAATTTTCTATGTCTGTGAAAATCGTTTTCCTTGTCAAGATGATTTAAGAAAGTTTGCAAATAATAATAAGGAATGTGCAAAATTTATTTTTGTCACCAAAAAAGTTTTGCAGGTAGCATAAATAGTGACTTGAAAATTATGGTAATTTTAGCATTTTATTAAAAAGGGAAAAATTTTGGGTTAAAAAGATTGTCATAAAATGTATTAAATTTCCCATAAGACGTTTTGCTTTACCGATGCCCTTAAGAGTATATCACATAACTAAACTACTTATTTCTGAGCAAATGTGATTTTATACAAACTTTTTCTCAATTTTACATAAGATCTGTATATTAGTCACACTAAACCAAAAAACGGAAAAATCCAAGTTTTAGGATTAAGTAAAAGTTTTGGTTTTGTCACACCCCCCTGCGAGCCAATAATAAGCTAATTTGCATCTTTGGCGATTGAACAAAGTTGGAGCTTTGGACCCGATATACGTACCCTCTTTTAACCGCCTTTTAATTTTATATATTGCCAGCTTAAAGCGCTAAAGCGCAGTTGACAATAATTACAACTTTCGGAATTAGGGATAAAAGGAGATATTAAAAGCAGACAGTTGTGGCTCAACGGAATATTTTGCTTTTAATTTTCTTTCCGCTTATACCGTATCAGAACTTGTTTAGTCGTTTATAAATTAGGTTTTAGTTCATTATCCAGCCTCCTTCTAATAGTAATTAAAAATATATGAATGTTTTTGTTTTACCGTTTAGATTAACACAACCAGTTTTTTTTTTTTATAAGTAATCCCCAAGTTTCGTGAAAACAGTTCAAGCGAGCAATTCAGAAAAAAATTACTTTACAATGCCGCCAGCATTAGCAAGCAGACCGGCTGCTTTTGCTTCCCTTTTGTAACGATTATTACCGGTGGTGTTTTGCGAATAGAACATGCTATGTCAGTATTCAATTAAGCTTTGTAATAAAAGGAAACATGGTTGCTATTATTTTTTATTTTTTTCTTTTTATTTTTTTCTGTGCTACACTAATGCTCTCTCAATTTGCAGATATCCAAAACACATTAACACTGACTGAGCTTTTTCTAAAAAAAAAAAACAATTTGCGGGTTGCTTTGAAAGAGTTTTATGGAACGTTGTTTTGTTCTTTCTTAAACTCTAATGAATAAAATTAGAGTAAAAGGGGGTACTTTTGCTGATTATTTAAAATTACCTGGATAAAATAACTATTTTGCATATTAATGTTTGCTAAGCTCCTCTAATTAGAGATAGAGAGTATGAAGGTAACTAAAAGCTTCAACACGTTTTGTTTGAAATTACACATTTACTTAAAAGAGACCAGTTTGTAATTGACCTCTCTAAAATCATTAATATGACATGGTATTAGCAAAGCTTTTAGCATAAGTAAACTTTATTTATATGAATATGGTTTGGTGGCAAGTTTGAATACCAAACACAACCGGAACAGAAATTATGTTTCCGTAATCTTCACTGAAACTTAATCCCAAGCTTTTCATGGAAACGACTAATTACAAATATGGACATTTAAAGCATGGCATTATATTACGTACTAAAATTACAAGAGATTTGAAAGAACTTAGTGAATAAAATGATAAGCTGTGTAAACTACCTGCACGTTTGGGAGAGTTAGTTATACAAAACTATAACTGTATATAAAACTTGCAAATATGTATCACATCAGTATTTAATAATGTAAATATGTAACACAATAAATTGTTTGAATGCTAAAAGTAGGCAAAATTTTTTATTAAAATTTAATTGCAAGTAAATAATTTTTCTTCATTTTTTGATTGATTTTGGTACACGTGTCACGTGACAATTCTCAAAATGATTTCCATGAAACTATACAAGCCTCAACGTTACGAACATTGCAAGTAGACTATTTGAGACTTTGATTCTGGTAGTTTTATGGCTTGAATGTTCGTATTTTGACAGTTGTGGCTTACTGGACAGCTGTCACGTGATTTTGGAACAACATTTATATAGACTGTCACGTGACAAGTGTCAAAATAATTGCTATGAAACTATACAAGCCACCACGTTACGAACAATGCAAGTAGACTATTAGAGACTTTGATTCTGGTAGTTTTATGGCTTGAATGTTCGTATTTTGACAGTTGTGGCTTACTGGACAGCTGTCACGTGATTTTGGAACAACATTTATATAGACTGTCACGTGACAAGTGTCAAAATAATTGCTATGAAACTATACAAGCCACCACGTTACGAACAATGCAAGTAGACTATTAGAGACTTTGATTCTGGTAGTTTTATGGCTTGAATGTTCGTATTTTGACAGTTGTGGCTTACTGGACAGCTGTCACGTGATTTTGGAACAACATTTATATAGACTGTCACGTGACAAGTGTCAAAATAATTGCTATGAAACTATACAAGCCACCACGTTACGAACAATGCAAGTAGACTATTTGAGACTTTGATTCTGGTAGTTTTATGGCTTGAATGTTCGTATTTTGACAGTTGTGGCTTACTGGACAGCTGTCACGTGATTTTGGAACAACATTTATATAGACTGTCACGTGACAAGTGTCAAAATAATTGCTATGAAACTATACAAGCCACCACGTTACGAACAATGCAAGTAGACTATTAGAGACTTTGATTCTGGTAGTTTTATGGCTTGAATGTTCGTATTTTGACAGTTGCGGCTTACTCGACAGCTGTTACGTGATTTTGGAACAATATTAATATAGATCGTCACGTGACAACTGTCAAAATAATTGCTATAAAACTATACAAGCCACAACGTTAGGAACAAGGCAAGTAGATTATTTGAGACTTTGATTCTTGTATTTTGACAATTGTGGCTTACTAGACAGCTGTTACATGATTTTGAACATTTATATAGACCGTCACGTGACAACTGTCAAAATAATTGCTATAAAACTATACAAGCCACAACGTTACGAACAACGGAAGTTGACTAATTGAGACTTTGATTCTGGTAGTTTTATGGCTTGAATGTTCGTATTTTGACAGTTGTGGTTTACTCGACAGCTGTTACGTGATTTTGGAACAATATTAACATAGACCGTCACGTGACAAGTGTCAAAATAATTGCTATGAAACTATACAAGCCACAACGTTGCGAACATGTACAAACCATATTATTTAGGTTACCCTATAGAGAGCCACTATGGGTCAGTCTGTGTAATTTGTTATTGAAAGATCAACTTCCCCTTTCATAAACTAAAATTTATAGATTATTAATTCCCCTTTGACTATTTTCCCCATTTAATATTAAATTTTAAAACGAGCATTTCCCTGAATCGCAATTGCCCTCCAAAAAAAGCCTGATTTGTTTCATGTTATTGGAATAAGCATTCAACCATAATATTTTGGGATAAAAGTGCAATTTGAACTTTTTTTTGCGAGAAAACCGAGCTGATTTACTGAAACCGCTGGGAATTAACCGGATTTCAACGTTAAACTAATTGTAAAGCAAATAAATAACATATAACGAATTATGTTTAAAATTTATTAATATTGTATTAGTAGGAAATAATCGGATTACAGTTTTGGTAAAGCAAATTTTTGTTTTATCATTACCATCGTGTAAAATAAATTTATTTTTATTTTGATGTTGATTTGACTGATGTATCATTTAGAGAAAGAACTAAAAATTGTATGGTATATGCATTTACCTATACCTATAAATCAAGAATTATTTCAATGTAGCTCATAGTCCATTAACCATTTTTGATTTGAAAAAAAGCGTTTTTACATGATAGGCAGTTTCATTAGTATTCAGGATGCACTTGCTCGGACTTTCCCAATGAACCGTCGCAATTTCTATTTATCTGTCAAATGCGTTTTTAAACACTAATGACTTTCATCGGTACAGTAATCGCAAACTTCAAAAATGTGTCCCCATTAACCGATTTAGTGGTAATAATTTCAAGTAAGTAAATTCAATGTAATCGAATATTTAGGATTACTCGTTTGGCTTTAAGTTTTAACAACTTGCATTGAAATGCGAATCGAAAAGTTTCAACTTCACTTATCTAAGAAGAGCTTATCGGGGCATGCACTTTCAATATCAATCTTTCAGAAATACCATATACACCGGTTTACGAATACGAACTCATTTTCGACGGAAACATAAGAAACCTTTCAGAAATGATTTCTTTGATTTGCGAAAGCAGGTAATTTCTTTTGGCTACTTCGGAAATTGCTTTAATTTAATAGTCCTTAGGGAATGTGTAGCAAATCAGATCTGATGTATGTTTCGATTTGGAGAAATATTAATTTCTGTTTTGATACACTAGAATCTGATGCCTTTTAAACTTAGCATCCACCATAAAACGTTTATTTTAATTACTCTAAACAAAAACACTTTAAAATAAAGTGCAGTTTTCTGAATAATTCGTTGTAAAGAACGAGCACTACAAGTCTAAACAAATTGCAAACGCAATTAGCTTTAATTTAATTATACGCTGTTATTTCAAACTGGCTATGACTTTGTCATAATAAAAAAAAGTATTTATAATTGTAGTTTTCCGCAGAGAAGGTAAACTGGAAAGCAAGTACTTAAATTCGTGGGGAAAGTTGAAATTCCTACGCACCAACACAAGTAAGAAAGTGTTTGAGAGGGTTTACTTTATAAATGAATAAATTAGTCTACTAATTTCATCTCAACACCACGGATCTTCTTATCATCTTACTCGAGTGTCTTAATAAATAAACAAATTTATTCCAGTTTATTTAAATCCTGTCAGAAATACATGTTGACAAATTGTGTATTTTGTACCAAATAGAGTAGGATTCAACTAAAATAAATGACTTACAAGAAAATTTTTGTTTTTGAATAAATTTTATTGTGCAGCAACCATCAAATTTTTATGGCATGTTTAATAACCAACTAACTTGCAAATAATTTATGTAAAAGTAGAATTCACTTTATAAGAATGTTGTAAAAGTTCTGAGAGCTTGTCTTCGATAATAACAGTTAAATTAGTTTTGAGAGTTGAGCAAAAAGGTTTATCCCTGTTGCTAGCTGAATGACACAAATTCAAAGAAACTTATCAGAGTGAAAAGTTTTTAATAGTTAGTTAATTTCATTGGTTCATGTACAAGTTGCTCATTAAAGTGTTTTGTTAATTAATTTCAGCCTAAAAGATGTTCTGATGGATATTATTCTTTAACTTTCTCTTTCTGATCGTCAGAGAACGAGTCTTTGTCAAGAAAAAGCCCTAATTTTAATTAGATGAAAACATTTCTCAAACTGTTACTGTCAAAGGGTTTATTGCTGCAAAACCATTAGTTAAGGGAATCCGGCAGCTAAACTTCAGCTTTGTAGGATGTTTTCATAAAAGTTAACAAATTTGCTAAAGCGCTTTACAGTCAGCCATGCAATTTGCACAAATCAATTTGATTTAGTTCAACATGACGCTGTGGTACTAGTCCTAAACTTTCTTGTTAGCAAAATCTTCCTGTAACATAATGATGTTCTCGAGCGTGTCATTCTGTAAATACAAACTAAACAAACGTGATGGATATATATTTTCTCCGTATTGTAGAGTCCCGTTTATTTGCAAAGATTTGCTTTTCTTATATTTCCCCTGGTTACGGCAACACGTCTGTGTCACTGAAGCTTATTTTCTTTAGATCTACATTTTTGACTGTTACAAATATCACCTTTAACAAGCGCAATTTTTTGCGCTACTTCTGACAAATAATAATTAAACTTTTAAACTTAAAAAACAATCAGAGCACCGGACTAATTTGGAAGAAATATGAGGCAATCAAACAATGAACTAGAGTTTGCAGTTATTTTTTTTTTGTCAGGATGGAAAATTGTAATTGCACTGCATGGCTCACTGTTAAAACTTTATGGCAACTGTAGACTGTTGCGCATTTAGTTTATTGCTAGCGTTGTCGCAAAATTTCCCGGTGTTATTTACATGTACAAGTAAAGCACATGCTTGTTCCAGTTGGGAACAAAATATTTTCAATAGTTTTGGCATTTAATTTAAAACAACACATTATATATTTATGGTTGTACGTCACAGTCTAAACAAAACCTCAAGCGTATTTAAAAGTGTATTAAACGCTAACTTTTGAAAACCTAATCCTCTTGATGCTTATGAATCTCAACTAAAGCAATTTTGATGTTTTCTAATTTCTCTAACTGTTCATTTTGTTCCTACAATTTATGCCTGATCCTGCTAATCGAAAGTTCATTGTGTTACAATCTTTAAGAATGGCCTTTCCATGCTTTCTCGAGGGCTCGATACGTCGCGTCAATTAGATTAACACGGAAATCGATAGACGACGTTCACAACGGAGAAATTTCCTGGAGTTTCTTGAAAATTTTAAGTTAAACAGCAAAATAAGGCAAATAAAACTGATTACAATAAAGAGGTATTAAAAATCAACTTATCATATTGTTGAGCAAGAAGTGGAAGAGATCAAACCACCAGATATTAGACAAAATAAATTGATATAACTGAGGTGTAAAAATCTGAATTTTTGCATTTCTTCAGTGTCACAATTTGACCGGTACATTACTGGTAAATTACAAATACTGTGCTTCTGGCAGTTCAAATTTTGACACCGCTTTCTCCCTGACTGTACCAAATTTTATAGTGTTTTTTCAGGTTGTTGAATAGGAAATTTAATGAGGATTTCAAAAATATGCTTAAAATCATCATTTTCTTACTTAAGTGGGTTTTACAGGCGATTTTGTCCCTGACTGTCCTTTAAACCGTATTCATATTTCAGACCACAATTTAAACTGATTTAAATTTTTGTTGCACCAAACCAGTTTTTCCTTAATAACTGGAAAACCGTAAAAGTTACAAAAAAATTGCAAGAGACCAAAAATGCTCCTAATTAATTCCTTAACCCAACACCGTTTTTGCTTCCAGTATACAGGGTGCTAATGAAAATTATGGTGATTGACTATTTTTGGTCACCCTGTATACAATTCTTAAGATAGAATTTTTTGCTTGACACCCCTGGAAAGCGGAGCTGAAGACGGTTAATTTGAGTGATTCAGCCTCCCTGAACTCACTTACGGGGTGCTCAAATTTCAAACCACCATTTCAACTGATTTAAAAATTTGTTGCATCAAACCAGTTTGTACTAAATAACTCAGAAATAGTGAAATTTACTCAAAATTTGAAAGAGAACAAAAATGTTCATAAAGAACTGCTAACTTATCCCTGGAAGTTTCACAGTCCGTCAGTGTCGCTACTATACAGGGGATGCATTAAAAATGTAGTGATTCAGATTTATGACTTTTCAAATTAATGACAGCCCTGACAGGAAAATTAAAGCAAATTTGAGTTAGACCACACCATTAAAATTTACTTGTACAATTGGTAAATTTTCCTTTTAACGATTTTAGTCCTTATTTGCTTTTTAATGAGTTACTGCTAAAAAACTAGTGCAGACATTTTACTAACAAAGTGATGAAGGTGACGAGTTTTATAATAGGTTCTGACTTACATAAAACTTAAATTGTCAGTACAGTAAAAATCTGAACAACAAAAAACATAAGAAAACAATGAAAGATCCAAACTAATCTAATTGTAGCACATAAAACTTGTCCTCACTTTAATATTTGCAGGGCCAAGGTGTGTTGCTTAGAATGTAACTATAAAAATCCTCCCTGAAGGTGTCATAAATTCCTAGGTTCAATGTAAAAGGTCAGGCAGGCAAAAAAGCACTAAAACCGAATAGTTATTCAGTTCCTAGATATTTTGTTTTGGTTTAGAGTTATTATTTATATCCCTAGAGGACCAAGGAACATAAAAATATAATTCCAGAGTATATGAGGCAAAAGTTCATTTTAGATGTTGTTTTTTACTCCATACTGTTCAATGGTTGTTTGTAACATAGTACTGGAATGATGATATTTAGGTTATTTTAGAGCTTATTTTAAAACTATTATACTCTGAATCAACTCTGTTTTGAGTTTATCTGCATTGCTGATATAGCAGCAACTAATCCGTGCTTCCATCCCAAACTTTAGAATGGCTTTTTGTACAATATTTACGGGTGACGTACTTTAGAGCTACTGGGGAGTATTTTGCGGTTTTTATGACAAAAGGGGAGATCTAAAGGGCCACCGGGATTCAAAGTTGGATACTTGGAGTTTCGGTGTTTGGACTACGATCCCGTGAAGATATGGTACGTATGGTAAATAAATGAAAACGGACCGCTCCGGATGTATATTGAGCCACTTTTAATACAGGGGGAGCGTTTGTAGTTGTATGCTTAAGTCAGTACTTGAGGTTTGAATTATTTACTGTGGTAAGATGAGACTTTTACGGTCGTTTTTTGTAATTTGATTGCCCAACACTTCGTCCTAACACAGCCAATATAACTAGACAACACAGGAAAGGAGTTTTGAAATAATTAATGAATTTCTCCTTTACAGCTGAAGCCAATCCAATCAGCAAAATTTCAAAAACGTTTTATAACTACATCAGAGCACCTGAACAGGAAAAAGTTTCAAAAATGGGAAACACCGGGGTTCGTTAAGTTTTAATGAAATTATATTCCCACAGTATAAACCACTTCATAGGGTGTCCTCTTTGTCACGCAAATATTGAACGAAATAATTTTGCTACTCACACATATATTTGCAGCTTTGCTAATTGCTTAAAAAAATAAACCCTGTTAATCTAGGAAGAATCTGATTTATTTGATATATACGCTAGGAACAAAGAAAAATTGTTTAATGTTCCCACAATGCAGGCAGTGTGGACAGTGTTTCGTTAGGACTTAATGAAATTATGTTCTCTCATATAAGCTGGTTCGTACACTTGGTGCCATCTGTTTCTCGCCTTGAATGCTGGTCAGCATTCTCTGGCCTTTCGCATTCTGTTGGGGCTCGTTAATTATTAATTTAATGGAAGCCCTGACTGGGGCCCTGTACAATACATTTACAAATAGGGCTGTTAATAAACGAGTTAATAACCCTGTAAACATAATGATATTTTAATATATGCTTTATGACAGTCACAGTATATTCCCAACAAATTAATTTATACCCTAATTGATCACCAACTAAACAAGCTTCTATATGTATAACATTCATGAAATTTCCATAAATTTTTTTTTAATTAGTTTTTCATTGAAATGAACAGATAAAAACTGCCTTTTAGCCATTTATGTTGTATCGTATTTAAGTTAATATGATAACACTTTTGCCCACTGATAATCGAACCAAAAGATTTTTTATATGAAACACCCAGAAAGTTACTGTATAATAAAAATATTGGAGGCACTTGGCGGGGTTTTAATACAATTAAATTGTCCCCATATACCCACTTTATAACACGAATGTCAGTTCTCTACCATCTGCTTCGTGTCGGCCAGGAATCTCTCGCTTTTCGCACTCAATGCGGGATTCTTTCATTATTAATTTAACAGGATTTCTGACCGGACTGAAACGGTAAATTTTCAAATCACGCCGTTTATAAATAAATTAAGCCCTCAACCAACGCCGGTGATAATCTAGAAAATTTTATTTGAATGCTTATGCTCACATAATTTTTTGCTAGAACGACGAGGAATACGAATTTTTTAACATTATAAAATTTATAACTTCAGGATCAATAAACGTGCTCATTATGGAGAAGGTTAGATTTTTCATTACTCAAGTGTACAAGGTTATTCACTATAAATTACCCACCCCTTATCATCGTTATTATTTCTCGCAGAAAAAAAAAGTCATCAAAGTCATTTATTCGCAGTTTACAGGATCAAACAAACATATGATGCATTTTCTTAAATGGATCACACTGTATATTATTACATTTCTGAAAAGACGTGTTTTTCTGATTTCAAAAATATATAATACTTTATCTTTATCTTAAACCGTTATTGAGTTATAAAACGCAGAATAATGTAATTTCGGTTTTTATGAACAATGCATAAGTAGACACTGAAAATGACATGACAACTATTGTTATTGATAATTGACATTTCATTAACTAAACCATCAGAATGGAATATAGTAACAAAGAATAACTTCGTATATTTAAATGTTACATTGAAATTTGTTGTATCCTAGTTGTCCTACACCATCAGATCGTACGTTCTCTAATATCTACAGAAAAGTAAATATTACCTACAGTTCTCCGACGCTCTTATAGACCTTGATAATCAAAGAACTATCTAGCTAGACAAATTATATTATTTTTAGAAAATTCCGAATCTTCTATTAATACCGCTGCTGAGCAATTAAATAAAAGTTATTACAGACACCTTTACCAATTACAGATCCTACAAAATTTTCCAGTGCAGACTTTAACTAATGCTCAAAAAGAGAAAAGGCTAGACTTTTGTCAGGATATTCTTCACAACCTAAATGAAGATCCCCATTATTTTTCCAGAATCATTTCCTACGGCACTAATTTTCAATAGAAAAAATAGGAGATCCTGGGAAAATATAATAATTTTTTTTTACTTTTTTGGGTGGGTGGTATATACGAGCAGGATACCAACTTCAAAAAATATTTACAATGTGAGTATATGGATTATTGAATACATATTTTACGATTATTACACTTTTAATGCCGTTAGAGAGCATTTAAACAATACCTTTCCAATTTCGATTTGAATTATGGGACTATCAGATAATATGAGGACCCCCTAACAGTCCGGATTTAACTCCCATGGATTCGTTTTTCTGCGGCGTTCTAAAGGATATAGTGAACCACAATAATATTAACACTATTCAAGAAATTAAAGATCATATTCAATTAGAAATAAATAAACTTAATAACAATATTAACGTCATTCAGGACGTATTTCCTAATATTAGGAGACGTGCATCGAAAATAATGATGGTCACTTTGAACATCTTTTATAAAAAGTTTGACAGTTATTTATAAGTTTGTTTGTTGTGTTTTAATTCTTAAATTGCTTAAATAAATTTGTATTATTTATAACCAGTTTATCATCTGCAACACTGTTTGCCGTTTTCATGGCTACTTGTGCTCACATGTTCACAATACCGTAATTACATTTACTTATTATTGATTTATTCTTTGATTAATACCTCAGTACGATAACAATAAAGTATTATATATTTTTGAAATCAGAAAAAAAATCGTCTTTTTATAAATGTACTAATATACAGGGTGATGACTGACTGACTTTTGGATAGCATCTTAAGAAAAATCAGTTTAAATTCTACAATTTTCATATATTTATATACTTTTTTTTCTATGAGCAATAATAACGATGATAAGGGGTGGGTAATTTATAGTGAATAACCCTGTACACTAGCATAAGATAATTACGACAAGCTTTAGAAAAGCTATATATGGGTTAACGAGTAAATTTCCTTCCAAATGCTTTCAACTATTCAAGTTTGCTCGGTTGAAGCTAGTGAAAAACTGGAAATAAAAACGTTAGTTGAGTAAAACCTTTTCAAACTTGAAGATTACTAGATAAAACCCGTGCTTTCATAATTCGTATTATTTTTGTTAACAATAAAATAGGTATTTTTGTAGAAACTGGAGCATGCCATAAAATACTTAAAAAACTTTTTAAAGGTGAATTACACATTGTTTTAATTCATAAAGTATGTAACAATACGAATCAAACAATTTTAACAGATTTGCTTTAAAGCTGCTTTAAATAATTTTGTTTTACAAAAGCAAATTATTCTTTATTTAAAACAAATACGTACCTAATTATTTCCAAACTGTATAGCGTGTCCTTCCAACGTATTTGTAATTATCAATATATTGTATGCAATTAACACAAATTTATCAACCTCTAAAAGGCTTTAATAAACAGTATTTGTTGAACGAATAGTACGCATTGTTTACTCATTAAAGTGTTCAATGTTATCTGCATATAAAAGTTTTAATTCAAAGTAATTGGACACATTTATTTTCACTACTTTTATGTATGTCAATGAAAACAAGTTTTAATGACAGACCACAGTAGTGCATGTAAACTGTCAAAATCCTACTCTAGATGGTTTTGTAGTTTTACACCTCTGTGGAGGAATTTTTTACTTTTTTTAACTTTAATCACAAACCAGACTACGTCACAAATAACCAATGGTGCAGTCAAAAGTCAAAACCCTTTTATTGTGTTTCATAGAGTAGTAAAACTCACAATAAATGTATTTGAACCTGGTTTAAATAGTTCTATAAAAGTTTTTGTACTTTTACACCTCCATGGAGGTAATTTTGACAGTTTTTAGTTTAATAACAGACCAAATAACCGAAAATTGTTTCAAATAACTGAGTTATTTGGGATTTTTGGCTAAAGTTCACTGAAATGTTGGTATTTGTTGGCTTATATTCTAAGCGTCACCATATTGGATTTCAATTTGTCAAAGTGGCCATTTTGTTTAAAATTGGTCTGAAAAACACGAATTTTGTCTCCCTTTTGCTTTAAATGGCACCGTTTTGGAAATAACCTCTAAAATATGTAATTTTTGTAACAGTTTTCAGGCTGTGACCCCCTTAAGGAAAATAAATTTTGAAAAATTACACTTTATGCCATATTTGTACAATTAACCTAAAGGTATTTAGGTAGTCAAAGTGAAATTTCAAAATTAAATTTTTTTTAAAAATTTGAAAATGGTCAAAGAGACCAACAATTGTAGGCCTGTTATTCTAATATTGGATTTCAATTTGTCAAAGTGGCCATTTTGTTTAATTTTGGTCTGAAAACACGAATTTTGGGCCCGTTTTGTTTTAAGTGGCACCGTTTTAAAAATAACCTCAAAAATTTAAAGAAAAATGTAAAGAAAATTAGACACAATTAGTAGTATAATAGTGTTGCTTATTATACTGATTTATAAGATATATTTGTTTGAACTTAACAATGCGGTTATTCATTAAAGTAAACATTGTCGTTCGCAATGTTCCGGGAAAATTCTTGAAACTGGGCGTTCGCTTACCTAACCGACACACTCGAACTAGGACTAACAGCTTTTGTGTCTATAGTATAGTGTTCCATCATTACAACATCACCTAGCTATACTGCCAAGGCTTTCGGGTTAATCCTCGAAATGCCACTGCATTACGGTATGCGACGATTCTACTGCATCATGTAAAGCTAATTAACCGTCGAGACTAGCCAAAAGGGCTTAGCCAAACATTTCTAGTATAATTCATAACTAATGGCCTATATGGACTGTGATACTCTAGAGAGGAGCGTATATTGTGGTGTAGCGAAAAATAGGTTTCAAGTGTTTATCCATCAAATTAATAGCAACATTAAAAATTACTGGCTATAAAAAGCAGTTTAATCGAATTGATTGGAGCCTCCAGAAGTGCTCTAAAAGCAGGTAAAAAGTAATCTTCCGACAGTGTTCAGATATAAAAACGTAATGCTGTGTTCCTAACTATTATTGTGTTCCAATACAATTAAGTCCCTATTCGGAAAATACTTGGCCATTGTGAGATTCCGATCGAAAGGTTAGCACTGTGTTCGTTATTTGATTCTTAACATTGTTGTTTCTTTTTGAAATTACCATTTGCGGTAGACCTTTTCTGGTAAATGATTTTTTATTACTTTTGGTATTCTCTGCAGGCCAAACACTTTGAACACGTGTGCGCTAGGCGTGACCTTTAACTAAGTTTTAAATTAGAATTTTGTTGTTAAATTATGCATTCTTTTAACGTACTTTAAAAAAAGTAAATCTCTAGAGTATGTACATAAAACCGCAGGTCAAATACAGCGTAAGCCTCGTATTCTTTGGGGTTCATTTTGGAATATTAATATATTCACCCTTCTGCTATTTCGGTTTCATAGCGACACTAGAGCTAAAATATATTAACCTGTTCTAAATAAGGGTAAGTATTATTATGTATAATTTATAGGTATTACATGTGAGCTTTGAAATATTGTAGAAACTAAGAAATATTTCACCGAATATGGCAAATCCCGGTTAAATTATTAACAAACGATGCGCCCTGAAAAGCTGTAGATTACTGAATTCACATTAAAATATAATGCCTAAATTCTGGATGGGGTGTTTTGTAGTATCGGCACGTAGATCTCTTTTATAAACTGTTGCAAACGTGCTTTTCTTATAGGTGCCATTAAAACACTCTTTTGTGTGCAGACACATCACTCATTTTTTGCTCTTATAATCACGATAACTTCTCTCAGAAGATACATTATACCTAATGCAACCTAAAAACTTTTAATTGGAAACAACATTTTTGCTGGTTGTGTTCAATCTATAATTGTAATTTGATTTTCAAGTTTAATTGAACGTCATATGTGTTGTATCCTCTCTGCGGTCAACAATCTCCGGCAATCTCTACGGCTAATTCATAGCAAGCTTATTACGAATTTAACAAGTTCCTCCTTGCCCTAGTTTGGAATTAAATTTCCAAATTGTGGGTTTGTTCATAAATAAATGCTCTTTCCGCTGGATCTGGTTTCCTTTCGATCTCTTAAGCTTGTACACGGGCTCTTTTATTATTCAAGACTTAACAATTGGAGTTTCATGTCTCTACTATGCCCGTGTTTTTCATGGAAAAATGATAATTTGAAAATGTAGGAAAGTGCCATTCAGACCATCAACCTGATTAATGAGGATTTATGAATAAATAAAATTTATTCATATAGCAGCTTAAAGAACGAATTTCATCACTGCAGCAAATTTAATCTAGTAGGTAAATTACCGTACCAAAAAATTTGACCGGTTAATTACCAATACTGTGTTTCTGGCAGTTTTAACAGACGGCACACACATCAAATAGGAAATTTAATGAGGATTCCAAAAATGTGCTTAAAACAATCATTTTCTGACTCCAAGTGGGTTTTACAGGCGATTTTGTCCCTGACTGTTCTTTAAACCGAGTTCAAATTTCAGACCACAAATTCAACTGATTTTTGTTGTGCACCAAACCAGTTTTTCCTAAATAACTCGAGAACGGTGAAAGTTACAAAAAAAGACCAAAAATGTTTCTAAACAACTCCTTAATTCAGCACCATACGTTTGCAGGACCGTTTTTCTTCCAGTATACAGTGTGTGCATGAAAAGTATGGTGATTGAGTGTCTTTGGTCACCCTGTACGCAATTTTTCAGATAGAATTTTTTGATTTACACCACTGGAAAGCGGAGCTGAAGACGGTTAATTTGAGTGATTCAACCTCCCTGAATTCCCAAAAATAACCGAGTTACAAGGTGCTCAAATTTGAAAAATTTGTTGAATCAAACCAGTTTTTGCTAAATAATTCAGAAATAGTGAAAGTTACGCAGAATTTGAAAGAGAACAAAAATGTTTGTAAAACACTGCTAAACTCATCCCTAGAAGTTTCACAGTCCGTTAGAGATGCTACTATACAGGGAGTGCAGGAAAAATGTAGTGATTCAGGTTGGCCACCCTGTACACAATTTTTAAGATAGAATTTTTGCTTTACTCCACTGTATAGCGGAGCTTAAGACGGTTAATTTGAGTGATGTTTATTTAAGACATATGACATATGAAATATACTTGACTTGACAGAGACAAATTAGGAGAGATAAATTAGGTTGTCTCTTCGTGTTGTTATTTGGTTGTTATACTAAATTTTTAATAAAATGACCATCAAAAATATGTTTAATAGTGGAAAAAACGCTATATTATACACGGTTTAGACAGCTTTTATTGAGGACTTGTCCCTTGATAATTCTTTCACATCAGGTGTTGAAATAAGAACTCTCCCAATACAACAGTATTTATAGAGTAGTATTTCAGGAAAATATACACTATAATGTAAACTTATATGAAAGTACGAAAAAGAAATATGTAAATGCGGCTTGTGCCAGACATATGCTTATATATATTTCAGGTTCCACCTCTTAGATGCAAATTTACAGTTTTGCAGAGAAAAGCATGTGCCCTTCGAGAATTTTCCCCACTAAATTTCTGGTTCATGTATCAGGTCGTCAAACAACTTTCTCCAGTACAAAAGATGTTTTTTGTGTAACATCGAACGTTTTACTCTTAATAAGGAAAACATGCCATTAAAGCCTTCCGAGCATGCTGGCTCTCAGGCAGGGTGATGGCCACATAAATTTCGTTGAAAGCTTTTCCCCATTCCATTCAAATTGATATGTGGCCATAATATTGTTCTGTCAATGCAAATACGAGAACGATTTACGTTGTACTATTTATTAAGTTAAGTTTCAAGTTTGCCCACTATTGAGTTATAACTAACCCAATTCATGTGTTTCTATTATCTACGTTGGTATTTGTTTTACTGGTGAATCTGGTGTGTCAAGCGGAAGGTGTTTAGTGGAATAGTAAAAGAGAAACCCCGTAAATCAAAATGTAAGGCACCCTAAATTCGGCTTTGATAATTAACTCATTTTCAGACATTAGCGCTCATTTCTCAAAGTTCATGCGGGTTCATTATTTAATAGTCGACCGTCCGAGAGTTTCAGGACTACCCCTTTGAAAACATAATTTTTCAGTGGGTATTTTATATTCTGAACTTTGTTGCATTTGGTCCGTGAAAATTACTCTCACTGTGTTGAAACCAGGACAATAAATGTAACACGATTATAGCTGCAATGGAGTTTTTGATCAATTAAGGCAATACGAGAGCTATAATCGAAAAGGCAATATATCAGCGAAAATACGTGCTTTGTAAATGCATCAAAGGTCGCAAATTGAATAAATTCCCTAATGTGAATAGCTGTGTCAGGGGCGCACCTGAAGAAAAAGCAATTACATTTAATTTGAAACTGTGTAAAACGCATTAAGTTCGTGTCAAGTTATTTGATTAGTTGCTTTTCATTACATTCTACAGCTCTCAGATTCGCTATAAATATTTCTCTTTTTCATTTAAAATACGCAATTTCACATACAAAAAAAATAACGTCCCTAATCCAACACCACCATATTTACCCATTGCTAATTCAATTAACATTTGCAACTCAATTCTGATCAAAATTTTCTTCTTCAAGGCTTAAATATGCGAAATGCTCAACGCCGTCCCGAATGTATGCATTTTATTCCCCAACAAAAACCTTATTTCCATTTGTTAATCTAAACAAGAAATACTCAGAATAGTTATGTGCACTCCTGCATCCACGTACGGAATTGAAATGGGTCTAGCTTGGGTTATTGAAAAGAAAAAAATCCCGCAATTGAATTTGGAATTAATTCGGCGGAAATTTATTTACAAACAGTTTACCATGCGTATAGGTGCATAATTTTCTGGGACAATTTCAAACTATGGGCAAATGCTGAATACCAAGTTTTAAAAATACTTAGAATGCTAAACTCGACGGATGATATGTAGTTCTAAATAGTTGAAAAAAATTGGAATGGAGGAAGAATTGAAGAGTGTATGAGGTTTGTAAAGAGGTGGAAAGGAGTATCTGGTTGATTTATAAATTGATGGAAAAGATTCAAATTTGAGAAGAATGATGTGTGTGAAAATGAGAAAGAACATGAATGGAAAAGGGAGAAGAGCACGCTTTTAAGGACAGTAAAATGCTTTCAGCACTTGATTTGACTCTCCAAAGTCTCTCTCTTTTGACTATTCAAGACACAAGCCTTCCGGCTTTAATTTGACAACTTGAAGACAGCAAGAAACTTCCAGTTTCCAATAAGATGTTATCCAGCTTCTATTTGACAATTGCTACGCGTTAAAATGCCTCCAGTATTAATTTGACAACTAAAAGCCTTAAAGAAAGCATTCAGAAAATGCTATGCTGAACTTGTTTTGACATCCCCAAGGCTTTAGATAGGCGTTTTTGTCTATACAAAGACAATAGAAGCCTAAATGCTTCAAAAAAGCTTCAGGCAACATTTTTGAAGATACAAGACAGAACGAAGCCTTTCGGTTTTTACTAGACATTTTAAAGATAATAAGAAATTCTTAATGAAAGCTTTCAGGCAGCATTTTTGATTTTTCAAAGACAGAAAGAAGCCTTCTGGCGTTTACTTGACATTTTGAAGGCAAAAAGAAGTTGTCAGTCTTCAATAAGCCGTTCTCCAGCTTCTACTTGACAATTTCTAAACGTTTTAATGCTTGCAGTAGTGATTTGACAACTGAAATTCTTAACGAAAGTTTTCAGGTAGCATTTTTGATTATTCAAAGACAGAAAGAAGCCTTCCAGCTTTTACTTGACATTTTTAAGGCAATAAGAAGTTGTCAGTCTTCAATAAGCCGTTCTCCAGCTTCTACTTGACAATTTCTAAACGTTAAAATGCTTGCAGTAGTGATTTGACAACTGAAATTCTTAAGGAAAGTTTTCAGGTAGTATTTTTGATTATTCAAAGACAGAAAGAAGCCTTCCGGCTTTTACTTAACCTTTTTAAGGCAATAAGAAGCTACCAGTTTTCAACAAGCCGTTCTCCAGCTCCTATTTGACAATTTATAGTCATTAAAATGCTTCCAGTGGTTATTTGACAGTTTAAGAAGTCTCTCTTGTCTTCAAGAAAGTGTTTTTTTCTGAATTTAATGATGTGAGTGTGAAGAAAGGAGGGAAATTGGATTTTGGAGCAGTGGGGGTAATAAATAAAGGGGGAGAAGGAGTGATCAGAGGCGTATACAATGTCAATTCAAATGTTACTTCTTTGGAAATGTTCTGTCATGATCTGCGAAAACGAGTAAAATCAAACTGACTCTAGAGTGTCTCTGATGATGCTAATTTGTTTCGAAACCATGGAATTAACTAACATATCATAAATTCTGTATTTTTTTTTCAATTATCTACTAAACCCCGAAAATATTTAAACTAAATTAACCAAAGGTACAAGAACACTGCAACGCTTCTACGTAGCAACGATAAATACCCATAATTGTCTACTTAAACCCAGCTTTCATCCTTACAATTTGGAAGTAACTATAGGTATAAGGTAACTTTAATTAAATCAACTTGCATTCTAATATAGAAGTGAAATTAAGTTTCAAAATATAGGTAGGTTAAATCACATTACTGTATTTCGCTTATAAATTTGTTTTACATTTTTTACAACCCTACAATTTAAAATTCAAATTTATTGCTTCTGCTTGTCATAAAGAATTTCGGTTTAAATTTAAGGCGAAAATCGCAAAATAATAATGAAATTAATTTGCGTACGAAGTAAAATGTCGAGGACGAGAATAAAGGGATAATTTAGTCACGTATTACGGTTGTTATCTGGTAAATTACGCAATTTAATTAAAAAATGATGGGACTAAGTTTTTAAGGTAAAGAAGGATACATTATGAATTTTTTAGTGCCATTTTCAAACTTCTTACTTAAACTAGTCTCCCTGAAGAACAAGAAGCTCAAATTTGAAATACTGTGTCCTCCTTCTTCATTTCAGACAGAAAGAGTGACTTTTTAGTGAATGTAAAACTTACTCAAAAAAAAAATATCATAATTTATTTGCTCAAATACAAATATCAAATGGGGGAAAAAACTGTAATCACTTTTTTGTGTGAAAAATGTAAACAGAATGAAAAACCTGCACCCTATTTCATATACAAGATTAAATAGGGTGCCGACAGTGTAATTACGAAAAAAGCTTACAAAACATAATTGATTTTTCTGTGGAAGTAATATGAAAATATTACAATATTTCTGTATATCGAGAAAAAAATATGTTCAACCCTAACAAAGCAACTCCTCAATGTAAAACATTGTAGATGATATATTACGAGAAATACAAATAATACGGTATTGGAAAGTTGAAGACGAGGTTTCGGTAAACACAAAGCATCGGAGATTATGAAAATTGACTCTGGGGAGAAATTCCGCATAAGGAGCCCTTACCATTTGTAATTTTATATTCGAGGCTAAAGAAAAATTGCTTATATAAAATTCACATGTATGATTGCGAATAATTGGCTTACGAAAATGTGACAAGTTTTTTTTTATTTACTAATGCAATATCTCATTTCATGCAAGAAGTGACTGGAGTCCCAAAGGGCAGCCCTTCCCGTTCAGGCAATATTAACAATGACAGGGTAATATGCAAGAAACCAGACTAAAGAGGATGTCCTTTTCACTTGATGGAGGTCTTAACAGGGAACAAAAAACATGTGGGACATTAAAAACTTTTGTCGCTATGTGTTTTTGTTTAGTTCCTAAACAAATTACCGAAAGTATAAAGGCGACAATTTACAAAGAAGTTACAAATACCTTTCCGCTAAAATGTTGACAGGAGAAAGTAATGGAAAGGCAAACGAAACCAAAAAGTAAAATCACTTTGCTGGAGATATTTAGACTTGAAACTTCTGGATTTGTATTCCCTTGGAGGATTCCGGCAACCCCAAATTAGGTTTAGTTATTCACTTCTGTCTATGTTTATTGCCGACCGAGTATTTCCAGATTGGGGTGTTTTGTTCTACTATTACAAGAAGTTTAAATTCAAACACAACAAAAATGTATGCAAAAATTATCATTTAAAAAGTTTTCATTTACATTAATGAACGGAAATCCAGGCGCGCAAAGATCTTTTTGCACCCTTATTTTTGGTGCTTAATTAATTATGCAAGCAAAACTTAGCTGGCTTTAATCATTTATTAACTTTTTCTGACAGAATTCTTTCGAATACTTGATTTTCCCATAAACAAAATTTAAAACTTTCAACAAAGTTGTCCTCCAAATGTTACTTAATCAATTAAAGTTTTAATAAAAGAGAGAACGATGTACGCTTTTAGCATATGCGACGTACTTATCGATTAAAAAGTCTGGATAAAAATGGCAAGCGAGGCAACTTTTGCATTTACGTTGACCATCTCGCACTTCAAATATTTGCAGTTGAAATTCAGCACGAAGGCCTAAGCTAAACTAATCAATTTTTAATACCCAAAATCAACATCAGATTAAATAACTTAACGTGTGTGAAATTCGCCATTTTCAGACCCCAACCCAAATAAGACTAACGCTCTCGAACGCGTCAAAGCGCAAAATAATTATATTAGCATCGAATTTGGGGAAACAGATGCTGCCCACCCTGTAAGAAGTATTTCCAGTAATTCCCTCAAAATTAATACAAGATGGATGTAATGCCTCTTCTTTGAAAGGAAAATTTCTTTACAAACTTTTCTATTTTACATTAAATCTATGTATTTTAACAATTCTAAATAAGGTAATTTAGTAAAGATGTATTGGAAGTTTCCTAGGTAAATCTTTTTGAAGTTGGATAACTTTTTTCACATTTTTTAGAGCAAAAGCTTACAGGTATGTAGACTTCCTTGCATACAAATCAAATACAAAAATCATTGTAATAGCTACATTACAAACTTTTTTTTAATAAATCAGCTTCAGTTAGTGGATATGAAACTGATAAATTGCAGCTCAAGGAATTCGAAGCATTTTAGCGTGTATTCGGTACCTGATGCATGTATGTAAATGTTTGAAATTCAATTTTATGATTTGCATCGTTTCCCCATCTTGGAATGGGTTTATCGACCGTCCATGACAAAATTTTAAGATTGATTCTGCAAGCCCAAGCATTTATGTTTCCTTGCTCAAAATTCAATTTTCTAAAATCGTCTGCAATATGTATGCTTTTTTAATTAACTGTTACTAAATATGTTCTTTTATGAAATGTATTAAATCATTTTATTTCTATCAATTTAACCAAAATTTTGAAGGCTTCCATTTAGACCATAAGAGATCTTGTTATGTTAACAAATGTAATACGATCAATAATTCATAATAAATTAAATTTATTGATCAGGAAATGCATTTTTTTAGAAAACAAAATGTGTAATTATAACAAAGACAAAGGAAAAAGGAAAGGTAAGAAAAATTAAGGCAAAGGAAAATTAACAATCAAAAGGCGACGGATTAGAGAATAAAATTGAATGCTAAGTATTGGTATCGCTTTATTTATTATCCTAGGAAAACTACCAAAAATGTGTTAGTCAAGATATGTTTGCAGAAAACAGAAAATTCTAGAACTTTTACAACATTAGCACCCAAATTGTTGTATATTTAAGTTTAGTGAATTTGGTTGTAAATGCATGATTTTCGAGATCTCTGCACAGTTCTCTAATATAGAGTACCTCAAAAGTTAAAAACATTCTTGCAAGAAAATTACCAAAACAGAAACAAATCACATAACCTCAAATGAAGAGAAACTAAATCCTAATGATGGGCGTAAATTTACCGTGTTATTTACCAGTAAAGTAAAGTTTGCTTGAAAGATATCAATATCCTGTCATGGCTGTCATGAATTTAAAAAGTCATAAATTTGAATCTGAGTTTAGCAGTTCTTTATGAACATTTTTGATCTCCCTAAAATTTTTCGCCGTTCCTAAGTTATTTAGCAAAAACTGGTTTGATGCAACAAATCAGTTGAAATTGTGGTTTGAGCACCTTGAGTTCAGGGTGATTCAACCATTTAAAAGAACCGTTTTAGTTCCTTTTTCCAGTGGTGTAGAGTAAAAAATTCTGTCTTAAAAATTGCTTTTGAAAGTTTGAACTGCCAAAAACACAGTTTGTAGGGACAGTCAGAGACAAAATCGCCTGTAAAACCCACTTGGAGTAAGAAAATGATTGTTTTAAGCACATTTTTGGAATCCTCATTAAATTTTCTATTCAAAAACCTGAAAAAACACTACAAAATTTGCTACAGTCAGGAGGAAAAGCGGTATCAAAGTTTGAACTGCCAGAAACACAGTTTGAAAGAACAGTCAATGACCAAATCCTCTGTAAAACCCACTTGGAGTAAGAAAATTACTGTTTTAAGCACATTTTTGGAATCCTCATTCAATTTTCTATTCAAAAACCTGAAAAAACACTACAAAATTTGCTACAGCCAGGGAGAAAAGCGGTATCAAAGTTTGAACTGCCAGAAATACAGTTTGAAAGAACAGTCAATGACCAAATCCTCTGTAAAACCCACTTGGAGTAAGAAAATTGCTGTTTTAAGTACATTTTTGGAATCCTCATTAAATTTTCTATTCAAAAACCTGAAAAAATACTACAAAATTTGGTACAGTCAGGGAGAAAAGCGGTATCAAAGTTTGAACTGCCAGAAACACAGTTTGATAGAACAGTTAGGGACAAAATCGCCAGTGTGCAGCGTATAAAGCTTTTGATAATTAAGTATATTCAATATTTATGTTACTACTTAGTATTTCGAACTCAATTTTGTATTATTATTTTATTTAAACAACATGTTTATTATACTTTGCAACAGTTCAATTTGACAAAAATTCAAAAAAAAATTGAGAAAATATCTTAGTTTAGTTGTTACCATCATATATTTTGTATACAGGATGTTACAAAACTGAGGACTTCCTCTTCTTCTTCTTCTCAAACATACCTCTACAACTTTCGTTATAACATTTATTCTAATTACACGTTTTTGTAATGCAAATACAGAATGAATATCTGTATTGCATCCCTAGATGCCAGAATACTATGCCATATCTTAACAATGATTCAAAATTTGCATAATAAACAATCTTTAGTGTATCCGATGTTACATAATTGCTAAGGACCCTAATGCTATAACCTACTTGACTCAACTCAATGTTGATAAATAATAAATAAAAATAAACTTAAAATGTGCAACTCCCAAAACTTTACCGTTACCGTATTACTATAATAAGTTTGGTGTGGTTTTATTCTAAAAAGAAATAAGTTTGTCTTATTTTTATTAACAATTAATTTATTTTGTGTAAACAATTTATAAATTTTTTGAAAGTGAGTTTCATCAGCATATATGTTAGAGTAGTTTTAGGATTATATTTATTCCTTTGTTTTTAAATTTTAAAATTTAAAATTTTCCTAAATCTAACCTAAAATTAACCTATTTTTAGTTGTTTCATACTCTCTTCATATTATTAAATGTTTTGCAGTTTTCAGAAGAACAAAAATGTATGTTATATTACTACCTCTGAAATGCTATGATTTTTGTGTAATTTCACTCCCAATACTTTTAGGGATTCTACAAGCAAGTGCATTATCATATTATTTGGTATTCCTCTTTATATATGATGAAGGTTAACAAGGAAGACAAAACTTGATGATTTTCAGAGTTTACGTAAAGTTAATGTGTAAAATAGACCCGGTTACATCAAGAAAAACACAATTAAAATTTGACAACTAAACTTACTATGTTAAATGATGTGAAAAGCGATGAATATTTCATGACATTAATATCAAAGCACTATTTGAATCCCAAAATGTCATTTTAAGAATCTAAAGTTGCTGGATCAAAGTGATTCACACTATATACAAGTGTTTTAGACTGTTTGTTTTTTTTGCGCTGGTACCTCATTATAATATCGAGTAAGAAGATGATAGTCAGACATTAACCTAACTTAGTTTGACCTAGTTTTGACCCACTGTACCAGTAAAAATTGATATAGAATAAAACTGTAAAAACTTACCTTTGGAGTGCCCATATTGGGAAGAGTGGTAACAGCGGCTCCCATGGTGGGAGCAAAAGCTGGAACCGTGAACGGAACGAACAACATTGGGGAGGCTGTATTTGGTGTAGAAACCTCGGAATCAGTCGCGGAACTGGTGTTCTGAACGTTGGTTTGGGACTTGTTGCAACCGCAAGTAGTAACAACAACTTGAGCCGGTTGAACCACTGTTTTTGTAGGTTGAGGTTGCACAGCAATCTGAACCGGTATCTGCACAGTCTGAGTGGGATAAGGAGCAGACCTGATATTGGAATCGCGTTGATTACGAATGGGACCGACAGGATCTTGTTGTGGTTGATTCTGGGGCTGCCAAACGGCGCAAGGATAGACGCCGACAAGGCTGTAGCCCACAAGTGCTGGTGGAGAAGCCAAGGTAATGGATAATAAATAACTGGAAACAACAAATTCGGCTGCTAAATTGCAGCGTTTTAGCCACTCGCACTAAACTCGCGCGTTTTCCTATCACGTGACAAGATGCGTGGAAAGGATGCGTGTTTACTTGTTTACCCTGTTGATCATGTCACAAGCACCACGTGCTGGGGGGGTTTGTTTACGCGCGCTCTGCGTTTTACGATTCAAACCCAACATGAATTCTGTTTGTCAGTTTGAAAGATGACGGTCCGGGAGTCGAACAACCAAACTGGAATCACAGCAGCTAAAGCAAACCGTCGCGTTTGAGGTCACAGTCGAACGATAAATAAGCAGCTATAGAACAGAACAGCCACCCCTAAAGTCGGTTTCACTGCTGAAGGCGGCAACGCGTGCTCACGCGGGGGCTGGCCGCCATCGGGCGTGTCGCCGCCACTCTAGGACTACCCCTAACACTTTCACGGACATTGATATTTCTTGCATTTCGCCTCTATATTAAACACTTTATTCATTCACGCTTCTGTTCATTGATGAATCTTAACTCCGAATATCACATCTTTTCACACTCATTCGAATATGAAATATATTACTTACAGCAAAATAACAAATCAACATGAAATTCATTATTAATTAAATTACGTAAAGAATATAAACCATAATAAAAACAGCTTGGTTGTTAAAAGTATATGTGGAAATCAAAAATAGTAAACTGTATGTATGTTAATTACGTTAGAATAAGTGTATTAAGTCAAATTGTTAACAATACAGGAAGAGATGCACATAAGTATTTTACTATCTACCTTTTAGACGCTAGTAAACTTGAGGCCCTCATAACATAAACACTAATTTACTAAAAATACAATCACATTACACAAGCAGACAATCACACATTTTAATGAAATTAACAATAAAGCACAAAACAAAAAACCCTAACCTCATATTTAAAGTAAATAAACTTCGAAACGGTGCACTCTTTAAAAAGTTCAAGAATTCTTTGTTCCTTACCGCTACACTCAATTTTTCATGAATAAGAAATTTTTTCTCTTTCATGACGCTCCCCCATACATGAAATTTATTTTGACTTCTGCCAGAGGCACTTAATTTGTTTAAGATATCAATTAATTAACCTAACAACAAAAAACTTCATTGTTGTTCTTGGTGATTTTCTAGCAATGTGCATAACTCTAGAGATTATGATACACCAGTATTTAACTTTGTAATAGAAAATATCAAAAATAGTTTTTGCAGTTTAGGCGATTTTCATTCAAAGTAATAATAACTGAAAAAATTCTATAACGTCACATTGCTTCACCATTTTAGAAAGTTAATTCGTATTAAGAAAAAAGATACTAAAATCAACATAACTTTATTTTTAATATTTTTGTTTGTAGCATTCCTGACATTCAGATTATTGGGTGTTTGAATTTACTTTTTCAAATCCTTGTTAAGTTTTTATATTTTAAAATAATTCTAATTAGGCGGGTTTATCCAACATCTTTATTCTTAATTCATTATTGTTAGTTCTTACCGTGTAATTTTATGGTGCTGTTTACACAAGTTCTAAATACTTAATTCGTAATTTTAGTTGCTAATGCCCAACCTTCAAAGTTCCCAACTTATAACTTTTCAAGAATTAAGAAAATATTTCTTTTTTGCTTGCGTTTATTTGACGTTTTGACGTTTTTGACGCTCTGCAAACGTCAAAAAAATATGTGATATAACCTGTTACAAATTTTAGTTATTTAATTTCATTTGTTTTGGAAAAAATAATTTGCTGATGAAGGAGACATGTTCTTGAACCTTTTAAAAAGATGTTTAACTTGTCAGAGGCCTTAATAATCATTTTGGAAATGCCAGAGGAATTCTACTGAAAACGTTCCAAAAATCGCCGGGGGCTTTTACAAGTGTCTTGAACCTCTTAAGAATTTTTTTAACTTGTCAGAGGTGTTAAGAATAATTTGGAAATGCCAGATGCCTCTAAATACTACAGAAAACCTCCCAACAACTGCGAAAAACTGCTATTAGTGTCAAACTTTTTTTCAAATTTCCCGTCGACTCTAAATACTACTAAAAACTTCTCAAAAATTGTCAGAGGCCTCTACAAGTGCTCTAAACATTTAAAACTCCGTTACACTTTTTTTCTTTATTTCTGAATATCAATGTCAGTAAAACCATGTCGATTTTTGTCTGTTTATTGTCTCTGTTGCACTTAGAAATTGATCAGAAACAATGTTGCCAAATATTAAGAATACTCATGTGACATCACTCTTACAGTTTTTTGTTAATTGCAAAAATATCATATCAGACATGTTCCTATATCATTTTTAAAATAAAACCAAACATTAGTGTTTTAATAACCGTTTCTGTTTATTGGTTTGGATACAATCATTTTGCATTTTTAACGTACCATGGCAAATGTACGATTCCTTTTTTGCACAATATTTTATGAATTCAATGAAAACATTCATATCAAATAATAATCACCAGAATACAGTGAAATTTAGTTTTGTTATCAAAAATAGTTTTCATCAGCAGTAATGTGTGTTTTACATGCCAGACATTGCAACTTTACTGGGTTTCTAAGATTTGAAGAATTGTGGAATGAAACTCTTAAATAAAAGATAAAGGTTTAGATGAGAATATGTAATATGTTTCAAGTGTATTAGAACTATAATGTAAATTCCACCGAAAGTTGGGATACTCTTGTAAGGATATTTCTCAAAAATCACATCTTATGCAATTTTGAACCACGTCAAGTTTACTCCTTTTCTTATTTTTATGGTAGTTTTCCTTTAATTGAGAAATCTGTTTCTCAAAAGGTTTGAAGTATGGCAGCTATGACGCGTAAACTGTACTAATAATAAACCTTCCAGCCCGATTTTAATAAGGATCTTAATGTCAAATATGCAAGATTACCACTTGACAAGCTGAAAGCAAATTAAAAGTTATTTGTTCCAAGTAACTTACTTAAGCGCGTAAGCAAACTTTTTTAGAACTATGTAGGTAATAAAATTGCGAAAGTTTTGCAACCGCCAAACTATATTAAGTTGTTGGGTAGTCAGACCAGAGAGGATCATCTGACCATTTAAAGTCGATTTAGCGGTTGTGTTAGTTTCTGCGGTCCGACAAGGGTTACAAATTTAATTTCTTGCATAGTTTCATTAATCAAAGTCCTTCGTCCACGGTCTAGAGAATACATTCAGCTCTTGCAATCCCTGTCCCTCTAATTCACAAATTAATACATTATGTTGCACAAGCTCAATCATTTTGTCAGTTGCTATACACCGTGATATTTGACCATCAAGAGTGATAAGTTATATTTTATATGACAATAATTAACATTGCTTTGAAAGTACGAAGTAGAGTAACTGTAACTGTAAGTAATAAAAATATCGCCAACGGCCTGGCTGGATGTATGCAAATATGAATTTTATATAAAGAGCAGACACTTTATTTCAAAAATAATAGCCACAAGGGACTGAAACATTTCAAAAGTTTCTTATTAAAGTAAAGCAGAGCCTCGCATGAGTTTTAATTTAAACATAAAAAAATCAGTATAAATTCTGTTCAGAAAGTTGCTTTGATGTCCCCGCGGATATTTTGTCCACGTGATGAATCAGTCACATTTTTATGACAAAGCTAAGTGAAAGTAAGTTTTAAAAAGACTTTTGAAAGTTTAATTCCCAAGTGGTTTAACTGTTACGTCTAAGATGACGGGTCTACGTTTGATGTAAAATTTATGGTCTTATTGACAAATACGACAAAAGTCGTAGACTGTCTCAATATATCTTTTAGTTATTTCCTCGCATTGTTCATAAATAAGTTTCTTTGAATTTTAGAGTTCCTTAGGGAAAATACGTGGAAGCAGGTGATTCCTTTTCAACTTTATTCGCGGATGCATATTCCAACACAACTCAGATATTAAATTTAAAACAAGTAAAAATTAATTAGAGCAGGAAAATATAACAGGCTTCATGTATTTGAGCTCAGAAACTTTAACGCTTAATGAAACTCTATAAGAATAGAGCTTTATTCAAACTTGTATAGGCCAAAAAGAAAGTAATCAGATTTGAAACTGGAAAGCACTAAAAAATTCTTTTAAAATGTTTTAAAAATGTCAAACGTATGAATATTTTCTTAACAATAAAATAACCTCTGACGAGCACTACGGTTTTTGCAAAGGGATGTGGCACATCTGTGGCAAATGTAATCGAGGATATTTTCAAAGCTTTCGATAAAAAAAAATGAGTATATCGATATTGTTGGGTTTCTCTAAAGCTTTTGACACAATCTAATAGGATTTATGGTAGCACAATGGTTGCTTGAACCTAACAGTGGTGCATTGAGTGAATTGTATGTTGTACGAAAACGACAAGAATTGTGTTTGTTAGTAAAGATGGGATCGTAAAATATTATTGCACTGTCAAATGAGGAAGTTTTGAATATCATTTGATAACTGTCAGTGTGTAAGTGACCACTATTTTAACATCAATTGTTTTATCCTGGTAACATTTGAACTTTGACACTTGCAAATTCAATTTTTTTATAGTCACGTGATTGTTTTATTTAATTTGAATTTTGACAGTTTTAATTTGACGTCGCAGACAATTTTCAAGTTCAAAACTGTATTCATTAGGGTCACGTGACTATTTTGACTATTTTTTCAACCAGATTTTTTCAATTTGAAATTTGACAGATAAAATTTGACGTCTGAGAAAATGTTCGTCGCTTTAACCCAACAGTGGGGCATTGAGTGAATTGTATGTTCCAGAAAAACGACAAGAATTGTTTTTGTTAGTAGGGATGGGATCGTAAAAACACCTGGTGCATTAAATTCAAAAACTGTATTCATTAGGGTCACGTGACAGTTTTGACTATTTTTTTAAACCAAATTTTTTAAATTTGACAGATAAAATTTGACGTCTGAGAAATGTTTCAAGGTCAAAACTGTATTTTTTAGATTCAGGTGAATGTTTTAATGGCTTCTAAACAAAAAATTGGTGACAGAGTTGAGTCCTGTCAGGTGTCAAATATCAATAAGCGGTTATTAAGATTAAGATTGGTGTCATCTGCAACTTATTCTGACATTGCCTGAAAGTCTGTTTGACTATTTATTTATTATTTGAAGAGGACAGTTCTGTCATTAGTGTCATCTGTCAAATAAGCTGTCGACACGGACGTAACTACTGAATTTTGCACCGGTTGCATTCAGGTGATTCGGTGCAAACGAATGCACCCCTTGTTTTCCCATCCCTAGTTGTGAGATTATTAATTTGGCAACATTTTATAGGAAGTTTGTAGGTAAATTTGATAGTTGAAAACAATCACGTCACCTGATTGTTGTCACCACAGAGCAACATTTTGACATTATATATGGTCACATGACTGCAACGATGCTATTTTAACCGTAAAAAAGAGTCAAGCGACCTTAAAGATTTCATTCGAAGCTTGAAAATAGTCTCGTGACCTTTGTAACTGAATTTGATAGTTGAAAACAGTCACATGACCTTCAGAAATTCTTTTCAACCGTAAAAATGGTCTCGTGACCTTTGTAACTGGATTTGATAATCGAAAACATTTCTATCCACATTTCTAAACGCAACATTTTGACCTTAAATATGGTCACGTGACTGGAATTTAGCCATTTTAACCTTAAGAAGAGTATATTTAGATCTTTTTTTGCATGAATTAGGCAAAATTTTCTGTACACCACACACTGCAAAAGTACAACATTTGTCATTGAAATGAGAAGCTGTAGGATGAACCTAATAAGAATTACTATTAAAAAATGTATTACTTGACTTTTTCTTCAATTCTCAACAAAGACGTACTATTTTCTTAAAAAGTAATTAGATATTAACTTATTTTCAAATTATATATATATCAAGTAATTATAAAGCAATAAATAAATATATTCAAAGTATAAAGTTGGAGAAATTACAGCATGTTATTGATGAGACATATTAATCAAATATTATGCCAAAAACTAACTGGGTAGTTTATAAGTTTCCAAAGTTGGCGAGTTAATTTAAACTTAAGAGTGATAGGTAGACTTTTAATTGAAAAATCTATAAATAAATTGGAAAAGTGGCAGAAACCATTCCTGTTTCTGCCAGTAGCTGAAGAAGTAATGCAACTCCACCAACTCCACTTTATAGCCGCAATGTTTCGAAACCTGTGCTTGGCATACGACACCGCGAACGTGAATGACGTACAAATAACTTATTCATAAAACACGAACAACACATGAATAACATTGAGCAATGGGGATGATAAATAACACTCACGAAAAATTTCACCCTCTGTCGAAGTTTACCTCAAAACGGTCTTTATGTATGCTAAAGGTTGATCTGGGAATGAATATACGATTTCATGCAAATAGGTGCTATCCATTTTGAATGTGTTAATTATTGTTTTAGGGTTTATTCACTACGATATTTTCTCATTGCTGTAATATGTAATTTCAGTAAAATAAAGCGGGTTAACTTTCTGTTTTTCGTCTTCACAGAATAAGCCCCCGTGCTTTTGTTCCAGACAAGGTAGGTGATTTATGCAGCTACTAAAAAGGATTTTGGAATAAGGGGTAAGAGATGCCATGAAAGCTGCTTTTCTCATAGGGCAATGATGCTGAAAATCATTTAGGAATGTCCTTCCTTATATAAACTCAACTTTTTATTACCTTCGTGGATAAGCGTGTTAATTAACTGTTCATATCTAAATTGTAATTAAATGTTTGATACACCTGTTTCCACTATATGCGTTTACTCAGTGTAATCAATTGAGATTATCCTAGAAGGCCACTGAAATTAAATGCAAACTGTTGTTAATATTGTATTTGAGAACTGGGAATATATTTTTGTTGTGTTGGTTCAATGATTTAATAAGGAAACCATATATTATATCAGGTTTTCAGATGGAAAATTCAAAGACCCTTTTTGGGCCCTTTGTGTCATATGTAGTTCTCGCTAGAGTAAGACGGTTAGCTTTAAGTTTTTCGTCTCCCTAATACAGGCCTTACGCTTCGAAGCAGACATTCTGGTTGATTTATACACCTACTAAAAAGGATTTTGGTACAGGGGATAAAAAGTGTTGAGGGAACATCTTTTATTCTAATGAAATGATGCGGAAAATAGGTTCTAAACTTTCTTTCTCCTACAAAGAAAAAAACACAACGGGCCGATTGTTTATTAAAAAAACATCTATTTCTCCTTTTACCTGTTTTGCGAAATACATTATTTCAGGAGAACCGAAATATAAGACCGCTCTGCTCGAAAGACCCCGAATTTTATCCCGAATTTATTTTCGTTACGTGACTTGGGCAGATAATGTTAGGAATTAGGTTCAAGTTGTCCTGGCCAGTATCTGAAAATCAATTACAAAGTTTAGTAGCTCATTAGGCTTTATCGTAATTATAATTGTTTTAATTAAGTATGCAAAAGTTGAGGATTTGAATTAGGCTGTTACTACTCTGTCGGGAATTAAGAAAACCCTCAATTCCTTCGCTCAATTAGCAGGAAACGTTTTATTGTTACATCTTTAAGTCCCTGTATTTTCTAGATTATCACTTTCTCCTTCTTAGTAATCTTAGTACTTATTTTTGTTTTAAGTTTAGCTATATTTGCAAATTTTGTAGCCACTTTTTAGACTTCCTCCAAGTCCAGGAAAAATGTATATGACGTAATTAAATACAGGTTCTTAATGTATGTAACATGATGGTTTACTGGTCTCAATAAATAGTGAAAATGTCTAAATATCCACAAAATGCTCGTTCCTATTATACAACGGTAAGGGGTTTGATTTTTAGAATTTAAATTTGGTCTAATTTATCTATAAATCAGTTTCCTTTACCAAAACTAACAGTATTCCAATTTAGAAACTTTGTTTAAAGTAAAACTTGTTTATTTAACATGTTTGAAAAATAAAAAAACTCTTTAACATTCTCATTCATTAATTCTTTCAATTTTTTTTAAAAATGAAAAATTTTAAAGTGCTCTTTTTGTACTTATTTTACTTGATTTAAGGTCCTTTGGTATAAATATGCTCTTTGATGTGCATTGGAACCCTCCTGGACCAAAATAAAAAATTGCCAAAATTGCATTTTTTTAATTTTTGAATGAAAAGTAACTTTTTTATTTGAACTTATAGATTTCACTAAAACGCCATTTAACTTTATACTGTTATATATTTTTGAAAAGGTAATTTTTTGCTTATTCTAAATCTGCAAAACATGTCCCATTTAAAAAAAGGTATGTTTGGTTCATAACATAAAAACGATTTTCCATGTTGCTAATAATAAAGAAAATACGAGGGTGGTTCCAAAATGACATATTTTGAAAATCACTCTGTAGTTCAGAAAAGAGGGCAGCTATGGAAGGTATGACTGCACCATCGTGAGTTTCACAAAAATTGAGCACAGCTTCGCGAAAACCGCATTGCTCAATCTTTGCTAGTTTTCAAGATACCCCGTAAAACCATCGAATTTGAGACACCTTGTATACTTACTAGTATAGTACTGTGTCATTCTTGTCACTTTGAGTTGGTTAAAGATTTTTTTGAATCGAGACTTAATCTAATTTCCAAAATGATTTAGTAGGTACTAAATAACTTCCCTTTAAGGTTCATAATTCGAAATTTAGAAGTAAATTTTAATATCAACTTTGAACTACAAAACTTTCTCAAATCAAATCTGCAAAGGAACCCAACCATCCTTTAATCATTCCTGAAACTTGTTTAGGTGAACTCCGTTCCTTTGCTAAGATATTAATTATTGTAGCGAAAATGATTTACCCTTCCTGGAATGATGGAATAGTATAAGATGTTATAAGGGAAATTAATAAGATATCATAATATCCGATGTAGTTCAAAGTCAAAACTTTCAGAGACATGATTATTTCCTTCAGGGAAATATGAAGTGGGTTATACCTGTAACTGTAAGCATCTGGAATACTCAGGGTTTGGGGGTTAAATAATTAATTATAGAGTTAAGGAACAGAGAATGCGCATAATTAGCATGCCATATGGGTGGAACACTTTGATGCCAAAGCAACGTAGTTTTTAGTTAGTAACTTTGAAGTTGTACTAAAGGATAACCCTTAAACTTAATTAAGTTGTTAAAAAACACTTCCCGGTTTTCAAAAGAGCAATCTGAAAAAATACGAAATTTATCAGATCTCGTCTCAGAAGCTTTATTAAATTCAATTTTAACGAACTGGTTCAGCCAAGCGGGGTATAAATGTTTAAAAATAAATCGAGTTAATTTTCCGCAATACAAACTCTGCTTTTCTTTTATAGGTGAACTGGCAAAGAAGGTAACGATGAAAATTATTAAAAATTAAAACACCTGCTTATTGCTTTGGCGCAAACTTGCGCAAAAGATAAAAGCGGCTCAAAAGAAATTGAAGATGACAAAGCATCGTTTTTGCACCGTAATAAAAATATTTCGGCGTTTTTAAAGCTGCGAGGATTTAATTAATTAGTAGGAAAGAAACCCATTAGGACTCTGGGGATCAAGAATCTCTACAATGATTTTTTGTTTGCCATAGAACTGGGAAGGACTATAGTTCCCTGACATTTTGACTTAGATTCTAACGATGATTAATGAATATGCCTGTGTTTTCTTACAAATTTAAATATTATTTTTCTAGTTTCAACTACTGGAAACTTACTTTAGGTCTTAATGAGCAACTTTGTTATATCAAGACATCGTCGAAATTTACCCCCAAGTTACAAAACCCCTTTTGCGGGCTACTTCACTTTCGACACCTCACTTTGGCCCCTTTTCGCTATGGGTTGAAATGAACATTTAGGATTTGAATTTTAATGTTTTATGCGTTGGGGAGTTCTCCCGATTCCCCTTTAATTAGTTTGGTGTTGCTTAATGAACGAGGCGGTTCGACGACTGTCAACAAATTTAAAATATTTCCTAGTACTGCCGAAAGCACTGAAACACTGGATTTAAATTTATGTCTCCCGAACTGGAAACTTTCCTAATCAAATAACAAAAGTTCTTGCAACTTATCTTCAACTAAATCCTTTACATTATACTAGACGACGCTGTAACAGCTTTGTGAGCAGCTGCAACTTTTTAAAAGGTATCAGTTCGAAAAATGTAAATAAATACGAAGTCAGTTAATAAAGTTTTTTCTGGATACAAGTGTGCGGTTTAGTAGACGACAAATTATCTACTTTATGTTTTAAAGTCATATAAATGATTCTAAATTTAAGATTCAACTTTTGGGAAGCTTGGATGTAAGCCCAGGGTGGTCAAAATTGAATGTAACATGTAACTGTCAAAAGTAGTTTTATATTAATAATATGCATTTTCTTTAATAATTTCTAAATCTTCTAGAAATTAAAGAACTTGACATAAACATACAACACGGTAGTTTTACATAATATATGGAGAAGGAATCCTTACCTTTGTACTTAAGTCTGGAATATGTTTTGCTGATCCGAGTTTATAATGGTTTATTCCCCGGTAAAAATTTAGTGAGGTTAAGTGGCTTTCCTAAATAAGTTCATTTAAATATTCATGAATAATGTAGGAGAATAATTAAGTGTTCCTTGGTAATATTGCCATTAAAAACACTTATTAAAAGATAATGCGATCTTCCAAACACACTTCGACCCTTTTGCCGCAGATATGGCTGGTCTTCTCTTACTAGCCTCGTTGCTCAGTTCCTGATTTCCCTAAGGACTTTTCGCGATTATGTTAAGTGGATATGAAATTCATTGGCTTACTTTACCGCTCTTATATTACATTTTATATGTTTGAAATACCTATTCGACTAGTCTGCGAGCATTCAACCTGATTTTACAGTCTGAATCATAGTTTTTTTAGTTGGAGATGTTATATTGACTTTAACATATCCTTCAGAAGCCTTAAGTTGAGAATAATAAAATTAGCTCCTGCAGCGGACAACCGATCTGCTAGAAGAATAATACCCCCGGCCATCGAGTAAAACAAACACTACCAAAGAAAAGGGCTTTTTGAAATAACAGTGACGTAGACCAAATAAAGGGGAGCTTAATCCTTTGAATCGCAAAACCTTTAGGTCAATCCAGTAACACTCTACATTACCTGCCAATAAATGTTAAAAAACCAAACTTGTTCAATGATCAGTATTTCAAAGAAATGTTACTACTCTTCTCTTGTTATTTTGGCTTACTAAAGTATGGCTCAAGTTTATTTAAAAGGGACCTTCATGAATAAATTGCGCTTTGATATTTTCAATCAAAATAGGGTGACTTGCCGTTAAACCTAAATGCTTAAAGTATCGATCATATATCCGTCCGGAAGCAAGTTTATATTTGATAAAAGGATTATTAAGGATTCTGTGAATATGATTTTCTTATTGAATACAACTTCAAGGCAACTAAATTACATAATAATTAATAGAGTTGGGAGTTTAGCCTTTATGACTGGTTGTCAAACAGGTCTTTGTAAGTTTAAAATAACTGGTTAGTTCTTAAAAATGAGTTCAAAAAGTCTCACATAAAACTTTAGTTTTAAACTGGCATGTTCCGAAAATAAATAAATTTACTAATAATAAAACTCTTAAAATTTGATGCAACAATTTTTTAAATCGAATTGTGGTTTAAAATTTGAGCACCCTGTAACTCGGTTATTTCTGGGATTTCAGGGAAGTTGAACCACTCAAATTAACCGTCTTGAGTTTTACTTTCCAGTGGTGTAAAGCAAAAATTCTATATAAAAAATTGCGAACAGGGTGACCAAAAACAGTCAATCAACATAAATTTCATGCACACCTTGTATACTGAAAGCAAAAACGGTCCTGCAAACTTACGGTGCTGAGTTAAGGAGATGATTAGGAACATATCTAATCTTTTGGAAGTCTTTTGTAACTTTCACCGTTTCTGAGTTATTTAGCAAAAACTGGTTTGATGCAACAAATTTTCAAATCAGTTGAAATTGTGGTTTGAAATTTGACCACCTTGTAACTCGGTTATTTTTGAGAGTTCAGAGTGGTTCAACCACTTAAAAAAAACGGTTTGAGCTCCTCTTTCCAGTAAAAATTGCGTACAGAGTGACAAAAATAGTGAGCCACAATAATTTTGTTGCACACCCTGTATATTGGAAGCAAAAACGGTCCTGCAAACTTACGGTGTTGGGTTAAGGAGTTAATTAGGAACATTTTTGGTCTCTTGCAATTTGTTTGTAACCTTCACCGTTTTTAAGTTATTTAGGGAAAACTGGTTTGGTGTTTAAGTCAGTTGAAATTTGAGCACGTTTTAAAGGACAGTCAGGGACAAAATCGCCTGTAAAACCCACTTGGAGTTACAAACTGACTACTTTAAGCACATTTTTGGAATCTTCATTAAAATTCCTATTTAATAACCTGAAAAAACACTACAAAATTTGGTACAGTCAGGGAGAAAAACGGTGTCAAAAATTTGAACTGCCAGAAACACAATATTTGTAATTTACTGGTAATTTACCGGTAAAATTTTCCTTGTAAAGTATACTATTTAAATTTAAAAATTTTAATAGACTTTGTAAATAACAAATGAAGAATTTAGATATGAAACAGCTTTAATGTGAAAAATTAGCTGCCTGGTATTTAGAACAATTAATAAGCATAAGAGTCCATTCCTTGATTTTCTTGTAAGAATTCAGTCAAACTCTAAAGCAAAATTGTTGCAGTTGCAATTCAATATTAGATTATTGTTAATTATTTAGCACAAAGTTGTGAAACCAATTTGACCTTACAAGTTAAATTGAAACCCTGCGGATATCCTTCCTTCTCAACTAATACTGGAGGAAATACGGAAGCATAACTGCCTAGTGGCTGATTGTATGTAATTTAACTCAACATGTTTATACTTAGAAAAGTATATGCGCCCCTGGTCTTACTAGATTTACTAATTATGCAGGCAATTTGAGTAAATCCCACAGCGTAATTTGCTAGAAAAATATCACCAATTTAAATGAATGTTTGAGGGTTTTATAAAAGGACTAGAAATATCTTTCATAAATGTTTTGCAGTTACGGATCAAGTCAAGTAAAAGTCTTCAAAGTTCCGGATTAATACGGTTGCTACGTGGGTTACGAATTAATGGTTTTAAACTAAAATTTCAAATTCTGTCTCTAAATTTGCCAGGCTTTCCTCGTAATGACGTTCGTCGAACTTTGTTTCGACCAACGCGTATACATATGTACATACATGCATATTCAAATGTACCCAGGTCAGCGCTAAACTAGCATAAACGTTTTCGCAAACAACATCCGTACAAACAAGTTTTGTACATAAACATGCAGGTAGGGCACGTTTCCCTTACGTTAAAAAAACGCTTAGACCTTACAGCCTACAAAACCTTTCCATTTCCAACAAATTTTAAACGGTGAGGCAAATTCAATAAGCTTTTACAAAATAGGTCCTATTCAAGGCGTTTGGCAAATAAATTGCATCGCAGTCCCCGTCTATAAACTTTTCAATTTAGACCGTTTGAGGCAGGAAAGAATGAGATAAACTCGGCCAACAAAAGAAGCCAGGTGCCATGTATTTGGCTGTAAAACAGACTGTAATTGATTATTCATCAATCGAAAATGAGCGGAAACGGGCCTCGA
The DNA here is from genome assembly GCF_016097725.1 of Ips typographus. Classification (NCBI taxonomy): domain Eukaryota; kingdom Metazoa; phylum Arthropoda; class Insecta; order Coleoptera; family Curculionidae; genus Ips; species Ips typographus. The sequence goes on along the minus strand of NC_138437.1, from coordinate 4,860,928 downwards.
CAGTTTCTTTTTACTGTTTCCACTAATGAATTAAAAATTTGAGACCTCATTTCGTTTTTAAATTGAACGACTTTCAACAGGTTTTCCTGATTAAAACTGTTGATCAGCCTGCTTCACTTTTATCAATTTTTGTAATTGACGATCTTAATTAGGAAAGACACAGATTGGTAATTAACTTTTATTCAAAAGCTATAAATATATCTATTGTACTATTAACAACTCTGTTATTTTCTGCTATTCTTCCTAGCATCATTTACATATGTGGCTAAAAGGATAGTTGCTATTTCACTTGTAAGAAAATCGCAGGAACTGTCAACTCAGGAAGGTAATTTGTGCTTTCTATAAAACCTCTTCTTCTTATCCATTTTGCTCCAAGTGACCACTAGTGGTGCTCTCTCTTCCTTCTTCCTTTTCTTTGTTGAATACTTGCCTTAACTTGATATTTACTTCTGACAGTAACCATTTCTTAGCGTAATTAGCATTAACAAACATCTGGTCTCGGTTGAGAAAAAACCCTGTATTATTGAATTGACATATAAAACACTTTTATATGAAGTTGGCAATGAAGTTCTATACTACTCCAGCTTCATTGTCAGCCTTCCATCAAAACTTCGACTCTACGAAACATAAAGGACTGAAATATAAGTTACCACTCCATTCTTAGTTCCTGAACTTAAACCATTACAAACTTACTACTTATCAAAGGATCATTAGCAAAAACTTGTTAAAGTAAGGGTAATTGAATATCTGAGATAAGCAGGTTCCCTTGAAATCGCAAGTCGATCCCTAGAGAAGAGTACATGTGAATTCCTTAATAAATATTTTAATTCACTTACATAGTTGATTTAGGCTGGCTGGTGGAAAGACGGGTGGAATATTACTCTCTCGAGGAAACGTTATGGAGCCAAAAGCCTGGTGCCGCAAGCAGTTACTATTAATTAGCGACATTACGTCTCCAGCCTTCTGCGAAGCCTTTCTGACTGTTAATTTTGCCGTTTCAGACTTCACAGTCTAATCGAGTCAAGCTAAAGGCCTTTGCTCTCCTTCATTCTAAATATTTAAAGGTGTTTGGATAAAAATTGATTTCATGCGTAGGTTTTCTCCCAGATATTTTTTCCTAAAATGTTTACAACCTTAACTCTGCAAACTAGATTGAAGTACGTATTCTAGTCACCTAGCCACAACCACTTAGTTTAGAGAGATTCGAGACGAAAATAGAACAGAATTGTCTTTTAAGCCTTTCCCTTAGTCTGATCATCACCCTTTATTTGACTATTTTCTTGTATTAATTAAATACAATGCACTCTGTACACGAATTACCACGTATTCTCTGCCTTGCAAAAGAGATTAGCTTTCTAAGAACACATTCTTTAATGAAAATTTTGTTTGAGGATGTTTGAAAGTCTCTTCTCTGATGGGGACTACTTACAAAAATCAGAAATATTATAATCTTCCTGACAACCTCACTGAAATGACAGACCTTTCTGTCATATATCCCAAAAGATGTAAATACAAAATATTTAGTGGGCGTTTACAAGCTGTCCATGAAAAGCAGACTAAGTTGTGCTCTAATTGACACAAGTAAATCGTTACAAACACACATTTACAGAAATTTGGAAATTAATTACAAAAATTGTCAACTTATTGTTGATTACAGGAAAAACGGTATGTCTGTCTCGTAATGCAGAGTAACTTGTGCTTTAATTAATATGGCAAAAACTTCTAAAAGAAATATGGTTTCGTGATTTTTTCCATTTGAACTAAATATTAGTTCCACGAGAATTAAATCAAATTTCGCTACAGAATTATTACTACAGGGAACGTATAAACTAGTGTAATGTCACTCGATGGAATGGAGTTTTTCAAAAGTCCTGCACCAAGCTATTTTTAAATGCATGACCATTGTTCGCTGTAATTGTTCTTGGCAAACCAGGATGTGAAATATAAATTAGTGTTTTGTTAAGAATTCCTATGCCAGAACACATTGTTTAGAGTATAAGCCAAATGAATAGGATTGTTAATAAACATTGACCGTGATTTAACGTCAACGTGGTGCTGGTTTAAATGCCGATTTATTAGCCTGGAATTTGAATATATGACAAGTTGTGCCAGTGTTGATATTGATGCTGGTGATACAAATTATTATTTATAATTTGATATACATTTATTTAATAGGATCTCTTGTCTCGTGAATATTAAAACATAGTCGTTTTTTGGTAATAATTGCATATTTGAAATTTATATTATGCCACTAATGTGAAGAATACTTATTGCCACATTGTATCTAGTTTAAGAAGCTCTCATTGTAGATAAAGTTTGACCAATTTAAGGTAAACTAGGTGTAAAGTGTCATAAGTAGGTATTTTTCAATATCCCCAGAATTTCTTCTTTTGTACCATACGTTGGTGTACATTCTTTAAGCTAAAATCCTGATTTGATACTTTACACGAACAAAAATTTTCTTCTAAACCCTAAACCCCATTTCGTTGTCTACAGATATGTCTGAAATTTGAACACGGTTTTTGATAACAGTCACAATTGATAATCTGTTGTAACGGTATAGTTGGTGCATGCAACAATATAACTTTGGATATGGACAGTACATTGGAGAGTTAAATGAGTTAGGTTAGGTTATTCCCACTTAGACTAACTGAGTAGAATAGAGATTCTCCAGAAAAACCTCATATTATATTCTTACAATTCTATTTGTTCAGGTATAAGTAAACATATCCTACAAAATCGTGTATAAGAATATGAAGAAAATTTCGGAAACAATGTATATTAAAACGACAACAGGTTTTGACGGATTGTTTGCAGCAGAAGGAACATAAAACAGTAACTTGAACCAATGAATTTCATATCCTCTTAACATAATCGCGAGAAAACCTTAGGGAAATCAAGGGCCCCGCCAACAGGGCTCGAGTGAGAGAGCCGATCGAAGCACCGAGAATATCGGTGGCAGGAGATCCAAATTTATTTGCTGTTTTCTTTTGCTCTTTTTCACTTAAATAACACTTTTCCATACAAGTTGACTTTGAGTTTGTTGGGGTTTTGCCACAAAGGAAAGCCAGAAGTATTTTTTTTTTAAATTAATCAAATTGAGCATATTTTTAACCTGGGCTAACAATTTATAGAACTAATCCTCTCTCCCCTGACTTTTCCAATAACGGCTTTGTATTAATTATGAAAAACAAGGGGTGACGGTTCTGACTACATGGTGTATAAATGATATATTCATACAGGACCCCTCAGTAACAATATTCGGCATCCGTTACAAAAACGGAGAGATTCAGATCATTTTGCCAATCCGTTTCACACCCCGTAAGTGGTCCATCTGTGCGACATTTGGAGTTTTTCTTCAATCGATAAAAAACTGAATTTCTAGATTTGTATTTTCCACCGACAAATTACCAAACGTTCTAGATTGTTTGCCTTTTAAATGTGTAACTTAACCTAGCAGGTAAGTTAACCAAAACTTTCGGGGTTTTAATATTTTTTCCCCAAACGTGTTCTTTATATCAAAACTCTGGGGTCCACTTTGCGGTCAGTATCCGGGGTCTGTCGAGGACATTTCCTTTTTGGTACAGCAGCACGTAAATTGCTTTTTTTTTCTGGTCGACAAATGTGGCTTGTCAATATTATTTTTGACTAATGGCTTTGCAACATAAAGATGTTTTAGTGGGGAAATTTGCACCATTTGTCATCCAATGCATTAAATACAAAACAATGGTTTAATCCTAATGTCAAGCAATTATCAACAGAATCGTTAGACCAGATTCGCCTCAAAAACAACAGAAATTGAGACAAAATAGGTCCAATTTGGAAGTTTCTGAAGATAAATTGCTCCGGTCTCTGCGTATAAACTTCTCAATCGAGATCATTTTATTGTGACATGAAATAATGGGGTAAAGTGGAGAATCACAGAAGCAAGGTGAAACAGATTGGAGCGAGGCTACAAAACAGAAGATAATTGATTATTCAACAACCGAAAAGGAGATAAAGTGGCTCTAAATAGTTTAGAGGGTAATTAATTTTTTGCTCAATAAATTGCAAATTCTTGGTCATTCAATGAGGAATTTATGTCCTAAAAACCCAATAACAACAACTTAACTACACCTGTTATTAGTTCCAGCTCAAATATCCTTAGTTTTGCATGACAAAACAGGAATTTTACACATAAGACGGTAATGTAAATTATCATTAGGCGAAATTGCAAAAAGGAAAGTGCTATGAATCACGTTAGACTCGGGCAATAAACTTAAATACATGTGCTGACAAACAATGAAGTTATTTTATTTCGATTTCAACTGAATATTTACATATCAATTTAGCGAGACAAACCCTGTTTTGCAAGCGATAATCACCAAAACGTATAAGCATTGTATTGAAAGATTTTCTTTAGCAACCGGATACTACAACAGCGGCACAATTAAAGATTAAACAATGACATTGTTAAAAAAATTCACTTAATTTAAATCAACAGTTTTCGAGCAAACGATCTAGAAACTCTTTAAAAATAACATGAAAGTAAACTTTTAAAATAGTTGGAGATGGAGAGAAGTTCGTAAGGCAATAAATAAATCGTTTTATTCTCACCACCACTCGTTGGGGATATAAAACCGGCTATTTGAGCTGCTTGAATTTTTTAATTGTATTACATTTTTAAAATGGTCAAACGAAACTTGTCACACTTTTGGATAGTAAAGAAGTTTATCAGACTTTTAAATTTTACTAATTTCTGTTCGTGACAATATTTACTAAAGCTTAGAGAAATCGAATTTTTTCGGCGAAATCGAACTGGTTTCGGCCTGTAAGGCTATCATCAGCACCCAAATCTGATGAGCAGAAAACAACAAATAACTCAAAACTCAATGCTGTTGAAGTTGTTACAGAAGTAGTAGGAAAATGTCTTTCTCTTGAAATCCTGTTTATTTACTAAAGACGATTATTGAATTCAATATGTAATTTCATTTCATCGTCATAGTATAATGTAATAATATCCGGCAAAACTTTTTAATGTGCCTTATAAATTGTAATTGTAAAATTAAAAATAATAATTGTAAAGCCTAGTAATAGGTTATTACTATAATATAATAGTATTTTTGTTGCTTAAACTTATTGATGCAAAATCTGTCCAATTTAGAGAGAACATTTCTCAATTGCCATATTTAAAGGACTTTTTTCAAATGCTTATTAAAGATGTAATTTCATAGAGGTTGGAAAAATGTAAAACACTGCATTTTTTATTTTACCTTTGAAGCATTGTTTTCTACTAGTTTTGACATTGTTCATAAAAAGCTCCTGGGCAAAGTTACAAATGCACGTTTTTGCACTTTCCAATTTGTACAAAAAACCATTTAAAGTGTCGCTTGGTGTAAGGGAAAAAGTTTTAAATCAAACTAATTGGACACATTTGTTTTATGACAGTTTAGGTCTCAAATAACTTCATTAACTTCTTAGAACACAATGTGATTTCATTTTACACATATCACAATTTTAAGTCAATGGAAACTGCTTCACCAACCAAGAGAATTTAGTGTTTAGGTCCTAAAAACCTTGTTTTTGCTGGATTTTTGATATTTTAATTTTAAAATTTAAAATCATTCTGAATACTGTACCGATATAATGATTTCTACAGCTTTTAACATTCTTCTACTAAATTAGTTGTTATTTCGAGTAGGTTTTAGGTTAGGAAAATGTGCTGTTTCTAAAATAGAGGTTATTCTTAAATAGAGAATAAAACTCACTAAGTCAGTTATTTTTAACTTAAGGAAATTAAATATTTAAACCTTCTCAAGATCAAGAAAATGTGACAAAAATTTGAAAATTCTCTTAAAAAAAATGTCTTTGTTTGAATTTGTTTAGTAACAAGCAAGATGTTATTTTGGTCCATTTTGGCGTCAAACTATTCTGAGTTCTTATAGCAAAACCCATTAAGATAGCTCTACCAAATTTGAACCGTATATCAATTTATAGCTCTTGAAAGCCACTTTTAATCAATCACCCTACATAGTGTCTGTAGTAAAAATATACTCTGAGTTATTTGATAATAAAGACAGTTTATACAGAATTTGACAGTTTCTAATTTAGCATCCACTAACTCGATTATTTTGACAGTTGTTGTGACAGGGTGGTTGAGTATGTCGACTAACGGAGTTGTTTGACTATAATGACAGTTTAGACAAAATTTGATAGTTTCCAATACAGGGTGTCCCACCAGGAACTACCGCGGTCGATATTTCGAAAACTGTAATAAATAAGTTTTTGAAAATTTCAGGAACACCTTGTATATTCAAGAGGAGAGATAGAGGTCAAATTCGGTGATGTCGCAGTTACGAACAACTTAATAATTGCAAACAAATTTAATGAGTATTTCATAAGTAGTATAGCGGATATTATTGCTGGCATGCCTGCTTGTCCTTTCCAAAATATTCATGGAAATATCTTTTCTTCTTCATTAAATCCTGATGGTGTTTTTTCACGTTTCAACCCAGTTACTATGAGTGAATTGAAAATAACTTTAAAAAACCTAAAAAATGTAGGGGGCGGTGAAAGTAACATTTCTAAAAAGGTGCTGTGTGATGTGTGTGATGTGGCGGGAAACCGCCTACTAGATATTATAAATTCTTCACTGACAGCTGGAGTTTTTCCACATGCATGGAAGGAATCGATTATTATACCTGTCCCGAAAGTGCAGAACACTAGGGTACACACTGAGTTTCGACCCATAAATACAGTCGAGTTGTACGAAAAAGTATTAGAATTGGTAGTAAAAGCGCAACTACAGCTTCACTGTGATAAGAATAATATTTTGATACCAAATCAGTCTGGTTTTAGAGAAAAACATTCTTGTGAATCTGTGCTGGTCAGCGTTTGTGATAGTTTTATTAATAGTATAGATAGTGGTAATTTTGTACTTGCTGTATTTTTAGACCTAAAGAGGGCATTTGAAACTGTCTCAAGAAGTATTTTATTGCAGAAACTTAGTAATGTGGGCCTCAAACATGTTGTGTTGCGGTGGTTTGAGTCGTACTTGAATGATAGGCGACAAAAAGTTAAGTTGAATAATAGTATGTCTGATTCTTTACCGGTTGAGTATGGGGTGCCACAGGGGACGGTTTTAGGACCGTTGTTGTTTTTATTGTATATAAATGATATTGTGGGCGTGGTTGAGAATTGTGGAGTCGAACTGTTCGCGGATGATACTATGATTTATATATCTGGAACTAACTTAATGCAGATGCAGCAGAAAGTAAATCAAGATTTGGAACATTTGTTTCATTGGTTGTGCAAGAATAACCTGAGCATAAATACAGCAAAAACTAAATTTTGTATATTTGGAAGAAAATGTAAATTGAATAGCTTTAATATTGACGATATAGATCTGAAAATGGATGGTCATAGCATATCTTATGAGCAAAACATCAAGTATTTGGGAGTAATTTTTGATCCATGTCTAACATTCCATGCTCATGCTGACTATACGTTAAGGAAATATGCAAAGAAAGTTAATTTTATTTCTAGAGTCGGAAAAAATTTGTCATTGTACACCAAACTATTGCTATATAATAGTATCGCTTCGCCGCATTTGCAGTTCTGTTCCACTCTTCTTTATGGTCTACCCAGTTTTAAGGTGCGGGAGTTCGAGATCGTACAGAACAGAGCGATGAGAACCATCCTTAAGTGTAATAGATATGTCTCAATAAGTACCATGCAGAAAACTTTGAATATGTTGTCCGTACGTCAGATGATAATGTTTGATGTGTATTTGTTTATTTTTAAAATGAAGCGGGGGTTACTGCCGGAATACCTGTGTAGAAAAATAACAACCTTTTCTGAGGTCCATAGTTACAGTACAAGAAATTGTGATGATTTTATTATTTTGAGACATTGTAATACAGATCAAGCCCTAAATTCGCCTTTATATAGAGGACTTCTTAATTATAATCAGCTACCAAAATGTATAAAACAATGTAATACTGTGAGAATGTTTAAAGTCCATCTACGCGAACACATTGTAAATATGTCCGCATTTTGAAAATATTTAGAATTGTATACCTATACTTACTGTTCTGTGTTTTTTGTATATAGCTATTAGCTAAATAAACAAATTTATTATTATTTTTAGATTTTTAGATTAGATGATATTTCGAGATATTGACGTATAAAAAATGAAATTTTGACATTTTGGAGTGTCAGAGCTCCTAAACAGAAGGAGTTAGAGCAAAATGGCTTGCATGTTCCTATCGTAACTTTTTCTGGTGTATGCCAAGATCATACTGCAAAGTTTGACAGGTGTCAATTTTTTTACTCTTATAAATTTTTGACACCTGTCAAAATTTAAAAATGTTATTAGGTGATAGATCTCAAAAATGCAGGAACATGCAAACCGTTTGGCTCTATCTTTATCTGAGTAAGAGCTATGACGGTTCAAAGTGTGAAAACGTTATTTTTCAAACGTCAATATCTCGAAAACCGTTGCAGATAATTATATTATTATATATAAGTTATCATACATAGAACGTACTTGAAACCGTTAGCAGCATTTAAAAATATAATTATTTACAGGGTGTTCAATTTAAAATAAGCAAGTTGGTACCTACTTCCGGTATAACCGGAAGCGCCACCATTTTGAAAATATTTTAGATGATCTACCCCCGTTGACTTTGGTATACCACCATATTTTCATAATTCTTTACGGTTTTCCCGTAATGAATCGCGGGGGTTCCTGGTGGACCACCCTGTATAGCATCCAATAACTCGGTTAGTTTGACAGTTACAGGGTGACTGCGTATGTCGTTTTAAATCGATTTTTGATTTTTGATTGAAACAGTTTAGACAGACTTTGGCAGTTTGCACCTTAACTCGGTTGTTTTGACAGTTACAGGGCGATATAATATATCAATTTAAAAAGTCCTTGAAATCTACTCTTGATCACCCTAGAGAGTGATTCTGTTGAAAATTTTGACAGTTACAGGGCGATATAATATATCAATTTAAAGCCTTTGAAATCTACTCTGGATCATCCTATAGAGTAATTGTAGTGAAAATGTCGACTAACTGAGATATTTGACAATAAAAACAGTTCAGACAGAATTTAACAATTCAATTTTGACAGCTTCAGGGTGGTTGAGTATGCCAATTTAAAGATCTTGAAATCCACTTTTAACCACCCTATATAGTATGTAGTGAAATTAACTGATATTTTATAATGATATTTGTTGTTTTTGGTGTAATTAAGTTTTTTAGAACCTGGAGGAAATAAAATATTTAAACCTCTTGTAGATGTGTAAAAAACATTGAAAATGAGCTCAGTTTTTTAGTTTTTAAGTGTTGGCAACAGACAAAACAGCAAGTTTTTGACAAATTTGACATAAGATTTTATTTACATTGGTAAAATTCGTTTTTGCAGCTGCATTATGAATAAATTCATCAATTTCTTTGACTTCAAACTGCGATGTAAACCGTCCATAATACGTACTTTAACAAGTAGTCAAAACTTCTAAAATATTTCCTAAACTCAACTTCTTGTTACGTTTTTCTGGATATTGAATTATCACGGTCACGTAACCTTTTGGCATAATAGTAGAAGCTAAGATGAATGGTAACAGAGTCAATTATATTATGAAACTCTAACTAAAAAACCAATTTAGAAAGGTTTTTAGAAAACATCAAAAAAAATCTCATTTAGAAAAGTTTTCATATAATTATAAAGTAATAATTGAAACTACATTATTCAATCAATTTTTACATGTTTTCACATATTTGAACTAGTAGGTGAATGCCCTAGAAACCTTAACCTTTCAAGAGCAATTAAACTCGCTTAAGGTTAAAATGAAAGGCGACCTTCCAGCCTTCAACTTGTTATACTATCACACATCTTCCACTGGTAATCTCTCTTAAATTCATCTTCATTAATACCTGAGGCTCGATCTGAAAACAGTGGCGTGCTGGCATTGATTAAATGCAAATCTAATCAACCCCAGGGCAATTACTTACTTATTTATTAGCGAAGCATAACTAACAACGGTTATATTCCCGCAACAGGAGCTCTCCAACGTGGTCGAGCATTCTACATAATATATCCTTTGTATTGTTCCCGAGAAACTTCAGGGAAATTAGATGTACTCTTCATTAATAGTGTGTAATTTCGCATAAAATTGTTTTAGGGGCTAAGTCGAGTTTCGAGTAACGAAACAATGGACAAATTAAGATCAACTCAAAGGGCTAGTAAATTTAAGCTCTGGTAAATTTGTAATAAATAGATTTCATTAAAAACAAATTACCCGAAGGTCCTGCCAATTGTTAATTATTAACCAGTTGTTTCGTATGGTCTATTTTTCTTCTGGGTTAATATTAATAGCACATCTACTGTCTACCTTTCTGGACCCTTGGTTAAATTAGTGGTTCTGGGGGTTATGCTTAATTAATTCAGTTATCTCTAAAGATTTATTTAAAGATTTAACAGTAAATGGAACGCCAATGAGACTGTAAATAGGAAGACGAAGATTCTATATTGACCGAGAGCAACTTGCAGACAAGCCAGCAAGGAGAAAGCGAGACCTTGAAAGCGATAGAATAAGAAATAATATACGACACGTATTCTTGGTAGTTTGCCGCATTCTTAACTCTTGACTTCATCAAAAATTTCGCAATTTTTAAGGATTTAAAAAAACCAAAAAAAAACACCAACAAAATAGTTCTGCATTAAGCATGCATAAAGTTGTCATTTGCCAAGTCCCTTTTACCCAGATTTTCTTTATTCACTTGAATGGAATACGTAGGAAAATGTTTACAAGATTTCTTGACATCGACTTTTCTGGAGATCGTTTCATTTTTAGTCTAAACTGAATAAACTAAGCTATTCAGATGCGGTTTGGAAATGGCTTTAGGCGACGAATGGAAATGGCACAGTACCTGAACTACAGCAAAACAATTTTAATGTCTATTTTACATGACAGTAGCAATTTTGCTTTACATTTTTTAACAACAAAGTCACTGCTTTAGTTCTCAGAGTGAAACTGCTTTTGTTGGAAAATTTTAGCGTAAAGAAAATTAATAATGTAAATAAAACTTACAAAAAAATGAAGAGATTATTATGTTTTTGCCTGGTCTGAAAAAACAATTTCAGTAAGACAACACCGGAGTCAATCTTTGCTGGTTCTGAGACGTATGAATACAATTTTGCACAAATTGACCACAAAGGAGATACACTCAGCGTCGATCTTTGCCTTTAGATTGAGATTAGTTTACTGGTTAATTAAATAGCAATAAATAGCAGAAAATGTCCAGTGTTGCTGTGTTTTCTCGAAATTCTGCTGAGAACAAAGATTCTCACATCAGCACTCTTCTTATTCTTCTGGAAACAATTGCAATTCATCAGGATTACTCAGGATATTGATTGATTGAGATTTACGGTTGACTGTGGTGCAGACAGAAAAGTGATTGGTTAGAAATTGACAGAACAAAAAAACTTCAAGAAACAAAGCAAGGTTTTGTGAAGTAGATTGAAGACATGACAAGACATTTGCTGAAATGTGGACTTCATGTTGGATTTCATGCTTCAGTCCAGATTGACCAGATCTGCTAGACAAAATTTTTGAACTTAAAATCTTCATAAGGTCTGACCAAGAAGCCCACAGTATTCTGAAATAATCTTATTTTTTTTAATAACAATAACCTTGAGACATTTCTTTTCAAGATCAATTTTTCCCAGTTCTCGTTAAAACAATAGCTATATAATGATTAACACATCACCAACATAATCTTCGACGAGCTATTATAACAATCAGCAGACCGAATCAATGCGTTTTACACAACAATATAAAATTGGCCTTTTCTTCTTTTTCCTTTTCTCTAGTTAATTGTAGCAATGCTGCGGTTTGTCACGGTCCATTGAAAGATCGATGTCATTGCCGTTTACACAGGTTTGAAGTAGATGAACCGATGCAATTTTACATCGGTTCATTGGTTTATGGATTGATGGCGATATTGTGGGTATGTTATGCATCTCTCATTCATATCACATAAATATAGCCAAATAAGTGAATTCAACGAGAGAGTTAAGCATACATTACAGTACGAAAGTGAAATTGATTTATTGGGTAATACGCTTCTTACTACTCAGACAACCGATACACATATGCTGGAATTAAGTGGTTAAGAGACAAAACGACAACTTTCTACAATATTGCTGTACGAGAAATCAAAGCTGATGATGGAAGGAAATATAATTACAACAAGACTCTGATGTGTTATAAGAAATAATTCGCTTCTTAACTTTCTTGATGTTATTAAATTCTTGGAAGAAATTCTTCTTAAAAGTGTTTTCAATTAATAAACCTTTTGCAAAAATCAAAAGACTTATTCCTCTGCTTTACTGCAATTTAAATTTCCCGTCGAGTTCTAACAAACAATGACATCAAAAAATAATCTGATTTGTCTTACATTCATAATTTGAACAATTCCGTTTTTCACCTTTGTTCTTCAATTAATGATCTAGGAAACAAAAGGCAAAGCGCCTGTTGGAATAGCGAAAGCAAATAGCGTTGCACGAATTTTTCTAATTAAAAAAAATCTACTTCTTTTGTAAAATTGTTATATGGGAACTTGGAAGAAATCAGGAAATGCCCAGTATAAAAATTCGATTGATGTACAATACGTGTTGTTTGATTAACATTTATACAATTTAATTAAGTATACTCTTCCGTGTTATTACATTACAATTACAATTGCGTGAGCTGCCCATCAATACACTTTCTTTAGAAGGAAAACCAAAACTAGGAATTTTACATGTAAACATTGCCAAATAAACGTAATGTAACAAGAAAACATGCGTGTGTGGAATTAATAATCATTTTAACCGTCATTAGCCACAGAGTAATTTGCCAGTAATACAAATTATATCATTTGCATTTTAATCATGCAGGACCACAATTTTGTTTAGTTTTAATTTCTACCCTGGAGTTTTTTTATTGATGCGACTATCAAATTAAAATCAAGCAGAATTGAAAATTTTACTACATGGTACCCCTTCCAATTTAGTCCTGATGTGTATATTACATGCGTTTCGAGTTTTGTTTAGTGGAATGAAAAATGTTTAAAACATTGATGTTATCTCAGAGGAAACAACAGTAAAGGCTCATGGTAAGGTGAAGAAGAGAAGATCAACAGAATTATTGGGATTTTTCATGGAAACCATTCCATTAGAAGATTTGTTAATAAATATCTTCATCACGCAGGACTTCCAATAAATCCATAGTCAACATGGAATATCAGTTCGAATTTACACTTACTAAGAAAGTATAAAATTATTTCCTCACAGTGTCTGTACAGATTTGTTAATTAATAATTTGAACAGTGTTGCCACCTTTACAACAGTCAGAACTAAGTTTAAAACATCACAACTGTGAAAATAACTCCCATAAAACTATAATTAATATGCAATTCATTTAATTAATACTCTTTTCCAATTTTCAAGATGGTTTTCTATAGTTTTATATCTCGATGGTTTGGATTTTGACAGTGTTGCCAACTTTACAAAATTCAGAACTAAGTTTGAAAAGTCACAACCCTCAAAAAATCCCAACCATATTTATTTTTTTCTTGTGTGTTCTTGTGTTCTTGTGTGAGTGTGTAAACGCAGTCATCTTGGTGTCTTCACAAACAAATTTTTTTATGACATTTCTTGACTAGGTTTATTCAGGAAGCTTTTCACCCAGAGTGTCATGTATGGCTAACGTATTTTAAGTACCTAGACAATTTCTATAAAACACAAAACAATCAGAAAGTACTTCTGCGATGTAAACGTGGTCACTGAAACTTAAACAATACTGCAGCATACTCACCTAGTCAAAATATTAACTAGGTTTACTCAGGAAGCTTTTGCCTACAGCTGACTAATTGATTATGACAGTTTAATGACAAATTAGATGGTTGTCTCAAAAAAGCAGCTAAAAACTCACTCATGGAGGTATAAAATACGGTTAAACTACTGTGAAATGATTTTGCTGTGTTTTATTTCTTTACAGCTTCATGGAACTGATTTTAACAGTTGAATCTGTACGAACAGACTTGAAAACTTGTCAACTAAACCATACTATTGTGTAAACAAAAATGAAGGTATAAAACACAGTTGTGGTACTTGCAATATTTCTGCTGTGTTTCAAGACAAATTTATAGCTATTTTGACAGATAACACTGTACTGACATACTCCAATAATACTCGTCATGGAGGTATAAAAGATTTCTGACAGACGTAAATTTCGATCGTCACATCTGGATATAGGAAGTACTAATTTTTAATTACTTTTGGGGAAATGGCTGTTTTTGTGTGTTTTTTAATTTTTTTGGCAACACATTGTAAAAGTTGTTAATTGTAATACTAGCAAACGATTCGAAAGGGTGTTTTGGACAATTAAAAATATTACATCAAGGAAACATATATGTCATAAGCCATTAAGAAAGAGTTTGAGAAAATGGATGTTGGACGTGTTGGAGGCAACAATCAAGTTGGAACTGTTATACAATAAAGCTCCCAACGATTATTATGTCATCATCATTTGATGGATGGTTCTGTTGTATGTTCATCCAACATCAATAGCAACTTCCAGCAAGTAACACAACTATTCTCAATATCAATAATCACCATTTGGAATACCTTCATCTTGGTGCAGTGTCCATCTCACTCTCGTCACCAGAAATCTGGTTCAAATATTGTTCTATTCCGGAGCAGCTGACTTTGTTATTTAAAATGTAAACAATATATAACCAAACTGAAACACTTCTAAATATCTACGCAATTACACACTAATAAATGTAATTATCTAAATTATGTTAGTGCTGTACCGTGACATTTGGACATTCGTCTTCACCAGGCCGGAAGGATCGTAGCTTTCTTCTACTAGCTGTATTTTGATGTTTTATTTGTAAATTTGTTTTATGCATTAGTGATAATGAAGTTCCACCATTGAACACCATAATACTTAGACACGCCAACGGATTTAAGTGTGTACTACATTTCACTGTCGATTTCAGCATCGTTCCAGCAAATCACTATGGGTTCAGGCACTCAAATTAGTCATTTATAATGAAGACTGTGCAGAATTTCCTGGTTGTAGTGATCAGAATATGAAGAAGTTAAAAAAGGAATAATTTGAAGTCAGAGGAAAATTGTTTCTTGATTCACCATACAAAGTGCAAGAAAACAATTTTTAGACTCATTGCATCTCAGACAACATCTGCGGAATAACCAATACAACTCTCTCAACAACATACAGAGTGTCCAAAACTTAACAGCTTACTTCCTATAATTTGATGTCCAATATAGATAACTTGTTGACTAAATTACATCAAATTCTTAGTGATTCTAAGTAACATTTGTTAAATTTCGTTATGGGATTTAATTTATGAACGTCTCTTGTGTTACTTTATACAAACTGGGTAGACCGAATGGGCAAGGCGCGACTACTTTCATTATCCTACTTTCTCTCTTATGTCCGCTTAAAATGATCTGAGGAAATACTTCAACCTTGTGTTTGTGATGACTAAAGCCATGTTAAGCGGAAGGGGTACTCATCTCGAAGCCGATATTGTAAAGTGCATCTATATATTCCCCCAGTTGGACAGGTGCGGGGTATTTTTGAAAAAACATCTCAGCCACTCACATGTTATATGTAGTTTAGTGTTGGTGACTTACTAAATTTTTTTGGATTACCTACTTTGCCATGTGGTCACGTCAGGTTGGTGTTTATAGTGTTTAGTGTTAAATTTGTGTGTAACGTAATTTCGCAGTTTAGTTATTTCTTCGGCCTCTTAAAAAATAAATTCAAATCTGTCCAATTACCAAAAATTTTTTTCAGCTTTATTAAATTAACTTATAACAGAAATAACAACTTACGCTATCAAACAAAAAGAGCCAAATTTTTATTGGAAAGTTTAATTGTATTCATAAAATATATATCAAAATTTTCCATGGGATACAACAAAGTGCAAAACACATTGCCAACACACTCTTTCTGTGATTTATTAAACCGTTAAAACTCTATAAAAATAAACTCGCAAATCCGCAATATTTAAACAAATTACAAACCAGTATGAAAAGGGCCAAAAATAAATCCCGATATAACTCGTTGCTTTTATCCTATTTTAATTCACAGTTTAATTAAAAAATCGCTCTTGTCCAAAGTGTTGCACTTGAGTATTATCCCGTTTAATCTGATCTGAAAAGCTGGAACTTGAGTTATTGTAATCAATTCTTCTGACTTTTGCCTGCTTTAAACAAGTGTCCAATCAAGGAAAGTGTAGCCTTGCATGTCCGGCAACAGTTTGAACTGAATTTTTCCCCTTTATCTCGAAAAATATATGGGCATGTTAAGGAAGTTATATTCATTGTAATAACAGGCCTAATCTGTTCCATGAAATGCAAAAAATATGCAGATTCTTGTGTGTACTAGCATCAGGAAATGTGTCGATAGTAGCCCTTATGTTAGTATACTATTTCCGCAAAGGTAATTATGTAAAAAAATGGTTTTCTTTTCGCAATGACGCCATGTTTATTTAGTGAAACTCTGCAAAAGTAGTTTAGCGTTTATGTACTGACCTACAAAACAAACGTAGAAACTATATGACCATAGAAAGTCCACTGTTGTTGTTTAAGCATTTATTTTTACTATAGACGAAGTGCTTTTCAAAATTTAATGTGTTTCTCAGCTGTTGCCGGTTAAGGTAAATAACTAATTTCCATAATTAATTCACTTAATGTAGTAACTGGCTTAATGTATTCAATTAAATTGCAACTTGTTTTAATAATTTTTATTTTGAACATATTATTATACAAACTAATTTCAAATAAGACCACCTTGTATGAGTACATACAGATTTAGAAATATTGGCCCAAATTTAGAACTTTTGATGTAAAACTTTTTTTTTGCTGTATGTCTTTACTGATCCTCCTTACTTTTATTACCTACAAATATTAATATTATCTGTAATCATTTGAATGTTTTCTACATTAAACAACTTCTATGCTGTTCCTAATCATCCAGTTTCTAACCTTGCAGCTTCTATTACTCTGTAGTATCATTTTCACCTCATCCAAATCTCCTTTTTTTTTTAGAACATTAGCTTTTTTAATGCAACTTTCTTTCTTGTAAATTCTAGAATTTATCTAATATTTTCAATTCAACCTGAAAAAGGCATAAAATAATCATCTTAAGACCATTATTCTAATCAACCAATAGATAGATATAAAGTAAATGTTCTTTTCACAGTTATATTATTTTTTCCAGCGTTGATACTCTTGATGGTTATTATTGAGCTTTTAATAAAGTTTCACTCTCAATTCAGATTCCACGAAATTATAAAGAAACGAGTCGTTAATTTAAGTTTTTAGTCAGTAAAAAACTCCAAAAACAGATTACAGTATATTTGACACACTTATTTTTAAATAAATAATTACAGCACCTTTACTGGGTATATAGGCATACAACTTTCCGATCAAGTTTTCCAATAAGTAAACATCAGCAAGGTTCTTTCCATAACTTTTAAATAGATTGCTCGTGATCAGTTTTAAAACTTTGCCAGACAGCTTCACCTAAAAGCAATCATTAGATGGGTAGTTTATCAGATACAGTATATTATGACAGGAGGGTTAATTAACCTTGCTTGGGTTTTAATCGTTTTTTTAGTCTCATTACTACCAAAGCTTTAAGTATTTGAATCAAAAAAAATATTAGCCTTTATAAGTTGTAAAACCACATTGCTTTCTTTTCTAAATTAAGTTCCAAATTGCTAATAATCAACATGATGATGTCGGTCTCATCTTCGAAATTCGAAAAGAATGTGTAATGCAAATATGTACAGGCCGAATAAATTTACTTTCACAGTCAGGGTCAACTTTCATTTCGGTTTCAATGTCGTGAACTACTAAATTTTAATATAATTTTTTTTTTCAGGCACTTGTTGGATTTTTGTCACTCTGCCTGACTCTGCAACATGCTGCTGGGGTAGTGAATACTGGGCAAAATAAGAAAAATGAAGAAACCATTAAAACTGTAAATGAAACTAAAGAAGGTGACAAATCTAATACTGAAGGTGGTGATTTGGTAGCGGAAAGTTCAGAAAAAGCCAACAGAAGAGAAGCAGCTATTTTGGATTCATACAGTGCCCCGGGATTAACATCATCACTGAGCCATGTCAGTTTGCCTGTTCCTGTATATGGAGTACCAAACTCGC
Organism: Ips typographus; assembly: GCF_016097725.1. Taxonomy (NCBI): domain Eukaryota; kingdom Metazoa; phylum Arthropoda; class Insecta; order Coleoptera; family Curculionidae; genus Ips; species Ips typographus. The sequence continues at coordinate 4,842,694 of NC_138437.1, read as the reverse complement.
CTTCAAATAATGTGATTTATCCCGCGCCACCACCTGACATCCCACCACCAGCACCCCTTTATGGAACTCCAAGTTTTGGAAAAATTTACGGAGTACCCCAAGTACCACTAGTATCAAAAGGTTATGGCCCTCCACCTCTACCGGTGAAATATGGAGCACCAACATTGAATTTCGGTCAATACCCCATTAATTTAAGCCCTCCAAAACCAATATACGGACCACCAAAAACTACATACGGAATTCCTGGTAAACCCTACAAATATCACAAATTTCCTCCAAAGAACTTCGGCTTCAGAGCACCCAAGCCTGTTTACGGTGCTCCAATAACATTCAAAGACAACTTCAGATTCAACAAACTGAATAATCATTTAAACAGTAACTTCTACACCTCCACAAACTCTCTCTCAAATTTGTATTCCGGAGTTTCAACCTTGAATCATCAGTATGGAGCTCCAGTACTACCACCACCTAAAATCCAATACGGAGCTCCAGTCCAAACAATTAATTTAGGAGGAGTTTCAAATCAATATGGTGTACCAGAGAAGCCAATCAGTGCTCCAGTAATAAGCTACGGTCCTCCACAACCTTCTCCAAACCCTAAACCACCTCATCCAGGTGCTCCAGCTCCTCCAACCCCTCCAGACATAAAATACGATGGTTGGCAACCTATCCCTGGGCTGGTGTCCAAAAAACCTATAGCAGAAATTCATCAAGTATCTGGGGAAGGGTCAGGATACCATGATTTAGCACCTCCACCAATCAATATTGGGCATAATCACATAAGCGAAAGTTACGGGGCTCCTTCTATAACTTTGGATATCAGTCATGGAACCAGCGTATTGGATTCGGCTTCTCATCAGAAAGGTGTGAGTGACTCGTATAGCGCACCTTTAGGTACCATCACAGGTTCTGGAGGAGTAGTAACCTCTTCAGGAAGTGAGGCACATGGTGGTGGAAGTACCCATTCGATCAATCTTGACTTGTCAAGTGTAGGAATTGGTTATGGTTCTGATATTCAAGCAGTCAAAAGCATTGAGTATGATCTCACTCCTCATCAAGGTTCTAACTCACTTACTGACTCATATGCAGCACCTCAAGTATCCATTAGTCACAACGAACAGAAAGGAATTTCCGGGTCTACCATTGGTTTAGTACCACCAAGTGGGTTATATGGAGCACCACCAAGCAGCAAGTATGGAACTCCACTTTTTACAAACACAGCTTCCAGTTATAAAAATGTAAACAAAAATTCGGGTCTTTACAGTGGTTCTTTCAAAACCAACACCTATTTACCACCAGCTCCTCCTGTAGCTCCTAGTGCTGGCTATGGCCCACCTTCAGGAGCTATATCCTTCCAAAACTTCGCTCATGGATCTTCAACAGCAGGAATTGATCTTCAGCACAGTTCCTTAAATATTGAAGGAGCTAATGCTTTACCTTTAACCAGCTATAACGTGCCTTTAGGTAGCATTGATGGAAGCTACTCCATTCCAGCTTCAACTTCTTCAAACGGGGACCTCACTGTATCTTTAGACTTCTCTCACCCTCCAGTTTCAATTGATCTAACTGGGGGAGAACCCAAACAACATTCTTCTCAACCCCATGATTGCTACAAGCAGCAGCTTCAAGTACCATCCCTAGCCTACGGAGTACCTTCAATTGACAGCTACACGTCATCCTTATCAAGTTTAACGACTAATATAGCTAACTCACACGTTCAAACAATAAATCAAGGCACTTATGGAGCCCCTGCTGCTCAAATATCACTACCATCACCTCAATATGGAGTACCAGACTTAGTACACAGTTCATCAATTAAAAATGAAGCGAAAGTGAATTCTTTGGAAGAGTCTGATGAAGAGCAGCACGGAAAAAGTTATGGCAAATCAGTAGCTGCAAGTTTTGGACCCAACAGTGAATTAGTAGAATCTCAGTCAATTGATTTGAACAACATTCCCTTGCAGGGAAGTTTAGGAAGCTACACCCTACAAATTCAGTCCGCTGATGGAGGTTCAGGTCAAGTACCTCACAATCAATTACTAAATGAGGGCTTGTTGCAGTCTATTCTGCAGGCTATAGAACAACCAGGCAGTCAAGGCCAAGATTCCAAATACCCAATTATTTTACAACCGAGTGTAGAACTTAATGACACTGTGAGTAACTCAGATGAATCTAAACAGGAAGCTTCAGAAATTAGAGAAGTAATTGTGGAAGCTCCTTCGAACAATAACAACGACGCTGAAGACAAAAACGGAGAAAGTGAAGAAACCCTGCAGCTTCTCGATACCAGCAATATCGCATTATACTACAAGAAAAACGATGACACTGGCAAAGAAGATAATGAAGAGAAAGCGGAAGAGAACAGTGTCGATGATGGAAGAAATTAGTCTGCTATATCTTAAATTCAGACAGATGGCCATATTTGTTAAGTTCGCTAAAAGTTTGATAATAAAAAATTTATTTGCTCAATACTGTGTCAATTTCAAAAATTACACAAATGAGAGTTGTATTTTGTAAATATTAGTTTAAGTAATAATTTATGGCGTTGTATGTAAGTTTTAGAAGTAAGAGTAGTAGTACTTAATTTATTGTGCTTTTATATATATAATATTTTATGATTGGAGAATTATTTATAAACTATGTCAGGTTGATGATTGAAATGACGAAATAACTAAGGTTGTACTTTGATTAATTTTTGTTCTGTTGAAAGTTTTTGTAACAATGTCAAATAAATGTAGTAAACCGTTTTATAGTGTTAAATACTGTTATTAACCTGTAGCTCTCTGTGTTGAAATAAAACAATAAAAATATCAATTTGTGTTAAATATTTTTGTTTTTTCTTGTATAATAAGTATAACAGAGTTGTTATATCCAATACACCAGTCAGAATCTTCTCAAAGCAAAAGTTGTATTGGTGTATTGATATTGTCAATAAAATTAAACAGTTAATTTTGATGGTCTAGCTGGGAAAATTATTTGAATATCAAACTATAAGAATCTCATTTTATACCTGTATTCGAGTCAAAAAACTTTAATTTTAACACAATTTATACATTTGATATTAAACAAGGGAAAAAAGATCAAAAGAAGACTAACATCAAGGCAGAAAAATTCTACAAAAATTCCCTTGTGAGATTTTTTGTTTCAGTTAAAACATCCTTTGTAACGTTTTGGAGTTGATGTCTTTACAAATGGTCTTTTGTGTAACTCGGTCGTTTCCCTAAGTCTATCGGTATGATGTATGGGGGGATTAAAACAAAGCCATAACATACGATGTCCACTGAGAGCTTAAGTGCAAGGTTAGCGGAAAGCCATACTCCATTGATTTTCCCCCAAGTATTGAATTGAATTTTATGACACTAAAAATGTATAGACAAACGTTTCTGAATGGTGGGCTTAAGTATAAATTTTCATTTAGCAAGAAATGTCAATATTGTGAGGATGAAAAATTGAGCAAGTCATTTCCCGAATGCGGAGGCTGGCAATAAAAGAGTATCAAATATTAATTTGCTGCAAAGTTCCAGAAAAATAACAGTCTATACAGCCTAGAAGGTAAAGCCCTCTTAGACTTTACACAGACTTAAAGAAATGTCGACATTACAATCGAAAACATAGGAATTTTACGATAAAGCGATGCAATTTCATGTTCCTATTTAAATTAATGGATTTCTAGAACAACAGTTTTCAAAATAAGATTTATCTTTTCGGGAATAAATACACGTGCCAATTTATTTTCAGGATAAAATCGTGAGAAAGTTAATTTTCTTGTGCTTATGCAAATAAGTTTAATGATAGCTCACCGCTGTTGCACGAGATTCTTCAGATCCAATCCAATTCCGAATTTTAATTAATTTCGACTTCCTACACATTTTCTTTGGCCAAGGGCGGATTTTCTATTTGCGAGGAAAGCTATTATAGACGTTGGAGAAGTTAAAACAAAAACCCAAGAAGCGATTTTCTAAAAAATACATACTTACTTCTTGTTAAATTTAAATGTTAGATGGAGGATTTTCCAGTCGGCTAGAGCTAATTAAATACAGAACGATTCCTGAAAAGTCCGCACACTGGGCTATAAATTGCCAGCCAAAGAAAATTAATTCTTCCAAGCCTGGAAAAAGGAGCCATAGTATCCTATAAGCGCCCCGACTACCGTTTGATCTACAACTCTTCTTTCTCCCTATCAAAACGAACTGAGGCGAAATATCCACTGGTTAAATTGAAAATTTCTCTACACAGCAGCTGTTGACATTTTTCCCATCCTGAAAATGAATATGTAATTAAATTTAAATTAGATTGGATTTTTCGTTAATTTGGCTCCGTCAGGCCGAGAGGTTATGAATTTTAAAAGCGTGATTTGCCGGTATTTGCCTAGACAAAGGGCAAAGGATTCGGCGACAGATTTTACTGCTGAACCGGATATTGGATAATCCGTCTTAAAAGAATATTGATTCTCATTTATGTTAAATGAGAGTTTATTCTATGCATAGTCAAATATTCGAGATACAGAAAAAAATACATTTGTTTTACACATAATTCATTGTACACAAGAATGTTTTAAGTCTGTAACTGTAACTGGTTAGTGACTGACTCACTCTGCTTAGTAGCTGAACTACTGACGAATCGTTGAACTACTTGAAAATAAGCTAAATAGTTTACATAATTAATTATTGGCAAATGACAATAATAAATGAGTTATTTAGTTTGCGCAGAAAAGCGTATGTGCATTGCCAAATACAAATACATAAGCAGTAAAAAATAAAAAACCATTCTTTTGGCATCGAAGGACAGAAAGAAGTCCTAAATGTTCCAAGAAATTTGAAAGAGAGTTAAAATCATTTTGGAATTGTCAAATATCTCTAAATACTCTTAAATGCTTCTGAAATGAATCATTTTGGATCTGCCTGAGAATCTTCCAAATACAGCCAGAGGCCTTCTACAAGTATCATAACGATTCAAGACTTTTTTAAGATCAAAGACTTGTACAATTATTTTTAATTTGCCAGTGGCTTCTAAACACTATTGAAAACTTCCCAAATACTCAAAAATTGCCAGAGGATTCTACAAATGTCCTAAAGCGTCTAGGATTTCTTTTAAATCATTTTAGAATTACCAGAATTCTTTTAATACTACTAAAAATCTTTCAAATACCCAAAAATTGCCAGAAGCCTCTTCAATGTCCGAAAAATTGTCTAAAGGCTTAAAAATTAAATTGTAATTGCCAGAAATAATAAAAAATTTATAAATACTACTAAAAACCTCCTACAAACTGGCAGAGCCCTCTACAAGGGTTCTAAATGTTGTAACATTTTTTTTTAAATGCAGATTGCGGAAGTTCTTTAAAATCGTTTTGAAATTGTCGGAAATCTTTAAATACTACTAAAAATCTTCAAATTTTTTTTTTTACTTCCAGACGTTTCTATAATTAATTTGGTAAAAACTAAGTTTGATAGAAACACAGCAATGACATCTGGCGACACCAAGAAACAGGATTTTCAAATTAGGGGATATTCCCGTAAAAATTGAGACTTTTTTATCTTTGGGGTATTTATTTCCTAAGGGAAAAATATTTACCAGAAGACAGGATAACAACTGGGGATTTTTGGTCTGACACTTATACTACTCAAATCCACCCTTTTTGGAACAGTTTGCTAAAAAAAACTAAAGTTTTGTATTTAAGTTTGGCACGCATAACGCGAAAATTCGAAATTAGCACGTGTCAAATAAGGACATCTTTAAAGAAACAGGAGAAAGATGACAGTATGATGGAAACGGAGAGGGATAATGATTAAAATTCAGGAGTATCAAATTACAATATTTGTTGGGGATTTTTTTATTTTGTTTGGGGAAATCTGATCAGGCAACCCTGCCGAGAAAACAACGATTGCACTGTATAAATTTGACAACATCGTTCATTGCTACTTATCCGAGGACCATTGTACTTTAAAGTAATTCAACTACTGAAAAAACAGTAAAATCAACAACTGCTTTTGTTTAGTAAGTAACAAATTATAATTATTATTGTTGTTTAAAAGTAATTGAATTTTAGTAGTTCAATTACTTGAAAGTAATTGAATTACATTTTTCTATGAAAGTAGGGCTTACTGAAACAGTTCTTTTGTGATTTTCAAAATAATACAACTAGTCAATTGAACTGAATCTAATGAACTTTAAATATCAAATTATAATCTCAAATATACACAGAACGTATAAATAAACATTATTATACTTCAAACTAGAAACGTAATGATTATCAATGACTAAAAACATTACAAATTTCTTGAAAAAGAAGATCAGATAATAGAACTACAAATTAATATTTTTTAATACACGAGCCTGCTCATAACTGCGATTCTGTAACAAATCACTTCTTAAACTACGGATTATTAAACGAAATTTATAGATTGACCTGTTGAAGGCTGGATTCATTAATATACTAAGAATGAACAACAAAATATTTGGTATTTGAACAAAGTTCGTGTTGTAAAGTCAATCTATAAATGCACCACCTTTACAGTAATAAATATTTAACAGTGACTATATTAATAAGGAAAAATATACAAGCACATGCATTTGTACACTGTATAAGAAAAATAGGAACAACTATTAAATTTCCAGAAATTGACCTTTGATAGTTGTTCCAACAGCCGAACTACTTATAATTTAAAGCTAACTTATTGTTTGACTAAAAGCTAAAAAAAAACTAATAAGGTTTTAATTGTCGTCATTTTCAGGCTTAGTAGTTTCCTCTTTTTGGGGTGTTAAGAGCAACTTGTCCCAGTCAATCGGTGGTCCAAACACTTCCTGTTCAAGCCACAATCCATAGTGGCCTCTGAAGCTCTCTGACAGCTCAGGGGCGTTGCCTAACACGCTGTTAACACTGTTGTCAACAGGTTCAAATTCACTATCCTGTAACAAAAAAATTTATAGTCTTTTTAATAAGACTGCAGTAATAAAACTCACGTGCACTTGTCCATAACGGCGGTTGTTGAATCGGTCTACAGAGGCTCTCAGAGAGCACTCCTCAGCCTGAAAGTCCCACGGTCTTGCGTCAATATCTGCAAAAATGTCTTAGTTACACAACAATCTCTAAACCTGATTTCCCATACCGTTTCCGTAAGCCCAGTCATCATTAAGGCGATGTCGAACTTTTTGGTATATGGCACTAATGGTTTTCATATTTGATTTACGCCATTGCCTCCCCAAATATTTTGTTTGCATTTTTAACAATTTCAGGACGTAAAGTTGGGTCATAGCGTGTCTAATTTTTAATGTTCGCTTCAGGATAGGTGCTGATTTAAACACCACAAGCATCTAAATGGAAAGAAAACAGTAAGTCAAATTTAATTAAAAAAATGAGCTTTCAATGTCATTTTTACGATTAAAAGAAGGTCTAAAAGGGTCACATGATTGTTTTTAATTTTTAAATTCAGTTACAAATGCTTTAAATAGCTATCTTGCAATCACATGGCCTAAAAAAGGTAATTATATTTTATATAATTACCTTTGCATGAAAAGATAATTTTGCATAAAAACTTGTTATCTCTTAACTGCATGAGTTTATTTTCATATTTTTTTGGCGAAAGAGCCCGACACCGAAGATGGAGGGCTTTTTTAGAAAAAAATATGAAAATGACCGAATGCAGTCTGCAAAGATAACAAGTTTGAACACAGAACTATCAAATATATACTATATTTGGGGAATATTTTCCGAATAAAGAAAATGTTTTGGTTTTGTTGCAACTATAGATTGCTCAATGGAGCTCAATGAGCAAGTTCCAAACCGTTCATTAATTTTCGTTGAAATCGCGTATGACATTGTTTGGTTATAAAAAGTAAAAAAACTGCACAACGACAACAATTAGTGTACTAGCAATAGGCTCTACAACAATGCAGTCGTTATAGATATGTGCAGTGCTATTATCGCTGTCATTCTGGTGAAAATGCACTCCTATGGGACATTTAACACATAAGGGAAATATTCCAATAAGTTACAAAGGCCATATGACTGTTTCTATTTAAAATTTAATTTTTTATTTATGAAAACTGATGGTCCGTCGATATGATCGTACGGTATTGAATACAAGTAACAACAGTAAAATTACTTTATTTTAACTGTAGTAGTGTGGTGACCAACCTACAGAGTGATTCAAAAAACATATTAAGTAAAATTATATTACATCACTTAGTTCTGCAATTTTAATAGAAAAATAAGTGGATTTACAGTACGCTTTTGCCACCCTGTAAAACTCAATATTTTAAAAATAGATAATGAATGTGTCTCCACTTAAAATAGATATTTTCAAGAGCAATCTTGATTATCATGCTTTCTCCAGAACATAATTGAATCTAAAAAAAATCAACTTGGTCCAACCTGTATAGCTAAATAATTATAGCAAAAAAGTAAGTCAATAAATGTGCCCAGAACATAACATATTAAAAAAAGACAAATTACAAGTCTCAAAATTAAAAACTTACCATTATTCTTGAATGCTTCCACTTGGTCAATTTATTTAAAATTCTCAATAAATTGATGCATGCAAAGATGTTCCTCCAAGAACATTGAGCTGCATCACCAATTTCTAAGCTTTCCGCCGTTAACTCGGGTTGGTCTCCAATGATGCATGCCGGGAAATCCAAAATGGGAATCCTTAACAAACATAATATCAACAAAGTTATTTTCCATTAATATGACAAAGCTTACGCATTTTTTGCGCCGATATACGCCATGATATTCTGGTTAAAAAATTTTAACACTAGAGGAATACAATTCGCAAAAACTAAATGTTGAGACATAAATTCGAATTGATATATGTGATTTAATTTAAAGTGCTTTAGTAATAGTAATAAAATGGCAGATACTGCCTTTACTATAATTTCTTTATGTCTGTTTACATCAATGCCTAATTTCATTGATTGCAGCACGGTCATTCTAAAAAAAAAATAAAAATTAGCGTGATATTTCAACATAATTGCAAAACTTACGGCATTTCTTCTGGCAGAACGTCAGCCATAATATTAATAGAGTCAGTCTTAGCTTTGGATGTTGGGGCAGCAGCCAGCAAGATTTTCAGTAAGGCAATCATATACTGGGGTAAATTTGGCAACATAGCCTGGTATAAACTCTCGGTTGGGTTATCTTCCACTTCGGGCTCTTCAGTCGATATCGGGTTTCTGGCGATTTCTTCTTCTTTCTTGATTTGAAGTTCAGCTAGCGATGTGTATACGTGCTAAAATTTTCCTTGTTAAGTTTAGCATATGATTTTTAGAAAGTTTGCACACCTCTTTCAAAATTCGTACTCCTTCATGAATAGGTTGGGGTAAGCCGAACAAAGTTTCTGAATCACCCGGTAAGGTGTAACCTAGAAACTTCATTCTCGACGCATCCAAAAATGCGTCGATGTCCTTTTGACGAACTTTTGGTTTCCACGGTAATCCTCTTGCAATGGGTGGGTCATGTTGGGGAGGCGGCGATACTTGCATATTATACATGTTTAAAATATGGCTATTGAACATTTGGCTTGCCTCATTATTATCTGTTGGTCTTCTTTCATCATATTCAGTCATATCGGTTATTTCGTCCCCATTTTCGCTAGCCATAGGCGTTTCCATCTCCATGCCTAAAGCCTCTTGGTCATCAAGACTGCTTTGTTTCATTAAGCTCTGAAATAAAACGTTTCAAAGAATTTTTTTTTGCGATTGTACAGTTTATTCTTTTATCACCTTCATTTTGTTTGAAAAGTATATGAGTTTGCTTTTAATTTTAAATACGCACCTAATCAACACGCAACCATCTGTATTCAATAGATACAAAATTAACAAAAGATTTGTATTAGTTTAAAATTACTGTTTCTGTTTAATTGATTTATTGCAAAGTACTACAAGTTTTCTTAAAAAAAAAAAAAACAAAAAACACTGCACATTTATGTTTCTTAATGAATTTTAACTATAGTCTGTTCACGATTTTTGACAATAATTTTTCTTTAAGATTATATGACAATTTTTCTTTCAATTTCTTAGCTGCAATAATAGAAATTCGCTAGTTAAGGGCCAATTAAAAATGATTAATCATTTACTCCTGCAATATCATAAAATTAAAGCCTGTAATTAGTGATTTGATACGGAAATTTTTCAAGAGGGCAAAAATGTTCAGAATGACTTTCTGTACCCAGTGGACTAGGTTTGCATCTACTTAGAACAGGATATAAACGCGGTAACAACCGGCGCAAAGCGTTACTTTCAAGTTTGACTGTTTTTTAGTCACTCTGTATATGTTCAATCGTCTTACGGTTAGCAGGAAATGAAGGAGCAGTTCAAGACAAACATTTTGAGCTTTTTACAGTCGCTGTACTGTAAATTTTCAAAATGTTTAACTTGATTAAAGCAATTGAGTAAGTTCGTTTAACTCATCGGGTTTTTATCGTATTGCTAATTTAAGGTTTAAACTTGAATATCTCAAGCCGTTTGAATAAAGATATATGGAATGTGAATTGACTTTGATACAAAAAAAGAAGACAAAATTTCATTTCTTGTCCATAATACATATTGTACAATTTACCGATTTAAAACATAACCAATAAAGCTACTAAACCTTAAACTCGCCTTGGAGCTTTGTATATAACCTCGGATTCCCGGCAACAAACGATTCGATTAAATAGACGATGTAAATGTGCTCAATGAAACACAAAGCCTTTGCAGATGCATATCCTAGACGAAAGCGTTTACTTATCGCAAACGCAAACATAAACAACAATACTGCTGTAATGAGGACTTATTAACTCACACCTGGCACAAATAAAAAATGGGTCGTTTGATTGTTGAATTATTACTTCAAAGTTCAGTATTTCCTAAAAATTGAAGAATAGGAAAGAAATATCAAGAAATGATTATGTATTTATCAAAAAATGAGAATGGGAAAAATGATTTTAATATTAGATATTCTAACCATCCAAATTGTTCTTAAATTCAGAAATTATGGGTTATTAAGTCACAAAAAATCCCATATTATCAGAAAAACAAAGTTTTACATACCCGTCTAATTGGTCTAGTGTTTCTTTTTTGGTTTTGGGCCTCCAGCAAATCTGATGCACTAGCAGGAGGTGAAGAAGATCTCATTGTTCTTGCAATTTCCATTGTGTCTTCATCTTGGGGCGGTAAATTTGCACTCTGCCGTTTTTCCGCTTTCATTTCCTAACACCACAAAATACATTGTTTAAACAGAAATAAATCAGTGAAAATCTACCTTGAGTTTTGTCATTCCGCCTAAAGTCATAAGAATAAGTTTCCACAAAAGTAGAAGGACTTTTTTCATGGGAAAGTGGGGGGCGGCTCCACTACAAAACTTTGTCACCATGGATAGTAATTTGATAACCAAGTGATCCTCTTCAAGACCGTACCCTAAAACAATTATTTCTGTAACAATGGACACTTTAGGGCCCAATACGGAACCTCACCAATTTCACAAGTGAACGCAAAAATTTCAAGGGAATAATCGCTTTCATTGTTTGCCATTTCAGTTCGTATTACTTCTACAATAGTATACATAACTGAGAGAATGACCCTTAAATCTATAGAATCCGCTAACGAAACGGCAACCTTACGCATTGCCACGTGTGCAGCTGTGCTATTGCTGCAAAACATAAGTAATAAATATTACGTTAAATAAACAAAATATAAGGAATTACTCTATTTCGAGACTAAGTAAGTCTGTAAACGCATGGAACGTTCCTAAACGAAACAGCAGAAGAGTATTGATTCTGCTCCAGTGCATTTGTTCTGCATCAGACTGGACCTCGGCCCAACAGCCTTGCGCGATGTAAAGTATACACCGCGCGGTCCTCATCCGCAGAGGCTTCTGCGTAGACTCTAGTTGGTCTAAGAGCTTCATTACTACCGACTTACGCTTCTCTATCGATAAATGTTGCCAGCTGGGTGGTAGTTTAAACGATTCCATTTGGTCCTCGAATGCCTAAACAATTTTTGTTGTTGTGACTTCAACAATTAAAATTTCGCTTGATTTAAAAGAATAGATAACAGGACTGAAACAATGAATCCGACTGAAGGTTGCATAATTTGGACCATATAAGAGGTTTGGATTCAGATTTGACACACAACAGTGATAAAACAAAGTTGAAGTAATTTAACTAAACAACTGCATTTAACTTTAAAATGGACAAAAAAACTAGAATTTGAAGTTAAAGCAAGAAGTAATAAGACTCACAAAAAAACAGAAAAACTTATCCTTAAAAAATAAAAATTATTGACTTTCTGATTTGCTTACTGGATAGGATGAAACATAATCCGGGTTAAACGTAGTCTAGACATAAAAAAATAATAGCAGACATTCAACAAAAAACCAGATCATCCCAATAAAGATAAAATAGACACCTAGTCTAAGGTCATAGAATATGATAATACAAAATTAGATTAACAATTTTTTAACATTACAATTTAATTTTCTGCATTTAACTACTTGAAACCCTCTGGAAATAGTAAACTTACCTTGACATTGAGTTGAAACTCCGGCTGTTCAGTATAACTGTAGAGTTCAGCGATTTCATTTGGAAAAGTATCCGTGTCATCGTAAACGAAGTCCAGTTCTTGGGACTCAGTTCCCCCTCCCTAGACATTAAAATCAATGATATACATTATTTAGTTAAAAATACCTTCAATCAACCTTCCACAGTGCAAGCAAAATAAAAAACAAAAAAGCCAACTAAGCAAACAAAACCAGAATTAGTACCCACATTAGATTTATAAATAGGTCTTTTCTCAGGAGGGTGTTTTGATTTGGGATGTTTGGATGAAGTATGCTTTTTGAACAAATATCCTACAGGCAAAAGGAACTTTTTGATGCCATGGCAGTAGCACCCCTTAAAAGGTGTACGCCAAATATCATCCGGGGTGGCAGTAGGTGTGGCAGACTCTAGGGCAGACTCTGCCTGTCGTGATTGTCGTGGTTCTCTTCTGGTCCTTCTTAGAGCGGAATATACAGGTATTTTGGAAGGGATTCTTCTATAATCTAGAGATATTTTTGTGTAATTTAATATTTCAGGCACTTCTGAAATACCAGATGTTCAAGATCACCCAGGACATAGGAGATTAACATAAAAAAACGGTTTCGATTTTTTTGCGCCTGTAGGGTTTATTAAATTGTAAAACTTCCTTAATAAAAGTTGAAGAGTGCATCTTTGGCTATCAACCTGTAATTTTTTCAATACTGTGGGTTTAGCCGTTTAGACGCAAAACGCCTCTAACCAAAATTCCGAAAATTTGAACCTCCTGGTAACTATTATGCACATAGGCATAACATAAAGCAAAGAAAATTAAACAAAATGATGAAGGTGAAGATAATTCTTTGATAGTTTTTATGAACAACATTCATGTTAGAAACCACATTTCCTAGAAAAACTTGGAAAGCAAATTTGTATAAATAAGGGATACTAATTTGCAGTTGTGGTGGGACAATTTTGCAGATTTATTCCCACTAGCTTGTAATATAGTATCTTTTAGTGCACTCCATTTTTTTTTGCTTTATGTGCCTAATAGTCATTACTAAATAAACAAGTATTGGCAAAGAGGTGAAATGAAAATTCTTTGTTATGATTCTTCTAAAAAATTACAGGTTGATAGCTGAAGATGCACTCTAGAACTTATATTAAGGACATTTTACAATTAAATAAACCCTACAGGCGCAAAAAAAATCAAAACCGTTTTCCCATGTTATCTCCTATGTCCAGGGTGCTTTTGGGACACCTGGTATTTTTTAAGCCAACTAATTTAGAGTTTTCCTCCTTCTTCTTTAATTTTTTCTGCTTCTCTGGAGTTACACTCTGTACTGTCTGTTATTAGTGTTATCATAGTCACCTATTTTCAATAATTTCAGATCTTCTAAAAGTTCTTTGATTCTTGGTGGCTCCATATCAATACTGGTTCCTCCTCAGGTGTATCTACTAAGATGTAAATGTAAATTTAGAAAAAAGTTTGCAACAATAATTAACAACTTTAACTGAGGCTTTAGTCAGAGTGTTAATATAAGTATCACTTATACAAGGTATCCAAAAAGTCTGGAATATTACAAATATCTCAAAAACTACTGATTTTATTTGTCTCAAAGTTTGCATTTTGTTATAGTAAATATGAGCACATAATGTGAGGGAGAAATGAGGTTTGCAAGTATACAGGTCAGTCACAAAGTATACCAACTTTATTAATTGAAATCTAATGCATATTACTCCATATTTTAAGAGTACTCATAAAGACCAATTCTACAATACCTACACAATTTTATAACTTTATTTGAGGGAATGATATGAAAAAATTCCAATAAGTAAGTTCCTATGTACCTAATTATCTACTTAATTATTTAAAACTCTTGTTTTTTGAGAGGTGTACCCACCTATAACAATGGTAGGAGTAACAATAAAAGCTATAACTTCAATATGAAGTTGAATTGTTATCCATTTTTCCTGTGTCCTAAAGTTAATCAAATTTCCATACTACATAAAATGGAGTTTTTGCAAAAAAAGTAGGAATCATGTAAATCATTGAATTGGTCTTTATGAGTACTCTTAAAATCTGAAGTATTACACAGGATGTTAGGCGTGAATTAAAATAGTTAATATTCTTTGTGAATGACCCTGTAATGGTTAACCAATGGGTACTATAACAATATGCAACTATGAAAAATAAAATTAGTAGTTTTCGACATATTTGCATTATTCCAGACTTTTTAGACACCCTGAATTTAGCCAAAGGCTTTTAGAAGTTTCAACAGATACTGAGGTTTCAATCATTTCAAAGAAGTTCATCCAAAAAGCCAGGTGAGGCAGGCTGTTTTGTTTTTGATAATAAATCAGACCCTTCTAGAGATGCTTTAGGTCGATCTGTCACTTTAAAAAGTTCTTTCATAACTCTAGTTATTTTAGATCTGTTAGGCTCTGAAAAAAGGTTCAGTGGGCTAGTCGGGGCAGAGGTATGTTCAAATCCTTTCTTCAACTCAGAAACCTTACTTCTGGGTGGGGGAACTTAATAATGAGCCTGTATGCAACTTAATGTGATTGAACAGTGTTTGAGAAGATATAAAATTAATAGAATCTTGACAACGAAGTTGGCAGACACAAGAATAGGTACAATCTTTTCAAACAAAAGGGAATTTGTTGGAGGTTTGGATAAATCAGTTTTAGATAGACTCATTGTTAGATATGTTAAAAAGACATGCCCAAATAAATATGTAAAAAAGCTTACTTCACAACAAATAAACAGAAAATATTAACAGTTCCAACAGGGAACATGCAATATGTAAAAGGCTCAAAGCTGTATGTACACCGTAGATACACCATGAAGTACTAAAATCAAATACATAACACAAATCTTTTACCAAATGATAATGTATCAATATCCTTTGAGAAATTTAACACACAAACCAGTTAGTAACTTTTAAATGCTGTAAATTAGAAGCAAAACAATTTCACCAGCTAAATTCTACTTCTTGGTGCTATAGCACTGTTCAGGCCCTTACATCGGAGTCCTGGCGATGACGTCGGATTATCTCTCTTAAAGCAATTTTGAATTCCTTTTTGCCATTGCCATTTGGATCCATTTCAATAACTTAAGCATTATTTCACTGATTTTTCTCACACTAATTACACTATAAATTGAAAAATAGTTCACCCTTCACTTTTTACTTACCGACGCCAACGACTCCATTACATTTTACTGTCAAATGTCAGAAATCAAATAATTGATAACTGATACTGACAGCTCAGACACAGACGACAATCAGCTAATCCAAGGAGTTTCAAATCCCGATTTAAGAAAAAATGAAATAATATTAAAAACTAAAATGTTGTTCAGTTTAAACATTGGATTCGAAAACAGGATGTGTATAGATAGAACCAAAGAAAACTACCCTCCCACCACACTTTTTTACTATGTTCGTTTCAAAAATTTTTTCGCTGACTGGTTTTCATTTCGGCCTTTTATTCAGAAGCAAAAATGGTTAAATCTGCTTGGCTTTATCGATTATCGTATTAATTTACAGTTTATAAACTTCAATATAATGTTATTAGAAACCGGATACCAGCGGCTACTATGAATTAGAAACTTATCGATTTAATTGCACATTAGTTTCGTTTAATGGGTAAACATTACTACTATAGTACTGAGTAGTGAGTATAATTTAATATCAATGGCACAATGCACACCTGGCACCTGGCAGTTTGACCCACATTCACTACACGATACCAGTTTAATTTTGTTGTTTTGCGCCCTCTCTCTTTTTCGAAGTACCATGAAATGAACTAGAAAGAGAACAACATCTTCCTATTTGTAGGTGGACATGATTTAGTCAAACGTCAGCATATTTTGTGCTTGTGAAATAATAGATGGCGGCACACGTATTAAACATTTAAACAACAAAATGCTGAGAAAGGATTTGATATCATTTTAATAAAATATAATGATCAACGATGGGGTTCTTTGTATTACAATTGTTAAAATGTTGTAGGTTTTTTCGGAGTAAAAACAATTGGTCTCATACAAATGATGATGCTTTCTTTATCTAATTACAGCCCATATCTAGATAATAGCACTGGGCGCGTGCGCCCTACAGCTCATTTTTATTGTATTGAATTATTTTTTAGAAATTTAGAAGGTTGTCATACTTTATTTAATAAATTACTGAATAGCAAAAGAACATTTTATTATTTTTAAGTAGAATTTGTACTTTTCAAGACTGACAATGCCTGTAAGAAGAGCCCTACATGCAGGAAGCTGGTACAGTGATTCAGGTGAAGTGATTAATTAATGCATTTATCAGCTGATTTTATTTTCTTTCTTTTTGTGGAGGTTTGGAATACCTGTATTATAGCTCTAACCAACTTTCTTTTAGGTGCTGAACTATCTAGGCAACTGGAATCTTGGTTGCACCAAGCTGATTTATCTCATGGACCTGCTCGAGCAATCATAGCCCCGTAAGTGCATTTTCTACATTAATATTATTATACTACAAAATTTTGTTGTTAATTTAAAACTACCCCCAATCTGCAATTAGGTATCTTTTTTCTTATTTAGCAAAACTGTATGTATTTATTTGAATCAATAATTAGTACCTCTAAAGTCATATCAGTAAATTAATGCCAGTTAATCTATTTAAACCTGTGATGCAGAGCTGCTAATCCTTCTATCATACTATCAGTAAATTGTTTAATTTAAATTAATTCTCCAATGGTAAAAATGTCTATAGTTTCAAGCCAAATTTATATTTGTGGTACATTATTTAGCAAAAAGTTTTAGTATTAAAAAATGTTCTTATAGAAATTATACTTCTCAAATATGACCTTGTACAGAACTACCAGGATTACCATTGGAATACATGACCCTTTTTGGCCTTTTTTTAATCAAGCTTAAGGAAATTACTAATATGAGTACAGTTATCAACTTTTAGTCATGCGGGATATCAATATTGTGGAGCATGTGGAGGTCATGCCTATAGACAAATCAGCCCTGTTGTTGTGCGAAGAATCTTTGTGTTAGGCCCTTCTCACCATGTGCGTTTGTCAGGTTGTGCCTTGTCCAGTGCACAGAAATATAAGACTCCACTGTATGACCTACACATAGACATGACAGGTCAGTATGTTTTCTAATAAGTTTTATTAAGTACTTACTCTGAAAGTATTGTTAATACAAGATGAATGTAATGAACTTATCAATTTGAATTGATTTAAAATCAATATTTAACTATTCTAATATGAAATGATGCTATTGTTTGTGATATATTTTTGATATCTTTACTCTAATACCACAAAACAAAATATGTTTTTCTTTTTTGACAAATGATATTAGGGTTATTGTCAGATGACATCAACTGCTAGGGTCACATTGGTAAAAAAAGATGTCAGAGGTGACCCAGGTCAAACAAAGAATAATTTTTTTATATTACTATTTTTTACCTATAACCTATAACTATTTTTCACAGTAAATAATAACTGTGAAAGCAAAAAAAATAAGTGAAAATCATTAATTATTTTATCACACTCTGAAGAGTCTCTAACTGGCAAATAAACTTAATTTTGTATTGAAGCATGTAATTCAATATGAGCTCTTTATTGAATATGGTTTATTCAGTAACATGTTGATAAAAACATTTATAAGATGTCTGGCCCCTGGAGAATTGAATTACAGAACACTCCATATAAGTTAAAGCTCAATAAAGTAATTCTATATTATAAACAATTATCTTCTTCTGATAATATAATACATTACTGATAAAAGTGTGTATACAATTTGAGATAAAAAGCAAACAGGTTTCTTGACATTTTTTTTTCTATTTTAATAGTTCCATATATTTATTGATACACACACACACACATGATGAAATTTGTAAAGAAGAAAAGTATGTTGTATTCATTTCTTTGTTGCTAGTTGGGTCTTCTGTCTCACCACAGAAAGAAATTTTGTTGGGAAAATAGAATTTCACACAATTTTCAACTGAGTTGAAAATAACATTAACCTAGTCATCCCAACATTACTGATTTACAGTTTCAAATCCACATTATCAGGTTTTTTAGGTATCAAGACTGAGCCTGTAAGTCAGTGGTCTTGTGTTGGGACGATTAGGTTAATGTTATTTTCAACTGAGTTGAAAATAGTGTAAAATTCTATTTTTCCAACAAACCATTTTTGTGTGGTAAGACAGGAGACCCAACTAGCAACAAAGAGATAAGTAATTCATCTCAACAAACATAATATAGAATGTATCAATATAAAATAATGTAAAACCCTTTCATAGATGTAAACCTGTTGTAGGACCTATGAAAGGTTCACCAGTTGGTCTTAATACTTCACAAGTAAATTTTATGCTGCAGGTAACTGGAATAATTTGTAAAAAATGAATTTAGAATGAAATCAGAGTTTTGTAGGTTAAGCAGGAAGGGTGCTAATTACTAAATAGTTGAATTAAAATGTTTTTTAAGTATTTGGTTATAATTTATAGTGCTTGAACTCAGTATTCTGTTATGAACCTTGTTAAAACTAACTTAAACTATTGAAACTCACCAAATAATTATTGCAAATTGTTCTTGTATGCACCATTGCACCACAGCAGGTCGCCAAAAATATAAAAGAAAGGTGGGGTTTTTGACATATTTTAGGCATATTTTGGTGGAAGTATTAATTAAGCTGTAGTAACATAGGCCATCGCCATCTTGCTTTATCACAATGAGTTAAAATGAGACAGACATAGGAAATACTGATGTGAAAATACCTCTTTTGTTATTATTATTTCCACTAAAAAAATACCTAAGTTAAAGCTCAATCAAGTAATTCTATATTATAAACAATTATCTTCTTCTGATAATATAATGCATTACTGCTAAAAGTGTGTACCTATACAATTTGAGATAAAAAGCAAATAGGTAGGTAGGTTTCTTAACATTTTTTTTTTTCTATTTTAATAGTTCCATGTATTTATTAATACACACACACACACATGATGGAAATTGAAAAGAAGAAAAGTATGTGATGAATGAATATTAATTTCTTTGTTGCTAGTTGGGTCTTCTCTGTCTCACCACACAAAAAAAAATTGTTGGGAAACCCAACAAACTGTTTTTTTGTGGTAAGACAGGAGACCCAACTAGCAACAAAGAGATAAGTAACTCAGCTCAACAAACATAATATAGAATGTATCAATATAAAATAATGTAAAACCCTTTCATAGGTATAATAGGTATAAACCTGTTGTAGAACCTATGAGAGGTCCACCAGTTGGTCTTAATACTTCACAAGTAAATTGTATGCTGCAGGTAACTGGAATAATTTGTAAAAAATGAATTTAGAATGAAATCAGAATTTTGTAGGTTAAGCAGGAAGGGGCTAATTACTAAATTGTTGATTTTTTTTTTTAAGTATTTGGTTATAATTTATAATGCTTGAACTCAGTATTCTGTTATGAACCTTGTTAAGACTAACTTAAACTATTGAAACTCACCAAATAATTATTGCAAATTGTTCTTGTATGCACCATTGCACCACAGGGACGCCAAAAATGTAAAAGAAAGATGGCGTTTTTGAAATATTTTAGGCATATTTTGATGGAAGTATTAATTAACCTGAATTGTAAACTGGAGTAACATAGGCCATCTTGCTTTATATCAATGAGTTAAAATGAGACAGACATAGTAAATACTGATGTCAAAATACCTCTTTTGTTATTATTATTGTTTCCAGTAAACAATTACCTTACTTACTATTTTATACTACAAATATAAGTTGAGTTATTAGAGAAATTCTCTATAGATACCTATGTTTATCTTTTATTTCAGTGAATAATGAACTAGACAAGACTGGTCAATTTGAGTGGATGGAGTTAGACACTGATGAAAATGAGCATAGCATAGAAATGCATTTACCTTACATTGCAAAAGTGATGGAAAAGTAAGTTAGTAACTGAATAGAACAACAGAAATTTCGCATACATTGAGTTTTAGCTACAAAAATGACTTTACTATAGTCCCTATCTTAGTTGGATCTCTTAGTCCCGAAAAAGAAGCTTATTACGGCAGAATTTTAGCGCCGTACCTAGCCGATCCTAAGAATTTATTTGTGATATCCTCTGATTTTTGTCATTGGGGTCATCGCTTTAGATACACTTATTACGACAGATCTTATGAGAATATTTATCAGTCCATTGAGGGCCTAGATCGTTTGGTAGTATTTTTTTATATCTTCCCGGATTACATGTAATTTTATGATTTTTAGGGTATGCATATTATTGAGAACCTTAATCCGACAGAATTCACTAATTACCTAAAAAAATATGGTAACACCATATGTGGCAGACATCCCATTGGAATCTTGCTTCAGGCTGTCCAGGAACTACTTCGTAATGATAATACCCAAACTGCTAGCATGAAATTTTTAAAATATGCTCAGTCCAGTCAGTGTCGTAATATGAATGATTCGTCTGTAAGCTATGCCTCGGCAGCCTTGGTAATTGATTAGTATCAGAGGGGCCTTACATCAAATTATTTTCATAGATTTTCTTACTACCGTAAATTAATTGTATTATGATAGCAAACTAGTACTTTTTCCACTCTTACACTATGTACAGTAACACACTGAACATAATTTTACACTGACCGATTCTGTGTTTTACTGTTGCATTCAGTGTATATTATTATTTATTTCAAGAACATTGAAAAACTCATATTAGAGTAAAAAGCTCCTTTCTGCTTTGTCTTGTGGTCAGTCCATTTTTGAAGTAAATAATGTGGTGGAACTTGTACTATAGGATGTAAGTGCAATTATCTTTGTAATCAAATTATATATAGTGTAATATTTCTTTATATTTTATAGTGGCCAAATGACCATTAATATTATAATTGTTTTTTTACACTTAACTTTATACAATTGATTTTTACATCATATTGAATGTTGGCAGTTTTTTGGTAGGCAATATCAAGTAAAGTCTGAGTTTGTTACTTTCTTGACGCAAAGAGAAGATCCAAAATAAGTGTTGTTAATTAGCAATTTATATGTAAATATGAAACGGTTTTTGCTCTGTATATTCTGCAAATAACAAGCTTATCTGTGACTCAAAATACTTTTCAACGATATATAGTTATTTAAGTTAATTATTAAGGAGGTGTATATCAAATATTTTACTATGTAGTTCCACCGTCCAGGTTAAATACTCCCAAAGAAACCCAGAGCTAAAAACTCTTTTTATTAACTCAAACGGGTATGCTACGATATTTTATGCCATAAGTTTCCGTCAAAAATATCAAAGTATTTGTTATACACTTTACCTTAAGAATAATTTTTTACATATACCTATATAGCTGATAAGCTTAAGTTCTTGTGTAGGATCTCGTTAATTATTGTAATTCATTATTACCATCATTGCATACCAGATTTTATAAGTCGCTATATCATTTTGGTCAACTTTATTGAAACAGACATTGTATAAGAGTAATTTTCTAGTTAGGCTAAATACCTTATGAAGACTTTTTGATAATAAACTCGTTTGTAATTTACACTTTATTCGTTATATTTATATCTAAAATAGCAAAACATAAGAATTACCCCCTATACATCGTAGACTTAATCAAGTCGGCTCATTTAAGCCTCCTAGTTATCGCAGCTTTTTTGAAGATTGGAAAAATATAAAGGCAATCCTATTTTAAGCCTTTACTAGAAAAAGATGGAATCAAATAAGGTTAAAGATTTAAGCCTTATTCATAATACAAATCGACAGAGAAAGAAGCCAAATATCATTTAAAAACTTCACAATCCGTATACAACGCATTGTCTTCTTGTTCTAAGCCGATTCAAATAGACTTGGTAAGTTCAAGCCTGTTAAAAAAGAGACTTGACTTGACTTGAATAAGCCGCTTGAGATAGCAGCTTGTAGAGTATAGTATCGCAGTTTTTCAAGCCTACGATGTATAGAGGGTTAATGTCTGCAAACGCCGTGGAGGTCCGGTACAGTAAACCCTTGTACAATCATCCTTTGCCAAATGTCAAGAAAAGGTTAATTTTCCACCAATATCATACATAGTTTTTAAACGATACCAGCCTGCTCTACAAGGACAAATGATGGTCTTAGGCGCTTCCAAATGGCCAAGGAGACCACTTTAACAATTTAAAAAACCTGTTAAATGATATTGAAACCATGTAAAAACAGTATTGATTTCAAGAAAAATTAGTTCCCTATATAAGAATATTTTGCTGTTAGGTTTTCGATTACCTTTTAACGTTATATTTACTTGATTATCCAGAAAACATTAAAATCGATTACTCGCTTTGCTTTTTTCTTTGAAGATGGCGCAACACGCATTAAGTGAGTTCAAAGAAATGTCAAATCAATGCAAAAATCTTATATGATTCAAAATGGTACATTATATTTAAGAAAGTATTTTTACTTATATCTACGTAAAGTTAGCAGTTAACCAACTGCTTATATCAACTTCTTTAATTTGATTTAAAAATCACAAACAAATATACGCATGTCCAAACTGAAAAGTGACGGTTTATTAGACATGTGGAGAACTAGACAGATAGATAGATGGCTGACAAGTGAAGTAGTAAGTCACTGTACTGACTACTGAATACTGACATTAGTGTGACCTAATTGAATGCTTTCCTCATTTCTTATGGGGTTTTAGCGTTAGTTAGTTACTTATCTAGATATATCAATCTAACAACCTTTTTTTAACTTAACTATTTCTTATTTTACTTTATCTGTCCATTGTCCTCTAGATCAACTCACTTTTAGTAACCACCCACATACAATTACTTAATTTATTCTGTCTATTCTAGTTTATTTGGGAAACCCCCTTTTGTGTTTTTGTGATTCATTTATTAATAACTATAGAACAATCCATAACATGTGACTAATATTTCTTTAATTAGCAGCATGCTTTACAATTACTAGATTCAACTGGAGGATTATTCATATTTTAATGTAATCATAAATACTTTGTTACTCTTCTTATACCTTTATTTAGCTTAATTAAATCATTTTTAGTAAAAACATTGTGATCGTTGGGCAACTATTTAAACGCTTATTTTTATTCAATCTTAAGTCTGCAACATTATTAACGGCATTTAAAAGGGTTTTCATGTTTTTCTAGAATTGCTGCAAATATTTGAAAAAACGTACTGTCCCTATGGACAGACTTAGTTTATTGTTTTCCCGTAAGATGTCGCAACACTACTTAAGTATCTGCGGAAAGTAGGGCAAAAAGACTTTGAATTAAAAACAATATAAATGGGGTACTTTTTTTCTGTTATTATATTTTTGTATGGTGTTTCCAAAAATTGAAAACACTCAATTGTAGATATGTGACATGTTTGGGTAATAAAACTTTAAAACGTTTTTATGATTTTAATTTCACATACTTTACACATGCTAACACTTGGTTATCAAGATATTATTGGTGGTTTGTATTGCTTAATTAGTGTTTTGTTCCTTAAGTGATCTGCCTGAATTATCAGTATATTATTACACGTGTTTTTAGTAATTTAAAACTAACGAGGTTGGCGCGTAAACAGTGAAGCTGTCAAAGTTGTCAAAAGTTCTAGGTTTGTCCGCCAGGTTTAAGCTGTCTCTTTGCGAAAAGTGCTTGCCTAATGAAAAGTAGTCCTGAGTTTTCCGATGTAATTTCTCGGTTTTACTGATCAAAAAATTGTTTGGATGTACATAAACGTGAAGTGTAACTGTACTGCAGAGAACGTTGGTTTCTATATTGTTCTTAGGAGGTAATTCGGTTTTGGTGATTTGGTGACAAAGCGATGGCGTAGGAAGCGGACTTTTACCCATAAACGCTATAACCTCCATTCGTGTTATTGAAGTAGCGACGAAATTAAACTTGTGTCAGATGTGGCTATCGTTTTAGAAAATACGAAAAGTGACGTTGTGTGATATTTTTTAGGAACATATGTAGTGATCAAGTGACATTAAGGATAATTTTAGTATGTATTTACCAGGATTAGGACGCGATACGAGCTTCCAAAATGAAGAAAAATATTCGTTGTTGTCTATAACGGCGGGGTGTTGGCAACGACTATACAAAGGCTAAAAAGACCGGCAGCAAAACTTTGCCATAAAAATGAGTCAATATAGGCAGGACGGAGGCGGTGGATCGACCGCAGTGCCCAGCGCCGCCGGTCAGGGCCCTACGACCGCCGGCGCGGGTCCAAATAACGGGGCAATAGAAGGTGAAACGGAGACATCCTCGGGCTCGGGAAATTCGGGGGTCCCAACAGATTCAAACGCTTATACTACAGAAGGTGCTCCACCGCCGGAAGCCGGCCACGGTTACGCGCCGTTTCCCTACGGATCCGATCACGCGTTTGGACCGCGCCAGCCTTCTTTAGGGGGCCCCAAACAGTTGCCTCCACCGCCAACTCAGCACCGTTTTGTTCCGGGTCCTCCACTCACTCAACCTTCAGGCCCAACTCCAACTCTTAATCAGCTGCTGCAAAACCCAAATCCTGTGCCTCATCGCTACCAAAATAATTATTCTCACTCAGAGCAGCACTACAATCAGTGGCCACAAAAACATCCACAAAATTACGCTCCTGGGCCACCTCCTCCAGGCCCTTACCGACAACAACAAGGAGTAAGTTCATTTTTATATTTGTTGATGCTTGCCTTCCTTTAGTTAGTAATTTTAGACTGCTACAATAGTACTTGCTGGTTAAACTCTGTAATGTCTCTTTAAATAAAGCTTGCACTCAATGTTGCCTCCTACATTGCTGCTCATAGAAGGAGACTACTTTAGTAGTGCAGTTAAGGTACCTTCTTCAAGTTGTAGTAAGGTCCTATAAGAGCAACTCTTTTAGTTTATTGAACCTGTAAATAACATACATTATATGTAATTGTTAGTTTTGGAAAGTTCAAGCAACCTGGTGTTAAAAGTAATGACCTTGAACTTGATTCCATATACAACATTTCATATCTAAGGCCTACTTATTAATATTCACTTTACTGATTTGTTTGCCAAGCATTTCATTATTGTAAAAATTTATTAAACTGTTTCTTAAACCAAACCCCTTTTAAAAACATATTTTTGGGAAATAGAGAATTTCAGGAAAGGAAATTGTGTTGTTTGTGAGGAATTTCGAGTAGTTTACTGAAAAGAGTATGTACTTAAATATCCTTTAACAAACTAACATGGAAACTAACAGAAATTTGAAAATAAGGTGTTCGATATTTTTGCTTTGCCCTACACCTTGCCATACCCTACTTGTCTATTATTAGAGGTTTGGTTTAGATAAACAACCTACAAATTGTAATATATAAATAAGAGGTCATTAACAGCAATCATTAGGTACTTTTATGGTGAATTTTCATTATTGGAAATATCCTTGACTGTTTATATCTAAACTTAAACTATACAGAAGGTTAATAACCATTAACAATACCTATAAATCTTTAATTGCATCATTAAGTGGAATGGTTGTGTTGAGGATTTTGCCTGTTTGTGACTTTTTTAAACCCATTTTACAGCACATCTCTTATTTGTTTACATTATTTTAGTTGTTACTATGCTTATTAGATTCATAGCTTATTGACTAATACATGTTAGATGCTTTCGAGGATGCTTTATTATATTGTAACATGGCAGAAAGATTGTCAATAGCTTTGTTATTAAAAGTGGTTTATGTATGATGTCGTTTTAGTTTTACAGCTGATACTAAGTAGTTTTCATAATATGTATGTCAATCCCTATAGAGTTTTGTAACAAAGTCTGTAATCAAACATTTTCAAACAACTTGGAAAGTTAGTAAATAATAAATGTGATTATCAGTTTTGCAAGGGACACCATTACATTTCAATCTTCACTGTATGATTCATTTCACTGTTCTATATACCTACTTTTAATTATGGGATAATATTTATATTGACCCAAATTTTTAGTAGCTACAATAATACAGGGAGTTGAATCAATAATCAAAACTTACTAGATAGTTACATTTTGAATATATATTTTTTGCTTGTTGTTTGTTAGGAATTACCTAGGCTGTTTTAGTGGAATGTAAAGGTCAGGTTTGTTAAGGAACAAATTATTTAGACAAAATTTGTTTTTATTGTAGTTCTTTGACCTTTAAAGAGTGTATAATCCTTATGATATAAAAGTAAATTCCAGACTTATCTTCTTATTTATTGTGCAATTGGCGTAACTGCATAATTTTTCAGCATTTAAAAACCACTATTTTGTAATACATATATGATATGTTAAAGTATTACTTTTGGGTTAGGTTTTACAGATTTTAGTAAGGATGATATTACATTTTATAACTGTTATTTGGTGCACCAATATATGTAGGGTTTTTCTGGTTCTTTTCTTTGTAATATATAGATAAAAAATTGATGTTCTTGGTTCTCTAATGTCTGAACATTTTTGCAGTTTTGTCCGACTTATGGTGGAGCACCTACTTCAGCACCAAGCGGGTACGATTCGCGGTCAAGCTGGCCGGGCGGTCCGCCGCCTTCGGGAGCGTCTCCACACTCCCAACACGGTCCAGGTAGTCCCGGCCAGCCACAACCATCGCAACAACCGCAAAATCAGCCGCCCACGTCGCAACCTCAGCAAAATTCCTCTAGTTCTGTGCCTGTAAGTCAACCTTCGCCTCAGCCCACGCAGCCGCCCATAAGTCACTCACCTGGGCCTGGTCCTGGAGGACAAATGCCTCCTAGTCCTCAGCAGCACAACCACCAACATCAACCTCCTCCTGGACACCAACAGGGATTTCCTAGTCGGCCGCCTCCTCCTACAACACCTAACGCACATGGGCCTGATGCAGCGGTAAGTTTTTTCAACCTCTTTGTTTCTAACTTTAAAAAAATGTGTGGTTTTGGGTCTAAGATACATTTGTTCAATATTTTGATACCTATGTCATCAGGAGGATTACAGAGTTACTATATCAATAGAGAAATAATGGGATTTGGTACACCCTACATAACCTATAAAATAAATTGAAAAACTATATAAAATGGGTAAACCATCTGGATACCCCCAGGTAAATGATACCAGGGAATACACATAAAAAAACCACCAATCTATTCATCATTTCATCTTGTGACAACTTAAAGTCTCTTGTTATGTACTGTTGCATTGCTTTAGAATAAAAATGCTCTGTTGAGGGAGTATATGTTGAAACAGGTGATTACCCTACTATGTTATTGTAAACTTCTTGGTACATAAAAATGTTAACAGGTGGTTTGTTTTTCCTCTTTCTCCCTCTCACATTGTCGGCATAATTCCATTCATCAGCGGAATCACCCTTGGTAGAATGTTTTCAATTTGAGTAATTGGGAATTGATTTTTAAGAGTTTCACTTGCCAACATCATTATCCACTTTCTAGAAGGCGGTTTCAAAAATCATCTAAAGTTCTTGTAACAGTAATTAGGTAATAGCCTGGCTTTTTATAGCTGGTTATTTCAGAGTGTGTATACCTTAATTTACTCAATATTGTTTATATTGGCTTTTAAGTGTAATTAAATAGACTTGACCTTTGTCAACATATCTAAACTGATTTGGTTGGTAGCACGTGCTTTATTATGAATTCATTGTGTGGGAGTAAACGGGGACCCGGTAGTAAATCAAAACGGTCCATTGTATTGTAGAAGTATGTGCCAATATTTGCATTCTGCTTTAGGTGGATGGTGCTTTGGTGTCTTCCTGTAAAAAGTCTTTGTCATAAACCTACTATTCTGCTAAATGTACTACTATTATGCCATACATTTTTTGCGGATATTTTTACGTCATTTCCAAGCATTATAATTTAAACACTCTACCCGTTTTCAGAGAGAGATATTAAGCATCATTCATTCATGTTCCCTACGCCAACAAGGCAGGGACTGAAGGATTTTAAGTCGTTTATTTAACTCGAAAGTCCAAAGAACGTTTCGTATTTGCTCTTCCAAGCAAACTGCTTTTGAGGAGAGTTTTCGTCACGTTATTTACTCGACTGTACAGGGTTTCGGTTTTCAATTCTAACGTCCACAGTGCCATTGCCGGTGTTCGGGGTTAAAAACCCAACCAATCATAATCCGCAGCGAGTTATCAACTCTAAAATTCAATGCAAAACTGTTCTAAAAATGCGCCCGGCAACAACATAGTCGTTATATTCACAGCCCTCGTACACATCACTTTGTTGGCTCATATAACCAGCATTGCCAGATGGTTCTCAGAGTTTTTAGAAGAAGGAAATACGGTTTGCTTTTAGGTATGCTTAGCTAACAGAATATAGTTTGGTTAACGTTTTCTGTTGCATAAAATTTATATTTAATCTGTAATTAACTTCAACTGATTCAAGAGATGACATTATTAGATACAGCTTGTAAAATAGTGTAAAATAATAAGAGTTGTTCTAATACAGTTTGTAATATCGACAACACCGCTGTAATATTCCATGGCTTGGTTTCGAAGTTCCCTTGTGGCCGAGTGATAGCAAGAACAGTGAGCAACGCTGCCATCTGTTCTCTACAACGTGCTGGCATAAACGCGTTATTGATTAGAAATTTCGTATATGGCAACATTGCTGGCTACACAGTACGCTGCACCGTGTTTTGCTATCGCTTACGTACTGTAAAAACACGTGGGGTTTTGTAATACTATCTACGAAATTGTCTCATGTTCGCCCAGCTCTACAAGAATTTTTATAACTAAATTTTTTCAGGCTAATCCTAAGATTTGCCGTTATTTTCTATCTCATTTTCAACAACAAGTTTTGAGGCGAGGAACTATTTGTCCTGTTTTAGTATTAGTATAACAGCTTTCATAGAAATCTAGTGCACCCCATGTATTTAATATTCACCATAATGTCACCACTTTTTACCGATTAAAATTTAATTTGCTCCTATTATTTCAGATCCCAACGCGTTTTATTGTTTTGCTTCTTCCCTTTCTCTGGGTTTATCCACTAAACAGTTGAATGGGCTTTTGTCTAATTTAGAATAGGTAACTGAAAGGCATCAAAGGTCCCTCCAAATATGAGAAGCATTTTAGCAGTGCTCATCAATAGATTATTACTTTTTCCTTTCAATGTTTAGGTGATAATGGAAATTTGCACGCGTTTTCAGCTTTTGTGGAAACATAAATTAAGTTCTAGTTCATATCCTTTAATAGTGAAGTTAGTTGTTTATATGGCTGTGGCACTTCATAAATACAATTACCATCCTGTCCCATTTTCCAGGACATAAAAAGGATGTTTTCATTTCTCTTAGTAACTACTTCCTTGTCATGACTTATCATTTTAAATACTTTTATATCGTCCTACACCAGGCATTCAAATGTAATATGCATAGGTGCTTTTTAAATTAATTGTAATACTTTAGGCTTCATATACTGCAGTAATGAAATTTAACTTGTCTTACTCCGCCTGATTTATTTAATAAAATATTGACTGATTCCTAGGAGTTTAATAAAAAAAAGTCAGAATAACGCAGAGCACATCAAAAACCGCCGCAATGTGTTTGTATATTCTGAAAGTTTGTCTCCCATTCTTTATTTTACTGAAATGCTCAGACAGCCAGAAGGAAATACGAGGCCCATTCAGAAAATTGTTTATAAACCATGCTACAATTATTACACTCTCATACTGTTATTGCTTGATTGTTTTAACAACTTATTTTTGCGTATTTAGGTTTTTGCAGAACTGTGACATCCAATCCAAAATATCTTGAATAAAAGCAATATTTCACTGATAATGCTGTATAAAGCCAGGATAGTTGAGCTTCCTTATATTTCGAATCGTTTTGCTGTCTGCTCCTTTCAAGCGAGGCTTGGCAGTAACGTTGTTTTCATTGCGCCGTTGCCAAGCTTTGACGTAGTTTTGCTATGTTGCCGTAGTCATCGTAGTGGTGATTGGAAATCCTGCTGAGGTTACGCGGGCCGGCATAGAATGGTTAAGTGTGTTTTCGCGTTTTGTAAACGAATTTTTCTGGTTCTGGCACGAAACTTTACATGGGAGGACCGGTGATGTGTGTTTGATATGTAGGTAAATTGTGTTTCTGTTCCGAGATGAAATCAGGCATTTTTCTGGCGGTTGTAAGCATGTTTCAGCTTTTTAAACTGTCAAGGCCACAGTTATTTATGGGTAACTAATCAACTTATAAAACGTATATGCTTAAAGTGTTTAGTCACTAAATATACAAGTGCATCACATGGAACGTACAGACCTCCGCAACCATTCAAATCCATGAAAAATTGTATCAAAGTAGCAAATCGAAATTGCATTAACGTGTAATTCGTTTGTGACACATGGTAAATTGAACCAGGTATTTTATGCGGAAAGTTTCTGGAGAATTTTACTTACTGAATGCCTCAAAAGCTCGGGACTGTTGTGTGGTCCCGCATTGTGAATAAATATATGACGTTCCCTTCATTTAAAATTTATGGATTCAGCAGCGTTTTGGAAGTTAACTGGCTAAATAATTATTGTTTACACTTCTGTTCAATATGTGGCTTGCGGTAGGTATTTTAGATTCAAAATGAATAATATCGCTTCGTCGAAACCATTTTTATTCTTTCAGCTTTCAGAGGCATGACTTCAAGCCTGTTTATGAATTTCAATGATACTTGTTTTTTTTTCAATATAGTCTTTCAACGATTGGTGGTTTATGTTGAATATTACATCACACAAGTATAATTGACAATGATTTTTAGATTTCCTGGTTTTCTAATGCCTATAGGATAAGGCATAAGCTTGTTTACCTTAGTTCGAGTTCTCCTGTGTGTCCTTCCAACGGCCTGAACCAAAATTATACCACCCTAAAGTAGATGATATCAAATTTCAGAAAGTATGGGATACATTCAAGAAAAATTAAGATAGATTGTTAATATCTTAATCATCAACTGATGTTGTCTTCTTTTGTTTTGATGAAGACCTCTAAGCATTTATGGCTTTATAACTGTCGTCATACTGTACAGGTTATTAATAGTTGTTTACCTGTTTCTTTTGTGTCATTTCTTAAGGTACTTTTTACCTAAAAAATATGTATTAAAGGACACCCTGTAATGTTAAATAGGTATGAAAGGAGTCATCTGCGGCCAGAATGAGTCTACTTAGAGATTTCTTGTTAAAGTGAATAGACTAACAATACTACTTTCCTTTACACCATAAGAAAGGCTCTTTTGTCAGTCTGGCAACTTCATATGTTGTAATTGCCTTTCAGGATTGTTAAAGATATAGTCATTGAATGACACCTTGCATGTTTGCCTTAAAAGGCCCATAGATTGCCTGGTTGAGAGGTTGCATGCAAGTGGCAGGAACGGAAATAATACAATTCCATTTTCTCTTCCTTAATTAATGGCTTTGTTGGCAACATGTGTTTCTCGGTTCTCAAAAAGTAACAAGAGTCTTGTATATGATCTATTACTCCAAGAACTAGACCACAGAAAAAATCCTATAGATATCTCCAGTTACAGTGAATACTTTTGTTTTTCCAAATACTACTGCGGTCAGTTTTAAAGTAATAATTTGGTCTGTATATCTCCATTCTTGTTATAAAACATGACAACATCGTGCTTGTGATATGCTAATGATCTCGCTACACTCGAATTATCTGGTTCGCACAAAGTATTGGATGGCAGTACACAAATGATCTCATTCATTGTAATGCTCTTACTATGCCAAAATCTTCTCCTTTGATTCTCTTTCTGCAAAGTCAAGTATTTATAATTAAGTTTTCTTTAGTAGAGTTTTTGATGATAATCTATATGTCCTACAATTTACCATGAAAATTGTACTGCACATTTGATCAATTACTCTGCACAAAGAAACCCGACGGTTAATGCTAGTCACTGATGGGCATATTTCGTGATACGTCAAACAGCCGATCGTCGCGGCCCTTTAAAAAGCATTTTTGTGTAATTAATAAAGAGAAAAGCCCCAATGCATTATGCTTGCCGCTTGATAGAGCGAGTTGTTTAGCGACCACCTAGAAAATGCTTGGCGTGTGTATAAAACGATCATCAATCAACGTACTTACACAGTGAACGCATATACAAGCTATATAAAATACTTTCACAAAATTAGCCAATAGCGAGTTTTTACAGTCAGCTGCTGAAAAGTTATTCAAGGCTTTAAAAGCATTATGTTCACTTTCAAAACTTCCTCGTAATTAAAGATACGTTGAGTATTTGACTTATATACATAAACACCACTATAATTAACACTGAACTTGAAAATGTGGATTTCAAAATATAATGCTGCTTTTAGACTTCCGGTTGTTTCAGAATAATTTTGAGTTCAAGGATTAATTTTTTAATTCAATTAAGTACTCTGGTTTAAGCTTCTTCTATAAAGCCCTGTATTTTGTTGCTGAACTAGTTTCTCTCTGATATTAAATTTAACCATCCATTCATTAAATAACTGCATTTTAATTTAAAGCTTTATTCAGATTTGAAAAGGGTGGCTGGTGTTTTTGCTTTTGATACGTTTCCCTTTCAGGTTAATACTTTTAAAAGCTCACTTTAGAATTTCCTCTTTGATGTATTAACTACTTTACAGGATTACATTCTATATCTAAATGTCAGGTGTTTGAGTGCAATGTGCCAATGTGTGGGATGTTCTAGCGTTTTAACCTTGATAAACGCATAACAGAAATATATGGACGAGCTAATAAAAAATGCAAGACTTTATTTTTTATGTAAAAATGCTAGCGTTAAAAATGTACGGTTAAATTGTTACATAATCAGTTCCCTGACCTTGCCACACTTTGCATTATCTGCATACTTACTCAATTATAATGTCCGGTTTTGGCACATTGTATGCTCCGGCGATCTTGCATTTCGTATTCTATTCACATGCTCTTTGATTTTCAGAATTATTAATGTTTCGCTTATTCAGTTGAGAACTTTTCACTTTGGATCCAATTGTCATTTTACTCTGCAGTATTTCTAAAGTTGATCTATGTGGAGGAACATTAGTAGACAATGCTTTAACTACGTCTCGCCTGAACTTGACAAATGAATAGTATTTGCCACAAAGTTATAAATATTCTTTGGTTATTGTTGTTCCTGAGAACTTAATTTACTTTGCAAAACAATGCATGCACTTTATTGAATCCATGCAAATGTCTTGCACCTGTATGAGTATTCAGATCCCGTTAAATTACTTAATTCAATTTGCTTGTGACATGTGTGAGCCCAATATAGTGATACGATTTAGTGCTTATTAACATGTTAAGTGTTAGTGAAGAGAAATTACTTTTGCTGGCTTTTAATCTTATCAGCATCTGATGGTTTCTAGGTTATTGCCTCTTAATCGAGATCTCACAGCTGATCCACTTTTCACACTTCGTTAAACCAGAATTGACATTTGGAATAGTTTTGTATGTTTCCTATCATTCGTCTTCAATGATAATTGAATTCTTGTCTAAACATCCAAGAGATTATTGGAAATAATTGTCGAAGTCAGATATAATTGCTTTGTGTGGTTTCTCTCTCTCCGTAATTGAGTAATCGACAAAGACAGTCAATGGGCAAGAGTACGCACATTATCTTACGTAACAATTATCAAAACAAACACCGCATACATATTTAGATTACGTACATGCTTTAAATAAAGATTCTTGATTACAGTATGATAACAACACCACTCTAAAAATAAATCAAAGGTTGTATTTTTTAGCATTTATTTTGGCGGACGTTCATTAACCTTAACAAATTTATAAGTACACAAAAACAAAAATAGATTCTATTCTCGATTTATAGCAATACCGCATAAATATTAGAAAACCGCAAACACATTAAATCATTGGAAGCTATGCCCTCAAAATGTTGAATTACGGTATTTAACATTATCTAGACTGAACAATTTAAGGTGTTTAGATCTCGATCAGGGCTGCCATTAATATTGGTCATGCAGCAGTAGTCGGAATGTGTAATGTTTTACGTCATGATTAAGGAAAATTTAAATGTTTTGTATGAATAACGAGTCTGTACTTAATAATATTGAAAAATAGCTGCACTTAGCCTCACACTTAATCAGAATGTACATCAACAGGAATTCTACTAGCTTTCAGAGGACTTGTATAATTTGCTGATACTCATATAATGTTAACTACCTAAGAGAAGCATCATCAGTAGAAGAAAATGCAAAATCATAATTGCATCAAGATAATCTAGTTACACTGTGATAAAAACTGATTTACAATTTGAAGGAAAAGTTTATTATTTCCGTTGTAGTTCTGCTCCCTCTAGGCTAAACCTGTTTTCAAGTATAAATGAGTTTTTGCAGTTTTAAACAAAGTTTACAAGGAATCTGCAATATTACTCGTATTTATTTCCCTGTAAATCAATGTTTTTTTTCAATTCTTAAACCATAATAATCAGTTGTAGGGGTATGATTGAAGTATCTTTCCCTATTAATTTTAATCTTGTTACAGTCTTTCCAAGTACTGTATGCAATGTGCAATTTAATATAACATTGTTCCTTTTCTAGATGTGATAATCCTTTGATATATTGCATTGACCCAAGATTAGCAGAGATGATTTAAACAGTCGGCTAAATTCATGATTTTCTACAATAGCATAGGACTGATAGGTCAAGCAACTCATTTGTAATGGACACGACTGGCTCTAATTTCGTTTATATGGTTTGCTTTGTACTAGCAAATTGCTGCAATGTAGGCGCTGCATCAGTTTTCAGAAGAAATCTTTCAGCACAGTTTGCATCGAATTTTGTTAAAATGTAGAAGAACATTTCAATTGTCAAAGTATTATTTTCTATACGTGTTGGTGAAAGATTGGTGTAAAGCATTCAAGAGTAAAATGAGTCCCCCATTATTTGCAATAATGAGGGTTTCTTAAAGACTAAATAGTCTTATTCAAAGGCAAATCCCTGTATGATATGGAACGATCCATTTGCCTAAAAATAGTAATCAAATTTCTTTATGCTTTAGTAGATTTAATGTATGTCTATTAGGAAGGATTGGCTTGTGACTTATGATCCATTAATAATATGCTTATTGGATAATTTTGGTTTTACTATCATTTTTTTATGTATTTCATTTATTTTATGTGACAGTTTAGTTATTTTACAGCTTGCCACCTTTGTGGTTTAAGATTCTGGCTGATGCTACTTTAAAGCTATAAAACTCCATTACAGTGTTATTGGTTGCATGTGACAGTTGTGTGACGACATACCGATTATTTATTGACTACAAAATTTTACTGCAATGGGCAATAATATTAACATGATATGGTAACTTTGGACTTTTACTACATTTATTTTATGTTGTGCATATTGTAAATCAACAGGTATGCCAGAGAGTAAATATAGAAAGTTTACTAAACTACAAATCGATTTGTCGTAAACTTTATCCTGGAGTTGGATAACGTTGACGGTGAAACTAAATTTGTGTTCTTGATCCTTCTGATGTGGTGTTTTATTATTGGAGGAGTATTTGACCTAGTTCAAGTTTTTTAATTTGTTGTTTGCTTTAGAGGATTCTAGTCGGTAATAAGATTTGAGTTGCCATGCTAAAGTAGTAAAAATGTTAGCATCGGAAACTAAAGCATAGAAATTGTTGGCACAGATTCAAAACAAAGCATAAACGAGCTAAGATTTCAAAACAAATTTATCAGTCTGAAAGTGCTTGGGGGAGATGCCAAGCAATCTGATATTGGAGAATAATAGAGTCCCGAATAAAAACATGCAGGAGGAATCACTGCCTAGCGATATAATATTTAGATATGCCAAGGCCAAATGTTCACCTTTGGGATTTACATGCACGTTCACTTTCTATGCTGTAATAGATGTAAGGAATATTGACACAACTTTTTTTAATATTCCAAGTATCATATAACCAGTAAAGGGCTGGTACATTATTATCATTGCAAATACTGTGGTCGATATTCTGATTGCTTCACGTACATTGACCGGAGATTTCGTGTTAAGAAGTGTGTCAATATTCTGTATACACACCTGTGATTCTTGATCAAATAAAACAGCCTGAGATTTTGCCTAAAGGATTAAAATTTTCCGATTCGCCTGGCTGCGTGTCTTAACTAACCTAACCTAACTCTATTTAACTTATTGCTTTTGTATAACAGACAGATTTCATAAGTTTGATGTTTGCCCTAGTTAGTATAATCCTTTTCTTTCCAAATAGAGTATAAGTTATATTGTTCTATGTGGGTAGCTACTAGGTCAAAACTATTTATGTATGTCAAACATTTGGTGAGACAAATGGCATCCAAATTAGAGGCAAAACGGAAACAAACAAAACAGAAATATACCCCGCATTCCTACTGAATAAAGAGAAATAATAAATAAAAACCGGATTACATAATCATAAATAAATGGCGGCAGGTGGCACATTATGTGGTAACATGCTGTAATATGTAAAGCGTGTCGGGCTTTTATATATAGTTTGTATAAAATTTTGACCCTTGTCTTATATATTATTGTCTGACCTATATAAATTGAATGAGATTCGGGTAGGTCGGGCAACAGGTCCCCAAGTCATTTGTGAATAACAAGGTTTATGATCAAGCAAGACTTTCAGAAGGGGAGACGGAAGAAATCGTATTGGTGACATTTGCCCTTCTTATTGCTCCAGTTGTAATATAAATTTCACATCTGAAAGTTATTTGTGTTGGAAATGGAAGAAAGCAAAAGTGTAGACTGATACCTCACCTGAGACGAAGAATATATTCCATTTTCAAAATCGATACTTTGGATAGTCTTTATGTATGCACAACGGACACCTCCCGACTATTTTACTATGCATGAAACTTTCTTGTATTTATTTAGATAATAGTGAAGTGTGTTTACTTTGAAACTGTTTTCCTTTGAGGTCGACAGCCTTTCAGTTCATTATGTAGTGAACGGGATAAGATAAAGGGATTTTCTTTAAAGTTGATACACCTTCAATTAAGTTTAATTAATATTGAGACTGTAATGGCTTTTTCATGTGTTTTTTAAGTCGGGATCTTATCCAGGAAAAACTGATTTAATCCAAACAGGTTTAACAAAAGATACACAAATATCTAAAAACAGTCATATGTTTTACACAGACATCTAAAAGAGATAATAATTTTAAAAGCATTTAACAGATGAAACAAAACTGAAAACCCGGAAAATTACTTCACATATTATATATAAAAATTCCGTTCCCTAAAAGAATTTAATAGGAAGTCGACTTCTAACAGATGCATTTATTTATGCCTTTACCCATTACAACATCAATGGAATGTTATAATGGGACCTGAAAATATTGGCGCCCTGAACTACCAACCTATAATTAATTCGAAAACCGGTTTTATTTAACCTTTAATTTCGGTAGCCAACGAAAAAATGACCTAAATATGTGCCAAGGCCATTGGAGGCCAGAAAAGGGTATTTTAAAGGGAATAATTCTTCCCTAATAGCAAAGTTCTAGTTAATAAGAGTGAGAGGCAATGGAAAAGATTTTTATTCAAGCTTAACAGTTTCCAAAAGAAAATGAAGAAGCTATTTCAATTATGTTTTCTGTAACTTTGTCATTACAGCATTATTTTACAGTTTCTGCTAACTTGGTGAACTTTTGATTAAACGCTGCACAATACATTACTAAATATGTCAGAAATATCCTATATTTTTTAAATTTAAGCTGAGGCTCAATTTGAATGATATTTAAAAATAATTTATTCATATCGGAAAATTCGCATTTCGATGGTATTTCCTGAGAGTCTTGAGACAAGCTATTAGTGGTTAGGACAGCCCTGAAAAATCAACTGCTATTTAGGCGACGAGGTAACTAACACTTCCAAGCCCTATGCGCAGTTGCGGGTGAAAATCGATAAATGATTTAGGACAGTGTAAGTGCTATCATACAGGTTTGTTACACAGAGTTGAAATTTACGTTATCCTTGTTAAATTATGGCAGTTACAAAGGGGTATAGATGCAGGAGAAACACATTACATTTAGTATTCAATGTCCTTTTTGTTGGTTTATGTTTACATACTTGTAATTTCCTAAAATATCAAATCTATCGATATAATCTAGAATTATCTTGTATTAGTAGTTTAGGTAGTATTACTGCCTTGTCATTCATTACAAGCTTTAATCAGTTCTACACAACTTAATTTGAAATAAAATTGCCAAGCAGCTTTGAGGAAAATATATTACTTGATAGTAATAATGTAGAATATGTCTAGTTGGTAACACTAGAGTGTTTTAATGACTGAATTTACAATGTTGTTGATTGCAATACAAAAATCAAACGACTGCAAATTGACTTCGTTCAATTTGTACATGTAATACGAAGAGTGAGAGACATTTCGGAAAATCCAGAATGATTTTAATTACTATTGCGTATTGATTGGCTTGTTGAAAGTACAGGCATGCATTGTTTACTAATTTACCTTCAAATAACGTAGTAATTATTATCTCCCATTGTGTGTATTGTTACATTTGAGGCAATTTTCGGACAGGTCAGTGCTTTGATAAGCCAATGATTTAACATCCTCATTGTTGTGTAATCATTATCATAGAAACGTAAAAATGCCGTTTATTCAATACATTCCATTCAATAATAAGTAATGATAAACTATAAAAGATAAATCGTAACTGCCTGCCTATATTGCGGTTTCAATACTTTGTTTGCTCGCAGACTCCATTTGTATCTCAGACAGAATCTTCAAGTTGGCAGTAAAATAAATAGCATTGTAAAGATCATTCTCTTTAAAAGATTGAATATGGGTTTTTATCACACTAAGTGACTATACGTCAATTTTATGGCTGCTTACATATGTAATAGTACTAAGTGGATTCACTATCACATGGAGAAGAAGAGTAAAATGTTGATATTTAAGCAATATGATTTTTAATTGCAAAGCATGTGACAAACCTTGAGTGGTGAATTACTTCATATACTTAAAATGAACAACTTAGAAAAATGTACAAAAACAATTATTAATTAAGGGGTCAATGTCTCGTTTTGCTCACACCAACTTTTGGTTGCGCTATAATTAGCAAGTTAATAATTTGCACTTAGGTTCTACAGTAATGAATGTATAAACAGAAAATAGTGCTGAAGCAACGACATGCTTCCAAATTTGCACATTCACTGATAAATAATTATAATAATTACGCTGGTAAATAACACAACATTTACTTTTTGTATAGAGCTGTATCAGATATTTGTACGATCATTTAAAAGAAACGCTCTTAATTCAAAATAAAGCGCTAAGGGATAGCTCATAAATATTTCCGGGTTAGTATGACTGTTCCATTACATTTTATTAACACATAAAGTTGGCAAATAAAATCCAACTTTAAATTCTTGAAACTTTGTAGTTTACTGCACACAACTTCACGGAAAAGACTGACTGTTGCAATCTACTTGTTTAAACCAGAAAGTTTTTATTTGAAATTTATTGTTTGGACGTTAAGGTATACAAATTGCTGGTCTGTTTTATGCCCACTAAAGACACATAAATCGTGACACGATTTTAAAAGGGGTTCAATGTCACCAATTATCCTTTTAACAGGTTACAGGTACAAGTGTGGCGGCAACAGTTCATTCAGTATTATCAGACAGACCCATAAAACTGAAATGAAATTCACCTGATTCATTGTAATAGCCCCTTTTCAACTCTTAGGGGACACATTTTCGATTATGTTAATGAACCCCAGCGTGTGGCCGGTGTTTTGCGTACTTTTGAGGTTGAAGCAATAATTTTAGCATACAATTATTTGAAACTTTTTTTGATTCATAATTTTTATTGCAGGATCTTAGTGGAGGAAATAGCAACGATAGTTCCGGAGGGCCAGCGCCTGGAACCCCGAATTCTCAGGGTATGCGACCAACTCCATCACCGACAGGATCAACAGGGTCTAGGTCGATGTCTCCTGCTGTCGGTAAGTTGATCAACAATAATTATTGGTAATTACATCCCTTGAGTGCAAATCAAAGTACAATCTGATTCCAAGTTATAATTAAGTGTATTGACTCGGCCTTGAATAAGTCACGACCCGAATTAAGCCTGCATTACCGTATTTATGGAAACGTTAGTCAATAAAACCTCTTATATTTACGTAACGCCTTCCGTAATCCAAAAATAAACAACCTGCAGTTTTTTAAGGCCGAGTTCACTAATCATTGGCAGTGATCTAATCAATGTATTATTCAGTAGTTATGTTTTGTTTTAACTCAGTTTCTATTTTTGATAGAAGCTCTGTGTTGTTGTTTACAGTTATCCTACCAGATAAACTTGATTAATGATGTTATGCCATTTACAATAGCAACTTCCGACAATTTGTAAACTGAATGTTGCTTCACAATACGGATTTGTTATGACCAGCATATTTAATACTAATTTGCATTTTTAGGACAAAACATTCCTATGCCTCCACGGCCATCAAGCAGTCAATCTGATGGTGGTAGTGGTGGTGGTAGCAGTGGGGGTGGGGTACCAGCGAGGATGAGCCACTCGCCGATGCCCCCGGGACCAGGTACCTATGGTCCTCCTGGTCAACAACCACCTCATCCTGGCCCTTACAAAGGAATGGTGTCAGGTCCGGGTGGTGCACCACCAAATTCACCGCAGATGCCACTTTACCAACACCAACCTGTACAGTATCCTGGTCAAGCTGGAGGATATCCTCCTCGACCGCCTGGAAATGTAAGATCCTTTTATTATATAATGTTTTAATTCAATATCATCTCATTAACAAAGCCAATTTCCGTTAGGCTTCGCACAAATACCTATTCGGTACTTATTCCACATTCTTATACTTCATAGTAGTTAATTGTTATGCCGTTAGCACAAATGTTTGAAGGTGTCTCGGATAATACCGGAAACAGCACTAAAGTTTGTGTTTACGCGTGGTGAAAGTTTGCGTGTGTAAGATAGAAACTTTTCCGTTTAATGAAATTGAAAGTTGTCAAAGCTCCGGAAACAACAACCCAGTCTTTTACAGGCCAAACTATATTTTGTTCCATATATGGATTATTTAAAGCTAGATTATATTGCAGATTTGACCTTAGTTATTTTTGTAGTGGTGATACATCATTGACTTGAATATTAAATGATAATATTCACTGCTATAAAGAAATCCAAGTTAATTATGAAAATAAATTTGCATCGCATGAAAGTCGTTAAGTCAAATGGAATGTTGCCCCTATTTCCTAAAAATAATGCAGAATTTTCAGTCAGTGTGTTTTTAACAATAAACCCCGTAAGTGAAAATTAACTGGCGCTGTTTTTGTTTGGGGGAGGTTTATTGTTCTAGAGGTCGTTACGAACGGTCTCAAAAATAATTACACATACAAATTGGGACAGTGTAAACACTATGGGATCGATAAAAGCCTACCGGTGTTCGTTCCCGAAGATTTGTAAACCTTTATCGATTTTTTGTTATTTTATTAAGGCTGGAAGATTATATATTTATTTTAGCCTGAATAGTATTTAAGATCAAATTATGAGTTTCAAAACCAACCTAGTCATCTTTTTGTAGAGGACTTAATTATTATGCTTACAATGTATAGTTGCGTGCAAGGTGATATG
Source organism: Ips typographus (assembly GCF_016097725.1). Taxonomy (NCBI): domain Eukaryota; kingdom Metazoa; phylum Arthropoda; class Insecta; order Coleoptera; family Curculionidae; genus Ips; species Ips typographus. The sequence goes on along the minus strand of NC_138437.1, from coordinate 4,800,678 downwards.
AAACTTTACCACAAGGTTGTGACTGAATAATGTCCCTTTAGAACTGTTATATGCAAAAATCGTGGTTTTTTTGACATGGAAATTAATCTCAAATATTTGAACTTTGTCAACGCCAGAGTCAATAGCATTTTTATTGCTATTTTTTTTTTTTCTATTAGTGGAGTTAAAAATTTACTGCCACGTGTAAATTTGCCTCTATTGAAATTGAAAATTCCATAGTGACGGCAAAATGTAGGTAACTGCATTGTTTTTACCATGAAAAAGTCGTGACGGTTGCAAATGAAGTAAGTGTCCAATCAATTAATACTTACAGTTTTATTTCAACGCGTTTCGCTTTATTAAAGTAGTCTTCATCTTGAAGTTAATTTCCATAATCCTGATCTAGCCCTGAATATATTCAGTTATAGGAATTAAAAGTTTATACTTTCATTTTTCAGTTCTTGCTCATGAACACTTTATATTGGTTATTGGACATGAATTAAAGATCTTATTGCAGTTTGGTCCTTCATCGCAAGGGTACGGTCCAACGTCGGGATGTCCTTCACCAGGTCCAAACCTGCGACCACCTCACTACCTCAAACATCACCTTCAACACAAAATGGGTTTTGCGGGTGTAGCGTCTGGTTCTGCACCTCCTAGTCCGGGTCCGCCGCAAAATTTTCACATGGGGCCACCTTC